>NC_142093.1:38855709-40132376 GCF_054644295.1 Miniopterus natalensis
GGAACCAGAAGTAAAAGGAAGAAATAAAAATTCACCCACTGCTCCCACCTCTCAGACAATCACTATTAATTTCCTGGTGAACTATCTTCCATTTTTTCTATGAATAGACTATTTTGCTGGTTTTTGTGATTTTAAGTAGCTGTAATTTTACCAGGACTGTGAGATTTAGTAAAAAAAAATTTTAATTTCAAACAAAGGAATTTTTAATGTAAGTATGTTCCAAATATTGCAAGAGAGATGCATATACTAAAAAATTATTCAACTGTTTATCTGAAAGTCAAGTTTGAGCATTTGTACTTTATCTGGCTACCTGAGTGACCTAAACATTTCTCCAAATTCTACATAATCATTTCTAATGGTTGTCTGATAGTCTAGCAGGTGGTTTTATCATGGTTCATTTAACTATCCCTAGTGGTTGGCCCTTAGTTGTTTCTAATTTTTCAATATTATGAATAACCATAAAATGAGCATCTCTAGACAAAATGCTTTTCCTGTACCAAGGATTGTTTCCTTAAAAATGATTATTTAGAAGTGGACTCCTGCATCAAAGGGTAAGATCTTTATTTTTTGAACTTCAATTTTTCCTGGGAAAAACAAATAAGTAGACATTTAACAACAATCTCTGCTCTACATTGCTGCCAGAATTATCTCTTACAAACATGAAAATGATGTCACTTTGTTTCTCCACCTTTCTCCAACTTCCCAGCACCAAAACTCCTGTGCATGATCACCTGACCCACCTCTAGCAATACTCCCTATACTCATAATCATAGCAATTTACACTAGCCATGACAGAGAGCCCGAATTTCACCTTTACCTGTGGTCTCATCATTTTAAAAAGCTTTGCTAATTTGGTAGCAAAAAGTATCTTATTTTAATTTTGTATTTCTAAAATTTTTGCATTTCTCTGTTCACTAGTGAGTTTGTAGTTTGGTCCACATTTGTGGACCAGGTAATTTGTTCTCTGTATTTAGAGTCTAGGTCTTTTGACACTTATCTACTAGGATAATTCAGCATTTTCATATTGATTTGTAAGAGTCATTAACTGACAATGGTATTATTTTAGTTAAACACACACACACATATATATTTATGTATATATATAAATGTATATTCCTACATTAGTGTGGAAAAGATAATGAATTATTGTCACAAGTTACTCTATGGATGAAAACCTCATAACATTGTCCTAAGGCAGGTTAAGGTGTAAGACTAGTCTGACTGTTTAGGGGATGAACAAACATATTCAATAATAAGAGCTGAGTTTGATTCATTCTTATATTTAGTCAGTAAAACCAATACTTAAATTGACTGGACAAAGAATCATTAATGAAGGGTAAAACTTTTTCAGGAAAAAAACCACCATAAAAACTGTTTCTTGTAATTGCTGAGATTTAGTGAAACAAGTAAAACAATCTCTAAAGACAACACCATCAAACCAACCAACTAAACAGCTTCTCACCAGGTACTTCCTCCTTCTTCCTCTTCTTCGCCTTAGACGGAGGAGACTCACAAGCTGATACTGTTGATTCTGAAGGGCAGCCCAACTGGGGCACAATAATCTCTTTAAGACCTAAAATATAACAGATTTCTAAATTATTACTACTATCCAAGAGGAAGTATCAACCTCTACTTAGAGAAAAATTAATTTATAAAAACCCAAATCCCCAAACAATGGAGTGATTGCCAGCATTAAAATAAGTTCCTTTGAAATGCAAATCAAACAAGGACATACTGCCTCACACCTGTTAGAATGGCTATTACCAATAATACAAGAAATAACAAGTATTGGAGAGGACATGGAGAAAAAAGAACCCTCATACACTGCCGGTGGGAATGAAAACTGAAACAGCCACTACAGAAAACAGTATGGAGGTTCCTCAAAAAATTAAGAATAGAGCTACCATATTACCCAGCAATCCCTCTTTTGGGTATCTACCCAAATAAATTGAAAACATTTATTCATAAAGATATATGTACCCCTATGCTCATTGCAGCAATATTCACAGTAGCCAAGACATGGAAGCAATCTAAGCGTCCTTCAAAAGATGACTGGATAAAGAAGACATGGTACATATATACAATGGAATACTACTCAGCCATAAGAAAGATTAAAATACTGACATTTGTGACAGCATGAACGGATCTTGAGAATAACATGCTAAACAAAATGAGTCAGATGGAAAAAGACAAAAAGCATATGACTTTACTCATATGTGGGATATGAAACAAAAAGCAACAAACAGCCCGGCTGGGTGTGGCTCAGGAGTTGAGCATTGACCTAGGATCCAGGAAATTGTGGTTTGATTCCCAGTCACGGCACATGCAGGGCTGCGGGCTCGATCCTCAACTGGGGGCATGCAGGAGGCAGCCAATCATTGACGACTCTCTCATCATTGCTGTTTCTCTCTCTCGCTCCCTCCCTCCCTCTCCCTTCCTCTCTCTAAAGTCAATAAAGATATATTTTAAAAAAAAAAAAGGCAACAAAAAAAACAAAACAGCCCTGGCCAGTTTTGCTCAGTGGTTAGAGCTTTGGACTGTGGACCAAAGTGTCGTGGGTTCGATTCCCAGTCAAGGGGATGTTCAAGTTCAATCCCTGGCCCTGGTCCGAGCACATGTGGGAGGCAACCAATCAATGTCTCTCTCTCTCTCTCATATCGATGTTTCTCTCTCCCTCTCCCTTCCACTCTCTCTAAAAATCAATGAAAAAAAATATCCTCCGGTGAGGATTAAAAAGAACAACAACAAACAAACAAACTCATAGACACAGACAACAGTTTGAAGGTTAACAGATGGTAAAGGGGTGGAAGGATGATGAAGAGGGTAAAGGGGGTCAAATATATATGAGAGACTAGACAATGGGTGGTGAGCACACAATGCAATATACAGATGACATATCATAGAATTATATACTTGAAACTTATATGTTGTTACTAACAAATGTCATCCCAATAAATTTAATTTTAAAAAAAGATTGTGGATCTGCAAAAAAAAAAAAAAGTTTCTTTAAAGGACAGCCAAAAACATGTTTTTGTTCGTACAACGTTAACTTGATAGACAACTCAACAGAGAAATGTAAAACTAAAAAGTTGGGAGCTGCTGCCAACTAAAGATTAATAAGAAATAAAAATAGCGCTGGCCCATGTGGGTTAGTTGGTTGGAACGTCATCCTATGTACCAGAAGGTAGAAGGTTCAATCCCTGGTTGGGGCGAGTATGGGAGGCAATCTATCAATGTATCTCTCTCACACAGATGTTTCTTTCTCTCTCTCCTTTTCTCCCACTCTTAAAAAAAAAAAAAAAAAGTTCATTACCTTAAAAAAAAAGGAAATGAAAATAAAAAGTATCTACAAGGTAAAAATATGTTAACAACAAAAGACTTGCTTCAGAAACTTTAAAGGTTTTCTTTTGAGCAAGGTACTTGTTTTCTCCATCTTCAAAGACAAGAAACAAGCAAACAAGTCAAAATAAAAGGGAATTTTTTTGTTCTTTGTTTTTATTAACATACGGCATCTGTAGAAGGGTAAAAAAGTGAAAGCAAGGCTAACTTTACTAGATTCATTGTCTCAATGAAAATGTCCAAGTCTCTTGATCATTAATTCAACCAACCAACCAACCAACCAACCAATCAACTTTTATGCAAGTGCTGACTGGGATTAAAAGAAGAAATGCTTTTCATTTGAATTATCTAGCAACTGCTTCTGAAGCTTGCTAGGACAATTTCCAAATGCCGACAGTGGAACTCTTTCATTGTCATTTTAGAAAAACAGAGTGTGTCAATCATACCACCTACCGCTGGAATCAAAATTTAGGAAGTCTGAGAATTCCTGAGCCAATGTTTCATCACTGGCAAAGGCACAGATGCAAGCAAAGAAATGAATGCATCTCTGTGCTGCCTCATCCTTGGAGGCATTCGACTTGTGCGATTTCAGAGTCTGGCAGGAGCAGAAGAAACGGCGCTCAGGCAAGCTTTTGGCACTGATTTTCTGCACAAAGGATGTATGCAAGTACCCCAAACTATGCTTCTGGCTTGCCTTGCATTTCACCACCAAAATGTTTTTAGTAATTCTCTGTACAAGGGGACCTGTGGGTTCTGTGGCCAACTGCCAGATGGTTTGCTTGGTTTCTGAGGAGGCCTGCATTGCATTCAGGACTGAGCTCTTCAGAGTCAGAGGGGTGGCCTCTGCCTGGCAGTTCACTGCCAACTTGATGTGCTGGCATTGGTTTTCCACAACACCCTGGGTGGAAGCTTTCAGGCAGGCGGGGACATAACACCGTCCAGAGCTCAGCTGAGTGATGATCGTCCCATCTACTGTCTGGATTGTAGTCTCTGAAACACCTAGCTCCACAAAGCATCGGTAATCAGGGCCCCGGTCTCTTTGCCGCACTGAGTAGACCTGCAGATCAGAGCCAGTTATGATTTTGACAGCTTCAACACTAGGCTGCTTCCGTGCACCATAGCGGAATATGGTTCCACATGTCTTGTTCTTACAGCTCAGTCCCCGGGTTCCATTATATGTGCCACATCGGGGACACTTTCTAATTCCTCTCAATGTGGCCTTTCCCAAATCAGATAAGAAAGCTGGGACTTTAGTCCTCAGAGAGTTTGGTTCCATTTTTCATAGGCCCCTAGAAAAGACAATAAACCCATCAGCATGAATACACACACACGCAGTTAAAATATCTTATGATATTCAGCCCTGGCCAGTGTGGCTCAGTGGTGGAGCACTGGCCCATGCACTGAAAGGTCTAGGGTTCGATTCCAGCCAGGGGGGCATGTACCTTGGTTGAAGGCTCGATCCCTGGCCCAGGCATGTGCAGAAGGCAATCAATTGATGTGTCTCTCTTACATTGATGTCTGTCTGTCTGTCTCTCTCTCCCGCCCCCGTCCTATCCACTCTCTCTAAAAATCAACAGAAAAAATATCCTCCGGCGAGGATTTACAATACAAAAAAATCACTTACGATATTTAGTACAGAAAGTGAGACATAAAGAAGCTATCTACTATTTTCAAATTGCACCCTCAAACACAACATCAATTGAAACCCTCAAACAAAACAAAAGTGGAGGAAACAGTGCATTTCATATCTCTATGTATTTTTTAAAATCCTACTGTAACAACTAAAGCATTTCTCTAGGTTCAGTCCTGTCCTATACAACGACCTAGGTTTAGTTAACCTATCTTTACATGCACAGATGTTTAACTTGAGCAAGGACTGGAGAATGGGAAAGGTTAGTTCTTTCCCTTCCACCCTTCCTCACAACACCCAGCCCAATCTTACCTGTTTCAGCTGCCAGAGCATCCAGAAAACAGTGTGACCTAAATTGATAAGACCTAAAAAGATGTTTCATTAGTTTGTGATGATCACAGAGGACAGGCGAAGACATAATCATTTACAGAGTAAATGTTACTGCTTAACTCAAAGTCTTCTGAAGTTTGGACTCCACAGTGTAACAATGCAGACATTCTACATTTTCCTTCTTGGCCAGTCAATGGCAAAGCTCCTGCCCAATGTTTCACAAAGAAGATTCCCTATGTGGAAATGTTGGCAGTCTATAAATAAAACAAGAAAAAATGATAAAGTTATGCAAAGAGAGAATGATTCTTTCCTCTCAGAATAGAAATCTAAGTATTTCACAAATATTTGAGAAATATTTGACAGAAATTGTTATGGAAATTATTGTTTTATATTTCTAATTGCAACAAAACAGTGCTAATGGCATTACACAGAGAGTTGTCAAGAACACTTAGAGCCATGGTATATAATCAGTCAAAAACTCATCCTTCCTAATACTAATGCCTTACATTTTTAGAGCGCTTTATGCTTTTCCAAGTGCTTTCCCATTCATAATTTTATTTGAACCTCACAATATTAGTCTCTTATTTAAGCCAAACAACAACCCTTCTTCAGATGAAAATTTAAAAGTTAAGTAACTTGCCTGAGGTCACCCAGGAAAATTAGCTATGCAGTTTACACTAACCTTGTGTCTGTTAAGAGTATAAATCTCTGCTTTTGATTTCCCTCCATTAGGAACATTTTCAAACATATAAAAAAGTACAATTATACAGTGAACCTCCATGTACTCACTCACTAGATTCTACAATTAACATTTTACTGTGTTTGCTTTATTACATGTTTATCCATCCCCCTTGCCATCCATCAATCCCTTCTACTTTGACGCATTTCAAAGTAAGTTACAGACATCAGTTCAGCATGCATGTTATTAACTAGTTCAGTATTTTAAATGTTTTTAAAAAAGTAATCTGCTTGTGATTTAGAAATAGGCTGTTAGCATTGCTTTTCCCCATTTCCCTCCACATCTTCTATAGTCCACTGATTAACAAACTGAAAGGTACAAATAAGTCTAAGAATGCCCATCTTTTCACTGGTGCTATGAATTAATCCCCTAACTGTAATATTTGCTTGCTGAGTATCCACTGAGTGAATAAAGTTTTCTGAAATATGGTCTATAGCAGGGTTTCTCCACCTTGGCACTACTGACATTTAGGCCTGGATAATTTTTGGTTGTTAGAGGGGTATTCTATGCATTGCAGGATATTTAGTAGTATCTCTGAGCTCTACCCACTAGATACTAATAGCAATCAACACCTCCTCCTCAAGTTGTAAAAAAACAAAAATGTCTCCAGATACTCCTAAATGTCCTCCAGTGGGCTAACATCGCTCATTAAAAGCTACTGATCTAGAGACATTAACCTGTTTACACAGCATTTCCTTTCCAGGTCAATAAATTTCTTTAGCAAGTATCCTCATTCAGCTAAACATGGGTTCTTAGGAGAGAATGTAGTTCCAAAAGTAAAAAGATGGAGGATTTCGTTGGCCCTTTACCACCAATTATCTCTGAGGCTAAGACTTTTAACTTTTGAGCTTCAGGTTGTTTTTCATTTGCAAACTAGAAAAAACATTAATATATATGAAAGAGCTTAGCTAAAAACTACACTGATAAGATTTAACATACCATTAAAGTGGAAAAAAGAACTTTGCTTATTAAGAAACTGGTTTGCCATACATGTGGAGCCTTAAGGTGCTGCAGTTTTTAGCATCATCATTAGAATTCCACTTTCCTCTTATTTTTCTCTTTTACTTTTTTTTTTAAAAAATACATCTTTATTGGTTTCAGAGAGAGGAAGGGAGAGATAGAAACATTAATGATGAGACAGTCGTCATCAATCAGCTGCCTCCTGCACGCCCCTGACTGGGGATTGAGCCTGCAACCCCGGCATGTGCCCTGACCGGGAATCGAACCTCGATCTCCTGGATCCTAGGTGGTGCTCAACTGCTGAACCACGCCCAGCCAGGCTCTTTTACTTTTTTGATCATGGTCTGTAGAGGGCAATTTGTTAGTATCTTTCAAAATTGCAAATGCACATTTCTTTTTAAAAATCTTTTAATTTTGAAGTAATTTTAGGTTCATGGAAAGCGTACAAAGATAATACAGAGGGTTCCTGTATACTCTTCACTCAACTTTCCCAACTGTTAACATCTTAACAACCCTGGGACATTTGCCAAAACTAAGGGTTTGGTTTGGTTTGATTTTAGAGAGGAAGGGAGCGGGTGAGAGAGAAACATCAATTGGTGCCGCGGCCACCACTCCAACCAAACAAGCGACACTGGCCAGGGCAAAACTAAGGTTTGAACATTGGTACAACACTATTTACTATAGACTTTATTTGGATTTCAGCAGTTTTTCCACTAATGCCCTTTTTAATTTTTTTAAAAAAGTTTACTTTTTTTACTCATGTATTGCTCACCATTGTGGACGAAAAAGGGTCACACACTAAACCTTACAAGCTCAGGGGAAGCTGCATGGCAGGCCTTACAAAATCAGAGACTAAAGTAACCACATAGAATGGTCTGAAATGTAAAATTCCTAACTAAAAACGAATCATGGCTGTAGTTATGTCCTAGGCCAGTATCTTCCTTGACAAAGGTCAATCTTTATCTTAACTGAGCCTATTATTTTTTTTTGCATCTACATATAGCATACCTTTGGAATAGCGGGGTAATTTCCTTTTTACAGACCCCTCAGGGTAACAACCTGTCACAGCAGCAGGAGACCAGAGCCCCTCATTGTTACTGTTATCATGTTAACTATCCTGTACCTCCCTTTGTAAAAGTGTCTGCTTTATCCAACCCCAGAGATTTCCCCCTTTGCTTTCTCCCACCTTCCTAATCTATCACCAATGGGTTTCATGGAACGCCCTTACGTCTTCATCTTTGATTCTAACATATAAAATAAGGTGCAAAACTGTTACTCTCTAGAGCATTTTTTCAATCCATTGAGATTTTGCTTCCCGGAAACTGTCAGTTTGGATCAAATAAACATACAAATTCTTACAGGTTTGGATGTTTCTTACATTACACCATGAACCTGTGAAGAAATTGACTCTGAGAAAGTAATGCTGTGATGAACGTCTCATAGCCCCCAAACAGTCTAAGGTGAGTTGGGAGCTGCTGGATTCTTTGACAAACCACAAGTGAGAGGAAGGGGCAGGCCTAGACGCCAGAACTCCCAACTCCCGGTCCAGGCTGTTTCCTTCAGCCCTGCGCGGCCTCGGAAGGACGCAGAACGGCCAGTGGAGAAACGCGAAACGTGTCTGGCAAAGAGGCCTTCAACACTGGTACCCCCCGCCTCGATTCCAGGACCCAGCACGCCCCCCGCCCCACCGAGGCCTGCTTCCCGGCATCCTCCCCGAGCGAGGGCTCACTTCCGGTTCTAAGTAGGCCCAAGCAGAAGCAAAGCCTGGGGGGCACCCTGCTCCTAGGACACGCTCTGGCTTGGGATTCCAGGCTCCACACCCGTTCCACCGCCGCCCCCGCTTTCTGTGAACACGGCCCCTTACCTGCCCTGTGCCCCCCCACCCCGCACCCCGCGGCCCTAGGGCCCCAACGCTGACGACCGCCCTCACCTCCTCTCTCTTCGCCTGCCGCGGTCTTTTACAAACGCAGCCAAACTGTTCGCTGTAACGACAGTCGTTATTGGCCAGGGCCGCCCACGCGCGGCGAGGGCCCGCCCACCTCGGCTCGCGTTGTCTGATGGGAGTTGAAGTTCGTTCCTCCTGGAGGAGGCTGAGACCGGCTGAGGGGCGCCGTAGGGGAGGACAATGTGCGCCGACCTGGGGAGTTCGCTCAGGTTCTTCTCTGGGGCGGGAGTGTTTCCTGACGACCCTGCTGGTTCCGAAGGCACCGACGCAGCTCTAGGGCTGGTCATGACTGTCTCAGGTCTGAGAGAGTCCTGTTTCTGGATAGAGTTCCATTGGTAATAATGAAAAAATCGCATAAGATTTTCTACGTTATTAGCAGATGTCCCTTGCAACTTAGCGTTTTGTCAAAGGAGGTCTTGTGCACCGAAGTATGCGCTGTTTATATCACTTCTGTGTTTATATCAAGTTATCTTTTTCTCCGTTAACTACAGTCTGATACATTACTTTAACATTTTCCGTTATAATGAGTTGAAATCGGCTTCCTGTGCCCTAGTTCTGGTCCTTGGCGTCACACAGAATGAATCTAAATGCTTTATGTTTGTGACTGAAGACAGCTCCTGAGTGCAGTGTGTTAATGGTGAGGCTGTGTATGTTGATTTCCTGCAACTTTGGCCCCCGTCCTGCTACTTACTGGTGATAGCGCTGTGGACAGGATGCCTGGGAAAATGGTTCTATTCCTTCAGGACTAAGGTTTGTTATGTTGTTTCTTAAACTGGAGGTAAGGGAGAAGGGCACACTTTTTCTAGTAGTTTTTCCCCCAATTTTGTCTTTCTGTTTCAATTATAAGTTTTTAAAATGATCGTCAGCATATCCTGGACCATCTGGATAATGATACTGTGGGGTTTCTAACAATACTGTGGGGTTTCAATGTCTGGTTGTGTTTGTGATTGTATTGGTGCCGAGTGGTTATCTACAGTATTTGTTCTCAACTGGGAGCACTGCTACTGGCATCTAGTGAGTAGATGCCATGGATGTTGTTAAAGATCCTATAATATACAGGACAGCCCTCACAACAAAGAATTGATTATCTGGCCCCAAATGTCAACAGTGCAAAAGTTGAGAGATTCTATTGTAAAGAGAGTGTATAGCTTTTTTTTTTTTTTTTTAATGGAATTGTCCAAATTCGTCCTAAGAGATCTGTGGGGTTTTTAGTTGAGACACGTTATATGTTCAGTCAGGAAGGAAACTACCAAGCCACACCATTCTAAAAGAGTTTTCTTTCTTCCAAGCCAGACACTCAGGGTTCTTCTATTCCTTCTTCAAAGAAGGGACTTTGAAGAAACACTGCCATCACAGAAGTCCTTTCTGAGGCCCCTTCTCATAAATGGAACTCTCAGAATTAAAAAAAAATAGTTAATTGATTTTTAGAGAGAGGAAGAAAGAGAGAGAGAAACATGGATGTGAGAGTATAACATAGATCAGTTGCCTCCTGCATGCCCCCTACCAGGGATTGAGCCGGAAACCCTGGCATGTGCCCTGATCAGGAATTGAACTGGCAACCTTTCAGTGCACCACAGGGCACCCAACCAACTGACCTACACTGGCCAGGGTGAACTCTCATAATTTAATAATACTCTCAAGTTATGATTTGACACAATAAGCCTTCTTTCCCTATTCTCTGAACCTTATTATTTCAAGCTTGAGGTAGATACTTCTTGTGACACCTGAGTCACAGTGAGCCTCACTGGTATCAAGATGTTTTGTAATAATACGATTATTTTACTACTTCAAAGAAATGAAAACATTAGAGAAGTAATATTTTGAAAATTCCAAATATGTGGCAAACCAGAATATGAAAAATAATAGCAGTGACTACTTATCAAGCACTTAGCAGTGTTGCATGCTCTGTGCTAAATGCTGTCCATCTTTATCCATATAAGCCTCATAACATCCAGCACTTCCGTGAAACCAAAAAAAACCACCAGTGTATGATAAAGAAATTAAACTAAAAATAAAAAAAAGTGTAATTCCAAAACACATTCAAGTAATTAAGTAATTTATGGTTTGCCATGGCCAGGTAGCTCAGTTGCTTAGAGTGTTGTCCCAATATGCCAAAGTTGGGGGGTTTGATCCCCAGAAGGGGCACATACAAGCAACCAATGAATGAATAAGTAAGTGAAACAACAAAATCGATGTTTTTTTAAAAAAATACATTTTTTATTGATTTCAGAGAGAGAAAGGGAGAGGGAGAGAGATGGAAACATCAATGATGATAGAGAATCACTGATTGGTTGCCTTTTGCAGGCCCCCTACCGGGGGTGGAGACCACAACCTGGGCATGTGCCCTGACTGGGAATAGAACCGTGACCTCCAGGTTCATGGGTCGGCCCTCAACCACTGAGCCACACCAGCTGGCAAAATCAATGTTTTTCTATGTCTCTCTCCCTTTCTCTCTTTCTAAAAATCAATAAAAATAAGAAATAAGACCTTTTTAAAAATAATAAGTTATGATGTTAATTTTCAGTATATATTTTTACCCAGACACTGTACTGAATTCTCTCATTGTTTTTATCATTTTTTCTAATTGCCATAGGTTCAGAATATTAATTAATAGTAATAGTGAATAACTTTGTCTTCCTGATCTTAAGGAGAATGTTTCTAGAATTTTCCCATTTGCATGAGGCTAGCTTTTACTCTAATTACATTTAGAAGAAAGATGTCTATGTAGAAAGTATTATTTTCAAAACTTTATTATTTTCAAAGATAAATGCTACATTTTTTCTGCAGTTTGCTTTTTTCACATAATACACCATCGTCATATTTCTCAGTACATGTAGCTAACTCACTCTTGTCAATAACTGTGAAGTATCTCATTGCATGGCTATATCAATCAATATAGGTAGACCCTAGCAGTGACAAACAACTTTCAGATCTATGTGGTTTAAAACAACATGCCTTTTGTTTGAGTCAACAACTTTAGATTAGCTGGGGATTCTGTCCTGCATTGTTATCTTCCTTACTCCAGCATCCAGGCTGGCAGAACATCCACTATCTGGAACACTCACTGTTGGCAACCATGGCAAAAATATACTAGATCTTAGAGCTTCTGTCCAGAAATATTCCAGGTCACTTTTGCTTTTTTTTTTTTTAATCAAAGCAAGTCATATGGTCATGTCTAAGTTTAACAGTCTGGAGAAATAAAATCTTCCGACAGTGGATAATCTGTCTTAATGGCTAACCTGTCCTAATTTTTATGAGGTGCTCAGATTTCTGTGAGTCACACTCCCAGCAGATGCCATCATGTTATTCATTAATGAAGTCGGCTTGTGTTTTTTCCTTTCTCTTGCTTTTCTTGCCTAAAGTTTTGGTTTCAAGACTTTTAGGCCTCATAAAATAAGTTTAAGATTATTCCCTCCTATTGTCAGGAAGAGTTTATATGGTTTTATTGATGGGGTGTTTGGTAGAGCTCACCTCTAAAGCTATTTGTGCCTGCTTTTGGGGGAGTATTGGTGTTGGTTTTTGCTTCTTTGTTGTGCAGAGTTTTAACTACTGCTTTGAATTCTTTGATGGCTATTAGACTATTGACATCTTCTATTTCTATTTCTATTCTTGAGATCGTTTTCTTAGTTATTTTCCCCCCTAGGAAATCACTTAGTTTAAGTTTTCAAGTATAAGCATATTGTTCTTGGTATCTTATCTTTTTTAAAATTAATAAACATTTTTTATTTTATTATTTAGTTAATCCTCATCTGAGGATATTTTTTCCCCATTGATTTTTAGAGAGAGTAGAAGGGAGGGGGAGAGGGGGAGAGAGAGAAACATCAATGTGAGAGTGACACATTGATTGGTTGCCTCCCTTACCCCAACCAGGGCAGAGATCGAACCTGCAACCCAGGTATGTGCCCTTGACCAGGAATCAAATCTGAGACCCTTGGGTGCACTGGCTGATGCTCTAACCACTGAGTCACACCCGCCAGGGCAATAAACTTTACTTTTTAGAGCAGTTGTATGTTCACATTGAAATTGAGCGGAGGTGTAGGAGGGTGTGTGGAGGTGGAAGAGGCTATGGGTAGATAAATGGTGATTGGAAAAAAAGTGAGCAGAAAGTACAGACAATGCCCATATACTCCCTGCCCCACACACTATTGACATCCTGCACTGCTACATACATTTGTTACAATTGATGAACTTACATTGCAGATCATTATCACCTAAAATCCATAATTTACGCTACTGTTCACTCTTGGTAGTGTATATTCTATAGGTATGGACCAATGTAGTATACAGAATAGTTTCACTGCCCTAAAAATCCTCTGTGGAAAGGAGAGGAGAGAGAGAAAAATCGATGTGAGAGAGACACGTTGATTGGTTGCCTTTTGCATGTACCTGACTGGGACCAGGGATTGAGCCTGCAACCAAGGTACATGCCCCTGGCCGGAATAGAAACCTGGGACCCTTCAGTATGAGGGCCGACGCTCTAACCACTGAGCCAAACTGGCTAGGACTCCATTGCTTTTCAGAGAGAGTAGAAGGGAGAGAAACATCTACGTGAGAGAGACACATAGATTGGTTGCCTCCTGCAGGTGCCCTGATTAGGGCCAGGGATCGAGCCTGCAACCCAAGTAGATGCCCTTGGCCAGAACTGAACCTGGGACCCTTCAGTCCGAGGCTGATGCTCTGCTGAGCCAAACTGGCTAGGGCCCAACTTCTTATCTTTTAAAATCTTGGATGTATCTATAGTGATACATCCTCTTTTTGCTTCTAATTTTATTTTTGCTTTCTTTTTCCTGATCAGTTTCACCATGATGTTACATATTTTATTAATCTTTTCAAAATAAACTTTTTGGCTTGTTTGAGCTAGTTTATTATGTATTTGATTTCAATTACATTAATATTTGCTCTTATTTCATTATTTCCTTATTTTTTTTTTTAACTTCCTAAGCAGGAAACATAGGTTATTAATTTTTAACCCTTCTTTTCTAATGTAAGCATTAAGGTTATACATTATTTTCAAAGTGCCATTTTACTTGCATTCCACAAATCTTGATATCCAGTATTTCCATTCATTAAAAAGTTTAAATATGTAAACATTTTTACTGTGGTATCTTCTTTGGTTCATAAATTTAGTTTATACACGTGTTTTGGAATTTCTACAAATTTTTGTTACTGATTTTTTAAATTGATTTGAGAGAGAGAGAAACATTGATTTGGTGTTCCACTTATTCATGCATTCTTTGGTTGATTTTTTTGGAGGTGGAGGAGAGAAAGAGAGATGGGGCAGGGGAGGGGAGACATCGATGCCTCCTGTACGTGCCCTGACTGGGGATTGAACCCACAGCCTAGGTATATGCCCTGACCAGGGATCAAACCCACAACCTTCTGGTGTACAGGATGACACTCCAACCAACTGAGCCACCCAGCCAGGGCTCTGCAATATGTGCTTTAAAAGTTCATTTAGTATCAGATTGTTGGTAAATTCTCTTGGCTTTTATTTTTTTATTTCATTCTCATTGTATGACTGTTTTAGGTTGGTTGTTTCAGCACACTGAAGATATTATCCCTCTGAATTTTGGACTATCAACTTGCTGACATATTTGATACCAATCCAATTGTCATATCATTGTAGTAGTCTCTCTTTTCCTCTGCTGCTTTTAAGATCTCTGTTTTTGATAATTTGCAGTTTGACTCTGTAAGTAAGTATGGACTTCACTTTACCCTTCTTGGGATTCACTGTGGTTCCTGAGTTGGAGAATTCCTACCTTTCAGCAATTCTGGCAAATGCTTAATCATTATCTTTTTAAATATTGGCCACCCCCAATTGTTTTCTCTCTATGGAGCTCAAGCTTAAATGCATTGTAGATCTCATTCTGTTCTCCATGTTCTCTTCATATTTCCTACCCCTTTGTGTACTGTTCCAGTTTACAGATATCTTCAGCTGTATCTAATTTGGGTCAGTCAGTCCATTGAATTTTTAATTTTAGCTACTGTATTTTTAATTTCTAGAGGGTCTATTAGTTTCTTTTAAAATCCCACCTAATCATTCAGAAGTCACTTCTTTCTTGATCATATTTTTATTGCATCTTTTCTTTTTAAAGGCATATGAAAGTTAGTTATTACATATGCAGTATATGATTATTATGTCTAAAGTCCTTGGAGGTCGAATTCCACTGTTCTTTGTTTCTGCTGAATCCCTTGTAGGGTCTTGTTTGCTTGTATGTCAGTTTTTGACTGAGCTCCAGGTGATTTCAATCTGAGGTAATCCTGAGAGGCCTGAATGGAGAATACATTCTTCCAGTAAGGATTTGTGAGTATCCGAACTACATAGGGGATTCCTACTAATTAATAAAAACAATCAAACAATTTAACCAAGAAATAGAGGATATGAACAGGTATGTCACAGAAAGAAATATAAAACAGCCAATTATCATGGAAAATGATTATAACTTTACTTGCAATCAGGGAAATACAATTAAAGAGGCCATTTTACAGGCATAAAGTTGGCAAAAATAAAAGCTTGATGACAGCATTGGTAGGGGGAAATGAGTGCTGACATTATTGGTTAGAGTGTAAAATGGTACAGCTTTTTAAGAGGGCAGTTTGACAATATATGTATAATAGTTTTTGCAATTCACATTTCTTTAACCCATCACTCAATTTCTATCCTAGAGAAACAGTATATACACATGCATTCTTTTTATTTTTTTTAACCCTCACCCAAGGATATCTTTCTCAGAGAGAGTAGGAAGGGGAGGGAAACATCAATGATGAGAATCATCCCTTGGCTGCCTCCCACACATGCCCTGCAAGTGATCAAGCCTGAAACCTGGGGCAGTGCCCTCACCTGGAATGGAACTGTGACCTCCTGGTTCATGGGTCGATGCTCAACCACTGAGCCACACTGGCTAGGCTACACGTGTTCTTTAACTGTACAGTAGTTCCATTTTTCTATATAAGAAGGTGGTGAATTTTTTTGTTTTGTATTTGAATGGTTAAATTGTGGGTTTGTTTTTGGGGTGGTCATTTACTTTTGTGATTATTCATTGAGACTTAAAATAATTATTGCTTTCTTAAACTCATCTATTTTCCTCTCCTCTCTACATCCAAATGAGCCAGGAAGGCATGGCATAAAGAATTGGCTCTGCCAGGCCTGGTGTGGCTCAGTGGTTGAGCATCGACCTAGGATCCAGAAGACTGAGGTTCGATTCCCGGTCAGGGCACGTGCCTGGATTGCAGGCTTGATCCCCAGAAGGGGGCATGCAGGAGGCAGCCAATCAATGACTCTCATCATTGATGTTTCTCTCTCCGTCTCCTTTCCTTTCTCTCTGAAATCAATAAAAAAAAAAAAATATATATATATATATATATATATATATATATATATATTTATAAACTGTTTCCTTATTCAAGAAACTGAAAGATGATTGTGGAGTGGGAAAGGCTTATGGGAGAGTGGAGAATTACTTGCTGTGAAGTTAGTAAGTACAGATTGCACTTTAGATTTTAGATTACATCCTAAATGCAATTTGAAGCAAAAACTTTGAACTAGGGGTGTCAAGATCAGATTTACATGTTTAAAAGATTTGGGCTTCTGATTCTTTTTTATTTATTTTTATTTTTTCATTTTTTTAATATATCTTTATTGATTTCAGAGAGAGGAAAGGAGAGGGGGAGAGAGAAATAAACATCAATGATGAGTCATTGATTGGCTGCAGCCCGAAACCTGGGCATGTGCCCTGACCAGAAATCGAATCCTGATCGCCTGGATCCTAGGTCGACGCTCAACCGCTGAGCCACGCCCGGCTGGGCTGGGCTTCTGATTCTGATAGGACAATGTTAGCAGCCCAGTTCTGGATCTTTCCTACTGGAAACCATAAAGAACAACAAGGAAAACATGACCACTGATTCTCATAAACAGTATCTTAAGTGAAACTAGGGAGGCAGAGGAAAATTTATTAATTTCACACTGAGTGGAATCTTGGTATAGATGGGAGGCCAGTAGAGTGCGGTGTGGGGAAGAAAAGGGAGGAGGGGGCTGGTGGTGGCAGGCCTCAGAAATCATTAGCAAATACTCTGAGAACCAAACCCAGAGTGGAGTCTGCCCTGAGGACTGCATTAGTGTGTGAGAGCTGGGAGAGGAAGGGAAGTAGGAAATGCCTATGGGGTCTAGAGATGCTTTCAGAAAGCAAGTTAGGGGATCTCTTTGAAAGATCAGAGTTAGGTTCCTTAATGTAGCCGATGAAGGAACCAGGGGAGCTCAGAGCTCGCACAGAACCCCTTCTGAACAAGGTCACATCCCAAGAGAGGACCCACGCTACACTTTGAGAATTTGTTGCAGCCACAGAGGATGGAGGTGAGAAACCTACACAGGGAACCTTCATTCTCCTGTGGATATTCAGTCTAGGAAAATTCAACTATTTCAAATAAGAATAAAGAGAAGGAAATAGCACAGCATTTATACAAACATACTCTAATTAAAAGTATGAAAGAGTTGCAAAACTTCGTTTCCCTGGAGAAAATTCACAAGGAAAATGTTCCCACAAAGCAGTTGAAAACAATATACCAACATTCCAATGTGAATTTTAAAAATCTATTGAAATGATTGCAGCTAAAAGATACAAGAATTCAGTGAAGAGATAGCCCTAGTCTGGATACCACAGGATGCATGTTAAGGAGCAGAGATTAGAAATGAGAAAAGCAAAGATAAAAAGAATTAAGAACAAATGCTAGAAACAGATGATAGGAGATCCAACATGTAATTGGAGTTTCAAAGAAAACCGAAGCAGTGAATAGTACAAATATTTACAGATCAGAAAAACTTCTGAAATATTATCTTAGTGCATTTACTTGGCTCAGGAAGGGACCGTTCCTTGTCAGTGTTTTTCCGACAATTTCCTCTTTTGCCTTTCTTCCAGTGGTGACATCCTCCACACTATGTAACTGTCTGCATAGTCCAACCTGTCTTATAATCAAGTCTAGCCCACTGAACATCAATCTGGACTAGGTGCCAAGTTCCTCCATAGCTATTATCTTGGGACTTCCTTTTATTTCACTCCTGTGTTGGATCCCGTTCCTAAACACTACATATTTTTTTCTTGATTTACTTGCTTGTTTTGACAGAATGTATCCAGTAGAGAACCAGTGAACGGGAAGAAAATCTTTTGAAAATTTGTGTCTAAAAATGCTTTTTTCTATTTTTATCATGACAGAGTAATTGGATAAGTCAAACTTTTAAAGACAGTAACCCATTGATCCCGAGGTTCCAATGTTTCTTCTGTTGAGTATTATTCTCAACCCTTTTGCTACCTGGTAAACTTTAGAGTATTCTCTTTATGTTGTCTGGTGTCCTAAAATTCCATGGTGGTATACCTTTATTGTGCTAATTCAATAATAGCCTTTTTACAATCTTGAGAATTATTTCATCAAGGAACTTTTATTTTCTAATGTATTTCACCCATTCCCTTATTTTCTTTTTTCTTCCTGGAACTCCTATTGGTTGTGTATTAAACCTCCTGAATTGATCCATATTTATTTTTTCCCCTCAACTTTTTTTTTAATCTTTATTGATTTCAGAGAGAGGAAGGGAGAGGGAGATAGAAATATCAATGATGAGTCATTGATCGGCTGCCCCCTGCAGGCCCCTGACTGGGGATCAAGGGTGCAACCCAGGCATGTGCCCTGACGGGGAATCGAACCGCCATCTCCAGGATCCTAGGTCGATGCTCAATCACTGAGCCATGCCCGGTCAGGCTCCCCTCAACTTCTGATTTCTGTTCTAAGAACATGTCTTTTAACATTCTCACTGAATTTATTCCAACTTTAGTTTCTTGTTCTGACATTTTACTAGTATCCTGTTTTAATTTTTAAAAAAATCTATATTGATTTCAGAGGGAGGGAGGGAGGAACATCAATGATGAGCCATTGATCGGCTGCCTCCTGCACGCCCCCTACTGGGGATTGAGCCCAAAATCCTGGCATGTGCCCTTGACTGGGGATCGAACTGTGATCTCCTGGATCATAGGTCATTGCTCAGCCACTGAGCCACGCTGCCTGGGCCTGTTCTAATTTCTTGAATACATCATCTTTCATCTCAGGATATTACAGTTCTTGGAAGTTTTCTGATTGATAGTTGCTTTTTGTTTAGACCTACCTTTCACAATGTTTCCCTCAATTTCTAGTGATCTTTGGCAATCCTTTAGTGAGCACTAAAAACCTGTTTGGAAGATCTGTGTACATGGGAAAGGCTTAATGACTGGCACACTCCACCCACTATAGGGGGATTGCTGGCCATTTGACTTTTTGGTGGAGATCCTCAGATATCAGCATGTCTTTTCTCTTAAGAGTTTAGTTTTTCCATGGAAGGATCATCCAAATCCTTCTTGGTGCGGCAAGTGTGGCCACTCGTGTTCTAGAGCTGAACAAGGAGGAGGAACTAGGGACCTCATTTATCTAGTATATAAGATTGCACTTAATCCCTGTTTTCTTTATAGCATTTCACCCTAGCCTAGCAACCCTGAGTCAGATGTCTACTTTTTTCCTTTTTTTAGTTGAAATGCTATCAGAATAACTCCAGCCTCCAATTTGAGAGGCCTAATGTGAAATATTATTCAGCTGAGACACACTGACACATTTTATTAAAGCTCTTAAGTTGAAATTTGTTTTAGAGGTATATTCTTCAAGTTCTAAACACAATAGTAAAATGCAGTGACTGGAAAAAATATAAGAACCCCTCCAAAAAATGATTTTGTTTTTAGAAATCACTCTTTCATTGAAAGGGTGTGCTTTTTATTTCCTATAAACATTTTATTTTTCAAACTCACTGTGACCTCAAGATCACCTATAGCACTCAGCAAACCTAACTCTCTTTCTATATGCAATCTAGTCCTATCAACTGCTTTCTCAAATGTAATAGAACTCTGACACACATACAAAAGGAAGAGCAGCAAGCACAGGGACAAAACAGAAGAATAAAACTACATGAATCTCATTTTCAACAAAGAGATGGTATCAACAAGGAAAATGAGATCTCTGTTTATGAGTTGAATCTAGATAATTCCAATTCTTTGTTGTATTAAACACTAACACAATGCAAACCATGGCTTCTGGAATAAGATTTTAAAAAATCTAACAAATATCTGAATGAATATAACAATATGGCTATACCAAAAAGAAAAAATCTATCACACAATAATCACTGCAAGAAGATCCCACAGGTTATAGAAAACATAAAGGAACTTTAATATCCAAACAGTCAGGGCAAAGAATACTAGATTAATGACCCATTAAGAGTGAGTCACATCAGGTTCTTTACAGTACCAGATGTATTTTAAAGTAAAATCTGAATGCATATCGCAGAGAATAAAACCATTTAAAAAATTTTAAATTTCCTTACCTGATACTAATGCAAGTAAGTTTAGACTGAAAAAAATCTTTGATTTGTTTAACATTCAGAGAAAGATTTAAACCAAAGTTAGCAATGTTCCTGAATTATGAATTTGTTCAGTAGTAACCTTTTCATCATGAATAATACCACTTTCTTTTCAAAAAGTAGTCAATGTACATTTTAAGATTTGTGCAATAAAAAAATATACCGGCTAATAAAAAGTGTTATTACTTCAGACAGTCAAAAATGAAAGAAAAACTATACTTTTGCTTAAGTTATTTATGCCCAAATAATTTACCCTGCATTCCACAGAAGTGTAGTAAATATTTCTGAAACAGAAAAATAAGGGTCCTAAAATAGAAACATACGCCAGAAGAATTTAAAAATAGCTTCCTGATATTTTATTTTTTGAGTATTTCACTTAAGCTGCTTTTGGCTGCATGCCCTGATCTGTAGAAGTTAACAAGGAAATAAAATTTCCAAGTGCTTAAAAAATTTACTCATCTTTCATAAAGCAACTTTTAATGTAGTAACACTTAAAAATACACAGTGACTTAATGAAACATTAGTACAACTGCATAGAATTGAGCTCCAGAGAATTATAAACTTACGAGTTGTCTTTCCTGGGCTCCAGTTTATGAGAGTATTGGTTTAGAGACCAGCTTAGAGTCATTTGCTCCCACTTGGAAGATACAGGCCAGGAAACTAAAATTTCACAGGCCTTTTCTGTTCCTAAATAAAGTACTAGGAGCTATCTGAAGGTCTTAAAAATAACTGACCACCTAAATACATATATTGGGGACCCTTCCCCTTTGTGAGTCAAGGAAGAAGGGAGTTTGTGACTTTCACTGAAAACATAACAAAATCTTCCATAACTATTCTAAGAGACTCTGAAATGTACTAGAAATTTCAAAACTAGAACAATGCCATCAAAGATTAAACTTCTTAATGCTTGGAGCCACTCCAAAATAATAAAATTGGGAACTCCAGGAAAACAGGTACCAAAAGAATCAAAATAATGATTGCACTGAGGATTCTCCTCTTTGAAGGCTGTTTAAGGAGGTAGGATTTTAAGGGTTTTTGTTTGTTTATCTTTTGGCCTCTGAACACTTAAAAAATGCTTTGCCTGGCTGGTCCTTCAGGCTAATTTTGGAGTTCACAACGAACCCCAAGCCTGACATAAGGATATTCTAGTTTCACAGCTATCATTTGTACATATTAAAATTAAGTTGATTTACTCTTTCTGAGTAAATATAAACTAGAAAATGGCAAATTAATATATTCCTTTACATACAACTTTGTCTCCAAATTCTCAAAAACAAGAGCAGATGACTTTGTATTCAAAGACTACCAAAGCGTGTATTTGATATTCACATGCAACAACTTAAAACCTTATAAATCTTCTGTCAACTCTGCATGATACCTTTAAGAAGGAAATGGCATACAAAGTTTGCTAACTGTGCAAAATATTAAACTGCTAAAACATTTAACATAATGAAATAATACATGTAGATGTAGAAGTTGACACATGAAATTAGCACGGGTTCGTAAGAACTTATCACATTTCAGAGATTTTCTTTAGTAACAAGATTTTGTTTTTATATTTCCTGGTACACAGCAAAATTTATCACAGAAGATAAAAATTCTTTTAAACAAAGTCAACAGGGAGTTCTTGAGGCACCTTCTCATATAAAACACAAGATGAATGCAATTAACAATCCATCTGAGAAAACTAAGTGAACATTTGTTTTTCCATTTAAGTATATTTTACAGAACTTGAATAAGGCAAGACAAATTTGTGAAAAAATGTAGATACAAAATGATGTAAACTAATAATTTATATTTAAAAACCCCAAAGGGAAAACGGTGGAGATGGGATAGTTCAAACAATACCTTTGTAAAAAAACCTAAAACAGAATTGTGCACAAGCTGAAGATTACAAAGAACTTCTAGACTCTGCACAGTTTTGGTTTTTTGCGTGTTTTTTTTTTTTAATATCTTTATATTACATGTTTTAAATCATATCAGGAATGCAAACTAGAACTGCACACTACTTTAGTGGAAAAAAGTTCAACATTGTGCAATTTTCTGCCTCTTAATTTTTAAAAAGTGGCAGCAATCCCTGCATTTGTATTTGAAACAAGGATCTGAGAAACTTTATTAAAAAAGGTAATGAAGGCAAAAATTGGCAGACATCCAGCATCTTGTTTCTTTTTAAAACAATACGGATGGTTAAGAAATTTCATGATTAAAAAATGAACCTTTTAAATAAATACATTGTATCTGACATTTGCACTGACTGATTTGATAAATCTTTAAGTAAACAACGGCTTTACTACACTCTCGGTAGCCTCAAGCCACTGGCTTTAGATTCTGGAGTCCTTTTTCACTGGGTTTCATACCCTGCCACTCGATACCCTGCAGGCTGATTAGGCAACATGCTGCCATTCTGTCCTGGAGGCGGCTGCACTCCATAATTTGGTCCCATCCACGGTGCAGAAGATGGTGTCTGACTGGTAGAGCACATGGAAGAAGCAGAGGGGAGGGAAATCCACTGATTAAAAAAGGTAACTCCAAGAACAATTAATACATACAGAGGAAATATACTTTTTAAGCTCAAATATAAGAATTGTTATGCCAAGGAAAGCAAAGGCAATTTTCCTCCCCCTTAAAAACAAGCATCCTTATAGGTTTAATTTATACAGTTTAATTCTGTTAGTTTAATTACAGAAAATACCCTTAACCTATAAACATTTATCCCCTTTGACCTCAGAAAAAACTCATCTTTCATCTCAGGGCAGAATACTGTATAACTGGGTTGGACATACTTGAACAAGCCACTCCCTGAAATAAATCTGACCATTTGGTATGATAAGACTAGCATTTATATTACTCAAAGAAGAAAGTAAAACAATTATTAGCATATGTAAGTACATACATTTTTTCAACATTATAAATATAAGATTCTCTAACTAAAAACTGTAAAATATTTTAATTTCCAGTTTGTTTCTCAAAATTTAAGTAAAACAGCATAATTCAGGGTATATGAAGAAGCTTCCATGTAATAATAAACCTTTTTGCACAGAAAAAAATTCAGAATGAATGAAACAACTAGCATCACAATAACTGTATTCAAGAATGGCCAAGTGGCCTGGTTGGGAGTGGCTCAAAAACTGAACATCAACCTAGGATCCAGGAGATCGAGGTTCGATTCCCAGTCAGGGCACATGCCCGGGTTGCGGGCTCCATCCCCAGTTGGGGTGTGCAAAAGGCAGCAGATCAATGAGGACTCTCCCATCATTGATATTTCTCTCTCTCTCTCTCTCCCTCTCCCCTTCTTCTCTCTGAAATCAAAAAAGATATATTTAAAAAAAAAAATGGCCAAGTGAGCATTAGTCACAAAAAAACTTAATAACTATTAAGCTCTTATTTTTTACTTAAATATTAGTTGCTTTATTACCAAAATTCTTATAACGCTGGTTATACCTCAAGGCAACATATCTCTAGGCAAAACTTTAAAGAGATATACCTAAAACTGGAAATTAAAAACCATTCTAGCCCAGTCGGGCGTGGCTCAGTGGTTGAGCGTTGACCTAGGATCCAGGCGATCGGAGTTCGATTCCCGGTCAGGGCACATGCCAGGGTTGTGGGCTCCATCCCCAGTCAGGGGCATGCAGGAGGCAGCCGATCAATGACTCTCTCATCATTGATGTTTCTATCTCTCTCTCTCCCTTTCCTTTCCTCTCTCTGATATCAATAAAGATATATTTAAAAAACAAAACCAAAACAACAACATTCTAAACTAAGTCCTTCAAAGGCTAAAGCTATGCTTTAGAAAGAGGGCCACACTACCTACTAATTACTTAAAATCTCTTCCTAAGTTCTTGAGTTTTTAAAGGTTAATAATAAAGGAAAAGAGCAAATATGCTTACTTAAATCCCTGCTGGTTCCATGCCTGGCCATACATTCCATATGCAGGTACTTGCCAACCATTAGGCATATACTGGCCAATTTGTTGTGCATTTCCATACCACTGGCCCCACTGGCCATAAGCTTGTGGATATCCAATTTGATTCTGCTATTAAATAAAATTATAACAGATAATTTAGTATTATTTGAAGTTATATGTCCTAATATACCACAAATAACTAATATACATAGCCATAAGACATAGGGCCATCATTACAATTAAAATGAAAGGCTAAACAAGAGTTTAGAAAGTGACTGCTAAAAAAAAAAGTGGTTATATCGCTTTAACTTGACGTGATGCTCTGAATGACATATTCTTTGTAAGGCAGTGGGTAATGTTCTAGTAATAAATATTAAACTCAGTATAATGTTTAAGTGTTTTATAAGCTATTCACATCACTATTTCCTTTAGATAAGGAAGATACAAAGATTATTTCTATATTCAGTTTACTTAAAGAACTTATAGTTTAGGATTTTCTTATTCCTATCATAATGCTCCATTTACAATTCCCTCACAGAAATCTTTGTGGGATCAAGTTAACCACTAAAGCTGCCTGGAAAAACAAAAGCAGCAAAATGCCAAGGCCCTAAACATAAATATAACCATATTTTTATTTCAATAGAATCAACAATGCTTGTGAATTCTCCATATAATATGTGAATAAATCTACCAAGTATTAAGAAAAAATTTAATACCCTGTTAGGTTTGTCGGAGCATTTTAAAATCCACTGTGTATGAGTCAACTGAGGCAGTCACATTCATCATGTCACCACTGCAATCCATGAGCCACCACTCTGGAACTATAATACATGTAGGATGAGCCCTTATATACTATCATTTCAGTATGAACTAGAAACTTATTAACATGGATTATAAATAATTTCATTCTAAAATAACCTTAGTATTAGCCCAGTAATTACTTTGCAAAGTCAAGAACCCTCTCACCTGTTGCACGGGATTTATCATATCAAGAGTTTCTTTGCCCCAATAGCATTTCACAACATGACCTTCAATAGTAGTTCCATTAACAGAAACAATTGCATGTGCTGCACTTTCATGGGAGTTGAATCTATTGAAAACAATATTAAGAATCACCAATATAAATTGCTTAAAACACTAAAGAATAAAACCTATTTTTAAAAATCAAGTTGAGCCAGGCAGTTCATATAATAAAAGAATCAATAAAATGGCATTTCCCCCCCCAAAGATCTTGTAATTCTGGAGAAACTTCTTTTAATAAAGATGTTTTATTGGCTTTGTGTTGGAAGAAGGGAGCTATTAAAAAACAGGAGCAAATATGCTAAATGGTAGAGAAATTTTTATTTCTTTATAATTAAGGCAAATTTTTAAGAAAACCACTAAGTTAAATATCTAAAAATAATTGGGGGGGGGGGTTGTTTCTTTTTTTAAACCACCCCTACCGAACAAATGAATATCCTTTATCTGGAAAGACTCGAATTTCCATTATTTGTCCAAAAGGCGAAAAAGTCTGACGCATTAATTGTTCTGTTAGACAAAAAAACAAACAAAAACATTGTTATATTAAAACTCTACAAATATTAAGCTTTTCAGTTTAAAAATTAATCTCAAGATGCCATACAAGTAAAGCTCCCATACCTGTTAGCCCAGAAGTGACACCTCCACAGTATACAGTACAGTTGCTTGGACTAGACTGATTTACGACCTCATCGTATGACAGCTGTTTGGTGTTTGCTGGGGATAGGAAGTTTTATATTTTTAATTCATTACATAAAATGTTCAGAAAGAGAAATGCAGCATTAACTACACTACTGTAATGGTAATATTTACCTTGACCAAAATGCTTATATATATAATACATATTACATATGATTAAAGATTAAACCTCCCCCAAGAATGTCTAAAAAATTACTCAATATTCTCTATTTAATAGGAGACTTCACATTAGAGACAATATTTATTATTTGTAATTACAAAAATGAAAACTAAGTACATTTTAGAATAGTAGTCTTGATTTGCTTCTCATCTATTTCTGCAATAAGTCTCCGGGAACAGCTCTAACATTTATAATCTAGTGTATTTTCCTCCAAAATTCCACATTTCCTTTTCTTCTCCAATACACCTACACTCATATGTACTCTTTGGAGCTGGAGGCTTTCGGGTTGCCCAGTTAGTTCTGATTTGTCTTCCACCGAGCCACTGGCCACCCATCTGCTGAATGGCGTTTTCCGCATCCTGTTCCACACAATATTAGAAATGACAAAGAAGACACTATTAGTTGATGTTAAACTGTTTTTTTGCTTTTCACAAATATTTTTTGAATGAAAACGCTTTATGAGATACACAATATATGATAGCTCACCTAAAATGCAACTGCGCTTTTAAATTATCTTTTATTTGGATATCAGACTTTGGTTGTTAATTACCCAAAGAAGTCCAAAGCCCAAAAGCCCTTCTGAGGTAGCTATTATAAAGTTCATGTAACAACTTAAGACTATTATGGCCCAGCCGGCATAGCTCAGTGGCTGAGCATCGACCTAGGATCCTAGGCGATCGGGGTTCGATTCCCTGGGTTGCGGGCTCAATCCCCAGTCGGGGGCATGCAGGAGGCAGCTGATCAATGACTCATCACTGATATTTCTCTTTCTCTCTCTCTCTCTCTCTCTCTCTCTCCCCTCCCCTGAAGTAAATAAAGATATTTTTTTTAAAAAAAAGACTATTATGGATGAAAATCTTACTTTATACAATAAATATGTATAAGTGTGTGTGTGTGTGTATTATTGATTTCAGAGAGAGGAAGGGAGAGAGAAACAGATAGAAACATCAATGATGAGAGAGTTGTCATTGATCAGCTGCCTCCTCCTGCACACCCCCCAACTGGGGATCAGGCCTGCAACCCAGGCATATGCCCTGACCAGGAATCAAACCTCAATCTCCCGGATTCAAGGTTGATGATTAACCACTGAGCCACACCAGGCCAGGCAACAAGTAAATACTGAACAGCTATCATGTTCTAGGCAGCAGATTAAGTGCTAGGGATACTTTGGTAAATGAGGCAGACATGGTCTCTGCTGCCATGGAGCTTACATTTTTGAGGTGACAAAGTAATTACAAACTGTATATACCATGACAGAAACAAAAGGCTGAGGTTCTGAATTATAGCAGAGAAATGGGGATATAGGTAGGGAAGGGATATGAGGGTCAAGTGTGTTTTTTTAATTGATTTGAGAGAGAGAGAGGTGACCTTAGTAGTAGTAGATAGTGATGAAGGAAGAAGTCCACAAAAGTATACTGTCACAGAGCCAAGAAAGCAAAAGTCAAGAGGTGAACCTGAAAACAGTAGTGTTGGTAGCCAGTGGTAGAGTTGGTAGAGAACAAAAGCTAGTTTAGAGTGAACTAAAAAGTAAATAGAGTGTAGCTTTGGTCTGCATATGTGAAATGTGGGCTTAAACTAGCAAAAGAACAGGCAAATTCAAGGCTAAGAGCCATTCTTGAGACACACAGAAAGTAAATACATACTGTAGCCTCCCCTTATCTGTGGGGAGTATGTTCCAGGATCCCCGGTTTATAACTAAAAATGTAGATAGTACTGAACCTTATATATGCTATTTTTCCCCCTGTACATATACACACAATACATACATACCTATGATAAAGTTTAATTTATAAACTAGGCATAGTAAGATATTAATAACAATAACAATTAAAATAGAATAATTTTAACAATAAAAGTTATGTGAACGTGGGGTCTCTCTTAAAATATCTTATTGTACTGTACTCATCTTTTCACTTAAATAAAGCACTTTATGGCTTCTCTTTCTGAATTGTCAGCATCACTACTCTCGTGCTTTGGGGCCATAATTACGTAAAATAGGGTTACTTCAACACAAGCACTATGATACTGCTATAGTTTATCTGATAACAGACAGCTAAATGACTAACAGGCAGGTAGTGTATACAGTATGAATACACTGGACAAAGGGACAATTCATGTCCTAGGTGGAATGGAGTGAGATTCCATCACACTACCCAGAATGGCATGAAATTTAAAATTTATGAATTATTTCTGGAATTTTCCCTTTAATATTTTCCATTTAATATTTTCCACTTAATATTTTCAGAGAGTGGTTGACCATGGGTAACTGAAACCAAGGAAAGTGAAACTGCGGTAAGAAGGGGGACTACTGTATTCTTTAAAAGAAAAAAACACTGTTTTTTTCCACACTAACCAGTTTGAATTCCAGGAGATCTTTAACTATTGTTATGGGTTGAACTGAGTCTCTTAAATTGATATAAAACCCTAAGTAACACCCCACTCCTATAACTGTGAACATGACCTTACTTGGAAATAGGGTTTTTTCAGATGTACTGGTTAAGACAAGGTCATACTGCATGAGGGTTGGCCCTAAATTGAATGACTGATGTCCTTATAATAAAGAACCCGGTGAGAATACACACAGAGGAAAGAGGATCATGTGAAGATGAAGGCAAAGATAGGAGTGATGTAGCTACAGGGCAAGGATACCAGGGATTGCTATCAACTTAAGAAGAGGGAAGGATTCTTCCACAGAGCCTGCAGAGGGAGCATGGCCATGACGACACCTTGATTTTGGACTTCTATCCTCCATAAGCCATTCTCCATATGGTACTCTGATAAAACATCCTTAGGAAAGAAATACAACTATTTGCTCAAAAGAGAGAAAAAACATTTTATGGTGTGCGTGTGTAAGTATGGTTGTAAATGAGTGATGAAGTGGAAGCGTATGCAAACAACTCTTTTGAGAAGCCTAATTCTGAATTATAGCAGAGAAATGGGGAAGGGGTGAGGGTCAAGTGTGTGTTTTTTTAATTGATTTGAGAGAGAGAGACAGAGAACATCGATTTATTCCACCCATCCATGCACTCATTGGTTGATCCCTGTATGTGCCCTGATCCGGGACTGAACAAGCAACCCTGGTGCATCAGAATGATGCTCTAACCAACTAAGCTACCCAGCTAGGGATAGAACATGCTTTTTAGTTGATAGGAATGATCCAGTGGAGAGGGAAAGACTGAAGACAATGAAGCACAGGTTGGCAGCTCAGGGTGATGATGGAGAAAAGAGTGAACAAGCAGAGCACATATACAATTCCACTTATAGAAAATGTCTGGAACAGGGAAATCTATACAGACAAAGTAGATTAATAATTGCTCAAGGCTGGGAGGGGAGAGAGTGTAGAAGGAAAAGTACAGCAACTGCTAATGAGTACAGTTTCCTTTTGGGATGATGAAATATTCTAAGATTGTGTTATGTGATAGTTGCATAACTTTGTGAATATTCTAAAAAAACACTGAATTTTACACCTAAAATGAGTGGATTTTATGGTATGTGAGTTTTATCTCAATAAAGCCGTATTAGAAAAAGAATGAACACAGGATCAAAGTCACTGAAAAGGCAAGAGAGGTAGGAGCCCAATTGTAAGTGATTTGACATTTTACAGGAAGGATCTTTCCTCCACTGTAACAGGAGGAAGAAGAAGAAGGTAGATGAACTTTATGTAGGTTTGGTGGTTAATAGCTGAGGAATAGCTTCTATTTTCTCATTGAAGCATAGGTTGGCAGCTCAGGGTGATGATGGAGAAAAGAGTGAAGAATACCTGAGGAGATAGGAGGGAACATGAAATAGTTATCAAAGAATGGGAAATCAAACTTACTAGAGAAACACAGGTTTGCAAACATAGCACCAAGAACTCATTTAATGTGCATGAACATTAAGTTAGAAGAGAAACCAGCTGACTCAGTCTTTTCCTAGCAATATTCAGTTATGGCAGACTAGGCAGAAAAACTATGTTCAACCAGTATTGGAGTCTGCCTAGCATGCACAACACAGGAAGAGAGGAAAAGGGAGTGGGGGTAAATGGAATCAGGGCTGTGGCACTTCACAACACCAGAGGGCCTACTGATCACATATCACAAATTTTAAAAAGCTGAAATGTAAACTCGGGAATATTAAATTAAATCACATATTCAGGGTTGTATCTATCTTATGACAGTTGTCAGGATCCAAATTCATCTCTAGCTAACTCCAGAGGCCACACACAAGACATCCTTTGCTATCTGACTCTATCACATATTAAACATGCATTTAATAGTGATTTTTATATAGCAGGGGCCTTTATTCCATAATTTCAAGTGGAAAAAAAAAATTCCTAGTCCACACCAAGCCCCCAACTTATTTTCTCAAATAGCACAACACTAAAATCCTATGTTGCCCAGGCGGCATGGCTCAGCAGTTGAGCATTGTCCTATGATCCAGGAGATAGAGATTCGATTTCTGGTCAAGGCACATGCTGGGTTGCAGGCTTGATCCCAGGTAGGGGGCGTGCAGTAGGCAGCCTATCAATGACTCTCTCATCATTGATGTTTCTATCTCTCTTCCCCTCTCCCTTCCTCTCTCTGAAATCAATAAAGATATATTTAAAATAAATAAATAAAATCTTATGTTTATCAACCTTCCAAGGAACTCACACTAATTGTGGGTTCCTAACTTATGTTGTGATTAACAGTAAAGGTTTCAGAACCAACTACACTGTAATAGTTTTTATTTTCTCATCTCACAGAAAAAAATCTTGTAACTGGTAGATGGGACACATACATGGTGGAGCTTTTATCTTTTCATCTCTCAATATACTTTACCATTTCCAATTTTTCTTTTAATATGTGGGTTCTTCCTGACCTCTTAGTCTTATCCACTTTCTTCACAGGTTTTTCTACTTTCTTGGAAGACATTTTCACTTCATGAAAGGAAGACAGCTACACTGCATAATACACTTAAGTAATCTGACCACAAGATACAACGTTCCTGTGCGAAGTGCTTAGATACAATAGCATTCTACATTCCTTGCCTGAATTTGTAAGCCATGTAAACATTTTTAGGGCAGATTTTTTGTTTGGAAAGTAAATTTTGGGCAAAAATTTACCCAGCTTGGTTGCAAGCTGCTATAGCAAATATCTGGACAGTAAGACCTCATAGTAAGGAATAACCAGATATTAGTTCCAATGTAGGCAGACACAGGAACTAGTGAAAACAAAATAGTTTGGCACTCTTTGGCACGACTGCCAACAGATATATTTTTAAAAACCCAGAAGAAACTGGCACAATAACTGATGCTCATACATTCAACCAGAAGCCATTAAGAAATAATATATTTATTTCAAATACTCCATTTAATAAAGAAAAGCCTTTCTAAAATACATTTAATACTATCAAAAACTCTTAATAGTTCATTTGAAGGCACTCTTACACAAAAAGTACAGTATATCTGTACTTATCATAGGCAAAAACCAGTCAGAGGCAGTTTAAGAAAACCCAAAGTTAATGAAACCTTAGCATATACTCCAAGATTAGTGCTTCTCAATTTTCCCACTCCTATATTTTTGGAAGTGTGATATCTCTGCATTTAACTGTTTTGAACATTCAGTTAATCACACTAAAAAATTAACCATTTTATTTGAATTTGTAATAGAATACAGGGTTCAAACTTCAAACCATACAACACAACGAGAAGCTTCCTGCTGTGTCCCCATGTGCCTAACTCTTACTACACACCCTGAAACAAGGTCCTTGTTTATGAGCAAAAGAAAACACACATGCACACTCGTACACCACACAAACATATACTCTCTTGCCTTTTACACAAATGAGCTTTTCCACGTAACAATATACCATGGAAATCTTTTCCATAATCTGTACTTACAAAGCTTCCTCATTCTTTTTTTAAAAAAAATAACGGCACAGTATTGCATGGTATGGAGGATGAGCCAAAGACTTTATCCAGCTGTTACATGAAACATGAGCCTTTTCCTTCTTTCTATACCCTACTCTCAGCTCTCATTTCAAACTGCACTGTCCTTTTTTTCCTCTGCAAAAACCAGAAATTTGAAGTCCATGTAAATTGGTATTCAGTAAATGTTTGTTGAATGAAAGAAAAAATGAGACATTTCTAATACATTAATAAACAATTTAAAAAGTACCCACCTGGAGCATTTTATTAGCTAGTCTTAAATTACTATGGGAATATAAAACAGGGAGATAATGAACATATCTTTTAGTGAGGGTGGTTAATTATTAGTGAAATGAATATGGCAGATGAAAGTAAAGATCAATAATTAAAACATGAGTATTTTGATTCTTTCCTCTTGAAGCACTGCACATGCACTTTTTATTGAGCTCACCCATTTGTTGAAAAAGGAGACAAAGCCATATCCCTTAGACTTTCCTGTCGCCATGTCTTTTACCACTCGGGCATCTCTGAAATCAGAACAATCAGAAGTTTAGGTTTGCAAACTCTCCTGTGGATATCAAGTGAGAATTTCATACACAACTCATTTTCATGTTTCATCTTCATTAAAATGAACCTTTAATGCAAATTTACCTTTTATTCTATAAAATTTATAATGTATTAGCAAATGAAGCTTAATTTTATAAACATGCAAATCAGTAACTTCTTAAATATGTACGTATGCATTGTACAGAAACTGCCTCCCATCTCAAAAAGTTTCAAACTTTTAAATATTAAGCATGGTGAAGACAGCTATTCAGATGAATTATTTAACCACTTATAGGTTCACAGACACATTAGATGAATGGCTTTCTTTAACCATGCAATTTATAATTTGCTATTTGATACCATATACTACCTAATCATTAAAAAATTAAAATAGAAAACTGGAAACTAAGAGAATGGAAAACTTGTATATTCCCTAAATTAAGTAAATTATTTTCTCAGATCAATTCATATCCCACCCCCCCTTTTGGACTATTTATAAACTTGAGAACTTGACATTTTCAGAAATGCTAAATAATCTAAGAAAAAACTAGACACACACTAGTTTTAAATTATATATGAAAGGATTTTATACTGAATTTTAAAACAGCAATCGTATAAGATTGATTGGAAACTACAAGATATAAGAGCAAAATTTTAAAAAGTCAGAAAGTAAAAAAGCACGCCAACATTTATCCATTGTGAACCGTAGCTTGTAGTTAGCCAGGGCAATTCTGTCCATTCTTCAGAGATACTCTGCAAAATAACCAGAGCCCTATTATTTGAGATTGAGTAAAAAACCCAGCCATGATAGCTAAAACTCCATACCTCAAAAAATTGGACTCAAATTGTGCTTCACAGGCAATCTGCTTTTAAGTTAGCCAGGTATGTCACAATGCTTGTTCTCTCAGGACACATGAACAAAACAGGCACTTTCACAACAAAAACCCAAGTCAGAAAGCCATGCAATATAATTTTATATTAAAGTATACATAAGCATATTTTGATCTAGTTAGGAGTGATCTATGAAGTGTTTAGGGGTCAAAATGACAAAGAGGTAGTGGTAAAAAATGCAAGTCACTTCTTAATATGTAAAAATACTTATTAAATAATCTGTATGGTATACATGCATTAATTTAGTAGCTAATTCACTTCTATACCAAGATTTGTTAGATTATCCTAAACTCAAGGAATAGGAAGAGTACTATATATTAATTAGAGAAAGAAAGTACTATATATTTTATATTAAATATTTGAATAGGTCACCGTTTACTGCATATCTTCTATAACTCACTGTTGTAGAATCTCTACTGAGACTATCATAAGAACCTTTCAATATGTAGTTATCAACTTATCTCCCTTAACAAAAAAAAATCAGGAAATGATGCTACCTTACTGAAAATGGTTCTTTTAAATTTAGAAACACATTGCTTCAGTAGCTTAAAGCTTAAATATTATTTATATATTACCTCAACTGAAAATTATAAAACTTAAAGAAAGGCCTTACCCAAGAAAAACTAATATTTATTTAATAACCATGGCTGGCCATAGTAAAATCTGCAGACTATAATTATGATACCAACATATTTAATGAAAAGAAATTATTGATGCATGATTAAAAAGTCATGAAATTACTAAATTTTGAATGTCATTCAACTTAAACTCACTGATTGTTAAATCTTTATCTAATCACAAGCTAAAATTCCCAAGTCTTCAGAAAAGTTTTCAATCAAAATTAAAGCATTTAATAAAATAGCTATATAATCTGTTAAAATGTTAGAAAATTTTCTTCCTAGAGTTAAGTTTCAGGAAACATTAGCCTTGAAATACATTTAATTCTTACTTATTTCTGAAAGGGTTCTCTAAGGAAGAAGCAGCAAATATCTAGACCAGGGTTCTTTAATCCTTCTGTGGTCCTATGACTACTCTGAAAATAGAATAGAACTTACACAGATACTCCACACCAAAAGGAAAGCAAACAAAACACTTTGCATACAGAGATTTATAGAGCCTTTGAGAGGGCAAGGGTTAGTATCTGCCAGTCTAGATACTTGAAAGCAAGCTAACCATCATCAAAACCCTGAGACAGATTAACAAGATCAAGAAATGACAATTTATTTTCCTAATCTATTCTCATAAAGAAAAATGTCACCTAACAGAAGAGTCCATTTATAAACCGTAATGTCACAAATGCCTCTAAAGGTGGTTTCTTACTATGCATGTTCATCACCCTACCAATGAACAACTCTTCAAATAAAAACTCTCCCAAGATTCATCACCAATACTATCGGCATTTACTTTTCTCCTCACCTCATGTTCGCTGTTGGTCTGTTCATCAAACCAAACCAAAGCTAGTGTTTCCTTTTTGCTTCAGTTAAGATAATTTACTATTCTTCTAGCTGGAACAATAATAAAGCAACCAGAAACCCTAAAAAAATTCTGTTTTCTAAATTCAACGATTACGTGTAAGAAAGTACTATTATCAAATTATTATTCTTACTCTATTATGGCATGTTTTTCAAAATATTAAAGTTCTTTTATGATGAACACTACCTTGAGTGAGCTATTTACAAAGGGCTTAAACTGTATGATTAATAACAAATGCAAGCATGACAGAGCTTCACAAAAAACTAAAAGGCATTATTACTGTTACTGTTGTTGTTAACAGTAACAACAACAAAAGGATAGATTACCTTGGAATTAACATTTAGTAACTGTTTTGGGTGTTAAAATGAGGTTTCTTTTTGTTAAAACATATTAGCACAAAATGCGTGGTGTCATATAGTGCCCAAAAGCTCTAAATTCCTTAGTCACAGCACAAGTTTACTAAAGATTATGACCAAGCTAGCAAGACACTTATATATGAAACATTATGTAGAATAGTAAACTTGTCTCTTAAAAGCTAATGCTAATTGAAAAAAAGATTTTAAGATAATTGAAGACCAAAGATTTATCAATGGGAAAACAATCTTTGGCTCTTAACTGCTTAAATAGTCTCTAAACAATGTAATACATTATATTCAAGTGTTAAAATTAATGTCCAAAATTCACAATAAATTTTCAAAGTACTTCTAAATAAGACTGTTTCTAATTAAAAGTATTTTACTTTTATCTTGTTACTTACGATATTCTTCCAAATGGCGCAAATGCAGCTTTTATATCTTCAGTTGTAATTTCTGGACTGAGATCACCAACAAAGACATGGAAATGATCTTATAAGGGGAAGGATGGGGAAGTGAAAAGAAAAATAAAATTTTAGAATTTAAAAATACTAAAATTTATTCAATAAATTATTTTTTAAGTAATTTATGGATTACAGTAACATATAAACAAAACTCTATCCTATATCTATACAAATCCTATCAGTTTTAAACATAATCAAGGTGACAATACAGGAAAGACTCTCCTCAAGACTGATATATCTGACAGTTATATCTCTGCTTATAGTCAATTATTATACGGGTTTAAGAAAATAAACTAATAATATATAACAAGTTTTGCACAAAAAAATTAATGACTTAATCAGTTTTAATAGTAATTATTTACAATTAGTCAGTTTACCACTATATTAAAGCTTTACAAATTAAAATAAAATAGTGGTATTGTGAGTTATGTAGACTAGATTTGCCTCAGTTAAGACAATTCACTGAATCTAGCTACATGATATACTTGGTTTAACCATATTTTGTGAAGAACAAGCAAAGAAATACCTTGCATTGCAACAGTTTGATGTTAAAGTATTTGACAGTTTTCTCAAAAGCCAACAGTTTTGGTTGCCCAGACATTACACCATTCAGTTTATGTGAATCCATGTGCAAGTGAACTAAGACTGAAGGCAACAGAATAAAAACAGTAATCCCTTCACTTTATATTAGAGCCATTAAAAAAGCATCGGAGAGAAATAACGATCCCATGTGAAGTTTAAAAAAAAAAAAGACAATGCTCAAGAAAATAAACACTTAAAAAATACAAAATAGTTGAATCAACACTTTAAAACAGACATATATACTAATTTTGACAAAGTATATTTGGAAAGAAAAGTTACCCCTACTTGGCAGGCCTTAAGCAACATATTGGGTTGCCATTTGGGAAACACAGTTTCAGGAGCAACTCAAGCAATCAGAAGATCTGGATATGGAGCACAGATCGTGACCTCAAGGAAGCAGGGTATCTCGCCCTTTAGTTGGTGAAAGTATTTCTAAGGCATCAGCTGCCTCCAAGAGGGTCAGAGAGCTTGAAATAGCACCAAAGTAGTGGAAAAGCCACACTTGGTCAACACTGGGGAGAAGGGGGAAAAATATTGCCAGAGAGACAAGTAGAAATACGACCTCCTCCCTCCCCACTCCCCCCAATATCAAACAAAAAAACTTCAGGTGGTTAGTGAATACCCTTTCAAGAGATTTCATTTTATGTTTAAGAAGATACAATTACCTTGTGAACGCTGTGTGCTGACAACGGTACTACCTGATGACAAAGATTAGATTTGTTCTTAAATTTATTAACACAAACACATTCAATCATATCTTAGGATAACGATCAAAACATTACTGCAAACACGTATGATGTTTATATGCTTTACAATAAAACTACTGTGTACAATAAAAACAAACGTTCAAAGTGTATAAAATATACTTACTGCTTGTATCTTTCTTTTGACTGCTGGGGGTTGTTGCCCAATTCACTTTGACTTCCTAAAAAAAATTTTCTACATTTATATTCCATAAAAATAAAGCTCAAAATCAGATATTACAAGATTTGAATGTATATACACATAGGAATGTGTATGTTTGAGATGAAATGGATACCAGTTCTAGTCAAAGCTTCTTATAATTTAACCTATACTTTTGCAAATAATGCTGTCAAATCCTAATCTTACATACTTCTCTGTTACCATTCAACCCACCTTTCTTACCTAAGTACCAATGAACTTTTGTCTTTTATTCTTCCCCATTTGCATCCAATGTTCCTAGATGTTTCATCCAAGCTTGAGTAATTCAACAAGTATTTTAGTATTACTGTGTGCAAGGCACACAGGAAAAATACTAACATAAACATGCACTCTAAAAGTTTTATCCTGCCTTTTTAATAATAAATGTGATCTTCTGCTATAAAGTGAATATAATGCTTCTAAAAAGGAAACAAAACTATCCAATTTAAAGTATCTAGTTTGCTCTGACCGGTATGTCCTGATGGTAAAAAGCGTTGGCCTGCAACCGGTTGCGGGTTCAATTCCAGGTCAGGGGTGCGTCCCTGGGTTGCAGGGTTGATCCCTAGCCCTGGTTGGAGCGCAGGCAGGAGGGAGCCAACTGATGTCTCTGTCTCTCTCTCTCCCGCCACCCTCTGCTCCCTTTCCCTCTCTCCCTTCCCCTCACTCTAAAAATCAATGGAAAAAGTATCTTTGGGTGAGGATCAACAAACAAAAAAATTATAGTTCAAGTCACCTTTAATTATGACAGCTTACCTTACCCATTATCTTCCGCCCATTCATAGCAGCTAGTGCTGCAGCAGCATGACGATGCTCATAAAACTCCACAAAACAGTATGGATCATTTCCAGCTGTCTGTTAAAGAAAAACACACAACAGCCAATTGTAAGTTTTGTACTCCCATTACCTTAAAATTATCACATCTCATTTATCAGGCTATGGAAAATAGAGGGTCCATTCCACAAGTAAATCTTTAAATAAGGAAGCAAACACTTAAAAATTAGCTATTTTTATAGAAAGCTATCTTCATCAGCAAGTTATACTAGACTACTACATATATAATTTAATCTTTTATTAATGACTATGTGTCCTAATTATGGGTAAATTAGTATATAGCTACATTCTCCCCATCATATAATATGGTCTTTTCTTTAAGCTATAGAGGTTAAGTTTGACTAGAATCCTATGTTCTCAAGTATTGGTATTGGCTTTTCTGTCTCTTCCCTGTGAAGTTACTTTTTATTGCTATACATGTACATATATTCTTGCTACCTCTAACTTACTGAGTAGCAGAAAATGTCAACCAACTATCTTAATTTAAGCTTGTTTCTAAAATATAAATAAATAGGCTCTGAAAACTGAAGAGGCTATCTGGTAAGTAAAGTTTTAGAGTAGGTTTTAGAATTTGGACTTTCTGCCCAGCCGGCGTGGCTCAGCGGTTGAGCATCGACCTAGTATCCAGGAGATCGGGGTTCGATTCCCGGTCAGGGCACATGCCCAGTTGAGGGCTAGGCAGCCGATCAATGACTCTCTCATCATTGATGTTTCTATCTCTCTCTCCCCCTCCTTTCCTGTCTCTGAAATCAATAAAGATATGTTTAAAAAAAAAAAGAATTTAGACTTTCTGACATGATTTTTTAGTTGCTTAGTAGGCTTTTAAAAATTCTCTCTTCTTTTCTGCTGGTGTTCCAAGTGGTTGACATTTGATGAAACATGAAGTCTGGATGTTTTATTATAAATTAAAGCAAAAAATAAATTAAAAACTCCCCAATATTTTATACCTATCAGTGCAAAATACCAAATGACTTCAAAGACCATTTAAAAAGTCTTTCTATACTCTCCAAAGCAGGGTTGTTAAAATAAGAAGCTAAAAGACTAGAATGAGCTGAGCCCAGCTGGTGTGGCTCAGTGGACTGAGCCTTGAGGTCACTGGTTTGATTCCTGGTCGGGGCACATGCCTGTGTTGTGGGCTCAATCCCCAGTAAGAGGCGTGCAGGAAGCAGCATTTGGGTGATGTTTCTCTCTCACTGATGTTTCTCTCTCTCCCCCCCCCCTTCCGCTCTAAAATCAATAAAAAAATATATACTTTAGAAACAAAAACTAGAAGATACCATTTTGTTTCAAGCACAATAGTTTAAAAGAGTCACTGGTAATGATTTTTAAGAATTTTAGAGGCTCTGGCTGGTGTGGCTAAATAGTTAAAGAACTGGCCCACTCACCGAAAGGTGGTGGGTTCAATTCCCAGCCAAGGGCACGTATCTAGGTCGTAGGCTTTTTTTTTTTTTTTTTTTTAAATATATCTTTATTGATTTCAGAGAGAGGAAGGGAGAGGGGGAGAGAGAGAGAAACATCAATGATGAGAGTCACTGATCAGCTGCAGCCTGCAACCTGGGCATGTGCCCTGACTGGGAATGGAACCCCGATCTCCTGGATCCTAGGTCGATGCTCAACTGCTGAGCCATGCCCAGTCAGGCAGGTCGTAGGTTTTTTGATCTTCGGACCCGGTTGGTGGGGTACGTTCGGGAGGCAACCAATTGATGTATCTCTCTCACATTAATGTTTCTTTCTCTCTCTTTCCCCTCCTCCCTCCCCTGCTCCCTTCTACTCTCCCTAAAAATCAATGGAAAAAAATGTCCTCAGGTGAGGACTGACCAAAAAAAGAATTTTAAAGTAATACTGTCAAATATATATATATACATATGTACATATATACACACACACACATATATATATGAATTTTAGAGTAAAGAAGAAATCACAAATTGATACACTATTATTTTATTTTAAAAACATTAGGGAATATGAAAATGTTTTAAACATTGTATAATTCAAACTAATACTACACTTAATGAGAATTCTACTACAAAGATCAACATTGATAGAGAAAGTAGCTTATATCTGAGTAGAGCAATCAAATGAAAAAGAATGTTCACTTTAGTTGATATGTACCCAGAAAAAGCTGTACTTTTTAGATAAAAAGAATCTAAGCATACACATTATCAGCCTTAATACTCTAGGAAGTGTAAAGTTCATAAATATGGACATCAGTCTTATATATGAATAAACTGGAATTTAGACTTTAATAATAATAAAAACAAAATGTTAATCTAAGCCTCTGAGTGAAAAAAACCGCAAACTTTATATGAAGTGGCAAAGGCTAACATAGCTAGCCTTTACTGTAGGTCAGGCAGTCATTAACATTTTGCCTAGTGAGCTTTACCAGACAAATATCTAGAATGACCCAGACAGGGAGAGAATGGCAGCCTACAAACCAATGAAGAGAACTTATAATCACATAGTTCAATCTGGATTTACAAGCTTGCTTTGCCTTATTTCTGCATATATTAAATGGGAATAATGTGCTTTACAATGTTTCTGCTGAGCACTTGTGATAATGCATCAGCGTTAAAATAACAGGTAAGCATTCTATAAATGCTATTACTGGGATAAGGAAGGAGACCCACATCAAGGAAAGACTGTTTTAAATTCTCCATCATTTTCCAGTCTGTACTTCTTATCTTTCTCTATGGGTACAGGGATCTTTTCTTCTTTATCCAGGGGCATACCGATATTAAATGTGACAAGAGAACACTTAAGAGAAGAATAAAGGACAAAAACATTAGTTGAATCCATCTATATTAAATGCAGATGACCTTGCTACTTTAGGAGAAAAGTTTGACATTTTAAATCTTTGACAACAAACCAAAGCCAATTGGTTAAACAATTACTTAAAAATTTTTTTTTTAAAAATTGATTTTTAGAGAGAAGGGAAGGGAGAGGAAAATTGATGTGAGGGCAAAACATTGATTGGCTACCTCTGCATGCCACCCTACTGGGAATTGAGCCCACAACCCAGGCATATGCCCTGATTGGGAATTGAACAATGAATTGGCAATCTTTCGGTGCAAGGGATGATGTCCACCCAACTTAATTACACCGACCAGGGCTAAACAATTACTTTTTATATTACATTTATTTTATTTTTTGCGAATCTTCACATGAGGATATTTTTTCCATTGATTTTTAGAGAGTGGGAGGCGGGGGGGAATATTGTTGAGAGAGAGACACATGGACTGGTTGCCTCAGATCGCCTGCAACTGAGGTACATGCCCATGACCAGTAATTGAACCCGTGGACCGAACCACTAACCACTGACCCAAACTGGCTAGGGAAACAATTACTTTTTAAATACCAAGTAAAGCCCGGCTGGCCTGGCTCAGCAGTTGAGCACTGACCTATGATCTAGGAGATTAGAGTTCGATTCCCGGTCAGGGCACATGCCCAGGTTGCAGGCTCGTTCCCTGGCAGGGGGCATACAGGAGGCAGCCGATCAATGACTCACTCTCTCATCATTGATGTTTCTATCTCTCTCTACCTCCCGCTCTCTGAAATCAATAAAAATATATTAAAAATAAGTAAATAAATGAATGAATGAATGAATGAATACCAAATAAAAACAGAGATAAGCTGGAAAACAATAGAAAAGAAAGTAGCAGATATACATATACACATATATGATTTTCTTTCCTGGGAAAAGAAAACCAAAAGGAGAGACCACGGGATAAAAGGATTCTCTTTAGCACTGTCTTTCCCATCAACAAAATTTTTAAATGTCTTTTTATACATATATGATTCAGGGTTAACACCAATTATATGAATTAATTCAAGGTTTTTTCTGTACATTAAGGTCTGATGGATGGTTAATTGCCATAATGCAAGAAAAACTTGAATCACAACCTTTAAAAATAAAGTTAAAAACATTTCAAAGTATCACATTTATTACTTTTGACCCAATGTCCAAACTAATTGTAATAAGTGAATTTCTAGATTAGCCTATCAGCTGATACCATATACAATAAACAATTCTGATGCTTCAATGTACCTTAAAAAAAGAGCCTATATATATAGAGAGAGAGAGAGAGAAAGAGAGTGTTCTCATCTGCTCTAAAAATGATTAGTTCTGCTCTTCTTCCTTTATTTAATAAAATGAATTAAACTCAGTGGCCAAAACTGATTCACTACGAAAGTCACTAAAATCCCTCTGAATTCAGACTATATAAACTAATTTGAGAGTTCCTGGAAGTAATGGATTTAAATAATGTACATAAAAAAGAATAAAGTTAACTTAAGTAAAATACCCTTACATCCATAATCATTTTGCAGTTTTTACAAGGTCCAATCTGGCTAAAGAGCTGAAGAATTAGAGCTTCTGTCACATCTCTGGAAAGGTTACCGACATATCTGAAACACAAAGAAAAACATTTACCATTTTAAATTTGCTTCTTTTGATCTGTTTCTAAAGTTGCTTACTGAAAAATGAATTTAAATAGGTAGATCTTTACCTTAAACTACACTAACTGGGAATAACTTATAAAAGTTTGCCAAAACTTTAAGATCTCTTTCAAAACAGATGTAATATATGTAACCTGCAAGTATATTAGACACTGCTAGTAGGAAGTTAGTGTGTTCTTAGTCAAGGTGTTGCAAATTAAACCTGTTGTTTATTTCTAAGTTCCTAGGCCTACCTTAGGAAGATATGCTTTAAAAATCTCTCAGATGAATCATTAGATATACAGAACTTTTATACAATCAATTCTGGAAAGCTTTGCAATTATTTCTACTACAGTATTACTAAAACATTAAGCCCTTGCTGGTTTGGCTCAGTGATTAGAGTGTTGGCCCATGGACTGAAGGGTCCTGGGTTCGATCCTGGCCAAGGGCATGTACCTCAGTTACAGGCTCAATCCCCTGCCCCAGGAGGAATGCGAGCGGGAGGCAACCAATGGATGTCTCTCTCTCACACTGATGTTTCTCTCTCTCTCTTTCTCTCCCCTCCACTCTCTGAAAAGCAATGGGAAAAATATCCTTGGGTGAGGATTAAAAAAAAAAAAAAAAAGAATATTAAAATTTTCTCAATTTTTAATTCACAATTCCCCTAACATTGTCCGATTTAGGTATACTTTGGTTTACACAATAAGCATTTTTGAAAAATTACGGGTAAATTATTTATCAGGTGTTGTAAATGCTCACGAAGGGATGGAAAAATCTTTCAATTGAATTATCACTGATCAGCAGATGTGGAGAGGAGTAGAAAGAGTCTAGGAGAGACCTTTAACAGATAATATGAATTGGTGACTAGGAAACTTAACTAGTGTAGTGTAATACAAGACCATATAAGTGGGAAAACTTATTTTAAAGAGTTTATAAATAAATTTTCAAAATGGGACTTTGAAATGAGGTTACCTCTAGACATGTTAGAAAGAAGTTTATCACTTCTGCAATCAGAGAATGTAGTCTCTCAATAACTGTAGTTTCTCATTCCTCTACCAAAAATCCTTCAGAAACCATGTGTTGAAAGATACAGACTCTTTTCCCAGAAAAAATAAACATCTATACATGTCAGAAAATGTGTATTCAATTTCTTCCTTCCATTTACCCATTCAACATACATACATTAAGTGATTACTATGAAGGCACTGGAATAGGTTAAAATGGTAAAGAGAGAAGTGCTGAATCTATCAAGTAGAAAAATGATACTCAAAAAAGCAAAACAATATCTACCCAACAGCAATTTTTCCAGGATCAGAGGTTATTATTACACCAAGACCTTATTCTGAAAATCAGAAATTAAAGGGAAAGAATTAAGCATTTACCTTGCCCTTTGAGTAGAAACTCCAGTATAGTGTAATCTAATAGCTCTAGTTGATGAGGGAAAAGCTCTTCTTTACAGAAAAATGCCAATCAATAAATTTAGACAGACCACATTAAATTAACTATGTGTAAGCCCTCTGGATATTATACCATGAGTATTTGCATGATGCCAAAGTTATCACATAAATCACTTAACAATCTTGAAGGGAAAACCTTATCTTAAAAATGAGAGCTTCAGCCCTGGCTGGCATGGCTCAGTTGGTTGAGCATTGTCCCATGCACCAAAAGGTCACTGGTTCGATTCCTGGTCAGGGCACATGCTCAGGTTGTGGGCTTGATCCCCAGTAGGGGGTATGCAGGAGGCAGCCTCTCTCACATTGATGCCCCCCTTCCTCTCTCTCTAAAATCAATGAAAACATATTTTTTTTAAAAAGTGAGAGCTCTGGCTGTTTTACGACTCTGACCCAGTGATCCAACTTTAAATCATTTTATAGGTGGACAATGAGACATTGTGTGTACACTATGAATTATACAACATCACCTATGAAGTAGTCAACTCAAAAAGGTCTAACTTTAATCTAGTCAAGCTTAAATTTAGTTGAAGTTTACAGCATATTGGCTATATAAAACAATTACACATATCCAAATATGGGATACTGTATAAGGCAACTTGTTTGATCTCTTAAAAATGTTACTGTCCTTAAAAAAAGTAAAAAAGGGGAGGACTGTTCTTGATTTAAAAGGGCTTAAAAGACACTGACAACCAAATACAATAAATAATACTTGACTGAATCTTGGATTGGGAAGAATAGCCTTTTCTTTTTTTAATTTTTTTTTTGGTTAACCCTCACCTGAAAATATCTTTCCATTGCTTTTTTAATTTTATTTTTAAAAAATATATCTGTGTTTTAAAATATGTATCTTTATTGATTTCGGGGGGGTGGGAGAGAGAAGGAAACATCAATGATGAGATTCACTGATCGGCTGCCTCCTGCATTCCCTGTACTGGGGATTGAGCCTGCAACCCAGGTATGTGCCCTGACTGGGAATCGAACCTCCATCTCCTGGATCATAGGTCAATGCTCAACTGCTGAGCCACGTCGGCAGAGCTAAAAAAAATAGCTCTTCTTTTTTGATTTCAGAGAGAAGAAGGAAGGGGGAGGGGGAGGGGGAGGGAGAGAGGGAGGGAGGGAGAGAGGGAGAGAGAGAGAGAGAGAGAGAGAGAGAGAGAGAGAGAGAGAGAGAGAAATCAATGATGAGAGAGTCATTGACTGGTTGCCTCCCACACTGGGGATTCAACCCACAACTAAGGTACGTGCCCTTGACTAAGAATCCAACCCGAGACCCTTCGGTGCGGGGGTGGTGGTGGTGCTCTAACCATTGAGCCACACCGGCCAGGGCAGGTATAGTGTTTTTTTTGGCAGAACTTTAATAAATGTAGAAGGAATGAGGAAAATTACCATTAAAATCCCAAGGCATGCCCTAGTCTGTTTCAATCAGTGGTTAGACCATCGGTCCAGGGACTGAAGGTCCCAGGTTGGATTCCAGCCAAGGGCACGTACTGGGTTGTAGGCTCTATCCTCGCCACCAGTCAGGGGACATGCAGGAGGCAACCAATGGACCTCCCTCCCTCCCTCTCCCTCTTCCATCTACTCTCTCTGAAAAGCAATGAAAAAAAAAATCCTCAGGTGAGGATTACAAAAAAAGAAAAGAAAAAAATGGCCCTTCCAGGGTGGGGTAGGGGGGAAAAGGAGAGTGGGGATGGGGGACATCTGTAATACTGCCAACAATAAAAATATATATATTTTAAAAATGGCTCTTCTGAAAATTTAATTCTAACAACCTATGTACTTTGATAAAGCTAGATAACCTAGTGAGAAGTGCACAGGAAACCTGAATTTCAGGGAACCTGAATTTTATAATTTACTCTTTGCAAAATTGTCTAAGATTTTCTGAGAAATATTTTCTGAGCGACATTAACTAGTTTAAAGAAATTAAAGAAAAATAAGCTGCTTTAAAAAGTACTATGGGGCCCTGGCTATGTATTTCAGTTTGTCAGAGCATTATCCTGATATACCAAGGTTGCGGGTTGAACTCCCAGTCAGGGCACATATGAAAACTAATAAATGAGTGGAACAAAACATGTTTCTCTCTCCCCCTCTCGCTAAAAATAAATAAATAAATAAATCACTATGGTCTGTATTGCCTTCACATTTGTTCATTTGATGTAAGCTCCAGGAGTCTCTATCAATTAAGTCTACACACAGCTGTTTAGAGAAATGCTCTTTGGAGGAAATTACAGAAACTACTTCTCTCAGCCTTAGATACCATTACAATAAACTACAAGTGAGTTATATAACATTTTCATATTAAAGAAATCAAAGTACAAAATCTCTTTTTCTTCCTTGTGCTAATAAAAATACCCCATTACACTGGTCTTTTCTTTTTACCAGTAAGTTAATCACTTATATATAGCAAAAGTAGGCATACAGTTTGAATACGCTAATATTTATTAATTATTGTATTATTTCCATATGAAATGTAAACCTACTTTTGCATACACACACACACTATACACCCAGCATCTTAACTTGACTATTAAACAACTGTCTACTCTTCACAAAGGATAGCCTGTTGCAAGATACCTGAAACCCTCTTATGTTATTAGCTAGCACCACCTCTACTTGGAGATGACTATATATACAAACCAGCCTGAACAAATTTACCTAATACTATGCCTGAAGATATCCTAGAGACTCATGCTCTCAAGACTGTTCTCATTCATATTTGTATTTTGCAATAAACTATCATTTTAAATGACCAAAATTACACATTTGTAAATAAATCTACTTATTGTTGACTTCATTCTCACATCCCACATCCAACCCACTGGTAATTGCTGTTGCTCTAGTTTCAAAATGTCTCCAGAATCAATCCACTTCTCACAATATATTTCCAAAGTACTGCTGACAAGAAACTGAATACTGGCAATCTCTAACTTAAAAAGGTGATGCTGAACACTCATTTGTTGCAAATCAAGGCATATTTTCTGAGCCATTTAGGTACCACAGGTGACACCAAGATTCAGACTATATCTTACGCCCAAGAATGAGTAATATCTGGATTCACTGCTTGGAACTGTACCAGTTTTTAAATCAAATTTATTGACCATTTACCACAAACTAGATACTGTGCTAAGGACATATTAAAAGCCCCTGACTTCCAGGGTCATTAGAACAAACATTTTATATTAAAAGTAAAAACACTGTTGGGAAAATTTAGGGATTAGCACCTACTCATATTTAATCAAGACTGGGCTCAATGGTAGAATGGTAGCTTTGGTTGAAGGCTGTAGAAGCAAAGGAGATAGTAGGACATCTATGTTAGAGTTTGGACTACTTTGGGAAAAAGATTCTTGGATGGGGTGTTCTAATGAGGTACACATTGCAAAGTAAGTCCTAAGTGTTAAGAGCTAAGAGCTGAGGACAGAAGAGTTGCAGAAATATAAACAAAAAAGTATGACCTTGGGTGACTTCAACTCTAAGCTTAGCTTTTCCTCAGCTGCAAAATGAACCCATTTACCACATAGTTCTGATGAGAATTAAACAAGCAGGGAAAGCACTTCACACAGAACCTGGCAAATCATATGCACTCTTAAGTATTTGTTGAACAAAACTTCATTATTTCTCCTGCAGTGGCTGGTCTCCTGTCCCCAAGCTATTTAACTGCTTTTGTAGACTGGCCGGAGAAAGCTGAAGTTATCATTATTTGATATTCCCAAACCATCATGATAAAAAGGTTAAGATCCCAGATATTTCAGGCAGTTTCTGAAATTAAAAATTTTGAAATAACTTAAAAATCTTAAATGTGAAGACATTATAAGAGATGAGTAGTGTTTAACTCACTATACTTCTGGCTATCATACTTCTGGCAAAGCAGCAAGAGGAAAAAAACGGTTTCCATAAGCTCTAGGGGGCTGTTTCCTAGAGAGTATTCACCTACAGATATAATCTTTCAAAAAACAAAGGTCACGCACTAATTGCTGCATCCTATAAAAAGATACTTAAAGTAACTAACATTGTCAGATAAACTAGCAAAAAGTTTAATCTATTAAGAAAATAGTGTGACTACATTTATCATGTAGATTACAAAACAGAAACTTTTGGTGGTGAGAAAAAGAATTGATTACATTGTACTTCATAACAACTGTAATGTCTAGAGAGTTGCAAAAAGAAACCTAAAGTTCTACATTTAAGGCACAGAATTCTAAAATTGCCAGTACTTTAAGAATATAACCCAAAAGGTATGTAAAAACTCAGGCTTTTTCTTTTCCAGAAAAGCAACAATGACAGAATCAACTCATCAGACGATACTTTGAAAAAACAAAGGAGGATGTTGTAAAGGAAACTGCACAACAAAGAAAATACCCCAAGCTGAGATCATTTAACATCAACTGTAAAAATTCTCAGAGGTTACTAAATATGTTAAGGCATTTATCAACTGTTTCATAAAAGCTGCCTGCTCCTTCAGCAACATGTCAATCATAATAGTAGCAAGCGATGATAAAAAAGCATCATGTCTACTTCCCCTCAGTTGATATATACCTCCGGGTAAGATTTCCATTTTTCAAAAGCAGTTTCAAAATCCTTAGGGTGTCCGGTTTTAGGCTTTTTGGTCGGGGGGTCGGGGGAGGAAGTGCTATAGAAGGGAAGCCAAAGAGAGGTTAAAGAAAAATATTTGGCTTTTTTTTTTTTTTTTCCCAGATGGCAACTGCGAGAATAAAGTTTACCTCACTGAAAATGAGTACAAGCAGCCTCAAGAGAATTTATGAGGAAAAACCCGAAGAGTTTCAGGAGAAAATCAAAGTAAAATTAAAGGGAGTCGACTGTAAAGATCAAAAGAGGTTAATGAAGAAGCGGGGGCGGGAAACAAAAAGGAAAGCATGGGACAAAAAGAAGGTTCACCGAGTTCTAAAATGAGGTTTGAATGAAAGTCTCTTCTCTAGGCCTGAGACCAGACTGTAGAGGGCAGGTGGCGAGGCCAAAGGCCACGCTGTGGTGTAAAGTGAAGGGATTAATTCCGAGGGTTGAGCCCCACTCCCTCCACCTCATCCTCTCACAGCCAGGGTCTCGGTCGCTAAGCATCCAGGTGTGCTCTAAGGAGAGGAAATCGTGAGATCGCGGAGTCCACTGAGGACAATAGGCTGGGGAGCGGCGAGGGGCCGAGGCCTCCCTGTGGGACGACCACCATCCCGCCCCCCTCAGCGCTGCCTCAGACTCACAGAGTCTTGGGCATCTCGTCCTCCATGGCTGCTGCTGTCCCGGCGGCGCCTCTGGGTCCAGCTCCCTACCCTTTACTACCTCCCAAAATGTCTGAGTGGCTCTAGCTGCAGAATAGCGGGATTTCTCCGCTGACCGGGGGTTACTCCGCCTCCTTCTCCGGCGGCAATTACACTAAACCGCCCGGCCCAGCGCGAACAATGAAGCCCCAATACAAGATGGCGGCGAGCCGGGAGCCCAGGAGCAGCCAGCGAAGTTACCGGGACTGCGCAGGCGCAGAATAATCTTGCACTTTCAACCTTCCGGCCGCCAAGCGGCACCTCAAACCATAGGTTCACTTGTTGCGCAGCCGCCTCTCCATCCGACATTAGGAATGTTTCCGACTGCGCAGGCGTAAGGATTAACTATTTTCAGGAAATGACTTTTTGCCTTTTCTCTCCAGGTTAGAATGTTGCCAGTGAATTATGACATAGAAATTTTCATAGAAATTAAAATTTGTAAATGTTTCCAGAGGAAGAAAGATTTATTAAACGCTTCACATTGTCTCGTGGCGGGAGCAAAAGGGACTGCGCCGCCCGGGAATCGAACCCGGGTCGCAAGAATGGGAATCTTGCATGATACCACTACACCAGCGGCGCTGTTGGTAAACCTCCTCGCTGAAATGTTCTAGGACTAAATACAAGCAAACGTTCGGTCCCAGGGGAGGAGGATTTGTTTAGTGACTTAAAAATAAAAGTTTGAGGGTTTATAATCTGCCAGTTTTCGTTGATAAAACAAATAATTTTTCTTCTCTCATCCAAGTACAATTGAATGGATTTCCTATTTTTCTGTACAGAAAAGTCTGAATTAAAATGTTTTTATTTAAAAAAGTAAGCGTTTCCAAACAAACATAAACTCATAGACAACAGTATGGTGGTGGTTACCAAAGGGAAGGGGGTGGGGAGGTGAAGGGTAAAGGGGGTCAAATATATGGTGAGGGAAGATTTGACTTGGGGTGGTGAGCACACAATGCAATATACAGATGATGTATCATAGAATTGTACTCTGGAAACATATAATTTTATTCTTACAATGCCACTCTAATAATTTTGATTAAAAAATAAAAATAAAAAAGCTATAATTTATACCTATTTTTTAAAAAGTAAGAATTTCACTAAGAAGACTTTGTCTTGGTTGTGTTAACCAGAGGTTTGAGAGCCAGGAAAATATTTCCAGATCTTTTCTGAATTTTTCTTTTTATTTGCCTTTTTGTGGTATACTCAATGTACATTGGAAAATATTTTTAAAATGACTATTTAATGCAATTCAGTGGCAAGAACCCTAAAACCAAATGAGTCAGAAGATCCATAAATTTCAGTCCTCTTTGAGAGGAGGCAGAAAAATAAGGGCTCTGAAATATGGTTGTGTACTCATTATGAATTTTGTGCTGAATTTCATAAGTTACGTGGAATATTTTTTAAACGTAGGCGAATGTGTGCATCCAAAAATATGATGTACTCTTTGAAGTAGTTCCTTTAGACTATGATACTTTTTCTAAAAAAAAATATATCTTTATTGATTTCAGAGAGAGGAAGGGAGAGGGAGGGAGATAGGAAACATCAATGATGAGAGAGAATCATTGATCTGCTGCCTCCTGCACCCCCACGCTGGGGATCAAGCTTACAACCCGGGCATGTGCCCTGATCGGGAATCGAACTGAGATCTCCTAGATCCATGCTCAACTGCTGAGCCGTGCCCGGCCAGGCAAGGCTAGATACTTTTGAATTTCCACTTTCGGAATTGTCTTTAGAATTTGTGGCACATTTTTTGGATTTTATTTAAAGATATAAAATATTAGTTGTTTGAGGATGAATAAGACAATTGTTAATGGTGGATAGTATTTTCTAAGAGCTTTTTTATATAACTCACATATCTTACAGTTCATCCATTTAAAGTACAGTTTAGTGGTTTTAGAGTATTCACAAAGATTGGCAACCATCATTATAATCAATTTTAGAACATTTTCATCACTTCAAAAAGGAACCCCTTATCAATTAGCAGTCACTCCCTATTCCCCACCCCGCTAGTCTTCTGACTCTATAGGTTTGCCTATTTTAGACATTTCAAGTAAAGGGAATCATGCAGTAATGTATGTGGTCATTTGTTACAAGTTTCTTTAATTTAGCATTATGCTTTTTTGGTTCATCCATGTCGTAGCATGCATCAATACTTTATTCCTTTTTTTACTAAAATAAAATTCCATTGTATGGATATAACAGAAGTATTTTTTAAGCTTTAAAAGCTTTTTTAGACCTTTATTATTTTATTTATTATCTATTACATTTTTAATAAAGTTTTGTTGAAAACTTGATTAAAGTTGCAAAAGTAATACATGTGACAAGTGTGACAAGTGAAACAATATAGGTAAATAAGGAAAAGATTAATGATTCCCTCATTCTCCCTCTCTTGAGGTAATTAATGTTAACAGATTAGTCTATAAGCTTCCACATCTTATTTTATATATATACAGGTGCACATGTATGTAAGTACTTGGGGGTTTTTGTTATTTAAAAGAATGTGATTATGCTATGGATATTACTTTGCAAGGTTTTTTTTCTAACTTAAACTTACATTATAGTTGTTTCCAGTTCAACTAACACAGGTCTAATTCATTTTTAAAATAATTGCAAAATAGTCCATAGAATGAATGTGCCACAGTTTATTCAATGGTAAATTGTATTATTGACCATAAATAGTATTGATGGACATTCAGGCTACTCCTCCCCCCCCACTACAAACAATGTTGCAATAAGCATCCTGGTATGTATATTTTTATAACTGATCCTTTTATTTCTGTAGAATAGTTTCCCAAACATTAGATTTCTGAATTAAATAGTATATCTGTATATCTTAATAGGTAATTGTTTTTAGAAGGCTTTAGTCATTCACACCCCCATCAACAACATTTGAAAGTTGTTTCCTGCGATTTCTATCCACTCTACCCCATTTTCTTCTGCAGTAAGATGTTATTAGTCTTATTAATTTTTGCCAATATGATAGATGAAAAATAGTATCTTCTTGTTTTAATTTTCATTTGTCTAAACTACTGTAGTTGAGCATCTATTCATGTGTATTTTTTGACCATTGGCACTTGCTTTCTTTTTTATTAATTGTGTATTTGTATACTTAGTCCCTATTTATACTGAGTTGTTTACCTCTTTTTATCAATTTGTAGAGCTCTTTGTATGTTCGTGATATACACCACAACCTTGTCTGTCACATTAGTGGCAAACATTTATCTCAGGCATTATTTTTAAAAACTTTTAAAATTCTCTTTAGCCATCTGAAAATGTTTGTTTTATGTAGTCAAATATGTTTATATATTCTTATAAACTCTCACCTCTGAGTTTCCTGTCTTGTTTAAGACAGAATTAATATCATTTAGACTATTTAGAATAAGAAAGAAATGAGATCGGAGGAAGTAAGATGGTATAAAAATGAATTTCTTCAAGGCAATTGCAAAGAAGAAAAAAGACATGGAGCAGAGACAGAATTATAGATTTGAGTGTTGTCAAAGATAATCCAGACACTAAAGTTTAAATTTTAATCACAATATACTATTACAATGGGGAAAAGCGTAAACTGAACTTTGATTTGTACAGAGGTTACTGGCCCTTTAACGGGAGAATGAAGAAATAGGGAGGGGGTGAGTGGGGGCTCAGTCAAGTCTGGGAAGTGAAAGATCACAAAAATTGAGAAGTGGGAGGATGGGTGCTTATCAGTTAGGCTCCTACCATCCCACGGAGACTGGGACACAGGGCTCTATCTTCATGTGTTGGGTGGAGCAAACAGTAAATTATTTTGGGAAACTTGAGTGTTCTTTCGGGCACTGTAAGGGGAACTAGGGTTATCCCAAGGAAGTGGCTCCGAGGTGTTAGAAACGACATCAGTGCTTTGTTCCAGACTTTTACAGGCCAAAGTTGAGGCCTAGTCATGAAGAGGGCTCAGAGGAACCGGGTTAGAGTTTGGCGGAGGGAATCTCAGCGTTTTGCTTCCTAGAGACTGCTTTTTTGAACACCACCCTTGAATAAGTGTTTGTTACATTACAATATTGTTACCATTCATATATGAGGTAATATTTCCCCCCCATGATTTTTTAAAAACCTTTTTGAGTTTCAGTAGCAGTATTATTTTAAAGAGCAAGAGTGCAGAATAAGACAGCCTTCGATCCACCTCCCACTTCTCCCACTTTGCAAGTCTTTTTTACACCGTCTCTTTACTGTGTCCTCTCAGTAAACTCTTTCCCAAGGTTTCAGTAGCAGAAATGAAATTTTCCAAATATGACACTTGTGTTAAGGTGATTTACATCATCAGTTCTAATCAGCCAACAGAAATTTATTGAGGGCCTAGTAGGCTTAATATACTTAGCTGTTGTGGGCATAATGTAATTTGAAAATGGGAAAGCAAAAGGCACACATAGTTTAGTTCTTTCTAATTTCTAGATAAAGTGCAAAAGAGGACTTAATCTTCATATTTTCATGTTCGTGAGTAGAAGTGTTTATTTCTTGTACAACTTACATCTTGTTCCATTAACACTTCCACTCCCCCTTTCTTACTCTGCTCCGTTGGCCTCCTTGATGTTCCTTAAACACACCAGACATTCTTCTTGCCTGGAAAGCTCTTTCCCCAGATATCTGCCTGGTCCCCTCCCCTCACTTCCTCCAAGCTTTGCTCAAATGCCATCCTACTCAATGAGGCCTACCCTGATCATCGTATTTAAAATTGCAACCCATTCCTACCCCTCATACCCCACTCTATATATTATATAATTTACTTATTTATTCTAATTATCATCTGTCTCCCTTCACTAGAATGTCAGCTTCCTTAAAATAAATATTTTTAAAAATCTGTTTTGTTCACTGATTTTTCTCATTCACCTAGAACATTTCCTGCCATTTAGAAGGAACTCAATAAATATTTGTCCAATGAATGAATGCTTTTGGCACTGAATTTTCTACTTTCTTTCTCCAAGTTCAACCTTTCTTTCTTTTCAGTATTATTTATTTTTCCTAGAATCTGGATACAATTAACTGTAGCAAGACAATGCTCAATACTATTTAAGCCTCATTTTCGATTCTTTAAACTACCTCAGTATTTGTAAATGTGAATTCACATTCCAGTAAAACTGGAAAACTAAAATTGACACACCAACAAATTTACTCAATATTGATGTAACTACAAAATTTTATATGTAACATGTGGACTTTAATATAACAGAATTTGGCCTTTACAAACTAGTTTACACATAAACGAAGTTATTCTTTGCTTATTTGTCCTAACCTATTTAGTGTTGCACCAACAGACTCCCTCCCACAGCTTTTACTGTGTAAACAGATTCCTCCCCTTACAAGAAAGTGAAAAAAAAAAACAAAGTTCCCATCCAGAAAAAAAAACCGTTAATAGGATTATCCAATTATAAAGTACCAGCAGATATAACACCAGAAATAGGTTATGGGCACTGATTTTTCTCATTCACCTAGAACATTTCCTGCCACTTAGAAGGAACTCAACTATTTGTCCAATGAATGAATGCTTTTTGCACTCAATTTTCTACTTCCTTTCTCCTAAGTAGCATAATAGAAAGTTACAGTGTTGACCAAAAGAACACACAGGTTCAAGGCTGTGGGTTTGATCAACCAATGAATGCAAAAATAAGTGGAACAATGAATCAGTGTTTTTCTCTCTCCCCTTCTCTCTCTCTCTCTCTCTCTCTCTCAAATCAAATAGAGAGAGAAAGAGAGAGAGAGGAAGAACACACAAGTTTCTCATTGTTTTAATGGGTCTCAAAATTTTGTGACAGTCCTGGCCTGTGTGGCTCAGTTGGTTGGGGGTCCTCTGTGCACAGAAAGCTTTCCGGTTTGATTCCTGGTCAGGGTACATGCCCAGGTTGCAGGCTCTATCTCTGGTAGGGGGTGTGCAAGAGGCAGTTGATTGATGTTTTGCTCTCACATTATGTTTTTCTCTCTCTCTCCCTCTCCCTCCCTAAAAAAAATAAAATAAAAATAAGAATTCTGCGACAGATTTTTGGTGAAGTTGTTTCCACTGAAAAGTAATGATTTTAGCCTGGCTGGGCATGGCTCAGCGTTTGAGCGTTGACCTAGGATCCAGGAGATTGAGGTTCGATTCCCGGTTGGGGCACATGCCCGGTCTGCGGGCTTGATCCCCAATGACTCCCCCATCATTGATTTTTCTGTCTGTCTCTCTTCTCTCCCTCTCCTTTCCTCTTTCTGAAGTCAATAAAGATATATTTTTAAAAAGTACTGATTTTAAAAACTAATAAATTAAAAACTGCCACACACACACAAACACCCCCCCCCCCCAATGGCCCACAAAACATTCTCCTTTCCTTGTGAAGGGTTTACAATGCATTGTAGTCATTAACCAGTCTTTTACTATTAAACTTAAATGGCCAATTAAGACAAACAGTTCTGAGATCACTCTTCCACCACTAAAACTGGGGTGGCAGATATTGGGGATAATATTCATTTAGACTTCTGAGCTTTCTGGGCAGGCTTGGTGACTTTGCCAGCTCCAGCTGCCTTCTTGTTCAGTGCTTTGATGACACCAACAGCAACTGTCTGTCTCATGTCACCAACAGCAAAACGGCCTAGAGGAGGAGAGTCAGAGAAGCTCTCAGCGCACATGGGTTTGCCAGGAACCATATTGATGTTGGTAGCATCACCCGATTTCAAAACCTTTGGGCCATCATCCAGCTTTTTCCCAGAATCACCATGGATCTTCTTCAGCTCAGCAAATTTGCAAGCGATATAAACTGTGTGATAGTCCAGCACAGGCGCATATCCAGCACTAATTTGGCCTGGATAGTTCAGGATAATCACCTGAGCTGTGCAGCCTGCTGCTTCCATTGGTGAGTCATTTTTGCTGATCAGTGGGAAAGGAAAAGACTCATAACATCGTCATGCTTAACAGGTAGATTTTGACAAGTTATGAGTCATCCATATTGCCATGACGAAGTTCTTTGACTGACATGTTCTTGACATTGAAGCCCACGTTATCCCCAGGAAGAGCTTCACTCAAAGCTTCATGGTACATTTCAACAGACTTTACTTCAGTTGTAACGTTGGCTGGAGCAGAGGTGATCACTATGCTGGGTTTGAGGACACCAGTCCTCCAGTCGGCCCATGGGGACAGTACCAATACCACCAATTTTGTAGACATCCTGGCGGGGCAGAGTCAGGGGCTTGTCACTTGGGTGAGCTGGTGGCAGGATGCACTCCACAGCTGCAAGCATTGTGGTCCCACTGGCATTGCCATCTTTACGGGTGACTTTCCATCCCTTGAATCAGGGCACATTAGCACTTGGCTCCAGCATGTTGTCGCCATTCCAACCAGAAATTGGCACAAATGCTACTGTATCAGGGTTGTAGCCAAATTTGTTAATGTAATTTAACAATTTCCTCATATTTTTGCAGGCTATAGGGCATTTTGTTACCACCAACAATCAGTTGTTTTGCACCCACTGTTTAAGCCAGAAGGGCATGCTCATGGGTCTGCCCATTCTTGGTGATACCTGCTTCAAATATATCAACACCAGCAGCAACAATCAGGACTGCACAGTCAGACCGAGATGTGCGCGTAACCATTTTTTGATAAAGTCTCTGTGTCCTAGGGCATCAGTGATGGTCACAGAATACTTGCTGGTCTCAAATTTCCACAGGGAGATATCAATGGGGATACTATGCTCACGGTCAACTTTCAGTTTATCTAAGACCCAGGCGTACTTGAAGGAGCCCTTCCCCATCTCAGCAGCCTCATTCTCAAAATTTTCCATGGTTCTTTTGTCCATCCCACCACAGTTGTAAATCAGATGGCCAGTAGTGGTAGACTTGTCAGAATCCACCTGTTCAATCATGACGATGTTGTTATGAGTCTTTTCCCATTTTGGCTTTGATTTAGTGGTGGTTTTCACGACCCTAGTGTTCTGGTGGCAAACCCATTGTGAAAAAGCTTCAACCTTTATTTTATTAAACTTATTTTCCTTCTACCTAGACTGTTCATCTTCATATACTGATTTTTATTTTCTTTTTGGGTGGCTGGGGTATTTTAGTTACAGAAACGGGATCGCATAATACCTATCACTCAGCCACCCTTTTTCTCACTGAACAAACTAGGACAATAGTTACAGGTCCTACATTTTTTGAACGCCTGCGTAATGTCCTTGGGATGTATGGTTACACTACTTTTTCAGTCCCTTCACCTTGTACCAGCCTATCCCAGGTCGCCCTCATTTTTCCTTTCAGGTAACATCATTGCCCATTCATCTCTTACCCAACAAGCCCCGGGAACATAGTGATCGCTCAGTAAGTATTCGGAGCTCCCCTGGTCTGTTTTGGACAGGGATTCGCTGTGTGCATTGTTTGAGAGGGAGCGATCAATGGCACAGAAGAGGACCCTAGTGAAGAAATAAGGTGTTTCATCCAAACAGATGGGGAGGAAGGATTGCTGGGTGAGCTTCCTCGGGTACCTTTGGCGTCTCCCTGAAGAAGGGTAGGCTTTTCGGAGCTCCTGGAGGCATAGGTGGAATTGGGGCGTCAGGGACAGAAGCCGGCAAGGGGCGGACCCGCGCAGGGCTCCGAGGGGCGGGGCGGCGGAGCGGGCGGGGCGGCGGAGCACGCGGGGCGCGCGGACGTGCAGCCGCGGGCTGCAGCTCAGTCGGGCGCGCCGGGGCTCCCGAGTGCTGCGTGTTGGGAGACATGAGTCGCGCTGCCGGGGAGCTCCTCTCTTCGCTTCTGGGGCTGTGGCTGCTGCTGTGCAGCTGGGTGTGTCCCGGGAGCACCGAACTGCAGGCCCCGCCAGATAAGATCGGTAGGCGACACCGGGGCGGCGCGGCAGGAGGCGCGGGAGTGCGCCCTGCGCCGGGCGGCCGCCGCCGAGCGCCCCAGGCCCGGCGTCCGCGACGCCCGCCAGGCCGCGGGGGCCGAGCCCTGGCGCAGGCTGCGATCTTCCCTGTTCGCGGCTGTGTCGCTTTCGGCGCCCGAGAGCCCGTGCCTTCCCCGGTGTGAAATGTGCCCACTTGAGGAACGGACCGTTGAAGGGGGACCCAGGCGGGCGGGCAAGCGGCTCCCGAGCGTCCCGCAGCCGCTGGCTCGGAAGCCGCTGGGAGGGGGAGCCCGAGCGCCCTCCCGCCGCCTGCCCTTGCGGCTCCTTCGGGAGGACAGTCTTCTGGTTTGTCTTGGAGCCACGGGTCTCTTACGTGCTGCAGATGACAGGCACGCGAGGGCTCAGCACTGCGGGCGGCGAAAACAAGCTGACCCCGTCCGCTCCCCTTGCGGGGGCGCGACCCGCCTCTGCGCCCGCCCGCGCCCCGAGGCCCCTGCTTGCAAAGCTGAGATAATCCGCGCGCTCTCTAGCTTCAGTCGTTTGGTTTTTTTTGTTTTTTGTTTTTTGCTGTTTGTTTTGCTTTGTTTCTTATTCCCTTTAAAACTGTTCTTTGGGATAATTTACCTGCCTTAATGAAACAGCAAATCTAGGCAAAAATGGCGGCCACTTTGTTTAAAATGCGTGCTGGAAAGACCCACCTCCTCTGTTCCCACGAGTTGGGCACGAAGAAGGTTGTGCATGCCCATTGGTGCCTCCCGAAAAAACTGTGAGAATGTTTGGGCATCTGGCAAAAAAAAATAAAAATAAAAAAATCGAATGTCAATTTGTAAGTTAATTGACTGCCGCTTTTGTCTGGGGGCAGTGCTTCTGTCCAGATTCAGAGTTCTGCCTTCACTGCAACTGTCACTGGCCTTCCCCTCTCCGCGCTTCCCTAAATTGTTGGTAATAAATAGCCTTCAGTAACATCTGTTATTGCTTAATGGCCTTTCAAACAAAACCCACAGAACTGGTCAGAGGGAAAGAAACTTCCTTTTTTCACCCCATAGCGATAATTGGAGCTGGAATTGGTGGCACTTCAGCAGCCTATTATCTTCGCCAGAAATTTGGGAAAGATGTGAAGATTGACCTGTTTGAAAGAGGAAAGGTGGGGGGCCGACTGGCCACCATTACTATACAGGGGCAGGAATATGAAGCTGGAGGTTCTGTCATCCATCCTTTAAATCTGCACATGAAGCGTTTTGTCAAGGACCTGGGTATGTAATTTGGTCTTAGAGCTATGGAGCTTTCTGTGTGACCATCCATGAATATGTTTATCACATAGGGAACTGAAACTTTTCCACCTTGTTAATTGTCTTTTACAGACAAGGCAGTGAAACTAGTTTCCTCACTTTCCTTCTAGCAGTTGGCACTGCCTTAGTTAGGAGGCACTCTCCTGTAATGGGACACCAGTATCAGCATCTTAAGTTATCTGGAATTACAACCAAGAGGTTGAGGGGGTGGGGATGGTTGCTGTTGTCCTTCTTCAACCTGTGGGTTTCTGTTGAATCAAAGAATCAAGTTAGCAGAAACCTAGTGTGCTCATTTTATAGCTGGGAAAATGAGGCCCAGATGCTTAAAGTGTCAGGCTTAAAGTCACTCACAGCTGTGGGTACAGACATGTGCTTAGAAGCTGGGATGTCTGGTTGACTACTTCCCTACCAGCAGAGGAGCTGGACTGGTTATGAGGGAGATCAGGCAGGCCTCTGCAGGCCCTTCTCTCAAGGAATATTGGGTAATATTGGCCTCCTTCCAGTATTTGAAATACTGGAAAAGAGTATTTGCAGAGGACTAGGATACCTCCTTTGGGTGCTTCCTGAACCTCTTTTTTTCCCACTAGGGCAAGTATATGCCAGCAGCAATTTATGCTGCAAAGATTCATATCTGACATTTCTGTTTTTAAGTTGAATTCAGTTGGTAGTCTGGCTTTTTCTTTTGACTTTTTAGTCTCTTCGGACTAAAAATAGCCAGTCTAATTTTGATATATCTGCATGACCCATCTTTTAGAGAATTTGCTTTTGAACAGTGTAGTGAGTGTATAGTGTATTGTATCACTATTCTAAAGATAGAGCTCCTTTGATATATCTCCTGAGAACTGGGGGAAGCCCAGAATTCACTTCAGAGAGTGTCCCGCAATAGCTTCAGATTACCTTTCATTTGATCAACATAGAAACTACTGACTTGGCTACCCTTTCTCTGTTTTTGCAGGTCTGTCTACTCTTCAGAGTTCTGGTGGCCTAATAGGGGTCTCTAATGGAGAGACTCTGGTATTTGAGGAGAGCAGCTGGTTTATAATGAACATAATTAAACTAATTTGGCAGTATGGATTTCAGCCCCTTCGAATGCACATGTGGTTAGAGGATATATTGGACAAGTTTATGAGGTAATTTTTTTCCCTTCCCATTTAACCTAATGATCATTAAGAACTATGGTTTCTTGGAACAGTTCTCTACCTAACTGCAAGGCCTATTTGTTAGGCAAAATGTTTTAAATAAAATATGCAGACCATTTATTCACTTGAAAATTGAAAGGGTAGTTTATTTTTGCTTTTGAAAATGTATTTCACAAATGCTTGCTTAGTGTTGCTAGACACTCTTAAATGCTCTACAAATATTAACTTCTTGAATTCTCATAACAGCTCTCTAGGTAGGTACTATTTATTAGCTTCTTTTTACAGATGTGAAAGGTGGAGGCATGGAGAAGTTTCAAGTGTGCAAGTATATCCACCTATTAGTGGCAGATCCAGAATTCCTACCCCGGCAGGCTGACTCTAGTCCTCACTCTTAATCCTTGCGCTGTGCTGGTGTTATGTATCAGATGAATGGGGTCATGTGTGCAAGAGCTTGTAGAAAGGATCAGAAAAATGAGCTTTAATTGCGACATGATGTTTTAGTGAGCCAGCAGCATCCAGAGGTAGGGTATCAGTTCTGTGTCACTGGGGAGTGACAGTACAGGTACCTCTTTTTCTTTATGTTTTTTATGTTTTTCTGTATTTTCAAAATTGTCTCTGTGTATGAAAATACATTGTTTTGGTAATTAGGAAAAATAACAAAATAACCAGTTTAATTTTGAAAAAAATGCAACCTATTTTTTAAAGGCTGTTGGCATTTGCTAATTTTTATGCTTGTTTACTTTTTTTAAAAAAAATTATTGATTGGTTTTAGAGAGAGACAGGAAAGGGGGCAGAGAGAGAAAGAGATAAACAGATGGACAGATCAATTCGTTGTTCCACTTATGCATTCATTGGCTGCTTCTTGTGTATGCCTTGACCAGGTGTGGGAATCGTCCAGGCAACCTGAGGTCCTGTCAGCTGTGCTCGGACCGGTAACTTAGAGGCTTAAAATTAAATTTTGTTCTGAAAAAATACAGCTTTTTTATTGTGAAACCACAACCTTGGCATATGGGGATGATGCTCTAACCAACTGAGCTACTGGCCAGGGCTGGTTTACTATTTTAGTGTTACAACGTAATGAAATCATTAAAAAGGTAAAACTTAAATGTCATATGTGCCTGTTATGTGCCAGGCACTGTTCTAGGTCCAGAGGATGTACAACCTAGAACATGCCCTGCCCTCAAAGAATATACATTCTAGTAGAGCGAAAAGCAATAAACCAATTACTAATAAAATATGTAGAGGCACAGGAACCTGGGGCTGCAGGCCACCTGAGGGAGGTGGGAGGGTGGATGAGGGGATGGGGTGTATCGCTGCAGTTGGTCCCAGGGCTCACCACTGGAGAGTTGTGCCAGGCAGCGCGCAGGCCCGCAGAGGCAAAGCAGCCGCGGCTGAGAGGAGATGGGCCACACGCTGGGGTTGGCTCCCATGGCAGAGGCGCTGTGAGCCAGCAGGCCCTGTGGCTCAACCGGGTGCAGGCAGGAGCCGTGGTGTGGGAATCGTCCAGGCAACCTGAGGTCCTGTCAGCTGTGCTCGGACTGGTAACTTAGAGGCTTAAAATTAAATTTTGTTCTGAAAAAATACAGCTTTTTTATTTGAGACAAACCACTTTGAAGACTGAGACCATGGGGTTTTATATTTGAGGGTAAAGGCAATCTTTGCGAAAGTCTGTATTTTATACAGCTAAAATGTGAATCCTGAGACTGAATCTCTAAAGAGCCTGTACAAAGGACTAGATGTTGATGAAGCATTAACACCCAGTCAGCCTGAAGAGTCTCAAATGGACCCTGCAACTGAAAAATCAAGGTGGCAGTCCACTATGGGAAATAGAGGAAAATGGATTAATACAAGAGTGCTGTGATAATATACAACCAAGACAGGGTTCTTTTAACATGGATTTCATGAAATGAATGAAGACAACAGGTTTCTTACCCAACACAAATGGACAGTGGATTTGACTTTCTAGATTTTTTTGTATCATTAAAATAAATCCATTTTTGACATTTGAGGATGAAAGATGGCACATTAACAGAGATGACAGTTTGTATGCCTGGAAATTTTTTCAGTTTGATTTGTATGAATATGACCTTGTGGAGTGTTAACTTTAACGCTTAAAAAAAAAAAAAATATATATATATATATATATATATATATATAGAATTTGTGTAGAGACAGGCAGTCACTTTTTAAAGAAGGTAGGTGGCATGCTGCTACATGCTCAGGAAAATGGCATCATTTGTAGTGCCACTTGTATGTATCATTTTTTCTTTTTTAAATTTATTGATTTTAGAGAGGAAGGGTGGGAGAGAGAGAAGTACTGATTTGTTGCTCCACCTATTCATGCATTCACTAGTTGATTCTTTTTTTCTTTTAAAATATATATTTTTATTTTTTAAAATATGTTTTTATTGATTTCAGAGAGAGGAAGGAAGAGGAAGAGAGAGATAGAAATGTCATTGATGAGTCATCGATCAGCTACCTCCTGCATGACCCCTACTGGGGGATCAAGCCTGCAGCATGGGCATGTGCCCTGACTGAGTATTAAACCATGATCTGCTGGTTCATGGGTTGACGCTCAACCACTGAGCCACGCTGGCTGGGCAAATTTTTATTAATTTGAGAGAGACAGAGAGACTGAGAGAGAGAAACATTGATTTGTTGTTCCACTCATTTATGTATTCGTTGGTTGATTATTGTATGTGACCTGACTGGGAATCGAACCGGCAACAACCTTTCAGTGCACAGGACAATGCCCAATGAACTAAGCCACACTGGCCAGGGGCCTAATCTTCCTATTTTATTTACTTTCCTCCTTAATACTTATCATCCTCTAAATTATGTAATTTACTCACATTTATTTAGTTTTTTATTACCATTTCCCCAACTAGAACACAAGCTCCATCAGGGCAGGGTTTTTTTTCCCCTATGTTGTGTTGAGCTCTGCATCTTTGACATCTAGAACACTGAAGTTGATGCTCCATAAATATTTGTTGACTGAATAAGTGAATGAATAAATAAGTGCAAAGAGGTATACAAATGTAGCTTGAGAAGAGAAAATGCTGTATAAGCAATTTGATTAGCAGAAACTGCTAGTTACATGTCTAACTTTTTAGTAAATATGTATTCTAATGCAAGTAGTACTGTAAAACAGTTACAATGCTCAGTGTTTATATGGTGTATGCAGGCTCACGTCACCCTCTAGGAGGCCTTTACTTAGGAGGCTTGCTTGAGTGGGGTTGGGGCTCAGGTGGGAGAAGGTGGGGAATAATTTTTTATAACATCATATGTAAGTTATTTTTGTCATGCTGTTAGCCAGTGGTCACTCTGTACATTAGCCACTCTTCATTTTATGAGATACTCAGTCTATTATTTTTCTAAAGAACTGAGTTCCATCTTTTCCCAATTTCCTAGGACCTAGAAGCCAAATGAAGTGGTTAGAAGGAGTTACTTTAGTTTCTCAGTTTTGGCACTTATATTATTTTTTCCCACAAAATACTTTGTACACTACACTGGTAGACAGTAGGTAATGTTAAAATGGATATGACATTGTCGCCTGCTCTAAAAATTTAGTTTATTTTGGAGAAGAAGGTTGATGTAAAACTCTCTTCCCTTGATCACTGATAGAGATCTTTCTTTGACACTTATTTCTTCCTTTTTTCTATATACTTTTTATGCATGTAACTTATTACCTGTTCCTAACTGTAAGCTTCTTGAGGCAAAGGAACCATGTCTTTCTCATTTTTGTATCACTTGCTATCTGAAAAATTATGTATTGAATTATGTTTGAACTAATTTATGTGGACATTCTTTTAAGTCCATAAAGTTCAGAGAAATGTCAGGTGGCATTTTCCAAAAATTATATCATACAGTGTAGTATCTAGGTGCTGAATGAGTGGCATGAGCAGCACGGATGCTAAGTTTTATGGGACTTTTGGAGACATCACTGTAGACTGAGAAGTTGGGCAAAGTTTTGCAGAGGAGGTGTGATTCAAGCTCTGAAGGAAGTGTAGCTGTTCTGTGTTTAGGAATGGGAAGTGTATTCCAGTGGAAGGGAAGAGGCAGTACAGTGTTGGGGAGTAATATGCAGAGCATATTTAGAGACCAGTGAATGGGTCAGGTGTGCTCAAGTGGAGGGCGTGAGTGTGTGTGTCTGTGGGGGGATGAGGGCAGAGGGGGCAAGTTGTGCTTGAGCCTTCTACTTGCCATAAGATTTTTCTTATTTTAAAAAAAATTTTTAAATTGATTTTTAGAGGGAGAGGGAGAGAGAGAAACATTAGTGTGAGACTGAATTATCTATTGGCTGCCTCCTGCATGCCTCTTGCTGGGGATTGAGCCCACAACTCAGGGCAAGTGCCCTGACCAGAAATGGAACCAGCAACCTTTCAGTGCACAGGATGGCGACCAACCAACTGACCACACTGGCCAGGGCTCAACAAGTTCTTTTAGTACTTCTACTTTGTTTCTTTATCTGCACTTAGAGCAAAGGAATTAGGGTTGATGAGTTTTGCTCTAAAATCTATGATTTAAGGAAAAAAAAGTCAGGACTTTATTTAGTAAGCAGTAGTAGGCAAGATGTTTTTGAATAAGTGGGTAGATTACAAAATAAAAAAGGTATTTTAGGGCTTGTGGGAGATTTATTGAAAGAAACTAGAAGCAGGTAGATCAGTTACTCATTTTAATAGTTTGAAAATAAATCCTGACTTAAAATCAGGAAAATGAGAATGAAGTAAAGAGAGAGACATTGGAAAGATTGATAAGGTTTCCTTCTTGGGTGGGAGAAGCAGAAAGGAGAAGTGAAAAAGTTTCAGTTTGAAACTGAGTGAACTGAGGATGACATGTTGGATGTTAGGTGTGTCCTGTTGTTTTTGTTTGGGGTGGGGAGTGGGTGGAGAGCATCTAGCCTGGTGAAAAGATAAAGTTACAATTTTAGACAAGTCTGAGTGTTACTGGAAGTTAAAGAGATGAATGAGAACAAGGCATACCCACTTCTGTAAAGGTGTTCCCAGTGACCAAATCAATGCAGAAGAGTATATACAAAGGACAATGGACTTCCAGAGGAGGCAGCGGGAGAGGGAGGGCTAAGAGCTTCTGGGATACCTGGGTAAGACGGTGGCTGAGGTGCATCTCACATGTTAAGTAGGAACTCATCAGAGAGACATCTGAAAGTCAGTTTGAGTCTTACGATGCCATTTCCCGTCTTTAAGCATCCCCTTACCCCTGTCTTGTTTGGTGTTTAATGGCCATTTTTCTTTTTTTCAAAAGGATCTACCGCTACCAGTCTCATGACTATGCCTTCAGTAGTGTAGAAAACTTACTACATTCTCTAGGAGGGGACGACTTCCTTGGAATGCTTAACCGAACATTTCTTGAAACCTTGCAGAAAGCAGGCTTCTCTGAGAAATTCCTCCATGAAATGATTGCTCCCATCCATAGGCTTAATTACGGCCAAAGCACAGGCATCAATGGCTTTGTAGGTAAGCCAAGGCTTGGAACAGTTACAGAACTGGTTCACAGAGGGGCATACCTGATATTATGGTGACTCCTGACCTAAGCCATGCATTGGAGAAGACTTCCTTTCTCTGGGAAACCTCAGACATTGTTGGCAAAGTTGTGTAAATGTAGATGTGCATTTTTATGGGGAGAGAGTCCTTAGAATGGTTCTCAGCTGGGTGACATTTTGTCTCCAGGGCAAAATTTGGCAATGTGTGGAGACATTTGGAGCAGAACTCACCTAACTGGGAAGGGAGAGTGGGTGGAGGGCTTCTTACACAGTTAAAATTAAAGTACATTTTTTCCCTACTGCTGACAGGGGCAGTTTCACTATCTGGTGCTGATTCTGGCCTTTGGGCAGTAGAAGGTGGCAATAAACTTGTTTGCTCAAGGCTCCTTCAAGCTTCCAAAAGCAACCTTATACCTGGCTCAGTAATGTACATAGAGGAGAAAACAGGGACCAAGCAGACAGGTGAGCTTGAATTTTTATTTTACTGTTCCCGATTTCCCCTGTAGAAAATAATTGCTCAAGGAAAAAAACCTTTCTTCCTCTGTTTCTCATTCAGCTCCAAATGATGGAGTTTTAAATTGTATGTGTTGTGCCATGTGGAAATATTCCCAGATGTACTCAAGTACAGTTGCATGACTCCTTGGATTTAAAAAATGTCATTCTTAAAAGTAAAAATTCCTTATTTTGTACTTATTGACAAGGTATTATTTTTATTCTAAGTAGGAAGTTGGCCTCAGTTTGAGACAGTTATCTAATGGGTAAAGTTTTTTTTGTTGTTGTTGTTTTTTAGAGAGAGAGAAATGTCGATTTGTTGTTCCACTTATTTATGCATTCACTAGTTGATTCTTGTATGTGTTCTGACCGGGGATAGAAACTGCAGCCTTGGTGTATAGAGACGATGCTCTAACCAACTGAGCTACCTGGCCAGGGCTTAAAGGATACAGTCTTTAATTCCTTAGGATTATAAACTATTAAGAAGGTATAGAATTATTTTTAGGAGGTATAAAATATAGTATGTTAGAAACACTAAAGAAATGTATGCTTACTTATTTCTTCTAGGAAACCCCACAAAGATGTATGAAGTGGTCTACCAAACTGGATCTGAGACCCGTTCAGACTTTTATGACATCGTCCTGGTGGCCACTCCATTGAATCGAAAAATGTCCAATATAACTTTTCTCAACTTTGATCCTCCAATTGAGGAATTTCATCAATACTACCAACATATAGTGGCAACTTTTATTAAGGGGAAGTTGAATTCAACTACTTTTAGCTCTAGAGCCTTAGGTGAATTTGATCTCAGTACAATCTTAACCACTGATAATTCAGATTTGTTTATTAACAGCATTGGGATTGTGTCCTCTGTAAGAGAAAATAATAAGCCTCAACCATCAACAGATGGAGCTTTTGTTTGGAAGACCTTTTCCCCGGAAATTCTTACTAAAGAGCAAATATTAAAGCTCTTTTTGTCCTATGATGATTCTGTGAAGCAGCAATGGTATGCATATCCTATCTATAAGCCTCCAGAGAAATGCCCCTCCATCATACTCCGTGATCGACTCTATTACCTCAATGGCATAGAGTGTGCAGCAAGTGCCATGGAAATGAGTGCCATTGCAGCCCACAATGCCGCTCTCCTTGCCTATCACCGCTGGAATGGGCACACACACATGATTGATCAAGAGGACTTGTATGAGAAACTGAAAACTGAACTATGAGATAACACTTTCATTTTCTCCCTTCTTCTGGTTCCAAATGGAATATCACTGGCAGAAACAAGACTCAAGCAGAGATGATTTTGAATCAGATAGTTTGCCATTATTGTTTAACAAGAGTAATTCCAGTGAGTCATGAGAAAATACAAGGGTCTAAGTGTGAAGGTGTAACTATTGCATTTATGCTATCTCCACATTTTTTTTTGTGTGTGTGTGTGAGTGTGAGATTCTGAGAGTATGTTTATTAAAGCTGAGGATAGTGAAACAGAGGAAGGACTTGGGGTAAAAGAAGCAGCAGGAGAGAGCCTAGATGGTGGTCTGCTTTGGTTCCCTAGAAATGTTATAGGAAAGAAGTGAGCCAAGGCGGGGCTGCTGTTAGCTCACTGAAAAGTCAGAGAAAGGGGGCTTTGGAGACAAGGTAAGGGGGTTACCCCTGGACAGACTGCTGCTGCCCATTGCTCCCCTGATTGCAAGTCTTATGGGGACCCTTAGAGTTTAAGGGAGAAAAGTAAAGATGCAAGCCTAAGAGGGAAGAAAGGCATGGGTGTACTCTGGAGAGAGCCTGTTCCAAAATTTCTTAACTCTTCTTTTAATATCCATCAACAGTGTTTTCCAAACTTGTCTGATCGTAAGAATTATCTGGAATTTGTTAAACGTAGTATTCCCTAGCTCCTCTGGAGATTCTGATTCAATAGATCTAGAGGTAAGGCCCTGAATTTTGAACAAAACTTTAGAGCATTTTAAGCTGAATACTTGAGGAAGAACTTAAAAAGACACACCTTTTAGTTGGGGACTAGTTCATGGGAGCTGGTATCTTATGCCTGGCTGCAGTAATTTATACCGTTTTCAAAGTAAATGTACCCATGATGGAAACCTTGAAGTTTAGAATGTTCTTTTGATTGCTTCTGTCTTTTCAGGGGTGAAATTCAGAAGCCTGAGTAGTATAACCTTAAGATGTCACACAAAAATCTCCAGTAAAAAGAAAAGCAAATATAGGCTACTGATTGAAGAAATTGGCATTCTATTATCAAAACCTCAGCTATGGAGCTTTTATTTATTTATATATTTAAAAAATATTTTTACTGATTATTTATAGAGAGAGGAAGGGAGAGTGAGAGAAAACATCCATCAGCTGCCTCTTGCACGCCCCCTACTGGAGATCAAAGTTTGCAACCCGGGCATGTGCCCTGACCAGGAATCAAAGTGGTGACCGTTTGGCGCATCAGATGCTCAACCAACCGAGCCATAAAGGCCAGGGCTCACCTGTGGAGCTTTTCAAAATAGGGATAGGCCGGCATAGCTCAGCGGTTGAGCATCCACCTATGGTCTAGGAGATTGTGATTCGATTCCTGGTCGGCACATGCCTGGGCTGCGGGCTTGATACCCAGTAGGGGACCTGCAGGATCAGTGACTCTCTCATCATTGATGTTTCTGTCTCTCTCTCTCCCTCTCCCTTTCTCTCTCAAATCAATAATATATATTAAAAAAAAAATATATAGGGATAGACCTCCCCACCCCCCACCCTCACCACCCCAAATCAGAGATTCTGATTTAATGGATTGAGGATAGGACCTCACCATTGTAGCTTTTAAAAGTTCCTGATGTGCATCCTGTGTTGAGAATCACTGATTTTGGCGTCTAAAATGTCTCCAAAGGGTTTGTAGTGCCTTAAAAGTCCCAAGAAATCCAATCCATTTTCAAAGCAGATTCATTTTGTGAAGAATGATTTCTCAATGAGAAAGTATTGACAGTGTAACAACAGAGGCAACCTAGATTATTCCAGGGCAGTTGACATGAGGATATTCAGCATGACACCATACTTGATCAAATCCAGCATATATTCAAACTTTAATGTTAAATATTTATTTTGTGCTTTTTGTTGTTGTTGTTAATCCTCACCAGAGGATATTCTTTCCACTGATTTTTAGAGAGGGTGGGAGGGAGGGAGGTGGGGAGAAACATTGATGTGGGACACATCTACCGGTTGCCTCCTGAACTTAGATCCTGTAACCCAGGTACATAACCTTGACTGGGAATTGAACCTGAGACCCCTTGGTCTTTGGGCCGATGCTCTAACCACTAAGCCAAACTGGCCAAGGCTGTTCAAACTTCTTAAGCTACTGTACCATTTTGAGTGAGAAACTGGTTGCTGAAATAAGATGGTAGTTCTCAACCTTGGCTGCACTTTGAAATCACCTGTATGTCTTTAAAGCTTCCCAAGTGATTCTAATATGCAGCCAAACTTGAGAACCAGTTCTACATCTACTGTACAAAGATAATGAATGACCGCCTAGGTAGGGACAGAACAAGTAAAAGCTTGTGAATTCAACAGTAACTGCAAAAAAGTTAACATGTACTGTTAAAAATAGTTTGTCAAAGAATCAGCTTTTTTCTAATTTCTAAAAAGAATTTTTTCTTTTGTGGAGATAGTATGTAGAGAATGTATATGCTATATTGGTAAATACTAATGAAATAGTTAATTTAATTTCTATCACCTGTAGACTTATTTTGCAATAGGTTATATTTTTACTTATAAGAAGAACAATTTAAAGTGTTGCCACTGCATCAAACCTACTCTGATTAAGTTTTCCAACAGGGCCTCTAAAATTGCTTCCTCAAAGAGCAAAATATGTTGTCAGTATATCAAGCATATTAGTTTTAATTCAGTTACAGCTTTAAAGAATATACTTTTAAAATTGGTTGAAAAATGCTATCAGCTTGTTTACTCATCTTTTTACAGAAGGGTCTGGTAAAAATGATGCAGAGGCGTAATGAAAGGCAGTTCTCCAACCTGAGTATGCATTGGACTCACCTGGAGTACTTAGAACATTGCTGGGCCTCACCCCCAGAATTTAATAGGTTTGGAGTGGCATATAAAAAAATTGCATTTCTAAGTTCCTAGGTGACTTTGCTGATCTAGGAACCACATTGAGAACTAGGTCTACAATTCAGCTCTATGTGGTTGCAAAACATCAGGCCTTTCAACTTCAGTGAAGATTTAAATGTATTGGAATAAAAAAAAATGGAAAAAATAAAAGTTGGAATAATGTATTGGGCTTCACCACCCAATTCTCCTTAAGTTGGTTTGATCCCTCTAGCTGTTCTTTTGCCATACACGTTTCCTATGAATAGGATATACCATTTTAGAGATATATGTAAGACATCCACTGTTTTTTTTTTTTTAATCTTCACCTGAGGATATTTTTTCCATTGCTTTTCAGAGTAGACGGGAGGGGGAGAGAGACATCACTGTGAGAGACATATTGATTGGTTGCCTCCTGCATGGGCCAGATTGGGCCTAGGGATGGAGCCTGCAACTGAGGTACAGGCCAACACTAACCACTGAGCCAAAGTGGCCAGGGCCACTGTCGTTTTACAAGTACTTTATGTACTCACTTGTGTGTATCCCATTCTCTAGTTTTAAAATGATTCAAGATTTGTAGGGGTTTTACCAAATCACGAAAAGAGCAGGCCTAAGCATTTCCTTGTTAGGTTTATGATACATCCATGTGTAATATATTTCATCAGTTTGTGCACCTTAATATTTGAACTAGATGAATATATTATGGGCAAGCATTACCACTACTCTATATTCCACAAAGAACAATACACTGGAATATTTTTCTCTGGATTCTATTTCTAATCTTTTATTAAAAATATTTCCCCACCTATGTTAACCCCCCCCCCCAGCAACATCATTACTTCCTGTTTTCTGTTGTATTCTACCTGGTATGTAGATGTGCTTGGAAAAGCCAGAGTATATCAAAGAATTCTGAGAATTACAGTTAGTGTTTCAGAAGGAACCCACTCAGGTTTATAGGTTCTTTATTCAGTGTTAAAAGATAGGAAAAAGGCATCCTTGCTGTTTTACGTTGATCAGATTCTTTATCAATGCAAAAAAACAACAACCCCCTTTGGAAAAAAAATCAGTCTTAACCAGGAATAGTTCATATAAGAAAAAAAATTAGAGCTAATATTCTACTTTCTAAGTTCAGACATATGAGAAAGCATTTTTTGATCAATACAAAAGTTTATTTAACAAAAGTTCAGTGTGAAAATGGACAGGACTGGATTTTTATATTGTGTTAAAACAGGTACTGCATGGAGAGGGGACATGTGGAAGTAGTTCATCTCTGGTGAATTCAGCCATTCTTTATACTCGTTCCAAGGCTTCTAACATGATGATACTATTTCCTCGTATTACCTAAGAGAAAAGTAAATTTTAAAAGGCCATAAATCATTTGACATATCAAATCATGATTAAAGAATTTTCACTAAATCATTAATGGTTTTTCACTATTAAATGTCAGTTTGAGGCTTTTTTTCAAGCCTTAGGAACACCAAATAACTCAAGTCTTTTAATCACTCCATGAAGCCATTTAAGCCCTTTTTAATGAGATGCACATCTTCTAGATCAAAGGCTAACCACCACCCTTTTGAGATACCAAGTCTCCAATGACTCATTTCACCTCCTAAGTTGCAGAACTCAAATAACATGCCCACCACTGCCTCTAAGGGATTCAGAAATTAATGGGGAAAATATGTACAAAAGAATATGCATGTTAGTTTATGGGTTTAAGATCATTCAGGGAACAAACCAGAATGAAAGCTGTGAAAAGTAGGCTTTATGAAATGGCACTTTAGCTGGGCTTTGAAAATCGGGTAGAATTTTAACAAGAAAATAGGAAATTCTGTATCTTATCTGGGGGATAAGAAAATAATTGGCAGTAAAAGGCTATGAAGGGAAGTGGAAACAAAGATGGTTTGCTCCCAACCTTAGAAGGCCTTAAACACCAATTATTTTTTAAATATATCTATTGATTTCAGAGAGAGGAAGGGAGAGGGGGAGAGAGAGATAGAAACATTAATGATGAGACAGTCTTCAATGATCGGCTGCCTCCTGCATGCCCCTGATTGGGTATCGAGCCTGCAACTCAGGCATGTACCCTGACTGGGAATCGAACTGTGATCTCCTGGATCCTAGGATGATGCTCAACCACTGAGCCATGCCTAGCTGGGCTTAAACACCAATCTTAAAAGTGTGTGGAGGGGATCATGAAACCAAAAATGCACCAGTGAAAGTTTCACAGTTGGAATGACCAGTTCTGGCAACAGTATAGACAATTAATACAGGACATAGGGGTGTCGACCCCCCCCCACACAGTTGAAAAATCTGTGTATCGCTTCTGACTTCCAGTCATACCTTGAAGGGGATTGTTTCCAGGACCCCCTGCAGGTACCAAAATCTAAGGATGCTCAAGTCCCTTATATAATGCACACAGCTGACTCTCCACATTTGTGGATGTGTGAAACCCAGGGATACTGTGTACTTATTGAAAAAAATCCAAGTATAGGTGGACCTGCATAGTTTAAACCCATGTTGTTCAAGGGTTAACTAAGAGAATGGGGGAGAGAGGCAGGAAGTTATAGGACTAGCATAATGCCTGACACAGCCATAATGTGTCTCCATAAATGAAGATAAGCCAGGATACTTATGATAGCACAGCTGAAATGGCTGGTACTGAGTTCAGGAGGGATAGAAAAGTAAGTCAAACTGTAAGGCAAGGGGTCTGTGAATACAGGGTTTGCCAAAAGTAGGTGTACCAGTGTTGAGTATGCAAAACAGTTTATTCTTGTACTATTTATTAATTATTATAGTACTTTACACATAAACAACTGTAAACCTACTTTTGCCACACCTTGTATAAAAGGCCCCTGGTCAATCCGATTGGGTTAAATAGAAGCTCAAGGAGAATGTACCTGAAAAAATTGATTTACAGGAAATCTGGGGCAAAGTCATACCTAGAGACTCTAAGCTGTTTTTCCAGCCCTGATGGACTTTTCAAAATGCAGTAATGAAAATATGTTTGAAATAAAAAGTAACACAAATATTAGAACAAGTTATTAACAATTAGGAACTCTTATCACCTCATAGAGGTCTTTATGCTCTATGATTTACTAAAGCTAAGTTGTCTTTTTTTTTTTAAAAAAAATATCTTTATTGATTTCAGAGGGAGGAAAGGAGAGGGAGCGAGAGATAGAAACATCAATGATGAGAGAGTCACTGATCAGCTGCAGCCTGCAACCTGGGCATGTGCCCTGGCCGGGAATCGAACCCTGATTGCCTGGATCCTAGGTTGATGCTCAACCGCTGAGCCAAGCTCGGCTGGGCAAGTTGTCCTTTTTGATTCACCTTTCCCAAAACACTTGGACTTACCACTTAGTGGGTATACTGTCCTGTGCTGGGAAAAGAGAGGGATTCAAAGTCTGGGTCTTGGTGAGAAATACCAAAAATAATTCTTCAGTAGTCATACCACTATGGCCTAATGAATGTAGAAATGTTTGCTCCTATAATTAAGAACTCAGTATTCCTGTTTTCTTCCAATGTGAATGACTGTAATTATGACCTGACCATCTTTGCAACTTTTACCTTGACTACTTTTATTAATTAAAAAAATATATAGATTTTAGAAAGAAGAGGAGGAAGAGGGAGAAAGGGAAGAAGGGGGGAGGGAGATGGGGGGAGAGAGAAAGAGAAACATTAATTTGTTGTTCTAACATATTTATTGGTTGATTCCTTTATGTGCCCCAACTGGAGATCAAATCCACAACCTTGGCGTACTGGGACAACACTCTAACTAACTGAGCTACCTGGCCAGGACTTACCTTGACTACTTTTAAATTTGGGCACAATAAACCAGAAATCCAGGTTAATTATATACACAATTAAAAATAAAAGTGTGATATGTGGACTGGCAGATCTGCATCAAATGGACACTTGTTAGAAATGCATCATCTCAGGTTCCACCCCACACCTACTGAATTAAGATCTGTATTTTTATAATATAGTCTGAACCCTGGCAGGTTTTGTTCAGTGGTTAGTGTTGGCTTGCGTACCTCAGTTGCAGTACCTCGGTTGCAGGCTCAATCAGAGGCAACCTGTCTCTCTCTCCCTTCCACTCTCACATCTCTCCCCCCTCACATTTCTCTCTCCCCCTCTCCCTCCCACTCTTATCTCTCTCTCTCTCTCCCTCCCTTCCCCTTTCGTGCTCTCTGAAAAGCAATGGAAAAAATATCCTTGGGTAAGGATTAAAAATAAAAGACCGTCTGAGAATTTATAAGCATGTTCTTAACCTTCACAACACATTAATATTTTAACAAAAAGAAGCACGGCTAGAGATAAAGTTTCAATTGTTTTGGGGTAGAATCTAGTTTTTGTTTTTTGGGAAAACTCAGGTAATGGTAAACACTCTATACTAGAGGTTAATCTTTGCCTTACATTAGAATCATCTTCGGAACTTAAAAAAAAACCTTTATGCTACGTCCCAAACTAATCTGATTCTAAGATGCAATTAAGATGGAGAACTATTGCTCTCTAATAAAGATTGACTACGGACTTCTATTATAGAATAAAGCTAAAAAATGATTTCTAACAGCTATTTCAAGCCCAAGGACCTCAGAGGGTTCTACATAAGATTCAGATCTAACTTAAAGGTAACTGGGATATTTTCACAGTTGAATTGACTGCCAAATGTTAAACTCATAAGATGGAAAGTCTAATCTTGCCTGTAGTTTGCCTAACTTCAGTTTAATTCAAGACTTTGATAGAAGGGAAGTTAATGCTTATTCCAAATGAAAAATAAAATCTCTTAAGAGAAATCTCACATCCTTACTTACCACCATTCCAATATTGTTCTGTTGCCCACTGGTTGCCATCTCCACACATTCATCTATCACAAGATTCATAAAGGGATCAAATCCCCGCAATATTCCTTGGACATGCCTGCCACCATTTAATTTCACTATAAAAAAGGAAAAAGGAATTTTAATAAAACTGGCCATTATCAATCAAGTATTCATTAAAAAGTAGGTGGAGTAAAACCCAGTATACGATATATGTAATCCATTATCCTTACTATATGCCAAGCACTGGGTTAAAAATTTTACATTTACTTCCACATTTAAACTTACAAAAATCTTATCAAGTAGAAGTATCCTAACTTGTTACAAGGAAACTGAAGTATAAGGCTTTTAAATAACTGGTTCGAGGTCATACAGCTACTGTGTGGTACAGCTAGGATTCAAACTGAAGCCATGATCTTAACCCCTACAAACTTCAAGTACTACACGGGTTAGATTTTTAGTCCTCTATGTCCAAAAAAAAAAAGGATGATAAATTTTCAAATATCACAAAATAGGGAAATTCTGTTAATTTTGTGACAGGGAGGGCTTATATGAAATTATGAAAAGTCTAAAGTACTGTGAAATTTATTAAATCCCCAAACTTAGGTAAATAAAACTGTCTGGTTAGGATTTTGCTAAACCTGCTTCATTCATTAGAGGCTGTGTGCTATGAATCTTTATAAAGTTGCTCCAAACATTGTATACTGCCAAGACACATGTAAAAAGCAACTGAAAAATTAAAAAACAAACAAAAAAATAAAACTTACACGATAACTTCTTGTCCATAAATCTGAAAAAGCAGAGATAAAGATTATATAACTGACTTAAAAATCTTAAGCATAAGTTAGCACAAAAGCAGGTATATACCTAATTATATAATAACTAGCTAGTCAATATAATTTGCTAAAACTATATTTACACAATAGAAATAATGAAACTTAAAATAGTAAAAACCCTGTACTGCTGTAAAGGATGAGGGAGTAATGGGCCACCCCAGTTAGTATTTATACAAAGCAATGTATTTTGGGAAGGGGCAAGATAATCAATAAAAGCAGAATAGGTTTTAAAACACATTAACGCACACTGAGTCTTTACACTGATGTGAAATACAAAAAACATTCTTGTTGTTTAATACTGACCTAATTTTCAATGACTGGATTTTATAGCCATAACAGAAAAACAAAGATCTGATTACATTTTGGTTATTTCCAAAACCAAACAAAATTGTGAAGAAATCAAAAGTTGTAATCAGACCACATCCAATCCAATAGCTCTTGTTCTATATTTGCGACAATAAGTAGCGTTTTATTTAGTATTAAGCTTTATGCTTCAACATATATTTCAGCAAAATATATGCATATTTTGAAGCTTTAAACAATTCAAACAAGAAAAATCCCGCCTCAGCAGAACCTAGAACAGGATGCTATTTAAGATGGTTAACAAAGGGTGGCATTCGAGATCTTCAAGTAACAAGGGGGAGCGTGGGGGAGACGTGGGGCCGGGACTTCGGCTCGGTCAAGTCGGCTAAATACGGGCGCCTCCGCCGCCTTGGGTAACCATGCCGACCAGGCAAAAATGCGTGTGCGCGGGGGCCAGGCCCGGAAGCGCGGGCCCTTGGCTCGGGATTTCGGCGGCCCTGGAGCCGAATAAGCACACCAAGGGCACGGACGGGAAACGGAGCGCAATCTAAGGCGCTCGAGGCACACAAAAGCTGCTAATCACCCGCGGCCTTCGTGAATACTTACTTTTTTAACTCGGGAGGGTGAGCTTTGCTCATGGTGCTGAAGCGAGCTCAAAGATACCTCCAAACGGAATTCGTGGACGCTCCTACGCTCCCGCGGTAGGCCCGGCGTTTTGCGTCTGGCGTCACCGATCCTGTTAGCCAATCGGCTGCCGGCAACGTTCACATTTTACCTCGCGATACTTGGGGGAAGACTGAGTTGCTACGTCTGTCCCTAGCTTCCGGTTGCATTGCCGGCGATTGGCCTGGATTGGGGGGGCGGGGCTCGCGGCGTCCTTAATCCGTTTCAGCTTCTGTAAAATTGAGATAAATGTCCCGACTCTAGTTTAACGACACGGGTCAGTCCCTAATCTTAGAGGATCGCGTCGTTTATCTTATTAATATATACCAAATGAAAATAAACTCTAGATAAGTGGCCCCCTGGTAATTCTTTGGAATGTATTCCCACAGCATATAATACCTAAACCCAGGGGTTCATTAACATCGCAGTTAGTGACCTCTGCCAAAGAGGAGGGTCGCAGGGCCTCAGTTTCAAGACTTTCAGTCTAGAGCCAGGGTGTGTATTCCCGACTGGACGGTCTTGCTATTCTTGTAACACTGCATCCAGATCCCCATTTAAAATTAAATGTACCTGGATCCCATACATAAAATGTTCAGTGCAGCACACAAACTCTCTTAACATGAGGTATTGATTAGAGTGTAAGTGTAAAAAGTGGTCTCTGACTTATTCCCAGTTAAGTTACCTCAAATAGGAGAATCCACATTTATGAATCAAATACAATAGGGATTATAGAAAACCTGGACCAAAATAGAAAAGCTTTGGTGATTCTAAGTGCTGGATGGTTCTCTAAAATTGAATTCATGCCCAATTTTCAGGAATGGCTCTACAGGATGGGCAAAAAGAGGTTTCCAGTTGTGAGTACACAAAGCACAGACTTTACTCTTGTATTAAGGATTGTATTTTCCATATGAACAATTGTAAACCTACTTTTGCCCACCCCTGTATTGAAATACCAATGATAGTAAAGACTTAAACTAATCACATATTTTGTATTCTCTTGGTACTTAAAATCATAGATATTGCATATTCTCAAGAGGGGTCATAACTGTATCTTTTCTACCTCTTGCTGTTAGTGTTTAGTTGAAACTAGAAACCTGACATAGTTACTGAAATCGTTTTTTTAGTCTTATAGACAGTTTCTATCTTTTGACATTAATGGACTTCAGGTGCCCACGAAAATTTTCCCGTTAACAATGACCAGGTCCTGCATCTAAACCGTAACACCTAACTTTCACTCTTCTGGACCTCTTAAGAAAGTTATTTCACACATTACAAAGAAAAGCATTCTTAGAAAGTTATATATTCACTGCCCAGATATAAAAAACACAATAGTGGAGGAAAAATTAAACCTCATTTATTTTTTAAAACCAGACCACTAGGAAAATATATCATAGCCCTGAAACAGGAAACAGACAGGCTATATTATCATTTCAAGTAAGAAGTTGGTAAAAAGACAACAAGGTCCTTATCAAAATAGTAAGGTGCCAAAGCTGGGGTAGGAACACATGTTGCAAAGGCCCCAGCCAAAAGTGGTATTGGGTAATGAGGGGCTGCCCCTCTTTTGCTCTAATGGAGCAATAGCTCACCCCTGAGTTGCTTGCTTTTTCTCCCTTGACCTTCCTGTTGCCAAAGGATTATCTCAGTAGGGCTCTGTTATTTGAGGGGGCTAAGTAAGCAATACTGGGTTTAGGTTTCATTCCTGAAAACCAGGTTTTTCCCAAATCCAGTACTTAGTAACTTAATGAAGCAGCCAACAGTTCCTCTTGCACTGTTCAATCCTGGATATTGGTATATAGCACAATCGAAACCTCCTTTTCCTTCAAGGTAGAGTAGCACTGCAAGATTGTCCCGTCACTCTGCTATAGACAGGCTTAGGGCCCATCTCAGCAGCCAGTGAGAAGGAAGGTCTGTCTGCTTCCACACCCAGTGTGACACTGCCTCTCATGTTTCTGGAGGGTCGCTGAGCTGGAAGATGTAATGTGTGAGAATTTAAGATGTGCACATTCACATGACAGACAGAAACGGATATCCAAAGGAACTTTTCCAAGTTTTTATCCAAACTACCTCCCCAAACTCCACATCTTAAATCAACTTCATGCCCTTGTATATAAAACAAAACCAAGCAAAACAAATACCCAGAAACCGTTTTTCCCATTCTAAATTAGTGACCTCATGGCTTTTGTTTCACAGCTTATGGAAAATGGTGTGGTAATGCTTCTGGTAAACAGGAGGTTGGCAACAAACAGAAACACCTCTCCTCACATTCTGCCAGATCACTGGCAGGTTACAGAGGAACCTGTCAGCCTGTTGGTATCTCAAGAGGGCTCTGGCTTTGTTTGAGGGAAATGCCTGCTACCAGGATAAGCATTTTTCACATAAAATTTAGGCTCTCAAAACTCTCTGACCCAAATTTTAGCACCAGTTTTTTCCATTTCACTTTCTAGGATTAAAACATACAAGAACCAATGTCCAGGGGCAAGTGACACATGCCTTAAACTTGCTGCCATCCTTAATTTCTTCATCCATAAACTTTGCTTAAAAGACCAAAATTCTCACTCTTCATTTTAAATAGATTCCTGCCCTCAGCCTCAATGGCCAATGGCAAAGACTTCTATTTCTGAATGCCTGAGAGAGACTCCTTCATCTTCTTGGTCATGGTTGGAATGAGGTTCATATGGTCATCCACACACTTGGTCACACAACTCTCCAGCTGCCGCTTCACTTGAAGCTCTTTACTTCCTGCATCTATTGAATCTTTGGCTTTGTCATTGCAATGCATGGTGCACCGGGCCAGGCGGTCCTGTGGCAAGAGGAGGGGAGAGAAGGCTGAGAAACTGGCCTTTAGTTACGGAATGCTTATCATGTGCTAGGCCCTGTTCTACATATAGTTAAGTCCTTACTTAATGTTGTCAATGGAACTGTGGCAAAATAATGTACAATAAAACCAAATTTACCATAGGCTAACTGATATAAAATAGTTAAGTTCCTATGGTATTTCGTCAATGTTATAACAAAATGACATTGTTTGAGGATGTGCTGTGTTTTGGCTCAACATGTATTATCTTGCCCGGCCGGGTGTGGCTCAGCGGTTGAGCATCGATCTAGGATCCAGGTGATCGGGGTTCGATTCCCGGTCAGAGAACATGCCCGGGCTGTGGGCTCAATCAATGACTCTGTCATCATTGATGTTTCTATCTCTCTCTCCCTCTCCTTTCCTCTCTCTGAAATCAATAAAGATATATTTAAACAAACAAACAAACATGTATTATCTTGATGAATTAAAGAGACACTATAGGGACATCTGTAATACTCTTCAACAATAAAAATAAATGAAAAGAGACACTATCGTGAAATTAACTGGATTATCCTGATTGAAACAGAGGGTGGCACCAGGAGGGCCCAGACAAAGCATTACTAGAAAGCAGGTGAATGACAGAATAAATTATACAGAAGCCCCTTCCAGGAAGTGAGAAGTAACCAGAGGCCAGTTACTCAATTACAGAAAGACTTACAAACATCTTGATTATTTAATGCCTGTCCTTGCTACAGAAAAACACTCAACAATTATTTACTGACCATCTACTATGTGCCAGGCATTTTTCTAATGAAGGATACAGCAATGAATAAAACAGATAAAATTTTGCCCTCACAGAACTTATATTCCAGTAAGGGGAGATAGGCCAATAAAATACATAAGTGGAGATGTTGAGGGAACAGTTGGATATATGAATTTGGAGATCAGGAATGAAGTTGGTTTAGAGATATGAATGTAGAAGTCGTAAGCATATAGATGATAATTATAACCATGAGACTAGAGAGACCTAGATAGAAAAAAGATTCAAGGACAGCCCTGGGAACTCCAATGTGCAGAGGTTGGAAAGGGTAAAAGCCAGCAAAGGAGGCCACAAAAGGACAGGTAAGGAGAGAGGTAGAAACCAGGAAAGTGAGGTGTCCTGGTAGCCAACTAAATGAAGTGTTTCAAGGAGCGGGAGAATGACGCTACTATGCGAATGATGTAAGTAGATTAAGATGAAGAATGAGAAATGACCCATGGATTTAGCCCCATGGAGGGGAATGGTAAGAGCAGTTCTGGCATAGTAGGAGAGTAAGTCTTACTGGAGAGGACTGAAATGTCATACAGCAATCCAAGAATCAAAATTTCAAAGATCCTATTTATAAAATTAGGTGTCAGAATAAACATAAAACCCCTTTGGAGTTTAATGATTTTGGAGACATTATTCCTATCAGCAATTTTAAAGAATTTTATACAGCAGAATGTAAAAATGTATAACATTAGATATAATTTATCCATGTGAACCAAAACCTAGGCTATGAAAAACTTAATAGAAATGGGCCCTGCTTCCCCCAAGTTCCAGAAAAGTATACTCAGAGGAAGTGAGTAAAATGAAGCTGTGGCTACCCTTTGCTCCAGACAGAGATACAGGGGGCTCCTAGTGACCTCAGAGGGTCTTGTGAGGCAGGCTTCAGGGAGTCAATAATAACGCTTCATATAAATGACTGCTCTTTAGTGACATGGAGGCTGCCCTCTGGGTGTAGCAAGTGGGCAGTCTGTACCTTTTTAAGACAAGTCTATTCCATTTTCCTGGGGATTCTGCTATTGTAAGAAGGAATTAATATATGTTTTAGAAAGGTTTGCACTATACAGTGTGTGTGTGTGTGTGTGTGTGTGTGTGTATGTGTGTGTATATATATATATATATATATATATAAAGTATTTGGTAACTACAGAAAAAAAAGCATAAGGCTCTTGGTCATGAACTCCCTTGGTAACTCATTGTTTCTATGGGAAATACAGCAAGCAATCTCCAGGACTGTGCCCAAATTTCAAACACTGTGAAGACTGGTTGACCACAGCACTGTCACCAGTGTTAATAGAACCAAGACACTAAAGTGAAGAGTTTTGTAGCAAATGCTTGTCATCTGCAAAAGAACAGCATCAAGGACTAGAGTCCTGTCTGGGATATTCCTCACCTGGAACTTTTCCAACTCGCTGGTAACCAGGGCCTGGGCTTGAGCCAGGGGTGCGTGGCAGCGCTCAATGCACTGGTGCACCTGCTGCATGGACGCCTGGCTGTCCTCACAACAGCCAGCACTGCACCGGAACATGAGGCCCTGGGAAGGGAGGGTAGAGAGGGGTCAGGTAGTTAAGCCCCAGGGACAGAGATGATCATGGAGTGCAACAGGCGTTAGGAGGAGTGCCTATGTATTTGCACCTCTCCTTAGACTAGACATCAGGAATGGGAAAATGATCCTTTGTGCCTCTCGGAGCGTGTCCTGGCCTTCTTGCTTCTAGCTCAGTGGCAACTGTTGCCTCCGGGGCTGGCTGGATGGGGAAGGTGGCCGGGGGTCGGATGAAACCAAATTCTGAAAACCAGGCGCCTATAACACAGGGTTCAGAGGTCGGCAGCCTAGTAATCTGTATTCCACCGGGGCTAACCCATTCATTAATCAATGACGGGGGGTACTACAAGGGAAACTCACAATCCTCTTAGGGAAGCAGGACCAACAGCCACAAAACATTTAGGGGATCAACGCGAACAGCACATAAACCAGCGCTTCGCCGCGGGAAGAGCGGGCACGGCCCGGCCCCTGAGGAGGCGCTTTCACCTCCGCGGTCTTTCACCTTGGCCACGCTCTTTCGGCCTCAGGCCGCTCGCCCGCACCCGGGGCCGGGCTAGCCGGGAAGGCGGGGCCCACGCCTCACCCCAGGGGCTCCCTAAGCCGAGTCCGGGCCCCTCCTCGCCCCCGGGTCGGTCGGGGCGATAAACGGCCTCGCGCGGGGCGAGGACGCGCAGGTTTCATCCGCGCAGCCCAAACGCCAGCGTTTCCACCCGAGGAGGGCAGGGCCCGCTTCCCAGGGCGCCGCGGCGACCCTGGGGACGCCCGACCCGGCTCTGCGGGGAGGGGCGGCTGCGGGACGGAAACGGGCGGCGGGAAGGGGTCGGGAACCACGGGAAGGGCCCGGGAACGTCGCACCGCCGGGCTCCCCCCGAGTCGGCTGCCGCCCGGCTACCTGCATCTTCCGGATATTCTCTCTTTCTAGGCTCTTCACCATGGAGTCCACCGCCTCCTGCACCCGAAGCTGCTGCACGTCCGCCATGGCTCCCCGCGCGGCACCGCGCCGCTACGGCGCCCACATGGACTCGGCGCCGGGACCCGCCCCCTCGCCGCGGGTCGCGGGCCGCCGCGGCCCGTCCATCCCCGCGCACGGCGCCCCCTGGCGCCCGAGAGGAGCAACTGCACGCCGGCCCCTGTCCGCCTCCCGCTCGGCCCCCCTCCGGCTCCCCGCGGCCCTGCCCAGCCGCTCGGAGTCTGCGGTGAGCACCCCGATCCAGCCGCCCCCCGCAGCGAGGGGCTCATTCCCCCGATCTCCGCACAGCTGCCGGGGGAGCGCCTCCCTGCTCTTCATTCTAACTCTTAGCACATACCTGATATGTATAATTAACGTGCAGAAAAATGCTCCGCTCTTAGGCACAGCTTGGTGAATCTGACAAACCTGCTCTTTCCCAGTCTCTGTCCTTGCTCCCCCATTCCTTCACCTCCTTACCCCAGGTAACCGCTGACCTACTTTCTGTCTCTACAGGTTACAGTTTCCCTTTCTAGAATTTTATATATAGGGGTGGGCCAGAGTAGGTTTGTAGTTGTTTGTATGGAAAATAACACAATCATTAATAAATATAATGCAAGAATAAGCTGTGTTTTGAGTACTCACAACTGTAAACCTACTTTACCCCCCCCCCACATATATGTCAGTACGTACTTTTTTTGTGTCTGATTTCTTCACTAGCATAAGCTTTTGAGATCCAGCCCTGTCGTTGATTCCTGTTTGTTGTCTAAAGGGACATAGCACAATTTGTTTTTCCATTCCCCTGCTGACATTTGGGTCTTTTCCAGCTATTAGCTGTTAAGAATAAAGCGGTGACTATGAACATTCTTGAGCAAGTCTTTTGTAGACATAGATTTCCATTACTGTTGGGTAAATATCTTGAAGTGGAATTGTTGGATTGTTGGTAGATGTATGTTTATGCATTTATAAAATATTAGCGTCAAAGGCAATGCAGAGGCTACAGGTGGAGCATTTATGTTCCAGCAACAGCAAGCAGCTTCTGAGCTCCTGGAACAGTTCCATCTGGAATGCCTCACCTTCCACCCCCAACTTTACTATCCTATGCTTATTGAACACATATTGGGCCCTTGCTAGACATGAGGCACTGTGCTAGGTAGGGGTAAGGGTGCATAGGGGAGCATTAGTGAAGGTGAAGAGGGCAGACACAGGCAATGTTGGAAGAGATGTGCTCTAGGGGGTGGTCCAGGCTGGCAAGAAGGATATCTTGAAGTGGAATTGCTGCCTTAGGAAAGCTTTCTTAGAGGCTTGCCTGGCACACAAGAGGTGACGAGAATGCCATGCCAGGCGCGGGGAGCTGCTGTGAACAAAACAATGTGAAATAGCTTGAAGTTTGGGGAAGCCAAGTGATTCTGCTGACTTGGATCCTGGAGTAGAAAAGGAGACTGATGAGTGAGGGGGCACAAGGAAAGGTGCCCTGACATTGAAATTTAGGCATTTGCTGCCATTGGGCACTAGATGGCAGGAGAACTCTGGTTCGGAGGCAGGGGAAAGCTTGCGTCAACCTATAGTCCTTTTAAGAAAGCTGCTTTCTGGATGGACCTGGAGGGTATTATGCTAAGTGAAGTAAGTTAGTCAGAAAAAGGCAAATACCATATGATTTCACTTATTTGTGGAATCTAACAAACAATATAAACGAACAAATGAAACAGAAACCAACTCATAGATACAAGGAACAGACTGATGGTTGCCAGAGGGCTGGGGGACTAGGTGAACAAGGTGAAGGGATTAAGAAGTACAGACTGGTACTTACAAAGTAGTCACGGGGATGTAAAGTACAGCATAGGAAATATAGTCAATAATATTGTAATAGTTATGTATGGTGCTAGGTGGGTACTGGAAATATCAGGGGAACACTGTCTAACCACTATGCTGTACACTTGAAACTAATACAAAATAATATTGAATATAAACTGTGATTAAAAAAAAGAAAAGAAAGCTGCTTTGTTCAAGCACTAGGCTCTCTCTAGCCCAAGCGCTGGTAAAACTCCCTGGACACTGCTGCTCAGGGTTTGAGGCACCCTTTCCACTTCAAACCAGACTAGAGGTGTCTCCAGCAGTTGCTGGAATCAGGGTGACACTAGCTATTATTACAGTGTGCCAGGCGCTGTTTTAAGTGCTTTGCGTGGATTATTTCATTTAATTCCCACAACAATCCTATGAGATGAGTACTTTGTTATCCACTTTTCTCCCAGTCAGGAAGAAAACTGAGGCCGAGGGAGGCTAAGCCACCTGCCAAAGGTTACACATTTAGAAGCATGAATTGATGGAGCTAGACTTCCAACCTGAGTGAACTGACATCAGATTCTAGAGTAGAAACCTCAATCATGACTTACTTAATGTTTACACTTATGTCTCCATACTCCACTGAGAGGCCTTTCTTCTTTAGAGCACAATCTGAAACTCCTCACTTTCCCCTCATTCCTTATGTCAGACCGAATCTCTCCAACAAGTCCTACTTGTAGGAGCCTGGTTAACCGCACTAAAATGAATTTAAAATTCCTTGAGTAATGCAGCCTTGCTAGTTTGTGTATATGAAACGAATGGTTCTTTCTTCATATATGATTTTATTGATGTTTTAGAGAGAGAGGAAGGGAGAGAAAGAAACATCAGTTGGCTGGAGGGGGTAAATGGGGCAAAAAAAGAGGACATCTGTAATGTTTTCAACAATAAAGGTATATTAAAAAAATAAGTTGAACAAATAGAACAATGAAGATCTACTTACATAGTTTTCTCCTAGATTTACTGTTAATATTCCTTTACGTTTTCTTTCTTTTTTTATACACATATTCTCTTTTCTGAACCATATGAAGTAAATTTCAAACATTATGACTTTTCTCCCCTAAATACTTCAGTATGTACCTCCAAGATCAAGGGCCTCGTCTCACATAACACAATACCGTTATCACACCCAAGATACTTAACCTGACCCGGCAGTATCATCTGCTATAAGGTCATATTCAAATATCCCTCACTGTCCTTACAATGTACTCTGTGGCGGTTTTTTTCTTTCTCCAGCCAGAATGCAATTAAGGATCACATGTTATACTTAGTTGTCATATCTCTTTGGAATCCCTTAATCTAGAACAATCTCTCACCTTTTCTTGTCTTTTATGAAAATAAAAAATTTGAAGACTTCCAGTCTTGTAGAATGTTCCACAATCAGGACTTGTCTGACTGTGCCTGCATGCTTAGATTAGGGTTAAACATTTTGGTCAAAAATTCTGTATAGGTGAGATGCTATTGCAGGTGTACTTCTGCTATTATATCTTTTTTTTTTTTTTAAATCCTTATACAAGGATATTTTTTCCATTGTTTTTTGGAGAGAGTGGAAGGAAGAGAGAGAGAAACATTGATGCGTGAGAGAAACATCAATTGGTCGGTCGCCTCCCACACTCGCTCAGACCAGGAACTGAACCCGAAACCTTCCCGCATGTGCCCTAACCGGCATCGAACCTCAGCCTTTCAGTGTCCTGGACGATGCCCCAACTCACGGAGCCACGCTGGCCAGGGTTCTGCTATTATATCTTTTTTGTTGTGTTAATCCACCTGAGGATATTTTTTCCCATTGATTTTTAGAGAGAGGAAGAGAGGGAGGGAGGAAGCGGGAGAGAGAGAGAGAAACATAAATGAGAGAGACACATCTATTGGTTGCCCCCCCCCCACCCATGCCTGGACCCGGCCGGGGATCAAACCTGCAACCCAGGTATGTGCCCTTTCCAGGAATCAAACCCATGAGCCTCTGTGTTTGGGCTGGTGCTCTAACGATGGAGCCACACTGGCCAGAGCAGCTATTATATCTTAATCTTGCAAATTTTCTTCTACTTTTTTTGTGTAACTGAACTTCTTCCTGCTTTTTTGGAGAAGACTCTCTTGCAGCCCTGCTCCTTTAGGACTGCTCTTTCATCTTCCCTCTGAAGATATTGTTTTCCAACTGTGGGTCATAACTCTAATTAGTGTCCAGTGCAATACACTTAGGGGACTGCAACCAGCACTTTAAAGAACAAAATAGAATAGGCTGGAATGAAAGAGAAAATATCAGACTGCATGGCGCATGGTAAGGGTTAAGGGATGTTTTTGTAAAAGCTTTTTTTCCCTTCCCTCTATATGTAAAATCATATTTCTTACTGTTGGTAATGGTCATGAGTTTTGAAAGTCCTGTGCTGAAGTATTATGTAGGTCACAGATCTGGGTTCTGATAAACACAGGTCTACAGAGTCAACCTTGGGCTGAGCATCAAACTCTTCTTGTTTTCAGCCTACCTCTGACAATCTGTCTTTGGGCTAAGTCACAGAGCCACTCCCCCTTTCTCTTCCTTCCTTCTCCCTTAAATAAATACTATTAACTCTCAGGGGTGTGGTGACAGGCTGTGAGTTAGTGTCTCTGAGGTATGAGGTAAATAGTTATTATTGTTGTTGGAAATCCTGTATTTCTCTCTCTCCCACTCTTATTACTTTGGTTGTTATAGTGAAAACAACAATGATAATGATAATAATAATTTGTGGAGACTGCTGTGGGCCAGGCTTTGGGAACAGTGCTGAGGAGCCCCATAAGGAAGACCTTTTGTGGGGTAGTGTTCAGTTCAGCCTAGAGGAAGAGAGGCCTATCGTACATGTTCTTAACCCAGAGGGCTCTGTTTCTCATACAGTGAAGGCCCATCTGGGGAACTCTGGTTGACGTCTTTGTGCTCATCTTAGGTCTTCTTTTCTCTGGGACTCAGTTTCTTTATGTGTAAAATTAGCAGGATTTGGTTAGATTATCTCTATGGTTCTCATCAACTTTAGTCTGTGTGATACCCTTTACCAAAGAGACTGAGAGTCTCTTAGTAATTGGAAAACATACCTGACCACCAGGTTATGAAGGATACGAGTGGAAGGAGATCCATTCTGAGGGTTTTTTTGAGACTGAGTAGAAGTGGTAGGGGTCGAGAGGATAAGTGGTGAAAAGAGTGGGCAGTTAGAAAACAGAATGAGGACATTGGGCTCCTGAGAAAACCAGTGATTGGGGAGAAACTTTAAAAGGGGATCCAGGGAGTCACAAAGACTGACTTCTACTATAAACACTGAATACTATTATCTATTGCAAACACCATGCAGTGCAAATATTAAAAATATACCTGAGTTTAACAAGAAGAGTGATGCTAGTTGGCTCGATGTGGTTTCTCTTGGTGATAGGAGAATGTCAGTGGCACTCACATAAAGTTTAGGCATCTCAGATCTGACAGGGCGAGCACAAGCAGCTCATTCCTCATCTGACCCTCATCACTGTGAGTCACTTAATCCTAGAGAATTAAAAGGTTGCTGTCGATTTCTAAAAACAAGATTTGTATGCTTACTTGTGTCATGAAATCAACCTAATTTAGTGGGTGGTAAGGGGAGGGAAGGGGGAGTTGCCATTTAGGAGGTCAGTGCTGAGGTGGGGCCCCCAGCTGCAGCCTGTGGTTCCTGGTCAAGAACCCAAGGTCAGGAGGCAGGACTGTTAGGTTCCCGCTAAAGTCTTAGCAGACCTGCAGGGTGGGTCCATCTGAACAGCACAGGGGGTGGAGTGCATGTCCTCTCCTGACATGAAGCAATGTTGGTAGTAATGGGAAAGGTAATCAGCATGACTTTCTGTCCTCTCTGGTGGAAGCATGGAGAGTCGCTCTGCAGGGGCCAAGTGAGCACATTCTTTTTAAAAAAATATATATTTTTATTGATTTCAGAGAGAGGAAAGGAGAGGGAGAGAGAGACAGAAACATCAATGATGAGAGTCATTGATTGGCTGCCTCCTGCACTCCCCCTGCTGAAGATCGAGCCCTCAACCCGAGCATGTGCCCTGACCGGGAATTGAACCGTGATCTCCTGGATCCTAGGTAAATGCTCAACCGCTGAGCCACGCCTGCTGGGTGAGCATGTTCTTAATAAAGTGTCAAGAAATGGAAAACAAATACCCTTGGCTCACCTGTGCTAGCCTGAGAGGACCTCAAGCTACCCAGAGAACTGTGCACATCTCAAAGGAGTGAGGCATGGGGTGTGACCAAGGCTAAGTTTCTTAGTCATTTGTACGCAGGAATAATAAAGCTAAAATGTATTTGACAGGCAGATGTGAAGGCGATAAAGTATCACACAAAAGGACAACCACAAAAGGGTGGGCTGTGTGTGTGAGATGTACAGTGGGTGAGAGAAAAGGAAGGAGCTAGCCAGTAGTTATCCAGAGAGTTGCCTGGAGTACAGACATGGTGCGTGTACATGAGCCTTGAGTGTACTTCAGCACTGAATTTCCTGTACTTTTTTGGCCCCATCACTACTCCACCTGAGCTCCCATATCCTGATGGCACTTTGGGTTCCCTATAACCTGGGGGTGTGGACATAATATAGAGTGGTCATCCCTTGGGACTGTGGAAATAAATGAAGATCAACTGAATGAGAAAGCAAAGGCTATTTATTCTGAACTTGATGCAGTGAGGGAGTCAGCCAGCATCACTTGCATTTGGGCAGAGACTCAAGGACTCAAGGAGAAGAAGTGGGGAAGTTTTATAGTAAAAAAAAGGGAAGGCTTCAGGTCTGTCCTGATTGGAGGTTGTTGGCATGGGGAAGCTGTAGGTAAGCTAACGAAAAGTGGGGCATCTAGCCCTGGCCCGGTGGCTCAGTTGGTTGGAGTGTTGTCCTATATACCAAAAAGGTTGTGGGTTCGATCCCCGGTGGGGCCGCAGACGGGAGGCAATCGATCAATGTTTCTCACTTTGATGTTCCTCTCTCTTTGAGTGTCTCTAAAATCAATAAAAAACATATTCTTGGGTGAGGATTAAAAAAATAAAAAAATAAAAGCGGGGCATCCTATGTGATTGATTAAAGGTGTATATTTGGCTTTCTCTGATTGGTCGTAAATTTGAAGTAGGGACAAACATTAGGGAAGTTGTCAGTTATGAATAAAACCCTGGCCATTTGGGGCTGACTGTTACCAAAGTTATTGTTTAGCTTCCTGGATTGTCATTAGAGACAGCAATTTGGCTTCCTGCAAGTCTGACTTACAGCAGGCCGGCTTCCTGGGTTTTACTGTAGACAAGCGGGTTGGTTTCCTGGACCGGTTGCTGCAGGTTGTGGGTCAGGGTTCTGTTTTTACATATGGTCTGGCCACTGTTCGTTTGTATGTTCGTCTCTCAGACCTGTTCTGATAGAAGGGAGCTACAGGGCTGGCCTCCTTCCCCCAGTCAGCTTTTCCCTTTGGAAAACAGAGTGGTTGTATTTTCTGGGACTGTGGCAACATTTTCCTTTTCTCAGCTTGTGTGGTGTGAAGAAGGAGCTTGGGAAGGTTGCTTGAAAGAAAAGAGCCTAACTGGCTCTATTCAAACTTTTTAGAGGAGACAGAATTTTATCTATGCTTTGAAGATCAACAGTGGTAAGAACTTTCTTGCTCTGCTAAACATTTGATGATCTCAAATGAGATTCCGGAACTCTTGCTGCTGGAAGTGGGGCTCTTGGGCTAACGGTTGATGTGCCAAGGAGACAGTGGCACAAGTCAGCTTGGAGCATCTTTCCTCCTACACAGTCCTACTTGTCCTCCAAGGCCCAGAGAGAGGCATTCCTGGAATAGTCCCACTCATGGTGACCTATCCCACTTCTCTGAATTTCTGTAACACCTGTGGGAATGATTTTTTTTCCAGCTCTTCATCTCACTCAGCTTTCCATAGCCACCTGACTGTGAACCCAGGGAGCAGAAACCACATCTTACTTTTGCTCTAAATTCCTTTGGAGCCCAGGAATGTCCTGCACACAGTAGGCTTGCCTAACTACACGAGGAAGTGATAGTCTTGTGGTAAGGAAAAGGTGGTTCAAGTTAGTGTATGAAGAAGTCAGAGCATAATAAATGCATTGCGCTGACAATTGCCAGACTTTGTTGCCTGAACTAAGATGGTCAGAGTCACTAGGCAGAGATTGAAGAGGAAACACAAAGGTATCTTCATTGTCTGATGAAGGACTCTGCACTGGGGCTGATGGTGTAATTTCTTACCACTTTGGCATTGGCACAGGCACATAGACATGTGTAGTGCTGCTGTTGGCTGCTGACTGTCTGCAAAGTCCTCCCTACTGGGGCCACCTGTCCTTTAAGATTTCGGTATAATTGTCTTGAGCCCTCATTTACATCTGCTGGGAGACTGAGCACCCCCCCAATTTCTCTGAGAATTGTAGGGGCTTCCATTTCTCTCACTTAATCCTGGTTGGAATTCTCTGCCTGTGTGTTCCCTCCTGCTGCCACATCTCATCTCCTGTGCGTGCCATCCCATTTCTGAACCCTGTCATCTTGCACTAGAATTTGCCCTGATTCCTAAACACCCTCTCGGTACCATGGACACAGTGGAGCGTGTGTGGGTGGCAGTTGTTGACCAAAGGTCTGAAGCCACAGAAGTTATACCGCATCACAGTGCAGCAAACAACTTTCACTTGAACCTAGGACAGTGTGGTTTGTAAGTCTTCAGCCATTCCTGTCTTTTTGGAGAAGTAGAACACCCCATCTGCTGTGAGGTTTGGCTCCTCTTTCCTCTGGCCCTTTCCCATGTGCTTGTAATAGTTAAAGTAAAAAACTAAGAGGAAAATAAATGGAGAAGACCATGGGCCCCATGATCAACCTGGGGCATAGAGGAAATAGGTCTGGTGGTGGGGAAAGTTTATTTATTCACCTACTACATGGAGACATTATTCTAGGTACTTTGCAAATATCTATTCATTTAATAACCCTTATTCTAATCTTATGGGGGATTACACTCACTCCCATAGTTGAGGAAGCAGGGAAGTTGAGTACCTTGGGCAAGGCCATGTGTTTGCAAATAGCAAAGCCAGGGTTTACATCCAGGTTAACTGTCTCTAAAGGCCATGCACTTAACCACCAGGCTTTCATGCATATTGACGGGGGTTCCTGTGATCCCTGTGGATCAGTGGGGTTCAAGGCAGTGGTGGCAATGGGGCACTGAGGCTCAGGAGGCTGTAACAAGGCAGCAAGCCTTTAGTGGTTTTCGAGGAGTGAGTCACTTAGCGTGTTAGCCAAGTTCTTTACAGACACAAGAGGTGTCAGCCTGGTAAAACTGGGCTGAATGTGAGAGGAGGAGGGGAAGGGAAGACCTGGTGGGTTGCCAGAGAGCTGTCTGTCTATAGTCTGGCTGTGGCAGCAGCCACAGTGGAATTTGCAAGATTTGTTACAGATGTTAAGTGGTGCTGAGAGCTACCTGGTGTCACAGTACAGCAACCTCACTAAAAAATGTAGAAAACAGTTGCAAAGAAAGAGTTCCTCTCTCATGATTCCCTATGGCCTTGGTTCCTCTGGACATCTGGATCACTCAACAGGCACTGCATTCTTCAACCTGAGGTGCAAAAGATCATGCCTGCTAATGAAGGCATGATCTATTTTATTTTATTATTTTATTTTATTTTATTATTTTTATTTTTGTTAATCCACCCTTGAGGATTTTTTCCATTGGTTTTCAGAGAGTGGAAGGGGGTAAGCAGGGGAGAGAGAGAGAAGAGAGAAACATTGATGTGAGAGGGACACATTGTCTGGTTGCCTCCTGCATGCACCCTAACCAGGGCTGGGAATCAAACCTGCAACCCCGGCGTGTGCCCCTGACTGGGAATGGAACCCGAGACCCTTCGGTGTGAGAGCTGACGCTCGGGCCACTGAGCCATGCTGGCCAGGGTGAGAGTGAGGAGTTTTAAGAAAAACCCATGCACCCAGTTTCTAGGAAAAATACCAGAGTTGGATAAAACCTTTACAGTTTAGAAATGAGGAAACTGATGGACATCACCCCATCCCCTAACCTAGGAGGTCTATAAAAAATCAGTGCCCTGCAAGAAAGACACTATAACACAGAATAAGTGAAGGAAAAAATACCTTTGAAAAAGATTTCTGACAGTAAACAAAAGAAGATTTCAGATAACATCTGCATTGTTCTTTAGGTAAATTCAAGAAAATGTAATGTCTAGGAAATGGGGGGAAAAAGATGAGACAATGGTATCGTAGACAAATAAAAATGAAGCTGACTGATGAACACATAAATAAAAAGGAAAGCAGAAGAAATGAGGAAAAATTGCTTTGAAATGAAATGGGGGTCATAGAATTTAAAAATATTTTTGAAGAGACCCAAGGGGAGAAATCTACATTTCAGTTAAGGTAAGGAAATGAAGGAAACATTTAGTAGAAAGGGTGACAGTATAGGGGGATTTATTATACACAGAACAAGTTCTGGTGGGCACAGTGGAAAAGTTTGGGAAAGAGGAACAGAAAGAAGCAGAGTCAGGGTGTGAAAACCTGAGTGGTATGGTGATGAAAGTACCAGAGAAGCCAGATGGCCAGAGGAGCTAACATATTCCCTAGAATCTTAGGGAGGATGCATGGCCCAGGCCCTACTGAAACCTTGACTTTTGACTTCTGGCCTCCAGAACTCAGACAATACATTTCTGTTGTTTTAAGCCACTCTGTTTGTTGTACTTTGTTATAATAGCTCTAGGAAACCAATACACATGTGGAATAACATTCAGCTTCACTAAAAATTTAAGAAATAAAAAGTAAAATCACTGTTCTTTATATCACCATTCAATTTGTTAGATAGCAAGATAAAACCAATTGCAGGTGAAAATGAGAGAAGAAAAACATTTATACGATGGTGGTGGAGATAAAAATGGTATGACTTATCAGTAGGGCAAGACCATTTGGCAATATATATCAAAAGTCATAAATACATAAAAACTCCTTAGCCCAATAATTTCTTTCTTTCTTTAAAAAAAAAGATTTTAGAATTGATTTTTAGAGAGAGAGGAAGGAAGAAGGAGTGAGAGAGAGAAACATCGATGTGAAAACAAGAATCCCCAGTAGGGGGTGTGCAGAAGGCAGCCAATCAGTGCCTTGCTCTCACATCGACTGGCTGCCTTCTGCACACCCCCTACTGGGGATTAAGCCCCAAACCAGGGCATGTACCCTGACTGGGAATGGAACTGGCAACCTTTCAGTTGGCGACGCCCAACTGAGCCATATTGGCCAGGGTGCCCAATAATTTCTTTTAAAGGAGGGCCCTAGGGGGATAATCAGTCATGTTTGGCAAAATACATGAACAAGGATGTTTAATACAGCATTTATAATAGTCCATATTTGGAAACAACTAAATGTGTAACAATAGGAAACTGATGACTACTACAAGTACCATACAATGGGTGCCCTGCAGACATAAAGCATGATGCTATAGTAGTACTTTTCACTGACACAGGAAGATGTATGTTACATCTGAGTGAGTGAAGAAATCAAGTAACAAAGGCGTTCTGTACCTCATGATTATTTATTTATTTATTTATTTATTTATTTATTTGTTTATTTTTATAGGAAACAAAAGTATATATGAATAGAAAAAAGTTTGAAGAGTTACATAATAAAATGTTAAGGTTTGTTACATATGGATGATAGAATTATAAATAATTATGATTTTCTTCTGAAGGTTTACATGGCATTTCTAAGTTTTCTCCAATAAATGTGTCTCCCTTGGTTATATAAAAATTCTCTCATGCCAGAACATTCTATCATAACTGATCAGCAAGAGAACGAGGATGGGTCAGCTCATGTAAGGCTGCAGCTCATTCAACAACACTTTAAAATTATTATTATTTATATTGTCAGGTGCTTTCCCCACAAAGCCTCAGGACCATGTCACTGCCCAGATATACTAGTTGGAGTAACATGGGGAGCATGGGAAAGGCTCGGCCCCATGTTGGGGAGCTGGCTGTGTGGATTTCGGGCTTCATCCCGACAGGCCGGCCCATCTGTAATCATAGCTCTGCCCAGATTGCCTTAATGACAGCCTCGCCTCACCTGGCTTCCTGAGCGGATGCATCCCTTCCCACTTGGGTCACATAATGCTATTCTGATTCTCCAGAGGGTGGGCCTGTCCTAGCTCAGTGCCTGCTTGCCAAGGACCTGTCCTGAGTCACTCTATTTTTGGGACCGACAATCTGATTACTACAATGGTTTTTTTTCTCTTACCTCCTTCAACTTGAAGAAAACACCCTCCTACTCACTTCTGCTGGCCTGCCCATGTAAATTACTCTGTGATTTAACAGGATTATTTTTCCTCTGTAACTTTGGCAAAGCAGGTGAGCTGGTTGGAGTATACAAACAGATAGGGGCTCACTGGAGCTTTGACTTCTGATGGGATTGCCAGAGGTTGTAAAGTACTTCTGATGGGAGAGACACCTGTTAATTTGTTTACTGTAGTGGTCACGAGGATCTGCTGTTACCCTCTCTGTGTATATTTGTGCATGCACACAGCCACACCAATATGTTAAGACCTATAAAATGCTCTACAATTGTCAGTTATTGTATTATTATTGATGCTCTTGGCAGACTTTTCAATTTGATTCTTCTGCGCACATGGAAGAAGTGGAACCGAAAAAATCGAGGATAGACATTGAACTAGCTCTTCCTTTTAAGGAGAAATTTGTGACCAGAGTGTAAGCCTCTCAATGGGGGCAGGTTCTGCAATGTATTCTTTGTTCCTTAGGGACCATTCACACATGGAGGAGAGAAGTGACATTTACTGAGCACCTGGTATGTGCCAGGCATCCTAATAACCATGTAAGTTACAAATGAACATGTTCAAAGACTTAATCACCCTGTGAGTTCCCAAAGAGCAAATTAAAAAACTTTGGGTTACTTGTTTCATTTCCCCCAAAATGGTGCCTTTCTGGGTTGTTCTGAGGAGGAAATGAAATAACTATGTTACTGCGACTGGAACAACATATTCAGTAATCAGTAAATAGTTCATTTATTCACCAAAGTTTGTGTTGATCATTTGACAAAAAGGCTGTGACCAGACGCTCACAGGAACCTAACCCTGTATTTTCCCCTAGGAACAACAGTTCAGTATTTGCTAATTTGGTGTTAGAGGCAAATTTATAGTCCATAACTATGTGACTAACAAATTGATTGTACTTTGCTTTATCCAAGATAGTAGACCTCTGCCTGTGAATATTCATGAGAAAGACCCTAAGAAGTTCTGAGAGGTGAGCTAGGCAACTAGAGAAGATCTCGAATAAGGCATTACTTTTCCAAGAGGCTGCAGCATGGGTCTTGGGGACAGGCCCCGCAGTGGCCTCTAGCGCTCAGTTTGTGAGGCTCAGGGTGGAGTCCTCCTCTGCATTCTTACGTCCAGATACCGGTGGAAAGTTGCTGCCTGGTCCTCCAGGCAGCCCAGAGGTGCCTCTGGAACCTTATAGCTTAAGCTTGATGTCATTGGACATGCTTGATTCTAGGGGTAGGATGAACTCTTCAGGTTCTTCCAAGGCTATGTACAGAGAGCCATTCGGGGTCAGAGTAGAGAGGACTGTTTACTTCACTGCTGAAGCAGAATAGCAGGATGGAGACAGCCTCTTAGAAGAGAAGTGGAGGTCATGGCTGGAGGCACTATGTGGGAGGTGCAAAGACAGGCTGTAAACTGGATTTGAATCGTGAGGTTAGGAGCTGATTGGCCTGGGACCAAGTTGGGATGGAGCAGATTAAACAGAAAGACATCCAACAAAAGAACAGCAAGTAGATTAACAGAGGTGAGCAGAACAGACCAAATGAAAAGTTATAACCAAGTGGCAGCTTTTCACCAGCTTCAGGGTGTGAGCTCAAGGGAAATCAGGGCAACTTGGAGCCAGTGTTTATCCCACGAGGTCTGTATAAATATGCCAATGAACATAGCGGAGCTGAACGGATCTGACTTCGTTGTGGTTTCAGCCAGTATTGTCACAGTGAGTGGGAGTGTGTCCTCTCCTGGAGTCTTGCTGGGATGAAAAACAGACAAATTAGACTCACCTAATTAGACTGTAAGTTATTTATAAACTCTAGATAGTTATACATATTAAGAAAATAATAAAATATCTAAATTAGTATCATGGACCAGATCGATGTCTTAAATACTTAACATCTTGAAAATTCTAGCAATAGCTCTAGTTCTTCTAATTCTCCCATGGGACTCCCTGCAGTGTCTCATGGGCCCCCCAAGGATTGAGACCAGGAGGTCTTAAGCAGGCCTGTGAATCTTCTCCAAATGTTTTTTCCTCCTGAGAATCTGAAACAAAGAAGATGTACCATCTTGGGCAGGTCTTTCCTTTTCTTGGACTCAGTTTTTCTAGCTGAAAATGAGGTTAAATCAGTTTCTAAATTTCTGTTTTGTGAGGTGATCCCTGAAAACCCTAAAACCAACCAAAACCAAATTCTCAAAATAATTCAGATAATATTTTTTCTTTCTTTCTTTTTAAAAAAAAATTTAAAATGTTTTTGTTGAGTTCAGAGAGAGGAAGGAAGAGGCAGACAGAGATGGAAATGTCAATGATGAGAGAGTCATTGATCGGCTGCCTCCTGCACGCCCCCTACTGGGGATGGAGCCTGAAACCCAGGCATGTGCCCTGACGGGGAATTGAACCATGATCTCCTGGATCATAAGTTGATGCTCAACCACTGAACCATGCTGGCTGGGCCAGATAATATTTTTTCTTAAATGCATTTAAAAACATGTAATAAAATAGAAACACACATATGTTGTGATTATTATGCTATAAACTATCTTTAAGTGGTGGCGATCCAGGCCTAGGCACAAGAGATAGAAGGCGTGCTGCATGGATAGGCACTGGTCACCAACCATGGTGGGGTGGAGGCCCATCATCTGCTTGATGATCGTTGCACTGTGTTAGACCTCTTGAATTGTATTTATTACACTTTTGTCATAGTTTGTGCCTTTTGTTCTCCATACAATACAACTGTTCTAATATTTGCCACTCCAAAATGAGATAAAATAACATATACATAAACTATGGATCCTTTTGTGAGATCATTTTGGCTGCTTAGTTGAATCCAAGTGACCCTACTCACATTTCATCAATGGATGGTGATTTAAAATTTTTTTAATTGTCAGATTTCTTAACAAAGCACTGGATTGTAGGATCTCTAAATTTCCTTTTAGGTCAGCGAATCTCTATTGATGGCATTTTGGGAGTGAAAGAAGAAACAAAGGTAGGAGACCCCATCTAGTAGGAACTTAGGTATCTACCAATCAAGGCAAAGTGTGTGTGCTGCTGGGTGTGCAGAGTGTTTGTTTGTAAAAAAACAACAACACACTGAAGCACAAGGAGGCTTCAGATGAATAGCTAAGGACTGCTCCTGGAGCTTATCAGGAAACACTTTACCTAAAGGGCCTTCCCAGGACTCCTTCTGTGGCCACACACACACCCAGACATACACTGACAAGACAGAGACGCTCAGAGAGACACACACAAACACAGACACACTCAGACATAGATAGACACAGACACTGTTTTGTATTCTTTTGTGAGAAGGTTAGTCAGGTGCAGCCACAAGAGGAGACAGAAGAGAGGCTCAGGAAAAGAAAGTTTATTATACTCACAGGACCTAGAGACACTCCTGTGGCACACTGCACAGGGCCACATGGGAAAGACACCAGGGTGGTCAGGAGGCAGGAGGCAGGGGAGTGCTTAGTCCATGGCTTTTATTGGAGTTTCCCTGGCAAAGGCGAGGCAGGGCAAGGAAAACAATTTAAGATTGGCTAGTTTGAATAATTTCAGGGGCCTCTTAGCTATAGGGATAGTCCCTAGTTGCTGGAGCAGCCTGGGTGGTCCAGTAAAACTCACACTGCTTATCAATCCAAATCTGCTCTTAATCAGGATGGGAAGGGGGCTGAGGGGGCATTTTTTTTTTTGGTACTTGGCCCTGAGATGATTAAGGCACAGGAATAGTGCTTTGGGGCGCCAGGTCGAGGAGGTATGGCCTAGCTCTGGATTGCTTTGTTTGTACATCAAGGGAATGCTGCTAGCTGGGTTCTTTGCCATCTCTAAGAATTGACTAGCCCTGGGAGGGGCAATCTCTCCTCAAACAGAAAGGTTTTTGAAGATGTCAAACATTATCATATACAGAAAATAATAGAATAGTTATAATAATATATCTGAGTGTATCTGAGTGTGTCCTGTAATATATATTATATATTAAAGTACTATATTATAATACATTGTATATCACAGAACATACTCAGACACACTCAGATAGCACAGAGAGACACATGCAGACACAGACAATACTCCTCCTCAGAAATACAATCTCCTGAAAAAATGGGGGAGTTCCAGCCTTGGCCCTCTCACTTTAAGGGAGTCCTGGATGAGATTTCTGGACAATGAAGATTATTTTCAGTTACATTTATGGTGCAGTGAGGACTCTCAGAATTCTAGCCTTTGCATGATAGAGTTAACCTTCATTTTCTAAGGGAGTTAGAATTTAAAATATGCTGACAGTCCTCCCTGCGACTCAGTGGAACTCAAACTTTAGTATGCCATGACCAGGGGGCTGGGTCTTGGGCCCCATGTCTCTGATATGGTAGGTTCAAGGAGAGGCCCAGGAACCTGCATTTTTGTTGTTATTGTTATTGTGTGTTTTTTTTTAAAATGTATCTTTATTGATTTCAGAGAGAGGAAAAGGGAGAGAGAAACATCAATGATGAGAGAGTCATTGATCTTCTGTCTCCTGCATGCCCCTAACTGGGGATCGAGCCCTTAACCCGGGCATGTGTCCTGACTGGGAATCAAACCCTGATCTCCTGGATCCTAGGTCAACGCTCAACCGCTGAGCCATGCCTGGCTGGGCTTTGTTGTTATTGTTAATCCTCACCTGAGGATATTTTCCATTGATTTTTTTAAAGAGAGAGTGGAAGGGAGGAAGGAAAGGAGAGGGAGAGGGGGAGAGGAAGAGGGAGAGAGAGAGAGAGAGAGAAAGAGAAACATCGATGTGAGACACATTGATTGACTGCCTCTTGCACCTGCTCCAACTGGGCCTGGGGATCGAACATACAACCTAGGTATGTGCCTTGATTGAGAATTGAACCCATGACCCTTTGGTGTGTGGGCTGACACTCTAACCACTGAACCACACTGGTCAGGAAGGAACCTGCATTTCATAAGTCCTCAAGTGATTCTGATGCAGGAGTTTCATGGAGAAACATGACATCAAACTGTCTTAGAAATTCCATCAATGCAATAGTATTTACTGAGAGAGTCAAGGTCCTAAGTATTATAATAAAAATATACAAGAACCACCAGAATATCCCTTTCCTAGGGATCACCTTGTTTCTTGTGCTCATGAGCAGAATGCATTTCTGCTTCTTTCTCTACTCTAGATGATAAAGCTAAATGAGCCCAGCTGTAACATGTTTGCAAGGTACTAGAAATCCCAGCCTCCTTGACTCACTGCAGATATTGGCCTCAATGGGCTTTGGTTTTTATAACCTCTGGGATTGCAATAATAGTCTAGCCTTTCCAAACCTTAAAATTTGTATATGATTCACAGGAGCAAATACATTTTACTTCTTTTTTTCTTTCTGTTTTTAAAAAAGTATGTCTTTATTGATTTCAGAGAGAGGAAGGGAGAGGGAGAGAGAGAGATAGAAACATCAATGATGAGAAAGTCATTGATCGGCTGCCTCCTGCAATCCCCCGACTGGGGATCGAGCCCACAACCCGGGCATGTGCCCTGACCGGGAATTGACCGGTAATCTCCTGGACCTTAAGTTGATGCTCAACTGCTGAGCCATGCTGGCCTGGCACATTTTACTTCTTGGTCCAGAATAATATATACAAACATATCCATTTGTCAAAAAAAATTCTTAACAATATGTATATCTTTATATTTATGTTTTCCATTCTATTCTGTTCTGTTCTACTTAGTTTTTTTAAAATCCTCACCTGATCACCTGAGGATATGTTTATTGATTTTAGAGAGAGTGGAAGGGAGAGAGGGAGAGAGAGGGAAACATCGATTGGTTGCTTCCTATGTGTGCCCGACCGGGGACTGAACTGGCAACCTAGGTATGTGTCCTGACCAGAAAGTAAACCCAAAACCTTTCGGTGTCCAGGAAGGTGCTCCAACCGACTGAGCCACCTGGCCCAGACTGTTCTGCTTAGTTTTAAAAATCATACTGGTCATGATCCACTAAACTGAATTCATGACCCACCTTTCTAATTATCTATTGCTGCATAATAAGTCAACCCAAAACTCCATGTCTCAAAACAGCACCAATCACTTTATTATCCCCCTTGTTCTCCGTGGTGCAGGAATTTGGGAAGGGCTCAGCAGGGCTGTTTTGACTTAGGTCTCTAAGTGGTTATAGTCAGTTAATGGCTGAGGCTGGAATAGTGTGGTGCTGAATGTGCTGTCTCTCAAGTAGTTTCTCCATGGGTTTTCTCTGCATGGGCTAGTTTGGTTTCCCTACAGCATGGCAGCCTCAGGGCAGTTGAAGTGATTATGGGTGGCTCAGGGCTCCAAAGCTGAGAACAAGGGAGATGGTGGCCTAGCCTTGGAAGTGACATAACATGTCTTCCTTCATAATCCCAAGCTTGCTCCATCTGAATACGAAAACATAAACACCTTTCTATGTACCGAGTGACAAAGTCACGTTATAAGAAGAGCAGGTGGGATGGGAGACAACTTCTGTAACCGTCTTTGGAAAATGCAATCTGACGCACCCTCTTAGGGGGCACCATTGCAATTTGAAAGCTCCCCTCTAGAGGGCACTGTTGTCATGTGAGATCACATCCATTTCACTTTGGGGGATGGGATGGAGCGATGGGTAGGGTGTTGGGAAGAGAGACAGGAATTGGGGTATTGGCAAAGGTGGAGCAGCTCTTCCTTTCTGAATTACTCTCTCTGCTGCATAGAACACGTGATGGCAGGGATGGGCTTGGTGGTCATGTGGATGTCCTAGGTGTGTAGATGTAGAGGTGAACAAAACTAACTCCATCTCCGTGTCCTAGATTTCATTTCATTTTTTAAGCTTCATGCTGTGACCTTTGACCAACCTCGCTGTCCTTAGTAAGCATATCAAAGCTTTCTAGTTGATGATTACTTGTGTTTCTTAAAATGCAGAAATAAATATTCTCGTTAGAAATAGCCAGAATGGCATGACAACCACGATGAATATCAAACTGGTAATAGTATCGGATATAAGCAACCATCTATCACAAGACCACTAGGAGGCATGGCCCCTGGTGCTTCTGCATTCTCTGTCCCTCTGTCTTGTTAATTATTAGTACTATTCAAAGAGCATACACGGGTCTGTTAGAGGAGAATCATCTGTGCAAAACTGCTGGGCCATCTGTTGACTCTGGCCCAATCTTCCTGTAAGTAAATTATCATATAATAAATTCTGTTATATTCTGTGGAGTTGCCTACTTTGTCTTTTGGTCTGAAGATACCTTCTTGTTATGTTGACCAGTATACCTTTGCCCCACTGTGGGACACTAGTAGGAGGAGGTGACCAACTTCCCGGGCTTTAAGTCTATGTACATTCCCCACCCCCAGGCTGTTACCCTCCCTCCCACTAGCAGAAGGCCTTGCACATGGATCCACTTTGACAGCTAAGCATAAAATGCTTGTGAGTCACCAGGCAGAATTCCAAGCTTTGGGTAGGATAGTGCCACCCCTGGTGCCCTCAAAGAACCTACAATTCCCAATAAAGCATTGCTAGCTCCCTGCCTCCAGTGCTCAGGGACTGGAAATGATAATTTGGAAGAATATTGAAGATCTGTTAGTGGATGAGCTTTTCCAGGAAGAGTGTATAAAGTGAGAAGAAAAAGGGGCCAAGGAGAGAAAACTGGGGGCCTTCAACATTTAAAGAGAAGAAGAATTGTGGCAAAGGAGACTAAGAAGGTGAGAGACGGTCAGAGGTGCAGGAGGAGAACCTGCTGAGAATGGCGGCTCAGGCTGGGACAGAGTTTCCAGGAATAGGGAGTGGTTTTGAGGGTCAAGTGTGGCAGCAAAATGAAGACTAAAAATAGACCACCAGATTTGGCATTGCAGAGGTCCTTGGTGACTTTTATGATGACATTCATAGGAAGCCATGTGGGTAGGGCATTATAGGAGTTTAGTAGTGACGGGGCCAAGGAGTAAAGGGTAGAGACTTGAGAGGGGGACAAGGCCAAGAGGTTTGCTTTGTAAAAAATCTTGGGCAAGCCCGGCCGGGCGTGGCTCAGCAGTTGAGTGTCAACCTAGGATCCAGGTGATTAGGGTTCGATTCCCGGTCAGGGCACATGCCCGGGTTGTGGGCTCAATCAATGATTCTCTCATCATTGATGTTTCTCTCTCTCTCTCCCTCTCCTTTCCTCTCTCTGAAATCAATAGAGATATATATATTAAAAAAAAATCTTGGGCAAGACTAAGCATGTGCGTAGGTGAAGGAAAGGAGATGGGGAGGAGAAATCCGACTAAACTTGACACAGCCTGGCTCAGAGGGGAGAGGGGTCTAAGGCGCGATGGAGAGGTGGGCCTTGGAAGGTGGCCTTCCTTCTGAGAGAGAGGGAGACCCGTAAAACAGGGAAGAGGTCAAGGCTTAGGGAGAAGCTTGGTTGGCTGAGCTCGTTCAAGTGGCCTCTTGTTTCCAGAGTGAGCAGCCAGGAGCTGGTAGAAGGCTTGAGAAGAATTTACCAGCCAGTTAGAGATGAGTGAAAAGCCCACTTAGTTTCAAGTCACAACACTTAGGACCTACTCTGTTAACTGTTTTCCCAGAAATGACTTTATCCTTCCAAAAATATGTGAAATGGAAAGCATTCCTATTTGCAGGCTCCAACATCTCCCTTGGTGAGTTCCTTGCTTTACTTAAGCGTGATAAGAATATGGCTGTGAGGAAGAGTGTGCTCAATCTAGGTCAGCCCAGAAGCTCAGAGAGCAGGTATCATCAGACCCAGAAACACTTGGTGAGGAAAACTGCCTACTTGAAACAAAGAGACTGAGAAGAGGGGCCAGTGTGGAGGAAAGGGTCCGTATGACCTTTGCCCGCGGTCTAGTCAAAGGGAGGAGGAGGAGATGGTGGAGTCTGTCTTCAGGAATACATGTGGAGGGCGAAGGCCACTGGGGCAGGGTGGTGTGGTGCACACAGCATTGCCTTTGCTCTGCTCTTACTAGGTTTGCACCCTTAGACAAGGCACTTACCACTGAGTCTCTGCTTCTTCATTTGCAAAAAGGGGAGTCTAAACCTGTGCATTTGTAGAATGCAAGTTTCCTGAAAATCCTAGACACCCAATACATGCTATCAGCATCAGCATCAGCATTATTTCTCTTACTATCTCAGGGAAAAATATCAGGAACAGGACTCAATGTCAGGACTGTAAGAATGAGGTAAGAATTTGGAATATTTGTAACACATGTGTATTACAAATTTTATCATATTTTATATTTCCTATTATCTTATAGTTATTAGCAGTACAATTCTCAAAAACAAGGTTCCTAGGTACTTTATTTCTGGGGAGTAATACAGAAAGGGATTGAGGAGACTGTGACTTACTCCACTTTTTGGGGTGAGGTAGGGTGAGCTGAGGAGAACCAGAGGCCAGAGTGACTGCGGCTGGGAGGAGAAAGACTTGCTTCTGGGAGGAAAAGGGACTGTAAGTGTCCAGGAGGGCCTTGAAGCTCAGCTGCAAGGAAGGCCTTCTAGGGGACCCAGGCAATGCTAGCCGCAGTCATGTCATGTCCAAAGGGAGGGCTTTCTTGACACTTCCCTTGGATGTGCCACCTGTACTGCCTAGAGGCTGGATGCCTACCCGGGGGGGTGGCTCCTGTGTTGTCCCTCCTGTGCTTACCCTCGTCACAGTATGGAGTCCTCTGTGCTCACCTAACCTCATTACTCATCAGTCAGGAGCTCGATGAGGATTGGAACAGGTAACTCGTTCGCTGTTCACCGCTGAATCCCCAGAGCTTATTGCTCAGTGCCTTCCATGTGCCAATCTCCACAAATGCGACTTGTCAATTGTCTGCATACCTAAATGAATGAATGAATAATAATTGAATAACATAATAAAATGAATGCAAAAACTTTGCCTCAGCCTGTTTTTTTTTTTTTAAATATCTTTAATGGTTTCAGAGAGAGGAAGGGAAAGGGAGAGAGAGAAACACCAATGATGAGAGTCATTGATTGGCTGCCTTGTGCACACTCACCACCGGGGATTGAGCCTGCAACCTGGGCATGTGCCCTGACCGGGAATCGAACCATGATCTCCTGGATCATAGGTGGATGCTCAAACCGCTGAGCCATGCTGGCTGGGCACCTCAGCCTGTTTTGAAGCTAATGAAGTGTTGCCCAAGTGTCAGCCAGGGTCCCCTAATTCTTTAAACACTAGATAAGATTCCTTTGAGCCATCTTTTTCATATCTGGGAAACCCAGAGCTCTCCCTCTCCCTCTCTCTGTGCCTCTCTTTTTTCCTGGATCTGGTAGAGTGGTACTGGGGTGGGCAGGCCCCAGGACTGCGATCCATGTAGGCAAGAAGGCCAAGAAGCTCAATTAAGGCAAACAGCTCTTCGAGGAATGTTTATGAAAGCCTCTGAAACTCGTGATGAAAGTGGGAGGAAAGAGGCCACTGGCAGGTCAGGACACAATTTTTTAATGTAACAGCTTTATTGAGATGTAATTCACATACCATATAATTCATCCATTTGAAGTAAATGATGTAATGTTTTCTAGTATATTCACAGAATTGTGCAACTGTCACCATAATCAATCACTGTTGACTTTCTTGTATTTTTTTTTTAAATATCTTTATTGATTTTAGAGAGAGGAAAAGACGGGGAGGGAAAGAGATAGAAACATCAATGATGAGAGAGTCATTGATCAAGCCCGAAGCCTGGGCATGTGCCTTGACCGGGAATCGAACCCTGATCACCTGGATCCTAGGTCGACGCTCAACGGCTGAGGCAAGCCCGGCCGGGCTCTTGTATTTTTTTGGCTTAAAACAACAGAAATTTATTCTCTTACAGAGAGGTTAGAATTCAGAAATCAAGGTGATGACAGGGTTGGTGCCTTTTGGAAGCCCCAAGGAAGAATCTGTTCCATGCCTCTCTACTAGCCTCTGGTAGCTGCCCACAGTTCCTGGCATTCCTTGGCTTGTGGCCGCATCACTCCTTCTCCTCTGTGTGTCTGTGTGTCCCCTCCTCTCCTTATAAGGACACTAGACATTGGATTTAAGGTCCACCCCGATCTAGTATGCAGGGCATAATTTAAGCCTCTTTGAAGACAAAAATAATCATGACAAACAAGGACAGAAAAAGAGACAGAAAGGAGAAAAGTAGGTCCCAGATGAAGAAAAGCGGTGGTGGTGGGAAACAAAAAGAGTAAAGGAGGGTAAAAAGAAGCAAGACGACCTCCTTATACCGAGTGAAGCAGAATGCCTCTGGGTCAGGCTCCTAGAAGTTTGGCATTTCTACCTCTGAGCAGCCTCCTGAAAAGCTCTTTAGCCAAGCAAGGACAGCAAGACATCCTTTCCAGAGTTTATTTTTTAAAGAGATTTTTAAAAGAGGAGTTTTAGGTATACAATAAAATTGAGAGGTTTTTAGAGATTTCTCACTCACGCATAGCCTCCCCCATTTTCAATATCACGCACCCGAATGGTACTTACTTTTTATTTTTTTTACTAAGGACAAGCCTATATTGACTCGTCATAATTATCTGAAGTCTGTAGTATATTTTACGGTTTACTCTCGGTGTTGTACATTCTGTGGGTTTGGACAAATGTATAATGACATATATCCATTATCTTATTACATACAGAGTATTTTCACTGTCCTAAAAATCCTTGTTTTGTCTCTTCATCTCTCCCCCGTCCTCCATCCACAGTTTTGCCTTTCCTTCCAGAAGCTTTGAGTCAATGGATAAAGCAATCACAGAAGAAGGACCTAAAAGCTTTCCCCCCCCATTTTCTATTACTCCTGACTACTCTAAAATCATTAGTGACTTTAGTACCATAAAAGAAGAGATCTAGAATAAAGATCACCAGCCCATAAAAGGACTAGAGGTTAATTTGGAGCTAATGTGTACCAACGCCATGCTTTACAGCAACAGACACCGTTTATTACAGAGCTGCAGAGAGGCTACTGGGCTCAGGGCTGCAAACTCCAAGCCTGGACCAAACACAGATCCTGAATCGGTACATAATCTTCATGGCAAACTCACAAAAGGCTGAAGAGTAGAAAGATAAATCAGATGCCTTTCAGAGAGGGGAGGGCCCTGGAGGCTGGCCAAGGGAGAAAGAAGAACCTGTGGACTCTGATGCCAAAGTCTTCAAAATTCCCACTGAGGAAAGTAAAAAGAAAGTCAGAGATATGCTTGACAATAAATGTAAAGCAATAATTTAGAAAGAGAACAGGGGCAGACTGGCTCCATAGGTAAAGAATCTAGAGGAAAACGCCTGACAGAAACCTGGCCGGGAGGTTTGCTATGGTCAGTTGAGTTTGAGAGAAAACAGGAAGGCTAACAACACTGAGCCTTCTCCATTCTGAGGAGCCGGTGGGAAGAGAACCAGGCCACTGCTCTGTGAGACAGGGACCTCAGCTCAGCGGCTTCAGTCTAGAGTGAGTATTGAAGGGTCAACCCGATTCCCGTGGCACCATTTCCTAGCCGTTTTTTGGGCAGTCACTATTTTAAGAGAGTGAAGTAACTATTGGGGGCACAAAGTGAATCCTCCCAACAATGCAAAAAGGTAGGAATTAGTGATCTGGGTTTGCAGACTGAGAAACAGAAGCTCAGAGGGGTGGTTATACTGCCCCAAGTGTTGAAGTTGGGAAGCGCTCCCAGAAATGTGTTCTCAGCTGCAAGAGGCCTGGAAAAAACAGTGACTTTGGAAGGTGTACAGGAATCAAAGGATTCAGGTGGATGGCATGAAAGGTTTGTTTCATTAAGAAAGGCCTCTCTTTGTTTGATCAGTTGTCTCATTCTAGGGAGGAGGCCCGGTCTCATTCTTCTTTTTATAGAAAGGTCAGCTTTGTGGTCGGGCGGCTGAGGAATCTGCGATTTTTCACGAGTTCAGGCTTCCTGACTCATGAACTGAAATTTAGTTTCCTGTAGCCTCTCTGAGAAGGACGAGCTCATTGGTGGTGAGAAGAGCAGCCCTCTGTCCTTCCTTCTCCAAATGCTGGAAGAAGTGGGATGTAAACTCTAAAATGTCACAGAAGCCTAGGAAATGCTGACTCCCAGATGCCAGGCATAACTGGGGCTGGCTCAGATCGTGAAGACAGGGCAGCGCCATCATCTGCTAAGAATTCGTTGTTCTGCAGCTTGCCTGGGACACAATGGCCAGACTGAAAGAGCGGGAGAGATGCGGGGCGGGTGGGGGCAGGCAGCCTGGGTGTGTCTTTTCACACCCGGCCTTCTTGGGGGTGGGGAGAGGAGCGGCGCAGGATTAGTCAACCGGGCACCAAGAAGCAGGGACACAAAAACTCCTGACAGAAAAGAGCAAAACAGAACAAATATCCAAACAAAGAGAGAGGAGGGGAGCGCTGGTTTGAAAAGATTTTGATTTTGATGGAAGTAATCATGGAGAAAACTCAGGACTTTGTTAGAGTTGTGTATTTTGAATCACAAGTGGTGGGTGGGCCCCATGACCTTTGCAAAGTCTAGGGCGCTCTTTGGATTAGGAGGTCTGCTGGATGGAATGGAGCCAGACTCCCTTGTGGACAGAAGGGCAGCTGATGGCCCGATGGGTGTGCCCTGAGAGGCCCTGAGCTGACCCCTGACCCTTCCCAAAGGGCTCCAGAGGGTTAGCCGTTAAGGTGGGATTGGAGATTATTTTGTTTACTTCTTTGTTCTTTTTGTGTTTTCCAAATTTTCTTTTGTGTGTATGTATATACATATATATATTTAAGACCTTAATTTTATGAATGTAAAATCACAAAATTTTATGTTTTTGCAGTCTTCTTGAGCAAAATTACTGTTTTATGGTAAGAGTAAACTAAGTCCCCTTTAGCCATTGCTCCTTTTGGGGCTTTTTCTATGCTTTCACACACACATATTGAAACACAGATAAGAATCAGATTGTTTTGTGTGAAGGGCATTTTTACTTTTATTTATTTTATTTTATTTTTTATTTTATTATTATTATTTTTTAATCCTCACCTGAGGATATTTTTTCCATTGCTTTTTCAGAGAGAGTGGAAGTGAGAGAGAGAGAGAGAGAGACATTGATGTGAGAGAGACACATAGATTGGTTGCCTCCTGCATGAGCCCCAACCTGGGCCAGGGATGGAGCCCGCAACCATGGTACATGCCCTTGACTGGAATCGAATTTGGGACCCTTCAGCCTGCAGCTGACGCTCTAACCACTGAGCCAAGCCAGCTAGGGCTGTGAAGGGCATTTTTAAAAACTTAAATGACACTGGACTCTACCTTTCTTTCTGCAAATTGCATTTTTCACTCAACAACATGCCTTGTTGGGTGTTACGACACATTGGTCTGCTTCACTCTTTTAACTACAGCATGCTAATCCATAGAATGGCTTTATTATAATTTAGCTACTCCCTCTTCATGGACTTTCAGATTGTTTCTGATTTTCGTCATTGCAAACAATGCTCCAGTCAACATCCTTGAACACAACTTCTTGGGCATAGGTACACAAGTTTCCTCAAGGCAGATACACAACCCTGGGCTCAAAGACTTTAAACTTAAATAGATACTGGCAATTTTCCCTCCATGGGGGCTTAAATAATTAATAACTGCATTCCCGTTGCAGTATTAAAGTATCCATTTTTCACAACCTTGTCAACACTTCATAAAGGAAAAAAAATATCCAGTCTGATGAATGAAAAATGACGTCTCATTGGTTTTCTCTGGTATTTCCTTGATTACCAGTGAGGCTATTTTTATTTATTTCTTCATGCTTTCCTGTATTTAAATTTTTCCTCAGGAAAAACATGCTAATTTCATAATATTGAAGGAAGTTTTATTCTCTTCCTCTCTGTTGTTGTTAAAACAGACACACATAGGTGAGGATTATTTGCTCAAATTGGACCATCTTACATCAAGGTTCCAGTCACTCCTACACCTGTCACTATTAGGAGAGAGGAGAACCTATCCCTGTGGGGAGGTGACTGGAATCCCCCTGACCGGCTTGCAGACCACTCCTGGACAGGGGACAGGGTCAATCCCACGGTCTGCATGGCAGCTACTGAGTAGAGAAGGGGTTTGCTTTTTTTTGCAATGACCCTTTCCAGTACTGATATTCTTGAGTGTAAGAAGTATTGACATTCTGCTTGTTTAATCAATGATTTTTTGGTTGAAAAGCACGTACTCAAGCTAGATCAAGTAATTAGTGGGATTTATTTGGGAGTGGCGGGAAGCAGAGGGTATCCCCCAGTACGCAGAGCAGAAAATAGAGCAGGGCTGGCGTAGGAACTGAGTGCCGGCAGAAACAAAGGCTGTTGTCTCCCTCTCCCTCTCTGCGTTTCTGGGCACATCTTCCACTTTTCTCCATTTCCCTCCTGACCAGCTGCTTCTGCTCGTGTATCTTGTGTGTGGTCTAGATTGGCCATCTCGGCTATGATTTAAGGCCTTTTTTTCATAAGTACCCACCATCTATTTCCCTTAGTTCAACTTTTAAGAGATAAAAATATGATTGGTTTTTAGCCAGCCAATGGATTTCTACACAATTCTAAAGAAAATTCCATGGAGTTTTTTTTGGAATAGAAAAATTTATATGCTAGAGATCTTAAATTCTAAGAAAAAATTTGAGTATCAAGACTCTAACTTATTTTGTACAATGAACATAATGGAAGACTACTCCATAGGTTTGTTTTTTGTTTAAGGTAAGTAAAGCTTTGCTTAAGGGTAGCATACTTTTATTGGATTAAATCTGAGTGATCTTCCTTCTCTGCAGTAAAACTAGTGCTTACAATTTAAAATTGTCTTTAGTTTGTGGCTGGAATTGAAAAAAATGAAAACCTAAATAAAATAGGTGAAAGTTCCCTGACAGTTCAGGCGGAAACACACACACACACACACACACACACACACACACTCGCTCACTCACATACTCTTGCAATTTAGCTCTAACCATGTCCTGTTAAGTAGGAGGCGAAGTCACCCGCTAGGCCCTAGGGAGGAGGTGGGGGGATCAAAAGTCTGAGGACAGGGAAGGGTAGTTGACATTGTCACCGCAGAGACTCGGCCAGAGAGAAGAGTTGTTTAAGGCCGTTAAGTGCCTGCTTGAGGTTGATGGTCATGAATTTTATTGTAAGACAATTCTACTCATGGAATAATTTCTCCAGCAGCTTTTAGCTACCCAGGCCTAGGCACAAAGAAAGTATATGACAGGTTATATAGCATTGGAACTTTGCCAAACAGGTATGACAAAATAGAGGGAGTGTGACAGAAATGACGGAATATGAAATCCAAGCTATAAAGAGAGGGAAGTAAACAGAGGAAGTTTAACTGTTAAAAAAGCCAGTGGAATGGAGTTTTTTTGTTTATTTGTTTGTTTTTTAAATATATCTTTATTGATTTCAGAGGCAGGAAGGGAGAGGGAGAGAAAGAGAGACACAAACATCAATGATGAGAGAGTCATTGATCGGCTGCAGCCCGCAACCCGGGCATGTGCCCTGACCGGGAATCGAACCCCAATCTCCTGGATCCTAGGTCCATGCTCAACCGCTGAGCCATGCCCAGCTGGGCAAAATGTATTTTTAAAACTCCATGAACAGTGTATATTTTTCCTTCACAGATAAAAGTTGTCTATAAGATCTAATTACAAATGATCATTTCCACAAATAACCCATCTTTAGAGTATATTCTGAGTTTCAATTAAATTTTGAACACTTTATTATAACTGACCATTTTCATTGTCTGTTGTATACTAAGCATTTATTTAATATGTAATGAAGGTTTTGGAGAGGTTAAGGACAGTCAAAATTAAGTGTGAATCATTGGACAAACAAGCTGGAAAATTAGTGTTGTGGTTGGAGAGTGGGATGTTTGAGTTGGCAAGGTGGAGCAAGGGGACAAGTTCCAGGGGGTGCTTGTGGGGATGGGTGGCTGAGGTGGAGGTGAGGCTGTCAAGGAACTGTGAAGCCAAGGTTTTGGATGGGTTAGCTTTGTGGGTAGACATCTAACTCATCCAAGAAGCAGAGAAAGGTTGATCCAGGTGGCAAATTCTTTAATGGAGAAGGAATTCAGGAAAGGGAAGTGATGTGGAAGTGAAAAGGGTTATATAGTCGGGTGGGGTGAGTCTCAAAAGAGAGGGTCAATAAAAAAAGGAGTTGTCTGGAAAGGGGTAGCAGTAGGCAAGTGCTGCACTTTGGGTTTTGACCAATGGGAACAGGATTGAGGTGCATATGGAATTTTGTCCTGTTTCTATCTTGGAGCCTAACGGATGAAGGTCTCTGTAAATGAAGAACAGAGAAATGTTGGCCTATCTTAGCTCGCCCAGCGTAGGACAGTGTGAGGGCAGTAACAGCTCACCCAGAATGCCCTTCTCACCGATAAAGGCTTGTACATGAAGTGTCCTGGCTGGCTCTGTGTCCCTGAGGAGGCCATTTGGGTGGCAGATGCCTTCTGAGTCTTTTCCAGGCACAAACATGCATAACTCCCTCTCCAACACTTCTCCCCCATTTACTGAGAGCTGAGGGTTCTTTCTTATTGTGGTTTGAATCCTGGCTCTGCCATTCATTACTGTGTAACCCTAGGCAAAGTACTCAACTTCTCTGTGCTTCAGTTTCCTTATTTGTAAAGTGGAGATTAATGATAGTAACTACCTCATATGGATGGAATGAGAATTAAACACAGCCTAACAAATTGCCTGGCATTTGACAGCACTAATAAGTGTTATGTTATTACTTGTCTTCATATGAGGTTACAAATTTGCCAACCTCATGAAAGTTTTCATTTCATTTCGTTTTGTTTTGTTTCTCAGTGCCTCTGATAAGGGTCAGAGAAGTGACTCTGGGATGGACACTCATCTCCAAAAAGTTGCCAGGCCTTGTCAGGCCCTCCTACCAGACCCAGCTGGGAAAACACTATATGGCTCAGGTGAAGGTGGCGGTGGGTCTTGGTGGAGAAGGAAGGATTGGGACAACAATGTGTTAGAGGTGGCTCGTAGTGACCTGTAAGAGCCAATTGCTAAATTTTCAGGAATTTTGTGAACTGGTTGTTAAACATAGCCATTATTAAAAATTAATTTATTGAAATGTACAGTTAAATAAATTATATCCCACAAAGGTAATACATACTAAAACATCACATCTTAATTATTTTACTACATTTTTACAATTATCTATGTTTTTAAAAAATTAATTAATTTACTTTTTAATTCTCACCCCAGGATATTTTTTCCATTGCTTTAAGAGAGAGAGGAAGGGAGAAAGAGAGAAACATTGATGTGAAAGAGACACATCTACTGGTTGTCTTCTACACGTGCCCCGACCGGGTTCAAGGGCCAGCGCTCTCACCACTGAGCCAAACTGGCTAGCGCGACAACTCTCTATGTTTTTGAGGTTATGTCTACTTTATCTATATGGTGAAAATACTACATAATGGTACAGTATTGAAACATTTTTGGACTTATTGTGTAGTAACTTTATGTTGATAACTTGAAAACTGGCCATGGTGTTAGTATTTATATCACAGAAATTAGCAAAGGCTACAAATCAGAGCTTGGTTTATTTTTTTGTTGGCTATCTAGACTTTAAGTGATGGAGAAAATAATAATAATGAGTATTAAACTTATAAGTGTATTGTATCATAGCTGTTACATTGTGAGTGGCACAAAAATGAGAAAACATTCTTCTAGTACTATAATGAGCAGGCCATTTGATACTGTAAACAAAATATCAACCAATATTTATGTCAGAACTATACTCGGTTGGCAATTGCAACTTAGGTGGGCTATCTGTAAGAGAGTTTGGCAAAAATCAATAAAAAGCTTCTTTGTTTTATTGATTAATTGGATATATGGCATTTATAATAATGAGTATTGTATATTTTATTATTATTTGTAAGTTGTATTACACATTCTTTTTTTTAAAAAAATATATCTTTATTGATTTCAGAGAGAGGAAAGGAGAGGGAGAGAGAGATAGAAACATCAATGAGGAGAGAGTCATTGATCGGCTGCGTAGCCCGAAACCCGGGCATGTGCCCTGACCGGGAATCGAACCCCGATCTCCTGGATCCTAGGTCGACGCTCAACTGCTGAGCCACGCCCGGCCGGGCTGTATTACACATTCTTTATATCAGTAAACTAATATGCAAATAGGCCACTCCAACCAAGTTGGTTGTTAAACATTTACCACCGGGTTGGAGAGAGATGGGGAAGAGAGCCAGGTCTTGGTGGTACCTTTATGGGTTCCCGACTACAGGTACCATGAGGCTGCCAGCGCTCAATAAAGCGAAGCTGCAGCCTTCCTTTTGGGTTCTCGAATTTCCTTAGTCTCCTGCTTCCCACTTGGAATCTTTTGAATTCATCTGGTTCCCATAGTGTCCCTCCAGCTGCCTTAAACTCAGAATTCCCTCCTCTTTGCCCAGTGCCTTTGGGCTGCTGAATCGCTTCGAGAGGATGCCTGGCAGTGGATTCCTTGAGGGGAACCAAAGCTACAACTCTGTTCAGCACCCCAGTCCCCAGCTCATCTGGGAGACAGGATTAGGCATATTGTCCTCCTTAATTTCCTTGTATGTAATATACTGTGATTAGTAATCGCTAATACAGAGTGGGGAAAAGTAGGTTCACAGCTGTGAGTACCTGAAACCCAGTTTATTCCTGTATTATTATTTATGAATTATTGTATTATTTTCCATATGAACACCCTGTATTTTTTATGTTTTTATTATTAATGATAGCTGATACTTTTGAGCAGTTACTCTGGGCCAGGTGCTCTGCTAGGAACTTTACATGCATTATTTCTGATGCTCACTACCACCTGTGAGGTCATTTTACAGATAAAAGAAATTAAAACTCATAGAAACTAAGTAGCTTAGGGTCACATGACTAGCTAAGGAGAAGCCAGGACTTGAACCCAAGGTCTGTCTGACTTCAAAGACAGTTATTTAAACTGTCTTTTTGCAGCTTTGCTTTATTGAGTGCTGGAACCCTCATGCTACCTGTAGCCAGGAATCCATAAAGGTACTGAGCATGGACTCCAGTCTTGCCTATGATGTAAAAGAAGAATTAATTAGCTAACATTTTTATAGAGCATTACAAGTTAACAGAACTATTTTCATATACAATATTTTCCCCAAGAATGATGGCAAATTGGGCTGCTTGAATATGTCTTAGGAGGTTTATTAAAATTATAAGTAGACTATTTTCTGTGAAATGGTCTCTTTTGACTGAACATCCTGTTTGGTGAAAGAGCCTGTTTGATGTAACAAAGCCTACCTCACCGATCTTTCCCTGTTAGAGTCATTCCCAGGAACAAATTGACAGCTTTGAGGTCTCTCTTTGAATTTCCCCATCTCAGTTCTGCACCATACCCAACCTCACAGTGGGCACTCCTAGGGAAATAATACAAATATTCTGTACTTTAGCCAAGTTACTTTGCACCCAACTTTGCATGTATGTGTCCCAAGGCATTTTGCAACCAGGATTGGATAGGACACCTACCTCCTCCATCTATTGTAATGTAAAATTATTTAGCAAAGTGGGTGGAGGTGCAGTCTTCCTTTACCCATGGTTTCGCTTTCTGTGGTTTCAGGTACCCATGTTCTACTGCAGTCTGAAAATATTAAATGAAAAATTCCAGATATAAACAATTCGTAAGTTTTAAATTGTGCGCCATTCTGGGTAGTGTGATGAAATCTCCTGCCATCCTGCTCTGTCTGCCCGGAACGTGAATCATTCCTTTGTCCAGCATTTCCATTCGTAGACACTCCCAGCCCTGTTTGTCACTTGGTTATCAGATGGATGGTCTCAGTATTGAAGTGCTTGTGTTCAAGTAACCCTTATTTTACTTAATAATGGCCCCAAAGCTCAAGAGCAGTGATACTGGCAATTGCGATATGCCAAGAGAAGCTGTAAAGTGTTTCCCCTAAGTGAAAAGATATGTGTATATAGGAAATATCATAGTATATATAGGGTTTAGTATTATCCACAGTTTCAGGCATCCACCAGGGGTCTTGGAATGTATCCCCTAAGAATAAGGAGGGACTATAGTAATGGAAGGTCATTGTCCTCCCTCCCTCCCTCCCTCCCTCCCTTCCTTCCTTCCTTCCTTCCTTCCTTCCTTCCTTCCTTCCTTCCTTCCTTCCTTCCTTCCTTCCTTCCTTTTTCCTCCCTCCCTCCTCCCTCCCTCCCTTCTATCTGTCCATCCTTCCTGCCTTCTTGCCTTCATACATTCATTCCTTCAGGCACTACTAAGGCCTTGGAGATTCAGAGATAAATAAGACCTGGTTTCTGCCCTTGAAAACTTCAGTTTGGGAGACAATCTGTAATTACATTGTAATAATTTTATCTTCAGGGTCCAGCCAATAACTATCTAGACAGGCAAGAGTGATGCTGAAAGAAGTTGTGGGTGTGGCCTGAGAAGGGCTTACTAAGGTGACACTAGAGGCCAATCCATGAGGCTGACATGTTAAATATAGCCAGCAGGTAAGTCTCCTTGACTAAAGTGGGTGGTGGACTCCAAGGTGGTTCATACAGAAGTTGGTCAGCAGGTTGATCTCCCCAGGGTAGGAAGAAGGCAGAGCACATATCAAGGAGTCTGGGCTAGGTGGTTTTGCGACTCTTGGTGATTAATGAGTGGTAGTGAGCTTGTCAAGGGATGGCTTAGTAGGCCCTGGGGATGGGTGTGCCAGGTCAATGGGAAGAGCAAGCAAGACCTGGGGAGTGGGGCACACTGGGCAAGGTAGGAGCCTAGGGGTGGGCATTTGGGCCTAGCATCTTGGCTGTAAGTAATAGCGAAGGCGATCATGTCGATTATTTATTGTGGCATAATACACCACCCCAAGACTGAGTATCTTAAGACAACACAGTTTATTATTTCTGATGATTTTGTGAGTTGCCAGGAAGTTCTGTGATCTTGCCAGGGCTTTCTAATGCTTTGAACAGTCAGAGGGCAGCTGAAACAGATGGAAGAGCCAAGCTGGTCTCATTCATACATCTGGCAGAGGGCTTTGACTGTTGGCTGGGGCATCTTAGTTCTCCATGTAGTCTTTCATCCAGGAGTAAGTAGACTGAATTGAGAGCATCATTCCATGGGGACAAAGGTGGAAGCTGTAAGGTCACTTAAGGCCCAGGCTCTGGAACTCACAGTGTCACTTCTTCCACATTCTATTGATCACAAGGACTGCCCAGAGACATGGACTCCATCTTGATGGGAGGAGAGGTAACATCACATTGCAGAGAGGGCTTAGGCCTCTATTTATTTATTTCTTTAATCCTTACCTGAGGATATATTGTTTTTTTTTCTGATATAGAGAGAGAGAGAAAGAGAGAGAGATAGATAGAGACATAAATATGAGAGAGAAACATTGATCCGTTGCCTTCTGTACGTGCACCAACTTGGAGTCGAATCTGCAACCTAGGTATGTGCCCTGACTGGAGATGGAACCCGCAAGATTTTGGTGTATGGGACTACGTGCCAACCAACTGAGCCACCAGGCCAGGACAAGAGGCCTTAGGTCTTTAGTGTAAAGATTTACCACAGAGATCCAAACAGGTATGGATGAGCCCTGTGGTCAGAAAATGGAGTCTCTGGGCTGGGGATGGAAAACTTTTATTCCTATGTACTTGAACCTGATAATGTTCTCAGACTGTCTATTTGAAATCCAAATTCCCTGACCCAGTTTTGCTGCTGGTGAGAAGGTGAGAAGGTGAGAAGGAGAGAAGGAGAGAAGGAGGACTAGAATGAGAGGACTGATGTTCCCCCCAAGCCCAGTGGTGCTTCCTGCCTGCCTGTCCCCAGGGTGGCAGGTGTAACTTCACTGCAATCCAGCCTTGAGGGGTCCTTCCCAAGCAGACTGCTCTCCAGCTGAGCTTAGAACCCAGAGCAGTTCAGGATCCATAGACAAGATATGTCCCCATAGCGGTAGGCAGCTGTCATCATGATGGGCCTGGAAGGAAGGAGAGGAGGCCCTCCTGGACTTCAATGCCATCTCTTCCTCCCATCAGTCTACCATTGTTTGAGGGTGTCTGAGCTCTTTGTTGTTGACCAGGGAATTCATGTCTGGTGGAGTTAGAGAAAGGGAGAGTAGGATTGGGGACATGAGAGTCAAAGACAAGCCTAGAATTTTACAGAGTGCCCTTGGCCTGCCCGCATATCACCTGGAAGAGAAACAGGTCAGAATTCTCTTTAATCAGAACTGTGGTTTTAGTAACTAGACAGAGACTGAGGGTGAATGAAGAGTCTCAACCAGTTGCTGCTGATATGGACCTATAAATTCCCAGTGTCACCAAGGCAAAGGAAAGACTTGTTCCTCCTGTCCCTTCCCTTCAAACCTTACTTTTCTCACACCAACTGTAGTCACAATGAGGGCATGGCCACTTAATCAGTATGCCTTGCAGAGGACAGAATCTATTTTAGACTAAAAGTGATGGAGATCAGGATACTGGTCTTCCCCCAGCAAACATGACCCAGTCCTGCTAGTCCCAGTTCTAGACAAGTTTTAAGTAAGGACTGCTCCTGGGTCCCATCCCCTGCTTTTTCCATGGACTGCAAGATCCCACCCTATGGCTCCCTCAGCCCAGAGGGGGGTAGAGGGAGGCCCCAGAGCCAACCGTGGGTGGTGCTCCTCCAGGGGGCTAGAAGGACTACTCCTTTAAGACTGGGCCAAATGACACTTCCTGTTTCAAAGAAAAGAGGCTTGTTGTGTAGAGGGCTCCAGCAGCTTGGCGCCAGCCAGTGGAAGAGGTAAATATAAGTAAATCATGGAATGCAACTTAACTTTCTCTTGAAATGCAAACCAGGTTTAAAAATCCCAGGGAATGTGCTAGTTTCTTGAGATGGACTGAATGGAAGATGCTGGGTCAGTGAGAAGGGTGGGAGTTGGGTGTGGGTGGGCCCATGCATGTGCAGGGATACAGGGCAAATGGATGTCCAAGAAGCACAAAGGTTTCCTAAATCTTTGATGGCCACCGAGTGCTCTCTCTTCTGCGCCTGGGTTTCATATCTCCCAAACCTGCTAACGGAGGCTCACAGGGCTGCCCTGACCCTTCTAAGAGCAGAGTCATTAGGAATTGAATTCTTAAGCTTTTCTAAGTCAGTGTTCAGTTTGCTGAGCCCTTGACCTCCCAGACTTTGGCTGGGTCAGTCCAGGACCTCAGGCATTTTCACCCTTATTTGAGAAGACTGGTCCTTCCAGCCCTAGTTCAGGGCCTGTCTTGGCTCACACCGGGGTACCTACTTATGTAGTCTCCCTCTTCCAGCAACACTAATTTAAGTCAACCTCTTCAGCAGGGGCAACTATTGTACCAAGCAGCTTTATTATTTCCCTTGCCATGGGATGAAGGGTGAATGGGTGAAACGGGGAGGCTGCAAATACTGGTGAAGGCTGAATGAAGATAACTGATGCATGTAGGTCTGCGCAGGGGCAGAGGACTTGGCATCTAGAAGGGTCCTTGAGGGAAGGAAAAGCAGTGGGAAATGGTGAAGAGCAGAAGAGCCCAGGTTTGCCAGCCTGGTATCTCTCTAACTTGAGAATGAGGGTGTCCGTGGCAGTGTGAGGTGGGGTTTGAGGGAATTGGGGATGACTGAGAAAAACCTCTGCTGAGACACAAGATGGTGCCAAGGGCACAGCCAGGATGGAGCCCCTGATTTTTTATTGGGCACCAGTCCACATGATGGTGTGATTCTCCCCAGCAGTGCCCAGGAGCCCTGGTCAGGGGTACCAGCCCCCAGAACAGAAAAATGGGGGGTAGCTGACTGGACTCTAAGAGATTACTGACCCTGTGAGAACCTTAGTCCAGAATCCTTAAGGTCTAAAGAAAGATTTATGACACATACAAACCAATTTGTAGTGCTAACTGGATATATATATTCCTCATATACTTATCTATCCATATATATATGGATATATGTATTCCTCATATATATTGGGAGGAATTGGCTCATGCAATATGCAATAATGGAGACTGAGAAGTCCCACGATCTGCCATCTGCAAGCCGGAGCCCCAGGGAAGCCAGTGGTGTAGCTCAGTCCCTGTTGGAAGGCCTGAGACTGAGGGGAGTCCCCGCTGTAAATCCCAGGCTGAAGAAGGTGAGATGAGATGGTGCAGCGCAAGTGTGAGGCAAGAAAAGGGGGGAAACTACCTCCTTTCTCTGCCTTTGCCCTCTTTGGGGCTGGGTGACCCACATATGCTTTGGGGCGGGCCGTCTTCTTTACTGAGTCCATCAACTCAAACGCTAATCGCCTCTGGAGCACCCTCTCAGGCACACCTAGAAACGATGCTAAATCTAGACACCCCCTGGCCGGTCCATCTGACATGAGACTGGCCATCATCCTGGAAACGCTGGCCGGCCGTGAACGTTTGTGCGCCGAATAGATCACAATGACACTGGCCGTCGGGGCTGGCGGGCGCCCGCGGGGCTCCTCCCGGCGAGCTGGGTTGGCAGCGCGGTGAGGGCGTCAGCGGGCCTGCGGGGCTGGGTCTCTCGGGCCTCACAGGACCCCGGCCCGGTGCTCTGGCTCCTGCCTCCCTTCCCGCCACACCTCTGGGTACTTGGCCTCTCCCCGCTTACCCTGCGGCCCTAGAGAGCCGCAGGGCGCACACGCTGGCCTAGCCAGTGCTCAGCTGTCCCCCTGTCCTGGAGAGCCCCTTTCCCTTTTCTCCCCGTGGAAAAACCACTCACCGTCATTCACCTTAATTGCCTGCAACTCCACAAAGGCCTCTGCCAGGCAGAGCCATGCGCTTCTTCCTCCGCACTCCCTAGTCCCTCTAATGCAACATGTGTTGACAACTGTGAGAGGACCAGCCTCGCATCAGACCCAGGGGAAGTGGGGAAGTAGGGGGGAGCTAAGCTATGGCCTAAGGAAAACAGCTGAAAAACGTACATGTATCATTTTCTTATACAGGAAGATACAATAATGGGTACAAACGAGCTTATTTTATTACCTTATTTGAGCATTAAATTTCATCTTTATGTGGCGTGTGTCTTTTTGTGTCTTCAGTGCCTGACATCTGCGAAGCACAAGGTTTTGGAATGCTCTGGTTTGTGTAATTCTGGAAGGTTCTGGAATGTGGTTCTGGTAGGTTTCCTGATTAAAAAAAGGTCCTGGGACTATCTCCCACAGGGACAGGTAATAAGCATTCACTAAACTGCCTAATGAGCATCTTGGTGGAGATTAAAGGCTGGGGAGGTGTTTTTTCAGGCTATACATATAATTTAAATTTAAATCTCTATTTATTTTACACTGATTAGCCTAGAAGTTGCTTTCTTAGGAGCAAACACTGAGCCATGTGTGTTTCCTTTGTAAAGAGGAAAACTAAAATATCCATGAACTGCAAGAGGCGCTTCGGGTCCCTGGCAAATTGCCAGTTGCATCTCCCCTGTTGAGGCATTTGGTCGTTTATTGTATTGTCGGTGCTGTTCATTTCCTAATCCCTGCTCTACCTGTTTCTCAGTCTCAGGTCTTGCTTTGAGTAGAGAATGTATTGCAGTCTTTCCTCTTCAAAGGTTTTTTGTGTGACTATAAAAACAATTCATGTCCACTGGAAAAATGTGCCAAGTGCAGAATGACATAAAGAAGGAGGAATATAAACCCTGCCACTCAGGGTCTTTGTACCTAAGGACTGAGTATTGGCAGGCCCTACTCATATTTTGTCTTCTTTCTTTCCATTTGATTTTCTTTACATTTTTGACATGGTTGAATCCCACTGTATTTTTCAATATTTTATCTTGTTTTCTTCACTGAGCATTATTTTTAAGCAGTTTTATTATCATTCAAGCAAAGGACTCTGTATACATCATTTTTTACTGGCTGACTGACATTCTATTTTGCAGATAGTGCATGGATAATTTTTCAAAGGTAAAAATTATGACTCTCATACAAATATAAAGTGAGTACATGTCAAAGATTTTATTTAAATTATTAATGAATGAGGGAACCAGTAAAATGCTACAATTGGTTCAATGGAATTTAAAGAACTGCGTATATATAGACAATAGGGAGTGCTGAAATGAATTTACAAATAGTTTCTAAACTGTCCAGAAAGCAATATTGTAAAATCAATTGCATTCCACTGGATACAATTTATTTGCAATTCTATGGACACAAGGAATTTGCATTTTTATCAGTTTCTACAATTTACCCAAAGACAATGAAAGACACTTATAACCCAGTAATCTTTTTTGGCTGTTTGAAAGTCTTTTACAATTTCTCCTGGCAAGATGTAATACAATTTTACTTAGCTATTAGGACTGTGTGTGTCGTAAGACTGGGTTTCTTCTCATTTGAGAAAGAAGCAGAAAATCACTGAAACTCCCAGGGCCCACAGTTCCTCATCGGTAGAGTGAGGATAGGTTGGATGGTTTCTACAAGTCTTTCCTGAAGCTCTAATGTCCACAACTCTCCTAATTTCCCCAAGGCAAAGGTCCACATGGGACACACAGCTGTGTCTTTGCTTGTTTCTGCTCTTATCATTCCTTTTATCAAGATCATACAGGTATGATATTTGGTTCTAAGTCCTCATAGATTTAAGGTCACATTGCATTGATTCTAAGATTTAAGAACTATTTTGTCAGCTCTGGAGGGGAGGCTATCTTACACAAATGATGCCTTATAATGACTGTTGAGCAGGTGGTAATCATGATCATGGCACGCGTTCCCACACATACATACACTTGGTTGTCATTCCTGGTGGTGTGAATGGACAGCTTCTACGCTTTGGTTTGCAGTCACCAAATCATTTAAGAAAGGAATACAAATCTTCAGTTATTGTTTTAAAACCCTCTATTAACTTCTGGAAAGGTGAGTTTTAAATCTTGCAGAATAGGTGACAGTGACTTGGAAAAAGTGAAGCTCTCTTATAAGAAGTGTTGTGTCACAACACTCAAGGTCACCGAAAAGAATATGGATGTAACAATATGGACATCAATGACTTTGAGTTGAGAAGTCACTCAGAAAGGCTGGACTGAATGTTAAGAAAGCTTAGGAAAATCTTAACTGATTTATTTTTTGAATGTAAACCTAAGAATAATATAATATAAAAATCTATGTTTAAATTAGCCTTTAAAATAGCTCTTGCAATAAGTTGAAATAAAAATTGTGAGTAGGAAAGCATTGTGTCATAGTTTAATTATTGTTTTTCCTTTCTTAATGGTACAAAAAATTATGCATTTTACCATTGATGGTGTTTTTAGACTGATGAAATATAGCACCAATTTTCAACTGGCATGCTGCAATAATTTTTAAAACATGCAATACTTGACTATTTAGTCAGGGACACTGCCCTCTTTTCCCTTAGATTGTCAAGTAAAAAAATGACAATAGCCAACACAACAATAGCCATCCAGTGGGAATGAATCAAAATTATACCTATTTTTTGTCAGATTGGCAAAAATATATTTTTTGGTGTGCCGCAGAATTCTAGTAATTAGTTTATGTGTGCCATGAGATGAAAAAGTTTGAAAACTGCCAAAATATAGCAACAGCTTTACAGAAAGGAAAAAGCCAACACTGCACCACCATAAAAGTAAACAGATTTTAAGATGCTTTCTCATTTCAGAAACATTAAAAAAATTCTAAACCAAGAAACAAAAAAGATCCATGAGCCTTAGAATTGAGAAAATATGGTATTTGCCTTTGGTTGGTTGGTGAGGAAAGACTAGAATATGAACCTCCTCCTGCCTTATGAATAGAAAGGATTTGGTAACCCAAATAAACAGGACAAACAATAATCCAATACTTGACATTTTTCTCGATTGCAAAAGTAATATTTGTTGGAAGCCATCCAAGTGTCCATAAACTGATGAATGATGAGTGGGTAAAGAAAATGAAGTATATCCATGAGATGGAGTGTGATTCAGCTATAAAAAGGAATGAAATACTGACCCATGCTACAACATGAATGGACCTAGAAAATATGCTAAGCGAAAGAAGCCAGACACAAAAGGCTGATTCCAGCTCTACAAAATTTAAATGCAGAACAGGCAAATTCATAGAGACAGAATACAGATTAGTGATTGCCAGGGGCTGGGAGGAGGAGTGTATGAGAAGTGACTGCTTCCCCAAAGGGAGTGATTCCTTTTGGGAAAATAAAATGTTTTGGGACTCGATAGTGGTGATGCTTGCCCAGCACTGTGAATGTACTAAATGCCATTGAGTGTACAATAAAAATGGTAAAAGTGGTAGATCTTATGTTGTGTATATTTTACCACAATAAAAATACACCGCCCCAAAGTAGTATTTGTTGGAAAGTTTTAAAAATTCTGAATTGTAAACAAAGAGAAAGTGAAAGCAATATTGGTCATGGAGTAAGTATTGAGTTCCTTAGGGATTGGAGCCTGCCTGAATCCAAGGGTTTAACAGTGAGGCTCACAGTCCACCAGACACCCAGCGATCCTTCTCCCTGCCTCTGTGGAACTACTCCCATCCTCATAACTACTTCTGAGGATCCACTAGAACCAATGGGATTGAATAACCAATCTCTCAAATATTTCTAATGCAGCCCCAAGAAATCTCTCAGGTGGCTCACTACATCTGCCCCAGCCAGAGCAGTCACTCTGAGCCCTTTTTCCATTTCTTTCCATCTCCTCACATACACACATACAGTACCTTGGAGATACTGCAGGTTCAGCTCCAGACCACCACAGTAAAGTGAACATCTCAATAAAATGAGTCACACAAGATTTTGGGTTTTGCCCAGCTGGGCGTGGCTCAGTGGTTGAGCATCGACCTAGGATCCAGGAGATCGAGGTTCAGTTCCTGGTCAGGGCATATGCCTGGGCTGCGGGCTCGATCCCCAGTTGGGGGCATGCAGGAGGCAGCCGATCAATGACTCTCTCATCATTGATGTTTCAATCTCTCTCCCTTCCTCTCCCTGAAATCAATAAAGATATATTAAAAAATTTTTTTTGGGTTTCTCAGTGCATATAAAAGTTATGTTTACACTATACTGTAGTCTATTAAATGTGCAATAGCATTAATGTTTTAAAAAAACCAAAGTACATACCTTGATTAAAAAAATACTTTATTGCTAAAAAATGCTAACTGAACCTGTTGGAAAAATGTCACCAACAGACTTGCTCTACACAGAGTTGTTACAAACTTTCAATTTATAGTATCTACGAAGTGCAATAAAAGTAAAGTGCAATAAAATGAGGTATACCTATATATTCGAGAACATAGTGTTCATAATTCAGGGAGAAAGACAAGAGCCAGACTAATTTAATCAGACTCATAGGAGTGGGCCAGGGCCCCAGATAATTTTGAGGCACAGATTGGGGTGAGGTTTGAGAATTTCTGCCATAAGGTTCCTCCTACCATCACTTTTAAGGCTAGAAATTCCTTTGTAAACCCAAGCTTTATAACCTCTTCTACCTTTCTTTTTTCCAGGTGTATTAGTCAAGGTTCTCTGAGAAATATAAGCAATACGATATATGTATAGTTTATTGTGAGGAATTCACTCACATGATTATGGAGGCAGGTAAGTCTAAAATCTTCAGACATAAGTTTCAATTTGAATCCAAAGACCAGGCTGCTGTAGAATCAGGAGGAACTAGTGTTCCAGCTCAAAGATTTATCAGGCAGGAGAATTGCCTCTTGCTCTGGGGAAAGGCCAACCTTTTGTTCTATTCAGGTCTTCAACTGATTGGATGAGGCCCATCTACACTGTGGAGGACAATCTGCTTTACTGAGTTTTCTGTAAATGTTAATCTCATCCAAAAAACACCCTCACAGAAACACTGATAATAATATTTGGCCAAATAATGACTGAGCACTCTATGGCCCAGTCAAGTGGACACATAAAATGAACCATCACACCAAGTATAATTTTATTTTTTCCAGTTAGCTCTTTAATCACTCCAGAATCAGTTTTGATACATGGTGTAAGGCAAATTGATTTATTTTACAAATAATTAACCAAGCATCCCAGCACTCAATATTGATTATTCCTTTCCATTTCCATTGATTTGGGTTTCACTTCAGTTTAGTTTTAGCTCAACAGATGGTATCCTTTATCATGTCTTAAAAATCTTACAAATTTCTTTCTTTCATATAAACATTTTCTAAGCTATTTTACCTCATGTCATGGCCAATGCCTTGAAGAAGCAGGTAATTTTCCCTCCACAGAAAACAAAGAAATAAACAAAGCTCCCCACAAATTTCATCTCTGAGCACCACTCTGCTAGGGCACTCCATTTACAGGAAAACAACTAGAGAATATGATATAATATAATTAGTGAGTTGATTTTGCATAGAAAAGTGAGGATCAGCATGGATTGGGTTTTGGTAGTCACATCATGGAAGAAGAGGGTTTAAGTGGAGGTAGGGTCTGGCCTGGGAAAGCAAGTAGTGGGAGTCTAGAAGGAACATTTGAAGAAATATGGGAAATAAATTGGATGGTGAAAGTTGTAACTTATGAAATTGCTTGGGGATCAAAAAAGTTATCAGGTTACTTGCTGCTTTCATTTCTGGATCTGTGAAATGGGTTTCACTCCTCCAACTCCCTCCTTGAGGAGGGGGTGGTGTATGGAGGACTAAGAGAACATTTGCAGTGTGTTCAGAGTTCTTTAAAGAAAAGCCAAAAAGGCCTACAAGGCATTTATTCATTAAATACGAAAACCTTTTCATTCCCCCACCCCAACCCCCCCCACCTGGAGACCTTGGTTATAAAGAAATAATGCAATGACTGTGTTGCAACATGTTTTCCTTCTGGTCTGTTTCTTATTCCTCTGCAGTAAGAGGCATGGACATTTAGATCTCAAGTGAAGGCATTGATTGGAAGGGCTTCTCCCAGAGTTGGCCCCCTTGGAAACCAGGTAACCTGAGCTGGAGGAAAAAGGCAAAAAATCTCAGCTTGTTAACACACACAACACAAAGCTTTTAACTTAGATCAGAGAGTTCAACTGGCCTTTAGTGTGAGCCGGGGGCTGGAGTCAGTTGAATTTGGTTGGAAAGGGGATGACGGGAATGTTCTTGCTTTTCCTGAGTCAAGAGTTTGTTGGGGTGAGGGTAGAGGGCAGGGAGGGAAATTTGCCAAAACGGGAAAGGAGGAGCTAGAGAAGGGTGGATTGTGCTGGAATGTACTTGAGAGTTATCAGAAGCTGAGGCCTCCTTTCATGGAAATCTATCTGGTGGTTGGGTTGGTAGATGTGTTTTTCCAAACTCCAGACTCCTGTGATTTCAGACGGTGGCTTTAGGAATTATCCAAATACTACTTTGCCCTTGCATGTAAATGGCCAATTACCTCAAACGGTCAAAAGGGCTTAGAAGTATCAAAAATCAGTTCACCAAATCAGGGAATGAGCTGACCCAATTTTTAAAAGTTCCAGGCATAGATCTGGAGACTGCATGGCTTTGTGTGGGTGTATGGAAGTGTGGGGGAGGATTGGAGTCTTTTATTTAAAGAAAAAAAAAGCTTTATTAAGATATAATTCACATACCATACAATTACCCATTGGAAGTATACACATGCACTGGTTTTTAGTATATATTCAGAGTTGTGTAACCATTACCACAGTCAATTTTAGGATATTTTATCAGCTCAAAAAGAAACCCCATGCCTCTTAGCAATCATCCATTTTCCCACCCCACCCTAGCCCTAAACAACCACTAATGTACTTCCTGCCTCTATAGACTTCCCTGTTCTGGACTTTTTAATGAATGGAATCATGTAATATGTGGTCTTTTATGATTGACTTCTTTCATTTAGCATAATATTTTCAAAGTAAATCCTTGAACTGCGTTGTAGCATGTATCAGTAATTCATTCCTTTTTATAGTTGAATAATATTCCATTTTATGAATATGCTGCTTTTTGTTTACTCATTCATCAGTGTAGGGGCATTTGGGTTTCTACATTTTAGCTACTATGCATAATGCTGCTATGAACGTTTATATACAAGTGTCTATCTGAACATATGTTTCAGTTCTCTTGAGTATATATTCACGAATGGAATTTCTAGGCCAAATGGTAATTCTGTTTATCTTTTTAAAAAATTATCTTTATTGTTGAAAGTATCACAGATGTCCCCTTTTTTTCCATTGACCCTCTCTACCCCGCCATGTTTATCTTTTTGAGGAGCCATTGAATTGTTTTCCACAGCAGCTGTATCATTTTATATCCCCACCAACAATCCTATGAGTATTCTATTTTATCTACATCCTCACCAACACTTGTTATTTTCCATTTAAAAAAATTTTTTTATAGTCATCCTTGTGAGTATTATGTGGTATCTCATTGTGATTTTGATTTGCATTTTATTGATAACCAATTGGGTTATTTTTTGCGTCTGGTATGGGTTAAGGATTCTATTTCATGCTTTTGCATGTGACTATCCAGCACCATTTGTTGAAAAGACATCAAGTGGTCTTGGCACCCTTGTGGAAATCAGTTCACCATATATATATGGGTTTATTTCTGAATCCTTAATTTTATTCCATTGATCTACATGTCTATCTGTGTGCCAGTACCACCCTGTCTTGATTACTGTTGTTTTGTAGTAAATTTTAAAATTGGGAAGTGTGAGTTTTCCAACTTTGCTCTTTTTCAGGACCATTTTGGCTATTCTGGTCCCTGGAAACTCAATATGAATTTTACAATCATCTTGTCAACTTTTATAAAGAATTCTACCTGGGATTCTGATAGGTATTTCGTTGAATCTGTAGATCAGTTTGGGGAGTTTTGCTATCTTACCAATGTTAAATGTACTGATACATAAACACGGGATGTTTTTCCACTTATTTAGATTTTCTTTAATTTCTTTCAACAGGGTTTTGTAGTTTTCAGAGTAAAGTTTGTTCTTTTTTGGTTAAATTTATTTCTAAGTATTTTATTCTTTTTGATGCTATTATGAATGAAATTATTTTCTTAATCTAATTTTTAGATTATTGCAAGTGTGTAGAAATACAACTGATATTTTTTCTTAATTTTATTTTTGTTTAAAATATTACAGATGTCCCTTTTTCTCCCCAATGACCGTTCCACCCTGTCCCTTCCCCCCCCCCCCCCCAGTCCCTCTCCCCACCATTGTCCATGTCCTTGGGTTGTGCATATGTGCATATAAATTCTTTGGTCACTCTCTCCCCCTCCACCCACCCGCCCTCCTCCATCCCTCTGACATTCGTCAGTGCGATCTATGCTTCCATGTCATTGAATCTATTCTGTTCATCAGTTTATTAAGTTCTTTAGATTCCACGTATAAGCGAGATCATGTGATGTTTGTCTTTCGCTGCCTGGCTTATTTCACTCAGCATAATTTTCTCCAGGTCCTTCCATACTGTCCCAAAGGGTACGAGATCCTTCCTCTTCATAGTCGAATAGTGTTCCATGGTGTAAATGTCCCACAGCTTTTTTATCCACTCATCTACTGATGGGCACTTGGGCTGTTTCCAGATCTTAGCTATTGTAAACTGTGCTGCTATGAACATAGGGGTGCATATATTCTTTCTGATTAGTGTTTCAGGATTCTTAGGATATATTCCTAGAAGTGGAATCACTGGGTCAAAAACTGATTTTTGTATATTGATATTGTAACCTGCAACCCTGCTGAACTTATTAGTTCTAATAGTTTTTTAGTGAACATCTTAAAAATTTCTCAGATCAAGCCATCTTCAAACAGAGATTGTTTTACTTCTTCCTTTCCAATATGGATGCCTTTTATTTCTTTTTCTTACCCACGTGTCCTGAGGAATGATGTTTTAAAAGTCTGGAATGACCAAAACGTATTAGACCAACCTCTGGAGAGAAGCTCACAGTGTATCCACTGTGCTTTTAGCATCCTGCTTGGTGACCATTCATGCATTCGTTTATTAAAACAAAACAAAACAAAACAAAACCCAAAACAGAACAAAACAAAATGTATGGAGCATTTGCTGTGTCCTAAAAGTCTAATGGGGGTGCCCTTCTCCTCTTCGACTAACATGCCTGTTTGAACGGACACTTATGAAGACTTTTTTGTGACATTTTTTTCTAAACACCAGGGACACGGCGCTGAACAGGAGTGGCCACTGTTGAGCTCAAGGCCTAGCCTGGGAGATAAACAAGCTAAACTGATAACTGTATGCTCATGAGAGCAACATAGTCTATGGGAGGGATGTACAGAATCATAGGGTGCATAGGAAAGGGGGAAATGGGGGAGAGAGGGGGAAAATTTCCAGTGGAAGTAGACTGGCTTGGGACATCTTGAAAAGTAGGCAGGGGGCCCAAGTGTGTTTCAGGCACATGCCAAGGCCCCAAGTAGCCTTTCTCCATGACCAACTTCCCAGGGAGTTCTCCTTCTCTCTTTGGCTAGTGGGCTATGGGAGTTTGTAGATGCCCCAGCAGGAGTCCTCAGAGGACCCTGGAGAACTGAGTAGGCTTAAGAGAGGAGAAACAGAAAGCATGTCTGGGGCCAAGCAGGAACCATAAAATCGACTTCCTCTTGAGAGAAATTTCTTATCCTTGCCATCCTTCCCTTCCCAGCCAGCTCTCCTCTCCAGGCCTGTCAGGTGACTGTTCTGTGGAGCTCTGCTCTACTCCGGGTAAGGGGCTTCAGTTCAAATCCTGCCTTAGAGGTGTCTACTTTATTTTGTTCAGTTGAATGGGCCCCAATATACCATCAAAATGTCTGTTTGTAGGGTGATCAAACATCCTGGTTTGCCTGAGACTATCTCAGGCTTAGCATGGAAAGTCCTGCATTCTAGGAAGACCCTTAGTCCCAGGCAAATTCAAATGGTTGCTCACCTTCTCAGTGTGCCCTAAACAGGAGCAGTCTTCAAAGGAGTTTCATTAAACACCCAGAACCAAAGGTTTGAATACATCTGGGAAGTACTATAATCTATTGTTGATTAGTTAAGACTGTGGAATTAAAATTTTAAGACCTAGGATAGACTTTCAGAACTGCCAGTTACAGTTTCCAGACTTTGGGCCAGTTATCTAACATTATGAACATCAGCTTTCACATCTGTGGAAGTGTGGGAATAATATTAATCTCTTAGGCTTGTTGAAAATGAAATGAGAGGATGCCTGCAAAGTTCTTGGCACAGGCTCTGGAACTTTGTAAGGGATCAATAAATCTCCAATACTTTTGTTCAGAGGTTAGCAAACTATGGGTGGTGAACCAAATCCTGCCAGCTCCCTGTTATTGTAAATAAAGTTTTATTGGAACAGAGTCACAACCATTTATTCACAAATTGCCTATGACTTCTTTGAAGTTCTAAAGGCAGAGTTGAGCAGTTGCAACAGCTGAAAAGCCTAAAATATTTATTTTCTGGTCTTTTGTAGAGAAGCTTGCTGATTCTTGCTCCTATTAATATTACCAGACACACTTGAGGGAGTCATTACTCAGAGCCAGGAAGCCTGGGCTCCAGCCTGATAAGCATTAGCTCTGTGACCTTGGGCAGATCGCTCAACTCCTCAGGATTTATGTTCTGGTCTGTGAAACAAGCAGGTTATGTATCAGGCCCATGGCCAACCTCTAGGACCTACATTTTGAACCTATGAGACATTTAAGGAAAGAAGTTCTGAGGAAAGTGGGTGAAGGGTGCAGTGAATTGTGGCCTGGATGCCTCATTCTCGAATTCCCTAAGTTTGACGAGGCACTCCCTTCCTGAGCTGTGCCCTTTACAGTAAGTCTCAGCAGTCTTCAGGAGAGGGCGGGCAGAGCAAGCTCATTGAACCTGCCAGAATGTCTTGGCCAACAGCTCTGGAGAAGTCAGGGACTATATCCTAGCTGCCAGGGAGCCTGGTTTCTAGTGTGAGGAAGAATGAATCATGGCCCTCTCTACCTGATTTACCTGCCCATGAGGGGCTGTGGAGAGTCACCCTTATTTACTAATGATACTTTTTTAAAAAAATAATTTTAGTTTTAAAAAATATTTTTATTGATTACAGAGAGAGGAAGGGAGAGGGAGAGATAGAAACATCAGTGATGAGAGAGTCACTGATCGGCTGCCTCCTGCACGCCCCCTGCTGAGGATTCAGCCTGCAACCCCCGCATGGGCCCTGACATCAATGCTCAACTGCTGAGCCGGGCACTAATGATACTTTTTAAATGACTCTGAGCCACCTCAGAGGTCTGCCTTTACTCTCCTCAAAGTGCTGATTACAGAGTTACCCTCTGGTTTCATAAGAAACAAAATGTACATCAACAGTAGAGAGAGAGGGGTGGGGAGGGAAGAAGGTGGGATGATGGGGGGGAGGGAGAAAGGGAGAGAGAGAGAGAGAGAGAGAGAACCAGGACTTCATGAGGTTTCCATCACTTAGAAAAACTCCCACCAACTCTTCAAATGTGATTCTATTTTATAAAGAAATCCCTTCCTCTTTTTCCTTCCCCTCATTCCAAATGCTCTTCCTCATCTGTCCCCAAGTGCCTAGCTTATATTTTACCCCTTGGAGAGCCTCCTCTGGCGAATCCAGGTCACCTCATCCCTACCGTTCTGCATTTCTGGCCTGTGTGGTTGGAGCCTCTACCCAGCATGTTCTCACATGTGGCCCAGATTGTTTTCTGACAGTTCCACAGGAGTTAGTCTCCTCTTCCCAGAAGGCCAGCCATTCCCACCAGGGCAGGGCGGGGCGGGGCAGGGTGTGACAGGGCGGGGCAGGGTGTGACAGGGCAGGGCGGGGCTGGGCGGGGCGTGGCGGGGCTGTGCTATCTACTTCATCTGCGTGCCCTCGGGTCCTGGGCTGGGCCACAGGAAGTGTCGCCCTGGTAGAATGTCCTCACCTGTGGCTGGCCAGTCCCTGTATGGAGCTGGGACTTCCCACCCTCACCCAGGCTGCGGAGGTCACATTTAAACCTCCCAGCACCCTGCTTTCTTCCTTGGTTTGTTACCCTGGCTGGTTGGGTTGACTCATCTGCCCTGCTCATTCCCTGAGGCTCATGTGTCAGGGCTGGACCTTTTCTCCGATTAGGGTAACCTCAGAGTTTGGCTGCTGGGCAGCCTTTCCTTAATGAATGAAAACAAAAACTGTAACATTACCCCAAACTAGTGCTTATCTGCCTTGTTCTATTTTTGTGGAGCAATTAGCATTCTGTTGCCATGAAAGCCACCAGTGTCTCGAGGATGTCTAATTGCACTGATATACTAGAGCACGTTTGATTTTCTTTATTCTGGCAGCAAGCTTCATTTTGATTATATGGGTGGGGAAAAGCTAATCTTTTTTATTAAACAAATGTGGATATTAATTATCATCGACATTCTAGCAGAAAAAACTCATTCAAGAAATAGAGTGTTCACCTCCTGCACTTACTTACCTGGGCAGCCTGTGGGGTGGCCTCTGGGAACCCAGCAGCAAGGGGATAAAGGCCCCATGGACCTTCCTCCTTCCTGCCAAGGATAGGGACCAGCATGGGACAAACGAGCCAGGATCATTCGTTCACTCATTTTTTATTGTTCATCTATTAAGTACTCACATGTAAGAACACAACATTTCTGTCTGTACATTTCATTAATGCTTTATATTTATATTTATATTCCATTTGTCTTCCATACATGGACTTTGGATTTTCTAATTTTAAAATTACTATATAGCACACACTGGTTAACCAGCCCTCTTTGGAGCTCATGTATAGTTGGACAGCAAGAGGAAAATTTCACCTTCTACACTTGAGGTGCCAGCCACGGGGAACCATCTGCTGTTCCCTGAACCTATGCTTTCCGCGGAGGTAGTGCGTGGTGCCAAGCCCATAAAAAGCCCTGGGGCCGGGCTGATGCTGAACATCAACGGGAAGCCAAGGAGCCATGAGACTCTGAGCGGGGAGGCACCTCACCTGGTGTGGCCGAGCTGCTGCGCTGACTTTGTTAAGGAAATCACCGAAACTCCAAGGTGGGCTCTGCCATTTTGCTTCGAGCCCAGTGTTGTCTTTTGACAAAAGTGAGCCAAGGGTCTATTTGATCTTAGGTACAGCATATAACCAAAGTTTCATCTTACTCACAGAGACCTGCACATTTGTAGGTAGACCAGGCTCATTTGCAAATGGTCAGTGAGTCCAGGCGAGGTTAGAGAAACATTTCTGACGCTACCTTGAACTTCGCTGTTCCAATAGGCATTAAGCAAACCTGCCTCTCTCCAGGTCCCTTGTTAAAAGGAGACACATTGGTTTTTATTTATTTTGTTTTGTTTTGCTCAGTTTGTGTTTTGTATTCTTATCAGTTCTTCCCCCACGAGGGGCATAATTCATAACACTGCGTTTTAAAAATATTCAACACACACTTTGCTCTGAGTGATACAATTTCTGTGCTATCTTTATGGCCATTTTTTTTTTTTTTATATAGAATCGGAAGACTGCCTATTTTCAAAACTTAAAACAGCATTTCCTGCGAGTTTGGATACTGTTTTGCTCTTTGCTTTGGTGGTTTTCCAAACGTAGGCAGGCATCAACACATGTGTCTGCAGGAAGCTGCTGCAGATGCGGCAAGAACATGAAGAAAGTGTGAAGCCAGAGGAGGGAGGAGCTGCCCCACCCCTGGCGCCCTGCTCAGTGCGGGCTCCTGGCTGGCAGCAGCCTCATCAGCCTCAGGGCCTGAGGGCTCTGCTCACTTGGGCCCCGGCCAGGTTTTTGCTTCTCACTTTAACCCAGAAGTTCTGTTCCATAGGAATGGACTAAAGGCAGAATCCCATTTCCTTTAGAAAGTCTTTTGTTTATCCTGCACTTGCATGTGGAGATCTGTAGAGACTGGTGAGGAGAATCCGATGGGAGTGCAAGAAATGATTCAGAGCAGTAGGTCCTGAAAGGTTGGTATGTGGCTCTTCAGGGTGTCCTGCAGTCCCACCATAGCTTCTAGGCCAATGTCCCACCAGACTAGCCCAAATCCCCTTTGTGGGAGGAAGAGAATTTGAACAACTCCTCACTAGTATCTTCAAAAGAAAACATTACAGGGTGTTATGGGCTGAGTTGTGTCCCCCTCAAATTCCTATGTTGAAGTCCTAACCCCCAACACTGTAGAAAATGACCCTAGAGGTCATTAGGGTGGGTCCTAATCCAATATGATTGATGTCCTTTTAAGAAGAGATTAGGACCCAGATAGACACAGAGGGAAGACCATGAAGACCCAGGGGGAAGAGGACATCTACAAGCAAAGGAGAGAGGTCTCAGAAGAAACCAACCCTACTGACACCTCAGTCTGACTTCTAGTCTCCAGCACTGTGAGGAAATAAGTTTCTGTTGTTGAAGCCACCCAGCCTGTGGTGCTTTGTTACAGCAGTCCTAGCAAACACATATACTGGGTCCGGTGCTCCTTATTACTCTGGCAACTATGAGCTTCTCAACCAACTCTAGGTGTTCCGTGGAAATTCTTTTTTTGAAGTTCTTAGTGTGCTCTCAGAGGACATTTCTCTTCTTGCCCATCAAGTTTTTATTTTTTTTAGAAAATTTCACCCATCAAGTTTTACCACAGAGTCTGTCCCTCACTTTTTTATTCTTTGCATTCTTGTTTTCTTGGTGTACTGGGAAAACTTGGGACTGGGAGTTAGGAGACTGAAGCCCCAGCTCCAGGAACACCAATATCAAGCTGTGTGACCTTGGTTACACAGTCTCCTGGGGCCTTGGGCTGCTGGCCTGTGAAACCAGCACTTGAGCAGATGTTCTCTGAAGTTGTTCCCAACTCTGACAGACACTACAGAGAGTCCATCATTAACCTCACACTCACCAGTCTGGTGAGCTCTATCTTCTCTCAGGTGGCTGATTTCTCCCATTCATAAAAGGGCTAGAAAATTCATTCTTGCTAATATCTGCAAGGGAGGCTATCACAAACAATGTCCTCTTAGAACACAGGAGTTCCAATTCCAGGGAGCAGACCTGAAATTCTAGAGCTGGAAGTTAAGTTCCCAGGGCTACCTCTGACTTACTTTGTTTAATTAGGCAAGTTGATGAATTACTTTCTAAGTAGGCAGTGGTTGAGGTAAAAATCACGTGTTCCTTCAAAATTGTATGATCGTGGAGATGTAAAACAGGGCCAAAATGGACTGGTGAGCAGCAAGTTCCCCAAACCTGGCACCTACCCTAGGGAAGTCTACCCTTTTCGTAGCCTGGGTTGTCCTACAGTTCGGTATTCAGTCTTAATCCAAATGAATTATGGATCTTCCTTCTTTTTTCCTCTCCATGTGCAGTCTGCTCAATCTAGTTTTGGAGCACTTTGTCAGCTTACCTTTTGTAGCAGGTACTGGCCCATGTTTTGTTCTGGCACACATCTTGGACCCATTCTAGGCATTATTCACCTGAAATTGGTGGCTACTACCCATTGTCCTCATAAGTGCCCAGTGGCTTCATGTTTTTCTGTGCGCCTTCCTTTAATTCTGTTTAGTCATTCAGCTTCACAAATTTAAATACTTCCCATGTATTCAGAGCCATGAGGCTACACAGTATCACATACAAAAGGACTACATGACCCAGTCCTAGACTCCAGGAAGCATACAGTTTTCCTGGGAAGATATTTACATGACACAATCTGAGAATAGTCAAGATGAAAGAGCTATAGCCTCTGTTGGACTAAGTAGAAGTTCAAGTGCTAAAATGAATGATCTGGTAAGAAAGTTCCAAGAGTGATGAGGAAGGAGGGAGATCAGAGATGGCTGCAGTTTTCAGGAAAGACTTAACTACAAGATGTGGGTCCTTACTTAGTTCTTGGTATTTTACTTTATTTTGTTTTAAATATATTTTTATTGATTTGAGAGAGAGAGAAAGGGAGAGGGAGAGAGAGAAATATTGATCCGCTGCCTCCTGCATGCCCCCTTCTGGGGATTGAGCCCACAACCTGGGCATGTACTCTGACCAGGAATCGAACCAGTGACCTCTCAATGCATGGGATGGTGCTTAATCAATTAAGCCACATTGGCCAGGGCTAGTTCTTGGCATTTTAAAATAGTACAGGAGATATTAAGTTTATGTGGGCATTTCAGGATCAGGATAAGTTAGAAGAAACTAGAGGATCAGGAAGAATTCCCTAGCTTCTGATAGAAATGAGATGTTGGGTTGAGGGAGAAAACTCTTAGGAGAGGTAGGAATTAGTAGAAAGAGGGGGAAGAAATGGAAAGTGGACTTCAAAAACCAGCCTGTTTAATTTGGACTGTGTGAGGTGGTTTCCAACAAACACCCCTCCCCTTTCTCCATCCCATGCCTTTTCAGTTTCCAGACCCTGACGTCATGACTCAGTGCAGCTGCAGTTATGTATCTTTTCCTTTCCGCTTGACCCACCTCAGCTAAAGTACCACTTTCTTGGCACCCAGAATGGAGTGCACTGCCAATGGAGCAGACGAGAAGCTGAGTTGGGACTGTCAGCCCTGATGGAAAGCTCAGGGCCATTGCATGGCCTTCCCTGAGGTGGCCACTGGATAATGGAAACAGTGTGGGGTGGCTCTTCTGAGAGGGTGGAATTTGGGATGCCTCCCAAATCCTTCTCTAGGAAATGGACGCTGGTAGACCTCCATCATTCTTGAATCAGTCAGGACCATGACCCCCTTTAAATGGAGTCCCAGGTTCATTCCCCTCCAGAAGCACAGGGGTGGCGTTGTCTTGGGAGTTAATGTGGTGGTTGTCCTGGCGAGCTCTGAGGGCTCAAGGGAAAAGAGAGATGCTGGATGGAGCAATGGCCCCTGTCAAGCTAGTACAAGAAACCACAAATCTAACAGGAGAAAACAGATTTCCTTTTTTTACCCTGATTGGAAAACCACTTCTTTGGAGGATGCCATGAACCCATGGTATTTTTGTTATTTAAAATATCCTCAGGAAGAATTCTGGGTGAGCCCTGTTCTTTCCTAGGTGGAGGAATGGACACAGACCAAATGAAGTTTCATTAATATGATTAAGGTGATTGTTGCAGGGGTCTTGGAAATGGCACCTGTGCCCAGCGCTCTGGAACATTCCTGTAAGTTAATTTACCTATGCCCATCTCTTCCCAAGACAGGTTAGAGAAGGGTAGGGCAGACCCATAGAGGGAAGGTCACAGGTTGTTGGGAAACACAATTTCCTTTTATTATGTTACTTCCATCTGCATTATTCTGGGTCAGTTAAGGGTTGCCATGACTGGTCACCACTTTAGTTGTTCTGATCTGCCTGTGATAGTACATCAGGAAGAGATGACCTCAGGGACCATGTCAGTTCAGACACGTAGTTTGGTTACCAGCAAATAACTGAACAATCCAGGTCTGCAGGGGGAATTGGCCTGGATAACTTTCTTTGTGGAATTTTGACATAAGAGCAAAAAAAGTCAATTCACTTATTTGGTGATCTTGTGAGGGGCACTATATCACGGTGGTTAAAAGCAGGGGCTTTAGATACACTACGCTCACATCTTGTGTCCCTTGCTCAACAGCCATATGTCCTAGTCCAAGTTTTCAGCTTCTCAAAGACTCAGCTTCTTTATCAGTAAGATAAGGGTAATAATACAAATCTCAGAGTTGCATTAAGAACTTGAGATCATATATGCATGGCACCCAGTGGTCAGTCAGTAAATTTTGGCCAATAACAACAATTATTATTATTTATATCTGAGGTTTATATCTAAGATTTGGCTAGGGAGGCTATTTGGCAAAAAAAGAAAGAAAAAAAAAGCATTATAATATATGTTGTTAAAAAAAATTCAAAGATACTTGGTAGAGGTATGAGTAGGATAGATGCCCTTGACCTCCCTTGTGCTGACCACATCTGACAGGAACCTTTGACCACTGGGTAGCCGACTGAGGCAGGCTAACTGGCTTTCCCTACCCCATGACCACTGAGAGCACAGTACTCTGATTTGCTGGTGGCTAACACTGAAGGTTTGAGTTGGAAACTATAATATATGCATTCAAAAACATTTACTGGTCACCTGCCATATCTTGGGCTCTGCTGTAGCAGGTAGGGATCCAGTAGTGAGCAGTTAGTGTCCTTGACCGCATGGAACATACACGGAAGTACCTACATGTAAACAAATTAACAAGGTCATTTCCGCTGCTGATGAGGGCTATGGGGATATCTTCTTTTCCTCCCAACTCATGTATTGGAGACTTTGACTCCTGATGATGTTGAATGTGGCTTTTAAGGCCACCAGGGCTGATTCCATCGTGCCTACCTATGTACATGTGGAAGTCCAGGGCAAAGCTTGTGGTTTGTGAAACACAACCCCCCTCCCAATAGAGTGTCACTAAGCATGGGAGAGCCTTGGAAAATCCTTTTTCCCTTCTTCCTGGGATCATGTTAACAGCACTTATATCCTAAAGTGCCCCTTTGCAATAAAATTCATGTTTCCGCCCAACTCAATACTTTCCTGTCTCTCTCACCTGTGCAGGTCTCAGTGCTATTTGAAGGCTTAAAAATGTGTAGTCCTTGAGATTACATGATTATTAGTCAAACAGAAATATGTTTCCCCTATTCCCCCTCCATTCAGAAAAGTATCTCTGGAAATATACGCCAACCAACGCCAAATGCCTGGGAGTCAGGAAGAGTGATACCAAACCTTTAAAGTCCAGTTGTCATCCAAAGTGAAAATTAGGGAGCTGGTGCTCTTGAGCTTTGGATCTGTGATACAGGAAGCTGAGTGGGCCCTGAACTAGGGGTCAGGGAAGCCCAAGTTAGCCCACATGACATTGGGCAAGTCTCTGAAAAACTCTGGGGCTGTTTCTTCACCTGTGAAATGGGACAATTCAAGAAGTGTTGTGGGGGTCAAACAAGGTAATGGTTAGCTTCCAGTGTTTCAGCTGTGAAGTAAGCAGGCTACCAGCAGAGCAGGGTTCAACTAGAGGGGTGGGCTAGGGCTAGAGAGATTGAGAGATGAGTGGTATTTGGGATGTCAGAATCTTAGAGGGCATAGTGACCTTCCGTATGAGCCAGCCTGTGCCAGTATCCATGGAGTCATTCCAGAATCCATAGGAGTGGCTGAGGTGAGGCACTGGGGGCTAAAAAGCAGGGTCCTAGTTCTAGGACCTAGTTCTAGGGAGTGGGAGGTGAAGTAGGGATTTAGCCAGCAGGTGACGGTAAAGGTAGAATGTGCCAAGCTCCCTCGAGCGGGCTAGTGCAGGTTGGGCAAGGAGTCAGGGCCCAAGCAAGGTGGGTTGGGGTTCAGTTTTAGCCTTGATAAAGGTATCCTCAGAAACCCAAGGCAGAAGGTTTATTGTTTGCCCGAGGGTTCCTTTTCAGAGTTTAAAGATTACAAATTGAACTTTAGGACTATAATAATTTAAGGCAGTGAGAACAATTTGGGAGCCCTACTGTGTGGTGGGGAGAAGGCTGTAGGGGGGTGGGGACTGGGCGCCTAATCTACAGCCAGGCCTGGTTAAGGTTAGCTCAGGAGTTAGGGCTGAGCTTGCAAGTCCTCAGGAGCTGTGGCCAACGTGGGACCAACACATTGATAAGTATGACATGGAATACATAATAATAATATTATTGAGTTCATGCATGTGCTCTATCTAATTTGCATTATCTAACTTAATATTATTTAATTATAATCTTCCTAATAATCCTATGAGACATCCCCATTTTATAGATGGGGAAATTGAGGCACAAAGAGGCTAAATAACTTGCTCTAGGGTTATAGTGGTGGAGCTGGGATTTGAAACCAACTTTCTCTGACACCAGAGCCTGTGCAATTATTATGACTTTACTAAATAACAATAACAAATAACAACAAAACCATAAACTAATAACAGAAATAGTTGTAGTTCTAGCTTTCCACATTCTGTGTAAGCACATGATTCTATCTGCTCCTCACACAAGCTGTGACATAGGCATGGTCTCCATTTTACAGATGAGAAGGGTGAGACCTAGGGAGGTACCTTGCCCAAGGTTACACGTTGGTTAGAGGTAGAGCCAGCACTGACACCCAGGTCTGTCCTATGCCAAAGGCTACTGTCCTAACTGCTGAGACTGGGCCTCTTCCTTCCTTGACAAATATGTTCTTGACTTGAAAAGCTTGTTCACAGCAAACTCATGGCACTTGAAGGAAACTAAAGGCCTGTGTATCTAGTACTTAGACAAGGCCCCTTTCCCTTGACCCTTCCCTTCAGTCCCACTACCTTTGCAAACCTTCTTGACCTCAACCCAATTTGGGCATTGAAACTTTTTTTGAAAATGCACCTTCTCCCCCCCCGGCCCCCCCTTCTGGCTGGAAATTGAAATTAAAGCAGAAGAGACTTCTGCTGGGAACAAGAAAAACCTTGTCTGTAAGGAGCATGAAATTCTTTAAGTGAGAACTAAAGATGGGTTGAGAGTGGCATTCCTCTGAGGTATTCGTGGAGATAACAGACCGTAGCTGTAGGGCTTGCTTAGTTGAGGGCGACGAAAATCCATCAGCGATGCCAGCCAAGACCTGAGGTGACTTTTTCTTCTTAAACATAAAATTCCTTGATAACCTATGTTATTGAAAAGAAATGACAAATTTTTGACAGATGTTATCTATACATTTACTCATTTGTATGCAAAATCTATTTTGTAATTGCATGTGGGTAACACTGTCTTTTGCATTATTGCTTTAATGGCGAGTTTATTTCTCTATATCTGTTTTAAAGTTTGCACACTCAGTCCTCAGGCCACAGCCACAAGGTTGGACACACTCACCTGCCACATCCCCATCTAGTCCTAGGGCCTTCTCACGGGCCCTGCCAGAGGCACCTGCAGATATCGTGGGTTACCTGCACAGAGAAAGACTTTTAAAAGAATGTGGGGAAGCAAAATAAAATAACAATGGATTATAATCCAAAGTATAAAATAAATATCTTTGAGTCTGTACTAATATAAAGAAATGATTAAATAAATAAATGGAGGCAAAGAGAGAAAACTCCTGAGCAGAATTCCAAATAACTTACGTAGATATTCCACCCTCAAGGAGGTGGACGATAGCTCTGTATTAGTTTCCTGGGGCAGTGGTAAGAAATTATTACAAACTTGGTGACTTAAAACAACAGAAATCTACTCTCTTACAGTGTGGAGGCCAGAAGCCCAAAACCGGTATCACTGAGCTGAAACCAAGGTGTTGGCAGGTCTATGCTTCCTCGGAGGCTCTAAGGGATGACCCATTTCTTGTCTCTTCCAGATGCTGGTAACTGCTGGCCCCATTTCTCTGATCTTTGCTTCTGTGGTCATATTACTTTCTTTTCCTCTGTGTCAGACACCTGCTTCTCCTACAGACACCTGTGACTGCAATTAGGGTCCATTCAGATCATCCAGGATAATCTCTGCATGTCAAGATCCTTAATTTAATCACAATTGCAGAGTCCCTTTTGCCAAACAAGACAACAAGTTTTAGGGATTAGGATGTGAACACATTTGGGGGCCATTATTCAGTCCATCACACTCCTCGTTCCTTAAGTGGGAACTGTGCATGGGGACTTTCATCCAAAGAGCACAGCATAAAAAGAAGGGTGGGGGAAAGTAACTTTACAGTGGAGACACCTGACAGACACACCCCAGCCAGGTGATCAAGGTTAACACCACCAGTGATAAGTCACCTTGTTAGTACGTACCCTTCACATGCTGTGACGAGAATAGCACTTTACCTCTGTGATCTTCCTCCCAAAACCACATAACACCAGTCCAATCATGAGAAAAACATCAGACAAATCCCAACTGGGGCACATTCTACAAAATACCTGACCAGTACACCTCAAAACTGTCAAGATAACCTAAAGCAAGGAAAGTCTGAGAAACTGTCACAGTCAAGATCAGCTTAAGAAGACAGGGCTAATGAATACAATATGATATCCTGGATGACATCCTGGAGCAGGAAAAGGGCATTTGGTAAATGCTAAGGACATTTAAATCAAGTGTGGACTTCAGTTATTCATAATATAGCAATATTGGCTCTTTAATTGTAGCAAACAATGTTAATTATAGGGGAAGCTGGGTACAGGGCACGTGGGAACTCTACTATTTTTGCAATTTTCTGTAAACCTAAAACCTAAAAACCTAAAAAATAAAGTTTATTTGGAAGAAAAGAATGTAGAAACACAGCATCTGAAGGCATGAACAGCTACTTCACAGAAGAGGAAATCTGCATAACTAATAAGTACATGAGAGATGCTCAAGCTCACCAGCAGCCCGGGAAATGCAAATCCACTGCTCTGTGGATTTGTACATGCACCAAATGAACAATATTAGGAAGTATGACAATACCTGGAATTGGAAAGCAATTATTTGGCATTCTCTCTCTTTTAAAAAAATTGATTTTAGAGAGAGGAAGAGAGAGAAACATCAATTGGTTGCCTCCCACATGTGCCCTGACTGGGAATGGAATCCACCAGCCAGCGGAGCCACACCGCCCAGGCCTTTGGCATTCTCTTTTAAAGCTGAATATTGACATGCCCCACCAATTTCGTTCCCAGGTGTACATCTAAAAGAAACTCTTGTACATGGTCACCAGGAGGTACAAGAATGTTCACAGCAGCACTAGGTGCAATAGGCAAAAACAGAAAACCACCTGGGAAACCATCAAGGGGAAATGGGCAGATAAACTGCAGTGTGTTTACATGACAGAATGTCACACAGCAGTGAAAATGATGGACTACAACATGTTGATTTGGCCTAACTAGCTATCTAATAAATTACATATGTAAACAAAGGGATGAAAAAACCCCACCAAACTGAGGCTAGTGCTCTCCTTTGGGAATAGGGTCAGGAGGCAGAAAGTTGGGATGAGAAAGGGTGTGTATATGTAGGCTATTTATATGTAAGTATATGTAAGTTATTAGTAATGTTTTAGATCTGGGGGTTACATGGCATAATCAGGATGTTTGTTATATAATTTAATAAATAAAAGAGGGCCACCCATGAACCAATGATAAAAGTGAGTTATGAACCGATGCTGTGCATTACAGATAGCCCACCTCCAAAAAAAATAGAGAAATTCTTAAAATCTTTGTTTATTAAAGTGGTAAACACAAATTAAGTGACAAATACGAGGTAGATATTAGTGGTGGAAAAATCAGCAAATTAGTAAATGGAGTAGGTAGCCCTAAAACCTTCAAATGTACAGTAAAACCTCGATATAACAAAGACTAATTCAGGCAAGGGGGTGTTCATAAAAGCCAAAAGTCCATTACATAATAAAGTAGGTTTTCCGAATGCATTTTAAAAAATTGACAAATTAGTTTACCTGTTTTTACTCATGTAGACATGTTTGTGTAATTAAAATTAAGTATGTATGAAAAGTTTAATTTCACAGAAAAGTTTTCTATATGTATTACAGTAATTTTAAATTTATACTGAGTAGGTCTAGTAAATGCATGCATTCACCAGTCACCTCCAGTAAACGAATGCACACAGCTGGGGCCATATGTTGGAAAAGACACTAGTAATTTCACTGACATAGACAAATATTACATATCTACAGCTATAGTCCACATATTTAAATCCAAGAGTCACCGCTGGTAAGCAATGTTCGAGGAAGATTAGCACGTGATCACTCTGCATTGTGCCTGGTAATTGGCTCTGTTACCCGTGGGGTGACTTTCTGCTGCAGTTTTAACACGTGTGCTGACGTTCCCATGTGCACTAAGCCACGCCCCAGCTGTGTGCATTCATTTACTGGAGGTGACTGGTGAATGCTCAGGAGAGTTTAATTAATGTAGAATGTTTCCTTACAGCTCCCCATCTGACCCTTACCAATTGTGAGAGGCCAGTCCAGGCCTCCCCCACCATAGAGTTTTTGCTTCTAACCCCAGGGAAGTTGCCGCACCTCCTCTGCTAGGTTGATCAAGTCCTGGTTTCCCTAAAACTGAGGGGACTCCTGGGATGCAGAACTTTCAGTGTGAAATCTAAGACAGTCCCAGGCAGACAGCGTCGAGGCGGTCACTGCACCTGAATTCTAGGCTTGCTCTCCAAGAAGGATCCCTCCCACATGGCCACCCCCACGGCCAGTGAGGATCTCACCTGAATGGTTTTCTTGTTCAAGGTAAGCTGCTGAGCCTCAGAGAACTGTCCCCAAGCCCCTCCCTTCTACCCTGCTTAACAATGTCCACATCCCCAGCCCCTGACGGCCCCAGCCGCCCCTCCTCAGCCCAGAAACTCCAACAGGAGTCTGATGGGTGCGGGGCAGGTAAGGGGCCACAGGCCCAGGTGGCTGTGGTTCCAGTGCACTGGGGGGTGGGGGGAAGGCAGGAGTATAAAGAGGCAGGTTGCTGGGGCCCTTTCCTTGGCTGGGTCTGGTTGGCGTGAGCTGCCTGAGGGCTCCGTCCGTGGGTGGCTTGTACACACAGCCCCCAAGATGGCTCGGCTCTGCTAGTTCTGGATCTCGCTGGGGGCTCTGTGATGGGTGGGGCAGTGGGGTTGCCATGGGGTTGTTTTCAAGCTTGCAAAGTTGGCTCTTTGCGCTCCTTCTTTCTGAAGATCCTCTGGTCTCCCTCTCTTTTTCTTACTAAAGCCTAAGGAGGCTGCAGCCAACAGAAGCCTGTTTTGGAGTGTCTCTGCTGGCACAACTTAAGGCTGCCTCGTGGCACAAAGAACCCTTCTCTACTCTGAGGCCTTCCTTTCCTTCTCAGAAAAGGATACTAGGAAAAGCATGTCCTTGGCTCAGGGAACCAAGGTGAAGCTTTGGTTATTCTATCCAAAAGAATGGGGCAGGCCTGGCTGGGCGTGGCTCAGTAGCTGAGCATTGACCGAGGATCTAAGAGATCAGTTTGATCCCCGGTCAGGGCACATGCCCAGGTTGTGGGCTCCATCCCCAGTGGGGGGTGTGCAGGAGGCAGCCGATCAATGACTTCCATTATTGGTGTTTCTACTTCCCTCTCCTTTCCTCTCTGAAATCAATGAAGATATGTTCAAAAAAGGGATGGGAAGGAGCTGGCTGGGCCCCGTATAACCCAGTCTCAGAGGGAGTAATGGAACAGGGCCTCAAAAGCTGCCCCTCTACCCGCCCCCATCTCCATGAAACTCAGTGTTGGAGAGCTGCAGGCAGGACCCCCATAAGGAATAGGAGTCAAGATTTGGGAAACTTGGGAGTGGGGTCTGTGGTACAGCTGTTTAACCACCTTTGTCTTCTAAACTCCGGCCAGCTTTACTAGAACCATCAGCTCAAAGAGAGCACCAGGGGGCATTAAAGAGATGAACCTGAGACCTACACTGTGAGCTGCAGGCATTCCTTAAGTTCAGATTGCTCCTCCCCCGCCCCCGAACAATGGGGCTAGCAGCTGCCATTCTAGGGCCTCTGAGCACCAGGTGGTACCTTCCAGATGCCACTGCATTAACTCTTCCTGGGACTGTGGAGGTCTGAGTGCTTGAGATGCTGAATTGATGAAGATCGAGGACTCCACCCCTGTCCTCTGGGCCAGCTGTTAAGGCTCTGGACAGCTTCAGATTAAGGAGGTGCTCAGCAGAACCGAGATGGGCACAGATCATGCCATGATCTTTGCCTGAAGTTCAGGGTGCTGGTTCCCTTTCTGGGGAGTAGGTGACTAAAACAGAGGTTCTTGTCCTTATACCTGTAACTAGCTAAGACCAACTACTCCGGGCATGAAAGCCGAGAAGGAGCAAGAGGCCATTACTCACTGCAGCTGGGTCCTAGAGAACCCTTAGGCCCGCATCTCCCTAATAAAGCCGGGGGAATGCTGCCTCCTGGCACTGAAGTGCTACCCGGGTACCAGACTTAGCAAATATGAGCGGAAAACCTGAGTATTCTCTTGAGCTTAGAGACAATTCTCCTAAGACTCGGCGTCATGAACTAAGCTTAACTGAATTGAAAGAATTTTTTCCCTTAACCTCGCAGGGGTTCAACATTCCTTGTCAATTCCAATGCTTCTCTGACCAGCATTCATGTCACCAAGAGGAAGTGATCCTGATCCCAGTTCCAGCCTTTCATGGTGACATGTTTCCACACTCTGGTCTTCTCTGCAGACCACACTATCTCTACTTTAGAAGGGAGGAAATGTCCTGTCAGCTGGGACTTTTTCAAAGCAGCATAACTACTTACTGTTGGAGGAGAGATTTAGGCCTTCTGCTCAGTCAGCTGGCTTTTATACCCTGATGCTGGGAACCACGTGAGTTCCATTGTAGCCTGACCCCTCCCGACTCCTAAGTTGGGCTTTCTTGACTGCTTGGATGCTACTGTCTGAACTTGTGAAATGAGGTAGATAACTTCTGAGGGTTTCACAGACCCCACCCCCTGAAGTTAGGGGACACCAACTAAACCGCTCCTGTAGGTGCAGGAGCTGATATCCAGCTGGGAGCGAGATACTAGCTGGATTGCTTGAGGCAGTCCCCAAACTGCTACAAACACCCATTAGGTGCAGGTGATCTGAAATGCAGGGGATGTCAGCATTCCTTGTGGAGAACTTATAATGCTTCTAAGCATCCTGCAGAACACATGAACAACGTGGAGTGTTGCCTAGCTTTTGTGATTCTTCTATAACTATTGATACATCTTTAAGTCCCCTTATGCTGCAGAAAAGGCCACAGTCCAACTCTCATGTGCTTAGAGGAAGCCACCAAAAATCATCCTGTATTGGTCACCAGCCTGGCTCTGCTCTAGCTTCTGCAAGCTACCAGTCCCTCTTCTCATTGGTGCCAGTCGAAAATCTTTCCCAAACAACTGTATAGTGGCCTTTGTCAGTGGGTGACAGCTGATTCTCAGTGAAATAACAATATAAAGGTTATAAAGCTGAGCCTTTGAATTACCTTTTATTTTATGCTGGCATTAATATTTCCGTGTGGAATACTGAATAGATGATGGTTGACTGTTTTCACTTATCAAGGTCTATTACCTTATGTTCTTCAGCCATGCCATACCCAGCTCAGGCTTCACTTTCTTGGTTACACACAAATCACATTGTCACCAGCAATTGCTCTCACCTCTAAAACCTGGTTTCAAGGATCCCCTCCTCTGTGAATGACTTACTCTTCTGGTTCCCTGGCTTTGGCACCCACACTACAGAATTCTCTGGTCTCCTCGGGGCTGCCTATCCATTGACCCTAGGACTCTGTTATTCCCATTTCTCTTTGGCCTGACTCCTTGTTTGGCCTGGAGGTGGTGGTTTATCATCACTCCCTCTTTCCCCTGTTACATTTTCTTGGCATGATCACAGCTGTTGTAGAACCCAACTATTCACGTTGCAGCTGGGGAAAATAGCACAACAGGGCTGTCCTTTCCCATTAAACTAGCGTGACCCTTTACCTTAAATGGGTACTCGCCACAGCCCAGCCACCCCACTGTTTCCCTAGTGAGTTTGCTTTTCAACTTGCCAAGGTGGCTATTTTACACTTTTTTTTAAACCTATGTCTTTATCTGTCCTCTTCAGCTGATAAACCTCACCTCATAATTTAAAGAATAGAATGACTTGGAGAGAAATGCCTATTGTCAACATCTGACCCACAAACCTCTCCACACCCATACCCACACCCTCCTCTCTTCTAGTACAGAGGGAAACCTGCCCATCTTTGCCGGGATCCCTCTCCTCAACAGCTTCACTCCTGTGATTAACTCATCTCCTTTTGTGCATTAACCTTCTCTCCTGGGTCCATATCCCCATAAATATAACACATTGTAATCTCCCATCTTAAACTCATACCCGATCCCGCATCCTCCCACCATCGAGGTTCTCTGCCGCTGCTCGGCGAACACCTTCTGGAGAGTTGTCTGCTCCCTGCCTTCACTTGGTCATTTCACATTTGCTCTTCAGCCCACTCTTATCTGGATTTTTACCGGTCCACTGAAGCAGATCTGCCAGGGGCCACCGGTAACCTCCATGCTGCCAATACAATGGCCACTTCTGTTCTCTTACCGGACTGCTCATCAGCACCCAACAGGTTTACCCTCACTCCTCCTGCTGGAAAGAGTCACCCCTTTTAGCTTTCCTGATCTACCCTCTTTCTAGCTTGCTTTCAAACCCTCTGGCAACCCCTTCCCAGCCTCCTTTCTCGCTCTCAACAGCATATTACCCAGTGTCACCAATATGCTGAGGATTCCCAAACTTATATCTTCACCTTTGACCTCATCATGGAACCCCAGATTCTAATACACATACTCAAGATGCCTTCACAGGATGTCCACAAGCCATCTCAAATGTTAACTTTCCAAAACAGAACTAAGGACTCCTCCCCAAATTAGTTCAATGTTTCCTATTCTGGTAAATGGCAAATCACATCCCACATAGGTGTTCATTATTCTTCTAAGCATACATAAAAAGTAATACTTTATTTGGGATTTCTCTAATTCCTTGTCATAACAATACCTACAAGTCATTTTTTAAAAAACATCTTTATTGATTTCATAGAGGAAAGGAGAGGGAGAGAGAGATAGAAACATCCATGAGAGAGTCATGGATCGGCTGCCTCCCACACACCCCTGACTTGGGATCGAGCCTGCAACCTGGGCATGTGCCCTGACCGGGAATTGAACCCCGATCACCTGGATCCTGGGTCAATGCTCACCCACTAAGCCACGCCCGGCCGGGCCTACAAGTCATTCTTGATCCCTCCTTTGTCCCCAAACTATTGGTGCACTGTCAGTGTTACCTCCACGGTGTACTTTAGAGATGCCCTGAGCTCCATCTCCACTGCCTCAGCCCCGTGCAGCCAGCATCTCTCACATGGACATCTACAGATTTCTAACAGGATTTTCCAATCCCACTTATTTTTTCAATCTTTTCACAACCATCAGAATTTTTTTTTAAAGGTAAAGCATCACCTCCTTCCACTATGTGGACATTTTTAATGGCTTCCTACTGAGTTAAAATAAAACCCGAAGTCCAGTAGGGTCTGTAAGGCCTGATACGATCTTGCTCCTGCCTTTTCAAGCTGCTCCTACCACTCATGCTGCTGCTTCACTGATCTTAGTTTCTTGAACTTTCTTATTCCATCTGTTATCACTTCAGTGTCTGTCTTTGGCTCATCACATGGCTGATGTCCTCTTGTTTATATTCACCGTTCTCAATCTGTAATTCTTACGTGTTCTATAGCTCACTCTTCTCTATAGATACTCCAAGTGGGCAGCGATCTTGACTTTTTTGCTCACTTCTGTATTCCCAATGTTCAGAACAATGACTGAAACATAGAAGGGTCCTCAACAAGTACTAAGATTCACTTTGAAAGCCCTAGCCAGTTTGGCTCAGTGGTTAGAGCATCAGCCTGCACAACGAAGGGTCCTGGGTTCGATTCCAGCCATGGGCATGTACCTCTGTTGTAGGCTCGATCCCCAGCCTTGGCTGGAGCTCATGCAGGAGACAACCAATCGATGCATGTCTCACATTGGTGTTTCTTTCTCTCCCTTCCACTCTCTGAAAAGCAATGGAAAAAATATCCTCAGATGAGGATTTAAGAAAAACTCATTTGAAAGAGTGAATAAATGAATATGCATTGGGTCCTCAAATGTAGATAATGATAATATCAGCCTAAATCTGTTTTATGTGCTAGGCTCTGCTGTTTAGCTTACTAACTCAATCTTTACTACACTCTCCTGAGGTTGGAAACTTTTATCATATGTATTTGACAGATGAGATTGCTGTTGTATGATAATCAGATTTTGTTAGCTCATAAATGGTAGGGCCTGGGTTCAAATTCAGGCCTGTCTGATGCCAGAGCTTATGAGCACTACCATTGGGAAACACAGCCTCTCAACGGCATTACTGAGCTTCAGCACTGTCATCATGGCCTATAGGGGAAACACATGTAGCCATTTAAAAAAAAAATCCACTTTGAAGAGTAGCTAGGGGAACTTTTTTCAGTGGGGCTTAACAACGGGTATTAAACAAAAAACCAAAACACACCCTCCCCCCCAAAGACCCTCTGACAGCATCCATATTTCTTCCTGGTGCCCTTTCCTACTGTCCCTGGCTGGCCATGGGAGCAGGGCTGTAGAGGACAGAGATGGGAACCTTGGAGAGTTGGGGAGGGAGTTGGGTGGATGTGGCAGGGATTCTCTGGCCCATCCATGGCATTAATCTCGTAAGTCTGACTGGCTGCATTTCTGAAGTATTTTTGAATCCGGCTCTTCCTCCCTGCACTCACCCCCACAGTTTAGGGTTTTATCACAGCTCATCCTGAGCAATGAGCACGCTCATTCTGCCTTCCAGAACCAGCATTGCATCCAACTAGGATGTCCTTCTGAGCTCATGCCTCTCCTGAAAAGCTCCAATAGCTTCAAAAGCGGCTCCAGCTTCTCCAGCCTCCATCCCTGTCTACTCTTGGCAGCCCACTACCCCTGCTCCAGCCACGCCATCTCATTCTTTCCAGCCACCATATTTAAAAAATCGCTATCAGCACGAAATTCCTTCAGCTGGGAAGGAATTCTCCAAGGCCAGTCCAAACATATCCCTTCTGAGAGATGGTCATTTCCCTACTCAGTCCTGGAGGCCCCCTGCAGATCTCCCTGGGGGCTGCCCTACAGCACGGTAGAGCAGTGGGTTCATTTGGCTGTTTCTCCCTCTAGTCTGAGCCCTTTTAGGGCACTTGTTCATGGTATTCTTAAAATCCAAAGTGTGTCTGTAAGTTGTTGAATGAGAAGAAAAAACATGTGGCTCATCTTGTTGCTGAACCAAAGTCTGAGTACTTGATGCTTCCAAAGGCCAAAACTCAATTTTGAGTTTAGGAGTAAGAAAAGGTTTATGGATCGAGAAGGTGCCAACAGAAGATGGATTTGAGGTACCAGCAGGTCTCCCATCTTGCTTGCTGCGCTAGGTTAAGGGCTCCTAAGGGGCTGGAGGAATAGGTGTGCAAAAGCGCTTGTGGGGCCAGTTTTAGAGGGCCTTGGGAGTTGGCCACTTATGGTAAAGGTGTGTCAACAACTGGACAACAGACCCTTCGCTTCTGACATATAACCAGTGTTCAAGTTCTGGTTACGTCCTGGTCCTGTGGTTCCAAGTGTGTGGGTGAGACTTTGGTTCTGGGTGCAGCTGGAGGTAAAACCTCTGTGCACACCCCCGCTTCGTGACTTGGTCTTGGTTTATTGTATTTAAAAAGCAACTAGGTATCTCATCAAGCAGAATAGGACCATTTTGAGCTGGTTCTTGGGTTACAATCTTCTCCAACTACACGTCAAGGAGGAGGGAGGTCTCTGGTGCCATGGAGAAAGATGTGATCTACACTGACCCTGGCTGCCCCAGGCTCCTATTTGCACCCCTCTTAGGTGAAAAATACATCAGTGGCAATTAGGGTGAGACACTGTGGTTTCTCTGCCAAGAGGTGGCATGAGATATGGGGAGAGCTCTGGTGGCAAGCAGTCCCCAGCCTGGGAAACCTCAGGAACTCACCTGTACATGGGTGAGGTCATTTAGTTGTACACCTGTAAAAACGAAAGGTAGGGGTTAACCACAGCGTGCTTCTCCATGTCCTGCTCCATCCTAGCATGGTGCTCATGGGCTGTTCCCAGACATGTGCCTGAGGGTGGGTGACGGTGTTTGCTTAGAAAAAGCTCCATAAACCAGGCCCGACTTTGGCAAACAAGCCTCTAGTACTAGTGCTCAAACTTGACTGCACTTTGCAATCACTTGGGAGCTTTTGAAAGACACGGATGCCTGGGCCCATCCCCAGAGATTTTGCTTTAATTGGTCTGGGTGGGGACCAAGATTGGTATTTTTTAAAAGCTCTCAGGTGATGATTCTAATGTGCAGGCAGCCAGAGAGCTGGTCTAAATTGATTAGGCTGAATTAAAAAAAAGGAACATTCTACTTTACCGTTGAAGTATTACAGATGTCCCACAATTTCCCCCCTTCCCCCCATCCTCCCAGCCCCTGCCCTGGAACAGACTGACATATCTCAGGGGAGGTGGGGTAGATGGGAAGAGATTAAAGAACTCATACATAGATGCATAACCAATGGTCACAGAATGTTCCTTCCTTGCTCAGATGGGAAGGAAGAGCCTTGTCTGCAAAGGGGCTGAGGGCTCGCTGCTTTGGAGGATCCAGGCAGAGCCCCACCCAATGCCTGGGGTTTTAACTCCAAGACTGGGGTGGGCACACTTTTACTACAGAGAGCAAGATAGTAAATATGCTAGATTTCATGTGCCGTTTGGTCTGTCCTAGCTACTTCTTGTAGGGAAGCAGCCATGGACAGTGTGTGAGTAAGTGACTATAGCTGTGTTCCAGAGAACTTGATGTACAGACACTGAAATTTGAATTTCATACAATTGTTATGGAATAGTCTTGTTTTTCACAACCCAGTCATTTAAAACATAACCATTTTTAGCTTGTGTACCATACACAAAAAAGGTGGTGGGCTGGATTTGGCCTGCCAGCTGCCTGCTCTGAGAGATGAGTGGCGGCCACTCTTCGGTTTGATAAATGGTAAATGCTTCCCCCTCTTCCTTCCCTGGGCTTTCCCACTTCTCCACTGACAATGACCTGCAAACCAGCTCTCGCCACGGGAGTGTCAATCAAGATACAACTTGAAAACCACAATGAGGTATCACTCCACACCTGTCAGCAAATGAACAAGTGCTGGCGAGGGTGTGGGGAAAAGGGCACCCTAGGACACTGCTGGTGGGATGCAGACTGGGGCAGCCACTGTGGAAAGCAGGATGAAGTTTCCTCAGATTAAATTGACCTGCCGTTTGACCCAGTGAGCCCACTTCTAGGAATATATCCTAAGAAACCTGAAATACCAATCAGAGTATATGCACCCCTATGTTCATAGCAGCGCAATTCACAATAGCTAAGATCGGGAAACAGCCCAAGTGCCCTTCAGTAGATGAGTGGATAAAAAAGCTGTGGCACATTCACACCACGGAATGCTACGCAGCTGTGAAAGAAGGCTCTTCTATCCTTTGGGACAGCATGGAGGGAACTAGAAAGTGTTATGCTAAGTGAAATAAGCCAGTCAGAGAAAGATAAGTACCACACGATCTCACATGTGGAATATAATAAAAACTGAACAAAATGGATCCAGAGACATAGAAGCATGGAACAGACTGAGGGATCTGAGGGAAGGTGGGGAGGGGGGAGTGGGCGGGGAGAGATTAACCGAAGAACTTGTTCATAAGCATAACCCGTGGACACAGACGTTGGTCTGGGGAAGGCCTGGGGGTGGGGTGGATGTGGGGTAGAGGGGATTAATGGGGGTAAAAAGGGGACATCTGTAACTTCAACAAAACTTTAGAAAGTTAAATATAGTTCTACTTGACTTTTCTAACCTGTGCACTTCACCCTGAAAAAAACATGCTCGTGTATACTCTGTACCTGGGACTGATAGAAAAGCCTTTGTTTAACTCTTAGTCACATTTCCTTCTAGGAGCTGAGGTCAATGTAACAACTGAGCAGATGTTGTTCCTTATGGAGTCCTCAGAATTGGGGAGAGGAAGCAGCAAGAGAGACTGAGTATCTAGAGGCTGTCTCGCTGTTTGCCCTCTTTCCTGACCAGATTGACGGGCATCATCCAACAGTGTCTGCTCCAGACTATGTCCTAACTTCTGCTCACCTTTCCGTGTCTTAGAGGGTCCCTGTGTCCGGCTCAACAGTAAACCATGAATAGTCTGAGATACACAGAAGAAACAGTTCCTTTTCCCCTTCCGGTCGTTGTCCTGTGGCAGCTGTGGCAGAGCCATGAGGGGGAGTTAGTGTGGGCAGGACACCCTGAGGACACCCCGAGGACGGTAGAACAGAAGTGGAAGCAATCCGAATCCTTGACACTGGTTAGCCACTGAATGAACCACTGGAGCTGCCCTACTCTGGACTTGTTACATGAGCTAAATTTTCCATTGTTTAAATTCACTTCTAACTGGGTTTTCTTATAGCTGGAAACATTAAAACTCAGGTCTGGAAAACTACATCTTCCACAGCGTCCAATCCTGGGTACATAATGGATTCGTAGTCGGATACCATGCATCCAATTTAGCAAATACTTTTTATAAGAGTCCCTTTATGAAAGGACTGCCTTCTTCAGATATCTCTGGCAGGGTAGCCATCTCCAGTTTATTTTACTTGAAGTCTCAGTGACATACAATGTAATTGGGGGGATCATAGCCCCTCTCAGCTGAAGAGCATTAGTCCTTGAGCTGACTCTGTTCCTCCCAGGCTGGTAACCAAGGCTTTACAGGTGAACTCGGCATCTTCTGAGAATCCTGTAACTCGGAAGGACTAATAAACCAACACATAGCCCAGCTGAGCGTGGCTCAGCGGTTGAGCATCGACCTGGGATTTGGAAGATCAGTTTGATTCCCGGTCAGGACACAAGCCAGGGTTGTGGGCTCGATTCCCAGTCGGGGGTGATCAGGAGGCAGCTGATCAATGACTCATCACTGATGTTTTCTCTCTCCTTCTCCCTTCCCCTCTCTGAAATCAATAAAAACATATATTTAAAAAAACACCAACACATAATGAATCAATCAGGTATTTGCAAAGTTGCCTACAAAGTGGGCTCTGCTTTATAGTTTGAGATGCAAATATTCTCTTCCTTTCTGGTTACTTTGGCTGCTTAATGAATCCAAAACTCTGTGACATAAAACAACCATTCTCAGATTGTGGGTCAGGAGTTCAGACAGGGCACAGTGGGGAAGACTCATGGGGGGGGGGTAGCTTAAAGCCTGGGGCTAGAATCATTTGAAGCAACACTCACTCACTCGCTCACTCACAGGTCTGGTGGTTGATGGGCAGATACAAAAATCTGAGGCTTCTCTGACCCCTCTCTTAGGGTCTCACTATGTGGTCTTCCAGTATGACTGCTTCAGGGTAGCTTGACTTCTTACAGGTTCACTTAGGACTCCCAGGGTGGGTGTCAAGAAAGAGAGCTAGGTAGTAACCATGCTACTTTCATGACCCAGCCTCAAAAGTTACGCAGTATTACACCCACCCCATTCTATTGCTCAGGGAGTTACAAAGGCCTTCCCAAGTTCAAAGAAAGGGAAATAGACTCTACTTCATGGAGTGTCGACATTGCATTACACTGTAGGAATATGTGGCATGGGATACGAACTGGTTCCTGCTCCAGCCCGAGCTTTCACTATTTCTCTAGGGCCTGTAGGGGTTTCAGGATGTGAAGGCAAAGGGACATGCCCTGCAGCTAAAACCTCTGCCAGGCTGGGCAAGTGGTGTGTAAAATAATAACGCCTGCTCCTAGGTTGATTTGTTCCAAAAGGAACTTGGATGGGTCCTTCCTAACTTGAATGTTCCTTGGGGGTTCCTGCCTCAGAAAGGAATGCAGATCTGTGTGGCTCAAGGGAGCTCAGCCTGGTGTCATATCCAGAGGAAGCCCTGGTGCTCGGTAACTGGGATCTTCTACCTTTTGACCTGTCGCCACATATTCAAGTGGTTAAATGGCCCAAAAAAAACCCAGACAGGCAGTTGCTGCCCATGCATGAATTTTTAGTTCATGAAGCACTTTCAAGCTTCATGTTTATTGACATATCACTTTAAACAAGGAGTTGAAATTCATTTTAGTTCAATAATCAGCTCCGAGAAATGCCAAGTGGAGCAAGCTGTGTGGTGGTGGTGAGGTGCTCTGGGGGATAGTAGGGCCGGAATAGGGGGTTGGCGAGGGTGGTGGGGAAGGCAAGGAGCTGCCTCGCCTGCCCTTAGGAGGTGTGGAATCTGAGCCTGCTTCCTACAGGGAGCACAAATGCAGACTACCCAAGTCAAGACAATAATGCTAGAGCAAAACTGTATTTAAAATTTTTTTTTCAAATAGTTCACATTCACTATTTCGTATTAGTTTCTGGTGTACAGCAGTGGTTAGACAATCATATCGGGAATCATCTTTTAAAGTGTATTTCCAATACCCACCTGGTACCATACATAGTTGTCACAATATTATTGACTACATTCACTATGCTGTACTTCGTCTCTGTGACTACTTTTCAACTACCAATTTGTACTTCTCTATCCGTTCACCTTTCTCACCCAGTCCTCGAATCCCTCTCCCTGCTGGCAACTTTCAGACACTTCCTATATCTGAGTCTGTTTCAATTTTGTTCCTTTATTTTCTTTAGGTTCCACGTATAAGTGAAATCATGTGGCATTTGTCATTCTGACTTATTTCACTTAGCATAATACTCTCTAGGTCCATCCATGCTGTTGCAAATGGTAAAATTTCATTCTCTTATGTCCAAGTAATATTCCATTGTATGTCCCACAGCTTTTTTATCCCACTCATCTACTGATGGACATTTGAGTTGTTTCCATATCTTGGCCATTGTAAATAACACTGCAGTGAACATAGGGGTGCACATATTCTTCTGAATTAGTGTTTCGGGTTTCTTTAGATACACTCCCAGAAGTGGAATTGCTGGGTCATAAGGCAGTTCCATTTTTAATATTTCGAGGGACCTCCATACTGTTTTCTATAGTGGCTGCATTCCCACCAACAATGCACAGGGGTCCCTTTTCTCCTCATGCTTGCCAGCACTTGTTTATTGATAGCCATTCTGACAGGTGTGAGGTGACTAAAAAACTGTCTTAAAAGGGTCATTTCTCCTTTTATCAGCACCCCTTTAAATACAATTAATCCAAACACTGTCCAACTTAACGCATGGCTGCTGTGAAACCAGCATCACCAAAACACAGGTACTGGTGACGAGAGGCTTCCATGTCACTTGAGCTACAATACCAAAACCAAGCAGTGTACATGTGGAGTGTACGCTTAATGAGAGAGTCAAAGGCTAGACCCCTGGAGCCCTGGGAATAAATCCCTGAAACGGGAAGAGCAAGTGAGTCTAATGCAGCCAAAGACTAGAGCCCAAGATCACCCAGAAACTGATCCAGAGGACTGAAAGGTGTTTGCCTGGATTTTGGGCACCATGTTTGTTCCAACAGGTTGGGTGCAGATCCTCACATACTTGGGAATCATCAAAATGTAACAACACTCAGAGGGAAGAAGGGGAGGGGAGTAGGTGGGTGGGTGGGAGAGAGTAACAGAAGAATTCATATGCACAACCCAAGGACACAAACAGTGGTGTGGTGAGGGACTGGGGAGGAGAGTGGGGCAGGTGGGAAGGGGTCAATGGGGAGAAAAAGGGACACCTGTAACATTTTGAGGGGGAGGGAGTAACAATCCTTCAGCCAGGAGGGTTGATACCAAGGAACTAAAAAAAAACAAAAACAGGAGTGACCACTGAGAATTCCCTAGAGGGAAAAGGGTTGCCTTGAACCAGAAAGGAAGATAAGGAGAGTTAAGTGATTGTCAAGGTTGGGGTGGTTCATCTCCATTATTGTGGTCTTAAGCTGGGATGGCTGGAAAAACAGGGACTAAGTTATATGTATGTATTGGTTAACTTGTATAAATGCACATATTGCTACTGATAAAGCTGTAGGGAATGGGAAGGTGGCATGTCTTGTGCCCTGGCTTATCAGCCTGAACGTCCTTTTAAAGTTTTAGGGTTTTGATCTTTAAGGTCTTGTCTGGAAGAAAAACTCAGTGTCAATGTGAGAAATTCAAGATTGCCAAGTGTCTCTTCAACTTTTAGACTTCCACTTTAAAAATTAAACACTGGCTAGTATGGAACAAGTCTTCTTCCTTAAATATTATAACTTGGCTTATTTCACTTGAGAGTTTCTAACTGCCTTTCTACCTAAACCATCCACACTTGTTTTTTATATGTGAAAGACTTGATTTCTGAGAAACTAAGCTACTCCCTGAATGCTCCAGAAAAGGCATCAGTGAGTATAAAAAAAAACACCTGTAGGTTCTCATTTAGTTTGGATCCAGTGGGAAAAGTTAGCTGTCCCTAGAAATCATCCCTGTGCTCTGGGCCAGGTGCCAGGTACAGAAGATGCCCTAACTATTTGAGTCAGCTAGTGCCTGGCTCTGGGTCCTCAAAGATGATTCTTAAGAAGCTCTGTCCTGAAGTCTATGAAAAAGTCACCATGGCACTAGGGAGAGATTAGAGAGAGGATACAGGGCTCAGGAAAAAACAAAGGAATTAACAGTAGGTTTCTCCACGGTCAAGTGTAGAAATTAAAAAAAAAAAATTCCCATGAAAAGATAATATTCAGTTACATCTGTAACTTTTACAAGATCCCAGCAATATTAATAAAGTAATGAAATGGAGTGCTTAATATGTTGCAGTCATTTTTCTCAGTGCATCAAGTTACTTCATCTCCTTGTGCCTTACTTTACTACCCCCATTTTACAGATGTGGAAACTATCTCCTTTTTAGGGTGGATGTGAGGATTAAAAAATAATGGCTACCATTCATTGAATTCTTAGTACATGACAATTATTATTCTAAGTGCTTTACATGGATGATCTCACTTAAAAATCTGTCAAACTAATGAAAGAACTGTACAGTACATACTTTGTAATCCACTTTTTCATTCAATAAAACTGGGATATTGTCATTAAATATTATCTCATAACTTTTAATGATTTCACAGAATGCCATAATACTGATGTATTATGGTTCAACCAATTCCCTTTTGATGGACATATGTATAGTTTCCAGCTTTCATCTGCTATAGAAGCATTTTCCTTAAAGCTAAAACTTCTTCCATATTCATGGTCATTTCCTTAGGATAACTTTCTAGAAGTGGAATACCTGAATATGTGTTTAAAAACAATGTCATATGCTCTTCAGGCAAGTTCTATCCATTCACATTTACTAACAGCTAGTGAGAGGTCCTAGTGCTCCCCATTCTTTCACCAGGGGTGGCCTTCTGCCTAAATCCTCAACTTGGTGGTGAAAAATTAGTGTCTGTTATAATATACATTTCTTCAGTTTTTGGAGAGGTTGATCTTCACTTGGACTATCTTATATTTTCATGTACATCTTATTTCCTCAGGATAAACTCCTAGAAGTGAAATTGCTGAATCAAAGGAAGTACTTATTTTTTATGGCTTTAATGGTGCCAAACTGCCCTCTGAGAAGATTATGCCAAATTACACTTTCTCTGGTGTAGAGCAGAGGACTCGTTCGGTATTATTACAAATTCAGTTATGTCGTATGTCATAACCAGAGGTAGAAATATCAGGGAACAGATGTTAGCCATACAGGTTCAGAGTCCTGGAGGTCTCCCGCTGGTCACACACATCAGCCCTTTACTCTCTGGACTGTGGGGGAACATGGGGCTTCTGGGCAGGAGCTCTTCATTGGCGAGTCTGAAGGTAGTACTGTGTGTGCTACTTGAATCGAGAGGATGGCTTTTCCAGCAACACCTGCTACCTATCGATCCTGGTCATGGCTCTAAAGCGTCTGTCTCACTATTTATGAGGTATGTTTGTCATTGACCATTTGGATGTTTTCTTGTGTCAGTTACATGTTCATTTTCTATCTTTTCCCTAAAAATTATAGACTTTTTATGTATTGACAGCCATATATGTTGAAAATGGTTTCCTCAGTTTTTACGTAACTTTCAACTTTAGTTAAGGTGTTCCCCCACCCCCTATAAAGAGATTTAAGACATTTTAAATGTCAATGTAGTCAACCCTTTCCCCTTTATAGGTTCTGCCTTCTGTATCATGTTAATAAGTCTTCACCAATATTACATAAATGTATCTCTTTCATAAGTTCATCTTATACATTTACATCTTTCCGTGACTTATGGTGATACGTGGTAAAAGGCGTGGACATAGTTACTCCCCTCCCCCAGTGGATTATCCAGGTGATTCATGCCACTTACTGGAGATGATTCACTATCACATCTAATGTTTGTAGGCACTTGGATCTGTTTCTGGACTTTCCTATTCTGCTTTGACTTGTTGATCTAGCTCTCAATCTTTTTCATTCTATAGCCTATCTTAATATCTGATAGAGTGAGTCCTAAATGAATCTCGCTTGGAAATACTTTTGCCACTTTATTTTCCAGCTGAACTTCCAAATCATGACGTCAAGTTTCAAGAAAATTCCATTTGTATTTCAACTGGTATCAAAACAAACTTATAAATCATCTTGAAGGAATTGATATCCTTCCAAAAGGCATCTTCTTCTGAGCGGCATGTCTAGGATGCCGTATTTCCTTGATTCTAAGACACCACCAATTGTGAGCCACATTGTTAATTTGATAGCAGACTCTCGAAAACCAAAACAATGTTATGTTACATTCAGAACTTAATAACTCTTCTAAATCACTTCCATCCAGGGACAGTAATCCACAGAGACAGGCCTCCTCCCTCGCCTCGCTGCCTAGCTTAAGCAGCGAGGAAAGTTACTCTCTTACGTGTTCGGAAATTCTGAGGTCAAACACGCTTCACGGCGGGTTGATTCAGCTTCTCAGCAATGTCATCGAGGTTCCAGCTCGTGTCCACTTTCCTGCTCTTCCTGACTCTACTGGCTTCTCCTTCAGGCTGCTGGCAGGTGGGGGGAGCAGTTCTGGCACAGTAATGTCCAGATAGAAAGGTGACATTTTATTTAAGAGGGAGGAGTCTTCCTAGTAATTCTGGCTTTTTTCTTATTTCAAGGATGGTGTCACTAGCCCACTCTGTAAACCAATATCTGTCGGGAGATGGGGACCAGCATAATTAAAGCCAAACAGAATGTACCCTCGACAGGTGGTGGTTATTCATAATTGGAAATCTTGGACCTTGGGACTAAGAAAACCGGGAGGGACAACAAAAATAACTTAGTTAAATTGTCCAGTTTAATTTAAACAGTTTTGAAATGTCTTTTGAAAATCAGCTGGGAGATTTTGACAGATGGGTGCTTAACACCTCATGGAAAATTCTTCATAACAGGCATGACTTGATCACTCCAATCTGTCCTAGCTTTGAAAATTCTAGGCTATTCTAAGGGACTACTTAATTGAGCTACTTTGTATGTAGCAGAAAAAGTTCTATGTGACAGGTTTCTGCTTCGGTGCTTCACTTAATATCTCTTTTCAAAGGTATTTTAATTGGTAATTAGGGATACAAATCTGAGTTAAGAGTGAATGGCACTAAAAATATAAATATTCGAGATAAGAGATGAACAAATACTTCTATGCATGGATAATTTCCCACATGCATGGCTAACATTTTAATTTATTTCTGCCTGGTGACTAGTGAAGTTTCCTTTGCTATTGATAGTAAGATATAAATTTCTACAACATTAAAAATTTGAAAAATCCAGTATCTTAGACTAGAGGCAGTAAAATAGAATGGTCGTTTATATACTATGTTGAGTCACAGAATCGTGCTTCAAGTCCATCCTGTTAATTAACAAACTAACAGGATGCAATTTAAAAGGGAAAAAATGTCAGTGTGAACTATGTAATGTATTGCATAGTAGCTAAACAATATTTTCAGATATTTTTGCACTCTGTGCATTCCTCTTTCCCTTCCCTATATTAGGCAAGTAGTTTTCAGAAAGCCTAATCTTTTGGGGAAACTGGCCTAAGGAGCTCAAAGGGAGAAGGGAATTCAGGGCAGAGTTAGGGGAGATTGGCATCCTCCAGGCCAGACTTTTCCAGGCTGACGGGGTGGAAGAGGGAAGGGAGATAGCAGTTGGAGCGGGGGCTCTCTCTTCATGGCAGTTAACCAGATGTCCAGACCCCAGAGAATGGCTGTGTGGGGACTCTATGCACACAGGATCCCTTGCCTTGTGTATGACATAGTCTCAACAAGGAGTCCCTGAATCCAAAGGCCAGTGGGAGCAGAGAGCAGCAAGCTTTTCGGGGGAAAACTGTGGGGACAGATGATTGATGACCAATGGTTCCCTCCATTCCTACCCCAGTGATAGCCTGGCACTGACTGCATAAAATCCTGAAACTGTCACCCAGGGAACAACATGCCAAGGATAACCAAGTTAAATTTCTGCCATCCTGTTGGGAAGGGCATGAAATCAGAAACAGTCATAAAAGAATATTTCTTGCACACTGGAGTTTAGCAGCTGAGAAACCCTACAGCTCATAATCTTAGGCTGATCTGACAGCAGCAGTGTGCCATGATGTAATCTCTGTCACAAGGGCCTGGGTTTTCGGTATGCAAGCAAATGAGAATGTTCTTGTCCTTTAGGGCACATTCAAGATTCCTTCTGTCACCTCAGGCCACCCCCTGGGATGTGGATCACGTGCAGGGCCTTCCTGATGGGGCTTTGGCCTCTCTTTGGATGAAGCTTACTCTCCTTTGTGGTCTGTGTGAGAAACTAGGAAAGCCCGAGGTGGATCAGTTCGACCTTGACCTTGAGAGAGCCCTTTATTGGGGGGCTGGGTGGAAAATGTGAAGGGATTAAGAAGTAGAAATTGGTAGCCACAAAATAGTCATGAGGATGTAAAGTACAGCATAGGGAACATAGTCAATAATATTGTAATAACTATGGGGCCAGGTTGGTACTTGAAATATTAGGGGGATCACTTGGTAAAGTATAACTGTCTACCTCTGTGCTGTACACTTGAAACTAATACATAATTTAAAAAAAACACTGAAGATATTTCAAGATCAGTAACAAGGATGCAATAAATGATCAAAAAAAAAAAAAAAGCCCTCTTTCCCTCTTTCTCTGGAAAGGACTGAGTTTAAGATGTGGGCCTTGGGGAAAAAGGACCCAGGAGGCAGGTCCCTTTGGTTTTAAACTGGGCCTGAGGCTCATAGCCACACACAGTCCAGTCTAGGTGACAAGGAGACCAGTTGGAGCTTGGGGCAAAAGCGTTGCTGAGTAGGTGACTTGGAGGCTAACGCAGGGGTGCATCCCTGGGGAGTGGAAAGACGGCCAAGCCCCATGGCCTATCAGCTCTGCAAAGCCTGTAAGAACAGTCGCGAGGCTCACCCTCCCTCAGATATGGGGACCAATCCCATTTGCCCCAGCAGAGGTCCAGGGCTCCCACGGTATCACCGCCCAGAAAACCTCCCTCCCCAGGGCAGCTCTGTGTATTCCCAGCCTGGCCACTCTCCTGCCCTCTGTCCCAAGTCCTCCTACTGTGCCTTCTGGAACTCCTGGTCTGTCGCCAGAAAAACGGCCTGCGTCTTCACCCTCTGATTTGTGTGGAACTTGACCTTGCTTAATGCAAAACTCTCCTGAGGACAGTGCTCCCTTCATGTTTCTCAAGGCTGATAGAGCCCAGAAGCTGGCAGGTTACCTTCCTCGCTCCTCACTGCCGCCTCCCGCAAACTAGCTTCTACTTGCAGGCTCGCCCTCCTTACGGCCACCCTCTCCCTTCCCTGGGGCTTTAGCAGCTGGCTCGCGCTCTCTCCTTGGACAGCACCATCAGCATCTGCGTAGGGGGTTCTTCTCATCCCTGGCCTCTCTGTCCCTGGACTTCATATTCTTCTTGCTGCCCCATGTCACCCATCTTTTTCCAGGGCCTTACCTGAAACCTCACAACCACTAACTGGACCACCTCCTGAAACCTAGCCTTCAGCACCCTACTCTCTGGCTCCCACCACCACCTATCTTTCCAGATCTTACCGGATGACCGTAACTCCACTGATTCTTCAGCTCCATAGAAACCCATCGACCTTTTACACGGCCAACCTCCCTCAGAGTCTTACCCAACGTATATCCTGAGGTCCATCGTTATAGTCATTCTCTTGCAAATACAACTCCTTTATCTTCATTCCCTAATACTCTCCAGGCAAAAACCCAAGCCTGGATCAGGTTCTCTCTCCATCTACATCACTCCCATGCAGCGGATGTGGCTGAAGGGAAACCCACAGCCACGCTGAATGTTCTTGTTTTATGTGTCTGATCAATAAATCTCAGATTTTTATGCTTGCTGCGCAGACACCCTGCCACAGTTTTCATTTGCCTGATCCTCCAAGAGGACTTCTGCACACCTCACTGGGCTCCATAAACTACAACATTCCTTCCTCCTCCTCAGTTGGCAACCTCATCTTTTATTTCACTGAAGAGAAAAAATCATCTTTCTGCCATCAAATCAATCAACTTCATCTGTCTCCACACACTCTTTGCTACTGGTACAGCAGCGGAATTCTTTTAAGATGCAAATGCTACTTTAAAACATACAACATTCCTCTGTTCAAAACTCCAGTGGCTTTCCATCCCATGTGGAATAAAATCCAACCTCGTTACCGCATTTCACTGACCTACCCGATCCGACCACCCCACTCTCTCTGACCTCATTTCCTTCCTCATGACCAACTGGCCTCATTCTCAACTCAAAGCTGGTTCCTTTGCATGGGCTGCTTTTTTCTATCAGACACACTTGCCCCACATGCTCATGTCTTGCTCCCTCACTTAATTCAGATCTTAAGAATCATTAGTGATTCTTTCCCTGATTATCCTAAGACAGACACCCACACCATGGCTCTCTATCCCCTGACCCTGCTTTTTTTCCTCATAGCACTTACATCATATATAACACTGTTATTTATTGCCTACATCATCTACTGGCATGTAAGCTCACGAGAGCAAGCACTTTCTCTGCCTTCATTACACCTCCAGTGCTAAAATAGTGACTGTACGTGTGGGTACTCAATAGACATATCTTGAATGAATATTTGAATTAAAGAGAATGATTGTTCCTGGCATGTCCCTCTGCATAGTTTCTTTATGAACTTGTGATGGAGGTGAGGGGCCCCAGGTCTTAGCCAAGTACCATCTCATGGCAACTAACAAACATAGCCAGGGCTGGCGAAAGGCCTTCTAGCCTGGTCTGGAAGCACCTGTGGGCGCTTCTCCGAGGAAAAGATTCAGGAGGGGCGGGCTACTGACTTCGAATATAAAGAAGTATTATGTGAAAGAAGGATACGTTTTATTACTTATTGCTTTACAGTTCTACTCCCCAAACTTTAAAAGTTCATCTACATTAGTAAAACGTCTTCAGTGCCCTTCCAGTAAGTGGATACTTACCTACAAACTACGTGCATATTAATCACGGATAATGACAGGGTGACCCAATTTTCTCTTAAGGAGAACAGATGCCAGCTTCTGAGGGTAGACAACCCACTGGGTCCCTGGGAGTGCTCATTGGACCTGAGTGACAGTTGGCCCTTATTTCAGTCCCCCATGAGGAACCCTTGCAATCCAGGCTGAGTCCTGTCCTGGAATCCTGTCTTTCGCACCTGGCCTTACGCCACAGCCTCATCACCCGGGGACACCTGAGCACATGTCTTCCCAGGACCTGAAAGCACCTCCCTGAAACAGTTATATGACAGAACTTTCTCATGGTAAGAGCCATCCAGTGGGAAATATGCCTGCCTCTCAGGAAGTGTGGATTGTCTTACACACTCGCTTCAACTTGGGTGGCCTGCAAATGTGTCACTTACTGGAAATTTGGACTAGAGTGCCATCTGCGTTAGAATCGGCTGTGTGGCAGGAGGCGGGACTGTTATAAATGCGCATCTGGGCCTTACCCACACCTGCAGCAGCACACCTTGGGGAGGATCTCGGAATCTGCACACTTAAGTTCAAGTCCTGCTGGATAAACGGTTTCCTCCCCATTCTAAGAGTCCATGATTCAACTTCTAATGCTGTTGATCAACTGGGACTCGCAGGAAGCCCTTGGGCACGTTAACCTTCTGGGCCTTTGTTTTGTCACTTTTAGAACAGAAGTTAAGCTACCATTTCTTCTAGCTCTCCCGTCTCATGCCTCTGTTTTCTACTTGTTGCTCTTCATGTGAAGTTTTTGCTTGTAGCTGGGTACAAGTGAGCATGTTTAAAAAAATGTTTGTTGCAGTCAAAAGAAATATAGTAAATGCTCAATTTTTTGTTGATTGATAACTTGGTTAAGATTTAGTCAAAGGAGACCATTCAAAACAGGAGGAAAGCCGCATCTTAAAAGCCAGGAGCTTCCCAAATCTTGGCTCACTTCAGAGCCTAACATGAAAGCCGTCATTTAAGTTGTGCTTCTGAAGTGGTTGGAGGGAGAAGCAGTGATTTACCATCACAGGGCTGCCAAGGGCCAATAAATGCTTTGCTAGCGATGCTTGTTGCCTGAATGAAGTTTTCCCCCTGTGGCTTTATCAAAGGCCATGGACCTGCAGCCAGACACACAGAGCTGTTCCTGTGTGGGCACAGAGACTCCTTGTCAGGCTGGCCCTCGGAGGACCACAGGGTTTTCCATGCCCTCTGTGGGGAGGAGGCCTGCGGGGTTTGTCCAAATCCCAGGAACGGCAGCAAGATGAGCGATACTCACGGTCACACCTAGGGGGGTGCAGAAGCCCCAGGTGGTGGCTGTGGCTGGCAGTGTCTTCATCTCCTTTGTTTTAAAGAGAACATTTAGGACAGGGAAGAGCTGCATTTTTGAGTCAGGGACATTGTGTGTTTCTGGGAATCTGGAGGATTCTGCCCATGGGACCTCCATGGCTCCTGTCAGTTGAAGCCAGCTCAGGAGGTCAGACTGCCTGGGTGGGGACCTGAGCCCTCTCATCAGAGTCTGCCTTCAAGGACTCAAGGGTATCTGAGTGAGCTGTTTCTGCTGATGGCCATCTCCATGCTCAGGGCCTTGGTGAGGACCTCACTGTGGTGACTCATTGACTCTCATCCCTTGCCCTCAGGCTCTGGTGTCATGCAAGCTTTGTCCAGGCTCATTCCTCGAGTGTCCCCTCACTGGGGCCTCTTTGTTCTTCCCTCAGCCTCCTGCCTGTACAGATAGATCTCCAAGATTCGCCAGAGAGCTGAGGACTGGATGGCAGCCCGAGTGTCTTTTTTTCCAACATGTTCCCTCAGGGAAGAGAATTTGCATTAATTAAACACCCACTATGTGTAAGGCACCCACTATGTGTTTTATACTAGTGCTCCTCAAGGATCTTGCCGAGCAGGAAAACATACTAGGACTTCTATTTGTATTTATTTCCTAATCCAAGACATAAAAAAGAAATTAACTATGTAATGGAAACTAGCACTTTCATGCCTGGAACCTGAAGTATCTTGAGGGTACAGTGGAGGTTATGACCACAAAGAAAGTTAACGGCGGCATCGTCAGGCTTTCACATTCATTTTTAGCATATTAAGATAAACTGTGATGGACACAAAAGGATTTATAGATTTTTAAAATAATCCTCACAAAGTGGACCAGTGGCTTAAAGAGAGGCCATGGGTTGAAAATAATACTGAGACTTAAATATAAGTAAACAACAGAAAGATAGTAGGGAACATTTCCCTTCCTGCAATGGGCTGTATGGGCCAGACATGTTATAAAGGGAAACGGTGGCAACCCGATCAGATATGATGGGAAGTTGGTAAAAAAAAAAAAAAAAAAAGTTGGTAAAGGAGACTACTGGAAATATGAACTTACACCCACAACCTGTAAGGTGACCCTCCTAAGTTTATACCATGCTTTGAGATAATACCTAATGGATATATAAAAGCATCGCATTTAGCAACATATTTAAAAACCAAGCACTCAAAACATGAAGGCCTGTCTCTACAGTTTTCCAGAAATGTTTAAAGTAATAATAAACCAGACCTGTTTTTAAAACTTTAATATACTTAATACCTGTTTAAAATCTCTTTTGAGGTTTCTTACGCAATAGTAAAAGACAAAAAGTCATATGCTATTGGAAAAACACTTCCTGACTGCCTGGCTGAAATACACAGAAAACATGGCAAAGACTAAGATGCATTCATATGTCAGAAAAAAGATTTAAAACTATTGAATGATGCTTAGAAAACACTGGTGAAGATCTGAAGCAAAGTATTGGAACAAAGTATTAGACTGCTCAGCGTGAGAGGTATTCTATATATTTGGATGGAAGTAGAGCTGTGTCTAACATTCCAGCTTATGGTAATTCCTAAATTCTATTTCAATGAAGAAATATCATAAAACTTCTTTATAGACTACAAAAAGCCACAAGGGCTTATTGTGCACATACTAGTAATGAGAAAAAGTTGGACAAAGATGAAAAAGTCATTAAATGTTTTGAACCCATTAGAGAGCTGAGTTCTCAACCTGGTTGACTGAACTAAATTCCAAGAGATGAGAAGCTCTTCTGAGGAGAAACAGGACAGATGAATAATTTCACCTTTGGTACAGTGTGGGGGAGGGGAAAGGAGTTGCCAAAACAACAGGTAAGAAGAAAACAGCTGAAATGTTAATGAATTCTTGAGAGCCAACTGGTTCTAGAATGAAAAGTTAGAATCCCTGGAAACCCCAAACCCAAGGGGAGCCCATACTTATTTGCCAGCTCTTTTGTATGAGCATCTACCAAGTGCTCATGGAGAAGATGGGGGAGAGGTAGGAGACCTGAGAGTTCTCCCCTCTGTTGCACCGGCATGGAATCCTGCTTGCTTCTCAGATTCTTTCTTATGAAGCAAAAGCCACATGCTTCTGGGGCAGGGAGTGAGAAAAGGAAAACTCTTCCTTCCCCTGATCCTAGGCAAAGAGCTGCTACCATTGGGCTAGAGGTAGAAGTAAAAGCCATCTGCTACTGGGGGTGGTGGTGGTGTAGGAAACCTGCTTGGGGGTTTATAACATATGTAGAAGTAAAACATTAGACAAAAATAGCACAAAGGATGAACAGGGGGAATGGAAGTGTACTGTAAGGTTCCACTATACCTGAAGTGGTATCATAATATTTAAGGGTAGATTGCATATTGTTAACTGGAGTGCAATCACTAAAAAGCAAAAGAAAGAGGTATAACTATTAAGCCAGTAGGAGAGATCAAATAGAATGATAAAAAAATAATCCAAAAGGAGAAAAAGAAAACTGGAATCAAACCATGAGCTCCCCATGCATGGGATGATGCTTAACCAACAGAACCACACTGGCCTGGGCAAGAACAACCATTTTATAGCTGAGGACACTGATGCTCAAATGCTTGTCAGCTTCCCAGGAACTTGGGCTAGTAAGTCGCCACCTTGGAGTTGGACGCAATTGACCTTTGGGGGGTGAGAGAAGAGGTGTAAGGGGAGTAATCATATTGGCATGGGCTCCCTTGAGAGCATGTGTGAAGGAGAGAAGGCGAAGGTGGATGGTGGCACTAGTTGTGCCCGGGAGAGTCAGGGATTCGGACAGAAACATTTTAGATGACTCTAAGGTCCCTAAATTTGGCTGACCATCACAATCATCAACAGAAGTTAAAAACAAAAACAAAAGGGCCAATTCCTGGATGTTCCCCCCAGATCTACCAAATCAGTATTTCAGTGGGGAAAACTGTGGATCTACCTGTATTTGTCCCAACAGCTTCCCTGTTGGCTGGCAGGACAGGGCTGGGAGCTGAGGCCAGCTTCGGGGGCCTCCAATCCCAGGCAGCTGCAGGCAGCCCTCTGCACTGCTCTCCTGTGGGGGTGGGTTTGGGGCCTTCTGAATGGAAGGCCAGGGTCCTGCCTGCTCCTCTGGGCACCTAGCTGGGTCCAGAGACCAGGTTCTCATCAACAGGGCAGGAGCTCCATGATCTGGGGCACATGGACCCATTTACTGCCATCTGCCCAGCGACTCTGTGTACAGAAATGATTTCTTTGTCAAAACACACGACAGGGAGCCTGCTTGGCCCCAGGCTTCTGTTTCATAACTCTTTTTTATTGGAGCAGAAAGAAGCAGCACGTTATTGTTCGCCTGCTCCATGTTTTCTCATGGATCAAGAAAGCAACGAGCACTTTGTGCAAATAGAAAAGACTGCTTTGTTGTCTGAGGACAGGGAGGTGAGAGACAAGAAGGACTTTCACAGGCCATAAAAGAGACACCACACAAAGCAGGCTTCAGGCGGACGGGTGGATGGGCGGGAGGGCTTGGGAATGGGTGGAAAGAAATCACTTGCACTTATTCCCCGGCTCATCAAGTTTCACATGTTTCAGTAGTAAGGGATCAGGGCAGGCATGTGTCAAGGCTCCCTGGCAGACCCCTTTCTACCAGGAGGACCATCCTGGGACAATTTTGTACAGTGATGTTTCTGTAAAACTGAGGGAGTTGATCAAGTTGTTGAAGGCATTTTGATGTTTTAAGAAACCGTGGTACTAATAATATGGCAGTTAGTAGTATGCTATCTGTGTCAACTGCTCCTCATGACCTGTGAGGAGACAAGGTGGCTGCTGTCACCCTCAGTGATAGATGAGGCAGTCGAGGCTCAGAGCCGGAGTTCTCTTCCCTCGGCTTACACAGCAGAGTCGAGTTCAATTCCTGATGCATGTGTTCATTCTGCTTTATTCCAGTGACATCAGAAACTGTTTAGTAACATAAGTATCTTCCTACATTGTTGGCTGCACAAATATGAATTTTTCCATGTTGGATTTCCCTCAAGCAGAGCACAGAAGTCAATTCAACTGATAAGTTAGTGCAACCTAATAAGATGTGCATATGACTTTGAGAAGCATTCCTCATTAACTTATTCACTGTCTTGTTGAAAAAAATTGATTGTATGAGTAGAAACTTCCCCTAAGCTATGTCTCTTCTTCCCCACTTCTAGGTAAATGCTTTTTCTGGAGGAGTGACCCTCAAATTTTAGTGAGCAGAAGAGTCACCTGGAGGGACTGAAAATCGGATTGCTGGGTCTCACCCCCCAGAGATTCTGATTCAGCGGCTCTGGGTTGGGGCCTGAAAATTTGCATTTCTAATAAACCTTCTAGGGATGCCAATGTTGCTGGTATGTGGACCTCACTTTAAGAACAACTGTTTTAAGACTCATAGATACAGAGAACAGGCTAATTGCTAGAGGGGAGGGGGTTTGGGGGCAGGGTGGAAAGGTGAAGGGATTAGGAAGGTCAAAACAACCAGCAGTTTCTTCCAAGTTACATTTCTACCAATAAAATTTGAAAAATCCCTCAACACTGAATGCTGGAATCACTTTTATCTTTGCTTATCTGATAGGTGAAAAATGCTCTTTTTCTTTTTTTTTTTTTTAGAGGAAGAAAGAGACACTCATACCTGGCCAGGGCCAAAAAATGCTCTATTTTAATTTGTATGTCTTTATTAGTAAAGTAGGGCATATGTTATTGGCCCATTACATTTCTTCTGTGAGATGCCTGCTTATACCCTTTGCCTGTTTTTCAGGGAAAAGGAATCCAGAATGGCAGACCAATGTACAGCAATTTCCTCACTGTGCCCGGCATGGCTTGGGTCCTGACATCTTGCTGAAGCAATTTGGAGGTGCTCAGAAGAGAAACAGGAAACAAACCACAGAAATTAGCGAAAATGATTAAAGGAGTGAATTTAGAAAAGCAAAATGAATTAAGATTGTTTAGGCCAGAGAACAGGACTTGAAGGGGCAATGGAAAGAAGGAAAGCCTTAAATTTCTGAATGGTGGGCCTTTTGAGAAGGGTGGCTGATATATGCTCATTCTGCCAGGAACATGGACCAACTTCAATTCCCACAGGTGAGATGTATTCAGTGTAAGGAAGGTCTTTCTGATCATAAGTGACAGTTCCAGTCAACATTTCCAATCTAGAGACATTTCAACTGAATTGGAAATAATCTTGGTGCAGTTCCTTCTACACTTCAAATTGTGGAGCATGATCTTCTAAATTTAAAATACAGTGGTTAGCTCACTCTGATTGCATTTAATTAAATGTTTGGGGCTCTTTCCAACCTACTTTCTGCTGTAGTCTTTGGAACTGTCCCTCCTTCCTCCCCAGCAGCATGTGACCCCAGTGCTCTGCAGGGCTCATTTGTGGAGCTCTGTCCTTTGCCTGGATGTTGACTCTGGCACCAAAGTTAATGATAGCAGCCCAGCCCAGCAGCTGAGAGGTCCTCTCTCTCCAAGGGACCTGAGCAAGCGTTTTTGCATTTAGGGAGTTTCCAGGGATCGGATCTAACCCAAATATCAGCCCTCTCTGCATTTGCTCTGTCTGTCCCCCACAGCTACAATCTTGGCTCTAATCTCATTACTTGGCTCTTTATCCTGCTCCCCAGAAAGCATCCTCTTGTACCCAATGCGTTAGTGAGCAATGGCAGTAAGGGGGGGGGGTACTGTTAAGGCCCTGGAAGCCCCTGACTTTCCTCTCCCATGAATAGAATCACAAAGTCCAAGCTAGAAACCAAGGTCTTTCCAACTCCTCCCCACCCCAACATGCCACCAGTGACAAATCTTCCCACTTATCTCTAAAATACATACAGTTTTTATCCTTATTATCCCTGGCTTAGTCTAAGTCCTTCCTCCCTTTCCTGAAGGACTTGCATTGGCCTCTTGGCATCCTCCAGTCACTTCCCCCTACAGCCACTCATCCGCTTATTTATTCTTCCACCCATCCATTCATCTGCCATAATCTGAGAACTGACTTGTGGCACGTCTTAAATGTGTTTGGCAAAGACAAGACTGAGTTAATTACAAAAAAGACATCCAGGCAATTGGCCCTCTTGAGTCAAAGAATTTGGAGGGCTTTCTGGGGTGGGGTACTGGAGGCAGATGCACTTGAGGTAGGCTAAAGTATGTGTAGGTAATGTGAAAATGCCACGAATCGTCCACCCAGCAGGCATTCCTCTTCTCTTCTGCAGCCGTGGTGCTATTTGTTGACCTTCTAGCATGTTCATTTAGGCCACTTTTAGTTGGGCCTTCAGTTACTTGCAGCCCAGTGCAGGTAGGATGGCTGTTTTCTGGCTTGAAGTCCTGGGTCACAGTAGTGTTTGTTTCCCTGATTTCCCCAAGGTCAAGCCTGCAGACTGCAGGGTGCATTATTAACACCAGATCTACAGCTTGATGAAGTGGGGGAGTGGGGCTAAAACATGGGTCAGAGAGCCTCTCTTCCACTCTCATTTTATGCCAGGGAGTGCTCAGCCTATCCAGAAACATGACCATTCAACCTGGAAAGGCATTTTGGCCACCACTAGGTCAGATCAGACAACTGATGTAAGTGAATAAAATTGGCCTGTTTATTAAATACATAGTTTTTATTTCACAAAGAGAGGTGTTCTCTAATTTTTCTTGACGCAGATGGACCTCTTGGTTTACCTTTTATTTTTCTAATGGGAATGGAAAAAAGAGTTCTCTATTGAAAAATAAACCACCTGATACTCAGCTTTGAGGTTGGAGAGACAATAGGCTGTATTGGATGTGGAACCATAAAGGGTGCCTGTCTAACGGGGATGGCCATAGATGGCACCAAGCGGTTGCTGTCACATGGGAATCCTGGAGCAGTATGACAGGTCTGATTTCTCATGAGAAGCCTGAAATTTTTTTTTAATATATGCATATATCCCTTTGTTTGCTGAGAATGTGAATCTGGAAGCAGAACCTGGGGAAGGATGTATTTGGGGTTGGTGTAGAGCAAGTGGATGAAAACACAGGGAGATGGAGAGAGGGGGTTGGGCTTTTGAAAGACATGCTGAATTGTGGTCTAGGTAAGAAACATGAAAATGAAATTAAAAAGCACCCTATAGAAAATGCAGAAAAGAAGAAAATAAAAATCACATCCTGCTATATTGAAAAAGCACTAATTTAATCTTTAGTCTTCTTTTGCCTTTTACAGTCTTCTTTCCTGATGTTAGAACGTGAGCATTTCCCCCTCATCATTAAAAGCTATCTGCAAAGTTACTTTCGAATGGCGATGTCTAGGCTCAGTGTCAGGGCCTTGTCTCAATGTCACCTTAAATATTTTAATTTTCAGAATAATAGCCCTTCCTGAGTCTTGCCTGGTTGCATTTGTTCCCTGTATATTAGGCTCAACCTGTGCTGCTATAGTGGTAGAATGCCTGCATCCCACCCTTGGGAGCAGGATTGGGGGTGGGGGTGGTGATAGGAAAAGATAAAAACCAGCAAGAAATCCAGGGAGAGGACCATGGTTAAGCCAGTCACTAAAGATCTTTAAGTGGAACTGAAATAAAAAAAGTTGTGCCCTGAGTGTGATTCCTTTGAGGAAAAGTTTTAAGTATTGAGCCCTTTCTAGATGTAAACTACACAAACTCCTGGACTTCTTAGGGGTTCTGGGAGTGGATAGGAAGCTTCTACACTCCTGCAAATGTTAATCTCAGGTGGCCAGGCTAGGAATGGAAGAAAGGATCCAGGCAAATCCATGTCCAATTCTGGAAGGATGCTTCAAAGGGCTCACTGATCTGTAATTTCCGATGGTTAGTCAGATAGCCCTTAGAGGCCCTCTAGCTGTTCCCTCCAGGGCCAGTGGCCCCAGGGCTACTTAGAAAGGGTGTGTGTGAGGAGGGCGGCTGAGTCCCTCAGGAATGAGCTTGTCACATGGCCTCTGAGTCTCTTTGTGTCTGTCGCCTCTCACTGCTCTCTGGTTTAGGGGTGGGGGGCCTGGCAGACACACTATACCTGCTTTGTGACTACGTGTGTCTCCCTGAGGGTGTGTTCCCTGTGCCTTATGCAATGACTGCTGAGTCGCTGGGCACAGGTCTGAATGCATTTCCCAGGCAGCTGGCGTGATGAAACCTGGCTGGCCCAGCTCCCCTGCGAAAACTTGGCTCCCCTCGTCTTTACTGTGTTCTTAACACGCACTCGACATGGTAGTGGGAACCCGCTTCTAAGGTCATTCACAGCACACCTGCGATGAGTGAGATCTTGCTTTGTGTGCATGTAACATGATTCCCAGGGATCAATGAGGGTGAACCCAACAAGATATGTAGAAGTGTAATGCAGATTGTTTGTGTTGCTAATAATAATGAATACAATAGCTATTTATTGAGCATTTGCTATGTGCCAAAGAGCTTTTATGCAGTAACTCATTTAAGCCTCTTAAAACCTCCCTGAGTTTAGGTACAATTAATACCCTCATTTTAATAAGGAAATGGAGGCCCAGAGAAGTTAAGTAACCTGCCCAAAGTCCACAGTGACAGAGCCAGGGATTAATCACAAGCCTATGTACTTGACTGTGAAAACATGTTCATGGGAATTAACTGTAAAAGAAAAGTTTTAAGCACAATCATTCAAGTATCAGTTATTTTTGAAATGTTTATTTTTCCATTATAATTAATTTATAATATGACAGCACATTATTTATAACATCATCTACACTAGAATCTAGACAGTCACTACTACTTGGTTTGTGTTTTTTTTCTTTAGAGAATTTACTTGTTTTAACGTAAGTGTCATACTATCCATGCACTTCTGCACCTAAACTTTTCCTTTACATTAAAGCATACATATTTTTCCATATCATTAGTCTTTATAAACATTATTATTGAAACCAAACATCTTTATTTGTAATTGTCCCTGGGGCCGTTTCTTGCTGCTTGTCTGCCGGCCTGCTGTTCCAGCTGCATGGCCAGGCCCAAGGCTTGGTGACATCTTGCAGGGTGAGACATGCTTGCCTGCTGGGCCAGGGCAGACTCTGCCTTGTTCACAAAGGCCTCCAGGCTGCAGTCTGGCTGCTCAGTCATCTTGGAGAGCTCAAGCCAGCCTGGGCTGTGCTGTTTGATCTCCTTGAGCTCTTCTATGGCCTTCTCTAGCTCCCTGATCTGAGTTATGGCTTCATTAGAGCTGGACATCTGGGAGGACAGTTCCACTTCTTCCTTAGAAAAATTGCCTGTGATCAGGGACCCGTGAGAGCTGGCTTCTGCCTCTTTTTCCATTTGAGTTGGCTGCTCCCCATAGGGCCCACTGTGGGGGCCCAGCTCCTTGACCCTGTCTGCATATCTTGGTGTATTTAAAGTATATTTGTAGGAGCTTATGCCTGGTGAGATCATGGCAATCCATGGCTTGACACTGGCTGGAAAGAGCATAGGTATTATTTTAAATGTTTGCATTATAATCCACTGAATGATGCACAATTCACTTAGTTTTTGGACATTAATTCCATTTTTGTCAACTTAAAAATAACAATATACTGAATAACTTTCTGAAGGAAAGGCTTCTTAAATCTTTGGGAATTAGCTTTTGACAGTGTGGAGCTACAAAATAAAAAAATCATAGTTAATGCTCTTGAATTAGACAACCATTATTTTCCAAAAGATTTTCCCATTTCTAATCCAAATGTGGGTACATAAGAGAAGCCATTTTCATCACACCCTCACCAGCAGTTGACCTTATTTTTAATCTTTGCAAATTTGGTAGGAAAAAATATGAGATCCAGATGGAATTTGTATTTATCAGTAGGGTTGAACCTTTCTCATGTTTGTTGACTAAGTAATTTCTTTTACGAGTATGCGTAGTCTTTGTCCATTTGTCTTCCAGTCTTCGTACATTTCAATTAACTTACAGGAATTTACATAAGCGATGCCATTCTTTTCTGCAGCAATCATGTTTCTATTCTTTGCCTTTTTATCTTTACATATAGAAGATTAAATTTTTGTATATAGGAAAGTCATCTTTTCCTCTGTTCTCAGTCACCTTATATGCAAAGCTGGGAAAGTGTCCCCTTCCACAAGTTTGGTAAATGCTCACTTTTATATTTTCTTTCCCATGTTTTGAACTTTTGATACCTCACTTTTTAATTTAACTTAATGTGATTTTGGTATAGAAGGTGAGGCTCTAAAAGAATTTTTTCCCCAAATAACTAGTTTTAAGCTCTATTTGTTGAAAAACTTTGTGTCTCAATTGATTTCTGTTCTTTACCATTTTATATTAACCACTATTAAATTGGTAAATTAATACATTTATGCCCCATAGACACATATATACTGTTGTATTCTTTTATTCTTATATGCTGTTGCATTCTTTTACTACACTTTTATTGTTTTATTTATCAGTTTTATAAGTTTTAAGGTCTTGTAGTTTTACTTCTATTCTCATTTTTCTAAAATTTCTTTGCCTTTTTTACCATATAAAATTAGTAAACTTCTCTTGTCAAAAATTCCCATTGGGATTTTGATTGGAATCAGCTTAAATCTATTATACAATGGAGAGAAATGAAAACTATAATTTTTTTCAAATCAGGAACATGATTTGTCTCTCCACTTAAATATTTTTGACTAAAGTTTAATAGTTCTTTTGTATACATCCTGCATACTTCTCATTCAGTTCATTTCTTAGATATTTTACTTATCTGTTCCTAATGTTAATTTTGATTCATTCACACCAGACATCTATTGTGGTGTTGGCTGTTGTCATTTTTTATTTGACAATCTAAGGGAAAAGGTCACTGCCCCTGACTAAATAGGTATTGCATGTTTAAAAATTCTTGTGGTACACAGGTTGAAAATGGCTGGTCTAAATTATTCTGTTATGTAACATTTTATTATATGGATACATTCCATTTTATTCAGCCATATGGCTACTAATAGCCTTTCCATTTATTCTTAGTTTTTGCTTCCAAAAACAATGTTACACAAAAATCTCTACATACAGGTCCTTTCATTTCCTTAGGATGGAGTCACACATAGGAATGGCTGGGTCAAAAGATATGTATCTGATTAGAGGTATACAGGGTGGAGCAAAAGTAGGTTTACAGTTGTGAGTATGTGAAACAATACACGAATAAACTTATTATTTTATGATTTTCCATAGGAACAACTGTAAACCTACTTTTACCCTACTCTGTATTTGGTGACCAGTATCACTGTTCCTGTATTACTACCAGTACTAATAGAGGCTTAAAAATTAGGATTTTTTCTCACATAAGGATCTGGAGGTAAATAGTAATGGGTATTGCTTGAGGATCCCAAGCTAACTTCTGTTTTTCTGCTCTGCTATCCTTAGCATGTTGGCATTTTGCCCTGTGCTTGTCTCCTCATGGTTACAAGACGGTTGCTAAAACTCCAGGCATCAATCATGTTTATATTCAAAGTAAAAGAGGAGGGTTAGCAACACCCACCACTGTGCCTCAGCAAAGCAAAGGCCTTCCCAGAGATCCTGCAGCAGTTTCTGCCTTATATTTTATTGACCAGAACTGGGTTATATGACCATCACTAATTGCAAGGGAGACTGGGACACTGAGAAACTGGAAAACAAGATTATCACGACGACTTAAATCAATTACAATTTATCACCTTGCTTCCAGAAACAAAAATTAGGATTCTATTGGCAAGGAAGAAAAAAAGCTGTGGATATTGGATAGATAACTAACAGTGTCTACCATGCTGTATATCTTATCTTTTTAATTGAATTTATTGGGGTAACTGTTTAATAACATAAGTTTCAGGTGCACAGTTTTATAATATGTCATCAGTATATTCCATTGTGCACTCAAAGTCTAATCTCCTCTTTCACCATGTAACTGACTGGCCCACTTCACCTTCCTTTTCCCGCACTCCGGTCCCCTGGTGACCACCATACCATTGTGCTAGGGTCTGCTCTAGGCTCTGGGGTTTTAATGGTGGGCAAAGATCAGCAAGTCATGCACTCGTGGATCTTACAATGCTGTGGGAGAGACCAGCGTCAGTTGGATAGTCACACTGCTGGGTGTACAGCCACCGTCTGGGATAAGAGCACTGAGTGAGGAGCTACTTGTGAATGTTCTTCCAAGTCGTTTTGAAGGTATTGTTTTGACGAAGAAAAATACCAAGAATTGATCCCATTTTAATCGGTGAGCTGAGGTGGAGACTTTGCTCAGATGACACAAACAATGTAACTTCCCCCCACAGTTAAAACTGTTTACATCAGGACACTAGTTAGCCACATAACCTCTGTGTAGTGCAGCAGCTGCCATATTTAGCAGCCAATCTACCATGTATTGAACTGTCTGGGTCAGGCCAGAGTGGGAATCTACTATACAGAGTTAATTACTACATCCATCCTGTGTTCTCTTCTGTTTTAGCAACAGAGACATTCCTGGGGAATGACACAATGAATTTAAATTCTGCTTCCTTGCTGAGTAATGCCACCTTGGAAGTAAGTTTCATAAGATAGTCCCATGTTAACGTCAACATCAGCATCACAGCAGTTATCCTGACTAATTATGACCTGTCTATATTAAACTTTTCAAGAATGTTCTCAACGCAAAATAATTCATTCCCCAATGTTGTCTAACATGAGCACATGTCCAAAAATTCTTATGTTAAAAACCGAAAAACCAAAACCAAAAACACCTACTGAATTCCAGAAGTAGGCATAGCTAGCCATATATTTTGATCTATGCTCTCATCGGTTATAAGAAAAATATCAATTTGTTTCCAATTAACTTGTCCTGAATGTTTTGAACCCTATTTCTATCATGCCAAACAACAGTATTTTCAGCAAATATGTATTTGTGTCGAGGCAAAACCAATAAAAATCTCAGTCCATGTCTTTGGTTCAATGACTCTTTTCATCTGATTGCTTTTCCTTTTCTATGTAATGGGGTATTTTTTGTTTTAGTAATAGATTTATTGAGATGCATTAGATATACCGTAAAATTCATCCTATTTAAGTATACAATTCAGCAGTTTTTAGTATACCCAAATTTGTACAATCATCAGCACTACTTAATTTTAGAACACTTTCAATGCCCCCAAAAGAAATGCTCTACCCATTAGCAGACACTCTCTTCTGCTCTCTCCCAGCTCCAGACAATAACTGACCTATGGAGTTGCCTATTTTATATATTAGACATTTCATGAAAATAGAATCATGCAATATGTGGTCTATTGTGACTGGCTTCTTTCACTTAGTATGTTTTCAAGATTTATTTATGTCATAGCACATCCCAGTATTTCATTCCTTTTTTCCCCCCAAATAACATTTTATAGTATGGATATACTGCATTCAAAAAAATCCACTATCTGTTGGTGGACATTTGTTTCCCCACTCCCTACTTTTTAGCTATTATGAATAATGCTGCTATGAATGTTCATGAACAAGTTTTTGTGTGAACATACATATTTTATTTCTCTTCTGTTTATGCCCAGGAGCAAAATTTCTGAGTCATATAATAACTCTGATAATTTGAGGAACTGTTAAACTATTTCCAAACTGGTTACATCATCTTACATCATACCGGCAATGTATGAGGGTTTCGATTCCTCCACTTCCTCACCAACACTTCTTGTTATGACTTTTTTATTCTAACTATCCTAGTGGGTGTGAAGTGGTATCTCACTGTGGTTTATTTGCATTTCTGTTTAATGATGGTTGAGCATCTTTTCACACGCACATTGGCCATTTATGTCTTTAGAAAGATGTTTATCCAAATCCTTTGCTCATTTTTAATTGTTGTCTTTTTATTGAGTTATGAGTTCTTTATATATTTCAGATATGACTGTTATTGGATATGATTTTAAAATATTCTCTCCCATCCTGTGGATTGTCTTTTCATTTTCTTGATGTTCTTTTATACACAAAGGATTTTAATTATGATGGAATCCAATTTTCTATTTGTTCTGTTGCTGTGCTTTTTGGTGTCTAAGAACCATTTCCTAACCTAAAGTCACAAGATGGACTATGTTTTCTCTAAGAATTTTATAGCTTTAGTTCTTATTTAGGTTTATGATCTATTTTGAGATAGGAGTCCAATTTCACTTGTTTGCAGGTGGATATCCAGTTGTCCCAGTACTATCTTTCCCCATTGTATTGTCCTGGCACCCTTGTCAAAGAACAGTTAGCCATAGATGTATGGCTTTATTTTCGGACATTCAATTCTATTCCACTAATCTATTTAGATCAATTCTAGCCCCCCTTGTGCCAGTGCCATACTGCCTTAATTACCATTGCTTTGTAGTAAGTTTTGAAATCGGGAACCATGAGTCGTCCTACTTTTGTTCTCCTTTGTTTTGCCTGTTCTGGATACCCCAAAACTCCATCTGAATTTTAGAATTGGCTCATTCGCTTCTACAAAAAAGTCAGCTGATGTTCAGATAGGGATTGCTTTAAGTCTGTGGATCAACTTGGGGAGTATTGCTATCTTAACAAGTCTTCCAATCCATAGACATGGGATGTGCTTTGGGTGTGTTGGAAAGGTTCTGCATGGGGGCTCCAGGTAGACTTCACAGAGAGTGAGCTGTAAACCTGTTCTTTTTTAAAAATTGAATTTATTGGGGTGACATTGGTTTGCAAAACCATACAGGTTTCAAATGTACAATTCACAAAACATCACCTGCATACAACATGGGCGTCCATTGCCCCAGGTTAGTGGAGCTGTTCCCTTGCCCAGCTCTCAATTTCATCTTCCCAACTTCCTGAGAGGGGCTTCCCATAGACCTTGAACTTGCTATGGAGGACTTCAAGGCAGCAGGGGCTCCTCTCATCCTTCGTTAGCTGTGCAGCTGCACATCAGGGCCTGAAGCTTCCATTGGAGCAAATGTCCTGAAAGAGGCCTTTTTTCCCTCTCCTATTTCCCATTCAGCATAAATATTGCTGTTTTAATTCCAAATTGCAAAATTTGCTTCTTGAAAAGCCACTGTCCACTTGTGTATGACCTCAAGTGTCAGCCATGTGGTTTTCCTCATGGCCCCTGTTCCCACAGGTGACTTCTCACTTCTCTGCCTTAGATTATCCCACTTGAAAGGAGGCACAAGCCTCCAAGTGTCCCCAGGGGCTAACATCTGCTGGATATTAAGGATATCCAAGCATGGGCCAGGGTGGGATGCCCTAGGTGGGTATGATGTGCTCTCAGCCCCAGGCATCAAATCCCTCCTGTGCCATCTGTTCCCTGGGGCCTGGTGTATTCCAGAGGGCAGTAGGGACTGGATTAAAATCACTAGGAGATATGTAAAATAATGCCCAAGGTTGTAAAAATAGTCAAGGGGATGTAAAGTACAACATAAGGAATATAGGCAATAATACTATATGTGGGGTGCCAGATGGGTACTAGAATTACCATGGTGATCATTTTGTGAGGTATATAAATGTCTAATCACTATGTTGAACACCTGAAACAAATATTGTATATTAACTATAATTGAAAAATAAATTTAAAAAAATGCTCATGGTCCACTGTCACAGATTCTGGAGCTCGGCTGACCTGGGGGGAGAGACACCAGCCTAGTGGAATAGGCACTGCCAGACCCAGCTTGTAGGGTCAATACGCATGTCCCTCCCTATTTCTACAGGTAAAAAAGGTCACAGCAGAAACCCCAGGGCCTGCCGTGAGCAGCAAGTCCTGCAGAAAGCAAGCAAATACAGGGGTGGGCAAATACAGGCTTACAGCTGTGAGTACGCGACACAGAGTTTATTCTTGTATTTTTATTGTATTTTCCATATGAACAATTGTAAACCTACTTTTGCCCACCCCAATAGAAGAGGAAGTTTCAGGAGGCTCGGCGAGCGCTGGTGCGAGAATTCCAGGCAGCTGCAGGGCAAGGAGCTCTGAGCCAGGGAGCAGACAAGGCGACATCACACTTGAACACCCCAAAACTGGGCCAGGTGGGAGTCAGGCCAACCAGAAATCAGACAAAACGGTTCGGAAGTTTGGGCCAACAGCATCCCAAAAGAGTAGGCCCAAACAGTGCAGAACATGGATTTGAGTTGGCAATTGCGGGTCACCTGTATAAACGAGGGAAGGTCCGGCTTGACTCCAAGTTCATAGGGACCCATTCCAGGAAAAAGTACCTAACACTCCAGACAGTCCAGTGCCCCTGACCAGGACCAGGGACAGCCACTGGACACTAGTTCTGGCATGCAGGCAGGCAGTTTTGGTAGGAAGAGGGCTTGGAAATCAGGGAGGAAGAAAAATAGGATAAGTAGAAAATTCCATGGGTTAAATAAGACCCTAGATGTCCCTGAAGACTGAGTAGGGTCAGGAGGGGGAATACCAAGTATCGGTAGCAGGTCTTGCCCTCTTTCCCCTAAGAGGTGGGTAAAGGCTCTATTGAGGGACAGACACCAGGCCAGGGGACTCGGAAAAAAAGGTGCTTGGGTGTCCATCTTCCTGCAAGTTAGGCTGATACCAAGCCCTCTGGGGACTGGACAAGTCTCCTCACACCTGTCCCTGACTACAAAGTGCTGAACCTTCCTTGGGGACCAAGATCTCATGCCATTTAGCACCTATTTCACCCTCCTGCTTCTGCATGAACTCCTCATATGCTGTACATGTGAGGTCTACACATGGGTTAGAAGTGCAGAGGCTTAACCATGGGCATTCAAGTGAGTGAGGCTTATAAGAGCTGCATTACAGTATTGGAGCAATTCCTTAGTTAGAAACTGGGCAGTGGGGAGCTGGAGGTGGGTGAGTGCGGTGTGGCAGGAAATGGACAGGCTTGCTTTTTTCTTCAACTAGGCTGAGCAGAGAGGATCCAAATTAATGCAGGTCTTTATTCAAGACCATATTTTCTGATAGCTATTAACTTGGAACATTAAGGGGTAAATTGTGCTAACTTTCATCACTTCTGCAAAGCCTCTATAAAGCTTTTCCTAAAAACTACAGCCCCACACTGATTTGCTCTTCACCGAGTCCTAAAGCACAGTGGTTCTCAAACTTAAGCATGAATCAGAATAACCGGAAAGGTGGAGGGGGCATTGGGCACCTCTAGAGTTTAATAGGTCTGGGGTGGGGCCTGAGAATTTGCATTCCTAAGAAGTTCTCAGGTGATGCTGATACTGCTGGTCTGGGGACAACACTGAGAACCACAGTTATTAATGCATAATCTCTACCTTACAACTATTTGCATCTTGTCTAGAACTAGGCCAGACTTATTTTCTGCATGTCGATCTGTCTTCCTAGCCAGATCTCAATTCTTTTGGGAGCAGGGATTGTGTATTTTATATTTTCCCTTATATCAGTTAGCATATTGTAGGACACATAGATGATATATTGAGAACTTGAAATAATTTGGTTTCTTCAAGCAGACAGGGATCAACTCGGGTTCACTTTAGGATCCCCACATTTTGAAAAAGAGCATCTAATTTTTTCTCATTACTCACATTTGCAGAGAAAAATCTTAATTTGCTTCAGCAATATCCCAATCTCACGAAAGAAAAGTTTCAGTCTTGATTTAGGAAAACACGAGAGTCCATTCCTTCATTTTTCCAAACAAGGTACAGTACAACTGAACAACAATGCACATTAATGAAAATGCAACTGCATTTTATATTGCTCACTACTCTTTAAATAATTCAGATATTAAGGAAAAGAACTGCTAATCACATTAATGCATTACAGAAATAAAAATTAACTTACCACACAAAATAAATTAAAACATTAAATATTAACTTTTTCAGTGCAACATATACAGAAGTCAGAGTAACAAGTTCTAAAAAAAAAAGCATCAGGTTTGTTATAATAAAGATAATGAAAAGTTGAACACTTCAGTCAGTTACATTAGAAAGAGGGGTTGCTTTTCAGTACTGTGTGTGTGCTTACCACTGGAGCTTTCAGAAAGCCTGGCAAAATTGGTGGCTACAGAGAACAGGTCTTAGGTTAGAACATTAAGAGCAAACATAGGTGTTCATGTGTTTCTGTGATGTCTACCCTGCCCCTGCCTGTACTGAGAAGACTGGAAGAAATTAAAGCCAGGTCCCCCTAAGGGGTCAGGGTCCCCTAAGCAGTTGGAGCCTGGTTGACTCATTTCTGCCAAAATTGCCTGGAAAAGCAACCAGTGGCCCATGTGCACTGAGACAATCTGGCCCTGGAAGACCTAGTTGGAGATGCCAGACACCTTTTTCTACCTGCAAAGAATAGTCTCCCAAGAAGCTCTAGAACCGCACTTTCCCCTCCCTCACCAAAGAGGGTGGGGGAGCGTCAATCCCACCTCCTCCTTTCTCAGCAAAATAGACCCGGACATTCTGCCCACCTCCTCCGCTGGATCACAATGGCAAACTCATAGCTTGCTTTTCCCATGTGTCCGGATGTGTTTTCCAGATCAGGATTGGCTGCTGTATGTCTTCCTTCTAGAAGACAATGTCTCCTGCCAGTATGCTTAAAGTCATGGCTTGTAGAGCAGGCTCCATAAAAGATGTGGAAGCACCTCCTACCTTTTTAAAAATGGAGTCTTTTCATTTCTCCTGATAGACACTGGAAACATCTGTGTTCCCCACTCCCAGGTGTATAGCTACCTATCGGGTCAGATCTTGGGAATGATTCCCTAATCATCATGAACACCTGGCTTTCTAAAAAGCAGGGAAACACAAGGAATCTTTAGAGATGGGTTAGAAGATATGTTTTTAACCTGAAATGGGGACATGGGGGTATTTTACAGCTAACCAAAGAAGTATCAATGCCATAAAATGGCTCAGGAATCCCAAGCTTGTTGGCCATCTGATTTCTAGAAATCACCAAAGAAGCAAGGCTGTGTCATATCCCAGGGCATGGACAAAGGTACAACCAGGCCTGCCTTGACCCCGGACTCTGCTTCCAACTCTTTTCAGACATGGTTTACTGAGGACTGACCCAAGAGGCACATCTAAGGAAGCACATATTTGAGCCTGTTCACTAAACAGTTGTACACGCACAAGGAAGGGACGCTGGCAGCTATGACTTGTTGGACCTGAGGACCAGAGCATTCACAGACACTAAATCCAAAGTCCCCACAGGGAACCAAGAAGATTCCCTCTGTTTTCACCCATGTCTTCTCATAGCTCTGCAAAGGCTCTTGGAAGACTAAAGACTGGACACTGATCCTTCCATTCACTAGGTGAAGAAAAGCCTACAAACATTTCCACATTAGTCCATACTTGTTAAAGGCAATCAGACTTCAAAGTCTCTAAAAGACTGAGGAAAGATTGTCCTAGAGGAAAAATGTGGCCTCAGGTTAAGTGACACTACTCCACTTCCATTAGTCTTCTAAACCGGAATCTGACTGTCAGAGGCTGATGGGAAAGGTGAACACACACTGGAATCTATAAGCTGGTGTCAGCTGGGTTGGTCTCTGAGCGAGATGCTACACACATCGGCCTCAGCCCACATTATCTGTTGCTGTAGGACTGGCCCATGGAATGTAAACTTAGATCTATTTTCTTTTAGAATTAAAACCTAGGAGCTATGTCAATCACATGGCTAGGGGGCCAGCTGGTGAACAGATCCCGCTTCTGCTCTCAGTGCTTTGGGTGTATCATGATTCAATAAAAGTGCCGTAGGTAAGACACAGGTCACATACTGGTCTCAACTGTAAGAAAGGGAGAGGAAATTCACTGAAATAGACAACTAGGGAAGAATTAGGAGAGGACAAAACTGATAGAAATTTCAAGCCAATTTGATATATATTAAAGGTCTCTTTCACGATGTGAGGAGCTCCGTGCACTGAAGGGTTAACAGGTAGAAATCTTCCATTTTTCCAAATATTAGTGAAAAAAGACTTCCCTCACATAAGGAGTTTGTATATTATTTCATTGTTGTTCAGTCCCCAACTTTTAATGAAAGCTCCTAGGGATGAGCTCCTTACTGTTTAGCTGGAGGGAGGCCAGAGGGGCAGAATGTACCCTAGTACCCAGAAGCGCTATTCCTTCCTTCTCTGAGGGGAAAGAAAGACCCTCATGGTGGAGATGGCTTGTTAGAGTTTTTGTTAATAAAATCAGCATCCCAAATGAAAAAAAAATAAAAAAAAAATCCCTGGAATATCTCTCCTCATGCTTGAAAATACATAGAACAGTTAAATTTCTCCTTTTAAAAATGAATCAACCCAGTTACAAAATGCAAAATGACCAGTTCTCCTTCCATGGATGTGGCCCCAAATGCCCATGGCTCTTAGAGGCCTCACTAGGAAGTTAATATGTTTAATCATGGAGCAGTGTAGCAAGTATTGTGTTTAACCAGTGGAGACTGACACACACACACACACGCACTTTCTTCCTCTCTCTCCTGACAGAGGTGACAAATCTATGCTGCTGGATTGGCTAATTTTCCATAAGAATGTATCCAGGGGCATTACCTGCTTTGTGTCTTAAATGGCACAACAGCTAGCTGAACCCCAATCTTTGCCCCCATCAGCTACTCAACCTCTGCTTCCATCTCTGTACCTCCTGGGTGGCTTTCCTAAGCCTTAGCTGTCCCAAAGAGGCCAGACATTTTTAATCAGTATAGCTTTGCAGCCAGCAATACATCCATCATTAATGCAGAAGTCTAAAAGAGTTTATGCCTTATACATTGAATTAAGAGATTAAAAATAAAACCATCATCCAGCTAATAAATAAGAAATTATCTCTAAGGGTGGTGGTGACTTGGGAAGGTCAACATCACGTGTCTGTGGAAGACATTGGGCTGGTTGAGGGTCTCGTGGGTAGAGGACAGACACAGCTCTTCTTAAACTTGGCATCCTCACATAGCAATAAGCAGTTATCCTTTCTCCACCTTCTTCCCCAATAAGGGGTTGAGAAAAAACTGTAACAACTCTAGGAATCTCCGGTGTTGGGCAGGATACATGCTGCTGTGGGCCCATTAAAAAGAAACACAGCCTGGCATCTATGAACGGTAGAAGGCAACTGCACCTGGAACTCAGATGCAGACTGATGCACACACCTTATACAGGTAAACAGGAAGTCCACCCCTTGCAGTTCTTTTTTGACCAGTCAAATTGTGATCCACTGATTTCTTTTTTAGGTCACACCAAATAACCCCAAGCAGACAGAGTTCCTGATAGTTTTGAAGGAAGGCCCACAAAAGACAAAAGGCTGCACAGGTGATTGCCGGCAGAGTAGGAAAGTCTGTTGGCACATCCCAGGCATCCCTTGCTGGGCTGTCCTGAAGAAGTCCTTTCTTCATTAGGGCTGCCCCAGTTCACTTGGCTGAACTCCTCCTCTGGGCGCTTCAGACCACTGTGAGGAAGGAAACACAGGTTAAGCTGTGGGCCAGACCCCAGCTGGAGGTGGGGAGGTATGCATCATCTCGGGGACAGGCGACAGGGGCTTCAGCCTCAATGGCCCTCTCTGGGAGGCCAGATCCATCCCCAGGCTCAAGGCTGAAGTCCTCTCAAATATGAGTAGAGAAGTAGTATTAAGAAGAAACTTACTCTGCTGAGGTGCAGACAAATGGTACAAAACCTATGAATTTTCTTACAAGGTATAATTTTTCTTTTGGTGCTAAAAGACAATAAAATTGACCTCCATTAGCTCAGCGGATGGCCCCAGAGGTAGTGGAAGGAAGGAGGCCTCAGGGGCCTTATTCCTCATCATAGCTCTCCCACAGGCTCACGGTGGGACACAAGCAGGCCTTTGGAAGACTCAGTTTACCTGCATCACCCACAAATCCTCCTCCTTAAGGCTATTTTGAGGATTAATGAATTAGTATCCTCCCAGATCAAAAGAACTGCCCATGCACAACTGCTGTGGTTCCTGAAATGAACAAATACTAGGTGCTCCTGGGCCTTCCATTCCCTCCAGGTCAGATACCATGAGGGTTAATGAACACCAGTTGCTTTTCTTCCTACACTCTCCCTGCAACCCTGAGCTTCTGGAATGTCAACTGTTTACTAGATAAGGACACCTTGAGGTGGATGAGCCTGGGGCAATTGCCTCCTGACCCACTACTTCCTGAAAAGGAACTTTTATGATGGGCTCTACTGGTCTAAATAGCAGTCCAGAAAAACAACTGATGTGAGACTTCTCAGAGGTTGTCTGGCTAAAGGAGCAATTTGGCTCTTAGCACCAAACTAGTGATGCTCAGATGCGGGCTCCTGAGATGTATGTTTGGCCCAAGGCTAGGTGTTCAAAAACATTCATGAAACAATGGAAAACTTAACGATGGTCACAGGATCTAAGAGTTTAAAGAGTCCTTAGAGGTCTTCTGTAGGCCAATCCCTCACTTCACAGGTGGGAAAAGGGAAGTGATTTTTCAAGGGAAAGAAAACGAACATCTGTTACGTATCTACAGTTGGTGATACACGATACTAGTTGCTTGATGTCAGTACTTAATCTTACACATCACCTTTCTAATAAGAAAACAGGCTCAGAGAGGTTACATAATGGGTTAAAAGCCACATGGTCACCAGTAAGGGTAAGAGCTCCCTTTTGAGTAAAACACACCTTGGACTAAACTAAACCTGACTTGGTAGGTAAGTATTGTTCCTTTTCTCCCTCTTCCCACTTCAACCTCCAAGAACTTCTGCCCTGACCTGGAGGAGGTAGCTGTTTTCTCCACCCAGTGGTGTCTCCCAAGGGAAAAGGCCCCTCCTCGCTGCAGCCCCTTACCTGTTTCTGAGTGGCAGCAGGTGGTCCTTCCTCTCAGGAGGGCACTGGGCTTCTCGTGCCGGCAGAGGAGGGCCCGGCACCACTCACAGTATTTTCGGACCTGGCAGCAGCTGCAGACAGAGGACATGGTTGAGGCAGGAGCCTCGCAGGAGCGCCCAGCTCATGCAGTGTCTGCCCAAGGGGCCTGCTGGCTTCGCTCAGACACCACAGCAATAAACTGCTGAGGTGGCCCTGTTATCTGTGCATGCTGCAGATGTCCCTGGGAGGGCAGGCAGGTGGGGGACCCGACCTTAGGGGCAGCAAATACTCACTGTATCAGCACACACGTGATGATGAGGCCCGCCAGGGCCACGACGGAAACTACCACTAAGGCGGTGATGGCCTGCTTCTTCTGGCTGGCGGCCACCACAGCCAGGAGGTCCGCGTGCTCACAGCGCTCTCCGACATACCCAGAGTGGCAGCTGGGAAAGAAAGGGATATCAGCACTCTCTCCCGGCAGAAGGTCCTGTTCCCCTAACTCCTCAGGGAAGGCTGGGCTGGAGGGACCCAAAGCCCTAGGAGAAGCCTCAGGAGACCCCTCCAGGTATTATTAAAATGGTCGCTCCTGCAAGGCTCCTGCCACTCCCACTTCCCTGCCCAGGCACCTCTTGCTTGGAGATCGAGGGGTAGGGAACCAGCTTTGTCATGTGAGGATGAAAGGCGCTGCTGAAGCACTTCATTATTACTGTCACCATGCCAGCTCTTGGGGGAAATGAAGGAAGCAGCAAATGTGTTTATGACACGCAGTTCATTTTGGCAGTTCATAAAAATTCAGGTTATTTTTAAACCAAATGTGTGTATTCAGAATTTCTGATGATCTGAAGGAAACATACTAAACCAGTGGGAGACATGCTCTGTGGTTTGCTTATCTTTAAGTTTAATCAGTTCTGCAAGCACTTACCTGGTGGCCCAGCACATGGGGCACGTAAGAACCTGGGGCCAGCACTACTAAATGGTAACTGTAGGCCTGGAGAAGCTGCTGATCTCCTGCAAACCCTGGTCCTCATTTCTACCACCATCTGGCCTCCCTCCACCAGAGGATTAGTAAGGGCACCAAAGAAGTCATGCTTGTGAGCTGTGTGCAGCCTTTAAAAGGCAACATCAACACAAGCTGCTATTATTACTGGTATTGCTACTATTCAGAGGCTCTTTGGAATCATGCATTTAGTAACCATGGAACCCTATGTGCGAAAGGCTAATGCAGTTGCTTCCATCTCGCTCTGGCCTATGCTACTCCCCCCTCCCAATTCTAAAGGTTTAGAACCGGGGCAGCCACAAGTGGTTCTCACATGCTGATTCCTTAGCCATAAGGAAACGATGGCCATTTTCTAATGCAGGCATTTCCCCCCTCCAAGCATGTTAATTCTTCTCAATAGAAGATACTTAGCTTACAGCTTGGTCCCTTTGTCGGGGGTGACTTTCAAATTATGAAAATGTTTGATCACCGCTGCCTTCTCCAGTGGGGAAACTTCCTTCCCAGAGGGACTTCCCTGAGGAGCAGCCTTGCACCAAACCTCACACACTAGTTTTGAGTTTTGTTTTGTTCCTCCCCTCCCCCGATATGATAGCTATCATTGCTATCATATGGCAATGATAGCTAAACATTTTTTAAGAGTCCACCTTTTGATGAAGTAGCTAGCCTGCCACCTTCACTTTTAGATTAAAAGACATATGAGGAAAAAGGGAAAATGAAAGGAGGTGAAGGGTCTTGGTGTGCCTGCTGTTGTGCCAGTGCTAGACCTAGAGGGGGTCCATGTGTGATCCCCCTACACCTGGGCGCCGGCCTGCCACACCCCAGCCACCAGAGGGTACTTGGAGCCAGGTCCTTGGATAATGAATACCCTCGTTTTGTTATAATGCTGTTTCATTATAACATTTCATTATGATGTTAATGAACTTAACTCTTATTTATACCAATTAGCCTATGGTAAAATTGGTTTCTTTATATGTCATTTCTGGTAAAGTCTCAGAGCTTATCAGTGACATTAAGTGAGGACTTGCTTGCTGAACAGTGTTTTCTTGGAGCATAGGTTTTGCTCAATGTTAACAAAAATTTAATCATTTTAAAGGAACAGGTACTCTATGGAGTTAAGATTTATGGCAAACAGTAGATGCTGCAAAAATTGCTGCTTAAGGCTACCAGTGCATACAAGCTTCTGTCTGTAACATGGCTTAATGGAAGTCTTTCACTGGCACTCTTTATCCCAAAGCCCACCTGTGATGTACCTTACAGAAAGGTATTTTTTTTAGTTTGGATTCAGGCACTTGCTTTTCTGTTAAGGGTTATTTTACATCTAGCACACTCTATCTCATTTAATCCTTGCACAGAAAAGTCAAGTCATTTGGCTGTGTCCACCCTGCTAGGGAAGAGAGAAATTTATACCCAGGTTTGCTGACCCCCCAGCCTGGGTTCTCGCTTATTTACCAGGCTGCTCCCCCTGACAGCTAAACGGGGGGTGGGATGAGAATGCCATGGATGAAGCTCTTGATCAAATCTAGCTTTTGGTTTAGCCTCCAGTCATGTTAGGACAAAAGATCTGACGTTCAACAGGGTGCAAAGGGTTTTCATTGTTTGGTAAGTAAGGAAGCTGGGAAGGGCCAACTAGGATGGAAAATGCCATATAGGGTTCTCTACAGACCTGAGAAGACAGCAGGTCCCGGATGGAAGAGAAACAAGCTGGAAGAGGGGTCTCCCTGGCAAGAAGACTCTTCTTGAAAAAGGATCTGGACCACAGAATTCTGAACACAAACCCAGGCATGTGCCCTGACCAGGGATTGAACCGGTGACCTCCAGATGATTCTATTGAGCGGCCAAAGTTAAGAACCACAATTTTGACTTTCTGGCCTTAGGGTGGAGGAGGGGTCTTTTCTCCTCCGCAGTCATTTCTAAGAATGGGGATGCTTCCCAGTTGCTTCTTATGATATGGGGGAGAAAGAAAAGGTTTGCTGACTTTTTTTTTTTGTTTTTTTTTTTAATATTGCAAGCTTCTACTAACATTAGACTTAATTATGCTGATTATTTTAGGTACAAGTTACACAAGGAAGGGAAGAGTCACTTTACCTGATCACAAATGAATGACACTTGACTCAGGGGCTGTCCTCTCCTTTACTTCAGGTGGGCACTGGTTCCCACTGGGCTGCACATTAGAATCACCTGGGAAGCTCTGGAAAATGCCAGGGCCAAGGTCACACCCCAGAAGATGACCATCCCATTGCTCTGTGCGTCCAGGTGATTCTAATGTGCAGGGAGGCCTAAGGACCACTGAGGTAGAACTATCATTTAAGTACACAGAATCAAGGACCAACAATTCAAAATATGCCACTTCTTAAAATGCCCCAACTCATTCTTCCCCCGCCGGGGAATTTCCCCAGGGTGGTGGCTATAAAAGGGGCCCCCTCATATCAAGTGCAGGAGAAACGGAAGATGTTGCACCCGTTTATGACAGGAACCTGAACAAAATAGGAGTTATTTTATCGATCATAGAGGGGAATGAGAAATGCATAGGACCGAACTTTTAAAAAATATCATTTGACCTTTCAGTTTCATCTGTCTAGAGTGGGTTTTGCCAAACACAAGGTTCTGGAATGCTATTTTGTCTTCATAATGCTGAAAATGAGCCTCTGGAATCACATTCAGGCTATTTTCCCAAAATGCGAACCAAAAGGGAAGAAGTGCTTTAGAAAGAAAGAGTGTAGTCCAGGAGGTTAAGGAGGTTGTCTGCGCTGTGAAAGGAGCCAGTGTGGCTGGAGATAAAAGGCAACATGCTCCGGTGGGGGGTGGGGTGGGGTGGGGTGGGGTGGGGTGGGGTGGGGTGGGGGGGCGCTTTTGCATTTTTGTTCCTGATTAAGTCTGGAGGTTACTTTGGTGCTTTTCCTAGGAGCAAACTTTGTGGCTGTAGGTCTGTTTTAACAAGAAGAATGAAATGATCTATGTCTTCCGTTCTCCTCTGTTGAGGGCTTTGGGGTCTGCCAGTCCTGTCGAGTTGCTCAGTTTCCACCTTGAGTCCCTTTGCATGTGGTTCACAGCAGGAGCTCTTCTCAAAATTTAAAGAAATATGATAACGTGTGTAGAGCTGTGCTCTTGAATTTTTTTTCTTAAGAAAAAATTCCCTCAACTAGAAATGGAATGTTTCTAAGCAAACTGTAAAGCACATGAATTATAATAAAGTGGAAAGGAAAAGAAATAAGAAAGCCCATATTGTTGCACACCCACCTCAAGTGGCAGCCCAGTTAACGTTTCCTTCCAGACTATTTCTATGTAGTTTTTAACATAGTTAAGATAGTTTTTAAAAGTACTTCTGGATCAGTTTCTCATTTAACCTCTCTTCACCATTTTACTATGTCATTTGAAACTCTGCAAAAGCCGTTTAAAATGATTGTACAGTATTTATGTACACGGTTTGCTTCACCAAACCCTTACTATTTAGGCTTATCAAATTTTAAGATCATACATAAAGCCAGGTGTTTGTGTACACATCTGCTTGCATTTGGTATTTCCTCAGGATAGGGTCCCACATGTTGGCACAACACAGTACAGACTTTGGAGCCAAATTATCATGGGTTCAAATCCCATTTCCCAGCTAACGCCTGTGTGACCTTCAGCAAATTCATCACTTTGTACCATCAGTTCTGCAACTTTAAAATGTGATCGTCATAATACATACTTCACAGAGCTGTTATGAGCACTACATGAGTTAATATCTTGCAAAGTGCCTGGCACAAAGGAAGGGCTAAGTGCTAAAAATGTAAATAAAGGATGGGAACATTTTTAAGGCTCTTGAGAGACGTTGTCTTCATAAACAATGATGTACTCTCTGGCAGGAGGTTAATGCTCTGATTTGTAGCCAAGTCCTTTGGCATAGGTCCCAAGATAAAGTCTTTAATATGGGGGCCAAGGACCTTGGTTTCAGAAATATGTTTACACTACCTTGCCTTTAATATGGAGAGAATTCACAGGGCTGGGGTGGGAGTGAGGCCCCTGAGCCCAGGGATATAGGTATTGGGCTCACTCATTCTTGGCCTCTTGAGAACTGGATTTGCCAAGTCCTATAGCCTCTCTGTTTCTGGGGCTTGGGGAGTAAAGGTTTCCTTTGCAGCTCTGATCCACAGGCCTCATGGGACAGCCCTGGGTTCTACTGTCTACCTGACCTTCACTGCTCCTTTCAGCAGAATCTTTCAAGTCCTTCAGCTACGGTGATGGTAACAATGACCTGATCACAGTGGAGTTGGTCCTGATGCCAACTGCTCTTATGCTCTGCTGGGAACTGAGCTGGAATGTTCTCTAGCACTTTCTGTGATGATGGAAACAGTCTGTCTATGCTGCTGACACAGTAGCCTCTAGAGGTACTGAGTGCTTGAAATGTGGCTAGTGAGACAGAAACAAAATTTTAATTAAACAAATTAATGTCAATAGCGTCACCTGTTTAGTGTCTCTTGTCTTGAACAGCAACAGCTCTACACGCATTATGGTCACTGCCCCCCCCCCAATCCTATGAAGTACTAGTGTCCCCATTTTACACACAAAGAAAATGGAGCTTAATGGGGTTAAGTCACTTGTCGAAGTGACTCAGGTCTGTCTGACCTTCAGATCTGTGCGTTTCACTGCTGTGCTATCCCACCTGGTGTGTGACCCTCAGTATCTGCTTCCAGAGGAGCAAACAGAGAAAGTGAGGACATACACTTTCTCCAGACATGGGGATGGTAGTGATGTCATAACTTAACCCCGAGGCCACACCACCTGCTGGTAGTTGAGGTGAGTTGATCTACATAAAGTGGCTCAAGCACCAACAAGAAAACCTCTCAATCCGGCTCTCTTGGGAGGTGTGATCCTGGTCACACACGGCGGTCACTTCTCTGGGTGTCTGACTGTTCAGATCCTGCGGGAATGTACGGTGGCCGGGGCCACATGGAATGTTTTCCTTGGCCGCCAGCACTTTGTTTTCACACTTTGCTGTGGGAAAGTTAAGTCAGGGAGTTCAGTCACGGAGGGACGTTATGAACAGGTGAGAAACTTCAAACTATCAAAACTTCAAACTAGTTGCCAGTGGCTGCCAACACCGGAACCCTTAAATCTCGTCCCCTGGGTGGCTTCCTGCCACTGTTTTCCTTTGTTTGAAGGCTTCTGCAGGCAGCAGACCACAGTGTGGAATCTGCCTGGGGGATAAGACGGGCGTGCGAGTCCTGAGCTTGCATCTCTACGGCTTTACTCTCTTGGGAAATTCTTTCCCCATTTATTTCCTGATGCAGTTGGGTACAGCAGGGTTTTATTAAAGGAAGATATAAAATACCATCCAGGGCTCATCTGAAGCACAGCTGTTTAAGGCTAGTTTGCACTACTTTTGACTATCTCTGATTATTTGTTTGAACTTCTTGTCTTGACCTCAAAGGTGGTGTTTGAGGTTCTCTGGACACTTACAGACTATTGTTCTTACGGAAAACAAAGCTTAAGGCTGACAGTATTTTAGAATGAACTCCCTCTTCTGAGACTATGGTCTTGGGTCAGGGTGCGTTTTCTTTATAAGGCCATGAAAGACGAGGCCTTACTTCAAGGTATGTCAGTTTTATTGACCAGAATACATGCCAGCTCCTCAAAGCTGGGGTGGGTCTTAAGGTGAGAGACAGAATGTTCTTTCTTTGTATGGACTGAATTTCTGGTCTAGTAGGAATTGATTAATTAGAAGATCCTTCTAGGTACTGTAAATACAGTAGGTATAAGGTGTGGTCCTGTCCTCATGGAGCTTACAAGCTCCTTAGCGCAGAAGTAGAGACTGAGGAGCTGTAGAGGGCAAACCCTGTGTTTAAGAGAAGCTGCAAGGAGATGCGAAACCATAGTTCCAAAATGCTGACAACCAAAGCCACCAAAGAACAGTATAGATATTCCTTTACCACTACATAAATCATGTCTGTGGGCTGAGTGCCACCAAGATCCAGTGGGGAAACTGAGTTAAAGAGGTGGTCCCTGCTTTTATGGCTGCGTCTTCTCACAGAAGGCCAGCTGCTCCAAATTGCAAAATCGTCTCTGCTGTTTCCAAAGACCCCCCATGGGATCCATGGGAAAGACTCCTTAAGAGTCTGTGGTCAGGGCAAGCAGCTTGGAAATGACCCCGACCTTTCTCCGGAGGAAGGTTTACCTGCAGGGGGAAGGTGCCAACATCTTTCCTGGAAAACAGAGCTTAGGGATTTCAGGTGAACTTTGAGGCTGAGGCAGTGTGCCCTCCAGGGCAGTGGCTGAAAACATGGGTTCTGGGGTTGGAATTGATCGCCTGAATCCCAGCTCTACCACTTACTAGTTCTGGGACTCTGGGCAAGTTGCTTAACTTCTCTTAGCTGGCTCGTTTTCTCATTTATACAATAAGGCCAAGAATCCCTACTTGAGAGGGGAGCTGTGAGGACTCCATGAGCCACTAGATGTGGCATGCTGGGGGCCTGGCATTAGCTAGCTACAGCTTTTATTGAGAAATTACTATATAGTAACATTTATAATGTGAATGGAGGAGAGATAGCCAGTCAGTCATCCTGATTATCAAAATGTAATGGTGTGATGAACAAGTATCTCCTTGAGCCAAGAGCAGGGCTTGGAATCCAGGCTGAGGAGAGCAAGAGAAGGCTTCCAACAGCGACGACAGGGGTCTTGGCCAGGCTGGAGGCTGCCAGCTCTCAGAAAGTTTACACCAGCTCCTAATCTGGTGGGGAAGGCACCTGAGGAGAAAACTGAGCTTTGGACACAAAAATTAGAACTCAGCAAAAACTTGCCCTCTCTCTCCAAAAAGGATCCTTTCAATGCACAGCCAGAGGCAGCCTCCTGAGGCCCCTGCATTGGGTACTGCTGGAGGGGAGAATGCCTTCTGCCTGCTGTCCTGGGAGCTTTCCTGATATCTGGGCCAAGAGGCCACTCTTCCTCCAGGGCCAGTGTTTTTCCACAATGACCAGGCTGCTAACAAAACAACCCCATCAGTCCCCCAGGGGCCTCCATGTGCATTTTAATAAGAATGATAATAATGAATAATGACTATGACTATTATCATCACTGTGCTTTGAATTTATGGGGTGGGAAGGGCTCTTAGCTCTGCAGACATGACCTGGGAGCTTCACACAGTCCTTCCCCCAGGAGGAAGGTGGCCAGTGTGCCTGTCCAGGTGAGGCTCAGAGGCACCCCAAGGGGCCTGCTCAGGATCACACAGCCACATCCCAGGAAGAAGAAAGCCCTATCCACTACCACTTACTGCCACAAACTCTCCTGGTCCCCAACTTCTCTTGGGTTAATAATGCATTTGATATTCTTAAGCATCATGGTTATGGACTCTGCTTCAGGAGCTGGCCTGGGTTTAAATGTAAACTCTGGTATATCACCTGGGCACAACCTCTCTGTGCCTACCTCACAGAATCATTATGAGGATTACATGAGTGAGCACATGGATTATGTTTGGAATGGGACTGGCATGAGCAAGAACTCAATAAATGCTAGCTTTTATTATTTATTGGTACTATTAGGTTGGACCCCATGAAATTGCTGACTTGCAACCATTTTTGACCTATGAAATGGCAACTTGGATGGTTCTTAATGGGAGCAGGGGGTGATTTTGCCTCCCTTCCAGGGACATTTGGCAATATCTGGAGATTCTTTTTTTAATCCTCACCTGAGGACATGCTTAGAGAGATGAAGGGGGAGGGAGAGGGAGAGGGAGAGAGAGATGGGGGGAAACATCAATGTGAGAAACATCGATTTGTTGCCTTCCGTATGCTCCCTGACTGGGGATCAAACCCACAACCCAGGTGTGCTCCTTGACCGGAATCGAAAGGGCGACCTTTTGGTGCACAGGACAGACAGTGCTCAACCAACTGAGCCACTCTGGCCGGGCCGGAGACATTTTCATCGTTATAGGGTGGTGGCGCTACTGAACCTGGTAGGTAGAGGCCAGGGATGCTGCTAACATCCTTCAATGCTCAGGTCAACCTCTACAACAAAGGATTCTCCAGCCCCAAATGTCAATCGTGCCAATGTTGAGTATAGGGCCACCTAATAGTTTTCTAGTATGGATAGATTAATTTTCTTAATACATCCCTTTCCAAAACTGACATGGCTTCCCCTGCCTACAGAATAAAGGCTCACTCCAACAGGCTCTGGCCTCCCCTTTGTCTTCAATCTTGTCTCCTCCCTGCTGTAGCCGCACTGACCTGTAACAGCAGGTCCTTAACACTCCAGGCCTGGAGTAACCTCTCTGTTCTCCCACCAGCCAAACCCCAGTACCTGCTCTGGGAAGCTTTCCTCAGAGCTTTTCTTCCCCAGTCTGGCTGACCATGGCTGGTGGCTCTTAACTAGTGTGACTCCTGGGTCTCATTCCTGCAGATTCTGCTTCAGGGGGTCAGGGTGGGCTCAGGTATACTTTAAGAAGCCGCTGCGGGGGGCTCAGCCTGATGTGGAAACCACTGTGCCCTGGTATGTATCTTTTTTTCTTGTTCTGTTGCCACTTATGTACACTAACCCTTTGCAAGTGCTTCTGCTATTCTATTAGCTGCATGTAAAGGTGCTACAGAGACCTCATCCTAGAGACTCTGGCTACTCTAAGGATCCAATCCAGTGCCTTGCCCTCTGGAAATTCCAAGTAGTGAATTAAACTTGGATCCAGGAGTTTTCAGACTTTGCTGAATCCAGTAGTTATGAGGTGCTTGTTAAAATGCAGATTCCCAGGCTCCATGCCCCCAGGGGTTCTACCTCAGTGGCTCTGGGCTGGGACCCTGGAACCTGGCTTTTTCACTAGCTGGGTTTTGATCTTCCAACACGTCAGGCTTCAGGGGTCTCAGGGCTTCTGGCATGCCTCATGGAGGTAAATGTTCTTTGAATTGGTTGCAGGGCCGTCCCCAGTGCCAGAACCCCAGGACACCAGGGGATACTTACACACATGCTGGCCTGTCCTCCTGCACCAAAAACCTGCAGGTTCCATGGAAGCAGAGCTGACTGTGGGAATCTGGACATTCATTAAAATAGGACACCACAGCTGCGGCCATGGGTGGATTTGCTGGGGAGAGAAAAGACATTTGGCTTAGATCCACAGTACAGGAAGAAATACCTGCTGGCCCCCACTGGTCATGAGGGGCCGAGCCCTGATGGCTGGGATTTCTGGTCCCTGCTGGCATGCCCCCCACAGCTTTCCCTTACTCTCTCCCTGCCAGTCCAGGACTAGCACCTCCTACATCAAGAGCTTGCCAGCAGAGCTTTATTTATTTACCTTCGTAGAAAACAAAACAACCTCTCCACAGATTCTGCGTGAGTCAGAGATCCCACAGCCATTTTACTATTTAAAGTCTACTACCCCAAAGCGACCTAATTTTGCTTTTGCAAAGTGATGGTGACTATTTTTTATAGAAAGCATTCATAAAAATCTGTCTTAAATGCAAGAAACCAGAAGGGAGGCACAAAAGAGTACTAGATAACCATTAAACCAATGTTTCTGCATTAATGATGTAGAAAGATGTTCATGATACATTACTGGAAATTAGGTGCATTTCCAAGATGGTCTGTATTGTATGATTCTACTGAAAAAACATGAAGTCTGGGAAGGATATATGTATGGTAGCAGGGCTTCTCTGGGTGGTGGGCATGGCACGATCATGCGGTGAAGATGACTTAAGGCACAGAAGTCCACCTGGGAGCAGCACAGACAGTAATAGGAAAGCTTTGGGGGGAGGGAAAGAGAATAGAGTTGGGGGGCAGAGACCAAACCTACTCACAGCCCTGGCACCCATAACTCTTAAGAGCAAGGGGCATTAACAAACCTCTCAGGGTTTTCCTTCTTGGCTCTCAGGCAGGAATAAAAATAGCCAGCCAGGGGCACTGCAAGGAAAAACACACGAACAGGCCTGTGGACCAGCCCAAGGAGCATCACTTTGGATTTATTGAATTAGACTCCAGTAGCTTTGTTTTCTCAAGTAACACTTGAGACACAGTTGGTAGCTATTTCAAGATGGCCTAGTGGATGTAATTTGTTGCTTCCTTCAAAAGGTCCTCGTATGCTTGTGGGAAATGGGTCTTTCTCACTCATTTTCTGGAAAAAATGTTCTTGGAGCTCTTGCTCTTTGAGAGAAGGCAGACCATCTCATATTGTGGGTTCTAGACCGCGACTGAATATTGAACTCACACTGCTGCCTTTCTATTCCTGAGCTGCTTCCAGGAGTATCACAATTTCGGAAATCTCACAATCTCAGTGGAAAAAGCAGAGGCTAAAACTACAATAGAATCCTTGATGCAGATGGTGAGAGAGCACTTAATGGTTATGAGCATGGGCTTTGGAGGCAGAGAGACACGGGTTTGAATCCTACCTCTGCCACCTGGAGGAAGTATTTGAACTTTCCTAGCTTGCTTGGGCCTCTACAAGATGCAGAATCCACCTGCCTCGTGGGTGGGAATGAGGCAAAGTTTGATCACTACTGTACTCAACAAACTGCCGCTACATATCGCTCAGCTGTTTGTGTTGTTACCATCACTGACAACCCAAGATGCTCATGAAGTCCCGCATGTGATAAGACCACTATGTCACATAATGGTCCCCCTCCCTCCATAAGTTCAGTATAGTGTGACTGAAAGTCCAAGTGTCCCCGTTAGCCCTTAATGATAGCTACTTTGACATGTGAGGATGAACAGGAAGCCCAAAGCCAGGTGGGGATGTCCACCCGGGGGTGCTGGCCAGCCTTGGCCCTCCTGGCTGCAGCATGTCCCTGTCAGCAGCAGTCTCCAGGATATGGGGTCCAATTGCCTTGGCTGATCAGCTACCTGCAAGTCCCAGGCCTGGATGGTTGATAAAGGGCTGGTCACTTGCCGACAGCAGACACTGGAGGGTCTGCTGTAATTCACACAACTGGCTCCTCTGTGTTCACTAAACTTGCCAAGGAGTAAACATGGCAAGATGAAGGGGCTAGAGACTAGTGGATCTGATTTGATTTAGACCTTGAAAAAGGCTTTTGATAAGCTCTATAAAAGGCCATTTAGACAACCACCTCCACGTGGCTAGAGGGCATCCCTCGTCAGGGCTTAGAGCCGGGCTCTTCAAAGTGCGGTCTGTGGACCAGCACCTTCACATTCCTGAAGCTTGTTAGGAAGCCAAGTTTATGGGCCCCACACCAGACCCACTGAACTAGGATCTTTGGGCTGGGGCCCAGGAATCTGTGTGGCATGCTCTGCAGATGATTTTTTAAAAGTCAGGTTTTAAATAGATTTCATATACAGTACCGTTTGCCCTCCAGGAGACTCGCTAGTGTTTGAGACACAGGCTTGTATTACACAGGAAACAATAACAAAAATAGATAGAGACAAAAAGGCTCTTAGAGACGAAAAAAGACAGGGGTCCCTGGAGGGATCCTTTTTGGAGCCGATCATCTTTCAGCAATTCAAACTCCTGTGTGGTACGAAAGCCTGAAACCTGCTGAAGTTCTTTTGTGGTGAAGTGTCAGGTAAATAGAAGATATTGAAAGAAAACCTCTGGATCTGTCTTGGGAGCACGACTCTCCAAAACCGGTGAGGAGTAGACTCAGTGTCACTGTTTTATGTACACATGGATATTCTGCCTCTTCTCATAAATGACTTGAGGCTTTAAAAAAATGGTACCATAAAAAGAGGACATGGATGGGAAAGGTAGGGGTGTGTGTGTGAGAGATAGACACAGAGACACACAGAGGGAGAGAGAGAGAGAGAGAGGTAGAAAGAGGGGCAGAGAAAGGGGTGGAGGGAGGGGGAAGAGAGGAAGACACAGAAACAGTGAGAAAGGAATGGAGAGATGTGGGCAAAGGAAAATGAAGGTGATGGTTGAAAAGAACAAAGAAGTCAGGTAGCAGGTCATATACAAACACGAGCAGCAGAAGATCACATGTGTGTGCTGACTCCGAGCGGTGGGTCCAGCTCTCTGCCCTCTAGCAGTCTGGGCAAGGGTGCACACAGTTCCTTAGATAGAAATGCACCCATTTTGCAAATGCAGGACAGGCTCAGCTTTGCCCGAGTCTATGGTCAGAGAGCAACTTCTCTTCTGTGGCTGCTTCTGAAAGGGACTCATGTGCTACAGTGCATGACATCCTTCACAACCTCCCAAAGACAATGCAGAAGCAGCCACCAATGGAAACCGTCTCTGTCCTTCATGCAGCTCACGAATAAGCCAAGGAGCCCAGCAGATGAGGAAACTCCATGCCTGGTCGCCGTGATGGCAGCTAGCATGTGCTGACTTTGCTCTCTGCACTCACAGACCAGGTGGGGGCTCCTGGTCCTCTATCTCATTTGTCTGACACAACCAAAGGTGCCGAGGGGACCAAGGAAGCTTGATGATCACTTTATTTTTAAAAAATCTTTTTCCTGATTACAAAAATGACACATCACTGTGGAAAATCTTTTGTTAATGGCAATGTGGAATAAAAACTTAGGGGATAAAATTCATCTCTAATCTACCACCTAGAACTATGTTAGTATACAATGCACACACTCCTGTGAACTTAACTGTTTCTGTTCTGTTACATGTGTTTTTCTCTCCTGATATAACCACAAACATCCTAAAAGTGAGCATTTAATTCAAGATTCTGCAGAGGGTGCAGCCCTGGCCTCTAACCCTGAGGAGTTCAATGTGTGTGATATGAGGGGAGGGTCCTGTTTCCAACAGCACATTCTGCAGCTGTGGGAAATGTGATTTACAAGGAGGAGAAGCCCAACAGTTCCAAGGGGAGGCACAGTCTAGCCCTCTGCTCTGACTGCTACCTCAGGGTGAGCCAGCCACAGACAAGGGGTGGCATCAGGCTCGTCCGCCCTTAGTGCACCTGGATAGCCTCAAGGACTAGTGCACCTAAAAGCTCTGTGCAAAGTGCAAAGCACGCCACAAGGAGAGGGGGAGCTATTGTTCTTGTTTTGGGACTTTTAAAGGTGTTTGTCTCAGATACCACCAGAATCAGCAAAGGAGACACACGCTGCAGCATGGTCAGGCCAGACGCACAAAACCATCCCTACTGATGTTCCCAGAAGCTTCAACAAGTCCAGGAGGAAAGGGACTCTGGAAAGGCTGCGGAGGGGAGACGAGGGGTTACCATTTGCTGAGTGCCAGGTGCGATCCTTACAGCATCTCTCAAATCCAGGCAGGGTAGGTGGTCACAAAAGGTGGAGGATTTGCTCAGTAACTTAGGAAAAATGACCTTTACAAGGAAATCTCCAAATTCCCAGCATCTTCCCAGAGAATGACTCTTTCAGTCTGTCTCTTTCTCTCCCCCCCTCTTTATGTTTTCTCCAGCTTCCTCCAGTCTTTCCCTGTCTCCCTCTTAATTTTCTTTCTCTTCTTTCTGAAAACTCAAGGAAATATTAAGTGAAGCAAGAAAAAGCCCAGACACTTAAAAGGGAAAAAACCCTTACTTAGAAAAGGAAGGCTGTGAAGGTCAACCGGGAAACTCCAAGGAGGCCCCCAGGAAGCCCAGACAGAGGGAAGAGTTAGCCCCATTCCCCAGGGCTCCGGACTCTGCACTCGGCTCCTCCAGGCACCGAGACTGATTAGCACTCGGGGCTGATCGGAAAATCAAATGTTCCGGTTTTCAGGACAGACCTCATACTGAGCCCATTGGCATCTGGAGTTTCAAAGCTGCTCTGTTCCTGTTGCTCTGAAATTTACGAGAGGCCTCCAACATGTTAACCAAAGGCACTTCTTGTAGACACCACTGTTCTCCAGGGAAGCTGTGAAAGTTCTGCCCGGAGATCACAGACCTACTAATAAGGCCTGGAGCCCAGCTTCACTCATGGGAAGAGAATTTGGAATAGCAGCCGAGGGGCACAGAAACTATGGATTCAATTCACAGGAGGGGTCTCTCCAGTTCAGAAGGGCCAGGGAGGCAGCCATCTGGACAGCTCCTTCCGACAGCCTTGCTCCCTGGGGACCTGCATCCGCACCACCAAGTACAATCACCCCCTTTTCAAAGCAGCCCTCACTGGACTTTCTGCTGGGCTGGCGGGTGGGAGCCGGCTGGAGCCGCGGCTCCTCGCTCTCTTCTCTAGATGTCAGAGCTGTGAACATGTTCAGCCGTTAGGAAGCTTACATCATTTATAGCCATTTCATTACTTCCTCAAATGTCATGGCTAACTTTCTGACAATTTTCTGACAATTTAATAATGACGCTTGGCTTTGTAGTAGGAACTTTCAGCTAAGGTTTTTGAACTGGGACTAAGTATTTTCTCTTAGATGCTACAATGGCAAAACCAACGAATGCTTCTGGAATGTCTAGGAGAGAAGGCAGATGAACTTAACGAAGATGGAAGTTGGTCAGCAGCGCCTGGTGATGTTAGGGGAGTGTACACAGCTGACATCCACACTTGATGCTCCCAGGTACCAAGGCCTCCATTCTACCACAGGGCTAGAATCGCACGGTTCTAGGCTCAGTTCTGGGATGGGGAAGGCTTGCTTCAGGCCACCAGTGGCCCATTTTACAGGGATGGAACTCCAACTTCACATGAGACAATGCACAAATCTCCACAATTAGCCAGGTGTGAAGAAAAGGCTGGTACAGAGGGGCTAACATGGGCTGGTGGAAGTGCTAGGCCAAGACTTAGGGATATCAGTGGTATGGAACACAGGCCCCTCTCCAGATAGAAATGTGAGCAGGTGCCCTGGTTCCCGGAGCATTTGGGGGTTGTGGTGACAATAAGAACTCAAGTTTTAGAAATGATCCCAAAAAGGGAAAGCATTGTTAATATCGAGTGTGGCAACATTACTGACCTGACCTTTACTACAGAGAAGAATGCCTGTCAAGGAAGCTAATCAATAAGGGCATTTCCCAAGGCTGTGTGAGACGCCAGAGAGCAAGGGGGCAGTTTTCAAACGAGCAGTGGAAGTCCGCAGAGTTACATCCCAGTTACATTTATAGCAGGAGTAGGAAACTTATTCTCAAGGACTTCCGACAAACAAGGAGAAGTCCATTTTGCTGTTTTGGGGATGTGTGTGCAGTGGCAGAATGTGATAAATATAATCACTCAACTCATTCACTCTTAAAACTGAGAACGGTGAGTACTTTAAAAGACTAGATATAAAGCAATTTGAAAACAGTTTGGCTTTGCAGTACCATCATTTAGGAGAAGGAACATTCATTTTAGTTAAGCAATGAAAGAGAAAAGTAACTAGAGGTAGTGCTGCAATTCCTCCTGCCACCCACTTGATGGGGGTGGGCAGGGTAGTGCCATTGTTACTACTGTCCTCTACCCCAAGAGTCTATTTCCTGAGAGTAACTCATATACTTCAAAAATACATAGTTTTCCTATAACCTGATCCCTGAACACAGAGTTACTAATTCTTCAGCAATCTTTTCCAGCACTGGCTAATTCTGACCTTATTTGACCTTAACCTTCCCCTGATCTTAAACTGGCTTTAGACACTACCCACTCCTCTACCTCCACTTAGGGGCATGAATACTGTATTATCTCATGAAACCTCTAACCACCCTATGGGCAAGGACTACCAGTCTCTATTTTTCAGATGAGAAAACAATACTAAAGCTTAGATAACCTTGCCAACAGACACACAGCTAGGAAGTAGTAGAATTGAAATTCTATCTCAGTTCTCTCTGATTTGAAGAGAGTCAAGAGCTGTAGAAAATTAGGACGCTATTCAAGTCCAGGAAGAAAAGTGGTGGGAAGGCATGTAATCAAAATATACAAATCACATGGCAGCAAGGAAGGGGAACACTTGTTAGGCAGCTCCTAGTCATCAGAAAGAGGCACTCTTTGGAGAAACAGAGGAAGTATTACTTTATCTGGGGGAGGAGTGGGGAACTGTACATATGGAACTTATTCCCACAAGGGAGCAGTGGCTACAAAACAAAAAAATGACAAAGAGACTTCTATACGCCTATGGATGATGGAGTAGCTGGAAGCAGGGTGGGGGCTGGTTCACAGGCTGGTACTAGGCTGCCCCACAAAGTCTGCCCAGAGAGCCCCAACCTCTGGGCTTCATGGCACTCATGCCCAAGAGACTGGGGGCTTCTGGCTCACAGCAGTGCTCAAATGGTCTCTTAAATTGCTTTTGCAGCACTAAGCAAGATGCTGGGTGGAACTTGGGGGAACATCTGAGTTAATGTAATTCTTTCTGGTCATTTCTTTTTGGATAAAACCCAAGGGACATCAGATGTTAGGCAACCAAACTGAAAGAAAGGTATCAGTAGAGAAGCAGACAACATAGTTTATCCTTTCCTACAAAGGTATGGCTGTTAGCGACACAGCGTGTGTGTGATGGGAAATAGATACACATTCAGAGAGACAGTCACCGGTGGTATGTGGCCCCATTGGGGTTCATCCTGCTTGTGCTTATTTCGAAGGCAAAGGCAGAATTTGCATCACCTTTGGTACCTTTTTCCACAGGGAGAAGTGGGTAACACGGACATAGAAATACTTTGCTAGGTTCATATTCCACCTAAAGTACTTAAGAGTTTTTAACCCACTGTGGATTTTCTGAGGTTCTGGACTATGATGCTGCTGATGCTGATGACTATTATTATTAATAGTAGCTACTGTTAATAAGTTGTCTTCTAACTGCAAGCACTATGCTCAGCATTTTATATAGAGAATGCCACTTAATTCTCACAAAAATCCTGTGAGGTAGTTATTACTATCCTGGTCTTACAGATGAGGAAAGTGAAGCCAAGGGAGGTTAAGATTGTTCAGTGTTGCTAAGTTAGTAAATGGCAGAACTGAAACCAGAACTCGGCATTGGTGCTCTCTAAAGATCTTGCTCTTTCTGATACATCACCTGTCACTTCAGAAAGTGTGTGTGTGAGTGTGTGTGTGAGAGAGAGAGAGAGAGAGAGAGAGAGAGAATATGAATGAATGAGTTGAGGGTTAAGAAATCCTTACAGGTACCGTAAACAAATCAGAAATTACCAGGAAATTATCAGGGCTATTCTAGGATTAAGAGCTAAAAGTCCCAAGGCAAAATGGCTTTAATTAGTAGAAACTTTAGGAATCTAAAATAAAATCTCAGTGAAATCATGTGAAGTATGGGATAAAACCAGAGTCTGGACATGTTCATCTAAAGATGCAAAGCATACACATTTCACCTTGGCTTCTTACCTGTACCCAGCTCCCACCAGTAACACTGCTTCCTCCCCCAACAGGCATGAGGAAGGGAGAGGCAGGTGTGAAATACCCCAAGTAGTGATCTAGAATGGATCACTGCAATCTAGATCCATTATGGGTTAAAATGGGATGGAAATAGAAGGGAAATGCACCAGACACACAAGATTGCCTCCTCCCCACTGATCCTCCTCACAAATCAGTTCTCCAGCCCCTGGGTTGCTCCTTCTACCCCTGCTGTGGCCTAAGTAATTTTAAGAGAAAAAAGAAAAGGAAATTGCAGGCCATTGATTTTGCTTTGAAGGCTGAAAACCAAACCTCCTCTCTCTTACTACTTAATAATTTCATTTCAAAGAGACAGATCATTTTTTTCTTTCGTATCTTCAAACCAGAAAGCCCCTTATTCTAATTACATCCTTTTGGGTGTCAACCAGCATTCTGAAAATAATTCACTTCAAATTTCCATTTACAAAGTAAATAAGGATATCTATGTTTGACTCTCACCAGCCAGTGTTGAACCAGAATGTGAACGGCTCTGGGAACTGGAGCCAAGTCCTGTTGGATGGGGAATTCTGTTTTAGCTTTGTTGGAGGAAGAACCCCGTTGGAGCCCAGGGCTACTTGGCTTTGCAGACTCTGTGTGTCTCTGTTCTTTATTTTATTAATATCAAAATTGTTAGGTAAAGTTGTTGGCAGGAAACCCTCAATTTACCCTTAGGAAAAAATGCTTCCTCTTGTTGTCTTTGAACCATAATCTCTTCAAACGCTCTACACTAAATACATGTAAGCACTACAGGGACAACTGTTTTTCTAGAACATTCTATGCCCTTAGAACTTTTGACAGATGCCTTTTGCATTTACAGCCTGCAGATGCAGTCTGGGTGGATGAAGGATGCTCTTCATTTTAAGCAAGGAAACAGAGGCATCCAGAAGTAAATTTATGGCAAAGCTCAACAGCCTTAAAAACATCAATGTGAATTTGTGATTGGGACTTTGTCCCATGACAAAAATGTGACTCTTCCTTTTTCATTTGAGTTTTATATCAATGATTTTTGGTTGCCCTTAGATAAAAGCCCTTCAATCAAGATTATCTTCCAGAGGAAAAACACTGAGATGTTAAGAGTGTGGTGGGTTATAGGCAATCATTTTTTCTTTTATAATTTTCCAAATGTTATAAAACAAACATTTTAGAATTTGAAAATAAACATTTAAAATTAAACCCCCGCAACATTATAAACATGACTAACGTTTAATCAACCTTTATTTTTTGTTTTACTCACAGATTGAACTGTAGTTTTATATAAGACTGTTTTTTTAGGAATCTAGATTTAAATCTGCATAAGATAAATCATGTTACTGTCTTGTCTTTGTAACGATGATGATGATGATGCAAGAAATTATTGTCCACGTGAAAAGATTCATTACATGAGAACATTTTTGAGGAATTTCAATGACTTTCTCTACTCCTAAGAAATGGGGGAAGATGTTGGATAATCCCTAATTTGTGTCTTCAAGATGGAAGCTGACGTTGCATCTATGAAATGATAGCAGGGAGCTGAAAGTAAGAAGCCAGCTGCAAGGAGATGAAAAAATATGGCAACCAATTTTGAATTCACAATGGACCAATGAGCAACAGATTGAATATTACAGTAAATCAAATCAGTGAAATTAATGACTTGGGAAATTTCTCCCAGAACTCAGGACAGAAAGACCAAAATGAGGAGAAAAAAATAAATCTGAAAAATGGAACAAAATAATCCAATATTCAGATAATAATAATGCCAAAAGAAGAAAAGAAAGCAAACTAAGGTTGACATCATTATCAAAGACATAGAGACCCTTCTTAAGCTGAAAGATTTGTCAAGTGACATTGAAAGTTGATGCTTTCAGTCTTAAGGACAAGTTTTCATTACACAGAAAAAGTCTCATAAGCATCCAGGTGAAAATAAAAACAGGTTACTTACAAAGGAATATAATAAAACTAACTTCAGATTTCTCACCAACTACCAGGCGGAAGTCCCTGATGGGAGGCCTAGGATAATCTATTGTGTCAAGTACAATAGGGAGTTAGGGAGGTTCTATCAGAGATTGTGTGGCCCTGTTCAATATTTTGGGCCCATATAGAGACAGAAAAGGTTTAAATATACTGACTTTAAGTAGCTGAGGAATCTGTTTGGTAGAAGCAGGAGACAAAGCAAGTACACAGAGGGTTTTATCTTTGGGTCAGAAGGTATTTTTTCCCTTCTCTTGTTTGCCAGGTACCCATGCCATGTCAGGAACAAGAGCTACCTGAGCTCATCACTCAGTGCAGCCCTGACTGGTATCTTTTCTTGACTCGTGTCTTTTCCTGGGACATTGACAGGATCCAGATATACCTCCCCCAGTTCCACTGCCACATGGCCTGCCCTCACCTCCATACCATGGCCTTCTAAGGTTGGGCTATTGGTGTGTTTCTGCTCATGATCATCCCTTCACCTCCTAGAAGAGTAGTTGCTACACTGGGGTAGGATGAATCCCGTATGTACATCCAGTGGCAGAAATTCTTCAGAGCTTCTAGTACTGATTCAAGATTAGAAATAGTTTCATATTCTACTGGTTTCTCATTTCAGGGAGTGCCCATGGGCATATGGGAGAAAGGAAGAGTAAAAGCAGCATGCTCCACTCTCCCTTCATGTTCCTGGAAGAACTTCATTCTCTTCTGGACATTTCATACATTGGATGTATACAGAGTGACCAATATAACAGCACCCCACCACATCCACCAACCATTTAAAAAGTTTCTCCGGCTGTTTAAACATGAGTGCATTCTCAGTTCTCCACGTGGGAATCCAAGCAAAGTGTGAGCAATCCTTTTGCATGCACGCAAAGTGTAGGCTGGTATCCCCCGGTAGATGGCTGAGCCTTACCTGGCCAGCATCCCCCAGAGCTGCACCCTCATTTCTCTCCCCAAGGTCTGCTGGCATTCCCAAAGAGAAAACTCTGCCCATACTCCTGCTCCTCCCATGATCCAAAGGCTTTGCCTCATAAAAAGTTGGCAATTTCTGGTTTAAACCCCATGGGCTACGTCTAAATCAACCACGTCAGAGTTTTGTTCTTAAAAGGAGAAATAGCCCAGCTGGGCGTGGCTCAGCGGTTGAACATTGACCTAGGATCCAGGAGATCATGGTTCGATTCCCAGTCAGGGCACATGCTTGGGTTGTAGGCTCGATCCCCAGTCGGGGGCGTGCAGGAGGCAGCTGATCAATGATGATTCGCTCATCATTGATGTTTCTATCTCTCTCTCTCTCCCCCTCTCCCTTCCTCTCTCTGAAGTCAATAAAGATATATATATTTTTTAAAAAAGAGAGAAACATTTCAGGATTCCAAAAACATCAAGGTCATTTTACCTCTTAATAGTTTCTCCAAGCCATATTGGTTTAGGAACAAAGACCTTATATTTTGCCGAAACATTTCTTTTCCATCAAAAGTGAAATAATATAAATGAAGCCCTAAAGGAATCTCTGCTGAAGGGCTTGAATTCTGTTCTTGGAAGCCACACAGAATAAGTCTCCCTTGTCTATACAATAGTCCTTTCATGTAGCTGCACTCAGCCATCAAATCTCTGAATCTCTGTGGTGATAACCTCCCCGTAATAGCCAGCCTCCAATATGGCTCCCAGTGATCCCCACCTCCTGGTATCCATGGCCTTGTGAAGTCCCCTCCCATACTATCTCAGGGTTGGTCAGTGTGACTAATAGCCTCTGGAGTCACATACCATCCATATTCTAAGTCACAAAAGGCATGCAACTCTGCCTTGCTCTCTCTCTCTTGGGTCACTCACTTTGGGGGAAGCTAGTTGCCAGGTCATGAGGATACTCAATGGAGAGGTCCATGTGGCGAGAAACTGAGGCCTCCAACCAAAAGTTATGTGAGTGAGTCATTATTTGGCCCCCAGTAAAGGCTTGAGATGACACTGCAACCCCAGGTGACACGTTGACAGCAGCCTCTATGAGAGACCCTGCACCAGACCTACCAGCTAAGCTGCTTCTGAATTCTCAACTCTCAGAATATATGAGATAAACGCTTATTAATTTAAGCTGCTACATTTTGGAGTAATTTGTTACACAACAATAAATAAACAAATAAGCCCTCCAAATTCCTATAAAAGCTCTTTAAGCAAGAAAGTCTGAAAATTTTTTTACCTGACAGATTCTGACTTTCTTAGTGACCTTAGAAGAGTCAGTAGAGTGTTACAATGATAACTCCAATAACAAAAACATTAACCAAATGCTTTAGGTGTTGGCCTCTGTGCTGAGAGTTTTATATGTATCATCTAAATTAATTCTTATAAAATTCCTATGACATAGTTCTGTTATTCTACTCATTTTACAGATGAAGAATACAGGTTCAGAGAGGTCTAGGGCCAGAGGAGAATTCTGAAAACAGGCAGTGTGACCTCAGAGCCCACACTAAAACTCTGGGCTATGGGAACCAAGCACAGTAGGAATACCTTCTCCCATGGCCTGATTTCTATACTATTCGCAGATTTTAACTATTTCTACACTATTGTAACACTTAATTCTCCATCAATTTTTCTAGTAGTTCTGGAATGCTATTGGATTATATAAGCTTGTGGGCGACTTTGGCCTCTAGCTTTTCTCTACATAAAACTGCTGTCAAACTTGGCCTGATATCCTTCCTAATTAAATCATTATTCTTAACCTAAATACTAGTAAATGTGTCACTGTTCAATTTAATCTGGTTGGTTGGCTTCGATCCATCTTTCTAGCTTGATACTTTAATTGTCCTTCCTTCTGAGTATTAATTCTAACATTCAACAACACTTCAGCTACTGTTCTGGGCTTTGTGTCAACTCTACATTTCATAAATCTGCCATATGTCTTCCTTCAATTTGCTCATAAAATTCTCAAGAGGAAAGAGGGACAAATCCCACTGGCACACCCGACGGGCCCCCTCCCAGGTCAACATGAATACATTAGGGAACATTTTCTGGGGATGCCCTGGTTAAAAACTTCCTGCCCTTCCCAAAAGCTCACAGGTGAACCTGTATAGGGATCATTCATTTAAGATCATTTTTATTCTACCTCACTGACCACACACCGTTTTAACTCATATTTTTTCATCTTGTTTTACTGAAGACTTTTTGTCATGTGCCTTCCTGAAAGCACATTGTCTTATTTTGATAGTATTACCCTGGCAGCATTTCCCTCATCAGTCCTATAACACTTAAAAAGAAACAGGTAGGTCTGCTGTGACTCATTTTGGTGAATTCACCCAGGGGCCCAAGTATTCATTCTCTACCTGCTGTAAGAATTTGGTCTAGAGTTTTCCTGGCAGTATCATCAAATTTTATCTATATTCTAAAGAATCTTCAGGTGTTTTTTACTCATTTAAAGTCAGAAACATATTTGTCTTTTTCCACAGTCTAAGCATTTTTCATATTTGCTATTATTTCTTAGGAATTATCAACAAGGATGGAAATATTTTTTGCTACCAACTTCCTTAGACTACTAAGTTGTAATTCATCTGCATCCTTGAAAATAAATTCATTTATGGCATTAGGTGGTCTTTTATTAGGATCCTTGCTTGCCCTTCTATTTCTTATTTACTATGTTTTATTTCCTCTCATTTGAAGCTCCTTCTTGACAGAAAATATAAAAACAAAATAATAGTACTAGTCTTTTCCTGGTTCTGCATTAATGTTATTCCACCTGTCCCAAGGAATGAACTCGTTCCTTCCTTTTTTACTCGTCTGTTCCCAAATATAGCTTTAAAAAGCTTTGTGTGTGTGTAGTCAATAGCCACGTGGGCAATCCTCAGTTTCTTCTGCCCTTCGCTTTTCCTGATATTCTCTAAACACCTGCCTGCCTGCAGAGCAGCACCTGCTCCTGGGGAGGCACCAGCCTGCTTGTTCACTCAACAAAGTGCCATTCAGTACTGTTGTTCTACCTCTTGGGACATGCCCTTCTTCGGATCTTCTCCGCACAGCTTATTAAATGGTCCAGCAGAGAACTCCCTCTACAGATGCACCTGGGTCTTCTTTAAGTGTTTATCCTTTGTCTTTCTCATGTACCCTCTGACGACAAATTTGGAGCCAAACTAGTAGCCTTCCAGTCCTTGCAGGCCATGTTCCTTTTTAGAATCCTACTCATGGGGTCACATCTGGTTTTTCTCTGAATTTTTGCAGACTCTGCTTTTCTGAGGTTAAACTATGCCTAGGTTTCCTTCTTTCGCTCTCACAAACTTTAAAGTGACACATACAGATACCAACCTGTTATCAAGGCTGCATTCAAAAAAGCAGGTGTCCCTGTTGCCTTCTCTGCCTCTGAGTAATACCACAGCCAATGGGTATGTAAACAATTTTTTAGGTGTTCAATTTGTGGCATGCTAAGATTTCCAGAAAAGGTACCGATCTGACATTGGCGGTCAAACCACATTCTATCCTTCTGACTACTTTGTAATCAGGATCCAGATGGTATTAATTACTTGGATAAACCGTCTATCCACAGAATTGATCCAGGATGATATTACTTTTGATATTTCTCTTTTTCATCTTGAATCAAACATCCACATCTGTTTAGTTTGTACTCAACAGTTTAGAGCTGCCTGGCAAACATTTCTCCCCTTTCTAACAGCACCCCAGACTTTTTTTTTTGAATTACCTTTCCACCATGGGTTTAGACTGGTTTATATCCACAATCAGATGCCCCATCCCCCCTGACGCCCTCTCTCCCTAAAATCTGAACCTCGAGAAGACAAAGAAATAATGTGGGTGGAGTTCATGTGTGACCGATGTGGCATGCTGAGCACAGTTCCTGTTCTGAAATGGATTCTGTGATCCCCATTTCCTTGCTCCCTGGATTCACCTTGGTTACTGTTCATTTCCAAGTGCAATTCTCCAGCTTTCTTACTGATTTTTGTGGGCTTCTAGCAGCCTTCCAACAAGGTTGCTTTTATTTAAGTTAGCCAGCTACAGTCAAAGAGCCCTAGCTAATGTACTCCAGAGCAAGGCACATTCTCCCAGTGACTTATCCCAATGATGTTCTTTTCCACCAAGTCTCCAATGCCCACAGAGTCTTGGACTTGCCCATTCAGCTGACTGGACTCAAAATGTTTTTTGAAAACATTTCCCTAACAAGCCCACAAGGCACAAACTGGATTAAAATTTTTAAGTTTAATCTATTCACTGCCCCCAAAGTGAATTCAAAATCTATAGTTCCCCAGCGTCTTAAGTATTGTTTATAGTAATGCCGTGCTTTGCATTATTAGTGTTCTTCTTAATTCAACTCTCCCTTCCTAAGTTGATAAACATAACTCCATGGCCTCCTTAAATGGTTTGTGAAATTTAAAAACAAATTCAGTATTGTCACAGAACTGAGCATCACTCCAAAAGGGTTGAATGCTGCTTAGTTTTCAAACCATACTTGTCATTTCTCCACAGCATCTGGCTTTACAGTTTTGTGTTGGTTTTTTTGTCTTTATCTTTCTCTCCCCCAAATTTCTGTTTAAGGACATACCGCTCGGCTGGGTGGCTCTCTGGCCAAACACGTACTTACTTCCCTGTCTTCACATGCGATAGTCCATATCTTGCTGGGATCTGGATTGGCCATGGTCATTGTTATATATATTTATAACGTTTACTTAGGCAACAGCCCCATTTTGGTGGCTGTGTGGCCATTCTCCAGCCTGTCTCAGAAAGATGGTCAAGAAAAACCAGATACCTAGTAACTACCTGCATCAGGGTCAACATCAGACCCTTCAACAAGAAGTCACAATTCACAACCATATTGTCTCCTCCTGGAACGGAGGACTCTAGGGATCTTCTGCTCTCCCAAGCAGATAGTATTTGAAAGGCAAAAACACACAGAGCAAAGTCTCCTAATTAATGTGTCCTGAATATATTTTTCCCAGCCTGCCAAGTCAGGAGGCCATTGCTTCCTACTGCCCACTGAAATAGATCTTTTTTGCATGTACCCATTTTTGAGATATTTCCTATTAATAGAGAAGGTCTATATTTTGCCCTCAGACAATATAGCAAAAATAATGCCCTCTGATGGTAAAACAATGAACGTTCAGATCTATTCCATTGAGGCCCGTATGGGAAAGAGGACCCAGGGAGTTCAGGCAGGGCACTTCGCCTCCTTTGGTCCTTGTTTGGGCACCTCTAGGGTTTACTTCTGGTGGCACCAGACCCCAACCACAAGTGCCTAAACAGTCTCTCAAAATCATCTGAGTAAACTGCACCCTGATTCTTACAACTGCACCCCCGCCTTTCTTTTTTTTCACTTTAATAACCTTTGAAATTGCAAAAGCAGAATATGTTCAAGGCAGAAAACTTGAGAACAGAAAAACACAAAGAAAGAAAAAAACCTAAGTTGCCCGTAAGCCCACCACTCATGGACAACTACCGTTAGTACTTTGGAGTATAGCCTTTATTCTGTCCCCCACTCTGTCCCCCAGGAATAAGGTGACACTGTCATGAAGCTGTCCCCAAATCAAGAAGTGTTATAGGACAAGGTCATCTTCAGCGGTTGTGGTTTCTACTGACACGTTTTCTTTCCCCTATTTCCTCTTATTGGATGTTGTGATAGCTTCCCAACATCTCACTCTTGTAAATAAGATATAAGTGAATATCTTTCTACATAGATCTTTGTTCGTGAACATTTATGATTATTTTCCTGGGAGCAGAATTAGTGTGACAAAAGAATGCTCATTCTAAGACTTCTGAGACATACCGTCAAGCTGCATGCTGGGACATTCATAACAATTTATACTCCCATGAGGAGATGAATGTTTCCTCATATCCTTCCCAACACTGGATATTATCTTTCCTTTCTCTCTCTGCCAATTTCATGGAGGTAAATTAATTTGCATTTTGATTACTTATGATGTCAAATATTTTCTCATATGATTATTAGCTCTTGTATTTCAACTTTGGTTAGCTGCTTATATCTTTTGCCCATTTTTCTATTGATATGTTCTTTCTTGTTTATTTGTAAGAGATCTTTAATAAGAGCTGAATAAAAACAAATAATAACACTATATATAAAATAATCTGTGGTTTATGTCTGCATCTTGTTTATTCAGAAGTCACACCTCAGCATTATGGTTAGAGGCCTTCCCTGCTTTAAGATTATATAAATATTTACCTATGTTCCCTTCTACTACTTTATTGTTTACATTTAATCCTAAACCATCTATAATTTATTTTAATGTATAGTGTTGCCTGGCCGGGCGTGGCTCAGCAGTTGAGTGTCGACCTGGGATCCGGGCGATCAGGGTTCGATTCCTGGTCAGGGCACATGCCCGGGTTGTGGGCTCGATCAATGACTCTCTCATCATTGATGTTTCTCTCTCTCTCTCCCCTTTCCTTTCTGAGATCAATAAAGATATATTTTTTTAAAAAATTTTAATGTATAGTGTTTATTATTTTCTAAACAGCCAACCAATGATCCCAACACCATTTATTGAATAGTTCATCATTTCCCTATTTATTTGAAATAGTATCTCTATCACACACTATGTCCTTATTTTGTGGTCTTTCTGTTTAGTTCCATTTAGATTCTATGTATTTCTATACAGTACCAAACCATTTTATTTATTGTAACCTTGTCATATGGCTTAATGTCTGGTAGCACAAATTTGTCATTCTCCTTTGCCCCACCATTCATTTTTTAAAAACAGAATACTCTCATGTTTGTTTTCCAGATGCACTTTAGAATCATTTATAAGTTCTCTCCTGATATCCAAATCTTTTGGAGAGTAACATAAATTAACCTACAGATAACCGGCCCCTTTGCATATGAAATATCCCTAGTCACAGACACGCTATGCTTTCCCATTTATTCTAATCTCCTTTGCGCACCGTGCAGTAAAGTTCCATGGAACTCCTGTGCACACTGATGGCTGGACTCACTGCTTCTGGTAATGCCCTCGGCTTAGTGTCAACCATCCCTGCTAGGACCTGCAAAGGCCTTTAGCCACACTGGCCTGCTGTGACAGTGTGCACTGGAGGCTGCAAGGGTGTGCCAGGGCTGGAAGGATGGCAGCACAAGACACTCTAACTTGGCAGCCTGGGTCCTAGTGGTGACTGGGACACCCACTCTTGATGACTTCGGCCAAGTCATTCCCTTCCCTGGGTCTCAGTTTACTCCTCTGTAAAATGGGTTCCCCAAGGTTGCTTTCCAAGTCATTCCCTTCCCTGGGTCTCAGTTTACTCCTCTGTAAAATGGGTTCCCCAAGGTTGCTTTCCTAGTAAAATCCTCATTCTGTCAAAAGTGAGATGGGAGACGGGAGAGCCCTTGGAGGAAGATGGAACCCACAGAAATTCACATGTGATGTCTTTTACTAATGGGATGCTCGGGTGCTGAGGGGTCAAGGATAAAGGGGTGACTGTGCAACTCAGCCAGTTTAGTCCGGGAGAACTTGTTGGAGGTGAACCTGAATGTGGGATCTTGAAAGGCACAGCAAATACGTGGAATCAGTGTCCCCAGTGAGGAACGTATGTGCAAAGGTATAGGTGGGGTGTGGGGGGTGTGGGTGTGGGTGTGGGTGTGGGTGTGGGGGAAGGTAGATCTCATTAGACTGGAGAGCAGGAGCCACGGTAAACTCTTGACTGGAGAGCAGCAACGTAGGACAATGGTGTTTGAGCCAGTTTTTATGTATGTTTCTATTAGCTCGGTCTTGGGTGGCAGTTCTATAGAATCCACCCACTCCACAGAGAGAGGGTCTAGGGCAAAACTTGCAGCCCAGTCCTAAGATTTCTTTGGTCTATTGATGGTCATAGAATCCAGGTAAATTAACTTAGGGGTCTTGGCCTAGAATCAGACCTTTCCAGGAGCTGAGAGGGCATGGGGAGCACAGAGCAGGATGCCCCAAAAGACAGGATGGGGCATGGAGGCCTTTTGGGGAGTGCCTAGAAGGGGAGGCACCAGCAGGAGCTGTCCCTTCATTCCACACCCAGACCCCAGAGTGAGGCTCAGACAGGCCATGCACCTAGAGCTATGCCAGAGTGGCCAGGGCCCTGTCACCCTCGCGGGCACATGCCCCCTGGTGCTCTGCCCAGCCTGCCTCCCTTGGCAGGTGAGCGCCTTCTCCCACCAGCTGTTAGAGACGTGGGCGTTGGAATGCTGCTCCCAGGCACCCTGGCCTCCCTCAACCTGGCGTTTCACACACCCATTCCTTAACCTCATTCTCTGCCCATTTCATTCCTCTTCCCACGCAGTGTTTACTAAAATCTCTCTTCCCTGTCAGACGAAGCACGAGACCAAGGTTCCCTGGACTGCCTGGGGAGTGTTCCAGCAACTGGGTGAGCTACCAGGGCAGAGAACACCGGGTGCCACCCACTCAAGGGGGAAGGACCCCAATCTCCACCTCAGGGATGGTGGATGTTCTCAAGGAAAAGAAACCCACCAGGCGATGTCTGAGAAAGAGGAGCTTTTCCTTTGGGATTTGAAAAGAATAATAATAATAATAAAAATCTTACAGGAAAAGAAAGATAACAAACTCCAACAGCTTTGCTGTTTACAAAGCGAGGGACAGTAGTCAAGGGACAAGTGAGAACCTGTGCAGCATCTTATAATCACAGGGTCTATAATCTAGTGTCTACCTGTAAGTTTTCTTCTCTAGTCCAAGATCTTGCGGCTCAAAATATGGTCCACAGGCCAGCAGTGGTGGCACTGCCCAGGAGCTCGTTAGACAGGCAGAATGTCAGACCCCACCCTGGAGCTGCTGAATCAGAATCTGCATTTTAACCAGTCCCCTGCCCCCAGGATTGTGCACACATCATGGTTTGAGAAGTGCTGCCCTGGTTCAGTGCTTCTCAATCTTGGCTGTACATGGGGATCACCATGGAAAAGCAGTCATGCCTGGGTCCACCCCAAGAGATTATGATTTAATTGTTCTGGTGTGCAGCTGAGACAATGGGATTTTTAAAGACTCCCCTGGTGATTCTGATATGCAGCAAAGTTTGAGAACCACTGGTCTAGTACATATTTAAGTAGATTAAAACAATTTAAGAAATTCCTTCCTGGACTATAAATAGAATCATAGACAGCTTTGCAGACAACTAAGCAAAGTTCATTGAGAAGGAACTCAACATATAACCACCAATTTGATGTGCCTTTACCATATAGCATCAAAAAATGATATACTTAGAAAAATTAAAACAAGGTTGAATCCTAATCTTTAGTTAAGTTAGAATATAACACTTCCCTTCTCCCATCTTCTTCCTGTCTTGTGACTAATAAATAAAAACATCCTCCTCATATAACAATTTTCAAACCGTGGCAAGTGGGGATATTTTTGTGCTTCAGTCTTATCCGAACAATTTTATTTTGCATTGCAAGTTTCAGGTTTGATAATGTACTTCACACTACGGTTGCATGAGAACAGTGGAAGTTCTTGTGTTCATTTGGGAATACAGAGTTTCCTTTTACTCACATAGTCCTTTAATGTAGTTGGACATCAATCTTTCTAGCCTAGAAAGGAGGTTTTATTTCACTGCCAGGGAACAGAACTTCCAAAAAACACAAATGTCTTTCAGCATCATGTTGAGTAAATAATCAAGGGGGTATGAATGGGTCTCTCTCTGACTTCCTGCCTTACTTTGCTTTAAACTCATAGGTGAGCCATGAAAAGACATCTGCCCTAACGTTCCAGCCACCTACGCAGCACGTCAGCCCCAAAGCCAAGTCTAGGCTTACGGGGCTTCCCGCACTTGAACGTGTATCTGGTCCTGGAGCACGCCAACACAATGCGGAGGCATGTCTGGGTAGCAGTGAGCGCCTTTCCTTTCAATTCAAGCCATTCAATTCAAACCATTCACAAAAGTGACTCCTGGCTCAGGCTTCCCAGTCATATCAGGTTTTACATATGGCATGATCATACTCAGTGGGAACAGGGTGGCAAACGGTCAGTATTCAGTATTCCAAGCGCAGGGGCAGCATGGAGTTCACATACCCACCCACTTTTAATTTAACTCTTAAAGAAGGCACTGTCAGCTCCCACGGTCCCACCAGCAAGTTCTCTTCTAGTGGGGCTGAGGACAGGGACCTGAACTGCTGGGCGGTGCTTCTCTCAGGCTATTCAGTCCCAGGTAGGCAGTGTCAGGAATGAGGTTGGAATGGAGCGCCCCCCGCCCCCCCCAAGACAAACCCATGTTGAGGCAGGTAACACTGAGGTGTCAGGAGGTTGGCCGGGGCAAGTGGCTTTCAGTTCTGTAGTGTGCAGGGGACCAACAACCCTCCAGGCCTAAACCAAACTTTCCAGCTTGGCATGATCCAGAAGTCACCCCAGCATGTGTGTGCAGAGAGACCTGCTCTACCCAAGGCAGTGCAATCAAAGGCCATCGTGCTTCTATGAGTCTCCTTGGATTGTAAACTTATATGAAACTTGGTTTTAAAAAGTATTCATTCCCTTGATCTTCTTGATTTTCAAAAGGAACAGTGTACACGGAAAAGTCTCCCTCTCACCCTATCCCCAGCCAGCCAGGCCCCTTCCTGGAGACAGTAGCATAACAGGGTCTCAAGTACACGACTGTTGGCACAGCTTTCCTTCTCAGAAGGGTTCTACTCTGGTGAGTGAAAGGTCCTCTTTGCTGTCCTCCAACTGCCTTAGAAAAGGCTTCCTTGCCATGTTGAAGATACCACGGGTTGGTCGGTTTCCTACTCTCATCCTTTGAACACTCTCAGGGCACCAGTCCACATGGCATGCACTAAGAGTTTACGAAGCCCAGGAAATGAATTGCATATAGGTATATCTTCAGTGCTTTGTAGGTGAGACCTTCAGTTCTACAAAAATTTTCACCAAATGTTAACTCAGCTCTTTATCTGTAGGGAAACTTACCATAGAAGAGAACTTGCTGTAGAAGAGAAAGACCATGAGCAAGTCATGCCTACCAGGATCATATACCTGGGTGAAGTTAATACCCATACTCCCATTTGTGGTAATACAAAGACAAAAACAAAGATACCAAGAAGGACAAGAGGAAAGAAGGCAAGACTGTAGACCAAACCTTGGGTCTCAACACAATAAGGGATTGAGATGGGGAAGAAAAATGATAGAGCTGGTCTCATACTTATGGGCGCCTTCCACAGCTACCATGGGCCTGACTGGTACTCCCATGTGGCACTTCCTTCCCCACACCTGGCCAAGGTGGGGTCAAAGGGAGAAGATTCTAGAGCAGGAATTAATGAGCTCTGTCTTGGATCTGTGGTCAGTTGAGCATGGCCCTGGGCATCTTCTCAGCTGGACTTTGCATTGCTTGAGGTCAGGTGTGGAAAAGATGAATGACTAAGTGTGTCAGCCATCACCCCTGGTTCTCACCACCACCAGACAAGTATATATTATTTTCCCCACTTAATGGGCAAAGAAACAGACTCATGAAGTTAAGTGACTTTCCCCAGGTCACTGTGCTAATTGGTAAGAGAGCCATGGCAGGAACCTGAGAGTGTCAGATAAATCAAGTCCAGGATTGTTTCCCCACTTTTCACTGTGCTAGTCTGTTTGGTTCATTTTGCTGCTCCTTTTTGATTATTGAACTGAATCTGGGTAAAGTAGGGGTTTTCCATATTCCCACGTTCAACTTCAAAACCCCAGTTCCATTTTATAACCTTTCCACATGTTGGGATAACAGGTTATAACTATGGCTGCCTCACATGTGTCTCAATCATCACTTGTGTTTCAAATGTACTCCAAAAAACAATGGTGTCTTTCATGTCATTCCTTCATAAAAACAGATTTCCTTTGGGTGTGAATGCTAAATTCTACAGGAGTTTGTTCCTAAAGGGGACAAGATTAATTCATTCTCATTTTTAAATATAGCTCTGATCCCTTATAGGCACAAACATCAATTTGTAAACTACATATATACATTACCTTTTACATATTCAAATGCAAACAGTAATGGATATTTATTATGGTTCTTGTGCTTATATGTAGAAGAAAAATATGTGATTAAACCCCAAAATGCCCATGAACTAAGTTATTATACATGCATACATGATGGTATCAAGTGATAATTGTCACTATTAATGTTTCAAAGTTTTCTTCAACATTTACTGTGTCCCTTCTGTAGGCCAGAAAGTAGACACCATGTGAGGAAAGAAGACTGAATAAGGCCTGATCTCTCTCCTGGGCAGGTCCTGTGGCTTACTGTGCAAGTGCATGTGGGCGCCTGGGTTGTTCCACTGCAGGGCCTTGATGCAACAGTATAACCTCAAACTTCCCGTTCTGTATGTGTAAAACTTTGCATTGATTTGGAGTAGGGGTCTGAGTAGGAGGGATCTTCTAGAACATCCTTCTAGAAGGATCTCAGATCACTATGGAGACTCTGTGAGGCTTGCATGTGCCTTGCCATCCATTTGTCTTAGTTCTAATGACTTCTAACCTGTCTATATCCTTACTTGCCTCCACTGGGCTCACTGCAATGCTCCAGGATCCTCCACACGAGAACACACCACACACCCAGGCACACACCCCAAAAAGGAAAATGCTAACAATAGTGTAGCCAGCTTCCAAAACAAACTCAAATCTACTCACCAGCCTCACCCATACTAATCAGTGTCATAACAATGACGTATCTAATGATGGTAAACAAATGCTTAAGGAGGAATAGAACTTTAGGGGAAGAAGGGAACCTTAGGTATGAAGAAACCGAGACCTAGAGAGGTGGCTTCTCAAGGCTGTGACCAGAATCCAGGTCCCCGAACTTCTCACCTGGGACCAACTAACGTATAACTATGGTTCAAGTTTAAGTTTGATTTTTCTATCTTTACAAATGTATTAATTTTCTATTGCTGCTATAACAAACTGCGACAAACAGTGACTTCAAACAACACAAATGTGTTTTATTGTTCTGGAGGTCAGAACTCTGAAATGAGTCTTATGGAGCTATATAGTCAAGGTATCATCAGGGCAGCTTCCTTTAACATACTCTAGAGGAGACTGTTTCCTTGACTTTTCCAGCTTCTAGACCTGCTAGAATTCTTTGACTCATGGCAGCATCACTCCAGTCTCTGCTTCCCTTATCTACTCTCCAACTGACTCTCACCCTCCCGCCTCCCCATTATAAGGCCCCTTTTGATTACATTGGATCTACCCAGACAATTCAGGATATTCTCCCCATGTCAAGGTCCATAATTTAATCAATCTACAAAGTCCCTTTTTGCTGTGTAAGGTAACATAGTCACAAGTTCTGGGGCTTAGGATGTAGACATCTTTGGGAGACCATTAATCAGCCTACCTCCTCAAATGCAAAATTGGGTGGAGCAGTAGGAAGAGGAAACCTACTTTTTGTACACTTATAACTCAAGGGCCAACACAAGTCAGAAATTCAAGCAAATGACTATGTCCACTAGTACTATCTGAACCTAAGCAGGTGTTCAATAGCAAAAGTGTAAATGAGAAATTTGGCCCCAAATTCACAATAACTTCTGTGATAAAAAACTGCTAAATTTCCATCAAAAATGGAAAAATCTCCATACCATCAAATACATTATTGCCATTAACATGTGTGGCCTGAGCACTAAACATTCCATGTGGTCCTGTAATATGGACACTGGTCCTACCCATCAGTTTCAAAGCAATTCTAAACTTCCTCAGCACTTCTTAACATATCAGTGCTTAGAGTTTTCCTGATCAATATCTTGCTTCAATGAACATCATTGTAGTTATCTTTACACAAATCTACCCATGCTTATTTCCTTAAAATAAATTCTTAGAAGTGGTATTTCTGGGTCAATGGTATTCTAAAGCCTTATAAATATTACCAAATGGCTCTCACAAAAGTTGTAACAACCTGCACCAGTCTCCAACCTTATCTACTTTGTTCTCCAACACTTATTATTTTCATTGATCAGATTAGCAAAGATAAAAATATCTCAAATTAATTTGCATGTCTTTGATGACTAGCAAGGCAGGACATCTTTTCTATGTTTATTGGCTATAGGTTGTTATTTTGTGACTTATCTATTCAAATAATTTGTTCTCTTACTGGTGTGTTATATATTTTTATTACTGGTTTGTATGAGGAATTTATGTATTAAAGATGTGAATCCACTTTAGGATTCAAATATTGGCAAGTACTGCCTATGGATTTCCTTATAGTGGCTTTTTTTGTGATGCTCATAAAATTATGATTTTAATGTATCTATTTTCCTTTATGGTTTCTCTTTAATATTCTGATTAACTGACTTTTTGGTCAGCTATACAAACATTCACCTATATTTTCTTAGATAAATTTTAAGCTTCCATTAAAAAAAATATCCTAATGAGCTAGAACTTATTTGAGAATGTCACTAAGTTTGTCATATCTAACTTTATCTCCATTTCAGTGCTTAGTCTAGGGCCCTGGAATCATTGGTGATATCATCCCCTCTTTTCTTTAGGGATGCAAAATGCCACTTTCTTTTTTTTGTAAAATCCTCACCTGAGGATCTATTTTCCATTGCTTTTCAGAGAGAGTGGGAGGGGGAGAGAGAGAGAGAAACATCGATGTGAGAGACACACTGATCGGTTGCCTCCCGCGCCCCGCTGAGCCAGGGATGGGTGGGAGATGGAGTCTGCAGCTCAGGCGCTCGCCCTGGCTGGACTCTAACCCGGGGCCCTTCAGTCCGCATGCCAAAGCTCCGGCCACTGAGCTGAAACAGCTGGGGCGAAATGCTGCCCTTCATCCAGTCAGCGTGTTATGTATAATTGGCTCTCTACTGGATCTTCATGGGTGCATCTATTCTTGTACCAGTTCACAATGTTTTAATTAGTGCAGATTTATATTATTTATTAATATTCAATAATACAAATCCCTCCACCTTTTAAATCAACATCTTCTTGTGCCTTATTCTTAAAGGGAAACTTTAGATTCATTTAGTCAAATTCCCCTTTCCCCACTCTGACCCTAAAGACTAACTAGAACCGCCTTAAGTTTCTAAAGGAATAATGGGAAGAACTAGCAATTTTATAACATTGTGCTTTCCCACTGAGGCACAGGCCTCTGTATTTAGTCAAATAAGTTACCTCAAAGGAAAGTTTTATGGCATTTTTCAAATAGATCTCAAATGCATCTTTTAAAATTTATTCCTATGTAGTTTATAGTCTGTTTTATAACTATTGGAAGGTGATTACCCCTGGTGTGTGTGTGTGTATAATTGCCCCCGCATTTATCCTATGGATAGGTTTTACAGCATTTTAAATAATAGCAAAAAACAGAAACCACCTAAATGTCCATTAAAAAGGACTGGTTAAAAAGAATAAGATAACTTTAACTGACACAGGAAAGTGTCCATACATTGCTATGGCAAAAGAGAAATTTGCATATAGCAATGTCTAAACATTTATATGAGACCAGAAAGGGCCTATGAAAAATACACAAGAAAGAGGATTGAGAGAGGAGGGGAGTGTGCTTTATTCTCTGTATTATTTTTATAATGCAAATGTAAAAACTTTATCATATATTTAACTGAATTAAAAGTTACATATATGAGCTGCTTTTATCATGTACAACATATCTATAATGGGAGTAAGTATTCCATCCCAGGAGTGTACCAAAAATATTAGCTTACCTGCATTTCAGTTGTCTCTAATTTTAAAAACACATTTAAAACTATGTTGAATAAATGATAAATGCTCTTTTACCTACTTAAATACTGATTTTTAGAATTTTTTTTTTAACAAAGGCTTACAGGATCTGACTGCCTCCCATTTACCTACCTTTTTATTTTGAATAATAATTTGATCTTGAATGCCATCTAAGGTTATGGTCTTGCCCCATCCCCGATGGTCCATTGTTCAGCAAGACAAACACTAACACCGAGACTTCCTAGGAATAAGCCTTCCTAGCACCATGCGAACCCATCATCCAACCAAAAGGTTGGTCATCAATGCATCCTTTGGATTGATTTATGACCAAAAAGGGGATGCTTGGGCGTGAATGGGTCACATGCTAACCTGACTAGCTCAGGGAAGGCCTGCATGGCAGGCTTGCGAACTCAGAGACCTAAAGTAATCACAAAGGATGGTCTGAAATTAAAACTTTTTAAACTAAAAGCCGCTTTTGGTGGGTAGTCATGTCCTTGGCCGGCATCCTCCCTGACAAAGGTCAATCTTTACCCTAACTGAGCCTGTCTATTGTCTTTTTGTATCTATGATAACATATCTTTGGAATGTCAAAGTAATTTTCCTTTCTCTGGACCCCTTAAAGCACAGGCACTGCTCTGTGGAGACCACAAATCCCCTCATTGTTATTGAGTTAAATGTTGACTGTTAACTATCCTATATCCACCTATGTAAAAGAAGTGTGTGTCTATCATTTTACTTTTTACCCAGTCACAGAGGTTTCCCCACTTTGCTTTCTCCCGCCTCCCTAATCTATTACCAATGGATTTCATGTAACCCATGTCTCCTCTTTTCATTGTAATGTATGAAATAAGGGGCAAAACTGCCATTCTCTGGAGCATTAACTCAATCTGTTGAGAATTTGCTTCCTGGCAATTGTCAACAGTTTGGCTCAAATACACTCACAAAAATTCTTCACAGGTTTGAATGTTTCTTAAGTTGACAAATACTTCACAGGTGTTGGTGTGACTTTCACACATAATGTCTGCTTATCTTTTTGTGTGTTTATCAGCCATTGATGCTTTTTGCCTAGAGCCCATACAAAGGGTGATATTCTATTTTTTTCTTCATTTATTAACTGGAATACTTTGTAAATAGAAGCTTCCCTTCATCAATTCTGGTTACTCAATACTACAGTTCATATTGAAAAGGCAGAATCAATATTTAATTCTTTGCTTTTACTTATCAGTTTTCAAAATAAAAATTTGGTCCCTAAGCATTCTTCAAAGGTGATCAGTGAGGTTGCTACTGTTGTTGCCTTTAGCATCCTTATGAATTCATAGATGTAGACATTTTTAAAGTGTGTCAGCTCAATGCAGTACATTTCCTTATTGTTGCTCAAATTGTCCTTTCTTTGGCAAATGGGAGCTTTCCACTCTATCTCCAGTCCTTTTGACCTTATCTTTGAAGTCTCTGATAGCTTCCCTGCTCATTTATATCCACTCACGATAGGCCCTAATATGTCAAAGACAAAGGCAGGCACAAAACAAACGCATAAAAATGAACCAGAGAAAGCCCCCAGCTTAACTGGAAAAAGCACTAGAGCAGGAGTTAAAATATAGGTTTAAGTCCTGATTCTGTAACCTGCTGAGTATTTTAGTTTTGACAACTGATAAACTCTGATTCTCTCTTGCTTTTTAATTTTTTCCCATTTGTACTTTGAGGATAAAAATATCAGGAACAACAATAGTAATGGTAAAGATAATGAAGGCAGCTTAAGTGTTAAAGGCATTTTGTGAACTTCAACAAAACAATATTCTAACACTGCCAGTCCTTCAACCTGGGAGTGTCTGCATTAGTGCTTGTGTTCATTTCTCATCCTTAATCTGCCCGGGAGTCTCTTTTCCAAATGCTTTCAAACCTCCTTTCTAAAATAGATTGAGCCTGGCTGGTGTGGCTCGGTGGTTGAGGGTATCTCTGGTATATTTTTAATTGGTTACTGATGGTTTACAGGAAAACCACTGATTGTTTTTTTTTCTTACTTGCACCCTACTGGATACTCTTAATACTTCTAACAGGTGGTTTGTGTGTGTTTTCCAGGTATATAATTATATACTTTGTAAAAACAGTGACTTAATCTCCTTTCCAACCAGAGTGTACTGAGCACCCTTTGACAGTGTTCAAGTGTAAGAAGTCTGGCTGCTGCAAAGATCTCAGTGACACAGCAAAGCTGCCACTACACCCACAGGTTGAACCTCTGAGCTCCTGCCCCTAGGGGAAGGGTGTTACCTGGGCATCATTAATCTGTCTGGAGCTTGGCCCTGCTTTCCATGTGATGCCATAATTATTTTATTTGTTTTCTAAAAACTAGGCTTTAAGATGTGTATTAATTCTCAAATAAGAATCATTTATAATCCTCATGCTCAAGCAGATATCTACAACTCCCTCCAAAACAGGCTTCTATCAGAACACTTCCTTGTAACTTCTTTTGCACAAAACTGTGGGTAATGACCTATTTCAAGGCCATGTACAAAAAGTTTGGAGTCATGGGAATAAAATACTTCCTACTAATGAATCTATGAAGATCAGAATAAGGCAAAAACTTAAGATTGAACCATAACCTCAGAACCAACTCTGGGACAGGCTTTTGCAGACAGTTAGACTGAGATCATATCTTGGCTCTTTGTTACTGATTCTGATCTTGGGCAATTCACTGAAATGCTCTGAGCCTCAATTCCCCATTATCAATAGTGAATGTTATAAAGATGCAATGGTGATGTAAAGTACTTGGAGGGTGCTTAGTATTCATTCATTCCTTCATTCCTTCATTCACTCACTCACCAAAATATCAAGTGCCTTCTGTGTCAAGCTCTGTGCTGGGCCCTGGGATACATGAATGAACTAGACAGACAAGATCCCCGCTCTTAGGTCTACTGGGGAAGGGAGGCACATGATAAGTAAATGAACAAATGAAATCATTACAGACAGCAGTGAGCGCTGCGAAGGAAATGAACAGAGGTGTGATGGAGAGTGGCTATAGGAGGTCACCATTCAAGGAAGGCCACTCTGAGAAGGGGAAGCAGAACTGAGACCTGAAGGACACCAATGAGTGAGTCATGGGGAAAACTGGGGAAAGAGAATCCCAGGCAGAAGGAACAGCAAAAGCAAAAGCCTAGAGACAGAGAAAGGTCCGACACATCTGAGAAAAAGAAAGGAGGCCAGAGAGTTGGAGCAGAGAGAGTAAGGAGGAAGGAAGTGTGAGCTACAGCTGGAGAGGGAGGCAGGGCTGCACACAGTAGGGCCTCACAGGGCAGGAGTGTGCTGAGGTCTTAGGCTGAGAGCATGTTGCTACTGATGGCTGTTGTTATCGTTATTGATGGTAACATGGCAGATATTACATTGGGTGCAACTTAAACCAGAAGTTCAAATACATGTTCAACTATTTCATTTGCAAGAACATACACCACAGAGATCTTACCTAAGGAGGCTCATTTTAGGATCGCTAAGCATTTCTATTTAATTCAAAAAACCTCCAAAGTCTAGACTAGACCTAATACCATGTACATATCAATGATAAACACCAACTGCACCTACTATGCAGGAGGCACTGAAGATATGGAAAAGCTGCGCTGGTGGCCCCGGCTGACAAGGAAGGGAGCTCCTTGAGCATATTTTCCTTTGGACACATTGCATTCCAGCCCTGCTGACTTCTGATTAAGAACCAGTGGTGGAGAGGAGGCTTAGACTGATGGGTAGGAAGGTGGTGGGCTCCAGCTTTTGGATCTATAGTAGGATGTTTGATATAAAACCTGCATTGCCAAGGACCAATATTATATTAGCAGTACCAATAAGGATCATTTCAAAGGATCTATATCATAGCTGTCTGGGGTGGGGGAGTCTTTCAATCCTTTCATTAAGTCAGAAATTTATATCAAATGCACAAATCTGTGTTTCATAAGTGGTACTGCATTGATTTCTTATGAGGTACTCTTGCATTGTTCTGCCTTGAAAATTGTTAGACGTGAGAGGAAAAAATAATTAAAAATTATTCCAGCATTAACCCTTAACTCTGTCAATGAAAGAAAGTCAGTGTGGTATTTTTATAACAAAAGAAAACTGACTTCTGAGGCAATTTCCAGGTTATAGAATGGAGCATTTGAAGAGGTTGTTTGCAAATCAGTTCGCTAGATCTCAAGATCTAACCGGAAAAAGTGGGTGAGAGTGCCAGAGCAGCTCACAGAAGCTGGCCTCACCTACGGCATGCTTTACCTCTTGGAGCTAAACCTGCAAGTCCTAACAATATCGCTGTGGGACAATGCCTTGGGTATGAATTTTCTGGGAATACGGATTTTCTATGCTGCCCAACGCATCAGAAAGCAGGAAGCGGCCTCGCCCAGGGCCAGGGTGCTCGCTGGGTGTCCTGGCATGGGACGAGGGTGTCTGTGGGGAATGGGCTGGAGAAAGGTCTGTAGGGGACTAGAGGTGTAAGGCACAGGTCTCGGGGTGAACGGACAGTAAAGGGAAAGGGGCCTGGGAGAGGTAATGGCAGAATAAAGGCTAAGGGTTTTGGAAAGGGGAAAGGAAAATAGAGGCAGGGAAGGAGTTTTTCCCCCGCTCTCCTTTTCTCCCCTTTATCACCAAGATAAGGGGACAGGAGGGAGCAGGGACTACCCACACACTGACTAGAAAAGGAGACAGATGCAAAGGTACGGGGAGCACTTTCCTTCCTCTCCTGGCTTTGTCGGGAGGGAGACAAACGTCACATGAGAGTGTACGCAGGTCCAGTTTATAGAAAAGCCCACACCTGCCAGTGCATAATAGCCAATATTTGTTCAGTCTTGTGCTTTCACATGCTTGATCTTCACTGCTATTGACAGATATGCAAACTGGGTCTCAGGCAGTCTTAGGGTCAGAATTCCACAGCCCTTGAGCTTTCCCCCACCCCTGTGGTTTTCTACCCTGGACCCATACTAGAATCCCCCGGGGAGATTGGGAAAAAAAAATGCTCATGCCTGGATTCTACTGCAGCACCACGAATTAGGATCTCTGGGGGAAGGGCCAGAGCATCAGTTTTAAAAACTCCCCAGGTAATTCCAAAGTACAGCCAAAGTTGAAAACTCCTGTCTTACCCAGTGGTCCTCAAACAACAGTGTGAATGTGGATCACCAGCGGAGTTAAAACTGTAGACTGAGGCCCTGCTCAGAGTTTCGCATTTGGCTTGTGTGCCAGCATACGCATGTTTCTACTGAACGCACAGACGGCTTGGTCTTCCCTGTCCCCTTGCAGTTCGGTACAGCCCTATGAGTGGCTTCAGGCAATGAAATGTGAGCACCAGACCTGACGTCCTACCTGCTGATATGGAGGTTTAACCTGGACCATCAGCTTCCTTGGAGAGTCTCCCAGGGCCCACAGTGGACTTCACGTGGGTAAGAATTAAACTATTGCTATTAAGGCAATGACATTTTGGGTCCTCTCTCCTGAGTCTAATCCCAGCAGCCCAACGGTCCAGTGCTTTCTCATGCCACCTGAGCCTGTGAAGAGCATTCTGCTTAGGGAACGCCCGCCTGCTCTTTAAGATCCAGGCCACACATCCCCTACTTCAGAAAAGCTCCTGTTGCTTTTCCTTGGTTCATGGGTGAGAGATCCTAGATCCTGAAGCACTCAGGATCCTCCCAACACACATTTTCAAGCTGCCTGCCATGGCTGAAGTTGATTCCCAAGCTGGGGTGGCCTTCCAGCGTGGTGGAGCACAGATTAAAAATGCACTCCCCACGGGGCCTCCTTCAGCGTCCTCAGGCACACGACAGCCTGGCCCGGCCCTTCCTGACGCTGACTTACTTCTAACTCTGGTGTGCAGTCATTTGGTTAAAGATTCGAATGGTTCGCATTCTGTCCTAAAGGTCTGCAGTTCTATTCCTCATTCCCATCACTTAAAGGGCTGTGAGACCAGGGAGAGTCCCTCGTCCATCTCTGATGCCCAGCACAGCCCTTTGCAGTCGGCCCTCATAAGTAAGTCAACGCAAATTGGGCCAACAATCCCTTCAGTATAATATCCTCTCTCTCAAGGGTCCCATAGAACTTTTTTTTTTCCTTTTTTATCTTTTAGAAAAAATAGGATTTTCTTCTGTGTTGTCACCTGATAGTTAATCCTAAGAGCCATTTAATCTCAATAGCTCTAGCTTCTCAATTAGGAATACTCTTCATTTAACTATCTAATTATCTTCCCATCTTTATACATTTCTAACTTGTGCTCCCACTTAGATTCCTAACTCATTAGAATCAAAAGGGGAATTAGGAGTGAACTCTTATAAAAATCGCTATAAATAGTCCCCATGTGTGACCATCAACCTCTCCCTGAACCCTTTACATGAAGGAGGAACAACCCATCTATACTTTATTTTAAACAACAGTGTTAAAGGGCTTCCATGTAGCAAGTAGGGATGTGAATTCCTCAAGCCATTTTCACTCTGTGCCCCTGTGACAGGTGCTGGGCCCTGGACATAGGGAGCTAGGACCTCCCTCTTCCTTTTCTGCTCTCCAGGCCTCGATTGGCCTTCAACCTTCCCACACAGTGGTTCTCTGCAATTGCTCTGTGTTCCTCCTATATCTCTTTGCTCAGAACAGAGCACAACATTGCACGTCTCCCATAACTGTCACCAAAGGGGCAGACTGTGTCTGCTCTGCTTTGGGTACAGTAATTCTAAAAGAAAAGCTTCATTTTTTGGCATCAACTGGTGTTGTACGTTTCAAGACACCACTTCCCGACAGGCAGAGTGGGGTTTCCTCTCTCTTCCCATTCTTTCAAGGACATGCCTGCCCTTGAGCCCTGAGTTATGTGGCCTGCTCTGTCACAGCCCTTTACATCTTTAAACTCCAATCATATCCTTGCCACCAGTTTGGCTCAGGCCATGTTGGTATCTCTTTCTTTTTTTTTTTTTTTTGTAAATCCTCACCTGAGGATATTGCTTTTCAGAGAGACTGGAAGGGAGAGAGAGAGAGAGAGAGAAACGTCAATGTGAGAGAGACACATAGATTGGTTGCCTCCCACACGCGTCCTGATTGGGCCTGGGGATGGAGGCTGCAAACAAGGTATGTGCCCTTGGCTGGAATCGAATCCAGGACCCTTCAGCCAGTGGGCTGATGCTCTAACCATTGAGTAAACCTGCCAGGGCCATTTTGGTATTTCACATACTATTTCTTACATGTATATTACTGCTTTCTCTCTCTCTTTGTAAATCTAAGTGAAAATATTTATATAACAAATAGAATCTACTAAACACCTTACACTGTTCAAGCATTTTACATGTCATCTCGTTTAATCCTCACAATGACCCTATGAGGTAGGCTCTGTTGCTGTCTCCACTTTGTAGATGGGGAAACTGAGGCATGGAGTGGTTAAGTAATTCACCCAGGGTCACAGTCCCCAGGGGGCACAGTTAAGGCTTGAACCCAGTCCATCTGGCTCTGGACTGTACTGTAACCACTGTGTTATTAGATTCTAATGATTTTTATTTTTAGGCACCTTTCCATCAAGCCAAATTTAAGTAGATAAAAAAAGGCATAATTCCCTCACCTGCTAATGAGAAACTGAAGTCAAGTAAAGCATAAGCTCTGAGAGTAATGTGAGAATTTCTAACCTAGAAACCACCCCCACTGGATATACACCCAAGGCAGCTGGCAAACAGGGAACACTGCACATAATAAAGTGAAAGAGTGGGAGGACTGTGCAATTATCTACAGGGATTTTGTGACTCGGAGCCCTACAGGTTTAATCCTTTGTGTTTCATAAGCCTAGTAACTCAGCCATTTAACAGAAATAGATGAAAAGATGTTTAAAGGAAGCGCCTATCTGTAACTAGATTTAGGCCAAACATTTACAATAATAATAATGTATACACTTCAAAACAAAGTCCATGCACAGTCTTCCTCAGCTGCTTTCTCCCAGCCTCACCTCTGCGCCCCTACATGCACATCCTCTCCCCCAAAGCCGGCCTGCTTAACTTCAGCTCAGTTCAGAAGTCAGTTCATCTGAGAAGCCTTTCCTCAGGCCTCCCAAAGAACAAATTTGGGTTCCCTCTCCCCCTCCCCCTCCCACCGCACCTGTGCAGCCACCTGACAGCAGGCACATGTACACACAGGAATGTTCACATATGTACACGCACACGCATGCCTATACATTTCTTTAAGACGTATGTCTAATTTTTAGTGGTTTGGAGGATTAAAACCAAGAAAGTGTAGTTCCCAACCTGTCTGGAGGGAGGGGAAAAGAGAATCAGTGTTACTTCATGCAAGGTGTTTGTAAATCTGCCCTTAAACAATATCTGTGGTCTCAATGAGATATATGTATGTCTCTGTGTGTGTATTTTTAAAAGTACAGTGGTGAAGTGCTTAGATCTCTACAGTTACCTGGGTTCAAACCCCAGCTCTGCTGCACGTTACTTAACTTCTCTGTGCTTCAGTTTTGTCAACTGTAAAATGGGGCTAATAATAGTACCTTCTTCTTAGAGCTGTAGTAACGAAATGAGGATATATAGAACAGTACCCAGCATAAAGTGAGAGTTTTCTAAATGTTAGCTCATGTATTACTATATAGATTCTACTGTGATCAATAAAATACAAATTTATTTTGAAGTGTTACTGGGTTCTCACAGCAGTTTTGTATATCAATTTAATTTAATACTAAAAGCACAATGACTATCTGTGAGACCTCACACACTATTGATGTTCAAATTTGGTCTTTATTCTGAAAAACGTTGGGAAGTACTGGCCTAGGGTTAAATCCTTGGGAAACAGCCTCCAATGGCAACTATAATCTGGTTATCATTAGGTTAGGTGCGCATCTAGGTTTCTAGAGCCTTTCATTGTGCTGGGCTATACTTATTTAACAGGATATCAAGTGGAAAGGCTCAGCACCTGTTTGATTTACCAATTCATTCTGAATCTCTCCTAGCTTTCCTGTCTTGAAAGTTATAGCCTAACTCCCTTATCAAAATGTGTAATGGAAGGTGACTTCTACACCCTCAGCATGTGACAGCTGTTAGTTGGCTAGTCTCGTTTGCTAGCCCATTTCTGTTTTTACTAGTTAGGCTGTATATTTACTAAAAGGACATTTGTGTTTGTTTCCAAGCCTGTTTATGTCAGTTGCACTCATTATTGGATTTATGTAATTTAATTACTTATCATGTAAACCAATGAAATGCTTAGGTATAAGGAAAGAGCTGTTGTTTCTACTATAAGTTTGGGAAGACTTGCTTGAAAAAGGTGAGTAGATTAAAAGAATTGTCAAATTAGAAATGAATAAGATCTGTAAGAGAATAGGGGTGTGTTGGGGGTGAAAACGTACAGGTCTAGAAGGGTTTATGGCACTCATTCTGCAAGTGTTTCTTTCACTAAAGAAATCAAATCTGGAAATTATAAAGGGTGCAATATGGGAACATATAAATTAAAAAAATGATGCATAATGTCAATTTATGAATCCATCAATTACGAAAACAAGAGTCTCATGAAACAATACCTGTCCTTCCTTCATGTAATGCACTCCAAAATTCTCTATTCTAAGCTATTCTTATCAAGAAAATGTTGGCTGTGACCCGCTAAAGTGACTTCATGACCCTCAGTTTGAAAAGGTACTAGCTTAATGCCACTCCTTAATCTTATTGATGGGAGAACCAAGGTTCAAGGCGATTTAAGAGGGCTGCACTGAAGTCACCCAGCTAGTGAGTCAGAACTGTGGTCCCTGATTCCATATCCTCTGGCCTGTCTACTATCCTGAGCAACCTTCCTTCTGACCCAGCAGTTTCCTTTGCAAAAAGTGGAAGGTAAAGTGAGGAACTGGATGAGAAGGATACATCCCAGAGTGGAAAGGAGAGTCCCTCCTTTTCCCCCGAGGCTCCATATTCCTCCAAGCATGGAGCCAAGTTCTGCAACACACCGATATATGTGCTTTTATCCCCAAACTAAGACGCACCAGGCCTCTTGTGCTAAAGATGCATTTGGAACAGTGAGCCATGTACCTGGGCAGAACACTCGAGCCTTCTAATTTTAGAAGGACTGCAGCTCTACATGGGAAAACTCCAGACAATGGAATGGGGAAGCAGTTTGTATTCTGAGAAGCTTTTGTTTGGCAAGATGAGCAATAAACAGATCCCTGGCTTGCCGGCTGGTCCATGTTCTACCTGTTTTCTCAATAAGTAACGCCTTCCGAGACTTTTTCCTATAATCTGCTTTGCCCTACCTCTGTGCACCTCCAGCCCAAACTCGCCCTCTCAACATAGTTAAGTCTAAAGTCACCATCAAAATCTGACCACCATCTCCCCAAGCAAGCTTCTAATGGTAACATTCCCCATAAATGACACCACTGTGAATTTTCCATGTTCTTTCATCACCACCTCTGACACTAAATTAAGCAAGCCTTCAAACACTCCCGATTCCATGTGGGTGTCATTAGACATAGGCTAGAGGAAGGAGCAGTAGTTCAGAGGTTTAAAGAGCCACCCAGAGTACCGTGATCATGCCAGGCAGATAGCAGAGGGAACCCTGGAGCCTGGCTCCCAGGTGCCTGAGCGAGGCCCTCACCACACCTCTCAGTCATTAGAGTGAGTCTCATGGAAACACGAGAACCAGATGGGCAGCCTGAGCTGTGCAACATTTAGGACGGTTAAGCAAGGAGCCACCCAACAACCTAACCGGGTGCATTCTGTCCCTTTTAAGAGACATTAAATGGTACTTTTTGAAGACAGGTCATAACTCCTTCCTTGGGAGGGTGTGACAGATGTTCTATGCTGTAGGTGCTGTCACCCTCGCCTGCCTCCAGCTAATATTTCTCTGCATGCTTTACAAACTGACAACCAACTAGATAAAATTTTCTTGTCCTAACCCCCAGACTACTGATTTCATTCCTGTGTAGCCTTAGGTCATTATAAGGCTCTCATGCTGTTTTTCACCTGTATGGTGGGCTCCTTGAAGACAAGGACAGAGAAGGACTGCCTCTTTGTATAGTCTCAGCAACTAGAATGTTAAAATGTAAAACAGCACCTGGATCCAAGAGAATTAAACACATGGCAGTCACACTGCCACTTCCTGACCTTGGGTCCATGGCAGGCATTACCTATGGATCATCACTGTATTTCCTAACAGCCCGAAGGTAGCCTAATAAGCTCCTTAACGAAGCTTTCCAAGTACTCTCCACCAAGTTATCAGACTGGCCATGTGAAAAATCTTACAGGCTATCCCTCATTCAAGTCTAAGAGATGAGGAAACTCAGATCCAAACAGGAGCCAGATGAATAATTTGCCCAGGGACTTTGTAAAACTGAGACCAGCTGGGCACAACACCCAGGATTCCCGACCGCCAGCCTAAGGCATGCATCCCTCCAAGTCCCACCCAAAGCAGATGCCTGAGAAGCATTTACTGATGACAATAATGTCTGTTTCCTATGTCTGGCATCATCTACCCTCCACATTTGGGGATGTAAGAGAGAGGAAGACCGGAAGAAACCAATGAAACCTCAATAAGAAAGCCCAAGGTTAACTCTCAAGTAATAAGAACATGGAACTTCCCCTCCACCAGCCAAAAGCACAAGAAAGCCACATGAAATCAGCCCCTGTTCTTTTAAGCTCAGGGACCACCCTTGACTGGTACATGGAGTTTGCATTTTCTCTCCATGCTGTTCCATCACACAGTTTAAGCTTGATCCTGAGCAGGCCTACAGTCCTGCTCTAGCACCGTCATTCAGGGATGGATCAACCCTTCTTATACCCACTGCTGTTTCTCATTCCTGTCAACGCTTAGCGTGAAGAGACCTGCCTATTTACACGGGTGAAGCCCCTGTAGCTTCTGTCCTAAAATGATCCATCTTTACACCTAAATGGATAGTTCTGGGAATCAGAAAATGAGCCCACTGGCATCCAGAGCATAAGGGGTTAGGAGGGACTCAGATGTGAAAGTCAGTCATGCAGTATATAAATGAGCATGCTTTACAGAAACTGTTCACCTGAAAGGTAATATAAGTAGAAAGCAAAATATAAAAACATGAAAGGAAATGTAAATTAAATGAAGTGTCACAAAATTGAATGCAGCATCATCTACCCTCTATATTTAAGGATCTAGCAAAAAAAATAAATCATTGTTTCTTTTGTGGTGTAATGGACTCTGGCTTTGGTCTTAAAAGTCCTTATGTTAGATAAAAGTAATATCCACAAGTGGGCTTTGCTTTAAAATATCCCAGCAAAGGGAAAAATAAAAAAGGTGGGAGAATAGATGAAAGAAAAATGGCAGTGATGCTATCTGTTGAAGCTGGGTGATGGACACGGGGATTGGTTTCATTACTATTTCTTTTCTATGTATGAAGATGTCCTTAGAAAACATTATCTAATAGTTTTACTTACTGAATTAACCAAGAGTGAAGTGGGCACATGCACACCCCGCCCAGTGCTGGGGTACTGAGTATGGTTGGTAGGGGTGGGACCCCATTTAAGCGGCATCTGCCACAGGATTTCAGTCATATCTGGTGAGGACAGAGTAGGGGTGGTGGTTGTTAAGGCCACCACCCCTACTAGGGTCACCCTAAAGGAAGAGACAGTTAAGCAAACAGGCCCGATTCAGCCTCAGAGCCCTAGCCTTTGGAGGGGTGCCTATGACATGGTTGTCACACTTTGGACTTGGCTCTTAGCCCAGCCCTCTCTGAATTCATGCCTAGGTCCAATGAGGCAGGACAGAGAGTAAGTAAAAATGGAAAGAGCTGGTCTATCAACCTTTTGGGGCACAATTACCATAGCTTAGTAACCCATCAAAACGTAGGTCATTAGGGAGGCCAGACGGGCAGCCTACTTCCCTTATCCACAGGCCACCAACAACTCCAGGGCCTCAAAGTCCCCTGGACACTAGAAGTTGTGGCACTGCCCCTGCTCTCACCCACCATATTGGGCCACAGGGTGGCACTCAGTCTGTTAGAGGGAGGTGTACAACTGCGGTTTCCAGAACATATACCCTAATGAGGAGAGTGAACTTCAGGGACTTGCTCATATCAGAGACATTCTCACAGAAGCAAGTCCATAAAGGAAAGATGAAACAGGCTGTCACTACTGCAACAAGGACAGTCATTTAAGGATAGCAGGTCTTCCCATGTCTTGCCCAGGAGAGATTAGGGAACCCTAAAGGACCTTGGCAGGAGACACACCTGAAGGAACAGGCTTAGGTACAACACTCCTAGGCCTTCCTTGTCTATGTGAATGGATGGTGACTGGAAGGAGGGGTAGAATAACCAGGAGTACCCCCTCCCCATGGATGGTAGCATCAGCATTTATCATCATTGCAACCTGTCACCTGCAAGTGACACTTTCACCTACCAGGTCCTACCATGAAGACCAGGAGGGGCTAAGGATGCACCTGGTGGGTAAATGGATCCTAGGAAGGGGGTCAGAACAAATATGAGAACAGCATAGGGGAGTCACTAAGCTGTTCCCCTCCCCATATGTTCACATTTGAGCCCTTTGTGGCATGGGAGATAATTAAAATGGAAAGAACTGTTTTATGGAAACTCTGCAAGACCCTGGACCCCCTTCCACCCCTAGCTCCAACAAAGTGTAACACGGAGGAAGAAAGGCATTTTCTCCTGCGTCATCATGGACCATCAAGTGGCTTGGACACCTTAAGGGTTCAAGTGCATCAAGGACAACAGCTCCAAGGGGAGACTGTGGGGCTGCAGAAGCAGTGGTACCCAACGGGAGCTGCAGCATCACCTCTAGGGTGTTTGGAGGGAAAGGTCTGGCAGAGAAGAGCAAAGTACCAGTACAGTGTATGGTTGGTTAGAGACTTTATGAATACATATGTAACACCCCCCTACACACACACACATACACATACAATGACACTGCACTGAAGTAACTAGGGAGACACAGACGGGTCAGGGGGCTGCTGCAGTAACAGAGGGAGCATACCCAGTGTCAGCAAGGGAACGAAGGGGGAAACTGGCAGACTCATGCACTGCTGGGGTAAAAGTCAGCTCAAATTCACTTGGAAAGCTATTTGGCAATTGGTACCAAGGGTCATAAATATATTTATTTTTGCTCCTGGAGATATATCCCAAGGAAAGTATCCAGAATAAGGAGAAAGCTTCTAGGCATAATGATGTAGCATCGTAACTTAAACCGAAGGCAACATAAATATCCAATGGGGAATGCTGAATTCCATTCCACATGTCCATTTTTAAAAAATATTTATATATTTTTATTGATTCCAGAGAGAAGAAGGGAGAGGGAGAGAGAGATAGAAACCTCAGTGATGAGAGAGAATCATTGATGGGTTGCCTCCTGCACGCCTCCGGCTGAGGATCGATCCTGCAACCTGGGCATCGAACCTCAATCTCCTGGATCATACATAGGTCGATGCTCAACCGCTGAGCCACACTGGCCGGGCCACATGTCCATTTTAATGGACCGTCATGACATTTTAAAAGGATAAAACTTAAGATTTTCTAGCAACATGGAAAAACGCACAATTCCAGACCTTAAGTTTATAAAGCAGGAATCAAAATAGTTTCCTCACCATGGCTAACTGAATAAAAAGTTTAGCGCACTGGACAAAGGCTAGAAGCAAGGTGCAAGCCTAACAGGGATGCTTCTGTAGCACTGTGACTGTGAGCAGTTTGCCTGCTCCATTTCCCAAATTTTTCAATCTGTTCATCTAGGGTCTTTAAAATGAAACAAGGAAAATATGGCTATAAATGTCAAAAGATAAACCAGAAAATAGCTAAACAAAGGTCACCAGGCAGAGGCAGACAAGGGTTCAGGAATTTGGGTTCTTCTTTAGATGGATTATTAGATGAGCTAGGTCTGAGTTCTTGGGTCCTGCAGCCTCTCTTTTCCACCACCCTTGCCCACACTGACTGTCTGAACAGAGAGATGGGAGGGGGTGAGCCCTGAGAGATCAGGTAAGTAGCTCCCTCAGGTCTGCAGTTAAGGTCTCCCAGGAGCATGATCTTAGCCCCTGGGATGAAGGCCTGAGAGCTTCCAGGGCACAGCTGGGCATGAGCTCAGCAGGCAGGAGCCCCAGAAGGAAGCTTAGAACTTGGGCTCCACAAACTAGCCAAGGTCTGCTCCCTCCCCACCCTCCACATGCCATTCCCAACCAAGGGGCTGAGGGGACAGGACTCACCACTCAAGGCGGATGTTGTGTTCTCCAGGGCCTGACACACAGCCAACAGAAGACCTGCATAGGGAAGAAGAAAGGTAAGAGTCAGCTCAGCAGCACATGGCTTTCAGGATTCGAGGGCAGGCCTCTGGAAGGTAAAGCCTGGGTAGTTTTACCAGGTGGCCACAAGTAGGCTTGGCTACATAATTTGGCGGGCTCGGTACAAAATGAAAATGCGGGACCCCTTGTTCAAAGAGCAGGAACACTGTGCCACTAAAGGTACTAAATAGAAAGCTTTCTCCTTTCTTTCATGGTCTCTCTTTCCACCTGTCATGATGTTTCTTGTTTTTTTTTGTTTTGTTTTTTTAATACCATATAAATATTTTTATTGAGATAAATATATATAAAATGTATGATTTTAACCATTTTAAGTGTAGAATTCAGTGGTGTTAAGTACATTCACATTGTTGTTCATGTCACTTCTCTCTCTGAAGTATGAGGATAATTGCAAGGTGAGTGGAGCCCCTCACAGGCACAGGGGGCCTGAGTGATACCAGCTGCCCGGTTTCCCCACCAGCCCAGCCAGCGGCTGGACAGATATGCTATGAACCCAGCTGGAGGCAGGAAAGTCTAGACAGGTGTTTCTTCTTTCCAGGGACCAGGCGCCCCAACCAGAGGAGGACAGCTGATCCCAAAGGGCATTACAACCTCTGCACCAGGATGTACTAGGTACCTAAATCAGGGGTTGGGAGAGGCTCATGCCTATCTAGTCACCCACTGAACATGCTGTAGAGCTGTCATCCCAGCGTGGGGACAGCTGTCGCCAAGCCCTGTCCCAAGATGCATGGGGTGCATGCACCTAACCTTAACCTTTTTTTGTGTCCAGGTCCCACCCAGGGGAGGCAGGAGGTGGCAGCAGGTGGGATCACAGGCCCCCATGCACACTCCATCATCCCAGACTTACAAGATACATTTTTAAAGATAAACCTATTAAGAATTTCAAGACAGCAGTCACAGCATCAACCCCATCCTCAGGGCCCATCTGAGCGTGAGACTCTGCGGCTACACAAGTCGCACGCCCATGAGGCTGCCCCTGCCAACGGATGACCTTAGGTGCCCGGACATTACAGCAGCAGAGGTTTCTGGAAACCCTGTAGCAAATTTCCAATAAAAAAGGAACCTCTTATGAGTTATGCAATCAGCACAAACTGAGTTACAATGACTTCCTAAAACTGAAATGCAAAAGATGTCACAGTGGCCATGCAGAGTCTGGGCCACCGAGGGGTTAGCCCAGAAGGCAGATGAATGAAGTCTTGCTGAAAACAAGCCCAGTTCTTCGCTGTGACCCTTTTGCTGTGCAGGACCAGGGCAAACCCCGCTGCGCATGTGAGGGCCGTGTTCCCCTCTCACTCAGTGTGTAGACAAAGAAGCCTTGACTCTCAGTGGAGAAACATATTTGGAACAGATAAAGCAGTCATGCTCACTACTTTCCTTCAGGCCTCTGAAATGAGCAACACCGCAAAATGTTTAGGCCATGCAGGACTGGCCTGGATTTCCCGAAGGCTCCTACAGAGTCCTGGACAAGCTATTTGGGCTGGAGCAGGGGGCAGGGGCAAGGAGAGAAAAGGCGTAAAATCAGCATGTCTTCCCTGTGCAATTCCTTCATGCTGCTTTACAGATACTAATTTTGGAAGCAAGACTCTGAGAGTTCCCCTGCACAAATGTAAAAGCTGAGTTTGTAATCCACACACCAAGCGTTAGAGTGAGGCTTTCCTGCCAAAGCCAGAAGTCTTCGTGGTTCCACGCGATCAGCTGGGACCTGTCACACTGACTTTGCTGGCACCACCACAAACCACTCAGGGTCAAAGCCAGTCAGTGAACTGTAGTAGCATAACAATGCGGGGACGCTTTGCATACCTCTTTGCAAGAAGTGCCACTGGCCAGTCACAAAGTGTCCCTGAATGAATGAATTATCCTGCCACTTCCCTCCCTGGGCCCATATCCTGTAAGTGAGCGAAAGTCCAGTTTCTGGGCTCCATGTTGACCTCTGCTTAAGCAAAACCAAGAGAAAGCAAATATTGTCCAACTGCAGCCAGGACGGAGCAGAGACCATCACTAAGTCTCCAGGGCGTGTGGAAGGGCTGCTCCCTCAGCCTTGGGGCATGTTCCTTCGCCCCTTCTGCTCCTCCTCTGGGAGCTTCACTAAGGTGTTTTGGGACCTAATCAGAGTCTGCAAAACAACCATGTTGCACCGATGAAAGACACTGAGTTTTGACTTATAATTTGAGAAATGCAAGAAGACTAGTTCCTTTCTATACCCTGTCATGTCCCTGGAAAACAGCATCTAATGCTCTTGGCTTCTCTCTGCAATCTTGACTCAGGCACAACTTTAGTCAAGGCTGTGATGCAAGGTGAGGCCTCTGCTTCACTTGCACTAGGTGATGAGCTCCCTAAGAGGGCCCCAGACCAAAAACCCCAGGTCACTTCTTTCATTTCTCAGGTGGGTGGGTACCACTTAGTGGGCATGTACCAGTTCCCGGCCCAGCACTTTTACATGTGTTGTCTTATGGGGCCCTCAGAATAGCCCACAGTATAGGCACCTCCCAGCCTCCAGCCTTTTGGTCCAACCTGTGGAAACATGTGGTTTTACAGAAGAGGAAGCTGAGGCTTAGAGAGGTTAAGAAATGTGCCCAAGCTCCTGCAGCCACATTCGAACTCAAATCTGTCCAACCCCTATGCCCAAGACGGTGTTTAAGTACCACACCACACAACAGTCCTTCTGATCACAGCCTGCCACGACACACTGGTGTTGAAGAGTCCAAACAACAGATTCAGCAGGTCTAGCAGCGAAGCTCGATCCCTCTCCTCCAGAGGCCACATCCGTTGCCTCCTGGGAATTTCCATTGCCTCCAATTCCCCCTTTATGAGCAAGGTCTCCTGAGGGGCAAGAACATCCAGACCCCTGGCTGCCAATCTGCGTAGGCCCAGGTGTTCAGACTGCCGGCCCCCCTGGCTGTGCTTGGAAAGCTGGGCTCTGTGAAAACCTTCCAGAAACATGTGGCCTTGGCAGGCTCTGAAGCTCATCAGAAACACAGGAAATCCTTCCCTGGAGCACCTGTGTGGGGACAGCACAGCTCTGGGACAGCTGCCACACCCAGTGACTCCAGGGAGACAATGTACAGTTCAGATGGAGGCTTGTGGCCTGAAGCCAAAGGCTCCTCTAGCTTGAGTTTCAAAGCTGGACCTTGCCTGCCACAGGCCACCCAGAAAGCCTCCTTCTGGGGCAGGAATCCTTTTAAGAGGCTCCTGCCAGCACCCCATTCCTGTTTAAATAATTCCAAAGAGGGGAATCCCTGGATTATGGACTTCAAAAAAAGGAGGGGAAAACCACATACAACGGAAGGAAAGCCTTATGAAAGGCTGATCGCTCCCACCATGTAGAGTGGGAACCCAGGCCTGCATCCCGTGAAGGACAAGGGTTGCAGTGCTGATAACTCAGCTGTTAGAAAGACAGTAAAGAATTTCCAGCAAAACGAATGTCCAGAGAGGCGAGGCCATTCATCTCGTGAGTACACATAACGGTGGAGCCATCACGAAACCTATTCACAGGTGTGTCAATGGGAAATGCTGTTGAGAGGTGCTGGGCCCCCATCTCCCCTGGCCCACAGAGCAGGGAGCCCACCCCAGCCTCTGTGGAGACACTCGCTCATGCACGGGATGGGGACCTGGGCTGTGCCTTCAGCATGGGACACCATCCATCCTCTCCCACGTATCAGCCTGGAGGCCGTCTCCTCTGTAGACACAGCTCTGGTGCGGTCACCCCAGCAGAGTGGACCATGCCCAGCACCGGCCTCTGTGGTAGCCAGTGTTTGCTTGCAGGCTCTTACCCACTCCACTGGGAAAATCAAGAGCTATACTCGTCTGTTTTCGGGCCCCCTAAGCCAGGCTCTCTACATAGTGGGTGAAGGTAAGGTCCTGGGGTCAGGGAGACTTGGGGAGGCTGCAGCGGGCCCTCTGGATGAAGGATGCCCTGGATTTAGCAGAGGAAAGGCATGAGGGTAAAGAACTAATTCAGGCAGGGGGGCAGGGGTCAGGCAGGAGAGAGGCAGAAAGGATGTGGGAGTTTGCAGGCCAGCCAGGACACCCCCTTCCTCTCCTACCATGCTTTGGAGTCATGAGGGACAGAGTCAGGAACTCAGAAAGTGATGGGTGGTCCCTAGAAGGGGAGAAGCCCGCATCTCAGCACTCAGTCCATAGGGGACACCTATAGAGCAGCCGTGTGGACACGAACATATGTGTAAATTGGTCACATGGAACCCGGGGCCTGCTGGTACAGGTTCTAACATGAAGTTTTATCTGCAAACATGGCAGGATTTTAACTGAATAGCAGAAACTGTGACATCGTATGATTTTATCAGTATTTTTAAATGCAAGAGAGTTTTGATAGCCAGGTGAAGATGCTGGTTGCAGGGTAGGAATGGATTAGGAAGAAAGGTTGTAGGGGCAGAAGGGGGGCTGGGAGGACCAGGAGACCATGAGCCTGGCCCCTGTGACAATATCTGTAAGTGCTGTGGCCGAAAGCAGCCATAGCATCCACCATCACACTGGGAGGCCAGCCCTCAGAGAGGCCATGGTTTCTCTTAAGGAGGTGACAGTTCACATTTGCTCCTGCTCACAGACTCCAGTGACACTCACTTCAGTTGATGTCAGGCAAAGCTGCAGAGGAATTTGTGGAGGAACTGGCCAGGCGGGATTAGGAAAACTCTGGGGATGGCAAGGAGAGTTTAGAAACATGTGACACAGGAATGAGTCACCTTGGGCAGACGGGCTTACTGGACAGAGGGCTCTTTCTTTCGCCAGCCCAGCATCTGGAACACTGCTTTCAAAACACAGGTTGGACCCTGCTACCCAAGGAGAGAGTCTTATCAAGACATTATTTGAAAAGATTAGTGTTGTGTTTCAGGTGGCAGGTCCTGACGCACGGAGAAAAAAAACCAGCTATGCAGGGAGGGGACAGCTTTTAGCTCCAAACTACACAAGTGAGGTCCTCACCCCTGCACCCAAACACAGCTGTGACATAGGACAAGTTATCCAGGGAGCTGTTTCTATGCCAGTGGCAGGTGGCGGAGAGAAGACCATTGGAGCCTGACTAGTGTCCTGAGCTCCCTCCTCACATTGTTCAGTCACAGGATTGTGGCCGATGGCATTATTAATAATAGCAGCAACATATGCTTGAGTACTTACTATGTGCCCTGCACCATCTCATTCAATACTCAAAGTAAGTCCTACTACTTTGGACTTACTCTGCTCCCATTTTAGAGGTAAGAAAGTAGAGGTGCAGGGGATGAAGTTACTGCCCCAAGGTCACCCATGACAGACACTGCAGGCTCATGCTACAGGGCTCAGCTGGCCTCCCTTTGATTTTGCTCGCCAATGAACACTGAGATGCTAGAAAAGACCACCACCACCTCTTCTCCCCTGGATATAACCAATGTATGTTCTGTGACATGGGGAACACAGCTAATGGGGAGCCCAGAGACTAGGGTCATCCATGAATGGTGTCACTTCACCTCTCTCACTCTTGGGTTATCTTTAAATGACAATGGGTGAGATCTGCCCAGTCCCTAAATTCTAAGCATCTGTGAAGATACAGGGCTGTCCATCTTCCTTAACCACCTAAAACACAAGCACCAGCAAGGGCCACTGGCCTCCTCCAACACTTTGTAGGTGGACCCCTTGCCTTGTACGAGGATCAGGCTGTGTGTCTCAGTGAGCATGCTCGGTTTATGGTAATGTTGTCTTTCAATCTAGCATGACATTTACACCAAATATCAGAAGATGGAAGAAATCCTAAACCTGAACCTGAAAATGCACTATGTTCTATTTCTCTGTTTTCCATGAAGGGAAGAACTGATTAGGAAGAAAGGTTGCAGGGGCAGAGATATTTAGTATATGTGCTGCTGAAGTGAGCATAGTGCAGTCTTGATTTTGGCTTGACAATATATTTGGCAAGCTCACCATCTGTGAGGAAATGCACTTGGTCAGTGAGCTTGGGGACCTCAGCTGCCCTTCCTAATGGGGTGGCCATAGGTAGCAAAATCCAACATGATGAGGCTAAGGCAATACCCCATGATTATGACATCATGGAAAATGAGCCAGTGCTACCTGAAGGCTCATAGGTATTTTCCATGTCCATCTCAATATATCTGTGGGTAGGAAAAGCCCAAGTATTCAGAATAAACCATTAGGGTCAGGGAGGTGGAAGAAATAAGCAGATAGGTGTCCACACTGCAACCTTTCTAATTCTGACTCAGGGTCTGTTATGGCAGAGAAGAAAGGACCCCTTAGACCTGGGTTCAAATTCTGACTCTGCCACTGTTTGCTTGTGAGACCCTGGCTATGTTGTCTAGTCATGCTCAGCTTGGTGACCTCACCCGTAAATAAGGATGACACCTCCTTACGTAGCTTCTGCAAGGATTGACTGAAATGAAATGGAGTACACCAAGTCGGGGGAATGGGAATCTTCCATGCTACAGCCCAGGCAGATGAATATGGGGTACCAAAGGCAGCACAGATTCCACGATCCTACAGACACCACCTCTGCTTCTGCGCCCCAGCACCATCTCCAACCCTGACCACTCTCCAGAGGCCTGGACCTCAAACCATGTGTTCAAAAATAACTTCATCTGGTCTCATCCCCTGACCTGTTCCACCTCCTCCTCTTCACTTCTAGGCGGGGCTGAAGGCCCGACAGCCATCAGCCACCCCTCCCTCTCCTTCACCTGGTATCCAAGTCAAGGCCTCCTACACATCCCGCCTCCACATTGTCCATCTCACCCATGCCCCTGCATCCCTGCCGCCATTGCCCCAGTTCAGGCCTCATCATCTCTCCTGGGCTATCACAATACTTGTCTCAATGATTTTCCTGCCAACAGCTTTTTTTTTTTACCTTTGCTTCTGCTGCCAGGGGGACCTGCCTGAAGCGCTTGCTGGACCATAGCACTTCTTTCCTCCAAACTCCCCCTGGGCTCCCCGGGTCAAAGAACCCAGTCCAAAGTCCCGAGCAGAGATTTAAGGTGCAGGACCTGGTCCTAAACCCCATTTCCACTTGCGCTTCCCACCATTCCTGTCAGGCGCTGTCCCCCTTTCCCTGCACATGACTTGCCTTCACTCGGAGCTCGGTGCCTTGGACTCACACCTCTAGGAACCTGACTCAAGTCCTTTCAGCTGTGAGGTATTTGCTTAGCTGCCTGAGCCTTGGTTTCCTTCACTGTAAAAAGAGATGAAGCTATCCATCTCCTGCATGGGGTTGTTGCAAAGATAAAACAAGGGGACACATGAGAAATGTGTAGTATGTTAGTGGCACATAAATTGTAGCTACTATTATAGAGAGTTACCATGAATATGTATTATGCTAATCTCTCAACTTGGCAGGCCCTTCCCTCTACCCATGGAAATCAAATTGCCTCTCACAGCTTCACTCAAATATGAGAAGTAATCCTTTCTTCAGAGCAGTTCTTATTTGATTCTGCCTTGTAGTTCAAAAGTTTTCACGTCTTATCTGTCTTCGCCTCTCGTGTGGTCAGGAACTGTGCCTTACTCATATCTACCCTCACACCTGGGATAATGCCTTGCACCTAGTTAGGTTTTTGATACCTTGAACTGAATTCCTCTAAGAGGTCACAGAGTTGAAGGGGGTTGAGATTGAGAGAGTGCACATGGGGAATGGAAAAACCAGCCGATCCTCAGGAATTCCTTCCTCACGTCTATCCTAGACCCCACAGCTCTAAGCTCTAAGACCTGGTTCTTATTTTGACTTCAGTGGAAATGAAGAACACTTGAAACTGGCACTCATTCATTCAACAAGCGCTCACTGAGCACCCTTTACATGGCAGACACAGCTCTAGGTGCAGCTGAGAGAGAGTGAAGGACTAAAAGTTCCTTCTCTTACAATGTCTGTAGTGTACTTGTCCCGTGGAAAATAATCCTTCCAGTTCTTGAAAACTATTTACACTGAACTCCATTATAAATGTCTGGCTGCACCACCATTCAGGTTGGTGGTGAGTTAAAATGCATTTTCTGTTTCGGCAATAATGCTAACTAGTCTCACGAGCACGGAGAGAGGACCATGGAGGTGTGGGCAAGTGTCATCTCTCTGAGCCTGGAGAGCGTCTGCTGGACCGCATGCCAAGGTGATTCTGAGTTGTTTCATCACCAATAAGATGAGCCCTGAAACATTTTATTTTCAGATCCTTAACTCATTTTATGTGCTTTTCTGAAAACTTTATGAAAAAACAGGAAGACCTGCACCTAGGGACCTCAAGCAGGAGAAGACAGGGAGTGCTGAGGGGTGTAGAGCTCACTTAATGGCTTGGAGCTGCAGGTTGGCCAGCCAGTGTTCGCTGAGCACTACATTTCCAGGGGCTCTTCAGGCAAAGGCAAGACTTGCCACAGGTTTACAATACAGATGAGGAGTCACAATTGAAAGAAAATACACTCACTTGTGTTCTTCAAATGTCCCATACTCCCTCCTCAAGCCCTTCATTCCACCCAAATGTGTGTACCTGGCTCAGATCTCCTAAATACACACTCATTCTTTCACACCTAGAAAACCCTCCTGCTGCTCTAACTTCACTTCTATGCAGCCTTCCAGGGCCCAGCTTGACCCCCATGTCCTCCACAACACCCTTCTGACCACTCCAGCAGGTAGCATTCTCACCTTTCACCTCCTGACGCCTGTCAGCACCAGGGTGTATAGCCCACTCCAGGCATTCACCTGGGTCTCCCCGTCCCTCTCAGCCCAGACCTCATTTCCCACCATCTCTGATTTAGGAGAACTGATTACTATCTTTCTCTCTTACTCTTTTTCAAGGGGCAAATGAGAATATTTGTAAAATGCTTTGAGTTCTTTAGAATGGGCCTAATTAATGCCCAGGACTGACACCACATGCACAGGCATCAGAGAAGAAATGCAGCTGTAAAAGAAGATGATGCGCTCTTACAGACTTCCAGGAAAGTGTGCAAAAAAATAAATGACTAAATTAAAAAGCCGCAGAGACCCTTGTAGGAGGAGGTGGGTGCTGCCTTGTTGAGATACTTCTGTTTCTAAGGACCAGAAGGTGATACAACACACATCTCCTCTCCACTCTCCCCAACTCTCCACCCACTTAAAAGCCTTACAGGATGATGCTGTCTACTGATCTGGTGGTCTGAGAGGACCCCTGCCAATAATGCAAATAGCATTAGGGGCAAAATATCTCTACCAAACAATCAGTTAACCAGGATGCATGGGACATCTCCTCTGGGGGAGGAAGACCTGGGGACTGACCCGTTCACCCAGATCTATGCTATACCCTTTTGCTAGGAGGCAGCAATCATATCTCCAGCAGAGTTAAAGCCTTATCAAAGACCTGGACCAAGGGCTGGGCACTGAGTCAAACTTCCTCTTCCGCAAGGCTGCTCCTGTGCTGGCTGGCCGAGGCCCCCGTACAGGGGTGGCAGAGCGGCAGGGCAAGTATCTCGGGCTAGCTGGAGTTCCCTAGGCACTGAATCACCAACAGGCTCTACCAGGGCTGAGCTCTGAGGCCGAAAGAAGCTGTGCCAAGCTGAGGTGCTCTGAAGCCCTATTCCAGCTGACAGAGAGTTGAGGCATCAAGGTTTCTGTGGAAAGAGCTACACTTGACATTGCCAGAGTTCCAGAGGAAAGGAGGGGTGGGAAGTATATGAAAGATAAGGCCAGGATAAAGTGGTAGACACAATGGTTCTATCTGCAGGGGCCAGGCCCTCAGCACCGTGAGCCAGCTGAGCGGAGACCTGGCTGCTAGGAAATTCAGGAATCAAATGTCAGCTCTGGAAGAGTCTACTGGGTGTTAAAAGCCTCCTCCTGGTCCATGGAGGCCAGTGGCCCAATCTCAGCTTCCCTTGGCCTGTGGTGGCCCCAGAATTGCCATCCTCTGGGCCAAGGGTCAGCAGGGGCTTTGCTGTGTGGACCTCAGACTAGTAGAGTTAGCTTCTCCATAGAATCAACCAAGCCAGGCCAATCCTTCAGCTCGGTCAAGGCCATATGTAAACATCACTTACTGCAAGTGGCTTGGAAGTAGGCTAGGAGTGGGGAGGAGGTAAAAAATAAGCAATCCTTGACCTCTGTCCCACTTCCTCCACGTGAATAGCTTGGCGATGACAAACTCACCCCTTCCCACCGTGCCACTCAGGGCAGCCCGGAACCACCCTGCAGAAGGCACTGTGAAGTTTGGGGTTTGAGCCAAGATAAATACCCGTGTGACTTGGCAGAATTTCAGAGCAATGTGGCAGCAGCCTGGGGGTGGGGGGATAGAGGGGACAGTGTTGCACCAATTGCTGATCACCATTGTCAGGCTTCCAGTGTGTTCTGTGTTTTCAGGGATGGCCACAGAACACGCCTGTGGAGAACTCATTTGACTAGATCAGGGCCACTAATGAAGAGGCAGGGTTCAAACAGGGGAGACAAGTTTCCAGAACTGCAGATTTTCAAGAGTTAAGGGGAAAACACCGTGAAGTACTTATAACCTCACATTTCTCAACCCACATCACGCTGCAGGCTAGGGCAGTGTCTGTGTTCTTTCCCTTGGGCCCTGGAAGTGAGGAGCAGGAGGAGGAAGAGGAGGAGCAGGGCGGGGAGGAAGCAGGTGAGAAAGGGCTGAAGTGATAATGGAGGGACCAGCTGCTGAGAAGGGCCTGCATGAGGGTTGGGCAGGAGGTGCTCACACTGACCTCCTTTCCCTGGGAGACTCCGACCAGACCACCCCTAGCCCCGGGGTTCTCATTGATGCCTCCTAGGGGGCATCTGGAAACTGATGGCAGTAGTTTTTCATTGTCACAGTGATTCAGGGGCACTCCTGGTATTTAGCAGGTGAGAGCTGGATGCTAAATTGCTTTAATTCACAGGACTTTGTCCTGCATAAGACGCTAATAGTGCACTCTGTGAAGTGATTTTGGACCCCAACAGGGAAAGTCCCTTCAACTACAGGTTATTCAGCCTCCAAATGAATGGGCAGGAGCACCCAAAACTCAGGAAATGGAACAAGCTGGCAGTCACATGAACAGACAGGGTCACTAATTAGTCTTGCAAATGGTCTCGGGGAAGCTTGTAGAGTAACTGTGGTGATCAGCCTGCCCTCAGTTAACTGGGATGCTCCCTTACCCATTCAGTAATTCCCTCTTTTCTTATGTTCATCTGTCTGTCTCTACATTAACCCAAAGTATTTGGATTGCACAATATGAACCTTCCTATAAAGTAAAAAGACCGACAAGCCCAAACCCACTCCCAGTGTTTTATAGTCACGGGGTTTCAGAGGGACTCCCAGGAGCCCCAAGAAGGAGGGAAATGATGGGAGATATGATGCATTTGACTCTCTCCTGGGCCACTGCCAGATTTTAGGGCCCCTGACATATTTCTCTTGGGGCAACATGAGTTCTTCTGGCCATATATAGTGAAGCTGTTCCCAGTTGTATGGGAAGAGTCTCATCTGTGGACTGACACAACCAGTAAGGAACAGGCATGCCTGTCCCCAGAGTTTTGGTGCAGAGGGCATCACATTCCTTCTAGTGGTGTCAACTTAAAGCATTTTAAAGGAAGACAAAAACCCAGGGAAGAAACAGTAGCTCTTCCAGGGGAAAATGGGAGTGGATCTCTCCCAGTGGCCTTGCTCCTGCCCTGTCCCTATTTACCTCTTTGAAAACAGGGTAAAGATGAGAAGCAAAGGAGCTGAAGGAGCAAGAAGAGGAAGCTTTCCGCCAGGATGGCTTAGCTCTGGCAAGAATAGGAGGACGGCAGAGAGAGGAATGTGGGTGGCAGCCCTGCACGTTTAAGTCCCAGGGAGGGAGGGGTGCAGAGAAAAGGGTCTTAGATTACTAACATTCAGTGTATTATTGTCTAGGAAAACCAGACTCATCTCAATGAAAGTGGTGTAGGAACCAAAATCAGCTGAATAAATGGTGCAGCCACTTTAGAGGGTAGTTTGGTGGTTTCTTGCAAAATTAAACATAGTCTTACCATCTGGTCTGGCAACGGAGCTCATTGGTATTTATTCCAAATGACTGAAAACTTATGTCCACAGAAAAACCTGCACACGAATGTTTATAGCAGCTTTATTCCTAATAGCCCAAACTTGGAAGTAACCAAGACATCCTTCCATAGGTGAATGGATACCCGGTGGTACGTCTAGACAATGGAGTACTATGCAGCAATTAAAAAAGAGGTATGAAGCCATAAAAAACAGGGAGAACCCTTAAATGCATATTACTAAGTGAAAGACAATCAGAAAAATCCATGAACTGAGACTGTGTGATCCCAATTATATGCCATTCTGGAAAAGGCAAATCTATGGAACAGTAAAAAGGTCGGTGGTTGCCAGGGGCTTGGAACAAGGGAAGGAAGGGATAAATGGGAGAAACACAGGGGGTTGTGAGGGCAGGGACACTATCTTGTATGATACTACAATGGTGGGTACAGGTCATTATATATTTGTCAGAACTTAGAGAATGCACAGTACAAAGAATAAACCAAAGTGTAAACTAGAACTGTAGTTTACATTTAACTTTAGTTAAAAAACATTGACTTTAGTTAATAATAATGCACCAATAATGGCCCATCAATTGTTGCAAATGTACCACATCGAGGCAAGATGTTAATAATGAGGAAAATTGCGTGGGGTGGGGTAAGGAAGTATATGGGAACTCTGACCTTTCCACTAAATTTTTCTATAAACCTAAAACTGCTCTAAAAATGTCTATTAAAAAAAATCAGCTGATAATAATTACAACACTGTGAAGCCATATTATTTTCTTCACATTCTGAACTGTCTAGTCTTACTGTTTCCCTAAGTTCAAGTACAATGTCCTTCTCCTGGGAAGGCCACGCTGGCATAAGCAGCAAGGGTTGAACTTTTCTATAAATGCAGAGGGACACTGCACAGCCTTCCACCGAGCCCCATGGCTCTGGGCATCATCGCTGCCCCATCAGCTTGGCAGAGTGTAAAGACAGGCAACAGAGCTCACTCCGCAGCCAGCTCTTGCCATCACTGTGAAATCCAGCCAGCTGAACACTCAGAGGGCAAGAAGCACACTTATTCTCCCGTGTTGTGAAATGGGTTGTAGGCCTGTGCTCACTAAACACTGACAGTGACTCCCAAGAGAAGCAAGGACCAGCTTTGTCAGTGGCTGATCTGACAGGCTGGGCTGTCGTGTTCCCTGTGCCTCCCTCTCAAACGGGGCACATGTCAGATGAGAGAAAGCAGAGGGGAATCACATTCCCTGTGGAAACAGGCCAGAGAGAAGGCAGGGGAGGTGCTGGAGGGGAGGAAAGGGGGGGATAATGGGTGAGGGGTCTTCAAGAGAAGTTTTCCAACAGAGAGGTTGACAGGCACAGTCAGGAATTGAAGCAGCCTCTGAACCAACCAAGGAAATCCAGTATCCCAGTTTCAGGGCAACTGGCCTCTGTGGCCCCTGATGTAAAACAGATGATGTTTCCTAGATGTGCTGTTTCTCAGCTAAGGGTGACTTATGACATCAGATTTTCAACCTGATGTCAGCTGTGTGAGCTCAGAGACTGAGGGCACAGAATCTAGGAGTTGCTAAAAGACGGTTTCATCCCATTTCCTGACCTTCCAGCTGCATCTAAGCATGGCTCCCAAGCAGGTGTCAAGCACAGCCTTTATCATAACATGAAGGTACAGTTAGAGGACTTTCTCATCCTCCTCTTCCTGTCTTTTCTTACACTTCAGGCAGGAAAGGAACAGGACAGCACTGGGGGCCTTTTAAATGTCCCACATCGCCCTTCTGTAAAAACCTATGACAAGGATATGAAGCGAGCAGCTCACTCCCCATCCACAGCACTATCACAACCTGACATTTTATTATATGCCTGCTCATTTTCTGTCCTTTTGGGATCAAGTGGGGGTGGGGGAGAGGTAGGGATTTTTTGGCTTGCTGTATTCTCGGTGCCCAAATAGTGCCTGACACATAGACATCTCTCAACAATACTTGCTAAAAGAAATCAGTTCCTTTTCAAGCCAAACCTGTCAGACAGTTCCATAGAGATGTCTAGGGGGTGCAAATCAAAGAAGACTCCTATTTGAACAGCAAAACTTTATAAAGATTTTGTGGAATCTAGGTTCTTTCATTCTGAAATAAGACACCATAAGAACTTGTCTATGATGACAGATCTCTAAGAAATAATGCAGATACTGGAAATGTGTGTGTAGATGAAGAGAGTCATTGTGGATGTTCCTTCTGAACTAGTGACATCTAATAGAGGCCTCAATAAAATTAGGGAGCCAGTCCTGCAAATATCTGGGGGAAGGGCATCCAAAGCTAAAGCAGCAGAAAGTGCAAAGGTCCTGTGGTGGGAGTGAACTTAGCCTGTTCAAAGAAGAACGAGAAGGCTGGTGTGGCTGGAGCAGGAAAGTGGTGGGAAATGAGGCTGGAGAGATGCCAAGGCAGACATTTCTTGTGGGGAGTGCTAGGAATCTGAATTTTATTCTAAGCTGAGCAGCTACCAGAGGGTTTTGAGCAGAGAAGTAACAGCATATGATGTATATGAAGGGATCACTTGGGGTACTGAGAACAGAAGAGGCCTCACCAGAGGCAAAACTGGAAACTGGAGGAGTAAAGATGAGATTATTGCAGAAGTTCAGGTGAAAGACGAGGGGAAGTAGGAAAGGATGTGGGAAGTGGTCGGATGTAGAGTATGATATAATCAGAGCTGACAGGACTCACTGAATTTGGGAGGACTGCACACGGGAGGTAGGCTTTGGTCCTGTCCCTTCAGGGACCGCCTCTTTTTACCCTGTCTTTATCTCTACTATCCCTCTGCCTTCTCTTCACCTTCACAGGCCTTCTTCTACTGTCAAGGGCAGTTCATGGGAAACATCAATGTCCTCAAAAACCTTTCCTGATCACCCATCTTTCTCAAAAAATTAAAAAGCAAACAAATGGATAAATGCACCAGAACACAGGCCTAGAGAAACCCATTAGCAGGCTGGATGCCCACACGAGTCAAATCCATACAGGTCAGTCTTGTCTTGGTCATGATGTTCTCAAACTTCTCTAAAGAGCTTTTAATGAAGTCCCTTCCAGGGTCTGCCCACTATCCCTGAGATCCCCCAGGATGCTACATGCTAAAATGAAGGTTCCTCCCTGGGTCATCTCCAGGCAGGTCCAAGGCTTTCCTGAGAGACACACATTGGACATCAGGATAAGATAGCCTCGGGATGATGATGGTTGTGCCCAAGGCGTCTGTACCTCTCTGCCACTGCCTGTGGCCTGGACTAAAGTATCCAGGCTCAGAAGTGAAGGGCCGGCAAGGAGCAAAGCTAACAGGCTCTGTGCTGACTTGAGACCAGAACACGTGCAAGGTGCAAATGTACAGGCCCAGAGGTATTCTCTGCTCTGGGTTTTTCTGGCCTAAATGTCCTGTCTTTGCAGGATCTTTTATGGCCCCTGTGGGCACAGCCCAGCTCAGCTCTCTCCTTTCCTTCAGAGCCCTCCACGGCCTGTGGACAGTCACCTCACTGGTGCAGGTGTACTGATAACGAGATGGCTACTCAGCTGAGCACGCAACACGCCACATATCCTCTTGGGAAATGAGTCCTCCCCTCTAAGACAGGAGACAGCCAGAACATTCCTGCTGATAACTCAATAAGGGCCCCAGATCTGTTGACTTGAACACCACCACAGAGCTTTGTCACCCCGCACTAGCTGTGGTTTTCCGCTTCTTACTTTGAAGGGAGGCAAATGCCCGTGTCCCAAATGATGACAGGACATACCAGGCCACACCCTCATAGGCTGCTTGTCTTGCTGGGATGCTAATCCTGCCTAACAGGACTCTGTAGCACTTCTATGACTTCGGTATTAGGTTTATGGAACATCTTTTAAAAATCAGAGTAGTATATTAAAAAGGGCATGAAATGTAAATAACACAAGTGGGACCAACTTCAACTAATTCGTTGAAAACACATGTCTTTGTCTCATTCTTAAGAAAAGTGTCCCATCTCTATAAGTTCAAGAAGGCTGAAATCGTATCAAGCATCTTCTCGGATATTTACACCATGGAATACTATGCACCTGTAAAAAAGATGGATCCCTTACCCTTTGGGACAGCATGGATGGACCTGGAGAGTATTATGCTAAGTGAAATAAGCTGGTCAGAGTAGGACAAGTATCACATGATCTTACTCATATGTGGAATCTAATGAACAAAATAAACCAATGAACAAAATAGATCCAGAGACACAGAAGCATGGAAAAGACTGACAAATCTCAGAGCGAAGGCAGGGGTGGGCAGGAAAAGATTAACCTAAGAACTTATATGTATATATGCATAACCCATGGACACAGAAAACAGTGCACTGAAGGCCTGGTTTGGAAAGGGGCAATACAGGGTTGAGGGGATTGATGGTGGAAAAAAGGGGACATTTGTAATAATTTCAACAATAAAGATAAATTAAAACATTTTAATTTAAAGGAAAAGTGTCCTACCATCTCGAGCAGGAATCAAATATACTGCACGTATCATCACGTTCACACCGAGCCCACAGCAGACTTACTAATTGATCACAGCACTATTCCCACGGACACAGATACGGCCTTAAATCCTTTCAAACAGCCACTTCCAAGTGGTTACAGAAAGTGGACCCATTTCCCATTTCTGCTCATAAAACATCTGTTGTTATGTCAACAATGTTTTGGAAATGAGGGTGGGAGGGGGGAGAAGGAAAAGGAGAGAGAAGTGAAGAGAGACTCTGGGGGTAAATTATTTGTTATCAATAAAAATGTATTTGTCAACCGTTAAATGTCAGGTATTGTGCAAGGCACTGCAGAAGTTGAGAATAGAAGAAAAAAGTCCATGAAGTAGTAAAGGAAATCTCTAGATGAAACACACACACACACTCACACACAGTTACTGCCAACGGAGCAAGAGGCATCCAGAAGCACCGCTGGTATGACAAAATCAAACTGGATTCTTTCCCCCCCGCATAAGGGAGGTAGAACCTGAGAATATCAATAGTTATTTCTACCCATTTCTCTGCCTCCTCAAAGCCAAAGGTTTTAATATAAACAAAGCCCTAGATTTTCAGAAAATTTCTGCTGTGAAGCCTCTGAAAATAACCAGCTCATCAGGGGATACAGAGCCCAGGTGGAAACAATGACTGAACCATTTATTAAACAGGAGAAAACCAAGAACAGCACGCAGGTAGGTAGTTCAGAACAACCCAGCTTTCTTTCATGCTTTCTATTGGGAGCCTAAACATGCTTTTTCACAAAAAATTAATGACTTTATCTTCAAGGCCAAACAATGAGGCTGTTCGCCCACTTTTGCTCAGCTCACAACGGGGTCAGATGACATCACGGCCCTCAGAGGGCATCCTTGGCTGAGCCAGAACCAGGCCCTGGGGCCATGGAGCCCTCAGAGATGAAGACTATTCATGGGGGGGGGGTTGCACCTCGCAGCCTGAGCCTCTCCCCAATCACAAGGGCAGCGGGTACCTGCCTTGCTTAATGGTATATTCCATGGAAGACATATATCATATCCCATTTTCTGACATAACAAAGATATCCACACCCCTCTGGGAGCTCAGATAAACTGTCCCTCTGCAAGGCAGGCTGGGGGGAGCTCTCTGCAGGGGGAGCTGCCTCTCAGACAGACTGTCTCCATCCTTGGCCTGTGAACAGTCACCCACTGGGGCCAAACCCTGTCCCTGCTTCAGGTGGCTCCTCTCAGAGAAGAGCAAACAGCCGGAAAGCATTGGTGCCTGATTAGTAGGTGAAGCCCATCTCTGGGTGATTAAGCACATTTATTTTCTTTTCTGCTGGGAAAGAGCAGGCTCATTTCACCAAAGTCTTGTCCTTGTCATCACTCACCAGCTCCCTGTCATTTTGGTTTTCTGGGTTCTGAGGTGCAAAGTGAAAAGATGAAAAAATTTTGACCCAAAGGGACTGTCCTGTTCCAAAAGTTTAAACCTTTCTTTCTTTTTTCCTCCTGCTGAATGTTACAACGAACATCAATGAGAGGAAGGAACGTTTGATAGTGGGTCACTAGAGATTAGGTGACGCAAGTGAAGATCAAGGAAGCCTGTGGGGTGGGGTGCAGAGCCCCGTGGAAAACACAAGCAGGCCCTCAGCTCTGAGAACAACGGGATTTTTATAAGGAGCTACTTACTATCTGTGCATTTAAATCTTAGGAGATAGTTTAGTTTCCTGGTTCCTTAACATCAGCGTTTCCTCCCCCAAGGGCCAGCAGGATGGGCCTTTACCTAACTACCAAGTCGTCAATGTGGGGGGCGGGGGTCTGGGGGCGCTTTAGCGAAGGTGATCTATTTTAAGCAAACCAATTAAGGGGAGATTGTTCTAGAAAAGGATTATCAAATAAAGTCCTATAATTAAGACACTGATTTTTAAAACCCACATTTTTTTTCAGCTGCTCACTCACTGCAGAAGAGATCCGTCCCACGGGCTGTTTCACGTGTTAGCAATACAGTTTGCCAGTGCGCACACCACCTTTATCTTTACTTAAGGGGGAAACTGCCTTTAATAAACACAGGTAGAGCCCACACCATGGCACTCCTCTAACACCCAAGGATCTGGGTACTAAATTATCTATTCAGAGGCATAAAGGCCATCAAAATATGCTGCCAGCTGCATGAAGAACGTCCCCATGCACAGGTGAAACCATAAATGCTACTTTTGTCCTGAGGGGCTATTCCATCAAGTCAGTGGAAATGCCTGTGTGTTTCGTGGGCATGTGTCATTGCTAAAGTTGGGGGTGAAGAGTCTGAAAGCCAGCCAGCTATTAGCAAATGTGCTAACCCAGATTCTATCTTGAGTTGGACTGTGAAGAACTAAATGTGTGAAAGTAAAAGTGTTAAAGACTCTGCCATCTTCTGCTGTTATTTGGGGGGAAACATCACCTGGGGAGGTGTGGAAATGGGGTGAGGAGGAGGTGATGCCAGCACCCTAGCAGAGGGTCTGAGAGACTATGCCTGAAAGCCACGGCATGCGAACTGTAAACAGAAGAGATAGCCCTTTAAAATAACACCTTTAAAAAACAACACCTTTAAAAAGTTTATGGTAGAAATGTAAACAGGCCGCCATTAATGAATTTATTACTAGAGATTCCCTGGCCACAACAAAAAATGTCAACTCATGTGATTCTCTGTCTTCTGAACTCTGGCTGAAGGAGAGAAGAAAGAACTCTCCCACTCTCTTTTCTTTATGATATTTCACAGCATTGGGAAGTAATAAAATTCTTTTTGGCCAGCATGACACTTACCTGCATGGCAATTACTCTCAATATGGTAAATATTTGGGGCAGTGGCTGTTTGAAAATCTGATTACATTGAGCCTAATATCTGCTACAAAATGACACTCTCCGATGTGAGTGCCTCCAGACGCCTCAGCACCCAGAGCTTCCATGACAGACACAGAGCAGCAGAACAGTGGGATGGCTAGGTCAGCAGGCAAGGATCCTGGGTTCAAATGCTTATTCAGCCACTTGCTGACTATGGGAGCTTGGGTGAGTTACTTTATATTTTGTGCCTCAGTTTCCTTATCTGCAAAATGGGGATAATCACATCTCACAGGATTTGTAGATGGGTTAAAGGAGTTTGTGCTACACATAAAGGGCTTAAAAGAAATTACCATGTACAGGCACTGTTCTAAGTGATGGCCATTATCTTCCCAAAGAGTGCCTTGCCCTGTCATACCAAGAACCCTCCTCTTGAGCCCGAGATGCCCACTGTGTATCTCATCATAGTGTGAAAAACTGTGTGTCTGCTTTGGCTACAATCTACAAAAAATTCAAGGGCAGGGTGCAAAAGCTAGGTCACGGCCTTCTGCATTAATATCACCAAACTCAGCAGGGAATCTGAACAATCCATACATAAAAGAAATAATCTCAACAAATAAACAGCATCCCTCCCTTTGAGCTGATAAATCTTATTTTTGCTATTCATTCCTTTGGCACTATAATACAGCATTAACTGAATAAAGTAGCTACCTTAGGTGAATTAAGAATCACATTAGGCCCAGTTCACAAAAATCACAACTACTGTTTGATCACTTGGATATAGTCTACAAGGGATGACAGTGGAGATACTCCGAATGCCTGTTATTATTGTTAAAAGAAAAAAAATGTCCTGCCTTTTATGTGAAATCAAAAAATCCAATTTAGTTGAAAGGACTTTTGTTTATTTTTCCCTCTCTTCCAGAGTAGGGGAAAGAGGCACTTCACAAGAAAATAAGCTCACATTACACAGTTAGTTGATGTTGTTTTCCTAAGCGTAAATCTCTAACTTTTAAGTTATTCACTGAGGCATAACCAGTTCATTCCCTGAAACCTTCTACAACCTACAGAAGGGTCAAAATTAGAACTTACTTGAAATGATGGCCTCAGTCAAGGGTCCCACTCTCTTGATCCTAATAGAGCACTGGTCCAGGAATTTGGAGTAATGTCTTTTGCATTTTTTTCTCTCCCAAGGAAATTTAAAATAGAGCAGAGTTTTTGCTAAACTAAGTCAGGAAGAAAACTACTCACTGGAACTTCTCATCCACAGGAAGTAATGAAAGTTCTGCAATAATTACAGGTACCATGTGGGGATGAGAGTTTACTAGTTATGACCTTCAGGTACCAAGAGACCCTGCAAAAGCTTCTGAATCATTAAAGAATGATGATGTTACATAACAATTTTTAACATGTATGTGCCTAACAACAGAACGTCAAAATGCACAAGGCAAAAATTAACTGAACTCCAAGGAGAAACAGATAAATCCATTATCATAGCTGGAGACTTCAACACTCCTCTATCAGAAATGGACAGATCCAGCAGGCAGAAAATCAGTAAGGACCTAAATGAACTCAACGCCATCAACCAACTTGATATAATTGACATCTATAGACTACTGCATCCAACAACAGAAGGTTATACATTCTCCTCAAGCTCACATGGATTATTCATCAAATCAGACCACATTTTGGACTATAAAACATACCCTAACAAATTTAAAAGACTAGAAGTCATTCATTGTTTGCTTTCAGACAACAAAAGAGCTAAATACTGAAGATTAGGCAACCCAATTCTATATAACACATGGGTCAAAGAAGAAATCTCAGAAATCAAAAAATATTTCGAATTAAATAAAAGTAGAAATACAGCTCATCCAAATGTGTGGGATGTAGTAAAAGCAGTGCTTAGAGGCCAATTTATAACACCGAATAAATATATTAGAAAAGAAGAAAGAACCTTAGGAAAAGTCTGAAAAGGAAAAACAAATTAAATTCAAAGAAAGAAGAATATGATAAAGGTATTCGTTTTAGTTACTGTCTTGTTCTACTTTAAATATCTGAAAATTATTCAGCCACATGGGACAGTATTTCTCAAAAATTTCCATTAAAATCCCTGAAATGACAAAGATAAGGAACTCAGACCCATTCCTTCAGGGTCTGAGGACACAGTCTAAAACAATCAAAGGAAAAACACACACCTTCATTTATTGAGGTCCTACATTCTAAAAGTTAATTTTGGTATTTCCATTTTCCATTCTATTCACTAATAGAGTATGTTTTAATATAGAAACATAACTTGCCAGATAAGTTGCTTTTAGATTCTTTAATTATTCTTTGTTCCAGGGAGATGTGCTAGGTTTGGTCTGTGGTGCCAAAAATGCCATGGCATACTCCTCAGTACTCCCATTTGAGAAGGGGACATGAAAATACAGTCTCTGTTAACTAGAATGTCACATGGCGGACTGTAGGCCTGCCTTGTGACCCCCAAATCCTGGAAAGCACAAAGTTCCAGAAAGAATACGAGAGCATTGGCAGGTTCACCATGCCTTTCAGTAGAGACCCAACACCCATCGGTCTTCAACCAAGCTGAGGAAGAGGTAAGACATCCTTTCTCCCCAGGGACTGAAACATGGTAAGTAATCCTCTCCGCCACCACAGGTTTTTCTTCTTTCAACATTCCCTGGGTGGGAGGGAAAGAGAAGTCTTGCCATGAGAGGGAGAAGTGAAGTGATAGTCACTATAATACAGTGTCTGCTTTCCTAGTTCTCAATAATTTCTGCTCCAACTTCTGGGGCAATGACGCGTTCCCAACCCCAAAGAATGGTTCACTACAGGGTGAGCTTCATATTAATGGGACAGAACAGAAATTCCACAGACAGACCCAGGTACTCCTAAGAATGTATCAAGTGACAAAAAGTGGGATTTAAATTCAGTGAGTAGAGAATAAATTATTCAACAAATGGTGTTAGAGTAACTGGATCACTATTTAACAAAAGGCAAGTTAGAGTCTTATCTCACATCTTACACCAAAATACATTCCCAAGGAATTGAAATTTAAACCCCAAAAATAACAACAGAAAAGTACAAGGGAAAATGAGAGATCAAACAGTCATTGAAATGCCATCCTACTCCAAGCCTGAGTATTATGCAAAGTAGAAATCATAAAGGAATGATGAGGATTTTAAGTTCTTAAAAGTAAAAGAACAAACATGCTTCTGTAAACCCAAACACAACACATTAATTCAAAAGGCAAAATAAAGAAAATATTTTCAACGTATCTAAAAACTGCTTACAAATTGATAAGAAAATAACCTATGCAAAACATGGTCTAAGGACAGAAATAAGTAATTCACAAGCAAATAAATTCAAATACTCAAACATGAAAAATCATTAAATTGTACCAAACTTTGGTCTAACCCAAAGAAATACAAATTAAAAGAATGAGATGCCATTTGCTAACATAATTAGAAAATTCTAGAAAGTGATAATATTCACCCTAGGCAGGTTTGCTGAGAGATAGGCATTCGCACATAGGTGGTAGAAGTATCAGTTTGGGTGACTGTTCTGGAGGACAGATTGTAAAACATGTTACAAGGTGAAAAAGCGTGTACCTTTGACCTCGTAACCCATTTCTGGGGATTAGTCCACAGAAGAGAACTGAAAGATGCTAGTAATAATTTAGCTGCAAGAATTCTTATTTCAGGTCTGAAGATTTAAAAGTTTGAAACAACCTACATCTCAATCAATAAAGGATATAGAAATAAACTGATAATTATATAACGGAATGTGTCGGTCACTGAAAAATAATAGGTTGAAAAGATGTTTGTTTCTGCCACAGAAATATTTTCCCTACACACTGCAAATGAAAGGCAGCTTTGAAAACATAATCTATCAAACAGCATTTGTGAAGGAAAAAAATGAACATAGAAATATCTGTATCCATTCCCAGAAAGAGATCTGGTAGGATGCCTACCTCACTGGATGCCTCCAGTGAGTCAGATTTGGGGAGTTTCTAGGTTCCTTTGTTTGTAGATGCCGATTTGTCTCCTTTTGGATAAAGAGTGAGCCGATGTAGCCGAGGCTGGCAGGGAAGGCTCATCCCCAATGGCCCGCAAGTCTGTGAACACTCAGCGGCCTGCACAGTGGCCAGTATGGGAAGTGTGTTTGTTTTGCATTTTGCTTGTTTGTTTGTTTGTTTATGGAAGGGGGTCAGGATTGTGGTTGATGAGGTTCAGAGAGAGTCCAGGTCCAGGAGGATTCGCCAACTGGGTAATGTCTGAGTTTACCTCACCTCCCTAAAAAATGCTCAGGCCCCAGGCCTGCTTTCTTCCTTCTAGTTCAGGGACCTATGATTCAGCCCTTGAAACCCTAATTATAACACCCAAGGTCTGCTATGTGCAAAAAAACATCTGTCATTGTTTCAGTTGGCCGGTGGGGGGTGTGTACAGCGTGGAAGCAGCCCCAGGGATGCGCTCCTCTGACGCAAAAACAGTAATAACCACCTCAAGGTGAGAAGTGCCCAGGCTGAGTGTCCATCCGAGCTGGGTGCCAAGTAAGGTGAAGAGTTTACGTCCCTTCATAGTTCGTGCGCCAGTTCCTCAGAGTCACTGCCACGGTGAAAGTTACAGGTCTTGAGCTGTTTCTTCTTTATTTTATTGTTGACAGTATTACGTATGTCCCCCCCCTTACTCCCTTGCACCCAGCCCCTGCCCCACTCCAGACCTTCACCACACTCTTGTCCCTGTCCCTGTCTTTTTTTAATTTTTAAAAAATTTATTGGGGTGACATTGGTTAATAAAATTATGTATTATAGGTATAAAATTCTATAATATATCATCTGTATATTGCATTGTGTGTTAACCCCCTCAAGTCAAGGACCTTCCATCACCATTTATTCCCCCTTTTCTCTCTTTTACCTCCTCCCGTCCCACTGTTTCTTTCAACTAAGAAAAGTAGCCTAAGTTTGTGTTTTCCCAGTTGGTTGCCAAGGCCTGTGAAGGGCAGGAGCAGAGTATGTAATTGCAAACCTCTCATTTATCAGCTTCAGCTGCTTTTGTGTCACCAAATTACACGTACCATTTAGTCAGTTAATCTCTGGTACCTTTGGAAGTACATTAATTACCCAGAGAATGCCTCAGACCTGGCAAGAGATGACGAAAGAGCAGTCAAGGTACATCTATCCACTAAGTGGCCAGGAGACTTGTTTACTGACTGACCTCATTCAAACTCAGATCGTAGGCCCTAAGGAACTCAAGCTGAAGATCTGGCCTCTTTGTAAGAATCCAATATTTTGACCTAGAAGTATTGATCTTAAAAACAAAACAAAAATAAACAAAAAGCAAATGAGCAAACAACAACAAAAATCTCCCACACAAGCATGGGTCCTCTTACTCCAAATGCTATATAGTAGCATCTAATAAACACAATTGTGTATTTGGAGGTATTAAAACATTTTAACGCTTAAGGAACCAATAGGAAACTACTTAGCAGCTTCTGCTAGAAGTTATAATGCCATGCATCATTCAAACCAGAAATGGCATTACTATAACAACTTGGGCACAGGCAATTATGTAAATAAACTAGTTATTCACCCAGGCTTCTGGGAACATTATTAAATATGAAGCTTTCACTTAAATTTGGTTTCATGATTAAACAAAAGTTCGGGGTTTTCCCCCTAAAATATCATTGCCAAGAGAAACAAACTTAAAAATATATTTTCTTTTCATAGGTCATTAAAAACAGTTTTTCTCTTATGCTTTCTAGAATTTTTCAAATGGTTCTAGAGGAAAAAAATGTTTTCATAATCATTAAAAACATTAAATCATAATCTATATTTTTAAATAACAGTAAAACAGTATTCTGAAGCCTACTTGTTTCAGTGTTGTGAGAATTTACATGCTATCACCCTTATCATAATAAAGAGTTTTTCAGGATTAATGGTAACTACATGGCCAAGTGTCTTCCAGTTGAGTGTGCACTTGGAGGATCCAGCACAGGACACCCCAAGTGCTTAGCGGTCACTTCTGAGGCTCTACCTGCGCTCAAAGGGCCAAGGGCAGAGATGAAGACCAAGAGTCTCTGCCCCCCAGCAGCCCTCAAACAAGCAGAAGAGAGGGGGCAAGCACCAGCCAGTGTTATTCCAAGGCAGGGCACGAAGGGACCAGAACTCTGCTGCTGAGGTTCCCAGCCAGCAATGTCTTATTCAACGATTAAAACAAACAAACGAAAGCAAGGCAACAGTAGCCTGGAATTCCACAAAGTTATATGCACAAGCTTGTTCCACAAAGGAGTTGTGTGCATATCCCTTCTTGGGGAAGCCTTAACATCTACAAGTACCTGAGAAGTATGAGGAAGAAGCGGGGTGTGTGTGTGTGGATGCTTTGCAAGGTAAGGCGACACCGAAAAATTAAAGGCAAAGATATTGAGCATAGAACTCACTTGACAGGGGGAGAGACTCTATATGAAAGAAAATTGTTTCCTATGACTTAAAAAAAAAGCACTAGCAAATACATGAAGTTCCATTTCAATAAGCCTCCAACTTGTTCTAAGCCCAGGTAACGATTTACTTAAGTCATATTCAATACAACCGATTCAGAATGTTTCAAAAGAATTTACCCAGATTTACACAAAGGGAATGTGTCTTGTACTTGAAGAGTTCCTAAGAGATGGTTCTGGTAGCCCAGATTTCAGGCTTTCCTAGGAAAGGGTTTTATACTTGACAGTTCACAGGGGAAAGCAAAGAAAAATCAAACCAAATGTCATTATAAAAGGACCCAAATTCTCTATCTAGATGCAATTTTAAACATATTAGCATTTAGCGTAAAATTAAGTTTATACTTTAAAATAGGTGATTAAAACTATTTGAAATGGCCCTGGCTGGGAGGCTCAGTTGGTTGGAGCATTGTCCTATACACCAAAAGGCTATGGGTTCGATTCCCAGTTGGGGTGCTTACAGGAGGAAACCGACTGATATTTCTCACTCCAATGTCTGTCTGTATCTCTCGTTCCCCACCCCATCAATAAAACATATCCTCAAGTGAGGATTAAAAAAATATATTTGAAATGGTAGCAAAACAACGGTCAGTTTTAGCAGCCCAAAAGAAAGAGTGACATGATTAACGGTGGTTAGCTTAAGTCTAATGACACAGGATTGTCACACTTCTGCTGGGTAAAGTTTAAGAACACTTAGAACAATTAAGAGATCTCAGCAAGAGTTCTCACTCTGCCCTGGTCAACAAGGCAGGCTACAGAAGCACCTTTAATAATGGCTCATAAATCCACAGCGGCATTTATAAACGTCAGAATGTACTTTTAGATAAAACGCAATTGGTTAAGCCAGAAGCTTCCCTAACAAGGGACTGAAGAGCGGTGGTTCTCCAAGTGTCCCGCCCCTGTCCTCCCCACCAGCAGCATAAGCCACACCTGGGAACTTGTTAGCCATGCAAACGCCCCTACTTCCCACCTGGCAATCTGGTTTACCAAAGCCTCCAGGTGGTTGGTTGTGATTTGAGGGCACTGCTGGGGAAGACGCTACAGAGGTTTGCATGGGAAACCAAGCACAAAATGCCCAGTTCAGTGTGGCAGGCCATTCCCATTTTGGTTGACCCAACCTCCACTTCCCATTGCCCATCCCTTTTAGTGGGCAGCCCGAAGAGTAGGACCCTGTTCAAACACACTTTCTAAAGGCCCTTAGAGATAGGGCTAATGGAAAAAGTCATCTATTTTTCATGTTACCATAGTAACATAAAAACATGAAGCATCATTTATTCCTACAAGAAAGGTCCCCTTTGCAGGGGATATGGAGTATTACAGAAAAATCCTGAGGAAATAAAATTTTGGAAAAGCAAATATGGGAAACTCAGCTTCTAAGGCTCCATATACACCTTTAGGGCCATGTTCTAAGTGAACTTTCCCTAATTATGGCTGCCCAGTAAGGAAAACCTGTGTTCTGGGCCAACCCCCACTGTCTACATTGAAAGACATAATTTCCATGCAATGGAGAAATGTCTTACTTCATGCCTCCTACTGATCTCAGTCTCAAATCCACAGGGAAGCTGACCTGTTTCATCTCTACACATCCTTAATGACATTTTGCCTCCTAGGATGTCCTTTAGGTCTACACCCAGTCCTACTTCTGGGAGCTGCCAGAAAAATAATAATTTTATTTCTGGATTATAAAACCTACTTCTGTATTATAAAATCAATTTCACTTTGTGTGTAACCCTTTATTTTTATAGTTTATAAATAGCTTCCACATTTCCATTTCATTTGATTCTCATAATAACCTGTGAGGTGGGTATAGTTTTGTTCTCATTTTACAGGTGAGAAAACTGGAACTTAGTGCTGAATTCAGTAAATAACTGACCATTAAAATGTCATGGGAGAAATACAAATATTTTGCATCAAAAATTAAAGAATTCACAATGTCCAAAAGAACCCCCAAACTTGCCTGAATTTGTCATCTGTCAAATGATATTCACCAAAATCCTTAGGCAAGTTTTTAAGTTGGGTGGTATTTTTCTGGCTTTGGAAGGATGGAGAGCAGGGAGATGAGATAAGACACTTTCCCGGTTACAGAACTGACATAACCTGCAATGAAATTCTATGGGGTTCATTTAACAACAGTGATAACTTGATGGTGCTAAGACTAATTAAGCTCTACTACATGCCAGGCACCATTCTATGTTCATTAAATACACCCAACAACCCTATTAATATATCCCTTTTAGAGATGAGAAAAGCAAGGCACAGAGAAGCTAAGTAACTTGCCCAAGATTACACATCTTGCTCTCCGGACACAAAGGAGGAGGTGGGACTGGAGGGGCCAGGCTCCTGTGAGGTTTGCTCTGCCAGTGATGGAAATCTGCCATGGGAGGGCAGCCACCACTGGACCTGGATTACTTTCCCAATGTTGTCATTTAATCATCAGTGTCCCCATTCTCTGCCAAAACACCAATCACTGCTCAGGTTCTAAGTAATCAGGAGTACTAACTGGTTCTGTCTCAGAGTGTCCCCATGAAAATGGGGAAGCGGGGAGAGATCCTGGTTTGAGATCATGGTTAGCGATGGAACACTGGCCGATTTGCCTGGAACTGCCTTCAACTACTTTAAGAAAATTAGAGAGGAATGCAGCTTTGGAGGAGATGTGTAAATTAAAGATGCATGTGGCACTGATAGTATTTAGTAATCTAGCAGAAAATGAGATGGGAGGTGGAATATAAATAGGAAGGAATCCTCACCGGTGTAAATTACTCCTGCCATTTTTTTCCTTGACTTTTTTTCGCAACTTCTCACATTTTGGAATTGTATGAGCCAGCTTTTACATATTAATCAATCTTTTAAGTTTGTACATATTTTTCTTAAAGAAGGAAACAAAGATGAGGTTGAACTTTTAGGCAAAAGAGAAAAATTATATGATGAATGAATGCAGTCTTCATGGGCAATTATATTGCAATGGGGGAGGGGGGGAGACAACTTTCAAAAGACTTCCTCAAATATGTTTACCTTTATCATTTCCTGCTTCTAATTTTCACTGAGTAACTTAAGACCACCTTGAGATCCTAGGAATTCAACAGAATTTAACAGCCAGTTCCAGGCTATTCTACATAATCTCTCCTCAAGGCAAAGTCCCAAACCTGGGAGATGGGACAACAGAGACCACAGTTAAATGACTTTTCATAACCACATTCCGTCCACACTCTTTAACAACCTGAGCGCAACTACTTCCTCACTGTGGGCCCCGTGGGCTTCACTTTCCTCCTCTATAACATGGGGATGATATTTCCTTCTTTATCAGGTTGGTGTGGAAGTTAAACGAGTTAATACATGTGAAGCATTTAGCACGGTGCCTCACACAGAGTAAAAAGCTCAAGCTATTATTTTCACTACTAGAATCTGCAAAGAAAATTACCACAGGGAAACTGCATATTGGAGGCTTCTATTGGCTCAGTCATGCTTTATTGCTTTTAAAACATCTAAAATCAGAACAAACATCGATAGAAAAAAATAAAAAGGTCTTAGAAAAAGCGGGCGTGGGGGTGTGGGGGGAGCCATCCATAATCATGCCACCTGTTGGTGAGTTTCAGGATAGGATGCAGCTGGGCGCTCGGTTCCACACGGCTCCGTAATTCCTTTAGGTGGTGCCCGCGTTTCTGCTGCGGTTCTTAACCAGCGTGGGCAGGATCCCAGGCGGGTCCGTGAACCCCCCGAAACTGTACACGGGACTGGGTAAGGCTGCGGTTCTGGGCATTTGAGGGCAGAAGTTCCATAGCTTTTCTCAGATTCAGATGCAGCTAGCAACTTGCTTTATAGGGTTAAACTCAGGGGATACCCAGGCACAATTCACTTCACTGAAGCTGCCGCACCAACCGGGACACCTGGGCTGTTAATCTGCTCTCTCCACACTGGCCAGACCCGACTCCCCAGAGCCCAGAGCTCGCCACGGGGTGCGCGGCGCCGCGCCCCTCACCTTACAGACCGACCTGTGAACTTCACCTCTGCAAACACCAGCTGGGCAGACCTGACCCCCGGCTTGCGGGTTTAACTGCCCCTCCCTTCCCCCCATCCCTTGTTCCCATCCGAGAACAAACTCAAAGGAAATAGGCAACTTTCTAAGGTTTCGCTCCTGCCCTTGGCTGACTCCTAAACCACGTCTCCCAGGGAAGTTAATTAAAAGAACAATTAATCCGCACAGAAATCCAAAATCTACCCCAAAGCCCAAGAGCCCTGTAAATTAGAAGATTGAGGGCACCTCAACTGACCGTGAACATCTGCCAGGGCTCGAGGATGGCAAGGGGGCAGCAAAGGTAAGCAGGCCAGGTCTGGCGGAGGGTCAGCCGCCGGTCACCTCGCGAGCGTACGTGCCGCCGGCGCGGGGGAAGCAGCTCGGAGGCGGCCAGGTGAGCCGCGCGCTGTGGGCGAGGGCACGCGCACGCACGGGCGCGGAGGGTTCAAGTTCAAGCCCGAGCTCACGCCGCTCCCCTCCCCGGGCGGGCGTCCTGCTACACCGCCCGGGAGGGCACTTTGTGGGGGAAAGCCTGGGAGTTCGACGGGCCCCCCTCTTTGGGATGGGCTCCCCAAATCCCTAGTAAGCCCTGCCGACTCCCCTTGCCTCCTAGCCTCCAACCCTTGCAAAGCACTGACACCGCTCCACTCTTCTAGGCGGGCAGAGAAACCCCCCAGGAAAGAGAAATAAAGGGGACAAGGGAAAGGAGAAAACGGGGTGTCGCCCAAGGGAGGGGACGCGCAGTCGGCAGCGTACGTACCCAGCGCGAACAGGGCGAGCTGTCCAGCCGAGGTGACCATTTTACGGGCGGCAGGCAGCAGGCGCTCCAGCCTCCTGCCCTACCTGCGGTGCCCGAGTGGCGAAGCGGCGCTGCGGCGCGGGGGGAAAAGGCGCGGGCGAGGCTAGTCCAGCCCCCGCGCGGCGGGCGGAGCGAGCAGAGCGCCTCGGCTGGCGCTCGCCCTCCGGCGCGGCTGGGCGGAAACGGGAGGGCGGTTACCGTCACCTCCCCGCCACTCCACGCGGCCACAGGCACGGCGGACCACCCTCCCGCCCCGGTGGGGGTGCCCCCCTAAGGGCATAGGAGGTGGGGGTTCGGGCTGGGGGCGGGGAGCTGCGCGCACCCTGCAGGGCGCGGGCGGCGGGGCGGGGCGATCCGCACTCTCTGAGCCCTGCTGCCGGAGCTTGGCACCCAGGCCAAGAAAAAGGCAGGAAGCGCCCGACTTCAGACACCACCTTCAGACTAGTGGCTCAGCGTGGTCCGGACCCCTTGCGCCAGGGGTCGGTGCCTGCTGCGGAGCCGGAGTGTCCCCAGGGCCAGTGGCAGCTTCTAGGCTCTAGGCGGCGGAGCGGAGCTGCCCGGCGGGGGTCACCTGTGCCCACTGCCACTGCCAGGGACGCGGCCCCCAAAACGACCTGACCTGTGAGTTTCGCCAGCCGCCTGCCGAGACTTGGCCTAAGGAAAGTGCTCCCTAGAATCAGAGAAGTTGTTAAACGAGGCTGCTCACCTGCGCCCTCCTCCCAGCAAAGAACACTTGATTCCCCCAGCACAGCCGCCCCACCTTCACCGGCAGGCGCAGGGTTAAGATCAGCGGGTCTTCGTACATGTTGGCCTGAGCAGGTCGGGGCTGACAATGACGATGGGTCTCTGTTTACCGGGCACCTGGTTATCTACCACAACCCCCAGCCCACCCACCCCAGTACAGGCGCTGCGGCCAGGAGTGGGGCAGCATGCCCACGAGTACACCCTGAGCCAGGGTGTATGTGCTGGAGCTACCTGGGGGGCCCTTGCTGCTAGAACTTGGGGAAGTGAAGGCGACAGAGGGAAGGCATTCTGGGCAGAGAATGGAAGAACCATAGGTTCCTCGGGAACCATTCATAAGTTCCTTGGGGAATGTCTATAGGGAGAGTATGCCCCCAAAAGGCAGTGACCAGTGGTATTCTCGAGGTGCCCGGAGCTCAGGGACTAATTCTCTTCTAACTCTTCCAGCCTGGCTGCCCCAGGTAGACCCCTTCTTCTTGGTGGGATGAGGGTGGGGAGCAGGGGGAAATCTCCTGCTGTTTCCGTGGCCCAAGGATCAGACTTTCAGGGTTGACTTTTGCTAAGATTGTTTCATATGAGCTGGGAGGCCTAGTTTGAGAAAGGAAGCACCAGCCACTGGCTTCAACATTTGAGCAGGAAACACCAGCGTGGAAAGGGATTTTGAGAACAGTGTAAATTAACCTTGAGAAATCATTCCTCTCAATACATTTGTCAGAGGAGACTTTGCTGTTCTCTCAGCCCTTAATGATCCATGGTGAATGTTTCGGCATTCCCTGGGGTACCTCTGTCCACGCCTACGCAGATACAGGGCACATACATGCTTCCTTTAGTAAGTGGTCCCTGACTCCCTTCCAGCATCTGTGTCTACCTCTTTCTAACTGGTCTGGACCTATTCTGGTGGCTCATCTGTCTCCTTCCTAGACTAGCCTGCCTTGGCTACAAGAGGGAAGAAATCAATCTTCAGGCTCTCCTGTTCTCTAGGACTCCCACTGGGATGCACACATCAGGTTTACTGTGGCTGAGGGCTGGGCGTCCAAGCTGGTGAGAGTCAGGTTCAGCAGTTTCCCCCTCTCTGTTCACATGAAGTTGGGGGTGGAGGGAAGTGGCAGCAGAATCAAGCCAGCGAGCACATGCCCATCAGGACTGGGAAATCAAGAGTAATTTGCCAACTTGTAAACTAAAGAGTATCCAAACCAAAGCACATTCTGATGCATGGAAATTATTGACTCTCCCCCAATATTTTCAAGAGCCAATCCATACCTACTAGTTTTATAAACTTTCCAATTTATTCAAGTCAAACAGATAATCGGGGTTGGGTTTGTTTGTTTGTTTGTTTTTAGAATGTCTACAGCATTTGTTGTAAACTGAACTGAAATAATTTTTTGAACATTTATTTATAGAAGTAGGAGGACAGCTAATAACCTAAAATGTTAACACTCTGCCTTGGGCACCTGTGTATCTCATTTAATCCTCACAACAAACTTATGAGGTAGATTCCATCTCTCTTTAATAGAAAAACAATTGAGACCTAGGGAATTTAGTAACTTACCCAGAGTTGCAAAGCCAGCACGTGGCAGAGCCTAGTTTTAAAAGCAAAACGAGCTGGTTCCAAGCCTATGTGTTGGCTTCTCAGTTCCCACATTGTAACAAGACTAATTCTGAACTCACTGGGTTGTTATGAGGAATAACTACAAGGATTTTTTTTTGCATGCTTAGCACAGCATTTGATATCAACAAATCTAGCTATGGTTTAAAGAAAAAAACTCCCTCAGTGGCCATACTTTTCCCTTCTCTCAGTTTCCTCCCATTATCTTTGTTTTATCATTCCCATATCAGAACTTGCTGCTGCATATGAATACATGTGCGTGCATGCACACAAACACACCTTCCCACAGGGGAGAGCGTCACAGGTAAGTCAGGAGCTCTGTATTTGTTTCTCAGTCTGTGGTAACAGGAGTGGGGGGAAAATTACAGAATGTGATTTAGAGCAAGAAACCATTTTTCCCTAAAGGGCGGTATGGAATACATTGCTGTGCGAATGGAGTGAAGTTCCAGGAAGCTATGCAGACACGTGGGTGCATTTCTTCTGCTACAGGCACTGTAGCTGTCTCCCTTGGCCACTGAAGATCCTGTTTCTGTGTGGACATGGAACCTAATGAATAGGTGGCCTTGCACTGGGGATCCGCCTGGGCTGCCTTTGAGCACACGTGCTTCAGCTGGCCCTGAGCTCAAGGAGAACCGCTGCTGTAAGAAGCCAATCGGTTTCTCCTCCCTGTGCGAACTAGAACTACGTTATGTTCCACTCAGAGGCCAGTAAAATCCCACTGTTAGTTTTCTCTTTCCTTTCTTCTACATACTTATTACAGAGCGTGTGTTTAAAGAGTCCCCTTCTTCACTGTAATCAGCCTCCTCCTCTGTCCTGATTCATCTGTAGAAGTGACCGTGGGCAACCATCACCGGAGTCTTCCCTGAATGATTCAGGCTGCCACTGCTCAGTTACCCAAGACATCAGTGAGTAACCAGCCTAGACATTCGTCGGGAGGAAGCATAGCCATGAGCCTCAGCACTGAAGGAATCACAATTCCTGCAGACAAGCCTCAGAGAGCAATGACCACAGTCGGCTTCAGGGGGCTGCAAGACCTTCCTTGGTGGCAGCAGCAGACATGGGGCTCAGAGGAAAACAGGAAAGGGTGCCTGGTACAGTAGGAGGGCAAAAGTCAGATGTGATCTGTTAGGGAGAGAGAGAGGAGGGAGAGAGATATTTTATGAAGGACTCTGGAGAACTGTGTTTAGGCAGAGTGAGAAGATTTTAGTGTGTTAAGGGATTTAAGAAAAGAAATCTAATCCAGAGTAAGGTATTGTCCAAGTATCAGCTCCCTATGAAGACTTAGCTATTAGTGTATTCCTTATCTCTAGCTGAAAGGAAAATGGGAAACCTTATGCTTGGTCCATTTTTACAGTTTTCATCACCAGCATAGTGGGTGGGGTAAGAAGCATTTGCTTTGTCCTCAGCTACTGGGGTGATATTCATGGTCATTGCTGTCCAAAGACTGGCCTGACCTTCTGCTTAACATCTTCCATCGCCCAGCACTCAGGTCTGCCTTGGGAATGCACATTGAAGTTGTGTATTAAACTTGAATCCTTCCTTCCCAAGGATATCACAGGATGGCTCTAAAGCCCAATATTGAGGTCTGGAGGTTGATGATTCCATGGGTGGTCCAAGCAGCGCAAAAACATCAAGGCACTAGGTTGAGATTCTGAGGCTTGGAGTTACCAGGTGGCTGCTGCAACCAAAGGCATTATCTTCTCGTATAGCTCGTGAAGTGCCTAGGTGACTGGATGCAGCCAAGGTGCCCAGAGGATTCAGCACAGCTCATGTCAGACGCTAAGCACGCTTGGAGGAGGAGCTGTGCATTCAGTTCCGTCCTTGCTGTCCTTGCTGCTGTCCTCTGGCCGCCTCAACCGTGCAGCCACATTGCTCTGAAGACTGGGAAGATGCCCTCAGGAGTGCTGGGGGAAAGCCCTAAATCACACACCTAGAAACCCCTAGGCAAGTAAAACTGATGATGTGGACGGAGCCAGGGCAGTGATGACCAAGAGAAGCACAGGATAGACAGGAAAAGGGAAATATAAAGAACTGAGTGAGGAGTCAAAGGAAGATTAAGAGCTGCAAAGGGGGCTCAATAATTTGTTTTTCAGGGATGGGTCAATCTGTCTGACAAACTCAAAATTTCTCCCTAAGCTCAGAGGAAGAGGGAAAAAAATTATGAGAGAGAAATTATGAGACAGAGGAAGACAAAACCAGGATATCCAAAATGTTTTTAATAGGGAGCCCAGAAAGGAGCATAGTGCTGATAGAGAAAATGTTCGTGTTCCCCAAACAGGAGGGACTCCTGAGGAGAGGAGAGGGTTGTACTTTTCATAGATTTCTAAGGAGAAGGGGACTTTTTCTAAAGAGACTCTGGAAAGTGCAAGGAACACTTCCATTCTGCGACAGACATTCAGACCGTCACACTGAACTTCCCATCCTGCTTCTCTTCCAAAGTCCCATCAAAACAGCCAAAAATAAAGAATAAAAATAAATAATGATAGGGAAAATCTGTCACTGTTCAAAATAGGAAGAAAAAAAAAAAAAAGGATTCCACCCACATACCAGACATTTTAAGGAATTTCTGTACGACTTAATGCAGATGAGACCGGTTTGAGAGAAGGGTTCAACAACCTTCAATTCACCTCACAGAAAAAAAAAGATCTCTTGAGGGAGGGACTCCCAAGAGATCCAGTAATGCTGGTTGGATCCAGATCCAAGCTTGGTTGTGACAAGGGCTGTAGATAAAAATTAATCACAGGAAAGTCGGGAAGGGCAAATGTTCATCTTTTTCTTTCTAATCCTTACCCGAGGATATATTTTTAATTGATTCTTAGAGAGAGAGGAAGGGAGAGAGAAAAAGAAAGATTGATGTGAGAGAAACATCAATCGGCCTCCTGTACACATACCAGTGGGGGGGATCAAACCCACAACCTAGGTATGTGTCCTGACTGGGAATTGAACCCACAACTTTTGGATGCATGGGAGGGCACTGCAACCCACTGAGCCACCTGACCAGGGCAATGTTCATCGTCTTGAAGTGTCCTGAAGTGCCCAGGTACTGGGCACACAGGAAAGAGATCCCCTGGGGGCTCACATTTGATGTCTGGGGCAGTGATGGTAAGGCAGCCACACCAGCTCCCAGCTAGCTTTATGTGGTTACAGCATGCAGGGGAGGAAAAAACCTCTATAATATGAAGGCAAAACTCTGCTCTTTGGGGAGTCTTCACAGACACTGGCCCATGACAAGCCTGTTATGTTCCAGGCACCGGGTTAGGCAGTGGAGATTCGACAGTGGACAAGTAAGGTGTTCTGCGCTTCATAGAGCTCCTCAGGCAGAAGTATCAGGTTACCTCTGAGAGAAAAAAAAATAATACATTTGTCACATAAATGCCAAAGACAACAAAGCTATATCCATTAGATTTTGAGAAGAAATGATTATGACTTAAAATTCTGTTTCATACTAAGATATCTCAGACAACCAGTTATTAAAAAGTAAACCATGTACCACCCCAACTGAAAAAAAAAAAAGACTCCAAAGAAGATATTCCAGTCGAGCAAATAAATTCAATAATGTAAAAGAAATAGTATAAAAGAAATGTCAGTGAGTTGATGAAAGCAGTAGAACTTAATGTGGAGCAGCACTCCTGGTTTTCTATATGCCGTGGCACTCATGGTTGGCTGCCAATAGGATGACCGTTTTCCTGTCCTTCCTGCTAACAGATTCCAATTTCGTGTGATTGACCCAGAAGATAAAGCAAGACAATGTCTAGTCCATTGTTGATGATTGGCCTAGGGCTGGGCATGGGGCTAAGTTCTGGCCAACAAACTGTCAGGGAAAGTCTCCTGGTAGACTTCTTGGGGAGGAGTTTGCTTTTCGGTAATGACAGGAAGTGAGGGAGCCTGACTTTTCCCCCTGCTTCGATGATGGCTGTCTAAGGATGAACGGTCGGGAGTGTGGCATTCCTCTGGGGACTATGAGAAGGCCAAAAGAATCTGAGAGATGCCCACTGAGGACCTCGAAGAGCGTGGAAGAGCTGCTGAACCAACCCTGGACCTGTCTCCCTTCACCTACCTTTCTTTATGATACAGTTAAATGTCCTGAATGTCTGAGCCACTGTGGGTCAGGTAGTCTGATGTGTGAGGTGGAAGGGATGGTGGGATAGTTAATAAAACTAGTGAAGGTAATTCTTGAAAGAAAACATATATATAGGAATTAGGAGCTGGGATTAAATAATACTAATAACCTAAATTTAAAGGCCCAGATTATTGTTATAGAAACTGGGAGGACAGGGTGGCATAGGAGAAGGGAAAGAAAAAATTATACTTGTTTTGTCATCTTTTGTTAAAGAGAATTAATAGCTACTGCAATATTATTTTCTTTGCTAGAGATATAAATTTATTTTTAAAAATTTAAAGATTACTAGTAATAAAATAAAAACAGAACGTATCCATATTTCTTGAGGAAAAAAAGAGAGGAGATAGAGATAGATGATAGATGATAGATAGATAGATGATAGATGATAGATAGATAGATAGACACATAGATAGATAATGATAGCAAAAGGATAGAATTATGAAAAGTCCAAGAAATGTAAAAGCCAGAAAACATATATATGATCAGATGGTAGAAGTGAGCACAAATGTTACCATGTTCCCATTAAATGCGAATAGTTTTAACTCCCCTTTAAAAATACAAAACCCAACTAGAAACCTTTAAGAAACACACCTGACAGTGATATAAAAAGCAAACACAATTGCCCTGTGAGTACAAGCCATAAGAAATCTGATGAGGTAAGAAAATTATGAGAAAATGAAAATTTGCAGCAAAAAAGAATTAATATATAAACAGGGTCATTTTGGTCAAAACTGTTAGAAATATGAGGAAAACTATCAGGACAAACTATAATCCCTTTATGTGGTAGATCCTCGCATTAATGGTCCCCAATGAAGCATGCTTCCTGTTCCACGCTCTTGTGTAGTTTCCTCCCACACTGAGTCCGAGGTTGGCCATGTATCTTGCTTAGTTCAGTGGGACTCAGTAGGTCGAATGATACAAGCAGGGACTTAAAAGCTGCTGTGCATTAGGGCTTGTCCTCCTGGAATGTTTCTGCCACGCTGGGCAGAAGCCCAGTCTAGTCTCCTAGAGGAAGGGAGGCCTTGTGAAGCAAGAGGAGCCACGGTTTCCGAACCCAGGCCCTATCCAATCCACCAGTTGAATTTCTCTGTAAGAATGAATCCATCCAACTCACAGAATCATGAGGAATAGTAAAAGGTCAATGTTCTACCTTTGGTCAACCACTAAATTTTAGGGTGTTTTGTTTGTAGCTATTGGATACACTTTGTGAAACCTGAATATTTCTCTCTGTGTCACCTCCACAGGCTAAATATTCAGTAAAGTTATGATGAATTTGAAAATTTTTCTAATATAATTAACTCAATATACACAGATCAAGATTTTCTATTCTATAGAGATAAATACATTGCTTTCAAATAAAAATATTTGGGATTCAGCCAAATGTATTCAAAGAAAATTTGTAGCCACAATTTTTCTTTTATTATTTAGAAATAATAAGACTAAATGAAGTGACAATTTAACTTAAATAGAAAGAAAAAATAAATCTAAGGAGTCACAATTAAAGCAAAAATAATGGCTTAGAAAAGGGAATAATCAGGGAATCTGATCTAAAAGGTTAATCTAACCACTGTTCTATAACCTTCATCATAAAATTTGATTTCATGGTGAAGAATCTTAACATTTTTGAGGCTCATTATTTTTATCTATTCTTTCCTCACTGATTTGAAATAATACCTTTATCATATCACAAATCTTTTATATTCTTGGTCCCATTCATTTCCAGGCTTTTTGCATTATTTTAACATCATAATATCTTATGGCTATTTTAAATTAGTCTCCCTCTCTCTCTCTCTCTCTCTCTCTCTCTCTCTCTCTCTCTCTCTCTCTCTCTCTCTCTCTGTCTCTCTCTGTCTCTCATACACACACACACACACACACACACACACACACACGAGTGTCCAAACTGCCCTACAGAAAAGTTGAACATTTCTACCAGCTATGTGGTAGGCGGTTTTCTACATTCCTTGTTTTCCCTCAGCCAAGTTAATAGAAATTATTGGTTCCTTGGATCACATATGTCTTGGAGAATCTGATGAAAACTATGAACTCCTTTTTTCCCCGTATAGCTATGTCTATATCTATATCTGTATATATCAATATACCAAATTGTGCATATTAGTCTATGTATTTATAGACTCTCTGAAGCTTATGCATGGACCCCAGGTTAACAACATCTGATATAAATACAGGGGTAGGCAAAAGTAGGTTTACAATCGTGAGTACATGAAACACATTTTATTCTTGTATCATTATTTATTAATTCTTGTATCATTTCCATACAAATAACTATAAACCTACTTTTGCCCACCCTGTAGTCATCTATATCTATATTTATTCCACCATTTTTTCATTGAATCCTTTAATCCAATTGACTTCTTTGGTGATTATTTACAACACACCCCTAAGAAATGTACGGTATGATCCAAATGTTATACCTCCCCCATAAATATAATATCCATACCTGAAGAAGCAGATATACACTATAGATGTACCAAAATGCTTAACACTTAGATCTGGGTGGTTTGAAGCAATTCTTTGTCTAGTCTTCTCTTTATTTCTCCTGTTTAAATGTTCTACAATGAATTTATTTCATTTTCATAATAAGAAGAAACCTTATTTCTTTCATAAAGAAAGGCAGAGAGTGCAGCTTGGTGGGTTTCAGAGTTGCCGAGAATGAGGGATTAGAGAGTTTCTCTCCTTTTGTGGAGGTAGAGATGCCTGTGGGGTTGGGCAGAGATGAGATTTGAACACCAACCGTTTGCCCTGCTGCACCAGCCCGGGCAGGAGTCAGAGGCAGCCCGGCCTGTCTCTCTGGCCTGGACACAGGGGCCTCAGTGTGCACTGGGGCCTGAGATGGGCCCATACCCCGCTCCTCCAACAAGGGCCCTGTGTCCACCACTGTCCAGCACAAAGGACAGAGGTCCCCTGTTTACTTTGGATTAGGAACGTTCAAACGAAGGGCAGCAAAAACATTTGAGTTTTCCTTCTTTTCAGTGTCTTACAAAAAAACAAATTGTCGTGAGTCGGGGATTTTTTGGCATCTTCCCTGAATAAAAATCAATCAGACTAGATTGCTGAGGGAGTCTTAAAGAGCTTCCCTTGTTTATTATTACTTTTTTCTTTTTTTTTTTAGATTTATGGTTTAAAGGCTAAGAAGGAGCAGTGACTGACTAGGCCCTTGAATTGTGCATTCATTGCCCAGGAAATGGGGCATTCCCTGTATCTCAGTCAGCTGGAACAAGTGACCCTTGACCTTTTGCAATAAGCTCATTATAGGCTGGAAGCACCCACATATTCATGGCCATGTGCCTCCTCCCTCCCTTCTGTCCAACCTCCCACACAGTGGAAAACTCTTTTTCCTTTCAGATGCTCATTCAAAATTAGGAAATTAGGCCTACAAAGGGACAGACGTTTATCAGACATAGGAATCTTTAAATGGTAAAAGTCAAGGTAGTTCTACATGGAAAGACTGTGCCTGAGACTATAGGGAATGGGCTCTTGAAGGCCCATGGCATGGTGAAAATTGTATGGACTTTTGTGGCTTCTGGGCTCAATTAGCCCTGGCACTAATTACCCAAGGACAACATTCCAAACCTTCCTGATTGTCAATATCTTTACCTATCAAATGGGGATAATCATGACACTCAGCACAGAGTCACTAATGAAAATTAAATGAGATGATGTGTGTTAAGGGTGTAATCAGAGCCTGATGCATGGCAACCATTCAATGCATGGTGGCTGTCACTGCTGTCGTCACCGGATATGGAATAGGCAGTTATAGCATATGCCCAATTCGGGAAGATGGGGCTGAACTGGGGCATGTGTAGGACTGGAAGGCACAGCTTGTAGGTCAGTGACTTTCTGTCTGATGCTGGCTTATTCTTGAGTGACTACCACAGTACCAGTAACTCTCAAAGGGGGTGGACATGGAAACTTTGGGGAGGAAATTTTGCACCCCACATCTGATCCTACCCTCCGAGTGTGATGTGCTGTTCTAGCAGTGTGAGACTGAGAATGGCCACCTGTGATGAGAGATGTCCCCAGCGGGGTGTGGTGAATATATGAATGTATGGAAAGGGGAAAGGGGAGACCACTAATTTATATCCATGTATCATCCTCTGTCCTGCCAAATCTTACCATTACTAACATCATCAGAAGCAAATATCTGAAGTGACGTTTTTGTCATATTTCAGATCCTAAGGATCCTTGAGTCTCTTCTAAAAATGTCGTATAGAGTTGAATCTTCAAAGATCTGACACAGAAGCAAATCAGTCCAGTGAGGCCAGACACTCCCACTTTTTAGCCACTGAGTTTTTATTAGTCACGAGCAGGAACATAGAAAAAAAAGTAAGCCAATGGATTTTAAGATATAACTAAGATCACACAAAGAAAATTCTTAAAACTTAAGCCATCCCTTTGCACATCAAAAATTTTCAAAATTCCAGTGGAAAGAAGCATTTATTCCTAAAACAGGTAGATGAGCTATTTCTAGAGCAGAAGTGATGACTCTGAGAGATAATCAGAAAACCAAAGTCAGTAGTAACTTCTGTTGAGGTCCGTGCTTCGAGTGACAAGAGCGGTTTCGTTGGCTCCATGCTAACTTTAGAACCTCCCGCCGCCGCCTCTTTCCCTGCGCTCTGTTTCAGCTCGTCCTCCTGGCTGCCTCCTGCGCACCTTAACCTGCCTCCTTAGCCTCTCCCCATCTCTCCCCTTCTCCCTCTGTTTACCAACAACATGAGAAACTAAGCATTCAAATGATTCCATTTTAATGAGTGACATTTTGTATTTTGTCCTTAGTTTTAAGAGTATATTAATATTTTATCTTCTTTTAATAAAAAAATCTAAATTTAGTTGGCCTTTATTCAGATATAATTCAGTTAATTTTTTTCTTTTTAGTGTGTATGCCATTCTCAATTTTCTTTTATAATCCTCTCCTGAGAATATTTTTTTCCATTGATTTTTAGAGAGAGTGAAAGGGAGGTTAGGAGGGAGAGAGAGAGAGAGAGAAACATCGATGTGAGAGAGACATGCAGATTGGTCCCCTCCTGCACAAGCCCCGACTGGGGCCAGGGAATAAACCTGCAACCCAGGTATGTGCCCTAGACCAGTAATCAAACCCATGACCCTTCAGTGCATGGGTCTGACGCTCTAACCACTGAGAAACACTGCCCAGGGCTGTCATTCTCAATAAACAGCAACAAAAACCTTTGACTTCTATCCTTACCTGAAAGAGACTCGATGCTTTCATTTTATTTTTTACTTTCATATAACTGGACCTCTGATTTTTAATATTTTTTCTTGTGAGCATTCATATAAACTTGAGGGCACATGTTTGTAAATATAGCAGTAAACAGCTCAGCATTATTCCATGTCTGTCCATGACCCGGCCTTTACCTGTGTCGTGAAACCACACCCCAGATCTGAGAGCAAGTGTGCCTACCTATAGTGTCCTTGACTTAACGATCACTAGCGACCTGGTCTGCAGCTCTCACAGCCCTCCTGGTGCCACATAGGAACCTGCCAAGTGATCTGCTTCTCCAGTTGGGCAAGGCCTTGGAATTCCCCTGGATGGAACCTCTTAGGTGAGATGAGCTCAGTGATGTTGCTGCTGGGGCACACTGAATCAGAACCAAAATTTCCCTCTCCTGCTCCCACTTTCAGAGACCCTTCTGAATCACGTTATCACTTGATCCTTATATTACATGTGGCGAAGCCGCTAATGTATCCCCATTTTACAGATGAGTAAACTGCGACTCAGAGAGACTAAGTGATTTGCTTAGGGTCACACAACCAGGAAATGTGAGAGCAAGAAGCTGAACTCTGGCCTCTGAACACCAAACCCAGGGCCTGGCTCGCCGTGGGCTCAGTCAACATTTGTTCCTCCTGCTGCACCTGCCCCAAGAGAAACAGAAGCCATCACTTCTCTTGCAGGGCCATCTTTCCAGGAGAGGAATCAAAGACATGGTCCTGTTGTGTTCTTAATTATTCAGATCTCAGAGCTCCTTGGCCTCTTTGGAGTGTCCCTGCCAGCTCAGCTGATGAGACAGCTGTTTTATGTACTACTTCCATGGAAAAGGAAGGAATCCCCCCATTTCTCAGAGGAAATAACAGTCAGGAGTCATGGTCACAGATGGTAGAAAGGTTAGCAACCAGGCTCCTATAAGGGCTGACTGGTCCTCGTGAATTGTGTCACTCTTGGTACTGCTCACATTCCACTCCAGCCTCTCTCTAGTGTGCTAGTTAGTGGAGGGAGGAAGCTAAAGGGCAGTTTCTGACAATAACCATGAAGGCCTTTCGTTTTCCAATAACAATGGAATTGGCATACATGGGAATTAAGATAAAACTTGGAACCAAGTTAGAGAGAATGGAGCATATGAAGAAGGGCTGTTGAAAATATAAAACTTATTGGTGGGGGCTCGAACTTGGGGAGGTTAAGCACCACAATTTTCCCATTTGTTCTACATTTTAATTCTGAAAACAGAGCTGGCTTTGCCCATTTCTTATTTTTAAAAACTTGTAAAAAAAAGAGAAGAGAGCAAGAAAGGAACAATTTTTTAAAAACTGTTGGAAGCCATTACAACCAAAAGAAGTTACAAAGTAGCTAGAGAACCTAGTGACTAAGAGAATGAGGAATGACAAGCATGCCCTCCCTTTGGGAGGGGTTCTACCTGTGCAGATCTTCACACACAGGAATCTTAACACCAAACATGTCCCCACACGTATGCTGGTGGTGAATGATTGGAAAGAAACAAAGTCAGGATAAAGTACAGTCTGGATCATGATTAATGATTTGCTTCTGTGGATCATTCTAAACAACCTAAATTTTGGGAGACATCTCTGAACTTTCTGACTCTTGCAGGATTCAGCTGGAAAGTAAAAACCAACACCTGTTCCCTTGGGAATGTCTCCAAAAGTCCCAAGAAGGTAAGAAATAATGCAAATATGAGTGAAGCAGCCTTACTCACCAAACTATACTCACAATCAAAATGTCATCCTTCTAATGTGATTAATAAACTTTCCACCTTTACCTCTGTCTGAGAACACATATACACACACATACCCCCCCCCCCCCATGCCACTGAGTCTAAAACTTTCCTGGTTAACTCCTACTCCCCTTCCCAGCTCAGCCAAATGATCTGATCCCTCAGCCTCTGATTCCTCAGACATAGAGACATGCACTCTGATAGTAGGCTGCAGGCTTCTCAAGGGGCCTTTCCCTTTGTCTCCATCTCAGGGTGTTTTGTCTGACCCCCAAATAAAGATGAGGATGCCCTTCTACCCCACTCCACCCCTCACTAGGTTCTCTTGGTCTTACAGGTATCCTGGGGTATTAAGTGGAAGGATCCCCTGAAGGATGGGGAGGTCTTGGGCCTCCTGGGTGGGAGTGGGAGTCAAGGTGGGCATTGGAACCATGAAAGATCGGGGCTGGAGGAGAAGGTTGCTGATTCTGTGAGCCTGACCATGTCACATCACCTCCAGTAGTAACTGCTGAGATGCCTGTGAAGTTCAGGCACTAAGTCTGCAAACTTGGGCCCTTCATTGGGACTCTAATGGTTAAGCTTGGATGGAGAGGGTGGAGCCTCCCGAATAAAGGCTACCACAGCAGGGCAATGTGGGCAGAAAGGGTCAGCCAAAGTGGGAGTTATCCAGCTTGAGGAATTGGGTCCCACCCTGTTTTCCTGGATGGTATCAGCTCAAGGAGAGCAGGGATCACCAGGGTGAACTTCACTAACCTGGGCAAGTGGCTTCTTAAGCAGTATTTGACTTAGGAAAAGCAAAATGTCTTTTCTTTCATCTAAATTCATGACTATTATACCATACCACACTTATAAGTACATAAGAACTTCCAAAATTATTGGCTTTATGTCTACCTTCCCCTGACAGAAGTTTACATACCTAGCACAGCCTAGAATTTAGTTGATTCCCAATAAATGTTCATTCAATGAGTGAGTGAATTAATTTTTGAAAAGTTCCATAAATCTCCCAATAATCCCAGATCCTCTTGTCAGAAACTTTTACCAAAACAAAATCATAAAATTCTCACTGCCCAGCATGTTTTTAAAAAACCTGTCAGCCCTGCAAATCTGAAATCTCAATTTTTGAAAAACAGGGTTTTTTTAAAGGTAAGATTAAAGGCACTTTTACCAGGAGTGGGTCTCAGCCCCACGGATTAGGTGCCTTTAAGTGCTCACCTCTACCTCTGATGGGCCCTACCAGACCACCCTTCCTCTTGACTTTTTCCAGCTTTAACTGCCCAACCAAATGTTTTTAAAAGAATAAACCCAGGATGGAGACTTGAGAGGATGGAGAGAGGGAGGCTCCACTCTCTCCAAGAAAGCAGTGAGACTGGAGTTCTCACTTTGCAGAGAACTCACTGAGTGGAGGTCTGCATTCGAGGAGGTTTCAAGGGATGGGAAAGACAGTGGCCCCATGGTTAGAAAAGCGGACTTGTAGTGAGGGGACTAGGGGAGGAGACACAGGAAAAAGGGTCTCTCTGTGCTGAAATCCATGCAGTAACATCTCCTGTGTAAACAGCTCATTGCAAGTGACAAGAGAATAGCATTCTCTGACATCTGGGTTCTATTTCTTTATGCCATTCATGCCCAACCAAAAACAAACAGTCTTATTTCACAGATTTCCAGAACCTTGCCTTTCTCTCTAATGACATCTAAACACATATATAAAATAGGTAACCACAAAGAAATGACTTCTGGCTTTAAATACCATTTGGCTCAAAGTGTATGATATAGATTATTCCAATTTATGATATTTATGAAAACTGGAAAAGACAGGAACTCAAAAAGACACTAGAAACTTTGATACAATCAAGGGTTTAACCAGATTCTAGGAAGCATTTTTATTAATTATAAAGTGGGACACACTGAATTGGTACAAACCTATGCAGGTGATGTCTCAGGTAGTAGAAGTCGATGGGAAGCCAATTGCCCCCACCTTTTGTTATAGACAGAGAGATTCAAGGTCTGTACCAACTAGAACTCTACATGGGTACCCATATGACATGGAAGTGCTGCTTTTAAAAAATTAAAATTTTTTTTTATTGAAGTATAATTGACAAATAACATTATATTATTTTCAGGTGTAAAACATAATGAGTTGATATTTGTATATGTTGTAATATGATCACCACAGAAAGTCTAATTAACATTGCCAGCTTACATAGTTACAAAATTTTTTTTCTTATGCTGAGAACTTTTAAAATCTGCTCTCTTAGCAGCTTTCAAATATGCAATACAGTATTATTAAGGCAGTGCTGCTTTTTGAGATGCTAATACTATACCTATTTGGAGGGAGTGCCTCCCAGGAAATAACTGGTCAGGAAGTGTATATATATGGGGGAGGGGAGGAAAGAGAACCAGCAATTTTGTACTATATCCTGGGAGGTGTTTAATTTACAAGTTAAACACTGCAGGCAGGGTGGGGACAGGAAGGTCTCTAATAGCAGTACACACTATCAATTGCAGTTTTGCAGGTGGCTCCATGGGTCAAAGAAATAGAAAGTCAGGTGGGAGAATATGCAACCTCAGTTGAATGGAGCCATGTTAGGTGCACACCTGCTAGAAACTGAAAATTGGTCTGGACATGATGCATGTCAACTTGTACTCTTAATCTGAAAAGATGTTCACTGCACAGTGGAACGACAGTGTTGCCAAGGGCAGCACACTTACACTGACTGATGAACAACATCTAGTCTGGAAAGATTTCATCTTAGGTGAAGATGAGAAAAACCCCACAAATCCTGCTGTTCACACCTCAAAACTGGGCATATGTAAAAAACTTACAGAATGAGGGAAAGGGAATATGATTTTGAAGACTGAAAAAATCTCTTGTAGAACCAGGAGAAAGTTTTAGGAAGATTACAAATTCAATGAAATGCAAGAAGACATGGTATTTATTAGAGTAATCATTGAATTTATCCCATTTAGAGTGAAAGGGGACACTGCTGATAATTATGCCAACATCTCTCATAAAAAAAGATTAAAACTTTTAAATAAAATTTTAGCAAATAGAACCCAGAAAATATATTTTAAAAGATTATACATCATGACAAAATGAGACTTATTGCAGGAATGTAAGTTTGGCGTAACATTGCAAAAATCAATGTTTGATGTATTAACAGAATAGGTTTAAAAAAATGATTGATGTATTAACAGAATAGGTTTAAAAAAATTCAATAGATGAAGAAAAAAGCTTAATAAAATTGAACATAAATTCATGATAAAATTCTCAGAAAACTAGGAATAGAAGAGAATTTTCTTGACCTGGTTAAACTATTTATCAGAAAACCTACAGCTTATATTATAATTAATGGTGAAATAATGAATGCTTTCTCTCTGAGACTGAGAACAAGGCAAGAATGTCCATTGTCACCATTTCCATTCAACATAATAGTATAGGTGGAGCATAAAGTTTGGAAAGAAAGAAGTAAACTTTCATTATTTGTGGATGACATGATTGCACATGTATAAAATTCAGTAGAATGTAGAAATAGAATTAATAAGTGATTTAGCAAGGATGCAGAATACAGGTCAATATAAAGATCTGTTAATGTCTATGTACTAGCAATAAATAATTTAAAATGAAGTAAAAATACTATATGCAACAGCATAAAAATCATCAACTATTTAGATAGAAATAAATATAACAGAAGATGTTCAAGATCTCTCCATTGAAAACTACAAAATATTAAAAAGAAAAATATTTTTAAAGACCGAAATAAATGGAGAAATGTACCATGTTCATGGATCAAGACACATAATATTGTTTAGATAATACTTCTTTCCAAAAAGGTTTTCAATCCAAATCCAAATCCCACATGATCTTCAACGATGTGACTTTGCCACTGCCCCATCAGTACATGGAGTCTAATTTTCCTTTCTTTGAATTCAGATGGGCTTGTATATCACATGACTTCCTAGGCAGGTCATAAATGGCAATGCAGCTTTAACTTGCTGCATTATTGGATTACTAGAACACTCACTCTATTAGACTTCAGTTGCCATAGAAGCAGTCTAACTGCTCTGAGGTGCCATGCTGTGAGGGCGCTCAAACTAGCCTATGTGGAGAGATCACATAGAGAGGCCCTAAGACTATATGAATGCCTGGCCAGTCCCCCGCTGCTCTAGTCCCTGATGTTCCAGCTCCAGCCATCATCCAACTACAATTGCTTGAGACCTCAGAAACATAGAGCTCAGCCCTACTTGCATTCCTGACCCACAGGAACCAAGGGAGAAAATAAAATGATTATGTGTTTTTTTAAGTCTCTACATTTTTTTTCCTGAAAAAACTATTTTATTATGGTAAAATTGACATGTAAAGAGCTGTACATATTTAATGTATACAACTTGAGTTTGGGCATAAGTATATACTGAGAAACCATCATCATCATCAAGGCTATAGGCATATGTTTCACCTCCCAAAGTGTCTTCACACACGCTTTATTATTATTATTACTGTGTGTGTGTGTGTGGAGGGGGTAAGAACAAAACACAGGATCTACTCTTTTAGCAACTTTTAAATATACAATACAGCATTGTTAATTATAGGCACAATGCTGAGTGGTAAATCTCCAGAACTTATTTACTTTGCATAACGTAGGCTTTGAACACTTTGACCATCACCTACCTCCCCATTTCCCCTCCCCAGCCCCTGAAAACCATCATTTTCTCCTCTGCTTGTATGAGTTTGACTATTCCACATATAAGTGAGGCCATACATTATTTGCCTTTCTGTGTCTGGTTTATTTCACCTAGTATCATGTCCTCATGCTTATTATGTTGTCACAAATGGCAGGATTTCCTTTTTATTAAAGGCCAAATAATGTTCTGTTTTATGTGTCTTAGTCTGTGTGGGCTGCTTTAACAAAATACCAGAGACTGGTAGCTTATAAATATTGTAGAGGCAGGGAATCCACGATCGAGGCATTGGCAGATCTGGTATCTGGTTAGGATCCACTTCCTGGCTCATAGCATATTTTCTCTGTGCCCTCACGTGGTGGAAGGGGAAAGAGAGCTTCCTTCAGCTTCTTTTATAAGAGTATTAATCCCATCTATGAGGGCTCTGCCCTCTTAACCAAATCACCTCCCAAAGGCTCCACTCCCTAATACCATTACCTTGGGGATTAGGGTTTTAACACATGGATTTTGGGGGTGACACAAACGTTCAATCTATAGCAGTATGTATATGCAACATTTTCTTTCTTATTCATCTATCAATAAACATTTGGTTGCTTCCATATCTTGGCTATTATGAATAATACTGCAGTGAGTGCAGGTATCTCTTGGAGATCTTGATTTCAATTTCTGTGGATAAATACTCAGAAATGAGATTGTTGGGTCATATGGTAGTTCTATTTTACAGTTTTTTATAAACCTCCATATTGTTTTCCATAATGGCTATACCAATTTACTTTCTCATCCTCAGTGTACAGGGGTTCCCTTTCTCCATATCCTCTGGGAAAGTGGCTCAGTTGGTTGTAGTGTCATCCTGTGCACCAAAAGTTTGCACAGGTCACATACCTAGGTTGTGGGTTCAATCCCCAGTTGGGCTGCATACAGGAGGCAACTGATAGATGTTTCTCTCTCTCCCCCTTTCTCTCTTTAAAATCAATAAAAACATATCCTCGGGAGGATTAAAAAAAAAAAGCCACCCTGGCTGGTTTGGCTCAGTGGTTAGAGTGTTGGCCCATGGACTGAAGCACCTTGGGTTCGATTCTGATCAAGGGCACGTACCTTGGTTGTAGGTTTGATCCCGGCCCCAGTCAGGACACCTATGGGAGGCAACCAATCCATGTGTCTCTCTCACATTGATGTTTCTCTCTCTCTCGTTCTCCTTCTCTCTCTGAAAAGCAATGGAAAAAATATCCTTCGGTGAAGATTAAAAAAAAAAAGTCATCCTAGCAGGAGTGAGGTGATATCTTATTCTGGTCTTGATTTTCACTTTTCTGATGATTAGCCATGTTGGGTACTTTTTATGTACTTGTTGGCTATTTGTATGTCTTCTTTGGAGAAATATCTATCCAGGTCTTTTACCTAATTTTTAATCTGATGAGTTGGTTTGTTTTATTTTGCTATTGAGTTAGGAGTTTGTTATCTATTTTGGATATTAATCCCTTATCAGATGTATAATTTACAAATATTTTCTCCCATTTCATAGGTTTCTTTTCCATTTTGTTGATGGTTCCCTTTGCTGTGCAGAAGCTTTTGTAGTCTCACTTGTTTATTTTGCTTTTGTTGCTTGTGCTTGTGGTGTTACATCCAAAAAAATCATTGTCAAGACCCATGACAAGGAGCTTGTTCCTGGAAGTATTGTTCCAAGATGGTGACATAGGAGGCTCCTGAACTCACCTCCTCCCATGGACACATACCAAATTCATAGCTACATGTTTCCCTCTGAAAGAAATCTAGAAAACAATTGGTGGTGGTGAGGGAAGACTCGTAACTCCCAGCTTCTCTCTGAGGAGCAAAGGGTCTGGACCCAGCATCTAGCACCACATCTTTTACTACTTCCACCTGAGAGATTGGCCCCCAAAATACCTACCTCTAAAAGCTAATGGGGCTTGTATTCACAACACCCACAAGACTATAGCAAACAAACAGTTCTTCATAGGCTCCTGAGGGCTTGCTGTGACTACTTGGAATAGGATGATCTCTTGGAGTTGGTGAGAAGAGCTTGATTTTGGAAAAATTTTGATTAACTGATGAATGTCTGAGGAAGATTTTTGGCCTGAGCAACTGGAAGGTTGGAAATGCTATTTACTGACATGGGGAAGAAAATTACAATTATGTACCAAGCATTGTTCTAGTCGCTTAGGAACTAGAACAAGTTTTTTGGGGGAAAGTAAGGGAAGAAGGTCCGTTTTGAGCAAGTTAAATTTAAGAATGAACAACTAAGCAAAGATGTCATGTAGACAGCTGAATATACCAGTCTAAGCTGTAGGTATAAATTCTGAAGGTTCATGAAACAAGAAGGTCTGCTTCATTAGCTGGGATTTTGTCCTACTTGTACTGAAAACAAGCAGGAAAAGACAAATTATCACTGCTATAATTAAAGCTTTTAGGGTCTGGTGGTTTAGTTTAAATCATACAGCTGTAAATAACAGATTGCACCCATCTGGGGCTCCACCCTGCTTCAGACCATAGCTGTGTTAACCTCAGCATCCACAGGAATTGCTCTCTTGCTCTGTACAACATTGAAATGTGACCTAGAAACACATCAGTATCCAGTTTGTAACTAATGGGATATCAGCGAGTTAAGTCAGAGTGACCCAGCTGTAGCTGAAAATATCCTCCAGTCAAACGCATTTGGCAAGTCACCATAGATGTTATAGGCCTTTGTGATAGCACCGGGACCATCAAATAAACAAACTGAAAATATTTTAATATTACTCATCTGTTCTAGAATTGTTTCTGTGCCTTTCTGAGACTTTTAAGAAAAACACACATGAAGGTCAAGGTCAAAGTCAGAGGACCTCCAGCAGTTTGTGATGGTTACGATGGGTATGCCTTTGGGTATCTCCAGTCTCAATCTTGCCACCTCTGGCTTCTAAAGCCTGTTTTGGGTACCATGGGCAACACTAGGGTTTCCTGAACACAACTGTAGCTTGTAATTAAGGGTGACCCAAATGACAATCTGGCAGCCATGGAGGTTGTGCTGCCACCTGATACTTATGAATAAGCACTTCGCATATCTTACCAGCACTCTGCAATCTGTTCACTCTTTTTCATCTTTGTCAACTTTTAATTTGCACTTCTTTGTTTACTAGCGAAGTTGATCATTTTTTCAAAATATTCATTGGCTATTCTTATTTCTTCTTTATATCTGTCACTTTCAACCAAAATTCTTGATACCCATAGTCTATTGGTTTTATTTTTAGTAGAGCAGGAATTGGATTTGTCTTCTCTGTGAGAGTGTCAATGTGTTCTGTCCTGTTCTAACTGGTCTCTGAGTAATCTTAGTGCTCTCTTTTGTTTCATTTCTGGTGGCAGGAATCTTATGTGTGTCCTGATGTTTTTAACAAGCTAACTTGTCAACCGTCTCCCCATGAATGGCCAACTTGAGTCCATGAAGAAGCCTTTTCCAGTCTCCTCCATCGTTGATGCCCTGGCTCCATTTGTGGGTTTGTATAACCCAACCAAGATATCCATGGTCATATCCTTCTCTGTGTGGCCTCGTGACAAGATGTATCTATGCAATGCTGTTTATGCTTATCAACTTTTTTTTTTGCATTTAGAATTCTGCACAATATCCAAAAGGAAATGCCTGAAATCAAACAACTAACTCACTGTTTGCACACCTTCTTACATCTTCTATGCATTTGGATGGGTGGATTGGGGCTGGATGGTGAAGAAGTGATTACTAGGGCCCTGGAGGCAATAAATACTACCAAACTCAGGATTTCTGGGGGAAATCAGAAGCTATTTTAAACAGACCAATCACGCCCTTGCTGTCCCTCTAGCTTAGGTATTTCCCAATCAGCTAACAGCAAGCTATCGCAAACCCCGCAAGCTCTTTTAGAGTTGTGGCTGTCTTTGTTCAGTTGAGATAGTTGTAAAAATAATCTGGCTTCCCCCATCGCACAGAGTCCCCTCGGCGCTGCACTGCTGCATACCAGCTCCGCAGTCCTGCTGGGTTATAGATACTGTCGCCTTGGTGATTGCTGAAACAAAGCCATTTCAACTGTGGGCGCCCTGAGGCCACAATGTAGGCAACGCCATAAATGAGTTCATAGATAAATGTAGCCTTCTTTATAAGCTCTCCAAATGTCAGCGGTAGTATGCTTGATGGCATGTGGGAGGCAACTGAATGACAGCAACGAAGTCCCGCTTTGAACGCCACGGCAGAAAGGACAAAGGATTAGACTCTAACGGGAAACAGTTCCACATGAAACTGTCAATCTGACTACCTGGTGTTAAGAGAGAGAAAAAAAGTGGTTGACACTTTCATAAAGTTACTTTTCAATTTGGGAGCCGGTGCTTAGAGATGCCCTGATAGACATCAGTGGAGCCCAGGGAACCTCTGCAGTCCAGTAAGTCCCATGATAAATTCTCTCCCACATGCCCCCATTCTGTTGTTTCGCAAATAATGCCACTTACTTCACCGCATAGAGCTGATCTACGTCTTACTGTGCATCCTGAGAGCAGTTCCCCCGCTAGTCACCTCTGCGCCTCTGCCAGTGAAAGAAAGTACATATACATATATATGGATATTTATCTGTAAGCATGTATATAGGCTTCCTGTATATATGCTTGTGTATGTACATATAATAAAGTTACGTCTTCTGCCAAACTTTAAGCAAATGTTTAAAATCTGTAAATAGTTTTATCTCCGAATGTCACCCAGGCATAGTAGTCCAACGGGAAGCGTAAAACTTGTCATTTCCCCTCCTATGACCTATCTGGACATGGAGTTTTTGGTGAAGGGGAGAGTCTGAAAATTCCACATCGGAAGACAGAGAACGAAAGCTTAGAAATTCCTGAGTTTATATGCATCTTTCGATACGTCTTTGGAGGACAGCCCCAAGCCTGACAGTGGAAACCCTGGGGTATCATAAGTGGTCTGAGGTTTTTAAGTAGCTGTGATGTCATGTCGAGGATGAGGCGAGTCTATGAAGCAGGTTTCTCTGTCTGAATCTCTTGGGCAGGAAAGAGGGGGCAGTCAAAGGTTCATTCTGAGTCTTTTGTTTCTTAATAAACAGCATCAAGTTAATATCCCAAAAAGGCTGTTTCAAGGATGGCAAATCGTTGGTTCCCTTCAGTTGTTTTAAATTCTCAGTCTGATAATTCCAATATCCCTGCCATGTCTGGTTCTGGTATTTACTCTGCCTCTTCAAATTGTGCTTTTGCCTTTTGCTATGCCATATAATATTTTCTTTGATATCTGGACATGATGTGTCAGGTAAAGCAAACCGCTGTAAACAGGCCTTTAACAGCATGGTGGTGAGGTGTGGTGGGAGAGGAGGCATTCTACAGTCCTATAATTTGGTCTCAACTTTTTAGTGAGCCCGTCCCTCTGGACTGTGAACTTCACAAGTGTTTTGTATTTTTTCTCTCCCCTGAGGTGTGAGAGGATGTCCAGAGCTGACTGGAGTTGGGTATTTCCCTCCTCCCAGGTTAGTTAGGCTCTGATTATACCCCACCAGGTTAGGCTGATGAACTGGTTTCCCCTGATGACAGACCTTGTTAAGAACAGAGTGCTCTGCTATTCCAGAAACGGTCATGTTCCCCCTGGGTCCCCTTGGACTTGTCATCAAGCTGCTAAGATGAGAGAGGGAGAGAAAGAGAGAGAGAGTCAGAGACACACACACAGAGACAGAAACAGGAAGGGAAGGTGGTTTGAAGCCCGTGACACTTGGTTCAGATGTAAATCCCAGAGGAATTTTAAACCTATTCTTGGGCTTTATTTCTACATTTTGGAATCTTTCCTTGAATTTCACCTCCACTACACTCCCAGAAATAGTAATTTCAGACTTGGGGAGAGGTGAATGCGTTGTCTGACAATTAGGTTGGGTTATGGCAATTTTGGGTAAGATCTTTCAACAAGTTAGGAGGGTAAGAGACCTTTAAATGTCTTGGTTTAGTTTAAACATAATGGCTGTAGGCTTATTTGTGGAATAAGAATGAAAAAACAACCAAAAGCCATCTGTGGGGGTGGCTTAAAGTGGGTAGCTGATTAAAGGATTAGTTTGATGATATTAACATGAAAGTTGGGTGCGGGGCTACAGAATTAATTCTAAAGATATGGCTAGTGTAGTATGCTACAGATGAATTTTCACAGTTTAAGGCTCTGTTCCTGGTTGGAGCGTTATGGGATAAATAACTCCTCTGGACGGAGTCATTCCATCTGTGGCTCCTTCATGCATCCAGCAAACAGGATACAAGCCTCATTCCCTGAAGGACTGTAGGGGGAAAGCAAACTCTGGCTATGTCACACATCTCCATGTGAGGACCCACCCAAACTGTTGCATCTTTACAAAATTCTCCCTGCCTCCACTCATCCCCAGATGCCCTGGACATGGCCTTGGGAAGGCTTTTGTTGGCCTTCAATTGCCACCTGAAGGGTTTCTGCCTAAGACACCCAGCCAGCACCCCTCCCAATTCAGTGCGATGTGGGGTGGACATGATTCTTGAATCATCACATCTGATCGCAGAGAGCTGAGCGAGAAGCAAGGGCTTCTTCTTTTAAAACAATCTCTCTGTAGTGTTCAAAGGTGAATCATGGGTCCCGCCCTCTCCTAGGCTTTCATGACCCCTAACAAACTGAACTAAATCACATCAGATGCTCATTCAGGAGCACATTGGCCATCTTCTGCAAAAGATGCTTGCAAAGCATGTGGGTGCAGGTTGGCCTGGAACAGTGGAAGCCAGGCACAGGGAGAGAGTGTTACCTCCTTGACTTTCGTCACTCTGCAGGCTCTAAACCTGGGTTAGCCTGGATTCTCAGGACTGGGCTGCAGAACAGGAAACAAGGTTGGAAACAGTTTAAAAAAATGTAAGCGGGGAATACTGACCTCAGAGATGATCAAGAGACAGCCTAGCTGTAGGCCCCTGTACAAAATAGAAACCTAGGGGGCAGGTAGGAAGGGGGGGGAGAGACTGCAAATGGATTCAGGGTTTTTACTGGGGAGGGGAGTGTTGAGAATGTTCTAAAATTAGATAGTAATAATGGTTGCACAATTTTGTAAATTTACTAAAAAGCATTGAGTTGCACACTTATGGTATGTGAATTTTACCACAATAAAGCTGTTAAATAAAAAGAAAAGAAAGAGGCAGATCACAGAGAGCTATTTAGATGCAAAGAGTGACCGATAGCTCCTGTTTCTCCTGCAGGATGGACGATTACTGGTGACTCCAGCAGAACCAGAGCTGCATCAGAACAATGAAAAAAATTCCGTTTCTCTCATCATGGCCAGGGAGTGGAATTCCAGGGATGCAGATTTTGCCTTGAGATCAGGAGGGGCCTGCTGACTGTTAGAAAGGCCCAATAACAGAGATCCACTGCCTGGCCCTGGGTTCGAGCACAGTGCTCTACGAGGGCAGGGTACCAGGGACTCAGCATTGTGCTGGGTGACAGACGATTCCTAAGATGATGTCCATCACTGAGCTCCAGGGACTCCAGTGTTGGGATGGGAAGTCCCCCTGTCTCCCCGAGCTGTGTTTGTCCATCTGAAAGCCGGATGGTCTTTGCACCATTTCTAATTCACCAGGAAGGGGATGTTTGTCTGCTGCTCAGAGATCTGCTGATGAAAGAGGCCAGAGGGGCACAAAGACTCCCTGAAGACTTACACTCACATAATAACAGGAACTGGGCAACTGACAGACTGCAATTGTGCCTCCATAATAATAGTAATTAATGCAAGAATAATAACTTCATTTTCAATTTCCTATTGCCACTTTTGTCCTGGGCAGCACACAAACCCAACAGAGAGAATTTTAGCCACCTCTGGGGTGTGACCTAGTGTTTTTATGTTTGTTTGTTTTTAGCATTTATTGGGGTTTTTATATTATAAAAGTTCTGTTGCCTGTAAGAAATTTAGAAAAGGCAGAAAGCAATGAAAGATAATATAAATTAAATGGGAATCCCACAAACCAGTGATAACCACTATTAACATATATCTTGTTATACTGTGTTACAAAAATAAATATGTGGTACATGTTGTTTAGTAAACTAATTTCTAATTTAACAATATAATGCAGTCTTTCCAAGTCACTAAGAATGCTTCTAAAACATTGCTTTTAATGGTTGCTAGGGTTATATTATACAATATATATTAATATATTTAATCCATCCCCTATTGTTGTAGTTTTAGATTGCTTCTAATTGTTTTTGCATCGACAATATAATTTTTGAGGTCAAAGCCTTCTTTTTGAAGCCAAAGTGTATATTCTTAATATAAATGCCCTAAACATGGGCCCTAGGTGTAGAATTTCTGGTTCAAAAATGTATGAACATGATTCAGGTATTTGATATTTATTTCCAAATTGTCCTTCAAAGAGTTTGTGCCTTTTATACTGAAACCAACAGGTCATGAGCATAGTCATTTCCCCATATGTTCCTTAATTCTAGTTATTATTATCATTATTAAATTGTATTTATCAAATTGGTAGGTATACAATAGCATCTCATTTTTTAGAAATTTGTATTTTGCTGGTCATTATTGACCCAGACCATTTTTCAGTATCAGCATTTGCTTGTATTTCTTCTTTTGTGAATTGTATGCTCATGTCTCATTTTTCTGTTGGACCATCCATCTCTTTCCTATTGATCTATAGGAGTATATATGTATGATATCAAATATTTGCTTCCTTTACAAGTTGCAAATATTTTCTCCCAAATTGTTGTTTGCCTGTTAATCTTATTTTAGAATTATTTTTGATATAAGTAATTTTATATTGTGAAAATTTAATGATCTAGTTCTTCTATAATTTCTGTCTTTGGTATCATTCTTAGAAAGTACTTCCCTACCCAAAATAAATATATAAAAATGATTACTTTATTTTCCTTATGGGTTTTTATAATTTCACTTTTTACATTCATGCCTTTATCTGGTGATGATGTTGCTCTATTGTGTTATTGTGTGAAGTAACTATTTATTTCCAAATGGTTAGCCATTTGACCAATTATCGAAAATTGTATCCTTTATTGAACTGTCTTTGTTGTATATTGTGTTGTCTAATTGGGCAAATTGCTGCTTATTTCATATGAAGTTTATTCTTAGACATTTCACAAAAAGGTTTGGGAACATTTTTTTTATCAGACATCTTAAACTAGTTATTGCTGATGTATAATAAAACCCTTGACTTTTAAATATATGTTTTAAAACATCACAACTAAGTACTCCTTTATTATTTCAAGTATCCTTCCATAGAAAGGAGAAAAATAATTTATTCTAAAAGATGACAGACTAATTCTGAAGACAGAGTTTGGTGTAATTCAATCACGGAGTTTGGGAAATCTTCCCCCTGAACATATTCTTTTTCTGATTTCCCCCTGGAGCCTGGAATAAATCCTTATCTGGACATGGTGTGGTGTATTTTTAAAAAATATACTGTTCAAAAGTATTTGCTAATATTTTATTTAGGGATTTTCCCTTGTGTTGATAAAACAAACTGGTCTGTAATTTTTATTGTCATTTTTGCCTTCAGGGGAATATTAGCTTTATTTTATAAGTTGAGTTTTATTTTATACATCAGAAATATTTTACAGTTTGTATTCTCTGGAGCAGTTAAAAAAATTCCCCCCCCTTTAATTATTTTTTCTTAAAGGTCTGAAATAGGTCTCCAGTAAATTGTTTGACTGTCCTTTCAGAATATTACATCCCAAGTCACTGGTGAGAGCCCCATATCAATGTATTCCTTAGATTTTGCATCCCCAGGTCTAATATCTTCAAAGACCACTCCCAGATATGCTCCCTGGTTCCTGCCAGTGCGTATGAGTCAGGTCCTGCAATTCTGCTTGGGACAAGAACCATATTTCTATCCTCAGGCTGTCTGACACATGATCATAGTTGTCAGCCTATAGACAACTATGATGAAGGTCTATATTGCAAGGTACCGACCTCAGGTAGTCTTTGCAGGTCCCCAGGCAAGAGGAGATTGCTCCGCCTGATAAGGGGGAGGTGACTGTTTCTCCTAGTGCACACTATTCAGGGGAATTCTAGAGTTTCAAAATTATTAGGCTCATACATCCAAATGCCCCCATCCCATGTGTCACAGATTCATTCTTTTTGTATGAGGGCCTTGACTTTTACATGTGACACCTATGTGGATACATGTTGTCTCCTTTCCTATTTTGCTACTTTTACAATGAGGTTCTGGCTTGATTTTTGACATGATGTGCTCTGTAGCTGCTGGAAATGAGGGGTCTTACTAAGTGCCTCTATAGAAGCAATCTGGCTTACACAGCATGCTTTGTAAGTTGAGAGCTGGCTTTCCTGGTTCCATCATGTTCTTTTTTCAAGACTTTCAGGGCAGTTAACAAAAACTAGACAACCTCAAAACACTTATAATTGCAATTGCCTACAATAGTTTCAGCTCTACCCTTCTTCCTAATCCAACACAACACCACCACAGTACCTCATCCCAGTCGACCACAGGTAAGAATCTTCGTCTTTATGATGTTAATGCATGCTAGAAATTTTCACCACCCTACTTACAACCAGCTATGGGGACCTGAGGGCCATATGACCTGTGAATGGCTCATATTTAAGTCCCACCCTGAGGGTCCACTTTCTAGGGCCACTCCTAGTGCCAACTATCTTAGCTTGGGTTCTTCTAAAATCAGAACCTAAAATTGCAAGGAGAAATAGATGAATCCAGTATCATAGTTGGAGACTTCAACACTCCTCTAACAGAAATGGACAGACCCAGCAGGCAGAAAATCAGTAAGGGCATAATTGAATTCAACAACACCATCAACTAACTAGATATAATTGACATCTATAGGCTACTTCATCCAGCAACAAAACATTATACATTCTCTTCAAGCTCACATTGGTAATTCAGCAAGACAGACCACATTATGGGTTATAAAACACACTTTAACAAATTTACAAGCATAGAAGTCATACCATGTCTGCTCTTAGATCACAACAGAATTAAACTAGAAATCAATAACAGAAAGATAAGTGGAAAGTCCCAAAATATGAGGAGATTAAACAACACACTTCTAAATACCACATGAGTCAAGGAAGAAATCTCAAGAGAAATTAAAAAATATTTTGAACTAAGTGAAAATGAAAACACAGTTTATCAAAATTTGTGGGATGTAGCAAAAGCAGTGCTTATAAGGAAGGAAATTTTTATCATCGAATGCATATATTAGAAAAGAAGAAAGATCTAAAATCAATAAAGTTTCTAGCTGAGGAAACTAGAAAAAGAAGAGTAAATTAAACCCAAAGTAAGCAGAATAAAACAAATAAGAATTAGAGCAGAAATCAATAAAATTGAAAACAGAAAATCAATAGAGAAAATCAACAAAGCCAAAAGCTGGTTCTTTGAGAAAAAAAAAAATCAATAAAACCAATAAACCCCTAGCCAGGCTAACTAAGAAAAATGAGTCGAGGGGACATAAATTGCTAATATCAGAAATAAAAGAGGGGACATCACTATAGATCTCATGGATTTCGAAAGACAATAAAGGAATACTATGAACAACTCCATGCCCACAAATTGATAATCTAGATGAAATGGACCAATTCTTTGAAAGATGTAATCTTCCAAAACTCACACAAGAAGAAGTAGATAATCTGAATAGTTCTATCTCTAGAAAATAAATCAATAATTCATAACCTCCCTAAACAGAAAACCAGATGGATTCGCTGATGAACTATACCAAATATTTAAAGGAGAAGTTATACCAATTCTCTGTAATCTCTCAGAGGATAAAAGCTGGAACACTTCCTAACTCATTCAATGACAGTAGCATTACCATAATACTAAAACCAGACAATGACATTACAAGAAAAGGAAACTACAGAGCAACATCTCTCATGCACATAAATGTGAAAATCCTCTACAAAATGTTAGCAAATTGAATCCAATAATGAATTAGAGAACTATAACCATGACCGGGTGGGATTTATCCCAGGTATGCAAGGGTTATATGGAAAATCTCTGTACGTTCCTCTCAATTTTGTTGTGAACCTAAAATTATTCTTTAAAAACTTAATTATTAAAAAAACCAAAAATATAAAAATAGATGGGACAAATATTAAGTTGCTGTAATTCCAAATATATTCATAATTACATTAAACATAAATGAATTAAATACTCCAATGTAAAAACTAAGATTTTCAGATTGAAAATAAAGTCAAAGCCAATTGGAAAATAAAAAGAGAGCCTAAAACCAAGCCTCATGTATGATTGTTCATTTGGGAGTGTAGATCTAGAGAGTTGGGATAGGAATGAGGGAAGGACAGAAAAATGAAACAGAAAGGGGAGTCTAAACAAGGATGTGTTATCCAGTTGACTAATTGCTGCAGGGTGCTCAATCCGAATGGACAATCTGAGAAGCTTTACAATATGCAGCTCAAGGCCTTGCTCCTGGGGGTAAAATGGGGAAGCATGTATTCACTGGCTCCTTACTACCCTTAGTGGGGCTTGCCCCAAAGGACATGAACTACTTCTTACCCTGGTTGAGCAGGCAGGGTCCCACCGACATCCTATACTGAGGGAAGACCCGAGGCCCAGGGGATTCCAAATAATGTCCAAGAGGAGTCCAGTACACCATCCAACACTGTGACTGGATGTTTTCTTGCATGCTTTTAAAATTTCTTTAAGGATTAGTAGTGTAATCAGGTTTTCTTCCTCCTATTGAGCTCTTTTTGGTAACTTTAAAAATCGTCCCTTTTTAAGATCCTCAAATACGCTAGCATTGCTTCTCTCTCTCTTTTGTTTTTTTTTTTACCTGACTTTTAGAATGTTGTTTAATTTATTGCTGTTGTTTTTCATTTTACAGAAACCAGGTTGGATTGAATTATTAGTGATATTTTTCTGTTTTTCAGTAAATTAATTTCTGCTTTCATTATATTAATACCTTTTAACAGCTTTACTTTACATTTATTTTTTAAAAACCCCACATTTCTTCTTAGACTAAAATAGTCAAATTCATAGAAGCAGAGAGTAGAATGGTGGCTACCAGGAGCTGGGTGGCTGGGCCAATGGGGAAGTGATGGTCAAAGGGCACAAAGTTTCAGTTATGCAGGATGAATGCGTTCTAGAGATTTTATGTACAGCATGGTGACTATCCTTAATAATACTATACTGTATACTTGAAATTTACCAAGAGGGTAGGTCTTAAGTGTTCTCACTGCACACACCACACACACACACACACACACACAGAAAAAGAAAATGGGAACTATGTAAGCTGATGGGTATGTTAATTAGTTTGATTGTAGTGATTATTTTACAATGTATACACATATCAAAACATCAAACTTATAACTTAAATATATACAATTTTTATTTGTCAATTACATCTCAATAAAGCTGGAAAAAAGAATATACAAACAGTGGAGTCTGTTGGATAGAGGCCAGTGAGTAAAGAGATGAAAACACCTTCTCTAATTACACAGTAAACAAACAAAAAATGAATTTAAAGAGCTTTCCTTCTTAACCTGAATACTTAATTCATTTATTTTCATTATTCCTTTATGAAAATAATCTCATTTTAGAGTATGATCTTTTTTCTGAGTATGTTTTTGTCACATGCCAGAAGTTTTGAAACCTAGTGTTGTTATTTTCAAAACACTATTTAATTACATGTTTTATTTCCTTTCTTACCCAGGAGTTATTTAGAAGAATATTGCTTAATTTCCTGGTATTTGGATTTTACTATTTAATATTTTTCTTACTAATTTTTTGTTTTGCTGGATTATGGTCAAAGAGAGTTTACATCTAAGACTTTATGTGGAGGTTTCTTTTATGACTTAATATATTAACTTAATTTATAAATGTTCTATGACTATTTTAAAGAAAGATTAATTAGGTATTTGTGAACTATAAATCTTGAAAAGCTGGTTGATTATATTATTTAATTTATCTGCCCACTTGATTTGTCAAAGTGCATGAAAGAAATGATAAAAGTTACCAATAAAATTACAACTCTCTCAAATTATTTTTATTTTTAAGATTTGTATTTTTAACTTTTAGATGCTATTTTATGCAGAACATAAACATTCAAGAGCTTATGTCTTCTTTGTGATTTGCACCTTGTATTGATGTAATATTCTATATAATTTTTAAAAATTCTTTGCTTGATATAAGTGTTGCCACCCCTACTTTAGCTTTTGCTTTGTTTTCATTAATGTACTATGTCTTTGTCATCCTTATGAAAAAGAGCTTTATGGGTCATTTTATTTCAGGCCTGCCTTTTGTAAACAGTGCACATTATTCAGATTTCTGTGGAGGAAATAGAAATCACCTTACGTGTTTCAAATGGAAAGGAATTCAATTCCGGGAATTCCGTGCTCAGTGAAGTGTTAGGGGTGGCTGGAGGAGTGGAGATTGGGGCCTTCCCTGGATTGTTGATTCCAAGACACTGCACGGGGATCAGGAAGCTAGTGCTGCTGTTGCCAGCAGAGCCACCTCTCCCCTCTCCAAGTTAGTGCCCAGACGCAGGAACACGGCTCCGGCTGGCTGCTGCTAATACTATCTGCTCAGACGCTTTTCCTCTCAGTTGGCCTCTACCTCACCTCCACCTACCAAAATAGTGCATCTTCCTCAAGTGCATCTTATTGGCCCAACGTGGTTTACACCCAGCACCCTCAGTTTGAAGGCCTTTGAAAAAGGTAATTTTTTAGTTTTGCAACCTCTCCAAATGAAGGAGGCTGGAGTGGAAGTTAGGAGTGCCAATCCAAGAATCTAGCACACGCGAACAGGGTTGGATTGATCCTTCTGAATTCTGAGAGCCCTTCTGTTTCAAATGGGGAGTACAGCCCAGTCACATTTATTATGATAACTGATAGTGTTGATCTAACTCTTTAATTTTATGCTAACTTGCATGTCTCCTCTTCTTTTCCAATCTTTTGGTATATTGGTCAACTTTTATTTGCTTTTTTTCATTTGTTTTGTAATTTGTTTTAGATCCCATTTTAGTCTACTACTGATTATCTTTAAATTAAATCTACATAAAGGAATATATATTTAGACTATATATATAATTTTAAGTTAAATATATACTTATATATTTATACATGTATATGTACATATATATCTTTTTTAAGATCAAGTATAAATTAGCATCTCTTGTAAGTGTACTACTCAGAGCTCTCGTTGATAGATAGCAGAAGCCCCCTGCTAATTTTATTTTGTTTTAGTGGAAGGAGATTTGGCAGAGTATAGAACTGGTGAGAGGCCTGGCAAGCAAGGCTGGGGAAGAGGGCAGGAGACCAGGAACCTAGGCCCAGATCACCCCCAGGACCAGCCTGTTTAGTGTCCTGCTGCTGCCACCAAGCCCTATGACATAGGCCTCCCCATCTTGACTCCCCTTCCCCTAGGTTAAATCCTGGGCAGGCCTTCCTTTTAGCTGAACTTAAGCCACCCACCTGGGCTCTAGTCACCAGGGGTCTGGCAGGATGGTATTTGGCTTTTCAAACTTCAGTGGAGAAAGGCTGGCCTCACCTCCCACTCCCTGACCCTAGGAAGGTGTCAGAGGCTGGCATCCCCTAACTGAAGGGTTTATTGTACATACCCCTCACTGTGAAAGATGAGAGGTTTGGTCTTTTTCCCTCTTTTCCTGTTTTCAGTCTAATCAATAAGCACTATTTACTGTCTTCATGAATCAGAAGATATTGTAGGCACAACATATGGAAATCAAAAAGCCAATTTCAGGCCCTGGTGGGTGTGGGAGAGGACGGCATTTGGGTGCCTCACCCTCAGAGGCCACCAGGGGCCCAGTGGTATTACCTAGAAAAGCAGCAACGCCCACAAAGGGATCACAAGAGGGACCTCTTCTCTGTGTCCCCTCGGGGCCTGGGCTCAGAATGGGATGGGTTGAGAGGTACTTGAGAGGTGGGCTCCATCCCCCAGCCCTCCCAGCTCACCTCCCAACTCTAAGCTGCTGGGGCCACAACTTTAGCCTGCCCTGGAATTTTCAGTACTAGAGTAAGACTGTATCAATAATTTAAAGTGATTTTTTAAAAAGTTCTGGAGTCTTGACAAGCTGTGGATAGGGGAGTTGTTACCTACTGGTAAAAGGGAGTGTGACACAGTTGGAGAGCAGTTATTAAAAAGAATAGAAACCCTTCATGTCTATGCCCTAGTGAGCTGGGCCTTCTCAATAAACTAGTTTGATCAGCATTTGCTGGTGGCTAATTGAGGGCAGGAAGGAGGATGTTTGTTACACAGCTTGAGACACTGCAACACTTCCTAAAAATTCTCCTTAGTCTCTTTCCTCTTCCCAGCAGCTGCTCAAAATTTTCTCATCCCCCCCCCCCCCGGAAATCTTTTTCCTCCCTGTGTTTTCTTATATCAAGCAATCTGCCACTGCCATCCCCACCCACCAAACCCGTCCTGTCAGGGCCTGACCTCAGCAGGCTGAGTCACACTGGCATCATCACTGGGGCCCTGGCCCGCATCCCGCTTCCCCTTCCAGCTCCAACCCTATGGTTACCTACTGGCAGGTTCCCTGAGGGGAGCTGCTTTCTCTTCCTCCTTCTGAATTAGATTCTCAGACAGCAAGAAATCAGGCTCCCTGGGAAATTTAAGTTCGCTCTTAAACTTGACCATTAATTGTTCCTGCTTTGTCTGAGCCAACTCTTCCTGCTTTTCCACACAGCACTCAGCTGTGCCCTTGAATGAACCGCAGCAGAAATCTCAGGTGCTGACCGCACACCCTGCTCCCAGCTTCCCTTCGCCTTGACAGGCACCGGTGGACTCTGAATTCCAGCACGTCCCCCCTCTGCTGTAGAGCCTTCCTGGGGCTGGCAGGCATTCTGCCACAGTCCTGGTCTCTGTGGCTTTGTGCCCACGGGTAATTATTAGGGCTGGGCCTTGCACACCCTCTTAACCTCCTCTGCTTCCAGGCTCCAGGTCTGCCATCCCTGCAGTGTTTGGAGGAGTGTCTAACCACAGGCTGAGCGTGTGGGGGACAGCAGGTGGTCTGCCTGATCACAGGTCCCTTCAGGACCTTCTCTCAGCAGCCAGATAGGGGTTTTGAACATGTCCAGTCAGGTCTGCCACTGAACTCCTCATCCATGAAACATCCCAGCATCTGCAGAAATTGTGTATGTGCCTACTAATGCCCAGTATGAGCTAACACTCATTCCCAGCCTGTACCTTCTGAGAGATAGTCTTAGATTCTCTCAGCCTAGCTTACATCAAGCCACGTAAGTGTTGTTTACCATTTCTTTCCCTAAAAGCCCATACCCCTCCACGGTTCTGATTCTGATTTCAGAATAGCCCCCACTATTTCTCTCTTTTTGAAGGAGACTTTCCAAGAATTGTATAACTCCACTTGGGCCAACCTTGGCTTCCTTGCACTATGAGCATAACAACTGGATGGTCATTGTGAAAGCTCATTCTTGTTACAGTTCTAAGGAAGTAATTTACCTAAAGGGTGAAAACCTGTACAAACCACCAAATGTGACTTGAACATTCCAGGTCACCTTGCATCCCACTGTCATGATGTCACATCCAAATAAATACAAATCCCACCAAAAAAAAATTTGATTAAGTAATGCAGGTCTTTACTGAGTTTTCTTCTAGATCCAAAAGAGAGGGCTACATAGCACGTCATATGAAAATAGCTCTAAAATCCTCTCTACCCAATTCTTCTTATGCCCAAACTTTGATTTCTCATCGCTTTCTTATGGCAAGTGCTCTAAATCGAAATACAGTAGCTCCAGTGTTTCTTCCTGTTCTCTGCCTCTCACCCCTTGCTAGCCCTTTTTCCTGCCTCTCTCTCTCTCTCTCTCTCTCTCTCTCTCCCCCTCTCTCCCTCTGTTCTGTGCTATTACATTTCCTTAGCATTTCATCACATCTACTGCTCTGGTCAACAAATCAAAACTCTCTTTCCTGAGATACCTTAGAGCAGAAAAAACAACTTTTTCCTGCAGTTACTTTTTCAATTAATCATTTTATTTTGAAATAATTGTAGACTCACATGCAATTGTAAAAAATAAGGAAGAAAGATCCCCTGTACCTTTACCCACTTCCCCTCATTGTAGCATCTTGCCAAACTATAGCACAAGTTCACAACCATGATACTGTCATTGATGCAGTCTAGATACAGAACGCTTCCTTCCACAAGGATCCTTCATGTTCCCCTTTCACAGCACACTCTGTAGCCTCTGGCAACCACTAATCTGTTCTCTGTTTCTGTCATTGTGCCATTTCAAGACTGTTCTGTAAATGGAATCATACAGTATGTAACTTTTGGGGATTGGTTTTGTTCACTTAGCATAATACTCTGGAGATTCATCCAGGTTGGTGCATGTCTCTGTTATTCCTTTTATAGTGTTGAGTAGTTGTCTTAGTTCATTTGTGCCGCTATAACAAAATACCACAGACCGAATAGTTTATAAAAGAGAGAAATTTATTTCACACAGTTCTGGAGGCTGGAAGTCCAAGTCCAGGGTGTCAGCATGGTGGTGCTCTGTGAGGGACCCACTCCCTGGTTCACAGCCAGAGCCTTCTCCCTCTGTCCTCACGTGGTGAAAGGGGCTAGGGATCTCTCTGGTGCCTCTTTTTAAAAAAGATACTAGTCTCATTTATGGGGTTTCATCTTCATTATTTCAGTACCCCCTAAAGGCTCCACCTACTAATCCCAATCACCTCTGGGGGTTAGAATTTTAGCATATAAATATGGGGGAACACAAGCATGCAGACAGTAGCAGTAATATTCCATGGTAAGGATGCACCACAGTTTGTTTAACTCTTCACCCTCTGAAAGACAACTGGGTTGTTTCCAGTTTTTGACTATTACAAATAAAGCAGCTATAAATATTTGTATACAAGTTTTTGTGTGAATATAAGTCATCATTTCTCTGGGATAAATACCCAAGAATGTAATTGCTGGGTCACATGGTAGTTGCATGTTTAACTTTTAAAGAAACTGCCAAACATTTTTCCAAAGTAGCTATACCATTTTCCATTCCCATCAGCAATGTATTCAGTTTCTCTGCAAAATCCTTGAGCACTTTATGGTGTTAATATTTTTTATTTTAACCATTCTGATAGGTGTGTAGTGGCATGTCCTTGTGTTAATTTGCATATCACTTCTCTAATGTCCAATGATATTAAACAACTTTCCTTGTGCTTATTTACCATCTGTACCTCCTCTTCAATAAAACGTTTCTCTATGTATTTTGACCATTTTCTTTTTTAATTAAATTCATTGGGGTGACATTGGTTAATAGCATTAAATAAGTTTCAAGCGCACAATCCTATATCATCATCTGCATTTGCATTGTGTGCTCGCCACCCACAGTCTAGTCTCCTTCTGTTACCATTTATTTCACATGCTTTTCTTCCTTCAACCTCCCCCGACCCCCTTTCCCTTCTGGCAGCCACCATCCTATTGTTTTGACCATTTTCTAACTGGATTACTTGCTTTTTTACTGTTGAGTTTTGAGAGTTCTTTATATATTCTAGATACTAGTCCCTTGTCAGATTTGCGGTTTGAAAATGTTTTCTCCCACTCTAGTTTGTCTTTTCATCCATTTAACAGGGTCTTCACAGAGCAAACATTTTATGTTTTGATAAAGTTAAATGTATCGATTTTTCCTTTTATGAATTGTGCTTTTGGGGTCAAGTCTAAGAACTCTTTGCCTGGGCTTATATCTCAAAGATTTTCTCCTGTGTATTTATTTTTTAATAAAAGTTTTATATTTTATATTTAAGTCCATGATCCAATTTTGAGTTAATTTTTGTGTAAGATGTGAGATTATATAGAGGTTCCTTTTATAAATTTGCTTATTGTATCTGACTTTTCCAGCATTATTTGTAAAAAGGCTTTCTTCTTGTCATACATGGAAGCCAAACAATAAGATTTTTCTTTTATGCAAACTGTCCCAGGGGCTATGTGGCAGGTGGATATGAATGTGACCCAAAAGGAATAGAATAAATTAAAAAGTTATTGGTAGAAATGAAAAGAGATAGTGGTAGGATATAGGAAGAAGAGCAGGTCTGCAAAAGAGGAGAAGAAAGATTGATTTTAGATACATTGAGTTTGAGATGCCTCCAATCATCCAACTGGAGGCGGCTATCAAGCAGTTAAGTTCACCAGGGTGAAGAAGTACAGGAGAGAAGCCAGGGCTGGTTCTATTTGTTTGAATGGCCTAAGCACCCAGTGGAGTAAAATCATGAAAGAAGAAGGTCAGATAGGTGAGAACAGAGCGGGAGAGCAGTGTGCCAGAGGGAACCCTGAAGAGAAGCAATTAGAGGCTGTTGGGGGGGGGGGGTGTCTTGGTAACAACAAGAAGGAAACTTTTAAGACAGAAGTGGTTGATTCATCAAATTCTGCAGGAAAGGCCATAGTAGGATGAAGGCTCCATACCTCCTTGATTTGCCTTTCAGAAACCTGGCAACTTTTTCCAGAGCAGCTGCAGCATAGTGCCAAGGCAGGAGCTTGAAGTACGTAGGAAGGGAGAGATGGAGAGAACAAGCGAGAGTTGCTTGTCAAAGCTTGGCTTCACAGGGAGGGAGGAAGCTGGGAAGCAGCTAGATGGTGGCACCTTACACTTTTGTTTTTTTAGGTTGGAGAGACTTCAGCATTCTTATGGGATGAAGGAAAAGAGCCAGTAGAGAAGGGGAGTTGGAATATACAAGAGAGGGTGGGGTAGATTAGGGGACCAAGCTCCCAGATGCAAGGGGCAAACAACCAATCAGGAATGTAGAGGGAGGGTTGGCTTTGAACCCAAGCCCAGACCCCTGGTCCTCTGAGTCTGGAGGTAAAGATGGAGGCCCATGGGAATAAGTTCACAGGTAGGAAACAGGGAAAGGAAGTAGTTTATAGGTGTCTACCCCAATTATCTTGATAAAGTGGGTGGTAGGTTCTCTGCTGGCATAATCCCTACTGGGTTGATTGAATAAGGAGCTTGGAGACAGTGCTAAGGAACTGGAAAAAGAGAAGGTGCTGACCATGGACGAGACAAAGGGTCATCAGTTGTTCTAAGGACTCGGCTCAGGTTAGACACATGGAGCCTGCAGTGGCAGCCCCATTGTTAAGAACTGAACTGTGATTTCCAACTGAACTCACAGGTCGGTCTCCACTGTATTTTAATCTGCAACACACGGGCCAGGACAGATACAAACTCTTGGCAAAAGAAGGAAATGAATAAGACATTTAGTGATGGTCTTTCGCCACAGGAAAAAATGTTAACGTGAAATCTGGTCTGTAAGGCACCCACTTGCAAATACCACTAGTAGCAAACACCCTTGTATAGACTGTGTTGTGGAATTATTGAGAAGGAAAGAAGAAAGAAAGAGAGAGAGAGAGAGAGAGAGAGAGAAAGATCCATGAATTGCCTATATTTTGCTATTTGGGCACAGATTCAACTGAGGTCAGGTAGTAATAAGCAGTGCCAACCAGCCTTATTCATCTAATCATCTCTTAGTTGCCAGAACAATGTTCCTCTTTATGCCACGTGGAGGCTGGACTCTGATTGTAGGAACTCCTGCCAACTCAGCATATGGCTTGGTGACCTAAGGGTTCTCAGGCCACATAATCAGAGAAAGCTGGTGCCATGGACACATCCGCTGTCTAGCTCCCCACGCGATGGCCATTGAAAACCCCAGGGTGGGGACTCACTGCAGAACCCCTATTCAGTCTGTGCAGAGCCCCAAGGAGAACAGGACTGACGTCAGCCTGGGAGGTGAAAGGCCCAGACCCAGAGAAGGAAGGCTGTGTTCCAGGACATGACAGTTTCCATCGAGAGAAGATATATGGCCTGCTTTCTGCTGGAGCGTGGCTCAGGCGGCAGGAGCAATGAAGCTAGCATTCCGAGGAGTTCATGCATTGTTCAGGAGGTTGCTGAGAAAGGCTGAGATGGTAGAGGGAGAGGGACATAAATTGTATATTTTCAAGCTGAAGGTTCTATAAGTGCAAGCAAATTCTACTTAGATGAAGCCCTGAGACTGCTCATCCAAATAAATCCAGGAGTAAGAGGATGGTCAGTCTGTCCCCAGGCAGTGTGAAGAGTCTTCTATTGGTCCTAAAATTGGCTTGTGTCATCTCCTCCTTCCACTAAAGAAAGAACAAGAACAGCCCTTATTTAATAGGAGCACCATGGAGACATTCGTAAATAGGGTTTCCCTGACCTTTGCAACACCCGTGAAGCAGTTCTGAGCATTCACCTTTTTTAGAAGGGAAAGTGGGAGTCAAGTGGGTGAAGGAGCTTCACCTGTGGCCTCACAAATCCCAGTGGTGGGGCTGGGATAAGGACCTAGGCTTTGTGACATGGAAGTTTATTCATATTCTTCCCATTATATCCAAAGAAATCCATAAAGCAATGTGCTTTGTGTTTCTTTCTGCTCAGAGTGCCTATTTAGACATCATAAAATTTTGCAGCTCAAGACTGAATGACCTCAGAGGGCAAGTGGGTATCTGCCCAGTGGCCTACGGGGTGGGAGGGACTTTTTTCACTTTTACAGGTTTTGGACTAAGTGCAGCTCATTGTCTTTGAACTTACGATGCTCACTGCCGATAGCACCCATTTTTACACGTGTTCCTGCCCTGATTCAGGTGGCACCCTGGGGACTAGGCCTCGGTCCCTATGTCATTTATACAGCAGGGTGTTGAAGTATTGGTCTTTTCTGAATCAAAAGTCAGGATACATGGTCTGACCAAGGCCTTTTTCTAATTTATAAATGTGTTTGAGTAAAAGGGGTAACAGCTAAACCCAATTAATTGCACATTTAATCAATGGTTTTTATGGAAGGATACACAATTCCGAGCGATCTTGTCTGAATCTACAGTGATAGCATTGTGCTGAGAACAGAGGAGTGCTCCAGACACCCGTGCTTAATAAAACTACTTTGAATCGAGCTGCACCGCTGCCTGGCATGTGGGAATGCCCTTGCTGGCTTTTCATGTGGACTTCCTGCTCGTCACAGTTGAAAGATGGAGGTCTAAAACCAGTTTTTATTAATAACCATGAGTGGGTGACATGCTAGAAGTTTTTCTTCAGAAATGTTGCTTATTCTCAGGAAGCGAGCCTCTTTGCAGGTACTGAGCTTCATCTCCCAATCCCCAGGGCCTGGTGCTGGTGCCCTTGGTACAAGGTCTCCAGGTATATCTCTTTGGGGCACCAGACTGACCATGCCTGCAATCTGTTTGTAACCCTGAGCAAAGACTTCATCCTGCTGACCAGGCCCATGGCCCACATACCTCGGCAGGCTCTGTGACTTGGCCTATCCACAGCCTGATACTCCTCCATCGGCCTCCTCCCTGCCATGGTCCAGTCTCTGCCAATAAACATTTTCCCCCCTGTCCCTCCCTCACCACTCTGATTTCTTCCCTGATTGTGCCCTCCATGGATGATGTCTTTCCCAACCCTTTCCAATAATGGGCATAATCCCTTAGAATATAGATCCATTGTAAATCACCTTTCCATATCCCCATGTCTTCAGGCTCTTCACAGAATCTCTCTACATCCTGCCTTGAATAGCTGTCACTCTCTCTCTGGGAAAGCTGGGGCCTGGCGCTCCAGGTGTAGCCTGGGAGGTTGAAAGACCTGCCTCCAACATGATACCTGGGAAGTGCTATGTTCGTGGCTGAGTGAGGCATCTTGGTGGGTAGGCCTGAGGACAATTTCACAGAGACATATGCCCCCAGTGTGGTGCAGAGAGGCGGGCAAAAGGTCAGCACACCCAAAGCGGCCCAGTTCTTGGATAAGGAATGTAAGGTGGTATGAACCTGACAACTGGTTGGTCAATAGTATTGTTCTAGTCTTCTGTGTCCTTGATGATCTCCTATATAGTTGTTCTATCCATTTCTGGAATGTTTTCCAACACCACCTAGCAATTCTTCAGTTCTCAGTGGACGCTGACTGGTGTCCCACACATGTAACTCAATTCTGACACTCTCTCTGGAGATAGGTTCAGATTCCACAGGTTAAGGCTTCAGTCCCACAAGACTGCTCTCACTTCAGATGCCAATCACAAGTCCAGGGTTTCCTGTGCTTCTGACCAACTAGCTATAAATGAGAAGTTCCCATGCCCTCCTCCTTGGGTTCGATTAACTTGCTAGAGTGGCTCACAGGACTCAGAGAACCATGTAGTTACATTTAGCAGTTTCTTGTAAAGGATGTAAATAAACAGTTCACTTATTATGTGCCTAGTTGTAGAACTTTTTGAATTTATACTTTTCAATTTATACTTGGAGTTTGTTGAGCTTCTCAACTGTGTAGATTAATGTTTTTCATTAAGTTTGGGAAGTTTTAAGCCATTGTCTCTTCAAGTATTCTGTTATAGTCAGTTATCAGCCCATTTATCTATTTGCATAAGAAAATTGTTGATAGAAAATTCACTAATGTATTCATTGCAGTTATCTTTAAGTTAAAGAGTCTAGGCACTTTTTCTTCCTTTGTTTTGTGTGGGTTTTTTTTTGAGACTACCTTAATCTTTATTTCATTCATTTTAGAAACAGACATTATGTTAGTATCAAGTTACAATCATTGTTTCATGGTAAAGGCTTATAAACAGTGTTTGACATAATTTCATAATTGAGACTGAGCATCTCTTCATATGTTTGAGGTGATTTTGTGCTTCCTTTACTGTGAAATGTCTGGACAAAAAATGTTTTAAAAATAAACAAATCTGAGCAACATCAGTGAAAACAGTGGAATAAGGACCTCAATTCATCTCTCCATAAATCAACAATGAAAAGGGCAAAAATTACTAGAATTAACATTTTTAAGACGCTGGAAATTAACCAAGGGCTTCTGGGGACGCAGGGTGCATCTATGCAAGAAAAATTGGCTGAATCTCTACAAGAACAATAACGTTTGTAGCATTTAAACTTACCCTGATTCTCTTTTTGTGAGGTTAGCATCCATTCATAATTATTGCCCAGATCCATTAATTCCTTGGAGATTTATGGTGCTATTCTAATTTTCATGCCTCCTTCATTTATTAGCTAAAATAGTTCTATAAACAGAAACTTAAAATCAACTGTTTGGTTACTTTGTAAAGGAAAGGAAAGATAAATGCTTGATTCTTTCCTTTTCTTTACTAGTTTTTAGAGTAATGAGTTGATTCCCTAGCATCCTCCAAAAATGATCAATGAGGATTTGTTATGTTTTGTTGAAGTTATCATTAATAAACTCACATAGTAAAGCCTTACCCAGTTTTTCCAGTCCTCAGTGAAGAACTTGATTTGAAGTACATCAATTTTCTCTTACCCAAAATGGAAGTCCTGTTTGTTTTTTAACCAAAAATGCACCTGGGTTCAAGAAATCTTGTTTTTCAGAAACTCTCACCCTGATTCTTTGACATGAAAGAGGGCGTTGGTGGTGATGTGGGATTGAAAGAAAGGCATATCATAGTGAAAAACTGGAGCAGTCTGGTGATCTGAATAGCCCTTTAAATGTCAGCCCTGACAATTTTGCTCCCCATGTAATGTCACCTGAGAATCAGCAGAGTAGCAGACACAGCTGGTCCCGCATGGTGTTCCCAGCAGTGTCTCTAATGGAGCCACATCCCAGAGAGCAGAGTGGTGGGGAGCTCCAGGCTCTGCAGGTGGGAAGACACCCAGACTAGAGACCCTGAATGAGGCATCTAAAGTTGCCCATTCTCAGCGTCATTTGTAAAAACAATGGCACCTACCTTATGGAAATGATATAATTCCACACATAGCACAGTGCATGGCACATAATAATTTTTCCTTATTTTTTTACAATTACTGTTATTACTTGCAATAATTCACATCATTATAACTGTTCATAGTTCTTTAGGTTTTACTTCAAAGCAGCCTGCTTGGTTCTATGATATTTTGGCCACTTTTTCCTTATTTCCACATGTCTAACATTTTCCAGCTTGGTGAGGGAAAGAGTATGGGTGTTGGAGCACAAGTCCTTATTTCTGATTATCCAAGTGCCCTTGGCAGGTTTAGAACATTATTTTATGCTTCTGTAAAAATCGATCACCTTGCACACTTGTTTCTAAGGTAAAATAAATGAGGCGAGTTGGTCAAAGTTTTTATAGTCTATATTAGGTGGTCTCTAAAATGCTAGTTCATCTTTTTAAAATAAGATCTTTTGTTTCCAACTCCAACATCACAAATTCTTTTCAAACCATCAAGGCTAATTGTAATTATGAATTCCACTGGCAGATGGAACTGTAAATAGAACTGTGTACACAGAAGGGGAAGAGAGTGTGCTGGGGAGTAACGGCAGCTCAAGGAAAGCATAGTGTCGTGCAGGGTTAAGGTATGTGCAGTTGTTCCCCCTTATCCGTGGTTTTGCTTTCTGGGGTTTCAGTTACCCATGGTCAACTGCGATCTGAAAATAATACATGGAAAATTCCAGAAATAAGCAATTCATAAGTTTTAAATTGCCCACTGTTCTGAGGAGCATGATGAAATTTCACACCATCCTGTTCCATGCCAGCGGAGACATGAATCATCCCTTTGTCCAGCGTCTCCGCTGTATATACACTACCTACCCAGTAGCCACTTAGCAGCCCTCTGGGTCATCACACTGAGGTTCATGGCATTGCTGTGCTGGTGTTCAAGCAACCCTTATTTTACTTAGTAATGGCCCCAAAGCCCAAGAGTAGTGATGCTGGCAATTTGGACATGCCAAAGAGAGCCGTAAGGTGTTTTCTTTAAGTGAAAGGTATGTATGTATATGAGTAAACATCGTATATATAAGGTTCAGTACTATCCCCGCTTTCAAGCATGCCCTGGAGGTCTTGGCACGGACCCCCATTGATAAGGGGGCAGGCTGGGTGGGAGTACTGTATTGTATCGACTGCCTAACTTTCAGGCGAGATTGATGGGAACTCCCAGAGCACAAAGTCTTCAGAGGGCTGGAGCTCCTGGGATCCTAGCAAATCTTAGAGAACAGAACATGGAGGAAACAATCAGACTTGGGTTATACCAGGTTGGGCTTTGGACTGCATACTAGGCCTCACAGCATATGTTATAAACAGAAGCCTATGCATCTTAAAGAGATGACCAAGAGAACAACACTGCCCAAAGAAATAAAATGCATTGTGGATTATCAGGCCCCATGGCTCCACGGTGAGTGCCCAGGAATTTTGCTCACATGTCCGGCTATTCTAGAATATCTAATTCTGGCTCAAAGGCTCCAGCACTCCCAGGGGTCCTGTTGGGCCATCGGGGAAGGAGAGAGGGTCCTCTGGGCAGTGGGCATTGGGCGGTGCTTAGGAAAGTCATTTTCAAGAGCACAACCCAAGATGATGGCGCACAAATGCGTGCGGGGGAAAGAGGATCTCATCTCTCATAGAGAACCAAGAAATTTGGAAGTATTTTCTAGATAGAGGACATTAGAAGAGAAAGGGAAAAGGGGACAAACAAATATTGAAAAACTCTTCCTTCTAGAACTTCTGGGCAATTTTGGTTTGCTTTCATTGCTACGAGCAATTAAAATGGATTTGTCAACTCTATGTCATAATCTGCTGAAAGGAAAAATTGTCATTAATTTTCATTTTCTTCATGGTGAATTTCAATGTTACTTGTCAGAATGATAATTTGCTAATTAGACAGCTTTCAGATATGTACAGCATTATGATTTTCCTAAGTAACAAATGAATATATTAAAAATGTGCCCTTGCAAAATCAGAGCTAATTAAGACTTAAATCTGAGTTCAATAAAAAAAAAGAAATTCTTGTTGTCTTTATTAGGATTTCATGTCCCTGAAAATGTACCAAAGACAACAGAAATAGAACTATTTTCTCTTGGATCATGCCATTTTCATAGCAAGCAAGTGGTGTGTGAATTATAAAATGCCCATCTTCTCCCAAGAGACACCTGCAAAGCTCTGATAGCAGGGGAAGAAAACCCTAAGGTTAAGCTTGAGTAATTTATTTTAATGGATTTGGAGAAATGAAACTAACTAGAAATACTGTTAAAAGTCAAAATACAAATTAAACTCCTTTAAAATCTAAATATAAAAGAGTATTTGTTTAATATGGCAAAAATAATAAAAATATAAAACTGACAGCCACTGTAATAATCAACAGAAAAACTTATGACACATTCCTGCTAAAATCAGGACAAAATAGGTGTTTGTGAAGACTTTTAGAGAAGTGAGCTGCTTTCTGAAAGAGAACAAATTTGCCAGAAAATTAATTTGCCTAGTGATCAATGAGCCACGTTTTGGGAAGTGTTAAATGTTGCCTTAGCTTCTTCTAAGCTGTTTTCGATTGGTGAGCAGGCCGTGGTACCATCCTTCCCTGCATGCACCAGGGCCATGATGATTCCCCCAAACCTTTTTCTATCAAAGACAAGTTTATAATGATTCACATTGCACGAAGCTGTCTGAATAGCCTTTGTGGATTACCCCCCTAGGTTTTAGTTTTTCTCGTAGCTTTGCGCCCCCATTTCCTGTGAGGTGGGGTGGGGTGAGGGAGGCGCTCGGGATGGACATCCACAACCACCTCTGAACCCTGGATGATGCTCTCGGTTCACTGCCTAGGGCGCCACTGTTGCCACAACCCTAGTAACAGCCCGAGGAGCAGGACTTGCTTGGGCAGGAACACCACCCAGGCCCCTCTCCCTGCCCCTTCCACTCAACATGTAGGCACAGGGGCATCACCATCCTCAGCAGCTGCAAATAATCTGATAGTTGGGGTGACTGGTCCTTTGTAGCTTTTCTGTGACATAATCTGAAGCCATCTCCTCCCCAGCCTCCAACCAAGGGAGAAAAAACCAGGTCATTCCTGCCAAAATGGAGGAAGGAGGGAGGGAGGGCAAGAGCCAAAAGGATCTGGTTTGCCCCCAGTGCCAGATGCCACCCTGGCATGAGGGGCGTCGCCATGCTCAGCAGCTGCAAATCAGGGTGAAACCTGTGCCATGGCGATGGCTCCAGGACTGACTGTGAGTGAGGAGAGCTCAAAGAGGATACGCAGAGAAGGTGGGATGCTCCAGGGGTTGAGCTGCCTTGCAGCGTGGTGCCCACTTAAGAGGAAAGCTCAGAAGAGATGACTGCAGCCAGAGGGGGTGCTGACTCAGCTCAGCTCTCGTCCTAGGATGAAAGTGAAACCCTGCAGGCAGGACCAAAATGAGCAGAATAGGTGGGGTTTTAGTGGAAATTGATAGTATTGGCTAGACTATCCAAGGGAAGCCTGAATCCCATCTCACCAATTATTTCTCCCCCATGAGCTGTTCAAATGAGCACAAAGCACAGATGGGCACTTAAGTGTCATTTGACAGCTGGGCTTGAGCCTAATAACCTCCAGTGCAGACCTTTCTAGTTGAAGCTTGACTGGAGCAGGCAGCTTAGGTGCTCCCTAAGCCTGAGTCTCAGTCTTGGGGTCTTGTCCTTTCTGGTGGGTTCCATGCATAGGAAGACCAAGAGACGAGCAGCGTGCTCAGGCCAGTCAGTGAGAGCGGGCGTGGTGCAGCTGAAGATCCTGGTGCATTAAGTGAAGCAGACAGAGCATGGCTGCCTACTCTTTCAATAGACAGTGACCCTGCCCAATAACACACGAGGCCTGGCCAGGTTCCTGGGGTTTGACCAATCAAATTAGCAACTTCTCCTTTCTGGAGGAATTAGGTTCATAGACAGGTTGGCAGAAAAGTGGGTGGGAATGCAGATAACAATGATACCCGTGTAACTTGGAGCTGGAAGTTCTAAAACAATGTCACAAACATGAACTGGACATGGGCGTGAATATTTGAAAGGAGTAGAGAAAATTTTATTCCTATTTGTGGCTAGACTATCCAAGAGAATTAATGGAAAAGCTATTCCATGAAGTAGTCATACTTTGTCCACGTTTCAGTGGCTTGTTTTTTACAGTAAATTTCAGAGGCTTCAAATGTTTTTATCTCAGAAACACAATTGCTAACTCAAAGTGTGGGATGCCAGGATTTCCAGAGGGCTTGGGCTCATGATTATGTGAGGATGCCTTTCCATGGGAAGTGTTCTTTTCAAAAATTTTGCAAAATAGGATAGCTAAAAAATAACATTTCATTGTTTTTGCATTTCTCTTTTTGTGTGTGTGTCTAACAATTGAGTGAACAGAACAGGGATTAAGAGCAAGGGCTTCGGAGTTGGGCCGGGGCCTGGCTGCCCCCCTCCTGCCTTGACTCATCTTTGCCCTGGAGTGAAGCAGTGCCTCCCCCCAGGACTGTGCGGGGTAAAGCACAGGGTGCCAGGAAAGCTCTGCGGAGGGCTCTGGAGCCATCAGCCAGGCCGGAACGCTTGGGCGAACAACCCCCTTCCCTGCCTCTGGAAAATGCGCTATCTCTTGGGCTGTCTCAGTCCTTCCGTCCTGACACCACATCTGAAAGTCTTGTCTCCATTCTCCCACCCACCTGTGTATGCACCCCGACCTTGAGAAGTCCCATCCTGCCCAGAGGGGAGTTTGGATTCTCTCTCCCTCTCTCTCTTTGTCTCTCTCTGTCTCTCAGAGCTGGTTCTGTGGCCCTACATTTCAGGCCACAGCTGAGCAGTGACCCTGGTGGGCTGCCCTGGCCCTGGACTGTGCACACCTGGTGAGATCAGCCCCTCGGCCTCAGTACTCAGCACCATCCCCTTACAGATGGTCCAAGCACAGCTGACATTGCTACAATCCATGTTTCTAGACTGCACCACCACAAGCTTTCCCCCGGGGTTGTAGCTTCTTCCCTTCGGATGTCCGTGTGTGCCCAGAGCCACCCCTTTTGAAGGTCAGACAAATGGAACAGGACAAACTGCTAAGGAACAGGTTTGGAACCGAATCAAGTGAGCCAGTCTGCAGTATCTCCCATGACATCCATCATATCGATGCAGAATAATTTAAGAGCAAATAACCAGACTATACCTACACTGTATCATTGTGTTCTGACATGACTGTCTGCTCAGGGCCCACTGCACAAGACCACACCCTTTGGTATGAAATTGGGTTTTTCCCTAAGGGAGCAGAATTTTCTATTGTCGACCCTCTTGGGGTAGGAAATGAGGAACAGGGAGGCAGACCTCAGAGAGAAGAGCTTAAAATATCTGTTCCTCTCCCTGTGTCTTGTGAGAGTTGGATTGAACTTAAAGGTTCAAGTGGAGGACTGTGGTGGAGAGAAGCCGCCTCTGCTGCACAGAGGCATGATTCTGGGCCTGGCCATAGTTGGGGCAGTTGTCCACCACTCTCTCTGTGGTCTCCCCCATCCATCACACTACTCCACGGGATTAAGGGGTGGCTGTGTGCTCACACTTGGGAAAAGGGAGTTCAGGCAAGATCAGGAACAGACAGGGAAATTACCAGCCAGTGAGCAGTGTCCTGTTGAAGGATCTTATGCATCAGCTGACTGGAATACGACACATGCCTGCAGTAATCAGCACCCAGGAGAGATCTGTGAAACATATAATCATCGCTGCTTGAGCCTCGGAAGTCCTTGGGGGGAGGAAGACAACCAGATAAACCCTGGACTTCCTGCAGTAGAGCATCATGGGGACAGAGGACCATTTTAATTTTGACCATCAGTAGAAATATCTCATGGGCTGAGAAGGTCTGGGACTTCCCAGTTACAATGATAAAAGGGATACTTAGTTATAAAATGGATTTTTAAAGTGGTATATTCAAACAGACAAAACATGTTTGCAGCCAAATCTATGAAAAAAGGTTCAAAACCTCAAAAATTAATTTCTGATAATGTGGAAAATGAGATATCTTGAAAAACCCTCATGGTACATTTACAATAGCATTGAAAAATATTAAGCCCCTAGGAATAAATCTAACAAAGGACACATAAGATATCTATGGAGAAGGTTATTAAATTGTATGGAAAGACATTACAGAAAACCTAAAGAAATGGGAATTGAAAACACATTCATGGATGAGAAAACTCAAGATCATAAAGATTTCATACACCCACTGAGGTTCTACTATTAACATTTTACCTCATGTGCGCTGTGCATGTCTATGCATCTATCCATCCCTGTATCCACCCATCAATCCATCTCATTTATTGCTTGCACTGCAAAGTAAGTTGCAGGCATTGGTAAGCTTCCCCCTAAATACTTATGCATATCGTTACTTAGGGAAGCTTAAGGATCTTTGCACCATCTGGATAGTATGCTTTCAGACCCCAAACTCTATTCAGGCCAACTTTTATTTATAAATTCATAGGGGAGAGAATGACCTTTTCTCTCTTTTTTTTTCTTTTCCCTCTACCTAGAGCCAAGGCTGACAGACATATGATCTTGCTGCCTTCTTTTTCGTGGAATCAAAATTTTCTCTTGTTCTTCCTGTACCTGATGGCATAGCTCTTGGAAGTTGCTACGTTATTTGGGTTTCCAATATGATGTTCCAGCCTGGGGACATTCTGTTCTACGTGTGGCCATACAATGAAGTTCTGGGTCATGGGGAAGTGTCCTAAACCCCTGGGGCCACCATAACTTTATTTCTCACCTCTCTCAATTCCTGCTCCTGTTTGGGGCCTCTAGAGGCTTTCCTGACTTTCTTGGCAGCTCACATTTGAAAATATTTTTTAATCCATCATTTCATGGTGATTTGTATTGTGCATTGTGTTATACAGTGAGTCTGATTATAAATTAATACACACTATCCATACAGCTGGGTCTATCCTAGGAACTGCCCCTAGATCTGTCATTATTTCCATCTGTTGCCATGGTGAGATTGCAACTCTCAGGATTTCAACATTCTGTTTAACCAGATTCTAGGAGCCTCTCTTTTCCTCCTACTTCTCTTTCTCTTCCTTCCTTCTTCCTTTTGGCCCAGCACACAGTAGCAGAGTGAATGAAACACATTCCGACCCTCTGCATAACTAACACTCTTGGCTCCAGAAGTAGTTATGGGGGTCAGTCAAGTGATACGATGTCACCAAAACTTGCTCCTAATTTGTGTAGGAGGAAGGTATCTGGGCACTGAGCTGGTGACCAAATGACCTCCACAATGGGTTCACTCAGTCATTCAAACTGTACCCTTAGTCCAGCCCCTGTCCATATAGACACTCACAGAATGTGCCAACTACTTCACGTCTCTAGCAAGGCTCAGGCATCCAGAGGCTGGAAGGACCCCGAGAACCTCTTACCTGTCTACATGTTCTGCGGATGACTCAGGAAACCCATACAGAGTATTGCCAAAGGCTCCACAAACCCACAAAGCATATTTATACACCTGAGCTGCTTCAGCTAAACACTCTAATCCCATATTAGCTGAAGTCTGGTGATGCAGCTCATGAAGGGTTAATTACTCATGGAGTTTTGCCCTACCTTAGGAAAGTAAGGAAAGCAATGAGAGCAGGTGAAAGGAAGCAAACTGCAGGAGCATAGCTCTCCATGAAGGTGAACTCTCTTATCCCAGGCCGGCAGTCCTTGCTGAGCTGGAGGTCAGGATTCCCCTGAGACTTCCCCTTGCTTCACTAACTAAAGATAGAGGGGTCCTCACGGGGCACTTTCCTGGGGGAGGAGCCAGGTGTGAGTTCTACCTGGCTAACCACATCCTGAGGTCATGCGATTCATCTGGTGTGAAACCTCTTCTGGGAATATTCTACTAACTCAGCACAGTGGAATGATTAGCTTACTCTCAGAGGCCTGTCACAGCTGGACAGGTCAGCCTGACATCACATCTGGAAGCCAGGCAGTAAAGTCTAGGGCATGATGCAGCCTCCAGGTTTGCAGCTGCAGCACGTGTTCAGGTAGCCAGAACGGAAGTGCTGAGCCCGATACTCTGCAGAGCTCACTCCCAGCAGCCAGGCTGGCCTCTGGGCACTGGAAGTGGTTCCACCCCCTTCTCTATGAAACTAGCCAAGCCTGCCTGTCAGCCACTGCACCCCAGGCAGGGCAGAGCATAAACAGTTTGCCTTGGGCACACCATCATGGAATGCATGGAGGAACTCCTTGATTTGGGACTCCTGTGCTATTTGTTCTCTGAAAATAGATGACTCAGAATAGGAGACCTGTACTTTTCACAGAGCTTGAGCATTTCCCATGTTCAAGTCCCAAGCCCCATGGGCCAGAACTTGGGCCCCACCATGATAGAAAGAGACCAAGCCTCCCTTTTCAAAGGGGACATTAGATGGCTGTGAGAAATGTGCTTACAGTGTAGTAGTTACTATAAAATGTCCAGTCTAAGTCTGGGCAACAAATGATGTCAACCACTCTCTTGAAGATCACATTTTCTGAAACAGAAATTAGCAGACAGAAGCTGACAGTTTATAATGCATCAATAGGGACAAGTGGGCAGGGCTCAAGACATCAGCACCATCCTGGAAAATTTTGATGCTGTAGTTGTTGGCAAAGGAAGAGGTGTCTTTGTTCACTGAAAGATGATGACTTGCTAGAGAGATCAGGGGAAATCGGTGCACAGAGTCTAGAACCCTTCTCAGAATTTTAAACCCAGCTTCGGCCTAACCTTAGGTAAGTCATAGACTGACTGAGGGCATCTGTTTTCCACATCTTGGAAAAGGGCTTGATGATACCAGCTACTTGGATGTGCACTGAAGTATTTAATTAATGTTTGTAAATCACTTTGAGATGCAGTTGTAGGGCCCATAGCCAAAAACAAAGCCAACTTGTTTAGGTTGGCAGTAAAAAAGTTAAACGCTCTTTACTAATTAACACCCTATTAGTATAACAACAATACCCATGTAAAGTTACTCAAGATCATGTTTATTTTCATCACTCTGCTTACGTTGGTTTCCAAGTTAAGGCAATCTGAACTTACCTGATGGTGTGAAGTAATGAATAACTGAAACCTCCTTTCAAGCCAAACTCAACCAACAAAGAAATATGCGAAGATGGGTGCTTGCCAGGAAATGCCAGTCAAACAGGTGCCTATTGGGGAAATATGATAACCAGAAATCCCGGGCAAATATTTCTCAAACCAAAGTTCCCCTGGACTCCGGAATGCACTTCCTGGAAGAGTGAACACAATGAGGGCGCCCTCTGCTGGTATCAAGAAGAATTTTCAGTTATTTCCTCGCCAACACGTAGGACTGTACAAGAATAGAATTTGAGAGGATTAGAAAAGTTCAAAAGAAGCTTATTAGGTCTGCCTTAATTTTTATAAATGGCAATAAAATCCAACCATTATGATAAAGTATACAAGTATAGGTCTCTGTTATGTAGTGTACCTGGAAAAATTTAGAAGGGAGCAGAGGTTGCTGTTTGAGGGTAAAAATTTAGCACCGGCAATGGCAGGTTTATCAGTTGTACTTAATTTGGCACTATGTTCTCATCTCATTCTATTTGGAAGACAAATTTATCTTAATTAAAGGCATTGACCAATTAGAAATGCCTACTCTGGATTTGGCAGAGTAATGAATTCTGCTTGCATTAATTTTCATCCAAATCTAATTTGGTGGCTTAAAATACTTTTTTGGTATACTATCAACCCTAAAGAATTTATGAGATTGAAGGTAGGACTGTCAACATAGGCATAATCCAATAAGTAAGTAGCTAATCATTGCTGGACAACATATAGCCAAGAATTAAGATTAGCCAACCTTTACACACTCACACACACACACACACACCTCTGAATCGATCCATCCTCACTTGAGTCAAAGAAGGTGAGGAAGTGAGCCAAGCAGATACCTGAGAGAAAAAATGTTCAAGTCAGAAGGCACAGACATGCAAAAGGCCATAAGGAGGGATCACTCTTGACATGTTGAGGAAGAGCAGGGAGGCCAGTGTGACTACAGCGGAGTGAGCAAGAGACACATGGAGCAATCCTGAGCCCAACCAGAAGTCTAGAGTCCAACATGGCTCAGTTGACCCCTGGCAACTGAGTGTGAAAATAAATCACAGTGGTTGAAAATCACAGTAAGCATTGTTATGGCAATAGCTGACAAATAGATTAATCAAGTAATCACACAACTAAGTGTAGTAGTGTATGGAATCAGACAGGTAATGAAGGACTAGATTGTGTAAGATTTTATAGCCCATGATGGAAGGAAAATAATAGGAGAATGGTGTCTAGAAGCCAAATGAAGAAATTATGTGTTAAAAAGGAGAGAACAATCAAATGTGCCAAATGCTACAGAGAGTAGGTTGACCGTATATTTCCTCATACAATGTGGGGTCCTTTTGAGAGCAAAAGGGGGCACTATTAATAACTAGGCCAGGACAGCAGGTATAAACTAGGGGATGTTCTGGGCAAACTGAGATATATAGTTACCTTACAGAAAAGTCAAGTAAAATGAGAACTGAGAATTGGAAACAGATTTAGCAACTCAGAGGTCACTGGTGATTTCTCCAAGAGCAATTTTCGTGATCCTGGAGGTTGAGTTTAGCCTAATTGGATTGAGTTTAAGGGAAAATGGGAGTGTGAATATAGGCAAGTTTTTTGTGTTTGTTTGTTTGTTTGAGAAAACTTTCTGTAAATGGGAGAAGAAAAGGTGGAGGCAGCTAAAGGGAAATGTGAAAAAAAATATTTGGTACTTTTTAATTGAAGAATTTATAAATGTTTGTTGATGTGAATGATCCAGCAAAAGAGGGGAATGTTGATGATAAGAGAAGAGAAGAGCTGGAGTGAGGTCCTTGAGTTGATGAGAAAGGTTGGTATCTGATGGTCAGATAAGGGTGGTGTTTTCTGCTAGGATCATGGGCCCTTCATCCTATAACAGGAGGGAAGGCAGAGTGTAGACACAGGGAGGTAGGTAGGTGTCACAGTGGGAGTTGTGGAAGATTTCTTCGGATTTTATCAGTAAAATGGTAGAAGCAAATTCATCAGCATGAATTTGCAGGGAGAGAGAGGGAGAAGTTTGAAATGGCCATCTAAGAGAATGAGAAAATGATTACTCCAGGGACATGGAGTAGGATTTCCCAGCAGTAGTAAAGGGTATGAATTTGAAGTGCAATCAGTGGAGATGCCACTTCTGCTTAGGCTGTAGAAAGCTACAGAGGTCACCCACCCTAACCTGCTACACAATCACAACTTTTCTTGAAACCAGCAGAGAGCTGAGATCACAAGGAGCAAACTACTGCTGTTCCACAGAAAGATAAGGTCTTCTACGGAGAGCTAGGACTCACTGAATGTGTCACCTGAGGTAGGGCCATGGGAAGAGGGGGGCCTGCATGTAAAGTGGGGAAGAAGAAATAGGCTTGAGTTTTAACCAACTGCCAAAGGCCAAGTATGGGCTAGTGTATTGGTCCAAAATAGCTGGGTGCTCTAGACACAAGGGGAGCCTGCACTCACTCACAAGCTTTCCCCACAGGCTTCCAATGGATGCTCCTGAGAAAGATAAAAAGCAAGCAGGAGACTGAAGAATGCCTGTCTCTATGCAAGCATGCAGAAGATAACTAGTGGCTGTGTTTGAACAGTTCCCCAGACTCCTCTTTTGTACAAGAGAGGAAGAGTGAGAGAAACGAGCAGAAGAAATATTTTAAGAGGTAATGGTCAAGAATTCCATAAAAACAAGTACATCAAACCATAGATCCAAAAACTCAGGGAACCAAGAAGGATAAACATCAAACAATAACAAAATCACCTAGACACATCATAGTCTCATTGCCAAAAACCAGTGTTCAAGAGAGAATCTTGAAGGCAGCCAGTGGGGAGGAAGGGAGGAAAAAGGCACATTATATTCAAGGGCACAAAGGGAAGACTACAAGAATCTCATCAGAAATTATGCAAGCAGAAGACAGTAGCAACATCTTTAAAATACTGGAAGTTGGTGGGAATGTAAACTGGTACAGCCACTATGGAAAACAGTATGTAGATTCCTCAAAACATTAAGAATAGAGCTACAATATGACCCAGTAACCCCTCTTCTGGGTATCTACCCCCAAAATTTGAAACATCTATTTGCAAAGACATATGCACCCCTATGTTCACTGCAGCATTATTCAGGGTGGCCAAGACATGGAAACAACTAAAATGTCCTTCAGTAGATGATTGGATAAAGATGATGTGGCTCATACATACGATAGAATATTGCTCAGCCATAAGAAAAGATGAAATCCTGTACTGCCATTTGTGACAGCATGGATGGATCTTGAGTATGCCATGCTAAACGAAATAAGTCAGACAGAAAAACTCAAGAACCATATGATTTCATTCAAAACTGGGATATAAAACAGAAAGCAACAAATGAACAAACAAGAAAACCAACCAAACAAAAACTCATAGACACAGACAACAGTGTGGTGATTACCAGAGGGAAGGAGGTTGGAGAGGTAGTAAAGGGCAAAGGGGGTCAAATACATGGTGATGGAAGATGATTTGACTTTGGGTGATGGGCACACAATGCAATATACAGATGATGAATCATAGAATTGTACACTGGAACTCTGTATAATTATATCAACCAATGTCACCACAATAAACTTAATTTTAAAAATTGGAAAAATGCAAATGGAGTGGTCTTGGGAAGTAAGTATATAATAAATAAGTAAATATTTAAAAAAATAATGAAAGAAATAAGCTGTTGATCCAGAATTCTACCAGTGAAAATGTCTTTCAAAAACAAAGTCAAAATAAGAACTTTTTCAGAAAAACAACAGCTGAGAGAATTCATTGCCAACAAATCTGTAGAAATGTTAGAAGTTCTTCAGTTAAAAGGAATAAAGAGCTCCAGGAATGCTAAAAAGGAAGGTAAAGTTATTCTTCTTAATTGCTCTAAAAGATCATCTACTGGAGCAAGAGTCAGCCGATGTTTTGTTAAAGGGCCAGATGGTAAATATTTCAGGTTTGCGGGCTATCTGGTCTCTGTTGTAACTACTCAGCTCTGCCACTGCAGCATGAAAGTAGCCACTGACAGTATGTAAATAAGTGGGCATGGCTGTGTTCCAATAAAACGCTGTTTACAAAAATGTTTGGCTGACCTGAGAGTTGTAGTTTGCTGACCTCTGCATTGTGGGGTTTACAAAATATGTAAGAGCAAAATGTAAGACAAAAATAGCACAAGGATTAGAGGAAGGAATTGGAAGCACACTGTTGTAAGGCTCTACACCATTCATGCAGTGGTATAATATTACTTAGAGGTAGACTGCAATAAATTAAAAACATACATTATAAACTCTAGAACAACCATTAAATATTTTTTAAAAGAGTTATATAACAAATAAGCCAATAGTGGAGATAAAGTTAAATCATTAAAAATACTCAATCCCAGAACAGACAGGAAAAGAGGTGGGGAAAGGAACAAAGAACAGATGGGACAAACAGGAAACAACTGGCAAGATGGTTGAGTTAAACCCAACCATACCAATAATTAGATTAGATACAAATAGTCTAAACACCTCTATAAAAAAGCAGATATTGTCAGGTTGTGTTTAAAAAGACTCAAACATATGCTGTTTACAGGAAATCCACTTTTAATGTGAACATATAGATGGGATGAAAATAAAAGGATGGAAAAAAATATACCAGGCAAATACTAATCAAAGGAAAGCAAAGAATATTAGTAGGAACAAGAAAGAGGGATATTACATAATGATAAAGGGTCAATTCACCATGAAGACATAACAATCCTCAATGTGTATGCACCTAACAACAGAATTTCAAAGTAAATGGCAAGAAAACTATAGCACTGAAAGGAGAAACGGACAAATCCACAATTATAGTTGGAGACTTCAACACTCTACTCTTAGTAAGTGATGGAAAAATAAACAGAAAGTCAGTGACAGTTTAGACCTGATTAACACAAACACCCAACTTGACCTAATTGACCTTCATAGGAAGCTCCATTTAGCAAAAGCAAAATACACATTCTTTTTGAGTGAAAGGGAACATTTATCAAGATATATCACAATCTGAACTATCGAACACATGTCAAAGAATGTAAAAGAATCAAAATTATAAGTGTAACCTAAGTCAGCATGGTTTTCTGTTTATATCCAGCCTAAATCTTTTGTGTGAGTTTAGGTAAAGCAGGCAGAGAATTGGATTTAAGTAGGTTTGGGATTTTTCCAGGTGAACAGTGTGAAGAGATAGAGGGTAAGAGAGTTTTAAGAGATTATAGGATTGGATCATGGTAAGATGCAAAACAAGAAGGTGAGGAGCAGTGAAAAGGTAGTAGGATCAATGGACTGGAAGATCTGATAAGAATTATTGGAGCTTGAGGGCTAGAAGAAGTAAACTGGATATTTAGATGGTGGTCAGAGTAGATGCTTGAAACTGACATTACTGGTGGTAACAAGATCAAGTGAGTAACCAAGGCACTTACGTTGTAGAACATGATCATTGAAAGAGACAAAAAACAAGGAACTGAGATGTTGGATATTGGAAATACCATCTGTGTGGCTATTAAAACACCACGAGTTATGAAAGGAGTAGTTTTAGAGAGGGTGACGGTGAGCCAGGACTAAAATCTTCAAGGAATAAAGGGAAATGACTAGCTGGTGGTAGATGACCGTCGCAAGAGGGGTAATGGCTGATATAGTCTTATGACATGCTATTAATGGAGAGGAAAGGCCAGTCTACCCCAGCAATGGGGATCAAGGAGGCCACCTACTGCCCCACCAGGCTCCGTGATGCAAGAGGGAAGAGAAAACTGCCCTCACCTGAGGAAATGCGAGGGGACGCAGTGCCCTTAGGAAAGCGTGGGCATTCATAATGGGAACTAGGAAGCGTTCTAATTCTTTCCTTGCTGTAGAACAACAGGCACAGGAGCATGGGGATTTTAAAGTTCAAATTGACAGGCCGAGCACACAATTTTTTTTCCTTCCTACCTGAGACGCAGTAGAATGATAAACTCATATTGTAAAAGAAAGTGGGAAAAGGACCATTGGAAGTGAGAGTTTCTTGTAGATGAAAAGAGAATGTAGACAGGGTGAAACCAAGTATCCCAGAATATACAGGAGGAAACAGCAGCACAGGAGAAAGCCAATGGCCACGAGAAAGCCCAGAGAGGCTCCAGGGGAAGCCACAGCTGGCAGGTCTGAGGGAGGGCAGGGGTAAGGAGAGTCCCAAAATGAAAGGGTCAATTCAAAGCCGTCCCTTCTCCCTTTCCCTTTGTAGCTCTATTGTCAAGAAATAGATTGTAGGAAGCCCAGCATTTTCCTTCAGGACCAAAACTATAGGCCTCTTCTCTAAAGATATTGAACTTATTTCCAGGAGTCAAATAGGACTCCCAGGGTGGGCCCCAGAGCCGGAGAGTAAAGCCCTCCACTCATGCATTAGGAGAGCCCCAGCTTAAAGCCTAGCTTTCTACATGCAAGTCCAGTGTGCTGCCGTTGAGTCCTGCCAGCACTGCAGAGAGGCCAGGCACCATATCCATCCCCTGGAGACACCTGGGAAGAAAAACAGACACGCCTCTACATAAGCAAGGAAACCCATAACAGCTCCAGAGAAATATCAACACCATCCCTCCATCATTAGGTGGGAGTTGACAATCATCAGATAGAAGACAAACATCTGAGCATGAAATGACAAAGACATACAAACAGAACAAATCACTTCAGAAGAAACAGGTAACTCAGTGAAGAAAACATAAAAGCAAACAACTCTCTAATAAATATCCTCAGAGTTTTTGAGATATTGTGTGGATATGGTTAAAAACCAGAGCGGGATGCTTCTATAAAGGAATGATCAGAAAATTAATTAGAAAAAAATTAATAGAATAGCTGGAAGATAGAGCCAAAGAAATTTCCCAGAACACAAGTCAAAGATATGGACACTTGGGGGAAAAAAAGATTGAAAGCCTTCAAGGATCAATCCAGAAAGTGGGTTATGTAATAGAAGTTCCAGAGGGAAAAAAAGAGAAAAGTGGATCGAATAGTATAAAAACTTTCCTAGGACTCAAAAGAAACATAGTTTTCAGATTTAAGAAGTTCACATAGTGCTGACAACCGCACACATCTTTAACAAATTCTACACACTGAGGATAGGGTATATCCTAAAACAGAGGGAGAAGGGAAGGGGAATGGGGGTGTGGGGAGAGGGAGGGAGGGTAGAGAAACTGACAATCTTTAAAAATCCAAGTCAGGCTGACATCAGACATCTCATCAACAATTGGATTCTAGAAGAAAATGGATCTAATTCCTTCTAAGTTCTAAGGGAACATTATTTTGAATCTAGAATTCTATTGCCAAACTATCAACCAAATGTAAGGCTGGAATAAAGTGTTTTCATAAATGCAAAGCTAAGAAAGTGTGTCTGCCATAAGAATGCATCCGGTACAGCTCTGATTATGGGGAGTATAATTGATACGGGCCCCACTTTTGTGCCTAAAACCCATTGACACATTTGTCTTCCAACAACGGAAGGTAGCAGAGTTACTAAGGCAGGTCTGTTCCCGGGAGAGGGAATTCTCCAGTGTCTGCCCAGCCTACGCTTTGACCAAATGGCAGCCTGGAGCACTTCTACCCAAGCTTCTCCCCCTCTTTCTGCTCGAGGTTCAATGGCATCATGGGCCCATAGCTCTCCAGGCCTCCTCAGCTTCTCCCTAGTTTTCCTTCTGCAGCTACATTTAATCCTATCTTGAAATCTACTTCTCGGTGGACTCAGCCTAATAGAAGTTTACCTCTTCTGCACACTTCTTGAGGAAAACACAGCAGCAACAAGGAGGAAAAGGGAAAGAGAAAAATGAGAAAGAGCAAAAATACATGAGATATAAATGGAAGACCTAACCAGAGTTCAGTAAATATAAAGTTGTGCAACAGGCCTAAAAAAGGTCTGGTTTGAAGACGGTTGCTCCGAGTTAACTTTCCCCCTTTCCTCCTGGCATTTATCCAAAAGAAACAAGGAGACTGAGAAACAACAATGTAAACTCCATTTAGAGAGAGACTCAGGGACAACTCAAGCACCAGCCCACCTGGCAGGCGAGAGGAGGCCAGCACGGGGAGGTCGGGGAAGCATGGGGTTTGTTCAGAAACAGGGTGCTGCAGAGAGAAGGTGCTATGGCCACGGCCCTCAGAAAAGCCAACCAAGTACCCCTTTTCAATCCGAGAGGCACCCTTGCCAGTCAAGCCCAGGAAGACAGCTATGTAGTGGGTCTGGAGAACAAGAAGCCCAGATATGAGAAAGCACGTCTTCATGAGGAATGGTTCCAACAGGGAAAAAAAAAGAGAACAATTAGATTGCTTGATGTTGGTGGCCTCTTAAAAAAATGTTCTGAGAGACTCTTGGAAACTGTGGGGTGAATTAGCAATGAAGTACAAACCAAAATAAGTGAATAAAAAAGCAAGGCAATTACTAACTACAGATTAAGCAAAAATTAAGAAAGGAAACATAATCTCAGTGCACTACCATGCTCAGCCGTGAATAGTATTTGTGTAGACAGTCTATGTAAACAGTGACTATCGAGCTAAGAGCTGTAATCTAACTGCACGGGGAGGTGCAGTGGACAGGAAACAGGGCTGGGATGGTGGTGTAAGGGATCTAGATTCTCATCTACCATCCTAGGAAGCCAGTAGACAGCATCTAAAATTGATAAAGTAAAATATAACATCATATACTTGTTATTTAGAAACGTGGAGATGAGTAAACCCAGGAAAACAACAGTTGGCAGAAGTAGCCTTTGGGAAGGGCAGGTGGATGGAATAGGGGAAGCGGAACAGGGAATCATACTTTGTTATGTTTTAGTCTATTTGATGTTTGAAACTAGGTGTACTATTAAAACAAAAATTAAATTTAAAACTGATTAATTTCTCCTACAACGTTTGCTTACAAGCCTTGTGGCTGCCTCTCTGTGTTGTGTGACCTTTTCCTGGCTGTCCTGGCCCAATGGTAATTCTTAGGAAAAACAACAATACCACCTCCCTACATGCCCCCCAAAAAACCCACCTCTTATTTTCTATAGGTGTATGTTTCTTTAGGTATGCTGTCAAAGAACTATACCCTATATAAAATATATGGGATAATGAAGAAAGGGATTACAGGCAAGAAAATTATAACTATAATTATTAAGTGTTTGCAGAAAACACTTAAATACAAGTTAAACATCTTCCTGAACATCAATCTTAATTTATCATGTAGCTGATTTCCTTTTAGTTTTCCCCACTTGCATTTCCTGAATGGAAGTCTAGCTCAGTCTGTTGATGGCCTCCCAGCTTCTCAGGACCTGCTCCAGGGAACTTTGAGGGGCCCAAGCTCCTCCCCGGTTTAGCTCAGGTCCAGTCCTTTCTAACATACTCATCTTCTCTTGGAGAGATAAGGCCCTACCTTCCCTGAGAGCAGTGTCCTGCTCACTACCCAAGCCTGGCACAGAATATGCAAAGACACTTAGTTGAGTGAATGTACTGCCTTCTTAACCTCAGAATAATCCTTAAACTGTTGTTAGAGCTGGAAGGATCCTAGTTTATTTAATCCAACCACCTCATTTTTCAGGACCCCTGATGGACCCAACATTTGTTCAGGTCACTTGGTGAGTTAGATGCTGAAGTAGGCATGCATATTAATTTCCTGTGGCCGCTCTAACAAAGTACCACAAACTGGGTGGCAATAAATAACTGAAATTTATTCTCTCATGGTCCTGGTGGCTACATGTACAAAATCAAGGTGTGGGCATGGCATGCTCCCTCCAAAAGCTCTAGTGGAGGATCCTTCCTTACCTCTTCCAGCATCTGGTGACCCCAGGAGTTCCTTGGCTTGTGACAGCCTAACTCCAATCTCTGCCTCCACCTGCATATGGCTGTCCTCCCTCTGTATCTGGGGGTCTTCGTGTATTCACATAACATTCTCCCCTTGTATCGTCACATCTTTTTATAAGGCCAGAGATCATGTTGGGTTAAAGGCCCACCCAACTCCAGAAAGATTTGATTTCAACTACCTACCTCTGCAATGCCCTTGTTTCCAAACAAGGTCATATTCTGAGGTAGTAGGGTTTAAGACTTGAACATACCTTTTGGGGGTGGAGAGGACACAAGTCAATCCAATACAGCATGGAAAACCGAGTTTCTATCCCTGGAATGGCAGGTTTACCACTAAGCCACGTGGTTGCCCCTCTGTCTGGGCTGGATGGCCTGGCTCCACCCAGCCCCCACCCAGTGAAGATAGCTCTTCCAGCTTACTGATAGGATACTTTAATATTACAATTTAAAGGTGACTTTACATTTTAAAAGAGGCTCTGGACAACCAAGTATTCCTTTGAGAGCTAAATAAATGGAATAAGTGATAAATGAGAGACAGGGTTTCAAACTCATTGAAGGGCAGTGTGGAAGATGCGTCCCCCCTTCAATCCCTCTATCCCACTTCACGAGTTTCCACCCTCTACTCAGAGCTCAGACATGAAGACTGGTATTTGAGAATAGAAACACTCATCTGCATTTAAGGGCCTATGTATGTTTTCCATACCTCAGCACCCCTCATATCTCAGGGCCCCAGCTATGATGGTAGGCTGGAAAAAGCAGATGGCAACTTTCCCATAATTCTCACCTTCGTCCTGTCATTCGGGGCCTGTACCTCTCTGGCCTGTATCCAATGGCCTGTTCCCCTCCAGTGAGGGGACCCAACCAGGCCCAAGGGGCTCAGAATCAGGAGCCCAGGGTCATGGGTCCCTCTCTTGCCATGGAAGAGCAAGAATGATGGGCTCACCCTTCTAGAATGACATAATCTTTGGGGCTGGAACGTGCTGTCTTCTCTTTTTTAATTGAGACCACAGGCCCATGGGCAAGAACAGGCTGACAGGTCATGCTGGCCCTTTGGTGTTTATTTTTAAAGCCACGAGATAAATCTGATTCACGTCTTTAATGATTCAGCTTTCCCCATAATTGAGAGGGAGGAGAAACTTGTCTTGAGGCCTCCACTTACCCCTCCTCACTCCCTTTCTCCCCCTGGTGTCATAAATTGCACCAGTCCTTCTAAAATCAATAGCTCACTCCTTTGTGTTAACTGCCATCACCCCTTCCAGGGGGCTTTGCACTATTAAAGAGCAAAGCAGTGAGAGGGACATAGGAGGGCAAAGCCTTTTGTACAAAGAAGGCAATATGGGGGAGTGGCAAGGCTTCCAGTTAGCTCCCCACTAACTGCTCAGAACTGATGTGGACCATGGGCTTTCATGTCCGAGCCTCATCTGCTAGCTAGAGGAGGGCATGGAGGGGAGGCCTAGGGGCTGGCAAGAGCCATGGTGAGCCAGGGCCCAGAAGGTTGTCCCCATGGACCAGACGCAGGGAAACCATCATGTTCTTCCATCATAACAAACTTCAAAGACAGTGATAAGACAAAAATGTTGGGTAATGACATGTCTGAGCTTTCTTTCATCTAAGCATCTGGAATCTCTTGAAAGCATTAATTATGCCTTCCTCCCTTTGGATGGAGAAGCACCCATGTGGTTGTCATCATGGCAATACATTTTGGCTCACTAGGAAAGAGCACTGGGCTGATTAGAGCCAGGAGATGGCCTCAGCCCTGTCAAGGTAGTGGTTTCTAGGCAAATTCCTTAATCAGAATCTTGGTTTCATGGGAGAAATAATAATAATAATAATAATAATAATAATAATAATAATAATAATAATATAAATAAACAGTAGCTCTTATGAAGCACTTGCTGGTACCAAGTATTGTGCAAGAGATGCCTTATCCCAGAAGCCTGAATTATACCTCAAGAGGCCAGTATTATCATGGAGCCCATTGTACAGATGAGAAGACCAAGGCCTGGAGAAAATGATTGACTTTGCTAGTAAGATGAGATGCTGGCATTCAAAAGCCGGGGCTGATCAGCTGATAAGAAAATCGAAGTGTTTGGAAAAGTTCCACATTACACTGAAGGGGAGTAGAAGTGTTTGGAAAAGTTCCACATTACACTGAAGGGGAGTAGAAGTGTTTGGAAAAGTTCCACATTACACTGAAGGGGAGTTTCAGGCCCAGTATTCTGTCCCGGGCTGCCATCCTGTCTTCCATCCCAGACGCAGACTGTTGTATCTCTGGGTCCAGCGTCCCTGCTGCTGGTGCTTGTGCAAGATTTAGTCAGACTTCCAGTGGCTTATGTGGGAGGAACAGCATAGAATGTCCTAGATTAAAATGTTTTGTTCCTTTCAAAACCCTCCACACGGCTTCTGAACCCTTCAAGTCAAGGAAAGCCAACCCATTCTCGCCCTAATCAGTTCTGGAAAAGCAATGGTGAAAGTGGGAAGATAACTGAAAAATATTATTATGCTGTGTGTTGCTTTCTACCCCTTCCCAGGGGTAGAAATGTGTGGGGAAAAATTATCTGACTGTGGAAAAAAATTGAGGGTGGGATGCAAAATGTCTTTTCAGCTTTTGTTATTACGAAGATGGTTGATTTTATAACTAACGGTGGTACAGTTTAAATTAGTGACATCAAGATTCCACAGCACCGGGGCACTAGTTCTCTGCTGTGAATGCCCAGCCAGGAGGAAACTCTCCAGTGCTAATTACACCCCCTGCAATGGAGAAGGCAGCCCCTCTAAGCACCTAGGGTGCTCAGTTCTTCTTCCTTTCACACAGGTTCGCTGGACACCATGCTGGGTGCTGCAGTTACAGGGAATGGAGGATGGGGAGATCCCTGCTTTAGGTGGCAAATGGCAGAAGCCCACATTTGCTCTGAGTATTGAAAGACAACATGAAGGGTAGGCGAGGCGGGCATGGACACAGGATGGTGTTCTGGAGTCCAGCACGTGAGGCTGGAGACTCTATTAGGGCCAGATCCAAAAGGTATCCTCGTAAATCGTGTGAAACAAGTTGTGTGATCCTTGGGCAATGGGTAGTCTTGAAGGATCTCAAACAAGGATGTGAATGGAGGGACTGGAGTCCCATGTGGTGGGGCGCCCCCTGGAGGCCATGGGCAGTGCAGCGAGTCTGAGAGGGGCAGGCTGCTTCCCCCGACCTGGGTAACAGGTCTCACCCAAGTCACCTGGGACCCAGATGCACGTGCTATTTTTAACATTGTTGTCTAACTTTCTGCAAAAGCAACTACTGCCTGGTGAATATTCTATGTAGTTAATGAGAACTTAGGACGTGAAGCAAGATTACTTCAAAAGTAAGTCGCTTTGTGGTTGCTGTTAGGGTTTTGAATTGCAAACTTGAACAGATGAAATCAAACATTCTTCATGGGATTTTAAAATCCTTTTTTTAAAAAAACCTTCTTGTTGCTGTTGTTCTTCATTTATGGGCTCAATTGGTGATGAAATGACAACAGTGGACACTTATAGAGCACTTACTACATGTCCTTCAGAGTCCTTGGAGCTTTCAACAAACCAACTCATTTAATATTCACAACAGCCCATGAGGCGGGCACCATTATTATCTCCAATTGACAGGCGTGGATGTTAAATAACCACACAGCTAGTAAATGAAAGAGCTGGGACTTGGACTCAAGCAGTCTGGCTCCAGAGCCACCTCTTGGCCACTTAACTGCCGGCTAATCACTTGACATGTTCAACACAGACCAGCATTTAGGGCACTGTACACAACATACAGGTGTGTTCTTTACCTGGGAGCATATATGCAAGTTTTTGTGTTTATGTGCATTTTTCTGGAGAGAGTCTTTACTCTTGGCACCTTCTGGATCTCCATCACTGAGTAGCAATGTGATCTTGGGCAAGCTGCTTCTCCTCTGTGCCTCAGTTTCCTCATCTGTAGAATGGAGGGGCAATAAACTCTGTGATCTCAGGGAGTTCTTTCAGCTCTGATATTTTACCACTCTGAGTTAGTTTGATACATATCTGAGCCCCTACATTACATGGGCTGGGCTGCCTTGGGGATACCTTGATCTCTGTGGGGATCAGGCCGGTGTCAGAGCCCCACTGCAGCTGTGGTCAGGTGTCCATCGGACCATGTGGCATCTGTTTCACAGCCACACTGAGCCTCAGTAAAGTCACAACAGCAGAAGTGAATTCATGTCTGCCTTCCTAGTGTTTGAATATCAGGTTCAGACCTAGTCCTCCCCCAGGTGCTGGGACAATTCTGGAGACAGCTGGCAGAGGCCTCAAGAACAGAATGCTGACATTTCTGCCAACATGGTCATAAGTAGGCCAAAAAAAACAATGGGAAGAAAATAGGAGACGTGATCATGTCTGTACCCTAGGCTTAGTTGTGGTTCAAGGGTGGTATTTACAGAAAATACAGTAAGGCTACAGGCCCAGAACTAGAGGCCAGGCCAGCAAATGCCCCTGTCAAGAGTGACACTGACAAGACTTGTGATGCAGAGGCTGGGATTAGAGGCCTAAAGTGTTTTCCCAGGAGCAGCCTCAGTGCTTGGGAGATGGCTAAAGGATAAGATGAAGGTGCCTCCCTTTGTGTCACCAGGAAGTAGCCACCTAAAACTGCAATCTGGGAAATAAGCTGTCCTCTTCAGCCGGATCACGCCTGAGTGATCTGATAAAGTCAGTTTTCTGGCCCTACAACGGGGAGAGCCAGACGGATGGTGAACTAACCAACAGGCCAGTTCCTACCTGTGCTTATCATGTTTCAGTCGCCAAGAGTAAGGGGGAGAGGCTGGAAACGGCTCACCATTAAGATTTTAACACAGCAAGTGGGTTCCATGCCCCACTCCACTCAGTAGCACTGAAAGAGACTCATCCCGTGTTTAGATCCCAGCGAAGGCAAAAGGAGGCTTTGGATTCTTTCAGTCCCCATTAACCTGGCAAATCAGCCAGGCAGCCAGCCAGGACCAGATCTTGTTAAGTGTTTGTCTTCCCTGGTTATAACAAAACACGTCCCACCCAAGCCTGTTGTGAGCTTTGGTTTCTTAATTATTGTACTCCTGCCTCAGGAACTTCACAGAGGGGAGCCCCTGCTTTCCAGCTCCTCCTTAGGGCTTCGTACAGCAATACAGTCCACAGGCCCCGACAAGAGGGGCCCCTGCCCTGGGCCCTGCACCACAGGGGCCTGCTCTGACCCTTTCTCTGGCCACACCCTCCATGGGAGTGGAGTCAGCAGGCCAAGGGGACATGCCCACCTGATGCTGCCCCATGCCCTGGCTATCCGGGACACCAGGATGCCCTGCCCAAACAGCCCATAGCCTGCTTCTAGTGTCTGCACAGGCTCTTTGCAGAGTTCATGTTCCCAAGGACTCAGTGGCTAAAGGGCAGCTGTTTGCATCAGGGTTATGGACAAGGCCTGGACATGAGTTCAGGGTGTTCACGTGGGTGCACACAAGGCCACTTATGACAGGGATGGACCCAGCATTGGGACGAGAAGGGTAACAGGCCTCAGGCTGGTGGTTAGAGATTGGGGGTCAGCTGTCCCTTCTCTGCCATTCTCCTCTAGGGAACTCCAATGAGTCTGAGAATTCTAAATTTGAACCTGGCCTTCCAACTCATTATGAATGCATATTTGTAAAGGCAGGAGGATAGAACATACTTAAAACATTTAGCTTGATTTAAAACTTTTCAGTATTTAGATATACAGTATGTGAGCTTCCAAGTGTACTGTGGTCCTGCACCCCCAAAGGTTTAGGCAGTTACGTTGGTCAGGGCGACCTTCGTTGCATATTGTACAAGGCAAAGACCCTCCTCTGGAGAGGGACTCCTGCTGCTTGCTCTGAAGACAGGATCTTTTGAGCATATAAAACACTGAAAAAGGAGATAATACATTTTAAGTTTTTTTAGAATGATGCTGGGAGTGCATGTGTATGACTATGTGTACGTGTACATGTGTGTGTCTGTAGATATATGTCGTTGTGTGTATGTTATGTGTGTGGGTGTGGGGGTGCATGAGTGTGACTGTGTGTGTCTGGGGATGCATGTGGTTATGTGTTTGTTGATGTGTGTGTGTCTGGGGACGGATGTGGTTGTGTGTATGTTATGTGTGTGGGTGTGGCTGTGCGTGGGTGTGTATATGTGCAGGCATTCATTTTAAGAATAAAAGTCTGAAGCAGTGAAAATTTTATGATGTACCCCCAATATATAATTCAAAATTAAAATAATCTTAAATAATTAAAAATTAGTCCCCCAATTCTAATTTTTTCTGCTTATTATTTCCTCATTTTACAGCTGAGGAAATTATAGTTTAGATATGTTAAGTGACTTTCACAAGGGCACAGAACTCATGAGCCCAGGGCCAGGAGTCAGTCCAAGCAATATGGCTCCAGAGCTCTGGAGTCCTGCTCACCGTCACGCTGGGGGAACAGATTCCGATGAGCTGGGGCCATGGGGACTCTGGGAGTCAGGTAGAGAGTGCTGGATATTACATACGTGTTAAAGGCTGCTCAGAAATCAGATAGGCTCACAGGTCTTGGATGAGTAATGAGGCTCACTGCTCATCCTTGGTCCCTTTGCTGGTGACAAAAAGAGAGCACTGCTGGGGGCCAAAAAATAGAAAAAGTGCTGCTCCGGACTGTTTCTGTAAAGTGGAAGCAGAGAAGTGGAATGTTGCCTCCTGGTGGAAATCTTTGGTAGTGGCAGCAGGAGGCCTGGCAGCCAGAGTAGCATATACAGGTAGGTGGTAAGACAAGGAAATGTTCTTGTCTCCTGGTGGATGATCATTTTCATGTGCCTTAAAAATCATTGTTTCATATATTTTATCAGGTTTTTTTTGGTTATTTTAAGCAGGATGGTAAGCATAGTCTCTGTTACTTTGTCTTAGCTGGATTTCTATTAATTTTTTATTGTTATTTTTCTCTTCAATGCTTTATAAACTATATTGCCTTTTAATGAAGCTTTTAAAAAAATTTTATAGATCATTTCTAAGTTTACAACTTTATATGTAATTGAACCAGTATTCCTCTAACAATTAAAAAAATGAAATAATCTATTATATCCCTCTCATCAATAATGATAAATTTAGCATATTTTTGCCTCTCTGCTGCTCCAAATTTAGTATATTTTGCCTCTGTGCTGCTCCAAATGTGTGTGTATATTCCAATAAATACCTTTTAAACAATTGCTTTAAGTCAGTTAACGATGAAAAACTAGACTCAGCTGTAATTTATTTGATTTAATTGCTCACTGCCACTTTTTAATCCCATGTCTCTCTTATTCTTGAAGTTACTTACTTATACTGATTTCCCAATCAACCGGGTACATGATTGGTTAATTTTTTTCAAGTGGTGGACTTGGGATTGTCACATGTCTAAACAAATCTTTACCCTTTCCTCATTCATCAACAATACTCAACCTGCTGTTGACTGCTTATGCCTATTTTAAATTATGGCATTGTTTTTAATTACCAGAAAAAGAGTTGTGTTGCTTTCAAGTGCTCCCTGTTTATGACTGGGATAAATTAATAATAGATATGTTGATATGTTCTTTTAATTTTTTTTGGAATCAATTCTTTTTTATTTTTTTAAATTGATTTCAGAGAGAGGAAGGGAGAGGGAGAGAGACATAGAAACATCAATGATGAGAGAGGGTCATTGATCAGCTGCCTCCTGCATGCCCCCTACTGGGGATCAAGCCTGAAACCTGGGCATGTGCCCTGACCAGGAATCCAACCATCACCTCCTGGTTCATAGGTCGAAGCTCAACCATTGAGACACGCGGGCCGGGCTAGATATGTTCTTAACCTTCCTCCTGCTTCTTGTAATAACTTGGCTTCATTGAGGAGCGTGTCTTCCAATTTCTCAGAGTGATCTCCTCTTTTGAACTACTAAGTCATTACCGCATTATTTTCTCCATGCCTGCTCTTTACAGAGTGAGATCTCTATCAGATTAAAGATGTTTACCACTGGAGATGTGTGGCTTCCTGTCCAAAAAGGCGCAAAGGAAGAGGAAAGGAAAGATTTCTATTTCTAATGGTTACATCGTGTCAGATTAGAGTCCTAGTTATCTGTGTGGCAGCAGCAGAATCCACAATAACTTGGCTGCAAGTTTCCTTTTTCATATTTATTAGGGTAGCCGGAGGGAGCTGGGGTCATGGTACCCCCTTTTCTGACCCTCGTCAGGATCCTGATGCTGAGGCATCCCGCTCCCTGCCTTATCACCTCAACCTTGCCAACAGGGTTCCTGCAGTGGGAACCCTGGCACCGTGCTCACTGCTCCTGAGGCCAGGCTTGGCGCCCACTACATTTCCCTGGTGTCTCCCCCCCCCCCCCCCCCCTTGCTAGCAGCTAGCTCCACTACGCTATATGCTGAAGAAATTCCCCAGTGTTCCTGGCAGGCAGAGGGCACCCTGCTCCCATGTTTGTATCTCTTTAGTCTCTGCAGTGGAAATTTAGGAGGATGAAGGGGAAAAGGTTGGCAAGTTTGCATCGCCACCTTGCACTGCAGCGAGCTTTACAAAGGGGCGTCGGCGCCCTGACTGTGGTCCTTGGCCTGGTCAACGCGCACACTGTGAAACTGCAGAGCTGAGAAGTTGTGTTGTTTACAGGCGGTTTTCTCCTTGACTTCAGGAGAGGAGAGACTGATGGCTTTGGGGCAGGGGAGGGCCTGGGCTCCTTGCGGCTAGGTCCACAGGAGCCCGTGGGAGCTTCGGGGTATCTGAATGTAGGAGGCAGCACTGGGGGGACAGGTCACCTGGAAGCAGTGGGCTGGGAGTGATGATCGAGACTTCGTTTGTGGACCTCTGCTCAGGACTCATGGGCAGTGAGTAGGAAGTGGTGGAAAGAGTAAGGGCTTGGTTACCTGGGAGATTTGGGTTTGAATTTGGGCTTCACCACATTAACCTGTGGCCCGCGAAAAAGTCCTTATGTCAGAGCCTGTTTCCTCACCTGTAAAGTGGGTAATAATGATAGGACCACCCTTGAGGTTTTAGGGGGACTGACTGAGGTGCTGTGTATAGGACACTAACACCTGACCTATATCTGTGGATCCGCAATACGTCCTGGGCTCCTTATTTGTGAAAAGAAGGGCCAAGAGGGGGCAAATGGGCTCTTTCCTCTTCTCTCTCTGCCCCAACATCTCCATTCTTGGGGAGAGAAAGAGCCCTTTGAGGGCTCTCCCAGGCCTCTGGTTCTGGCCTGACGCCCCTTGCCGTTCCAGCCCCCGCCCCCAGTCTGGCCCTGCGGCTGCCCTTCCAGGACCATCTGCATGCATGATTTTGCAACCCCCCCCATCCCCCCCATCTAAATCCAGCCTCCTCCACAGGCTGTTTGTAAAGCCCCATGGCCTGACCTCCTCAAGGACTAGAGCATTTTGTTGCCTCCCTCCCCAATCAGAACTCAGTGATTCGTAGGTTCAGCTTTCCATGTGTGAGGAACGGTTTCAGATGTTTCCATAAATGGACCCCCTCTGGCTTCCGCTCCCCTGGGAGCTGGCAGGACTCGTGGCCGACAGACATGGGTCACACACCGGGCAGCCAAGCAAGGTAGGTTTACTCGGGTAATATCTGCAGGTGAGATAACAGCATGTACATACAGAAGTCCACGGCAGAGGTGCCACCCGGCACCACAAACACCAAAGCAGAGGTGGGGGGTCCGGAAGTGGCCTTGGGGCGTTCTCTTGAAAATCCAAGGGCAGCTTTGGTGCTCAGAGATTCAAACAGAAAACGATACAAAACCAACCCATAAATATATATATATTATATATGTGTGTTATATATATAAAATTGCAAAATAAAAGCCCAAGAAACTAATCATCGATCTGCACATCAGTGGCTCAAAAAGTGTTAGCGCAGAGAAAGGCAAAACCGTCCGTGGGGCTGCTGCGTGACCCGGGGCTGGCATTTCAGTAGCAGGAAGGGTATTTACATGGAACCCCTATCGGAAACTTCACAACACGAGGACAAGCTAAACACGGACGATGTATGTACAAGGGAGACGATTGTCAGACACAGACATTTCACCGAAACCATCCACAGCTGTAGCGAACACCGCACTCTATCCAGGCCCCGTGCCCCAGCCCGGCCAGCCCAGGCTCTCGCTGTTCCCTCGCCAGGGGGACAATGACCATGAGCACAGGACTCACAGATCGGGGAATTGAAAGGTGGAGCCCACCACTGAGGTCAAACAGTCACTCACAAAGCAGGCCCAAGAGGCATGAGGTGGAGTTGAAATGTGGGGGTGGGGTCCCCAAAATATATTTCCACTTTGGAAGGGCTTTGATGTAGTTAAACGTGGCCCCTCTGTGCTTGGTCCAACTGCCGTCCTCCTTCTGATTCCCTTTGAAAGGGAAGATCCTGGCCTTTGAGTTTCTAAAAGTTATACAAGGTGATTCGCTGGAGGGGAGAGAGTTTAGGGTTCTTCTATTGTTACTCCCCACTGCCACCACCACCACCTAAACCCTCACAACACTTTCTTTACACAACTCAGAGACAGGGGACGTGCACACAACAGCTGGCCTCATCCTGCTGCTGGGGAAATGAGGTGAGACAAGGAGCCGAGGAGCAACTACACCAGGACTTCCTCACACCGAGGCTCTGGCTCTGGCTCTACCCGAGTCCCTCCCTGTGTCAGCAATAGTGAGCATTCCTCCTTCGCCTTCAGGCCCAAAATTTCAAAGCCATGACTCAACTTTTGGGGTTATCTCCAAGGAAAATGGCACCAAACATCACTGACAAAACCTAACACCATGTAAGTATGAATCAATGCAAACTGTATTTTTAAGAACACTTCCAACTGGGGGTTCTTTCTAATTGTTCCTAAAAAGAGAAGCCTGTCTAGATAAAAATGGATGAAAGGAGCTTTCTCCACTGAAGAAGGAATCCCCACCTGAATCCTCATGTTCATTCCTGGGTGAGGGTGGCTTCTCACTGTGAGAGGCTCAAGGTGCTTGGGTGTGCCTTGGCGACATGGCTCTAAATGTGTGTTCTTATTTTTGGAGAAAAATATGTGCCATCCATGTGGACGTAGGATGCTTAGACAGGGCATCCTCTGCTGTGTATGCTTTTTGTATTGGGCCCATTTCATTAGTGTCCGTTCAAGGCCTCTGACTTCTCACAGTACAGTATCCCTTTTGGAATAGATGTGGGACACCAGCAGTAAGATGTCCCGCCGGGTTTGAGTTGTGAGGTGCCCTGTCCTTTCTGTGGGGGTACAGGACACGGCTTTATCTCCTCTCTCATTTCTTCTCAGACTCTTTGAATTTTATGGTCTTAGGCAGTTTGCTTGGGCTCAAGTGGTGAGAGATGTAAAACCTGTTTCCTCTATGCTCAAAGTCAACTGCAGCTGTGCCAGCAGCTCAAGGGCTTCTGCTGGCCCACATGAAAGAAACGAGCAAGTGCTATGTTTTCTCACTTGTTCAATAGTCAGAAACTGAATATTCTCAGCCTGGAACTAGAACATAAACTTCACACTTGTGCAAAAGATAGCAGATGTGTGGGCTATGTGTCCATTTTTCCCTATGTCTACCTGCCTGAAATTCAGACTTCAGAAGTGAATTGTGCTCTTGGGCAAATGGTTCTTTCAAACCCGTGCAATCGGAGACGTGGCTTTATAGCAGTTCTCCCCGAGCTGACAGAAGCAGTTGCCCTCTGACACTATGACACTGATGAATGATGTCTGAGCGACTATATTGCCACATTCAAGAACGAGTGACCCATTATTGGACATGGGGAGCAGGATTCAAGGTTTAGTATGTATAGAAGTCAGTAGTATGAGGACAATGCTTTCCAGTGGGGTTCACCCAAACACACCAGTCCTTCTAAAAGAACATCTGTCTGCAGAGGCAAGACCCCGAATGTTACAGGAGTGTCGAGGAAGGTTACTCTCATCTGTGTATAACCTGGCTGATATGGGACAGCTCCTTGGGTCACCTGCAGGCCAAGAGGCTCCTATGGAGCCCAGATCTGAGCTGGAAGTTGTACTTGGCAGCACTGTTTGCAGAGTTTGAGGAAAGGTCACACAGTGTGAATGGTTCTCCCACACCACTGCTGGGTGACAGCCACCGTGCATGGAGAGTTGCTGGGACTACGCTTCTCTCTCTGCAATCACCCCTCTTTCTGACTCCCCACTACTGCCCATCTTCCCGTGGAAACAGCCTCAGAAACCTCTGCATTTCCCAGCTCAGCTGGCCATAACACAGTTTGATTCCATTCTCTCATTCCTTTTCTGTGCCATATCCAACCTCAAAATGAACCATTGCCTACCCAGTCTGAGCTCTCCATACATACATTTTCTCCAGACAGATCCTGGTCCAAGTTTTCAGAGCCAAAGACAACATCCCCTCCTGTCAACCTAAAAGCCTGTGGTTCTGTCTGGGCTGTACAACTGCTCACCAGCATCCAGTGCGCAGCCTCAAGCTTGGAGCTAAGAGCACCACACCCAATACGTACAAGGAAAGAGCAACTCCACGCAGGACAAAACAGACACAGAAACCATGCTAAGCATTAGCTCTTTGAATATTTCTCTCTTTTTGTAGAAAATCTCTTTTAAGATGCCTTATCCAAGTCATTTGATGGAAATGAATTCTGTGCTCGAAGCTCACTTTTTGTTCTAAGGGAAAATGTAGTATAAGGCAGGTCACTAAACACGGCTTAGCACTGACGTTTCAGAAAGGCCTCATCATGAGGAGATCTGTGTCTCCTGTCCACTCCTCTTTAGTCCATTCTCCACTCACCTGCCCATGGTTTCCTAAAATCCAGGGTTGATCATGACTCTATCCTGATTATAAGTCCTCAGTGGCTCTAAACCCCTAACGTGATAGAGTCTAGTTCCTCCATACTTTCTACAAGTTTCTTTATGATCCAGACCTGCCGACCTGTGAAACTACCCATCCCATCCCTGCCCACCCCCACCCTTACACCTCATGCTCTGGCTGTACTGAATTGCTCAGTGCACGAATCATGGAGCTTCATGCTTCCGTGCCTTTGCACATGCTCTTTCCTCATCCCAGAATGTCCTGCCAACCCTTTTGTCCTCTTGGAAAATTTGTCTTTGTTTTGAAAACCTAACTCAACCATCATGCCTTTCAGGAAGGTTTCTCTGGCCCAGAAGATAGTAAATGATTCCTTCCTAATGCCACCTCTTACCCTTGCCTGTTTGTAACTTGTCTACATGCCTCCTTTACTTATGAGCTTCCTACAGGCAGGGACTAAGTCCTGCCCTCAGGCCTGGCCCATGATCCATGCTCATCTGTGTTTTTTGAATGTACAAGGAATGAACAAATGGGTAAATATGAGGTGGACCCATGGCATAAAGTCCAAGGACAATGCTCAAGTTTCAGCAAGCTCCAGCACATTTATCTGAATGAGGCCTCACTGTTGTAAAGGGAATAAAGAGAATTTGTTGGATGCGGAGTCAACGTATTTCTGAGCGACAACTACTCAAACACAAAAAGCTGCATCAATGGTTGTGTCCACTCCACCCTTTTCTTAACATTGCTTGCCACTGATTATTCTAGTCACAATGATTGTTTTCTTTTAATGTCAGCATAATGACTGGCATTTGGTGGGTGCTTAATGAATATCGTGATGGGATGAATGACTGAATGTGGAATCTACTTTTTTAAGGAAGGCATCAAAGGATTGGCTTTTAAAGGCATTTCCCATATCACAGGCTTTTCTGAGGCATCAGTGCCCCTGATCATTGGGTTGTCCATCACAAGACCTAATTGGAATGTAGAATGGGGGAGGGGTGCATGGGGTGAGGTGGGGGGAGGGCTGGGGTGGGTTGGGAATCAGCACTGGGGAGACACAGCATTGGGTTTTCCTTATTCATGTGTCAGTCTCCTTCCTTCTCAAGAAATAGCGCAATTATGGATGGTATTTCCTGCCCCAACCAGAAGGCCCTTGCATCTCCTTTGTCAGAGGTCCACACTGGCCTGGCCACAGTCCATGTTAACCAGGAACTTAATGCGCATGGATGAGGGAGAACACAGGTAATTTCCTACTTTCATCTCAAGTACTGACATTATGAAGTGGAGAGACGAGTCACAAAAATGGGTCCTGGACTAAAACCACCACCCTTGGGGGTTAAATATTTCTGATCACCATGGTTGTTAAGAGCAAAGGCTCTGGACTCAGGCTGACTTGGATTTAAATCCAGCCTCTGGATTCTTCTAGCCAAGTCACCTGGAACAAGTCAATCATCCTTTTGGGGGCTCAGTTTCCTTACTCATAAAATGGGACTAATCTTACCCCCATTACAGGATTATCATGAGGGTTAAAGAATGTAATGTGTATAAAGCCTACACAATGTCTTTATATATAGTAAGTGCTCAAAAATGGAAAACTATGATTAAGAAACTTTCAAAAATACCTTTACAATAATCAAGACAAAAAGGGAAAATATCCTTTGAAGACACTGTGCTTTAAAGAGAATGGATTGTCTATTTTTAGGAGCCAACAATGCTCACTAATCAATACCCAATGGAAGAATTTGAAGATAGCATTGGCATGTAAAATAATAGCTGTGGCTATTTCCAGGCCCCAGGATGGACACAGTGACAGGGCTGGGGACACCTAATCTCTGATTAATCCTGAAAGGTTCATCTTATTCTCTCTGCTGGAACTAGATGACTGAGTTGGAACCAAAGCAGCCAAAGTCAAGGTGCTAAAGGTAAGATGCCAGTTCTAGTCTATGAACCAGTGCTTCTGGGTTTGAGAGAAGGTCAGGGGATAACTCTGCTGGACAGGAGTGAGATGGGTAGAGCTCCATGTGTCATGCAAAGCTAGAAAGGCATAGCATTTCCTGTGCTGTTTTGGTCATCATATAACCCAAAGCCAACAGAGCTAAATCCCCCCAAATGTCTGCCCTGAGCATGAGACAACTGTTTTCTAACCTAAATTTAGTTTTACTTTTGAAGCTCCTGAGGTACACAATTTGAATGGGTCAAGCTCCTGGCTTCTTACGTTGATTAAATTATCTCCCATTCGATGGCTAACTTCGCTTGCCCTGTGTCTGCCAACTCTTACAACTCTTCCATCTGTAATTTAGGAGGTTCCATGAAGAAAGCTCAGGGTTAGTGGTTGGGGAAGCACAAGCTAAGCCATCAGCCCTTGGGAACAAAGATTAACTTCTGGTGGAAGGAACAGGTCAATTTGTCTGGATACTGTGAGCAGCAAGGCAGGGACCCTATGAAAAAGAGAAGAGAGATTTCTAAACATTTTGAGAACTCCATCAGTAGGAGATTGGGATCCCACGAGGAAAAGGACTTTGTTCAGGGGAAGCCTCGACCTGATTTAGTCTGAGCCTGTGAGAGCTTGTGGCCCACTCTGGCCCTCTTGCCCGGGGCTCAGCTTAGTGGGCAGCACCCTCACAAAGGCAGCTCACAACTAGGCAGTGTTGTGTAGTGGAAAGAGCGCTGGACTAGGAGCCAGGAGACCTGAATTCTAGTGCAGGCTCTGCCACTAACTAGCTGTGTGACCTTGGGAAAGTCACCTGATTTCTCTGGGGCAACTGTAAATGGGGGGTTAGTCGGGCGATCTCTATGTTCCCCATGAGAGTGTGGTCCAGGATCCTACTCTATCCCTCCTTGGCCCTGTGCTTCCAGGGATGGAGCTGGGAGAAGGGAAGGTGGGAGAGAGGGTGCAGAGGGAGCCCCAGGTGCTGTGAGTCAGGACTCCACTTTCTCCTTCTTTTTGCTCTTTTTCAGGAAGGATGGGGTTCGGAATTTCTTTTTCTTCTTTGAGGGAGATTTGGAAGGTGAGCCCTCTGGGGACATGGGGCCGCTGGTGACCGACTCGGTTTTGTCCTTAGAGGTGTCAACATCCGTGTCGGCATGGGTGGTCATCTGGCTTAAGCCTTTGCTGAGAATCTCCTCTGCGGTCTGTTCATCCTCCCTCCCATTGACCACCACCCCTTCTGGCTGCGTTGTGTCGGGCTCTGTGGTGGCTTTGCTTGTTTCTGTCTTCTTAGCACCTTCTGGAAAAAGAGCAAAAGACACGACCCATAAGATGTCATTTGGGTGAGAGCTTCCACCTGGGATTACCAGAACCACTTCTAGGCAATTCTACAAAGTCAGTCCAGAGCAGAGGGAAAGCGGGCTGATGTAGGGCGGGGGCAGGCAGGGCTCTCATCCAAACCTGCCCCCCTTCCACACCACCTCCCCTGGGAACAAGCCCTCGGCAGGTCAGTAACTCTGGGTTCTTGTCTACAAATGCAAACAGGTAATGGTATCCAAACATGGCAGGGGTCCAGCTAGGGCCCAGCTGGGAGCCTTTCTGGGCACAGAACGAGGGAACAGACACAGATGAGGACAGGCTGTAGGAGCCAGGAGGACAGTGTCATGTACAACTCAGTGGAGGTGTCTAAGAATGGTAACTGGTTCAGTTTCCCCAGTAAATGTATGGACATTATATATTTTCATATCCATTTCATTTCCTATACAAGTGAGGAACATTTAGAAGAATGGAGAGTTACCTTCTCCATAGGCAGAGAGGGGAAGGCAGAAGGAAGATGGAATTCTAGAAGGACATGGACCCTGTGTTTCTAAGATATAAGGATTAACCAAAAGGGGAAGATACTTGGTTGGCCCATCCTAGCAGCCACTGCCCCACTCCACACCCCAGCTCTTTAACCTGCCTGGAGAGAACCTGCTAGGAATGGCTCCATCTTCAAGGCCAGAACTGCTTGGATCCCAGAAACAAAGCCCGCCTGTGGCCCTTTTTCCCTCCTACCCTCACTCCACCCTGCTTCCACGGGAGCTTTGAAATGCCTGGATAGGGAGGGAGGAGGCCCAATTACAAAACCATAGACTTTGAAAAGTAGAAAGGGATATAAAGGTCATCTAGCTCACCTCCTCCCCATTTTACAGATATGAAAACTGAGTAAGCAGTAAAAGAGGAGGAGACATCGGTATCCTGACATCCAGTTCAGTATCCTTTTCACTACAGTTAACTGAAGAGTGTGAGGGTGTTAGTGTGAGAAACAGTGCGCCACAGAAGGAGCCCTGATATGCTCTCCTGTATGGGAATGTAATGGGGACGGGTAAGGCTGATGTCACAGAGAGAGTGGGTCATGATGGGCTTTAGGAAGAGGCTAGGGGTCTTGACAGGGGTAACGACCAAGGAAATGTATGGTTACATGGAAGATGGGGCAGGGAGGGGTGAGTTTGGGGAGAGTTAGAATGGACTGGTTTAACTATCTGACAAGGTCTTATAATGAGGTCTTTCATAACTTCTGAAATTGGCTAGGTAAGTCCAAATCCTCTCCCAGGTGACTTCTGAGGACTGCCTCTCTCTTAGCTCCAAAGACCTTGGCCATCAGCTCCCATTCCTACTGTCCAGCCCATGTTCTGTCATCTGCCAAGTTCCCCAAAGGTCTTGACTCCTATAGCCCCTACTCTCCTCCTGGCATGTATTCTTACAGCTGTTACCTGGCAGCACTCTTGAATACAGCAAACCAGCAGACACAACCTTCTCCCTGTCCATTCTCCTCACTTCACCTGCTATTTGGATTTGTCAGTCTCTGGCCCCTTGACCCCTTCCTGTGACCTAACCTATCTCCCTCTGTCTGCAAGGCCCTTCTCTCTCTTGTGTCCCCAACCTTCACCCCATTTAATGAATCAGCTTGAGTGTTACCTCTTCCTTCAAGTCTTTCCTGACTCCTCCCTACTTCCGAGTAGAATTGATCACTCCCTCTTCCCTGCCCCCACTATATAAACTTCCAACAGAGATACTGTAAAACAACCACACTTCCTTGTTTATGCCTATCTCCCCCTCAAAACTGAAATAAATTAGGGCTCTGTCCAAGGATGGTGGCCAGGAAACAGGGGAGAAGAAGGAGGAATTCAGAGAGTGGGTAATTTGAAGCAAGACTAAACTTGGCAGCCAGGGTCCACATCCAGACCCCTGTGAATGGAGAGACAAAGGGCTGAACGGCTTGCAGAGCGTGGAGGAGGAAGGGAGATGCTTCTATAGGGAGGTCCTGAGCTTGTTTGGACATTTCATCTCTTAGACTTGATGTCTCACCATCTCTCAATGTCCCTTCCAGAATGTTCATCCCCCTAGCTTCCCAGCCACTACCCCTGGATAACCCATTCTACTCCTGTCTGCCAGTCCTACTATATATTGCCCCAAGGTCTGGCTCAAGCCTCCCTTGACATTTCACAATGATCTTGCCCTCCTCCAAACCTACTGCCAATATATTCATTCTACACTTGCATGTGTCATTTCTCTTTTTTTAAGAGCCCACACGTGGGAGTGGTACCCTTCCACACTGACTCTGGGCTGGCCCTGTGGCTCGCAGTAACCAATAGGATGCAGAGACACTACCACTGAGCCACCTCAGGTCTAAGCCTTGAAAAAGCCTATCAGCTTCTGCTTTTATAAGTTGGGGAGCCCTGAGCCATCATATATAAAGTCTGTCTATCCCGATGGAAACACACATGGAGAGGCTCTACAACCACATGGAGAGAAACAGAGACAGAGAAAGACAGAGACAGAGAGAGACAGAGACAGAGAGAGACAGAGATACCACCCTAGTGTTCCAGCTGAGCCCAGCCTTCCAGCTGTCCCTGCCATGGCACCTGACACGGGAATGCTCCATCTTGGAAGTTCCAGTTGACTGAAGTTCCCAGATGACTGCAGCCCCAGCTGACATCGGTAGAGCAGAAGAACCATCCTGCTGATCCCAGTCAACCCACAGAAAAACTAATTTTCATAAAATCAGTTCTTATTATGCACCAAGATTGAAAAATTATCTATTACTGCATAACAAACCACCCCAAAATTGAGCGGCTTAAAACAGCAAGTGGTATATCCTCTCTCACAATTCCAAGAACACAGTGCACAATGAGAACCCATTTATCTAAGCACGTTATTCGGCCCTCTTATATTCGTTAGCTCATTTAATCCTGATCATAATGCTGTGAGTTAGAAAGGGCAAGGATTCATGTTGTTTCTCCTTTCTGCGGTGTTTCTTAGTGACTTATTTGGGATAGCTAAATTAGTAAGTGGCAGAGCTGATCTTCTGATGTTAAATGCAGGGCTATTTCTTTGTAGGCATAGCCGGTGGTCCTGAGGGATCACTGGGGGATGGAGTCAGCAGGAGCAGGGACAGTCAGGAGCTAGTCAAAGAGAAGGCAATGACAGAGATGGCCAGATTTGAAGGAAGAGGACCTAAAAGACTCTCGTTCAGAGAGGCTGGTGGGGTAGGATGCAGGGAAGCAGATGCGGAGTGACACTGAGGTGACTCAGCACAAGAGGACCTGAGAGCATGGTGACACATGGAACAAAAGCCATCCCTGATCTGATGGGTGAGGTAAATATGAAACTGCACATGTTGCTCAGAGGGTCAGCCCTGTCTTCTCTGAGGAGTTGGGCAAGCCATTGGGCAGCTGGCCAGGGCTACCAGTACCATTTCACACTGGTCACCTGCTACAGCTTATGCCTCATCTTGTGGGGTCTGTTCCAAGGAGGCCCACACTCCCCAGCTCTGTCAGCATTACAAGAAGAGTCTTCAGGGAAGACCTTCACTTTCCTAACAACTCAATTTCACTGTGCTCTCCACAGGAGCACATAGTATATAGGAGAGAAGGAGGAATCCTGCTGCAGTAGGGACGATGTCAGGTGGTGAGTAAGCAGTTACCCCACCCATCACACAGCCCTCCTGCCTTCTGTTCCACCAAGCAGCAGAGGTAACTCCAAGGGGCTCCCAGAAGCTAAAATGAAATTGCCAGCCCTCCTCTCAGTCCTGACAAGAGCTTCTTCTCCAGTCTAGATTTCCTTTGTGCAGTAGGTATGCATGCCCCGAGGGATGTTGGAGCTGGCAGTCAAGCCAGGTGCTCTATGCACACCTATAAGGTAGTGGTCCCTAGGTCATTCAGGCTCTGGCCCACAGCCCTATAAGAGGTCATGGCTTCTTAGAGGTGCCCATGCATTCAGAACAGGGATGTAGATGTACTCCTGAGGCCATAAATACTCTGCCACAGGGCATGCCCAGGAGCTGGCCATGCTGCGCATTCACTGTGGGGGCTTGTTTCTTCTGGGTGGCATGCTCTGTGAGTATCAGTGTGTGTTTTTGCATGAGTGCCCTATGTGTGTATATCCTTCAGGGAAGTCTTGTTTATGCATAAGACATATGAAATTGGTCATGAATCTTGTAGTCAGGAAACCTCCCGAAGGCAGGGTTGTGAGTTGCAAAAAAAAATGGGGAGAAATAAATTTCTTTTGAAAAAGTCCTCCCTCCCCCATTGCAAGTGTGGAGTGAGTTAGTAAGCAGCCTCTCTATACTTACTACAGAGACAAGTATTCAGAATCGGAGGAAACTCCTTTGATGAAGGCACAAATGGGAAGAGAAAGGAAGACATTGTGGAGACAGGTTGACAACACCACGATGAGACACAACGAACACAAACAGTTGGGGGACATCCACTTGGGGCTCTGGCCTCAAGCAGATGGGTTTCCTCTGGCAACACTGGGCCTGCACACAAGGCAGTAATTTGCCTATAGAGGGCACTAAGGGGTTGGGGGCTTCTAGCAACTTCCACAAATGTGGCCATTCTACCCAGGAGGGAGAAGATTCCAACAGGCCACTAAGCTGCTGCTCCCTGCACAGTGGTCCAGCCCTCTGTGGTGGGGGCTCTAGGGGTCCAGGGAAGAGCATTCCAGCTCAGGAGTAGTTCTGGGAGCTCATTAAAGACACTTTGAGGATATAGGTGGTATGGACTGTAATACTATTATTACCTATCACATATATTTTTAATCATAATCATAATAACATCTTACATATAAATCATACTTTATTCTTTCAAAGTATTTTTCACCTACAACTTCCTTTATGCATATAAGAACCTTAAAAAGGGAAAATAGTAGCCCCATTTGACAGACAAGGAGACTGAGGCACAGAGATTATCTGATTTTCTAAAATTAGCAGCTGAATTATTATTAGTTAGCAGTTGAGTTGGGCCTAGAACTCAGTTCTCTAAACTAGTAGGTAGTGACGTGGTTCTCAGCCTGGGCTATGCATTTAGGTTCACCTGGGAGATCTTAAAACTCCAGGCTTCACTCCTTCCCGCCCCCACCCCCAAACCATTTAGCTCAGAACCACTGGGGGTGGGACCCAGGCAGGCATCAAAATGTTAAAGCTCCCTCCCCACCCCATGATTCCCAAGTGCAGTCACGGTTGAGAATGACCTCATCAGCCTCACCTGAGAGCTCCTTGGAAATGCAGAGTCTCAGGTCCCACCCCAGACTTGCTGTACCAGAATCTTCATTTTAACAAGACCCCTAGGTGATCCCTGGGCACATTAAGGTCTGAGCCCAGGGCTGGTGCATCTAGAAAGGCCCATCAGTCAATCCAGTCTGAGTTCGAGGTGAGAAGGCTGTAAGTCAGTCACGAATTTATTTATCATTGCTTAAACCGTGAGGTGCATGGTCACAGCGTGTGAATGGAACATGCTCAAGTTAGTAACCCCTATTTCAGATTCCCTGGAAATGGCAGAGGGGAAGCTTTTCGGTTGTGAGGGGCAACACCTGTTGAAAGGCAGGTACCTGTAGTGTCCACACCTGCCCCACCTTCCATACAGACCCCTCTCCCCGCCTGTGGATGCACCTCCCTCCCTCCTGGCTGCTCAGCTCGACTCACCGCCTGAAGACTTGGAGGGAGAGACCACAGGGCTCTTTGTCTCCAACTTCACTGGACTCTGTGCTGGAGAAGCAGGTGCTGACTTTACAGGTGAGCCGGGCTCCTCTGCAGTGGTTTCTTTCTCTCCTGAAAATACAGAAAACCACCTCAGGATAGGGGTCAAGCAGAGGAGAGATGGACAGAGAGAGAGAGCATTAAAAAAATTGCTTTCTTCTAGTTGGCCCTCACTCTCCTGGCTGGAGTTAGCTGCTCTCTTAACTTCTTGTTATTTCCACTACATCCTGGGGGAGGCCAACTGGAGGGGTCAGTCCTGTTCTGTTTCCTCCAAAGCACATCCGTCTATGGAATATGTTGCCCCTGGAGAAGACATCAAACCTGCAGGAGAGTTCCCACTACGATTGGGTAGAATGTAGCTCATTTTTATTTATCTAATTTACATGTTCAGTGCAAACAATGCCTAGATATAAAAAGCACCATATTCTTCTACCTACTTTTTCAGTTGGCACATTAGAACTCTGAGCAAGCCAGCGAGGTTATCCCAGTGCCTGCTAGGCACCTAGGAAGATGTCTGACTCTGGGTGGGGAAGGGGATGGTGGAGGAAGACCCTGCCCTGAGGGAATGAAAGCCTAGCCTGGTAGACAAAACCAAGAGTTGAGTTCTGGGTCTCAGCCCCCAAGTGCTCCAGAAGCAAAGAAAAGGGACAGCTCAATGTAGGGGGTTGGGAGAGACAGAGCGGGCTTCTTAAAAGGAGGGGCATCTGAGATGGAGCCTGAAATGTAGATAATTTTGGATCAGGCTGGCCTGGAAAGGAAGCCATGCCAGGAAGGGACAGGAGCATGAACAAGGGCATACGAACTATCATGAGTATGAATATCCATCTGGGAGTCAACAGAGAGAGATGGGCTTAACGGAAGATTCTGAAATAAAGGAGTGAGAAAAAGACAAAGAAGTCAGCTAGTGGAGAGTTTTGATTGCCTAAAAAGTTTATACCAGATTTGAAAGATAATAATTATCACTATTATGATTATCTATTGTAGCTAACATTTATCTGGTGGTTACTGACCTACACCGTATTCACAGGCACTATTCTAAGTATTCTACAAGGATGAACTCTTTCTACCCAGCTGACAGAGTCTGATGAGTTCCTCAAAACACCGTGTAACTGTTAGACACTGAACAGTGACGGTCGTTATTGTGATTAACAGTATTATGCTAATAAGGATATTATTTGGTGATTGGGCAGGCAGGTCAAATTGAGGCTATGATGGGAAGAAAGAGAGAGAGGCAAGTGAGGATTAAAAATGAAGTAGAGCCATGGCTGGTGTGGCTCAGTTGGTTGAGCACTGCCCTGTGCACCGAAAGGCCACTGGTTCAATTCCCAGGTCCCGGTTGGAGTGCCTACAGCAGGCAGCCTATTGATGCTCCTCTCTCACAATGATGTGTTTTTTTTCTTTCTCTTTCTTTCTCTCTCTCTCTCCTTCCATCCCTCTCTAAAATGAATAAAATCATATTTTTTTAAAAAATGAAAGCAGAGGCTAGATTGAGCCCCAGGGCCCTGTGAGGGAGGCGGTGCGGGGGTGGCCTGGGTTCCGGGGCTGCTGGCTGCTCTGCTCCCTCTCTGGGCTTCCCCAAGCTCTCCCCTCCACCCTAGAAGATCTTGAAGCACTGGGTTCTTTACCTTCCAGTTCTAGTTTCTTCCTCTCCACCTCTTTCTTGTATTCCTCCAGCTCCTGGTCAGTGAGTTGGCTGAAGGGGTTGGGCACCGTCTCCTCTGACTCATCTTTGGTGTCCGCATCGCCCTTGGCCATCAGCTGGCTGTCTGTAGACTGAAAGTTAACCACAGAGTGTGTGTTGCTCTCTGAACGCCGGGGTTGGGGCCCAGGCCCGAGCTTCCTTTCAGACTCATGTGGCTGCCAGTGGTCTTGCTAGGGACAGCGTGGCATGCAGCTCCTTGGAAACAGCACAGGGCCTCAGGGTAGGGCTTGTTCACGCCTCCCTATGGCTACCTCACCCCCAGACCCAGATTCTTTGCAATTGCCTAGATGAATGTAGGGGATCCACCCTCTGCCCCAGAAATAAAATCAAAGGATGCTCCCAAGCAGAAGGAAGACACACCTTTATTGCAATCGTTCCTGTGGACGCTTGCAAGCCATCCCTATGCAAATACAGTCAGCAGCCCAAAGTCAGTCAGCCAAAATCAAGCAAACAAAGCTTGGCTCAACCAGCTTCATGCCAGCTGTTCCCCACCATGCCCCACCCCACCCTGCAAAGCAGCACAAGCTACAGCACACAGCAGTAAAACACACAGTGGCTTCAGCATTCTCAGTCCAGAGCGTTAGTTCTGTTTTGCACACAATCATAAATTACAAGGGGGCCAAGGTCCTGAATCTCGGATCTTCAACCGCCTGTACTGCAGGTCCCCATGGAGACATGGGAAAAAGTCACTGTTTCACCACCTCTGTGGAGCCCCTTGCCTGGGTAAGCTTGTGTAAGCTTCAGGAACCCTTTGACCTCTCTAGCTCAAGACGGACTAAAGTTCAGGCTCCACAGTCCTGTTTCCTGATCCAGCATTCTCACCTTGGCCTTTGTGAATGCAGTGCTCTGAAGCTGAGGAGGAGCCAAAGAAAGTAAAGCCCAGGGGAGGGGAGCCCTGAGCAGCTGGCCCACAACACTCAGGTCCAGGCCATCTTTCCCATGGGCTCCTTCCAAAAGGGAGCAGCACTGGTTCTATCTTACGAAATCATGGAGTTCAAAAGAGAATCCAAGACCAGGATTCCAGAAGAGGGGCTCCAAGGAGAGCATCTGGTATAAATGGCAGAGTTTTAAAACAATTTTGCCCATTGCCTTAGACTCTCACCTCCCCCCAGCCTCATGTGGTATTTCTGTCCTCGACCCTGTGGCACACTGGTGCTCCTCATCCTGGCTGAGCTGAGGTGGGATAAAGGTGGGTGTGATGACATGACCGTCACACTTCTCCTGCCAATGGACACCCACCATGTGGGCTGCAGCCTGACTGGAAATCATTGCATGGCCTGTTTGCTCAGCAGAGGGGAATGGTTCCTGTATTTGCCCCTTTCTTCCTGCTAAGGAAGATGCCATGCCCACTGCTAGTTTGCAATGAGCAGCAATTATTTCCAACATGAACCAGAATCCTGACCTTCACCCCTTTTGCTAAGCACTAGACAAACACTGTTCTATCTCAAACAAGGAAATAATGACTTTATACTTTCTAACTCTATGTGAGTTGGTGTGGGCAACTACCTGCCCCCTCCTATCGGTAGGAGCTTCAGTCCTTATATACATGCCTTCCCTCTGAGAGCACATGAGCATCATCTCAAAGCTACAGTCTCACGATGCCATATCCACACAGAGGCCAGAAATGCTCAGGGCAAGCAGGTCTGGAGCAGCTGGGAGCTGCCAGCCACATTTCTGTGATCCCCACTTTGCAAGATGCTAATAGAGGGCAGAGTGGAGCTCCATGGGGAAAGCATGGAAGTAGGCATCACTCCCATGGGCAGGCTGGGCAGCTGCTGGCCCACCCGGTGCCCACAGGGGGCAATTAGACACTGTCCCTGGTCCTCACAGCATCCGTTTTGCAGCAAAAGCACCAGCACCCAAGATCACAGGGGAGGTGGGCATGAGGACTCAGGGGTCCTGCTGCCCAGCCCCAGGCACTGAAGACCCAGAAGGCAAGCTCGTTTCCCCTCCAGACAGGGGCTGCCTCTGCTGTACCGGGCTTCGGCTCTTCTCAGCGATGACGCTCGCCAGGAGCTGGGACTGGGGCCCCGCTGACTTCACATCTTGTCGGTTTTGTTCTCGAATCTGTGTGGAAGGGGAGGGAGAGAAAGCTCAGTGTGCAGTGTCAGGCTGTGGAGTTTGGGAGGAGCATTCCCAGGGCATGCTGGTGTCCAGTGTGGTCTCTGACTTGGGTCTAAAAAGGTCCTCCAGCAGTGTAGGAGCCCCATATCCTCTATTTCTAACGCAGTCCATCCACTCTGACACCGTCTCCGTGTCTGTTTCAGAGTGAATGAGCAATTTATGTAAAACACCGGAGTCTCATTGACTCGGAGAAGGCAACTGTTAGAGGTGAAGAATAAAGGGAGGCATAGCTTATCCTTGAAGGAGATTCTCAAATTTTAATATTCCTATGAAGTCCCCAAGGGATTTGTTTAAAATGCAGATACCTGGGGCCAGCCCACACCTACTGAGTCTGAATCTCTTGGCAGGGGAGGTGACCCAGGAATCTACATTTTTAATAAGCACTGAAGAGGGGCCTCAGACCACACACTGAAACACAGTTCAGTGAGTGTATCTGGCCTACTGGAGGTGGTCGGGTACAACTTCAGATTTTAAAGTGACATTAGAAATGTAAGTGAACTGTAAAGCAAAGGCGGAGAAACACATATAAAGGATTTTGAAATCTCAGTCAAAAGGATAATAGCATAAATAGCTCAATTTGTGGGCAGGTCTCTTAGACACATCTAATGTCTATGGCAAGCACCTCTCTTGTAAGAGGGTCCTGCAGGACCACCCACATATAGCACTCAGCATGCTGCCTGGGACAGAGCCAAAAACTAGTTTCTTTCCCAGGAGAGGCATCAAAGGCGCATCCTGACCCTGTCCCCGCTCTTGAGGGAGAAGAGATGGTGAGACAACTAGCCGCCACCCTACCTTGTTCCGCATGTCCAGCACTTCTTGGGGGTCGGTATAGAGAGGCACAAATTGGTTTGGGTTTTCGATCCGTATTGGCATGCCACTGCTGGATTTCTCCACCTCGTCAGCCTTCATCCACTGCGCACACACAAGGCCAGGCGGGTGAGGCAAAAGAATTAGGCCCACGGGTCCTCCCCAGTGGTCCGCCCCACGCGACCTGGGCGCCCCGGCCTGCATGGAAGGCCAGCAGGCCTATACGTACACATTGTCTCCCCTCTGTGATGTCTGTCTCCCAGAGCAGGAAGGGCAACAAATGACCCCGCTGCCAAAGAAGGCCCCAGGTCAACATCATAAAGGACACTTAAGAGTAGGGTTCAGAACCTTGGTAACCAGCGTGGACAGACAGGCAGCCACTGAGCATTAGATGCCTCCATGTTAATTTGCATGGCTTCACTTTTTTTTTCTTATGAAGAGCTCTTCTATTTGGCTGTGAGCTACTTTAATGTTGATGAAAAATCAAACTGAGTCAGGGTGTGCGTGTGGTGGGGAGGAGAACATAATAGAAATGAACGTCCCACCCATTTCCTGGGCTCCCAGCAGACGTGCAGTTCAAATGTTGGATACCCGTCCTTGAACTTCCCAGAATTCCCCTCTGGGTGTGGGAGCAAGAAGCAAAAATCAATTGCTCCCCACTTTCATGCTGTTGGGGGTGACCTGGTCCAGCCATCCTCCAGAGCCAAACACAGTGCAGAGGTGCAGGGCACAAGGTGGTTAGAGACTCCGTGGGCATGGACAGCTGCTCCCAGGTGCCTGAGAGGAAGCCCTAAGGGGGGTTCCTAACCCGCGCCCAGGGGAGACTTATTCTGTTGTCCGATTTGAAAGGTGCGTGACCCACAAACGTAACCAGGCACTCTCCCCCAGCCTGGTCTCCCCAGCAGGGGTCCCCCTCTGCCGCCTTACTGTGGTCTTGGGCCGGGGGCTGCCCATGCTCCTCTGGACCTCGTCAGCCACGTTGACCCGCAGGTAGGTGTTGGGCGTGTTGAGCCAGCGGGTCTTTTCTTTTTGCTGCTTCTGGGCGTGTTGCCGCAGGGCGGGCACCGGGGTGCCGTCCTCCTCAAACACGAAGGCTGTGACTGTGGCCGGAATTTCCACCTCACTTTTGTGTTTGGTTTTCTCTTGCACAAAGGGGTAGCGGTATGTGTAGCCTGTTCTGTAGCCCTAAAAAGGACAGAAAGAGAACCCCTTAGTGGGGGAAATGGTCTGTATGCACCTGCGTGCCCCCCAAGGCACTTCACCCCCTTCTGTCTAATCACTGGGTTTAAACCTAAGTCTCCACAGTACAACCTAGACCTTGCTGCTTCCCTGGTGTGTCTCGGAATTGTTCCTTCCTTGGTGTCCCAACCTCTCCCTTCCTCCACCCCAATGAGCCTTCTGATCAGGGCTGAGAAAATCCCTGGAACCTCGTGAACTTCCAGAGAGCTCCTTATCTAAACAGAGCCCCGACTATGCATCTGGTGCAGTGGTTCCCAACCTGGCTGCACATGGGAACCACGTGGGAGCTCTAAAAATGCTGATAGCTGAGCTCTCCTCAGACCTGCTCATTTCAATGGGTGATGGTACGGTCTGGGCTATAGGGGTTTTAAGTTTCCCAGCTGATTCTAACAGCCAGCCCTCCCTTCCTCAACTCTAAGACTTGGAACCCTGAAATCTGACTCAGGAACATTCCTGTCTCCTAAGCAAGACCATGTGAGAACGAACACTCAGGAATCTTGGCATCTGACGGAACAATTCTTACTTCTGTCCATCTTCTCTAATTCTGCTTTGCTCTTTTTTGAATAACTAGTAAAACTGGATGTTTTAAATTACATTTAATGGCCACTTGAATCTCTTCCTTTGTAAATGGTTCTCTTGGTTCATTTTTCTGCTGAGCTGTTTTTCTTTTTCACATTGATTTGTAATATCTCTTTACATTATGTTGACTGTCACAGATGTTGCAAATATTTACCTCCACAGTTTGTTTTTCAGCTTTGTTTATGGTGGGGGGAGTGGTTTAGAAAAATGCTAATTTTGAATTTTAATGTAATCATATCTGTCAGTATTTGTCATCATGATTTCAGACTTTCCTGCCATGCTTGACAAAGTCTGCCCCAGCACAAGAACATCAAAAATATTAATCTAGCCTAGCTGGTGTCACGTCATCAGCTAAATTGCTAGCCCCTAGAAGAAGGAAGAATGTCTTAAAATTCTTTTGTGTCTTTTAAATCCCACTCCTAGGCACATCCCAGTTAACTACTGTAATGACTGATTCATTCAATCATTACAATAGGATATTGTTATAATGCTGCTCACCAGGAATAAGGAAATTTGTGGTATTATGTGTTTTCTGCGTTAAAGTCATAAGAACTAACTACGTAATAAGAGAGGCTCTGTGGCTCTGACTTTTGTCGGATTACTACTTCTTTTACCAACCAATATCTTCTTACCCCTTCTCCAAAGAGCACTCTGCAGGTACGATGACTTCCACAGCCCTGAGACGGGGGTAGCGAAGGCCATCTCAACTACTATTACAATGACCACAAATTCTAAGTCAAGTTGCCAAGCAATGAGGCTTCAACATTGTAACCGTGATGTTGGCAATTCTGATGCCCACCTAATGCTTCCTACTGACTGGCCCTGGGGCTAAGCCTCAACAGACTGGACAATGCAGGAGACTCACCAGGTTGTCCAGCATCCTCATGAGGGCCTCAAACTCGTGCTCCCCCAGCCGGCTCTTCTGCATGGGCCCGAAGGTGCTGCCTGCCCACTGCACGGAGCCCACCTCATGGGGTCGGTGTTTCTCCTGCTCCAGGAGGATGAGGTTCTCCACTCCCCCGGCGCTGGACAGAGCAGACACCTGAGGCACAGAGCAGAGCCCTCAACTCGTGTGTGCGCAGGTGCGTGTGTACACACACACACACACACACGCGCGCGCGCGCACATGCATTTACCTAAGCTCATGAGTGTAACAGAGAGTGGGGATAAGGGAAGATTAGAAACAGAAATGGGCTGGAAAACCGAGCTGTATTTGGCTTTTTCCTCCCAGAGGAAAAGCCACCCCAAATTTGTTGGGCATGAACCCATTCCAGGGAAAGAGCTACCAGCAGCTTCTTTCTCAATGTTACTTCTTAGAGACTATAAAGGACATAGCAAGTGTTAAACCTAAGACTAAAACAATATAGAGAACTGAAAGTGACCTGGGTTACAGACCAACTTCAAATTTTGATCATTCTGGGGGCGGTGGGAGCATGGGATTAAAAAAGGCTCTAAAGGGGACTTAAAGTCTTGTCTGTAATATTTTATTTCCTTAAGAGGAAAAGATCTGAAGCAAAAAGGCTGTTAATGTTTGTTAAATCTGAGTGGTGGGTAGCAGGTATATGCTATTATATTATTCTCTGCATTTTTCTGTGTGTTTGAAATATCTCCCACTTTTAAAAAAGTCACTTGAGAGAAACAGACTGGCTTCTAGGCCATGAAATATGAGTGCAGCCTGATGGCTGAATTAACAGGTCGCAGGAAGAAGGCGTCTTCCATGATGGGATCAGCCAGTCAAGGAAACCCGGAGGAGACGGGGGGAGTGCTGACCGTGCACAGCCGGGCACTGAGTAAGGGGAGGCAGCTTTCACCAACGGACTTAGAGTGTTTGTCCCACTGTCCAGGGGCACCCCTCGACACAGGTGGTCGCAGGCAAAGAACTTTTGAGTATCAGGGCAAGAGGTGTGTGTATACAGCAGGCAATTTAAAAATGATTCTAAAAAACATTCATAGATCTAACGAAGTCCCTTATTTTCTAACTCCATGCCCATATAATAGTACATTCTATTTACTCCTCATATCTGCCATTCAGATATAATTGGTTGTGATTTGGCTTCCTGGGCAAGTTCAGCTACAGAAAGTAGCTGAGCCAGGATTTTTATGCTTGTATCAATATACTAGCATTCTAATTAATATTTGATATTCCCTGTAAGCCTGCTCCTACTGTATAAGCCTTCAGAGTTTCAGTTTTTGTGACAGTTGTTTTTGTTTGTTTGTTTTGTTGAAAATGAAAGGATATACTTCAGCTTGCTGATGAACACAGATCTATGATCCCATGAGGATCCAGGACACACCCTAGACTGTGTTAAATTCACCAGTGTAACAAGTGGCCCCTATGAGACTTCCTGGAGGCCAGAGGTTCCCAAGGAGACCTCATCACCCTGTGAAGAGAAGGAAGCTAGAGCTCTAATTTCCCACACCCTTTTTACGCAAGACATGTGTCCAATGGAAGGCTCTGTTTTTAACCCTGGTAAAGATAGAGGCCCTAGAGGTCATTTATTCCATTCTCCCACCACCAGTTAGAGTCCTTGTCTGATTTCCCTAGGAGGTAATCAGCTGCATGCTTGGGGAGACACCTATTGTACTCTGCCCAAGTTTTAGAGGGTCACAGTGAGTTGACACAGGTTACAGCAGGTTGAAATCTGCTGGTCCCAGTTCTGCACTCTGCTGCCACGTGTGCTCATTCTGAAGTCCCTCTCGCCCAGCACTGAGGCTCGGGCACCCTCAGAGGTAGTGAATTCCACCTGGCTGGTCAGTTTACCTAGTTCCTCTTGGACCCCATCTTGCCTAGGCAGGACTTCAGCCTGGGACCCGAAACCCTGACTTGAGACGCCAGCGCTCTGAAAAGAGGTCCTGTCAGCTGACCCTTCTCACCAACTCTTACTGCCCTGAGAGGCAGCGCAATGCAGTACAGTGTTTAAGTGTACAGCCTCAGGCACCAGGCTGCCTGCGTTTGAATCCTGGCTCTGCCACTTACTTACTGTGTAACGTTGGGCAGTGATTTACCCTCTCTGTGCCTGTTTGCTCATCTGTAAAATGAAAATAGCACTGCCTACCTCATGATGATGATTGAAGGTAGTGTTTGTAAGGCACTTAGAAAAGCACCTGGTGCATATAGAATGCCATATAAGTGTTTATCACAAATAAATTATGAGGCTTTACCATGGAGGACTGAGAAACAATATCCCCTGGGTACTTGTGGTTCATGGAGGAAAAGGCAGCCGCCCACATCCTTGCAAGTGCTGCCTCCTCCCACCTCCCTCGCCCTCCACTGGTTTCCATGGTGATGGGTAGCAGATGGAGAACTGCCTGAGCTTCTTCCCATCTGCCTGTAAGCAGAGCAGGGAGCTGCTCTCTCAGCTGGGGATGACCCAGTTTCCTGGAACCCTAAGTTGATGGGGAGCAAAGAGAACACTGTCCCAAGAGGACAAAATAGGCTCTTAGCCTTGAACCACTAAAATGACCACGATCATGTTTGCTTATTTGTCAAAGTCACTGAAGGAGAAAACTAAACCCACAATGGAAAGAGAATTTCAGTGCTGGCCCTTCAACCAGAAATGACCTGGCCAGATGCTGGGATCTCAACAGCACTTGCAAACTGCCAGTACCTGGGATCTTCCATGCCTTAAATCTCTGGTCTAACCTTGCCGGGCTTCCTTCCATACCTTCCAGCTTTATTTCTCCCTATAGAAGCCTCCCTGCTCCCCCAGCTAAAAGGAGCCACTAGAGCTTTTCTGGGGGTTATCTGCCTTCATTGCCTGATGCACTTTACCAAGGTCACATCAAACCAGTCTTAACTGAAAAGAAAGTGGCAGCTGGAAGAGCCAAGAGAAGCAGCTGGTGGACTGTCAGCTTGGCCCTTTCATCTCCACGTTTGCTAGGTGGCCATCCTGCCTTTGGTTAAATTGCACGGTGCCCATTTCTGAGGGTCTGGAGCCTAGGACAGACACCCTTCACCATGGGGAAGTCCATGGCATTCCTCTCCATTCATTCTTAGGGCAGGGCTGTCTTTGCAAAGAGATAAGAACTATTCCTCATGAGAGCTTCTTTTTCAGAAGGAAGGTGGGGAACTCTTAAAGAGCTCGGATGTGGGGTAGGGAAAGTGGGCATATCTGCTAGGTTCCTGCATCAGTCAGGGGTCAGAGCTCAGGGCCAGCATCACCGGTTAGGGAGCAAGAAGGCCACCACATCAGCAGGGTACTGCTTTGGTCCTATTCTACCTTCTCCTGTTCTGACCATTGCTGGGTGTGTTTTTTGGGGGGTAGGGATAGGGGGATAGTCTCATACTACCTCCTCTAACACCTCTTTATCACTGTCTTAACAACTATCCTCTCAACATATTCCTTTAAAAATCACTGAGAAAGGAACCACTTGTGGAGCCTTCATTAGGGATGCTTCTGGAATAATCTTCTTCCAGTAACTCCCAAGAGAAAGGCAGGTCTTCTCCCTGGGGTGCTGCTGTACCCAGACCAGCCAGGTGAGGGCAGATGGGACACTAAAAGGGCCCTGAAGAGAGCTGACTCATCCTGGAGCAACAAGACTCCCCTTCTGTCAACTGAGTACCCAATATGCCATCAGCAACACCTCTCCTTTGTCTGAAAGGCTGTCTTCTAGGCCCCACATCTGCAGTTGAGGAAACAGAGGCTCATAGAGGACGAGTCCCTGACCCAAGGGCACACAGCCCAGAGTTGGATGAAGCCCAGTCAGCTGTGCAAGGCCCCCTACACACCTCTCACATCTTGCCACACTGAAAGGAGCGTGTGCTAGCTTATCCAACACCACCAATCCGATAAAGCTGTAGGATTTGTGTCTATTTCCCTAATGCTTCTTCACCAACTCCTTTAGGGGTCCCATGACCACTGACACTGCCCCCTGCTTCCACCCAATTTCTCACTGGTTAGGAGAGCTTCAAGATTGGCTGTCTTCCTGGCCTTGGGGGTTCCCTGGTGTTTAGCTCCTCATGTCAACACTCTGCCTTGACCTGCGCTCCACTTTTCTTTCTGGACTTGATCATATTCATGGTCTTTGCAAACTAGTGCCCTCAGGGGAAGAGAAGAGGAGGGGAGGGGAGGGAAAGGAAGGGGAGAGGAAGGAAGGGAAGGGGAGGGGAAGGGAGGGGAGGGGAGGGAACCTGTATGTGTGGTGTCTATTGGGCATAGCCAGATGTAACAGGTATATCCCAGGTAATATGTGAGCATGGTAAGAACTTTTATCTGTCCTATTATGGTTCCTCCTCCTGTCCACATGATGAGCCCAGACAGTTCCCTATTCTGGGCACTGACCCCCAAGAGTGGGTGTTGGTTGTTAGACGATGGCATACATTCTTTTAAAGCTACAAAATTGCTTGTAAGTGTGAAACGTTAGATGAATAAGGTGGCCCTGAGGCAGAGACAGGCCAGGCTTTCAGATGGCTGGGCTCACAGACCTCCCTGAAACACAGCTAATGGGGGCGGCCTTTGCTTACAGGCCACTGTCAGAGCCACTCCTCAGAGTCCCCAGAGGAACTTGCTCACCTGTATCTCACATGCAGCCTGCAGGTGGAAGATCTTATAAAACGCCTCCTCCACGGTGTCACCTAGAGCAACCACGCCATGGTTTCTTAGCACCAGGATCTGTAGAGGAGCAAACGGCCAATTAAAACTTTAAGCCTTCTAAACTTTAGTTAAGGAGGAGAGATTTACATTTCATTCAGGTCAATTTCCATATCCAGTCCTGGGGCATTCCCCCTCATCTCCTAGTTTCTTGTCCCTACTCAAACACCCCGGTGTATCCCATGTGTAAAATCATGTGTGATTTTAACCCTAAACAATCACCCCAAGAAATAGAAGATTTATTTTAGTACTGAGACTAAATAGTTCGGTGGATTTCTTTGGGCAATTCCTGAGTTTTTAGGTGTTGGAGAGCGCAGAAGTCTAAAAAACTAGTGTTTGTGTTAAAGTAAATGACATTGTTTGATGTCCAATATGAAGATCCAACCTCAAAAGCAACTCCTTGGCCCTGTAAGTTAGTCAACCTGGAAGTCAAAACCTGACTCTCTAAGAGGTTACTCTGCAGAAACAGGTGGGGAACCTGAGTCCCTGATGACAGGTCAAGTGACCTCACTGGACATTGGCTTTCTTCTCCATAAACTCAATGAGACCCTGGCAGCTCTAAGATCCTACAGTTCTATGAAAGAGGCCATGGTGACCTTCTAATCTAACTCACTGGTTTTACAGTAGAGGAACTAGAAGCCTAAAGAAATTGAAAGGTTCCCATCTATTTGGGGGCAGAATGGGAACTAGAACCCAGGTATTATCACTGTGGGTGTGATATTTCTGACTCAGCCAGGGACAGGCAGATAAAAGGAGGGAAAACTCAGAAGTAAATTTATCCCAAGAGCTTAATTCCCCGAGGTCCAGGTGAGAAAAATTCTTGGTTGGTTTTATCCTCGAGAACTCTCTGAAACCAGCCGATGCCCGCCTGGGAGCTGGGACATAGATCCATGTATTGGACCTGTCCCTGCAGACCTGGGCTGAGGCCTGCTCGTCACATCCTCTCTTGCAATAAACAGTGGAGGTTTTTCCTCTCAAGTGCCAGAGAAATGGAAAGAGACGATGACTCTGGCCCACAAGATTTTGCAGAGAACAAATGCCCCATCTTTCAAACTCTTGTAGCAGTTCACAGAATTGAACATTTCATCCCTCCCTGGGCGCTGTTCATGGGGCTTTAGAGACTGTCAGGAGAGAGTGGCAGGGATTTCTCCATGTCAGAGACGGGAAGACAGGGGCTCTCAGATGGAAATGACAGTGAGTGCCTTTTGAGGATGGGAGCAGGAGTCCATCAACCCAGGTTTGGCTCCTAAACTTCCTATACTTAGCTGACCACCCCCAAATATGTACTGTTATAAAATAGATCTTTAGACTTTGACCAAACAATAATGGGATTCTGTTTTTCTCTATCAAGTTAGGGGAAAAAAAGTGATAACACTCAAATATGGGGAGACCGCAGAGAAACTGCATTCTTATATACAGTGGCACCTTGGTTTTCAAATGTAATCCATTCCAGAAGACTGTTCGAGTTCTGAAACGTTTGAGTTCAAAAACCAAGGGATCCACAGCCGACAGCTAGGCCTCAGGACCTTGCCCTCAGTGGAAGCTGTGTGGCATGTTTGATTTCTGAGGTGTGTTCAAAAACCGAAGCATTTTCTTCTGGGTTTATTGCGTTCATAAACCGAAATGTTCATCAACTGAGATGTCCAAAAACCGAGGTACCACTGTACTAGATGTTGTGAGGTGGAGAGAACTTGGCCAATGCGAGATAAGGATTTTAAAATATGCATTCATAGAAACTGACCCTAAGGAAATCATCTCGAGCATATACATAGATGTAGCTGAAAGAATTTTCATCACAGCATTGTTTACATCAAGAGAAAATTTGGGGGGGAAAGCCCTTCCAATGTCCAATCATAGAGGATTGTTCAGGTAAATGGTGACACAATCATTCATACAATGAAAGATAATTTAATCATTTAAAAAAGTGATGTAGAAAATATTTAATACTATACAAAGGTGTTCACTGTAAATTGCTCAGGGAAAAAGGAGAATATATTCTATGATCCTAGTTTTGGAAATATATGTGAATATATTTGGGGTGTGTACCACAATCTCAGGGCAGTGCAATAGAGGGAATTCTATTTCATTTTTTAATGTACAATTTCTAAACATCGTCCAGTGAACATATGTCGCTTGTAACATGGACTTTTGGCAATCCCACCCCGAAACATCTTCCCAGAACAGCTGAGCCAAACCTTGCAGGTGGGTCCAAGGCACTTCTGCAGGTTGATCCGATCTGCTTCCTGCTCCATTTCACCATTGAAGTCATAATAGGCCATGTCCCCCACCAGCAGGGCGTTGTGGGAGACCGGCAGGAGGCCGCACTTCATGGCTGACACCTTCGTGAGACGGTCGAATGGTTAGTACCTGTAGCTCCCCCAGTGCCTTTCCTCAGAGGGGCACAGTCAAGCTCTACTCTGGGGATGGGGATGGGGACCCTTTGACTCTCCTCCAGCTGGCTGGGGTCATGCTTTCTGGCTGCTTCCTCTAACGTCCTTCCATCTCAGTTTTCACAGCAGCCACATCAATATATCACTTTCTAAATTGCTGCAAAGAATGCACTTTTACAGCTGCCAGCCTCCTGCTGTGCTCTTGTCCTAAGAGGCAGGGGCTGGTGGAGTTGGCACCAGGCTGGGGTAAAGCGGGGTCCAGGTCCCCTGGGGTTGGTTGGTGGAGACCCTCAGCCTTGAGGTCAGTGCAGAAATAGCCACGCTCCTCACTAACAGGGAGGCCCACGTGAAACTGCATTTTACTATCAACGAGGCAGTAAAGGTGCCAGGGAACAGAGTTAAAACACTAGTGTATCCCCATGCCCCATGCTCTGCCTTTTGTTAAAAGCAAGGAGAGGTTTGGAAGAGCCTCTTGGCCTTTTTCACTCATTTTGCCCCAGCAGTAAGCCCAGGCTCTGCACACTTGGCGCAAAGACATCATCCAGTCTTGGTCCAAATTCTGGAAGGTCTCAGTGCTCGTAATGAATGCACGTTGCTGAGAAAACCACAGGCCAGTGATGAGGCTGCTCTGCCCCTGTAGGTATGTGGCCTGGGGGTGGACACAATGGCGTAAAGGTGGAGACAATCAGAACTGGTTGTCTGCTGTCTTTCCAGGTGATGCTGCAGTGTCTTAGGCACACAGGGAGAAATTACCAGAGACCCTGAGGGAACAGCCTGCTCCTTGGGGAGGGGGGAGTCTTTATTCTACTCTCTCCCAGTTTTCCTTGCCCCCATCCCCAGATCTCAGCCAACCTGGGCTATGAAAAGTGAACAAGTCCAGGTTCCCAACATCCGATCTCCTATCAAGATCTCTCCTCACCAGAGCCCGGGCTGGGGAAAGGGGTGGGGCTGGGTGCAGGTGCCAGCCCTGGGTCCAACAGGCAGCCATGAGTAGAGAGACCGAAAAGGTGCAGTCACCTGGGTAGGTGCTGCCAGTCTGTGTATGTGGCGGGGTGAGGGATGCAGTGGGGTTGACATTATATACCTGTACCTTCTCTCCCCAAACCAAGACTCTGTAGTTAGAAAAATGGAGAGGATTCAGGTCCCCACATTGGGTGCCCCTTCTCCTCACTTCGGTGTGAGTTCCAGAAAATCTTTCCAGAACTGTTGAAATGAGGAGATTGCTACTAGCTTGGGGGCCTTGTCTTTCCTCAGGGGGCATCTCAGAGAAGCAGGTAACGTGGTTCGTGGCTGGCCTCCGGGAGTGAAACGCTGGCTGAAGAGCCCACACTCACCGCGGCCGTGGCCGGCGTGTGCAGGTGGATGACGCAGCGCACGTCGGGTCTGGCGGCGTAGATGGCCGAGTGCAGACAGAAGCCCGTGGTGTCCACTGGGAAGCAGCTGCTGCCCTTCTCCACCACCTCTCCCAGGATGTTCACCTTGATCTGGGCCAGGGAAGAGGAGAGACTTAAAGGCCAGGGGACAGCACTCACTCCCCTCCCAGCAGGTGGGCCAGCACAGCTACCCGCTGTATTCAGTCATCCACCACTCCTGAGCAATGGCTGTGCTCAGTGCTGGGGGAGAAAGAGAGCCAGCTCCTGCCCTCAGTGAGTGCCCAGGCCAGCAGGGAACACGGGGGCTAATGATTCAGCATGAAAAATGCTATAGCAGAGTTTGTCAAACTTTACTGTGCATCAGAATCACCTGGAGATCCTGTCAGAATGCAGATTCTGACTCAGCAGGCCAAGGATGGGGCCTGAGAGCCTGCCTTTGACAAGCTCCCAACTGACACTCAGGCTGCTGGTCCACAGACCACACTTTGAGTAGCAAGGTGCTGGACTAGAGTCATCTGTAGAATTCTCTAAAAGCAGATGGGAGGAAGCTTTAATCCTGGGAAAATGGGGGAAGCAGAGAAGCCTTCCCAAGAGAGTAATATCTCAGCTCTGCATTCTCTTCTGAAAATTTTTAAAAATTTTATTAAATTTATGGAGCGACACTGGTTAATAAAATTATATAGGTTTCAGGTGTACAATTTTATGGTACATCATCTGTATATTCCATTGTGTGTTCACCACCCCAAGTCAAGTCTCCTTCCAGCACCGTCAGCTTTTCTTTTTTTGGTTTACTTTATCTTTTGAATTAAAAAAAAATCATATACAAAGGTAAAGAGAATAGTATAATAAACACCTATTTATCAGTCACCCAAAGGCTAGGTCTTAAAGGACAAGTAGAAAGTAGTCACTGGCTTTATAATCTGCTTCTGACTCCAAGGGGCTAGCAGGCGTCATGACTAAAAATCCCAGGCTGGAGTGTGTGGGTGTGTGCGCGTGTGGGTGTGCATGCACACACGTACAATTGCTGATAGCTCTGGCTGGCTTGGCACACAGTTAGGCTGTGGTGTCCTCCGCTTACCATCAACAATCTCACAGAACATCATCAGAGAAGGTCACTTTTGACTGTGACACAGCAAGACAAAAGACCGATCCTTAATCATGTCTAAGCACAGACAAAACAAATACTGGGTAAGCATAAAAATGACCGGCACCTCCCTCCTGGCGAACAGGAGACCCTGGAGCTTCTTTACCAAGGGCAGCTTCAGCCTCCTCCATTCTCACCATGGGCCCCCGCCCCTCCCCTGCCTCATAGACTTGCCCCTGCACCTGACAGTGTTCTCGACAAGGCAACACCTCCTTCTCTGAACACTCCCCAAATCACCCAACACAAACCCAAATCCTGAAATGAGTCCCCTCCTGACACCCTCTTGCTGAATACGTCCCCTGGTCCCCAGGGTGCAATCTCCCTGCAGCTGGTACTTAGCTTAACGCATCCAGAAAGGCCTCCCACTCCCAGTCTTTGCGGTACAACCCCAGGCTCAGAGGACCAGGCACATGTCTTCTCCCTCCCACTGTGCTTGCTGCCTGCACCTCTCATTTGGTCTCATGGTGGCATCATGCTCTGGGCACTCAGTTTGTTTTGGTGCCTCTGCATCTTCTTGTCCCACCAGACTGTATGCTTCACAGGGGACAGGACAGCAGTGAGTAATTTGGAGGTGATCTATCTCTATAGAAGAATAGGGGGTGCTGTTATTTCAATAGGAGTGAGCAGTGAGATGCCAAACTGTACTCACCAGGCTGGATGCTGTGACTTCACTGCAAGAAACTCCCTTAGGGCTGATGAGAAAGTGGTCCTGCTCCTTGCTGACTCTCATCTAGAGGAAAGACATGGTTCTCGGTGGCAAGAAGGGAGGGGGTCATTTCCAAGGACATTCTGCTTGAATCCTCTCTTCTCTTGAATCCGCTACACCCAAATCTTCCTCTCAAGAACCTTTATCTCCCACCCCTCACCTAAAACCACGAGAGATGAAGAGAACTTGGCCTTTGTTTGGAACTAAAGAAATGGAGCTACAAGAAGAACCTCTTGAAGGTCAAAGGTAGCTCTAGAAATAGGACCCAGGAGTTCCCAGCTTCTCATGCAGAGAAACTATCCATTGGCCAGGTTACTTCAGGTGACCACAGTGCTTAGAAACCTTAGAAGTGCTCAGCATTTTGTCCAAAGGCCACCAGCGGTGCCATGACCATGCCTACAGTCAGGAGCTCTACCTTTGGATTTTGTGGGGGCCACACACAATGCCCCACCCCAAGACACTCTCCTCACCGTGACATAGGTGTCGCTCAGCTGGGCCCAGCCATAGAGGTCCAGAAGTCGGTAGACACTGCTGATCTTGCACCGCATGAGCCGTTCCCCCTTGGCCAGGTTCAAGGAGTCGGCTGTGTGGAGGTCATTGATGGGTGTCATCATGGAGAAGCCTGTGAGGGGACAGAGTGGGGACGGGGCAGCTCTCAGGGTCAGGGCCTCCCATCTGCCCCCCCTCCTTGTCCTAGTACTCTCCAAATTCTCACTGGTATTACAACTGCATGAGAGACTTCAATGGGCAGGGAATTCAACATTCTTTCACCTCTACCCAGGTGAGAAAATCCAAAAGACCTCTGCTTATTTGGGTAAGAATGGCATTGCTTTTGGTAAAAGAATCATGACAAGGCTTAAGGACGCAAGAAGAAGGGTTCTCAGAAAGCCAAGCTTACCATAAATCCCAAAGATGGACATTAAATAAAAGCAAAGATACATTTCTGAGTGCATACATGGCTATATTTCATCAGTGAGTTTTCATGAAGAAGTCACTAATCATTAGACCTGCTATTATCATGCTATACCATGTGATATAACTTTTTCTCTGATTTGGAAACACAGCAACTAGAACATCAAAGTCAGCCAGGAAGTAAATTCCTCAACTTTTTCTGACAAGTCATAAGCTTCCAGGTGAGTGTGGCGGTGGCTGGCTTCCGGCCTCAGCGGGCCTCATCTGCTTCCCTCCGGATGGGATTCTTCGTTCTCTATGGTTCTCTTTGGGAATTCTGTGGCTGCGAAAGGAATCTGGAAATGGACCTAGAGGGTTTGATAGTCTTGTCCTCAGGGCACACACAGGGTCTAGGACAGGGGTCCAGCCTATACCACTGACTATAATGACTGCTGCCTACAGGCCTCAAGAAGGCCGAAGAGGGCGCCCGAACCCCAGCACTCTGATTTGTCAGTGTCTGGGAACTAATAAGAGAATCAATAGGAAAGTGTTCTGGCTTAAAATGATGTCTGGCGGGGAGCCTCCCGGTGCTGCCACTCCCAGCATCCCGTTAAAAACTTTAATGGATGAAAGTGCTCTTTGGAAACTTCCGCCATCTCCATAAACCTCGCTCTTCCACAGTGTGATGTATGTCCTGGACCAGGTTTGCCACCAGTTGAAATAATGAGATGGTGTGTTAAGATGAGGGTGGACTGGGTGCTGTGGGCTCAACATAAAGCACGCAGAGCAAGCCTGGAGCACCCCTGTCGGGAAAATGCACCCAAAGGGCCTGTGCTTACCAGGGTGGTACACCTCCAGGGCATGTGACAGTAAACATAGCTGATAGGGACATAAGTGGTCCAAAGGTCCGTCTCGACAGGGAAGAAGGGCAATAACGAAACTCCAAAGTCAACAATTTCTAATTCAAATGTATGCATCTTGGATCCCTTCCTTCTCTGTGTGCATCACCCTGACAAGAAATGACCTATTTGCTTCATCCCAGGAGCAAGAAGGGAGGCATAGCAGAAGCAGAAGGCCCAGACAAGGCCGGGGGGGGGGGGGGCTATTGTTGGGAGGGTCTTCAGATCCAGAGTTCTCTGAATCCTTCTCTTACAAATAACTGTGGAGTTCCAGTGATGCCCAGTAGGACAGAATAGGTCTTAAAACACCCCATCGCATCCTCCGCATCCCGTGTCAGAGCCCCCCAACCCTGTGAAGATTATCCCACCCACAGGCTTGAGGGTGGGAGAAGGGAACAGAGGGCTCCCCAGGAGTCCCCATCCTCTGCTCTCAGGGTCTTAATAAAGAGAATGCTTACCCTGACAAGCCTCACAAAAGTTCGGATGGCTCAGCACCAGGTTTATGACTCAGATCCAACGGTGCCATTTATTCAAATTACTTAAGAAAACACAGCAAAAGACGAAAACCCACCAAACCCCCTGAAAGCTAAGACTAAAGGGCATGCTATTGAAAAAGAAAGAAAGAAAGAAAAGAAATTCTAAGGCAAACGGAGCTGGGCAAAGAACAATCTCTCCGGGCTTGAACTCATGACATTGTGACTTCACCTCTTTCCACTCCCTGACTCAGACCCCTGGGTGCACACTAATCAAATTTCCAGCCGTCCTGCTGTCCTCCTGACTGGTGCTGGTGACGAGACAATGGGAATGTTGGGCAGCCCTGCTTCTCCTTCAAACAGCAGAGTGTAAGGTCAGAGACATGAAAACGAAGGGAGAGGATATGACAGATATGGGAGACAAATGCCAGAGATCAGCATATAGATAATCAATATTGATCTAATAGAAAAACTTCTAGACTGAAAAGCAGCCTATGTCTATAAATTACAAAGATTTGCTGCATTCCAGGAAGGGGTGAGGGAGGAGTCCATAAAAAGAAGCCTACAATTATGTTTCCTGACAATATTTCTGAAATACAAGGATAAGGGGAGAAATCCACAAACACCTAGAAAAAAATTCTGGTTACCTACAAAGAACAAAAATTAGGTTGTTTCAGATTTCTCTGCTACAGCACTAGACGCCAGAAGACAATGTTACAGTAGGTTTGCAAAAAACAAACACTAAAATAAAGTGACATAAAACTGGTTAAAGTAAAAGAACCATCAAAAGTATGCCAGGCAAATATAAACAAAAATTAAACAGAAGTCATAATATTATTATCAAAGTAGAAGTCAGGGAAAGCAATATTCTTTTGGACAGAGGGCCATTTTGTAGGTCACTTTACGTGGATTAAAGGTTTAATCCAAAGTGAGGCTATAGTTACAAAGAACACTTATGCTTTCAAGAACATTTCACCAAGATATCCAAAGCAAAAGTTATCAGAAAAACAAATAGAAATGAACAAAATTCAAATACAATGGAAGACAACACAACTCTCATTTATAGCAAAATCAAAAACAATAAATAAAGATACAGATTAAATACTATGCCCTAGACATAGAGTTTATACCCATATATCATTTTTAAATTATATTATTAGGCCACAAAGAAAATCTCGATAAATCCCCAACACTAAATAGGCCACATTTTCTGAACATAATGCAATAAAATTAGACATTATCAACAAATCTTTAAAAGAATGTAAATTCAACCATTTGAAAATGAGAAAATACACTCTCAGAGAGCTCTCAGAATAAAAATAAAATTAAAATAGCAATCTCCTACCTAGAAATTAGCAATAAAGGAAATACAATGTATTAAAATTTATGGGATAAGACCAAACTTATACTCAGAGAAAAAACTCATAGCCTTAAATATCTTTATTATTAAATTACATATGAAAAGAAATCATCCATTTTATTTGTCTCTAGAAAAAAATATAAACAACAAAGTAAACCAAAAAAAGTTATGGAAAAGAATTAATGAATATAAAACAAAAGGAATAAATCGGGAAGAAAATTCGTAGAACCAATATGAAACTCAAGAACTGGCTTATGTGAAACAATCTATGATTAAACCAACATCTGGACTGGCTGATAAAGAGAAGGTGGAAAAACGTAGCACCAGGAATGAGAATGGGAGGTCAACTCATTCACAGCGGGAAACTTAAAAGATAAAAATAATATTCTAAATCACTCTCATAATTTTGAAAAGCTCCACAAAATGGACTTATACAAAACATATGACCAAAATTTACTCAAGAACTAGCAGAATAGATTTTTTAAAATCATAGATGAAACTGAGAAAAAAATGTTTATCGAAAATATTCCAGATCTGGATGGCTTTCCCAGTGAGTATAAATCTTCAAAAGACAGAGATTTCCTATCTTATTTAAACTCCATTAGGTCAAAGAAAATAAAGATTGCCCAAAAAGTGAGCTGCCAACTGATCTCATGTGTATGCAAAGGTCCCTGATGAAAGTCTAGCTAACTGAATCCAGAAGAGTCTTTCTAAAAGTGCATCAAGACCAGGAATGATTTATTTCAGGAATGAAAAGAGTTCAATATACAGAAATCTATTAATATAATTCATCTCATCAATAGTTCAAGGAAAGAAAAATCAATAAATGCCCCAAATGCATTTTATAAAATTCAACATCCATTGCTGAGAAAAACCCATATTGAACCAGAATAAAAAGATGTTTCCTGCACATGATAAAGAACAACCATCTCAAGCTCTTATGATAAAAGAATTTCCATTAAAGTCAGAAACACGACCAGGATGGTTACTCTCTAACCTACTGTTGAGCATTGTTCTGAGAGTTCTAACAGATGCAATGAAAAAACTGGACATAAACCAAAGAGCAGATGTCAGAATAAAGGATGCAAAATTACCATTATCTGCAAATTTATGTGATTTTTCTATATAAAAAAAACCCAAAATTGAATGAGAATACATTAAAATTTAAGAGTTTGATAAAGGGCTGGTTTAAACAGACATATCCAATGATTTCCCTGGATTACAGCAAAAATCAGAAAGAAAATTAAGTGGAGAAAGAGTCATTTAAAATAATAAAGTTACATAAAAATTTCAGGATAAAGTTATCAAAAAATTAAGAGGGCATATATGAAAACAACTCCTAAACTTTTCCCATGGACATTAAAGAAAAATAAAGTAAACAGAAGACAGATATCATTTATGAAAAGACTTAAAATGTATTCATGCAAATATTTTTTAAGCACCTACTATATTCCAGGCACTTTTCTAAGTCCAGGACACTGTTCCAGGATACAGCAGAGAACAAAACATACAAATACCTTTTCTCCTGTGGAGCTTACATTCTAATATAAAATTGTAAATTTAAAAACTGTCCACCAATTTAATCTATCCATTTAATGTAATTCAATCAAAATCCTAAGAGAAATTTTTTGAGGTGAAGGGGAGACTTGACAAAATACTTCTAAAGACATTTTAAAGAATCAACTTGTACAAATAGTTGGAAAAAACTCGCATAAGAATAATTAAGATGATAAACCACGGGAAGGTGTTCCTAAGCATGCAATCAAAAGTGAAAACAAAGAAAACTAACACTGGATTCACCTATGTGGAAATTAAAATGTTCAGCAATACAAAAACATCGTAAACAAAATTAGAAGGCAAGCAAGACACTGGGAGAAAACGGTAATATAGTCGACAGATAATAGAGAAATAGTCTTACTTTATAAAGATGTAAAAATCTCTAAGAAAAGAATACGTGAGTAGGAAGATTGGCAAAGGCCGTGACAGGCAATTTACTACAAAAAGAAAATCATGTCCAATACATATATGAAAATATATCCAACCTCAATAGTAACTGCACATTAAAACACAAATAAAGTAATTTCCTTGCCTGGCCAATCATGAGGATGAAACAAACGATGCTCCATACTATGGATCAGGATGGAGTATAAGGGCACTCTAGTGCACGGCTGCTGGGAATGTATATTGGTCCCATCTTTCTCCAGGGTAATCTGGCATTATGCATTAAAGTCTATAAAACATGCATATCCTTCAATCTAGCAATTCTACTTCTAGTGATTTATCTTAAGAAAATAGTCATAGATATAATCAGATTTATTCACAAGGTTGTTGATTGCATTGTTGCTCATAATAGCAAAAAGTTGGAAACAACCTAAAAGTACCAAAACCAAGAAATTGATTAGATTATGGCATATTTAGCCACGCCATAGAATAGCACACATCTACTTAAAATTATGTTATAGAACCATAATTTACCATGTGAAAATTAGTCAAGACATGTTAAGGCTATTAAATGTGTATGGTTAATGTGATTCCATTTTTGTTTGCATAACCTATATATGTTAAGAGAAAAAGGCTGAAAGGATATTTATCAAAATACTGATAATAGTTTCTTGATTATAAGAACACAGGACAGCAATTTCCCTTCCTTGAATATTTTCCTAATTTCCACCATAATCCTGTATTCATCTTGTTGAGGCGAAGTATTTTTTGATGTTTGTCTCTTAAAGGTTATAGGCAGAGTTTCAGAGCCCAGGAAGATGAGTTCATGCGCAGCCCTGGCTGCTGTTGGTTCTGGTCCATAGAGTCAAGTTGGCCTTTCCCTTGGGGCCTGGCGACACTGGCTTCAATGGCCTCCTCCTACCCTCCCTACCCCATCTCCAAGGGAGTGGCTCCGGGGGATTGAGGAAGAGCAGCCTGAGTGAGGGGATGCTGCTAGCACAGAAAGATGTTTTCTTCGGTTCTGTACCCATAGCTAAAGTTATCAAGGAGCAGAATCCTCACTCTCCACTCTCCACTCTCCACTCCTGGGCCTTCAGGCAGAGGCCATGTAAGGAACCCTGAATTGCAAGGCTCATAGAGTTATCCTGTCCCCTCCCCCCAGCGGAACCAGAACCAGGTTCTCCCTTGAGTCACCACAACCCCCTCCCCTCTCCTATTTCTGGGCATCAGGGATAATTCTCCTGTGGGTCTTTAAGTCGCAATGGCATCAGCAGAGCCAGGTACTTCTCTGGCCGCCGCTCAGCTCTCCCAGGTCTACTAATGCAACTGCAGCACTCATCCGGTAGCCTGGCAACCACGCTGCTTCTCCTGCTCCTTTCTCTCTTCTCCACCCCACCTCCTCCACCCTCTGCTCCTGGCAATTCCCCTGCTCCCCACATACTCATGGAAGATGTTGGGAAGACTGCGTGGGAGGTGCTGGCCATGAAGTCCGCGATCTGTCGCAGGGCCCAGATGTTGGAGGAATTGTTCCCCTTCTTCATCTGCTCCTGGATGAGGCCTTCCAGCTCCTCCCTGAAAGACTAGAAGCAGGCCCAGAGGCGCTGGTCCCCCAGTTCATCTCAGGCAGGAGACGGGGGGCCCTTCTTCCAAGTGCCCACCCCGCCCCAGGTCAGCTAAGCCAGGGCCACTCTTGGGATCTCTGGGCCCTGGAGGACATTGGGGAATTCCACTGGGGTTTTAGGAGCCTCCCCAAACTGCTATTGGGGGAGATTATGGGAATGGATCCTGCTCTCTTTGCCCTGTGGGCAGTACTCCGGATCCAGGTCCTTCCTGTGTCTGATAGTCAAGACCCCACCCCCATCGGACACTTTAAAAAGCAGAACTGTGCCATATTCTCTGTCCATTAGCCATGTCTATGGATTTTCTGGGCCTCAGTTTCCGAAGGATTTGATGACCTCAGGTCTCCTCCACTTCTGATGTCCCACTACTCTAAGCCTGGCCTTTCAGAACCATTGGGCTAAGAACAAAGCAAGCCTGTCCACCAGGTGGCAGTAGTGGACACTCAGGAGGAAGCAGAAAGCAGCTTAAGTGTTGGTGAATCTATAGAAGGACACAGCCTGAGCTCCTCCCATCCCCCCCACCTGAGACTAGAGTCCCATCCTTTGAGGCCTGAAACCTGGGTTGCTACTAACTGTCACTTTTCCTCCCACACCTGCCATCCCTCCTAGTCACACTCTAGGGTTTTTCTATCAAGCCAATGCTTTTAGCACCTCCTAAATTCCTTTAGGCTCCCCAACACAGTGTCACCTGTCACCGGGACCTCAGGCCCATCCCTCAGTGCTCCTCTGTGAGGCCTGAACATTCACTGTGTGCTCTCAGCTAGGGTCACACATGGCCCATGTAATGCCCTGGCTCCCCAAAGCACAGTGGGGGCTGAGGCAGAGCTCATCCCGGCAAGCACCTGGAGATGCCACTCTATCCCCAAACTTCCCAGCCCTTAGGATGGTGCACTGTTTCCTGAAGACCCCTAGCTCTACTGCCCTCAGACTCCCATTGCTCTTTCTCCCCCCCCTGCCCAAGGGCTTGTGCCATCCTCCCACTTCAGTGGCCCATTAGGCCCAAATTCTGTCCTTGCCTCAAGGATGAGCTTTGTGTCCATGCCAGGCAGGCACCAACTGACCTGTCTGGAGCTTTAGTGGGATGATCCTGACTTGCTCTCCCTTCCCATGTCCCTGTCCCGTGATCCCCCTGAACTCTCCACTCCCCCCACCTCCTGGGGCTTCCAAGCTCTCTTCACCCCTACCCCATGCATGCCAGCCAGGAAGGGGAGTCCCAAACCTTCAGCGTGGCACCCTCAGCTGGCCTTTGGCTTATACAAACTTGTTCATTGTTAACAGCTTTTGGTGAGGAAGAAAGACTGGAAACTGAGGCTCAGAAGGGGCCCTGGAAACCGAGGTGGGGCTCTTGTCTCTTAGACCCACCTCCTCCCACCAGGGAGCCAAACCACCAGCACCTAAACCAGGTTTTGCCATCTCCCAGTGACTAGAGAATGAAACAGCCTTGTCTAACTGCTGGGACCCTGAGCAAGGGGAAGACGGGTTATGTTTCAGGCTCACCCGCATGGATCCACCCGCGCAGCCCCCCCCCCCCCCCCCCGCCGGGGTCAGGCCCGCTCACCGGGCTCTGCAGGATCATGGTGACGCGCTTCTTCTGCTCCATCAGGTTGAAGTCCTGCCGCAGGTCCGCCGCGCGGTGGCGGAGGCGCATGTACTCGGGGTCGTCCTCAGAGAAGCGGTCACAGTCCTGCTGGCCCTGCGGGGGCGGCGGGGAGGCGGCCTCGGGGACAGGCTCCTCGCTCATTGTGCTGGTGGGTTTGCGATCCACTCCCGGATCCCTGCGGGGAAGGCAAGAGGGGGTGGGGGGCTGAAGGCCCATCGGGGTTCCCGTGTCCTAAAGCAGAGGGCCCTGCGACTGCAAGGGCAAACCTGGTGGGGACGCAGCAGAGCCGCGCAGACAGGCAGCCACCGCCCAGTTCTTCTGGGCAGACAGCGCTGCAGGCCAAAATTCTTCCCGAGGCATCACCCGCTGTGCCCCACCCCTTTTAATACTCCTCAGCACTTCCACAGCCTCAAAGCCTTTAAAAAATAGCAAGAAGCAACCCCTCCCAGAGGGTGCATTGGATGTGAGCCCGGAAAACCCTGGGTCCCTTATAACTTCAGGTCCCACCAGCTCCAGGACCACCTGAACTCTCAGCTTCTCTACAACTAGGATTTTGACCAGCACAGCCTTCCTGCCCTGAATCCTTTCAATCCAGGCAGGCACGGGCTGATTCTCTCGGCTTCCCTTTGGAGTGGCTGCATTTCCCAGGAAGGGGCCCGAGAAGGCTCTGAAGTAGCTCTCCACTCCATGAAGCACCAAGAACAAAGAGGTTTTGGGCCTAATGGACCACACCACCATGTCCCCAGGCCTGCCTTCACTTCTTAAAACTTAGCCCCGGAGGGCTGCTCCAGAGGTGCTCCCCTGTGTGGGGGGTAGGAAATGGAAGCACTGACTCTCTCACCCTGACACAGGGGCCTGCTCAAATCCTTTGATTTTGTGAACCGGAGGCATCCTTTTATGCTCCTTCCTTCCCTTCCCGCAATGTTACCTAGGAGACCAAAGTTGTGTGCAGAGCGGCTTAGTGGTTAAAAGCATGGACTCTGGAGAAAGACAATGAGTTCATATTTCAGCTATGTCAGTTAATAGCTGTGTGATCTTGGACAAGTTACCTAACCTCTCTGTGCTTGTTTCCCCATATGTAAAATGGGGATTGCAACTGTTTAGCTACCTCTTCGTGTTGTTCTGAGGATTAGATTAGTGTATATGAAGTACATACTTAAAATAGTGCCTGGTGCATAGCAAGTGCTACTAAGCATTTGCTCTTATTATGTGTTATTTAGAGGCTAGCATCATCATAGCATTAAGAACTCGAGTAACGAGAGGCTTATGATTCGATTGTAAACAGGTGCACACTAAATAACTGTAATTATATGTTTTCGTCCAAAAAATAATTTACTCTTGAGCTATATGAACAAAAAGAAGAGCATGCAGAAAAGACTGGTGAGGATGCTTAGTTCTCTGAGCAGATAGTGGGACATGTCAACCTGGAGGTCACAGGAAAGAGAGTGAGCAGGGTGCTGAAGATCGGAGGAGGCCAGCATTTGTTGCACAGGTGTGACATTGTAAAGAATATATCTGGTCCTTGTCCCCAGTTTTTAAAATGTCCAAAGACATTGGAAGTGTCTTCTGTTATTCATACTGAGCCTCTTTCACCAAAGTTTATGCTCATGTGGTGACTTACGGTGGGCCCTTAGGTAGCTTCAAGGGAAGGACGGGCCGCCAGGAAAAACCAAGCGCTTGATTAGGGGGTTGCAACTTCAGCCCCACCCCCAACCACAGAGGAAGGGGAGAGGCTGGAGCTTGAGTTCAATCATAATGATTTACACCATTATGCCTAGTAATAAAGCCCCCCTCTCCAATAGTGACCCCCAAGCCCCCTCCCCCATTAGAAACCTCTGGACACAGAGGCTTCCTAGTTGGTGAGCACACGGCTGTGCTGGGCTGGTAACACACCCGGATTCCACAAGGAAAGGGCACCAAGCTCTGCACCACGTCTCCAAGCCTCAAACCCTGTCTTCTGTGTTGTTTCCATCTGGCTGTTCCTGAGTTGGATCCTTTATAATAAAACTGTAATAACAATTACAGTGCCTTCAGTGAATTCTGTGATTGTTCTAGTGAATTCTAGAAACTGAAGGGGGAGACATGGAAACTCCCAAATTTACATCCTAGTCACTCAGAAGTGCGGGTGTCCTGGGGACCCCACTGTAGCTGGCCTCTGAAGCAGGGGCCATCTCGTGGGCAACCTTGCCCTTTAACTTGTGGCAGTTAACTTGTGTGCCCTTTGACTCTGGGTAGTGTCAGAGCTGAGATGAATGGTAGGAAACCCAGTGGGTATCAGAGAATTAGTGACAACAGTCGCAGGCAGCTTCTATTCATGAGTTGTTTTCAGTCCCAGAACCACTCTATGAGGCAGACATTATTGTCCCAGGTTTACAGATAAAGAAACTGAATCAGGGAGATTAACTAACTTGCTCAAGATCAGAGACAACAGTGGAGCCTGGGTTTCACCTAGGCCTGTCTCTGTTTCCAGATCTGCACTCCTCCACTCCACTGTCCCCACATATCTGTTGGGCTACCATGTGGAAGAGGGCTGATTCCTTAAGAGCCTCAGGATCCAGAGCCAGAAAAGCCAGCATTTGCTGCAGACAGGCAGATTCTAGCTGATGGAACGAGGGAGAGCTTTCCACCAGCAGGGGCTGCTCAGTAACCGGAAGATCAGACAGGCTGCCTCCTCGGTGGGGAGCTCTCTCCTTGGCATCAGGGTGACTCTGGAAGCTGCAGAGGGGCTTCTTCCCTGGTTGGAGGGTTGGACTGGTGGCCTCTAAGGTCCATCAGATTCCAGGGTAGCTCCTGAGTGAGCAGGATTGGGGGAGCTCACGCAATGACCTGAGTATCTACAAGCTCATGCTGGTGAGACAGACTCAACCAAAAAGTGTGCCCCGCCCTCCTCACCACCAAAGCTACTGACTAATTACCAGGAGGCAGGACCAGCCTTGTCCCAGGCTGCGTCTTCTCAGTGCTCAGCCTGTGTGCCCCGCTCAGCTCTCAGGGACGCTGTCCACATCTATAGGATTTCAAACGTCTGGGCGGAAACTGGAAAACACAAAGATGAAAGATATCAGGGTCTGGTCTGCACTGCCATGGCTCCGGCACCTGCTTTCACAGCACCATTGGGTGAAGACTTATATTAAGGATTGCTGGGAAATTCTTTAAAATGAACTTGAAATGAATTTTTATTTTAAAAGCAAATTATGTCCAAAAAAAGGTAAAGAAAGCTTTGTTATCCTTATGATTGGCCTCAAAATTCCTTTCAGAGAGAGGAAATGGAAAATCCCTTTGCTGAGGGTGGGCCAGGGAGGCCCAGAGGAGGAGGGAGGCTGCTCTGCTGGTGGAGGGATTGGAGGGGAGCCCAGAGGAGCCGAATGCTGCTGGACCAGAAGGGATATGACACCTTCCTCACACCCGCCCCCAAGTACCTCACTAACAGCTACTAAACTCACAAATGGGGTGTGAGGGATTTCGGGATGTAGGCCAAGAGACAAAAGAAGCCTGAAGAATATCACACCCCAGGCAAGGGGGAGGGTTTGGTGTTGCTCAGGCCAGGAACTGGTGGGTTCAAGACAATTTCACCTGGAGTGCAAGGGGGAGAAGGGCCCCTACCATACCTGGGTAATAGGCTATAAAGTACTACTGCAGGAGGCATGCAAAGTTGTTAATATCTTACAAACAAGGGCAACTTACTCCAAAAATCCTGGGGCTCAAGGTATTCAAAGGATTAATAATTGAAAAATAATTATTTTAAGGCAAGTGACAGCTGTCCATTTTCACTTGGAACACTGTTGTTCAGGCCCAGAGAAGCTTGTCTTATCCCTGACTCCACCCTACCCCACCATTGGCTCTAGGGGCCAAACCCTGCCTATCCTGCCTCACCAGCCAGATCAGCTCCATCCCTGACCACGTGCTGCCCAGAGCAGAGCATCTGGAAGGACTTGTCTCATCAGAGAGGGGTGAGGAGAATTCATCTTGGTAGGTACAGTGTGCCTGAGGGAGTCTGGGACACCAGGGCACCCAGGACTCAGCATTTCTGTACCAAGGTGGCCCCTGAGCCCCGTCCCGATGTTCATGCCTCTAGTTAGGGACTCTAGATAGAGGCCTCCAAAAGCTATTCTCTATGCTCTGCATGTCAGTGGCCAGCTGCAGCCCTTCTCCCGTTGGTCTTATTTTTAGCTAGGACAGGGTCACGACCACCACTTAATGCTGCTTCTGTTCAATGCCCACCACTGTGGGAACCTTCCTTCCCAGGGTGGCTGGCTCCAAGGTGGGGTTCGCTGACATACCTCTGGATGCTATTCTTTGGCTAGGTGGCCACTGATTCTCCCTCAGGACCAATCCTGCACCTAGGTAAGTTGTCTTAGCTGAAGCACCAGCTTCCTCCCCTTCCCCTGTAGCTCCTGCCACTGAAGTGTGAAGTTGTCCCTTAGCCTGCTAAAGTTTGAATTTTCAGAGTCTGAACTATTTCTTATGTCATTGAAAGAATTACTCTGCCCCAGAAGTGACTTGTACCATTCATGTAGGAAATAGGCATCTGACCCTCAGATAACTAAGTAAACACTGTACACAAAAATTCCCATCCCAAACTCCTCTGTGTTGACGTTCCACTATTAGAGCTTCATTCCTTGGTTTATGGGATTATTCCTTGATTAAAATGAAAGCAGCCCTGAGAATTATTGTAGGCAAATGTGTTACTTATAAACATTCTCCTGTGATACCAAAACTGTCAAATCTCTGATCACAGAGTCAGGCTAAGCAATGTCAGGACAGGCACCGGGTCAGCAAGTCTTAACCTTTATCCGATGAAAGGGAACTTTAGTTCCCGGCAAGGAGTGGGTCCCGCTGGCCGAATTTAAATGCTGACGGAATTTAAATGCCGTCTTTTAAAGGTTAAATACTCAGAAACCTAAGCATATATGTTCTTTTTTACAGGCAAAAGGAAAGAAACCATTATTTGTACAGTTGATCCTGGAAAATATATGGAGTTTGTATGATGCTGTCTTTTAAATGCCGTCTTTTAAAGGTTAATGGGGAAAAGAGAAGAGAAAGAGGCCTGATGTCAGGGCCACTCAAGAGGGTCCAGCACCTTGGGCAGAGCTGCCACCCTAGGTGAGCCTCTGGAGACTCGGGTTTGTCAACCTTCTGAGCCTGCATCTGCTATGGTATCAACGCCAGCATCGCCACCCACTTAGCTTTTGGTTTCCCCTGCATGTGATTCCACAGCCCAGCTTGCCCCAGCTTCCAGCCACCCAGGCCCTGTGGGCAGAGCTGAGAAGCAAGAGGAGGGCACCCCATACAGTGAGAACAAGGCGCCTGGCTCCCCCTAGAAGGCAAATCTCCTGGGCTGCCTGCTCCCTTCTCTCAGTGTGCAGTAGAGCTGGGTTGGAGGTGGAAGAGTCAGGATACGGGATTCCAACTCTAGCTGGCTGTCCACTAGACTGTAAACCTGGACAAGTCACAGGTGCTTAGGGGCCTTTGCCCACCTGGATGTCTCACGGCCACCTTGAAATTGACCTGTGGCCAACCATGCACCAGAGCCTTCCTTCCCCAGCCAGGCCTTCCTCTCTGCCCCCCACCCAACTAGCTCCCCTCACTCCCCTAGGGAGTCCCTGAAGGCAGCTTTGTCCCCTCCCTCTCTCATCTTGCACACCCACTGTCACTAAGTTCTCTGGTTTTATGTCCTAAATATCTCCCCATCCAGAGCACCACACCCTGAATCAAGCCCACATCTCTCCATCCCTTCATGGCCTCTGCCCAGTCCTTCTTCTCTCATCCCTCCATCCAGTCAGCAGCCAGAATCTCTGCTCTAAAGGTGCAAATATGGCCCATGCCTGTCACTGCCCTGCTAAACACGCATCAGTGACTCGTCACCCAGGCCAGTGCTGCTTTACCTTTTTTATTCTAATTCCTACTCCTCTGGCTAAAATGTGGTCAAATTTAGATTGTATTACAAAAGTGACAGGTATTCTTTTAACATTTATCAAGTATAAAATTTTAATTCTGAATTCACTTTTTCAAACCAAACACATGCTCCATGCTGAAAATTCAAACCCACCCATCCTGACCAGGGGACTAGGGGGCTGTGGCTCTCTTGCTCTGGCCACCCTCTTCTTCTTGAGGACTGCCACACTGTTGAATGAGGTCCAGGCTCTTAGCTGGCACACCGAGCCCCGTGGGCCTCTCAGTGTCTGCCCCCACCCTCCTGGCCTGTCACTGGTGCTCTGGGGCTATTCCCAGGACCTGGAAGGCACCAGGCTGGTCCCACCTTGTGGATGGTCCATGCTGGTCTTACCTGGAGCACTCTTTCCTCTTTGCCTTCTCCTTTCAGCTCTGATTGTCCTCTCTCAGAAGCCTTCCCCCCACACCCTAGTCCCTTAGGCTCTCAGGTTACTGTCACTCCCCTCTTTCATCCCACTTACAGCCCAATAGTAACAATCTACTACCATGAGCTCCTGGTGGGAAAGGCCTGTGTCTTCAGCATTTCTCTATTCCCCATGTTGCCATAGGACTTGGTGCCAGGTAGGTCCTAAATAAATGTAAGTTGACTGAAAACTCAACTAACTGAATTGGGAGGAGTTAGGCTGGTTCAGCAAAGCAGCACCCAGGCCCTGGGGTCCCAGAGGTGAGCAAGGCCCAAGGGGAGCTCATGGTATAGTGTGGGAAGATGGTCCCTAAGCAGCCCCTTTCAGGGTAAGGTGCTGATTGTTAATGAAGGCCACAGGGCAAGTGCCCTAGTGCCTAAATCCGCTCCTCTAAAACAAAACATTCTTTTCTTACATAACCCAAGTGCTGGGCCCCTCTGGCACCCATTCTCCTGCCTATTTTAAAGCAGAATTCCATCAACTGATTACAACTCTCAAACTACCAAGTTCAACTCCACAGTATATCATTGATTATGGGGAGACAAGAGAAGGTAATATTATATACCACCTTCATGCCCAATCCCCTGGGCTCTTCCCAATCCCCTGGGCTCTTCCCAGCTCAGCCCTTCCCTTCATCTGTCTCTCTTACCTCTCCCCTCCAGGAGCTGTCCCCTGTCCCCTCCCCAGGACCCTCTGCTCCTTGCTCAGGGGAGCCTTGGAGCTCCCTCTCGGCATCTCCAGTTTGCGCCCTCACACTCCTGACCTACTCAGCAAGGACTCTGGGACTCCCAGTCCTTGGAGAGTACTTGGAGATTGCAAGTCACGAAGGACTTGTCCCTGTCATCGGGCATTTTCTTCCCTGTTCCTCTGAAGACCAGGTATATGTGATCACTGGAGTATGAAATCGCATTTCTATGGGTCATTCCTTGTAGCTATAAAAGAAACAGAAGGTCTAGAAGGGGAGCGACAGATGCCCAAGTTGCCTGACTTTCTGTCAGCTTGTGAGCACGGAGGAAAGGCGGTGACTGTCTCCTGCCACTTCAGCGGGAGGTGACAGACAGGAGCAGACAATCTGTATCACCCAGCACCCTGAGTTCTAAGTGGAAAGATGCATCAAGTTGTCATTTCCCACCTGCTCCTATCACTGCACTGGGCATGGCCACCCCTTTGGTGGTTCCAGTCTCTGAAAGCCCTGGTCCCCAGTCCCATGGGTCAGCTCCAGACACAGGCAGCATAGAATCTTCTTCAAGCTTTACTCTGGAAGTCAGACCCAAACTCACCGATCACTGGATGACTTCCAAAGGTGAGGAAGGAGCCGGCTCAGCCTCGCTGCTGCGACTTAGCAGAGTAAATGGAGACTGTTGAATAAAGGACTGGGCCACACCCTGCCTGGCCCCTTCAGATAAAGAGAAAGCTCGAACCTCTGGGTGGTGGAATGATGGGTGAAGCTTATCATCAGCTTCTTCACACGCTTCTGACTTTTTCAAAGTTCTACATTACGTATTAACTGTCATAACCATTCAGGACAGAAATAGTTTAAAAGAGGAAAGGGAGAAGGCGATGGTCAGGCTCCCTCTGCCCATCTCTGGAAACCCCTCGGCTGGAAAATCCTTTAACCCCCTGACTGCTGCAGGCCTAAGAAGCATTCATTTCTGAGCGTCTCAGATGCATACTTTCGTGGTGAAGGCCAGTGAATTTTAAAAGCCTTCTAGCAAAGGGCCCAAAACCTAATGGTTGGTAGGTATTATTTTCCATTCTTCTGTTCTCTCCAGGAATGGCACTGCCGTGCGACAAATGGGCCCAGCATTCTTTCTCACCACTCCCTCTCACTGGCCAAGCACAATTATTTGTTGAGTATCTCCTGGTGCCCACGAGTAAGTAAGAACAGGAATTGGGCATGAGAGGGAAGATTCCCAAAAGAAAAGAAATTTTGCTCCTGCCTGTTAGAGGCCCACAGTCTGTTAAGGTGAAATATATATATTTCCAAGAAGCATTAAACACATTCATTTCAGACCTCCTCTCACATTCATTTTCAGATACACACACACACATAATTAACTGTTAAGTTCAACACAATACAGGAAACTGAAAATAAATGAAAGTGTTCAATATTTTTTAGAACAGGAGACTAGAAACCTTGGATCCACAGTTATGAAGGCCACAGTCCTGAGTTAGACTCTTAATGAAGACATTATTGAATCAACAAAATTTGGGCTGTTAAACCCAAGTAGGTGTTGGTGCTGAGCTGGGCCCTCTCATCAGCATTGCAGTGAGGGGCCCATCATCCTGGTCTTCAGAAAAGGAAACTGAGGACCCAGGAAATGGAGTGACTTGATCAGGGCCACAGAACTAGTGAAGGGCAGAGTCTGGTTTGACTCCACCTGGTTCCAGAACCTGTTCTCTCTTTTTACTTCACCACACTTTCCTCCCCTCGTCCAAATGAAAGTGAGCAGATGCAAAGAGCCTGTTAGGAAGGTGGCAAGTGGACATCAGCAAATGGTCATAACCCTAGGCCCAGGTACCATATTCCTGGAAGAAGCTCCAAGGTTTTAGCCAGCACCTTAAACAACAATTCTGGTTCCTATTTCTGGCAGGGGGATACCAAAGGATGTAATTCACAATCCCTGCTCTCAAAAGGTCCAGGGGGGACAACAGTGCTTCAGTTAGAGGCTCATGAATAGTGGGTTCCATGGAGATCTCAACCTTAGGCTCCAGCACTGAGCTTCAACCCACTTGTCAGGAACCTCTGCCACCAATCACAAAGCCATGTGGACGTCATGCCTTCAATGACAAGGAAAAAAAAAGGGATTCAGGAAGCCCTGGTGATGCAGAGACAATGCTGAATTAGCATGATGGCTGGGCTCAACCTTCAAATACTCAGTCCATTCAGTGAAAAGGTCAGCCAAACTTGCATACAATGTGGATAAAAGCTCATCAAATAGGCTGTCTAATTGAACTGACACGTCCTCCAATCCACTGCTCCACACCTCAGCCTGTGCTAGAATCCAGTCACAGATACTTGAAAGGGGTCATCTTATCTACCTTTTGCGGTTGGGCAGACTATACCTACAACCAATGGAGCTATATTTTGAAAAGTTTCACCTTGGTCAAGTTCAAGCATAAAACAGTTGATTCTGCTTTTTGGCCTGAACTGTGAGCATATGTCCTTCAATAAAGTAAGAAACTGTAATCCATTGAACCATGTGGCAGGACTACCCTGTCCCCATCCCTACCCCTAGTCAAGAAAGCCAGGAAACAGCTATTGGATGATGCCGGTCGGTCTATGTTTAATAGAATAAACCATATCCAAGGCCACAGAGGTAGAAATAAATGCTCTTTTAGCACATTAAGGTCAAAGTTGTTTTGTTGGGGGATTTTTCTTACTAACTGGGCATAAGAGAAAATTGGAAGAACACCTTACATCTAGGACTGGAGGGGAATCTGACACCATCCCTTCCCTCTCCAGACTGAGAAAGCTCTAAAAATTTACAACTCCAATGAGACCTGGAACTTGTTGGCTTGGGAGAGGGAAGGGAGACAAGTCAGTAGGCCCAGGAAGAGGCTAAGGTGGGAACCGGAGAAGATATGTGAAAGGGCAGGGGCTTCTGAAGGCTCACATGGGGACTTTGCTGGCCTCTGGACATCTATGTGGAGACAGCCCAAAAGTCTGACAAGTGAGGCTCAGACTGCAGAGCGTCAGGAACAAGATGGAAAAGATACGAAGCATGTTGTTATACTTTCCACTCCTCTCTATGATCCTCTCTGTGATCTTGTATGGTTTGAATTTCATCCTGAAGATATTAAAGAACGAACTATTTTAAGCTCTCTCTGTGTATCCATGTGTGTGTGTTTGCATATCCATGTGTCAAAGACAATGCCATGTGCTCACCAAGCCCACTTCCTGTTCTTCCTGGGCTCCCACATTTCCCAGCCCCACTTCCATCTGGATGAGACCACGAGGAATGTAAGTCAATGGAATGGAAGCAGAAGTGATGTGCGTCACCTGTAGCCCAGGGAATTAAGAGCAGAGGTGCTTTCTTTGCACTTTCTCCTTTTTTGCCTCCCAGCTGGATGCAGAGGATTCGGTGGAAACGCTGGGACCCTTGGAATGATGCAGCCACCAGTGGAAGGCACCGGGTGTGGCTGAAGGAGATTCCGAACTTGTTACAGCAGGTAGCCTGCCCTGAGAACATATTCACACCTTTTCTTTAGCTCAAGATAGTTTTCTAGTAACTCTGGTTGTTTTTTCCATTCCACTTATTCCAGTGTCTCCTTCAGGATCACCAATTATCCATATGTTGAATCTCTGTTCTCTAATATTTTTCATTTGCCCTCTCATTTTTTTTTTTTTTTTTAAAAATTACAGTTGATGTACAATATTATATTGGTTTCCGGTCCTCTCATTAGTTATATTATTAACATTTTCCTTGCATTCTGACAGCTTGTCAATGTTATTTCCAACTTCATTGATTTTAATTCAGCAAAATAACATGGATTTTAATTATAATATTGAACATTTTGTCTGTTGCATACTTTCCTTATTTCACCTCCATCTCCACCTCATACTTTTTCATCTTAGTCCATTCTTTCCTATGACTGCCCTCCTGTTTCTTAGAAGCTATGCCTTTCTTATCTGTATGAAGGATACCAAATAGTTTTCTGACATTTTTCTTCTGGTTCCTAAAGCAGATTATTATAAGAAGTAAGTGGTTCTTATGAGTCTTTCAGATCATTTGTCTTTCCATCAAGTGTCTTTCCTTAAGACATTTCTAATTGCTTTTCTTTTCCTTTATCCTCAAATAAAATGAAATCAAGTCCCCTAAAATACAACCTACGGGGATAATAGCTTCTAGCAAAAGATAATCAGGAAACTACATGACTTCTGGAAATCCAATGTGGTCCACACATAATGAATGGTGACTTTTAATACCTCCAGGAAATGTGTGCCCTAAGCTGACCATAGCAATTACCTCAATAATCAATCCACTTAAGATCAGAGGTTTAAAAGAACAGCCATCAAGGAAACCAGCCAGATCCCACATCTAGGTTATAAAGTGGGTGCTCCTTTTATAAGAAACTTAATGAAGTTCAATCAAACTCATTTCTAGGTGGTGGGGAAATTGATCTATTAACATCAGACTCAAGAAAATAAATACTTAAGTGAACCCACAAATATTAAAATATGACCCTTCACATCATAAATTTCTATGATTCCATAAGAGTCTTGATAAGATTTAGAAATGAGGGAGTGAAAGATAAACATCATGGTAACAATTTGAGGGTGATCAGATGCTGGAGACTCAGTCAGCCTTGCTCCCAGAGCATCTCCTGCTTGAAGAAGTGACATGCGAGGCTAGTCACACAGGCGAGCAAAGGATGACCTTTAAAAAAAAAAAATCCTCACCTGAACATCGATATGAGAGAAACACATCGATTGGTTGCCTCCCAGAGCCTTTGAAATTTTGTTCCTCAGTATATGTCATTAGCTTAGCTCAAGTAAACTTACAAAAATTCTCTACAGGTTTAGATGTTTATTATGTCAAAACTAAGAAAGGGAAACTGCTGCCAAGTATAATTATTAATTGGAGGACACATCCCATTTTCATAGATGTTGACATGGGGAAAATAGTGTGCCTTAGAATGAATGAAGTATGGGAACCCAACTTAGAAGTTAGTGTCACCAACTTTGGGACTTCCCTTCACAGGGTAGGGAGGGTGCAAGTCATCCACTGAGTTAGGAAGCAAAGGGATGAGACAAGAGAAATAGGCCATGGGCTTTAGGAGAGCCCCTTGGAACCCTGGCTCAGGGTTTATCGGCAGGTGAAGCTGTCAGTCTTGCTTCTTCTAGGTACAATGTCCTGAGATCTATGTGGCAAGACAGACTGATGTGCCCAGCTTCCAAAAGTTTCACTGAGGAGCACAATGTCATAAGGGAAGAGCAGACTAGGATAAAGGACAATAGGATGAGATGAAAATGGAGAAAGATCCACTACTTGGATTTCTGATTTGCTCAGCTGATGAATGCCACCATGGCTAGAAGTGTCCTCCAGAAGAACTAGCACATAGTAAGTGCTTAACAAATGCTAGCTCCCTGCCCTAGATCCTTCCTCCAAGAACCTTCTCATATCTGCCATTCCCATCTGCCCTGCATTTTCCACAATGTTGGGAGTAGAGAGATTTGAGGCAAGCAAAGGGAAAATTAAGAACTATTGTGGGCGGCAGGGCTAGGGGTGGTAAATAACTCATTAGGAGTCCAAATCTATCTCATTACAGTAAAGGCCCGGGGATTGGCTCCACCACACAGCATCACGGCTAAGAATCCAGGCTCTAGAGATCATTAAGGGCCCAGGATAGAAGCCCAGCTCTGCACATTTCTAGCCGTGTGACCTTGGGCAAGTTACTTAATTTCTCTAGACCTCAGTTTCTTCATCTGTATAATGGAGAGAGAAACGGTACCTCCTCAGAGGATTACGAGGTAGCAGACAAGGGCACAGGCCTGCCAAATAATGACTCAGTAACTGTTAGGCGCTAGCATTAAATCATTCTTCACGTGGTCTATTGACATTGTGACAATTGAATTTTAAAAATCACAGTCTGGTTTCCATCTCGCCAGGAAGAATACATCTGGGCTAACTGCCTCATCAAGTGTTCCCAAGGGAATGTCAACGAATCTGTAAAACCGATTTTAATGATATTAGGCCGGTTATGTTTGCTGCTGAATTTCTGTATTAAAGACACAGGTAGATTTTTTGGCTGATATGCAGTTTTAAATGGGGGTTCCATTTTTTATCATCTGAGCAGGTAATCTGGAGCTTACAGTGCTGGTCACTGTGCTAATTGCATCGCTGGTGAAAATGCCTGGATTGGGCTGCAGGTTTTTTCAGCTAATTTCCTGACCCCCTTGACTTGGTCATTTATTATAGGAACAAAAGGTTGCGCCCAGCCATCTGATATGCTCGTGCCTTGGGAAGGGCTCCTGATCCTTCTTGACAGTCAAGCTTGCAACTCAAGAGAAAGGCGTGAGATTTTCAATCTGGGAAAGATGAAGGTGGCAGAGGCCTGCAAACCAGAATCATGAAGGGTGTATGCAAGGGGAGATCCCACCCTGCACCACTCGAAACAAGGGTATTTAAAGCAAATTAAATGAAGTTTTACATACTGGTTAGTAAACAAATGGAATGTGTTAGCCCGAGGCATGATGCGAACTAGAAGTGTATGAGCCACACTACACATTCATCTACAGAGCTCCTTTGAAAATAACCCCTCCCCAAAGCATTCAGCCAGGACAAGCTGCCTCGTGGAAGCGGGTACCTATACAGTGTTAAATGAAAAAGGGTTGGGGTAGGATAAATAGCCACTCAGAGTGGGGGTGTCCCCCAACCTCCCCGCACTGTTTGGTGGGGACAGGACACCTTGGCCTTCTTTGTGACCAGCCTCCCTGGGAAGTGGGATAAAGGACCCTGGTGTCATCTTCTCCACCTTTTGAGCCCTCCATGATTTCAGAAGAATTATTACATATGGCAAAAAGCACAGATTCTGGTGCCGACTGCCTGGCTCGTATCCCAGGTTTGCCTTTACTAGTCTCACAGCTAGGCACTGAGCCACCCGATGCCTCAGTTTCCTCATCAGTAAAGTGGGAATAGAAACCCTGCAGGGCTATTGCAATCAAATGGGTTCATCCATGAAAAACACATAGGACAATGTCCATGAAGAGTCATCAGTCATGCTGGTATTATGGGGCAGTTTTCAGCAGTCTGGGTAAATCAGAACACCAAGCGGGACCAGCTGAGGAGGGTGAGCACTGGCAAGGGTCTCAGAAGAACACTATCTGGGACTGTTCCAAGAGAGCCTGTAGTGGGTTGAACTGTAGTCGATTGAACTGTAGTAGGTAGGTAGACAGGCATGAGCAGAGTAGGAACCATAGGCAGCTCAGAGGGTCACCAGGGTGGAGAACCCCAGGTGCCCAGCAACCAGCAAAACTACAAGCCCTTGCACGACCACTCTCTTAAGCACTATCCCCTGGAGATGACATCTAGGCCTCAGCTGTATTTCAGCTCCAGGTCCAGAAAAGCTGCAAAATCAGAAGGAGCAACACCATGGCTGACATCGGGACCAGCTGCATTGACTAATGACCCCCTGCCCTGAAGCCAATCAGTGGAAACCACGACTCTGAGGGGGCACACCTGAAAAACTGATGAATTTTGAGCTCCTCCCCTGAGATCTCCAGATAAAAGCTCTTAAAACAGGAACCCTGAGCATGCTCTCTTTCTCTTTTTCCAGAGCACATCTGTGCCTTTCCTCCCTCTTTTGTCTCTCAAGAAGCACTTCTCTCTCTCTCTCTTTCTCTCCCTAAGCTCCAAGGGCCCTTCTTTTGCCTCTGTAGCTCATTTCCTAAGCCCACTTTTCTACTGCTCACTTCTTCTATCTCTGTGACTTTCTAAACTTTCTCTTATAATTTGAATCTTTGCTCTGAATTCTTTCTTAGCCAGAACTCAAGTACTGAGGTTGCTGGTCCGAGGTCCAACACCTGGTGCTGTTTCACTGCACCTCAAAAAAAAAATCCATGTCTTAACTTCAAGAACCTGAGAATGTGGCCTGATTTGGAACATGGATCTTGACAATGTAATTAAGCAAAGAATCTCAAGATAAAAATCATCCTAGATTATCCAGGTGGGCCCTAAATCCCACTGCAAGTGTCCTTATAAGACAGAGACACACAGAAGATGGCCACATGAAGACTGATGCAGAGATTGGAGTGATGAGACCATAAGTCAAGGAACTCCAGGGGCCACCAGAAGCTGAAAGAGGCAGAGAAGGATTCTCCCCTAGAGCTGTTGGAGGGAGCAAAACCCTGCCAACACCTTAATTTCACACTCTGGCCTCCAGAACTATCTCAGGTTTCTACAACTTTAATGTGCATACAAATCACCTGAGGATGGTGCTAACCTGCAGGTTTTGGTTCAGCGGGTCTGGGGTTGGGCCAGAGAGTCTGCATTTCTCAAAAACTCCTGGGTGATGTTGATGCTGCTGGTAGAAAGAGTTTTTAAAGTGTATTGTCATTAGCAGCAATACGATGACAAAGTAGACCCCTGGAACAAAGTTTTGAAAATTGTAGATCTAATCAGCCACAATGCTGGGCCACTGTGACAGTGGAGGAGCCCAACTTTCAGCTGTGGGATAGAGTGAATTCAAGTCATTGACCTCTGGTGGCATGTCTCCCTGGACTCAGTCGATGCTTCTGAATTGAACAGCTGCTCACGGGGACAATGCTAATGGCTTCTGACTGCTCCAGTTCATCACTGTCTAATAGGCTCAACCAAGAAATGGTCTTACCTTTTAGAGGAGGGGAAAAAACAAACAAACAGAAAAACCAACCCCGATAGGTTTCTTCATTCCTGGCCCAGAACAATTCCTGGAGAATGAAAACTTTGATGAGAGAATCCCAGTTTCCTAATTTCAATGAACTGGATGGAGATTTATAAATCAGTATTTTTGCCCCAATGTTTTAATGGAGTGAAAAACACTTGGTCCAAAGAGAAGACAAGGATGGGCCTCTAATGTAGCCTGGGCTCTTAAGTGACTGGGTACTGAGAAGCTCAGTTTGGTAGACAAGAGGGGAGAGGCCACTAGCAAAAGTTCCCCAGAATGAGGGTAGGAGTGGGGTAGCTTTACCCACTACAAAAGTCTAGGTTTAAAAAAAATATTTTTAAAGCTGGTCCCCTAAGTTCAATGTTGGAACGGGCAAAAGAAGACACAGACGTCCCTTGGCCTGAATTCTCACTACATTCATTTTCGCACTGATTTTTTTCTTCAGGGCCTCTCCTCCAATACAATCCACACACATGGTTAATCTCCAAAATGCTTCACAAAAGCCACCTACAACTTCCTGTTGTCTGTAGCCGAGAGGGTCACAAGGCTTTATATCATGTACCCACTCCAACGGAGGGGTGGTGCTGCCTTCGGAGAGCTTGAGTCCCCCTCTGCCTTCAGTCGGAAAGGATGTGGGGGTGGATTTCCAGTGTGTGCCATGGGCTCGGGGAGGGGAGAGGAATCATGCCATTTCTTTCTAGACAATGGGATAAAGTCATCTTGGCTTTTAAGCTCCTCAGGCTAGCACTGGGCGTCATCTCCCACTCTTCCTCTATATGAAACGCCCACCCCCAACAAACACACAGGACCACTTTCCACCCCAACTCCAGGCATGGCCTGGCTCAAGCCAGACCTCTACTCATCCCCTGGTCAAGGTCTTTCCCTTCTCCAGTGTCTTACTTGCGCCCTCTTCTCAGCTCCAGTACCTCTCATTTGTCACCACACTGGCATCTTCTGCTATTACTCATCTCTGTAGGTGAGTCAGGACCAAAGTGATTAATGCATGAGTGTTCCCAGCTTTCCCCTCCATGAACTCCAAGAAGAGCCTGCCTCGCCACAACAACTCTTTGGGGCTTCATAATGCAGAACTGACAGGGAAGGGAGGTGGGTAGAGAACAAGAGGATGGGACCTTCAAGGAAGCTGCTGGGTTTTTAAAACCTTGCGCTGAGAGAGGAACAGCTATGTGAGGTGAGTGCATCGGGTGGCAGAGAAAATGGATTTATAGGAAATGTTGCTGTGGTTCACATAATCCCTACTCACAGTCAACGTATGCAAGACCTCAAGTTACTACAAAGAGCTTCTGGTTACTTAAGTCCATCTTTGATGCCAACACCTCACGTTCAGACTGGACCTCATCGCATATGGCCGTGTAATGTCCAACCCACTCCTCACATGCTCTCTCCTGGTGTGGCTTAAGGGCCATTTCCAGCACCTGTCTGCCTGGGTCTGGGGCAGATCCCTGTGCGGCAGAGCTGGGAAGGCCCTGAAAGCACACCCAAGCCCCTCACTTTACAGATAAAGAGTCTGAAGCCCAGAGAAGGAGGGCCCATTAGCACCTCAGATCCCACTGTGGCTGAAATGCCCAGCCGTGTGAGAAGTCGGTCTTGAGCTGGGGACAGAGTGTGACTGCTAATACCACTTCCCCTCCTTCTGGAGGCACCTTTGGTGGGGGGATCTCAAACCCATCCAGTGTGACAAGTATTGATCGAAGACACTTTGTGTGAAAATAGGTTAAACATTCTAGGAAAGCCTGCTATGGACACTGCCCTGAGTGAATTATTTTATAATGAAAAGCACCCTTACACAGACAGTAACCTCCTCCAGTCATGGGTGAAACCCTGTGTCCCATCTCCTCTTTCTCACCGCCCCTCCCCCTGCACCATCTCCTCCTCCCTCCCCACAGACACCATCCCTGCAGGAGTGCCTGCCTTCCCTGCACAGAGGCAAGCCCAGTGTGGAAAAAGGTAGGTGCACCTTGGGAATGCTGTTTCTGACGGTGGGAGTAGGGGAGTCTCATTAAAGAGAGCTCTGGCCTTGCTGGCCTGATTTTCCCAATGGCAAACCCCAAGAACACGTTGAACTTCTAGCTTTCATTGACTGTCAGGGTCACAGTGTACCTTGAAAGGCAGCCTGGCTTGAGCTGCTCTCAGTCTTCTCTGCTGACCCCTGCAGGATCCATGTCGCTGGTTTCCTAATGAGTTGAGGACAGTAGGAAGCACTGGCCCAAGATGGGGGGAGACACCGAGCATTTCCTCCCTCCCTATCATCTCCTCTATTGCTCCAGCTCCTGCCAGAGAGGCCCACCATATTCCAGCTCCCCGAGTAACCCTGGCCCCTGGACTGGGATGACATCACCTCCACCCCTTCTCCTTGCAGCCTCCGAGTGGAAGTGACTTCCCACTGGAGCTCATTTCTGGGCTGCCTCTGCATGCCCTGTCTGTTTCAGCTCCTCCATGACCTGTGCAAATGTCCTGCATTAAATGCCTTCTACTGAGATCCTTGAATAAGTTCCTATTTTCCTCCTTAGACACTGACTGATACACAGCCCACCCTTCCCCTCCCTCTTCGTTAAACTTATGAGAAAACTGAGACCAAGAGGGTATGTGCTTTGTCCAAAGACAGACATACAGATCTTAGGAGTCAGTGACTGGGCTGGGTTTCCTGGCTCTGTCCTCCTCGTCTCTGCAGAAAATGGCCCAAATGCTTGCTTTGCACTTTTAAGCCAAAAGAGTTGCAAGTCAGTAGGATCAACACATTTAAATATCCAACTTCTAAGTTACAACCACAGTCACAGAAACAGCCCTTTCACAGTCTAAACACGCCCCCTGGGCATGAGGAGTAATTTAGTAGCCCAGGCAGTGACTGTAGCCAGGTCACCACCTGCTTCTGTGCCTCAGTTTCCATATCTAAGGAAATAAAAGTGACACAAAATTACCATTTCTAGAAGCAGTTAAACATTTCTCTTAATATATGCGGCAAATTCAACTCCTCAGATTTTTGGACCAGATGGTCTCTCAACTCTGCAAAGTAGGTTTAATTTAATATTTAAATCTGCCACATATTTTAAATACACAGTGCTGCTGCTAATTAACACTTCATAATTTCTCAAGAGTCCCACAGGCAATTGTTACAATTTGTAACTGGTGAAAGATGGTGTCAAGAAAATGAATCCTATTTCTTTCCCAAATTGCAACCCCTAGGATAATATATGTGCAGAAGCTTGTCTCTTCCACCCAGTGTGAATGGAGTGGTGGGAGGATGGGTGGCTCCCCTGGGGATAGATGATGGAGACATGTCAGCAGAGCACCAAGTCAGGCACTCCAAAAGGGTCAGTGGGCCACGTTACACAGGTGCACATAAGGTACACAGTGACCCAACAAGAAGACATGGACATATGTGCACACATATACGCACACACAGCACTTGCAAGAAAAAGCGGGTCAGTAGGGCAAAGTGAGCTGAGTGTGTGTGAGCCTGAGGCAAGGCCAAGCAAGCCACCGGTGCAGAGCAGGGGCTGGGGCCACTCTGCCCCAGTCTCACTAGGCGGCCTCCACATCCTTACCCCACTCCTCTGAGCCTGAAGTTTGATCACTCAGAGGTTCATTTGGCTCATATGTCTCCTCTTTTTAAAGGCTAGTGCTCCTGGGAGAGTTGATCAGATATTTGTTAATGTCCTGCCTACATCGTGTGACCTAATGAGGAAGCTTTCTTTTTTTTTTAAATTCTCACCCGAGGATATTTTTTCTATTGCTTTACAGAGAGAATGGGAGAGAGTGCGGTGTGGGGGGGAGGAGAAACATCTATGTAAGAGAGACACATCGATATGGTTGCCTCCTGAATACACCCCAGATTGAGCCTGCAACTGAGGTACATGGCCTTGGCCAGAATCAAACCTGGGACCCTTCAGTCCATGGGCTGACTCTCTAACCACTGGGCAAACCAGCTAGGGGTTGAGATAGCTTTTTTCCTGGAGTTTTGTAGACATCAGGGGCTGATAGGTCAGGGAACCCAAGAGTCCATGGAGCACTAGGGAGGTGCACTGGGAGGGTGCAGGCAGCCTTACTCTACTGTACCGGGGGCCCTGGACACCTGGGCATGGAGGGAAGGGGACTTAGAGGCTGATGGGGCTCCAAGGCGGGAGGGAGGTGGAACGCCTGCTTGCCCAGGGTTCTGCCTAGGACAGCTGTGGATGGACAGGCTCCCACCGCGCACACCACCGCCTCAGAATGCTTCTTCTTTGCGGGGATAGGAGGAGACTGAGCAAAAGGATGACATGGAGTCAGGGAGACAAAAATAACAGGAAAGACTGAGAATGATTGGGGAAAAGCTTACGGTGTGGAACCTTCTTTCTCAAAATTGTAAAAACAACAAAAAGTAGATTGGAAGTTCTAAGGGGAAAAGGTCTTGTCTGACTTTGCTCATTACTGTGTCCCCGGCCCCTAGAATAGTGCCTGAAAAATAGGCGGTACTAGGTAAGAATTGAAGGAGAGGGTACAGGCCAAAGTGCAATGAGAGGCTACCTCAAGGCCCTTCTAACAGAGTCATTTATGAAGGCCCATTGACATCCATGGCTACACAGTCTCTTGCTGGAGTTATGGATGGGCCTCTAGGGAAAGGAAAACCACTCCGCAGACCCCCAGGGATGTGAGATGAGCTCTGCTGGCTTTCTGCTGTTCCCCTGGGTCGCTGCCTTCACTAGGCAGCATCTGGTAAATGGCCAGCCCACATGTCCCATCAGCAGCCCAGGCATCTTCCCTGATGACGCCCACTACCATCCAACCTTAAGTTTCCTCAACCAAACCTGGCGTTCAATAGGCAGCAAGATCTGCACCAGAAGACACTGAAGGGGGATTCTTGGGGGTATTTCTACCCTTCATTTTCAAGGCACCACAGGCAAAATGAAACTGCTAATATTCTGGCCATATTTTCAATCTTCCCTGCCCCCTTTCATTGGGTTCAGAAGATTAAGTGGCACAGACTTTGTAGAAGGTAGAACAAAGTTAGTGTTTTGTAACCAAACCAAGAAGCAGTAGAAAAATACGTAGTACGAAGCCTATGGATCTTTATAGTTTGTAAAACCACTTTGTCAGCCAATCAAAAACAGCCCTGGATCTAGCCAGCGACACTCCTACCTAAAGCCTTCTACAAGAATACAGTTCCACACAGAAGCACCTTGCACAATGCTAACTCCTCAATTAATATCTTTCCAGTTGAGAAACATTTGAATGCCATGTGTATCAGGACCAATCAAGATCCTATATGTATGAAGCAGAAAGATTTCCTGATCCCTAGATATACACTTGAACCACACACCATATGGAGACATGAGGGACATTCCAGGGGCATGTCATGGGAAAGAGCACGGGACAGACTCCAGAAGTGAGCTAACTGGATTTCTAGCTAACTCATTCTGTGATCAACAGCAAGCCACTTCACCTCTCTGGGCTTCTGTTTCCCCATCTGTGAATAAAGGGTGGGACCACGCAGCCTCTGAAGTTCCTGCCAGGTCAGAGGTGCTCTTTGATGGTGAGTCAGTGATTTGAACAGTTCCATTGGTGTCTCTGCCTGGTCCACAGGAGGAAACACAGGCCCTGGGCTCACCTTCTCTACAGCCATCCTCAAATGGCCCTCAGGGATGTGGGAGGTGGGGATGGAGAGGGAGATCCTATGCAGTCTAGAGTCAGAGCGTTAACGTCCCAGGAGCAGGGAGGTTGCCTCTGAACAAAGAACTCAGTCTAGGAAGCCTCCTCTGAGTGAGCCCAGTGTTTGTCTGGGGGAGTCAGGATCTTTTTTGGGGGAGATAAAGAAACAAAGGAGCTCGTGGAGGGTTTTAGAATGTCACAGCCATCCCCTGGTGACTGGAGGAGGGGGCCATGCAGGAGCTAAATCTGAGTCACAGTGCCATGATCTTCACAAGAGGAGTCACTGAAACATCTCATGGGAAAGGTGCCGGGTTCTGGCCTCCATCTGTCTGTTCATCCGTGGCTGAATGTGCCTTCATCTGCTTATTAATTTCCATCTCATCACAGTCACTCTTGGCACACGAGTCCCACGGACAATTTCCCATCTACATTACCTAGCATTCAAGAATTCATACACTGACATAGACACACATACAATAAGACAGCTTTGAACAAATTAGCTGTTGTTATAAGCTCATGTCCAAGGGTCATCTTTATTAGATATTCAATAGGTTACAATTTTGCAGAATCTTTTTTCTGAATTTTTCCCGCAGCAGATATTGCTTCTTGCAGGAGACGTGAAATCACTGCTGGCACGTCTTCTCCCCTGTGATCTGATCTGATCCGCGGGCTGATTTTTAAGGAGGCTTTAATAATGCATATGAAGGAAAGGGTGGTACATGAATTAAACACCAAGCCACTGCTCAGACGTGCTGCCTTGAAATCAGGGCTGGTGGGCAAAGCACATGGCCCAGCTTTCAGCCTTGAGTCTTCTGGTTTGCATTGAGAATGAGGGTTTGGACCCCAAAGCCTTTTCTGAAGATGCCATCTGACGAGTGCAGGTTTGAGCCAACATCAGCTTGTCAAGGGCTGATTTTCATTTCCTCCCACAGCCTGGCCACACAAGCCACTGCTTGCTGAAGGAGGAAGAGATGCCTTCATTTAGCCTTCAGGAGTGCTAGGGGTGAGTAAGTATTTGACTGAAATTTCAAAACATGTTGTCAAAAAGATGTTGCAGGTCTGGTTAAGATACACCAAGGGTCAGAGGCAACGCAAATGGAAAGGAAAGGATTCTGTATCTGGGTTCCCAATGTTCAGGTTACATAACTGATGTCACTGTGCCACCTGTTAATAACACAGTAAGGCTTGGTGAGTTTTCAGAAATGGGTTGCTGCACTGATAAAGAAAGGATCGCCTTTCTTGTCCCCAAGTCCCTGTGCTTTCCGCAGACACACAAAGCCCACCCCCAGGAGCAGATGAGCAGACTTCATCTCTGTTGTCAAGGAAACCAGTCTGTTCTTAGCTCCAGAATTGGAAAGCCTGGGCCTGGCCTCAGCAGTGCCTTCTGCCCACTTCTACTAACAGCGCCTGCCATCTCCTCCCCACCAGGGACATGGAAGACCCTTTCCCAAAATCACTAGCATTGGCCAGTGGAATCAGATTCCATGGATAGCGCAAACCAACCAGTGGGCAAGTGCACAGGCCACATGAACAAATCCATGGAAAAAAATTAGTCTATCCACATGAAAAAAGAGAGGACAGTTGGCAAGGGCCTGGGACAAGTGCCAAGTGATTGACCCTTGTTACCAGGAATGGCTTAGGGAAGTAGGATTGACCACCCAAAGCCAGCCCAGCACTTTTCCCTCTAAAACATCCACCCTCACCTTTCTCCAAACAGGAGAGTCAGCCCACTGGTACCCACCAACGGTTCAAACGTGGTGCTCTACTGAGGAGGGAGTAGGGTCCAGGGAAGCCTTTTGGGGTAAAGGACCTGGGTAAAATGCTCCTGGGGAGGTGGGGGGGGCATTTGGAGAGTCAGGGGTAGGACAAGGTCTGGGAGGAGGGGGAAAGAAGAACTTCAATATTGCTACCATCTGAAATGGAAAGAAAACAGGGAAAGACAGGAGTGAACTGGCTGCTGGCAGGAGAGGGGAGAGGACATTGGGGATCTTGAATGCTCTATGAAAACCAAGCATGGGGAGTAAATGAAAGGACCCTGAGATGCCTGGTAAGGACAGTCTTGCTCAAAAAAACAGTCCATGTGCTTGATCCTACTAACTCCCTGAGCCCACGTTATGTCAGTAACCCTTTCAGAGGCGAGCACCCTCAACCTCTGTTGTACCTATGTGGTTACCTGTCCTTTTCAACCAAGAGCCCCAGGGGGTCCATCCAGGACTCACCTCTCTGCCCGCCACAGCCCTGGGAGGACAGTTTGCACACACCAGGACTGAGGAGGGTCTGCCGAGTTTTCATGAGCGACTGAATTGCTATCCTAGACCTTGTGAAACGGCCTACAAAATGTATTCACAATTTTGGTGTTATTATGAGAAAGAATTTTAAGATTTCTATCTCTAGAATTGAGAGTTTTAGTTGGGTTCTCACTTCTAGTGGTGCTTTATCCGGCTGTCCCAATTCTTGTTATTATTATTAATGATGATATTGATTCTCGTCAGCACAGAGAAGTGAACAGAAAAATGAGGGAATTAAGAGTGTCCTCTGCATTAAACCCTGATAAATTTGCATAATGATTAACTGAAAGAGAAAATGGCCCCTTGCCCAGAGGACTAGACTTGAACCTGACAGTATAATCACACGACAAAACTTCATCACGCACCTGGGTCAGTCCTGGGGAGATGTCACAATCCCGGGGACCGAATTCAAGAAACACAAAGCTTAAAATAGCTCAAATCCTTCCACTGAATTTCTCAAACACGGTGAAGAATAGAGAGTCTCCAGCAGTGCTTTTGAAAACCCCCCTTTTCCTTTCCGATCCATTGTACCCACACACACAGCTACCACGTGCCTTTTCCTCAAGCCTCTACCTCCCCACCCCAAAAACTCCTCTGCCCCCGCCAGCTTTGCCTTATTCCTGCTTCCCCGGTGCCCCCTTCCTCTGCTCTTTCCCAGACGGCCTCAACTGCATTATGCAAATTTAAAAGTTCATTTCATTTGTCCTTCCTTTACCCCCTCACTGCTCAGCTCTCCTCCCAAACCCTGTCTCTATCTCTCCTGCCCCCCTTTCATCCCAGACACCAGAAGAACAGGCTTGACCAGCCCTCAGGTCAGTCCTTTCTGCCCTCAGGAGGGTACAACATGGCAAGGGAAGGAGCTGTGTACACAAACCAGAGTCTTCTTCGCCTGCCAGGGGAGCAGAGGGCTGAGAACAATCAGATAGATGGTAATGACTTTCATCCCACCACGTAAAGAAAGACTGTGTCCAGAGAAGGAGAACTGGGCCGGCACGGAGGCATAAAGGAGTCACAGGGGCAACAGCTGGGTTCGAGCTGGGCTAAAGGTGGCCCAGCTGGGCAGATGTCGAGAGCACTCGTCCTTGGCAGCATTACGACATCACTGGCACAAGTTAACTCCAGTTTATGCAGAAATGCAGTATCAGTTAACCAGGTTTCCATAGAAACAGCATGAGTTAACTCAGGTTTCCATACTCCACATTATGATGAAATTTAAACTGGTCCTGCTCCATTGAGTAGACAGAAGCCTTATGACGGTTCCTTGACTGTGCTGACCTACAGTTTTTATGTATTTTTGCAAAATGCCCCTCTAGGTTTCATGGTGTATGCATGGCAGTCCCCTGACGTCTGCCATCACATTGAGTTGAAATTTCTAAACCCAATAAGGGCTATGTACTGAGATCAGTTATTTAGCTTCTTCTAGAAGTTCTATAACTTTTCACATGCCTTTCAAGAAGCTGCCTAGCTCAGAAAATCTTATTAATGTTTTTCTTATTTTGGACATGAAGAGAATCTATTTCTTCCCACTCCTGCTTTAAAAAAAAAAAATTTGAATGGATACTTAAATCTCAGCTCGGAGGGAGGCAGGTTCATTAGTCCACCCAGGATGCTCATTAAAGCACAATTCTGGAGCGAGGGAGACCATATTTATTATAAAAAGGATACTTCAGGCTTGATACTGTTTTGAAACATTCAATTCATCAAGTTCCCCTGTTCGATTCAATCTCCCTAAGAATTCTTCAGAGTGTGATCAGCCTCTCACATCCACGTGAGGCCAAATGGGAACAAGTCCAGTAAACACACACAGACTGCTTCTGATCTTCACTTCCACCCTTGAGAGAGAAAATTATGACCCCCATTTTACAGAAAAGGAAACTGAGGCCTGAAGAGTTTAAGTAACTCACTCAGGAACATATAGCTAAATAAATGGCAGAGCTGAGCCCTGGACCTGGGTTCATCTGGTTCCGAAGTCCAGTGTACAGTGAGGCCTCCAGTTGTTTCTGTAGCTTGTGTATTAAAAAAAAAAAACAAAAAACAACTTAAACACTGCTTGGGACACTTATTTATAAATAAAAACCAAAATCCAGTAAGGGATGGCAAAAATTTTAAAAATGATTACAAATATTATAAGAAAGTCTAGTTTAGGATAGAGACCGGACAGAGATTTATAACTCCCCCTCTCCCTACTTTTCACCACATCCAATGTCAACTGACACACAAAATCAGATCATAACTCATAAGAGCTCCAGAAATGAAGACTGACAGCCAGACTAGAGCCAGAATGGTGAATAAACATTTGCTCATCACAAGACGTATGAGATTGAAAGGAGAGGTACAAATAGTGACTGACACAGGCACTGGTCTTTGTCACTCATCAGCTGGAAAGTGAGGCCTTATTGCTCCCCTCTGCCTGTCCCTGGCTCAGGCTCTGAACCCTCCAGAAATTCAGCAACCCACTATGATGTGGAAGGTGCTCCTTGAGTGGCCAGAGCCACTTCACACCTGTATCACCCCTATGAGCATCTCTCATGCTACATCTGTGCCAGCATTGCAGTGACAATCTTGTGACATGGCCAGGGACAGACATGGATTCCGATACTCTATTGCAGCCAGAGAGTTGAAGACAAATAAGAAGTGGCTGTGACAGCCTGGGTGTGGGAGTCACACAAAATCCACCTCTAGGCTACTTATAAAAAGATATATCTAAGATGAAGTCATATGATATGATTAAAAATAATTAGCTGGATAAATACGCATCAGGAGAAAATAAATGTAAACAAACTATGGGTTGCAATGTTCATATCAAAACTATAAAATTCAAGATAAAAACCCCTAGATGATTCAATTATGTTTATGTTTGAAAAGAGTAATTACCACAAAGAAAATATCATACTGAGCAAGCAAAAGCTATTGAGAATTGGTCAGAAAATAACAGGATCCCAATAATAATGGATGACATTAACTTGCTTCTCAGAACATGCAAATTAAAGAGGTTAAAGAGGGAGGCAGGAGGACATAAAGAACATAAATAGGTTGATTAATTATACTGAGAGGACGCCCTTACTATCTGTGTTCACACATTACAAATTCAGGAGCCCAGTAGATTTGGGTGGCAAGGTATATATTAAACATTTACATTATAGAAAGCAATTTAATTGCAAACATCAGGAGCAAGGTAAAAGGCCAGTTAAACCAAACACTTCAGCAGAAACATTCCTTCATTCTAGGAAAAGCATCATTTATCCTGAGGGTAATAGTGGGGTTTTTTGTTTTATTTTGTTTTTGGTCTAAGAAATGTTTTAAAGGGCCCTTAAAAAATGAAATGTGAGCTCCTACTTCCCTTGCTGTGAAATAAAAAGAAATATATGTACTAGTCTCTGTCCCCAGGTCTTGACGCAGAACTCCCAATACCCTTGCAATCGCCTGAGTAATAGGGGTTCTAGGAACCGCTAATAGGGGTTCTGTCTAGTATTTGGTCTTTGACCCAGGCTCCGGACACAGAGCTCCTAAAACCCTTGCAATTTCCTGAGCGATGGGGGTGATGGAGCATCATACACAAAGTTCCTAAATCTCTTGGAGTTTCCTGAGTTATAGGAGCATCTTTTGTTGTAACCAGGTAACTCTTGGGATCCTGGATGGGGGCTGGTCACCGGAAAGACCAAGCTATAATTAGGAGCTCAGAACTTTCTGCCCCACCTCCACCTTCTAGAGAGGGGAGAAGAGCTGGGGATCGAGTTCTGATCGTGCCTTCGTGATAAAGTCTCCATAAAAATCCCTGAAGTACAGGTTGGTGTCAGGAGGGTAGCACACCCATTCCACGGGGACAGAAGTTCCTGTGCTTGAGACTCTCCAGACCTCACTCTGTGTACCTTTCTGTCTGGCTGTTCATCTGTATTTTTATCATATTCTTTATTATATGATAAACTGGTAGGTGTACGTAAGCGACTCCCTGAGTTCTGTGAGCTGTTCTAGCAAATTATTGAACCCAATAAGAGGAGTGCAGGAACCCCCAATTTATAGCCAGCCCGTCGGAAGTATGGGAAGCCCAGACTTGCAAATGGTATCTGCGGGGGGGGGGGGGGGGGGGGGGGGCAGTCCTGTGGGACTGAGCCCTTAAATAGGATCTGACTCGACCTCCAGGTACATAGTGTCAAGATGGAATTGAATTACAGGATGCCCAGCTGGTAGCTGGTGTTAGAGGCTTGGTCCGTGTGGAAAATAACCCACACATTAGGGTCAGAAACGTTGTGAGCTGAATAAATGAAATGTATTTTCCTTTTACTCACCAGCCCTCACCAGCCTTGATGTGGAAGAAGATGGTGAAAAAAAAAAGAATAAATTGCCCTGCAGAGAAGTAACAAAAAAATCAGAAACGGGGAAGCTGGGAAACGCAAGGACAGGCAGGGGCACTGGGGCAAGAGCACAGCAAAGAACAGAGGCCAAAGAAACAGCCAGTGAGCGATTCCCAGCGATGGAGAAGGGCCAATACATTCTGAGAACCATCGGCATCTGACATCGAGTTTAAAAGTTGTTTCTGGCACTGTACCATAAATACCTTCTGGTTGCCTAATCCTTTGATTAAAAGTCTGACATGCAGAAGAGCCTTGTGTTAGTGGTGCTTTGGGAGAATAAAGGGGAGAGGACAGCGTTTAGTGAGGGCAAATGTATTAACAAGGAGGGCAGCTCCCCCGGGGGCAAGCTCGCCTCGCTCACCAGCGTCTGCTTCCTCTCCACGTTTGGGGGCAGAAGAGCGTGATGGTTTCCCACCCTCTTCCAGTCCAGCATAGCTAACTATCTTTTTGTGATCAATGAGATATGAGCAGGGGTTCATCCAGGAAAAAGCAGTTTAGAGCCCACCCTCCTGCTGTAGCCACTAGCAGTTTCTAGATAGTGGCAACTCCATCAGCCTAAGTCTCTGTAAGTCACCCCTAAAACCAACGGCTGTGTAGCAGGAGCAAAAAAAATAAATGCTATTGGATGTTTTTCTTCTCAATAAGTGTGGAAAATCTCAAATTTTGATTTACCAATAAGCTTGTAAAATTCAAAGATTTGTCATACTTATTTTTAAATTAATCTGGTTTGAAAAACCCAGGAGGAGAGGCCTCCCCGAAGCCATGGTTGTAGCTTATTTAAAGTCACCCCCGTACATCACAAAGACAAGCACAAGTTGTTGAGAAGGCAACAATGCCTTTCACACTAAGGTTTTAATTTGCCAGGCAAATAAAGGCATCGTCTTTAAATACTCCCCTCCCAGAATTATTGGTAATACTTTGGGGAGTGAATTTCGGAATTCTCATTTTTCATTACAAAGTTTATTGGCTATTCCAAGACAAAGGGCTGGTGTAAGTATTTCAAATGAAGCAAGGAATTGTTCTGAGTTTATTTTTCTCATAAGAAACTTTTCTAAATACCTCTGAAACATGTGAGCATCTAGCTTGCATCTCATGTTGATATTTTTAATAAATCAAAGTGAGCTTAATTTGGCAATTTAGAGTCACAGTAGTACCTGATTACAAATCATTCAACATTAAAAATGAAGGCATTTGGACTTAACATTCCAAACAAAATGCACTTGACTCTTTTAAAACTCTGAGTAAATATCTGAGAGAAGGAAAGGCTAAAGGCAAGTTTAATAGCATTGTTAAGCATTTTGTGGAACTAAAAGCACACTGAGAATACCTTTCTACCCAACACAGAAGATCTAAATTGCTGAGTTGCTCATTCAATCAACTTCATCCAAATTGAACACTTGGAGAAAAGAAATGAACGCTATTATTAGATGTTGCCAGTGGCTCGACTGAGGAAGAAAAACATTCAGCAGACGCTATGTAGAAGGCAGATGGTGAGCAAAACAGGGCAACGGCAAGCACGGGAGTTACAGTTTGGTGCAGAGAATAGGCGCTGACCAGTAATCACAAAAACTGTTGTACCTGCACCTGTGATCACTGCCCTGAAGGAGACACACAACTATGCCAGGGGAACCTATACGGGCAGATCTGGGAGATACTGTGGGCTCAGTTCCAGACCTCTGCAATAAAGCAAGTATCTCGATCAAGAGAGTGGTAATCTTTTTGCTGATGGAAAGTCTTGCCTTCAGTTTGTAAAAGATACAGCATCTGTGAAATGCAATAAAGCAAAGCACAACAAAACAGTGTGTGCCCATAGCTGGAGAATCTGGCCTCTTGGTACAGCAGGTCAGAGACAGCTTTCTTGAGGAAGTGACATTTGAGCTGACACTGTAGGGAAGTGTCAACAATGAAGCAGGTAGGAGAGAGTATTCTAGGCCAGGGAACCAGCATGTGCAAAGGCCGAGTGGTACATAAGAGCAAGGTGAGCATGAGGAATCTGAGGCCAGTGGGGGTGACATCCATTGGGGTGCTGGGTCGTGTTCATCCATTCAGCCACTTGCTCAGTCATTAATCAAACATATACTAAGTTAAGAGTCTTCTATGTGTCAGACAGACATTGTTCCAGGCACCAGGGGAGAGAGAGCAGTGAATAGGACAGGTAAGGATCCTGTTTTCATGGGGCTTACATCCCTATATGGATAATAAATAAATAACATACTTTTAAAAACTCAGAGTGATAAGAGAATTAAGAGAGGGCAACCACTACACTGTACACTTAAAAATGGCTACGATGGTATGTATATCTTACCACAATAAAAAATATTGGGGGAAAAGAAAGGAAAATAGACTCTAAACAAATGAATAAAAAAAGAGGTTGATTTGGCAACCAACACAGTAATAATTATTTCAAGCAAGAAATCTCATTGGATGCTAAAACTATTGGCAAAGCTAGGATGAGAAACAGGATGTTTTACACAGTCTCGGAGTGTATTCCCACAAGATACTTGGTAATTACAAGAGATAAACAGCAACTTCACAGATACAACCTCAACCAAGTCAAACCAATGTGCGCAGAGGATGCGGGGAGAACACAGCATCGCCTCTCTGGTAGACCTGCCAAGAACGCAGCCTGAACCTAATCATGAGATCACATCAGACAAATCCAAAGCGAAGAACTTGCAGCAGAAAAACTAGCCCGGAACCCTTAAAAAATGTCAAGGTTACGAAAGATAAAGACTGAGGAACAGTTGTTCCAAACTGAAGGAATCGAAAGAGACATGATCCTGGACAAAATAAACTGGACCAGAAAAAAAAAAGTTTTCTTTTGCTATAGAGAATATTACTGGAACAACTGGCAACATTTGAATGAAGTAAATTAGAGAATTGGATTGTACCAATATTAATTGCCTGGTTATGATCATTGTCTTTGGCCATGTAAGAGAATGTCTTTGTTTTTAGGAAACATACTGTAGGGGTAAATGGGCAGCGTTATGTCTGCACCTTACCCTCAAACAGTTCATAAAAAATTATATATGTGTGTGTTAGATGTATATTACATATGTATATTATGAATGTGTATATATTTTCTGTGTGTGTGTATATATATATATAGAGAGAGAGAGAGAGAAAGAGAGAGAGAGCCCTCTGAAGAAGTGATACTTAGGTTGAGCTTTAAATGACAAGAGAGGGCGGTTTAGGCAGAGGAACAGCTAGTGCAAAGACCCTGAGGCTGGAAAGCATTTGGTGGGTGTGAGGGGCAGAAAGTCCAGTGTGGCTGAAGCGGAGTGGGCAAGGAAGCAAGCGCTATGAGATTTGAGCAGAGAGGATTTTTGCCTTTTTTCCTAAAAATAACAGGAAGCATAATCAGTTTAAAAGAGGGTAGCAAGTTCTCACTTGCATATCGAAAGCCCACATTGGCTGCAGCTTGAACAGCAGGGCAGGGCGTGGGGCACACGTGGGCCTGGGGAGACAAACTAGAGGCCAGTGCAGACAGCCCGTCCGATGGGGGTGATGGGGCTTGGACTCAGGGCTCAGGGGAGATGGAGAAAGAGCATGGGTTTGGGATGTTTAGGAGACAAAAAATGAAATGGAACTTGGTGGTAACTGGAATGTACCCTCTGGTTCTCTTCTTTCAAGCTGTGGATCAGTGCATGGAACTGAACCTAAGATTTCAAGGTGAATTATTCACCCCATCCTTGCTATAGGTTTGGATTTTGTTTTGTTTCCTATGACCACACTCCTTTGCCAGACAATGCCTCAAAATAGAGAACAAGAGACGGAGCAAGTTTGCACTGCAGGTAGGCCTTAGGTGTATGGAAATGGTACTTAGACAAAAAGGGGGCGGGTCTCCTGGAACACAGGCCACATCTCTGAGGTTAACATGGGTTTCTAATGTCCCAGCACAACGCAGGGAAATGCCATGTGCTGGAGGCCAGATCCCCTTCCACAGCCAGACTACGGCCTCAGAACACATTCCCCCAGGAGAGCAGCTGTCTGCGCGACTGGAAGATTGCCTGCCCCTCCCTCTTTGGAAAGCACAGCAGATGCTCTTCTATAATGTCTAATTACTCCAGGGAATGGCATCATTTTTATGATTAATCAGTTGCATATTCTCAGGGACATATGTGAGGTGAGTATCCAAGGACAACAAAAGACCCTGCAGAGGAGATAAATTGAGTCCAGCCCCTGTGGCTGAGAGTTAGAGAAACAGATTGATTGTATATATTACATAGATATCTCTGCATGTAGATTACTGCCAAAACAAAGACTATTTTCATCTAAATTCACCATGAAACAATTTTTTAAAAACAATCTACAGGTTATGTAAATGGTGGGGGAATGTTGTAAATAATAAATATCTCCTTGACAGAAGTCAAATAATAAGGAGCTAGTGAGCCTGCAACTGTAATTATCACTTATAAAGTAGCACCCAACAAATTTTTTTAAAAAGCTTTTGTGCTTAATAGGATTCTTTCAAGAAGGAGTCAAAGCAAGCAGGAGTATTCCAAGTTGCTTCGTAAAGCGCCGCTCCAATGTCAACCCCTTTGTGAGTTTTCTCTGATCTCTCAAGCTGAATTCATAGGCCTGTCCTCTGAGCTCTCACGGTGCTCACCGGTGGGAAGTGGAATTATTTATCAGGGTAGGTCCCTCTGATGAGTCTGGGCAATTTCAGCGCCTAGTATACTGTTCAGCTTCCTTCTCATTCAGGGGCCTTCAAGAGGATGCAAATATGAAAAGCATCCTTAGTTTTAGAGCTGGCAGCTGCTAATACTTATGGAAGAATTAACTCAAGGGGCCAGGAACTAACTCCATGCACTGGTTCCTTTAATCCTCTCGATAACCTTAATGAGGTGGGTACTACCAAGCTGAAGAAACTGAGCAAGAAAGTCAAAGAGATACATCCACGGTCACATTACTAGTACGTGGGGACTATCAGGAGTCTAATTCAGAGTCTGACTCTGCCATCTCCTAGAGGAGATGGGAACTCACTGGCCTGGGAGTCAAAATACCTACGGTCAAGTGTTGATTTGGTAGTTTATTAGCTGTAGCCCTAAGATACTCACGGAGCCCCCTGGCCTCTGGGATTTTCTTGTAATCTCAGAGTTCCAGGTCTCAGCCACAATCACCTGCAAGACAGCAGCTGTCCCCTAGCCCAGCTTCACATATTGAGCACATCCTAGGGCTATGGGATTAGCATTTGAGCCAAATGTTTTTGATGAGATAAATGTTTTTGGATGGATTTACTTGGGCATCATTGCTTTCCTGATGCATTTACTCATCTCAGAGCATTTAAAGACCAAATGGGGCACTGGTCTAAGTGCCTAGAGGCAGTAAAAATTAAGCAAACGGTCCCCGCACTCCAGGAACTAAGAGTCCAACAAGAAGTTCCAACAAAGAGGCACAGGGTCTGGAGACTACAATCCACAGCTCCAGGCCACGTGCTCTCCATCACAGCATGGGTTGGCCTGTCGTGCCACCTGTTCTCCCATCGTGCCCAGCAGTCACCTGGGCAAGAGAAACGCATCTTCATTAGCCTTTCCTTATACTTTCTACGCACGTTTGTATTCCAGGGACAGTATCACCTTACGAGTCAGTGGGTTGGGAACTACTTACAATTTTCATCCTGACCTTTCTGAAACGTTACTCAGTGGTAAGCAGGCCATTTCCTTTGCACTGAGTAGGATTACAATTTAAAATTCAACTTTGTTTTGTACAGTAGGTCAACCATCAAAATGGTGCAAGGACACATGCTCCTTTCAGCTTTTGCCTTTGGCTGTGAGACCAGTGTGACCTACGCTTCTTTGGAAACTTATAGCGCATAAAATTTTAATGTTTTTTTAAAATCTTGACATGTTTTTCTGATTGAAAAAACAGGTGTCTTGACATCCTAGATTGGTCACTTCCACCTGGAACTAAGGAAAGAGCTTATATTTATAGCAGAGAATGGAGAATGGCACAATCTCCACAATTTTTTCCCCCAGGCCACTAGACCCTCACTTGTGAAGGGCTTCCTGTTCTCAGGTGTGATGACCTGATTGCCTTATATGTGGGTCCTTTCCTCCTCCTCACCCATCTCCAGCGGTGAGATTAGAAATGTCACCTATTCAAGCAGAGATCAGAAAGGAAACCTTTTCTGGACTCTGTCGTACATCTTGTATCCTGTACACCTTGTGTCTCGGACATTATTGTCTGCTGCACTTGTCAGACTAAGCTAGTATCACGCCGCACTAACTAGCCCCTGTGCTGTCCCTGCCCAAATAAAGTCAAAGAGGGAGAACCAAAAGCAGAAGGACACCCTTTTGGTTTTCCTACAACAGGCTCCTCATTGCAGGTCCTACCTGGGAACGGAGGCATGTGCTTTGGCTCCCCTGGCGGTTATAATATGTGACCACAGCAGTGACCATTGAAGGCCCCTGCCACCGACAAGGTCTCCTGAGCCACAAGGCAGCACCCATGGTCCCTGAGAAGGTGGGAGCCTCTGCCTTTTCAGTGCTTCAAGTGTCGGCCAGAAGCGGTGATGCCTCTACAGTGCACTCTGAGCGCGTTACTTTAAACGTGGCAACTCTCTATTTAAGGAATTGGTGTTGTAGAGAGGAAAGCTCCAAATTCCATGAAAGCACATTAAAGAAAATGAAATTAGCTTAAGAGTGCAAACACACATCAAGCCATTAAATAATTTAAAAGGCACTTAAGTGTGGCCCGGTGCCATACAAGGATGGACACTCGAACGGCTTGAGTTGTACTGAGCTAAAGTGTTTGGCGGCATTCAACTGGGAGGCTGATGCTAAAAACCTGCAGTTCTCCAGGAAGCACTCTTGTGAAGAACAAGGGGGACAGATTTTTAACAAGGGCGCTCTCCTGGTCACTAACGCTATGGGAAGTTGTGCGTGTGGCTGTCACTGCCAACACCTAGGCCATATGCGCCTTCCCTTCTTCCTTCCTTCAATTTTGTCCAAGGTACAGTGTGCCCAACACCACCACCACTAACAAAACAACAACCCTGCATTTCTCTGCCTTCCCTGAAGTCAGAAGCCACCATTTGATACAGTCCTAGTCAGTAACGGGCAAGCAGAAACCTTTGGGGAATTTCTGGGAAAAGTCTAACTTCCTGATAGAAATGCGATCCCGTCTGTCACCAGGACGTGGTAGCTGGGAGACTGGAAATGACAGAGCCGGTCTTTCAAGACAAAGACCACGACCAGCTAAGCATGGTAGAGCAGAGAGACAGAAGGAGCCTGGCATGCTGGTGCCATCAGGAGCTGCTGCGCCAAGCCCAGAATGCCAACCTCTGAACTTTCTAAGTGAAGGGAATAAACCCTTATTGGACTAAGCTACTGTGATTGTCTGTTTCATGAAGCTGGAGGCAATCCTTAATCAACATAGAGTGGGGATAAAGAAAGAGTTCCCTGTCCAATAAACTTTGGCATTGGTAGGGCAAACACAGGTCCTTGTTACACACCTTTCCCAACCTTTTATATCCTAGATGCTTGATGATGCTTCGAGAGGAGGGTAGGTACAGTGTATCCCAAATTCTCTTTGGAATTTATGGAAACTTATTTCATGTTACATTTCTTGAGAATAGGGTTCTGCCAGATATACTTTGGGAAGCACCTCTCTCTCTCTCTCTCTCTCTCTCCATCCCCACCCCGGTCCCAGGAAACAACATGCCTGTCTAGCATGTACAAGTATAAATTCTTAGCAAAAGTTAAAACATAAAACCATTATAACTTTGCATACTGCACTGAATAGTGTCTCCCCCAACTTCATGTCCAACTAGAACCTGTGACTGTGACCTTATTTAGAAATAGGATCTTTGCAGAAAGTTAAGATGAAGTCATGGTGGATTGGGATGAGCCCTAAATCCAATGGTGGTGGCCCTTATAAGGAGAAGGAGATTTGGACATAGAGAGGCACAGAGGACACACAGATATGGAAGAGAAGGCCATGTGATCCTGGAGGCAGAGGCTGGAGTGGTGCAGCTACAAGCTAAAAGCCACCAAGGATTGCTGGCCCCACCAGAAGGCCAGAAGAGGCAAGGCAGGGTTCTCCCCTCGAGCAGAGCCTGCAGGGAGAGCATGGCCCTGCCGACACCTGATTTCAGACATCTAGCCTCCAGAACTGTAAGAGAATATATTTCTCTGTCTATAAGTTTAAGAGAATACATTTCAATCTATAGGTTTTGTTAAGGCTGCCCTAGAAAACAAATATACTTTGTAAAATTGTAATTTTTCCCCTGTATCCAGGGATGGACATTAAGGATGAACATAGGGGCCTGGCCATCTAGAGAGCCTGCCTCAGCCCCACCCATCTCTCCCATCATATTTTAGATTCTTGTAAGGAACTTTTCTTCCTGTCTCTTTTCCTTGAAATCAAATGACATCTTGAAAACTCTGACGTTAAAAAATGAAGACACTGACATTTAGAAAGAAATGCCCTGAAGAGCAGCTTTTCAGGAACTCCCGATTTGCCAGTAATTCTGTGCCTCGCCCTGGGTCAGTGCCTTGTCTTCACTCAGCTTCATTTGTCTGATCTTTGTAATTCAGGGGCTGGACTGAATGAAGATCTCTACAGTCCCCTCCACTGTGACATGCTGGGATTCTGGTGGGAATGTTTCCCACATGTGACATCTGACGCATATTACTCAGAAACATAAAGACAGAAAGGGCCTTGTTAATGCTTAGGGCTCCTTTTGAGCTTTTGTGAGTTCATTTATATATAAGAATCTCACTTTTTAGGACATTTCTTTGAACTGAACTAGAGAAAGGAATGCAGTGTTGTGTCTGGCGTAGCGTCTGCCTTGGCATATTGAAAGTTCTAGAAGAGACGACTGATTCTTAAGAGGAGGCTGTAATGGAAATCAGGGGGACAATAATGAATGTGCGTCACCCCTTCCCACCCTTTAGAGAAACTAAGTCAATTGTTCAAATTACAAAAGTTGTCCTTATTTTATAAATAAGGTTACTAAAGATTTCCTTTAAAATAAACAACACAGCAAACTAATGGCTCAACCTGCTCTTCTCCAACCTAAACCACCCCAGTTCCTTCAGATGTCTTCCTATGAACCAGCATCTATCTACCTGACCATGAAGGGTGCTTTTTCCTGAACCTCGGCCACTTTTCCTCGTGCTTTGTAGGTGTGATGCCCAGCACAGAGCACAATACTCTCAAAACTGACATACACAAAGGAAGCTTAGGAAAAGATGCATATTGGAGCTTAAATGTCATTATTTCAATATATCCCACAAGTTACAAGAAATGCAGTGACATAATGAGAAATAAAAGTGTCCCTGCTTTTCGTGAGGACACACAAGACACAGTGTCTTTATAAGGTACAGCACAATATTATAATTATCAGACATAAATAACTTTAATGTTTTAGATGCTTATAACGCTTGTCAAAGGTGGTTTGAGGAAGCCAAAGAGACTACAAATTCTGTAACATGCACACCCTGTGGACATTTGCAAGTAATTTGTGCTTAGCAATGACACAGAAACTTTAAAATAAGATATTGTCTCCCTAATTCTCTATGTATATCAATAGCACTATTGACTATTACATTTAAAACAAAGGAGAAAAAGAGACCAAAAGAATGAATCGGATTTTTTAAAGTCATAAATTATGTAGGGTTACAAGTTATAAAATTTGTTTGTTTACCCAGTCTACAAAGATTCATTGGTTGCCTATTATGTGTCCACTTTTCTAATCCAAAAATTAAATTAATAATATCATCTATCTTACAGGGTTGTCATAATATTTAGACTTTAAATACATAAATATACAAATGTATATTATTGTCATCAGCTTGGGCTACTATAGCAAAATACCATTTCTGGCTTATAAACAACAGAAATTTATTTCTCACAGTTCTGGTGGCTGAAAATCCAAGACCAAGGAGCTGACCGATTCAGAGTCTGGCTGTGGCATATGTCGGAGCTCCCTTACTTTTTAACCCTGAATACCATTCCGTTGTAACATTCCGCTGCATCTCACTTCCCCACAGAGGACTTTCCTGGCCACTCTGGCTAAAGCAGCCTCCGCTGCTCACTGCCACTCTTGTTACCTGAATTTACCTTTTGCATAACAAGTATTAGTGTCTGGCACTGTTTATTTGCATGTTTAACATCTTTCTTTCCTTACTAGAGTGTGACCTCCTGGTTCACCATGGCATCCCCAGCGCCTGGAACAGCAGCTGCTCATAGAGGGCACTCAGTAAACACGTGTTGACTGACTGACTGACTGATACGCATAGTCAAACCTTACACACTCACCAACCACTGTGATAAACTACTCATACTGCTAGTATACCTCAATCGCATTAAAAAATTTTATTGCTGTAAAATACACATAATATAGAATTTACCATCCTAACTCTTTTTATGTGTACAGTTCAGTGATATTAAATACATTCATAATGCTGTGCAACCATCACCACCATCCATCTCCATAACTCTTTATCTTGTAAAAGTGAAACTCTATACCCATTAACTCCACATGCACCTGCACCAGCCCCTGACCCCACCATGCTACTTTCTGTCTCTATGAACTGACTACTCTAAGTACCTCGGGTAAGTGAAATCATACAGTACTCGTCTTTCTGTGACAGGTGTATTTCACTTAGTGCATGTCCTCAAGGATCATTCGGCTGTGGCATATGTCAGAGCTCCCTTCCTTTTTAACCCTGAATAACATCCCATTGTGTGTACAAACCACATTTTCCTTTTCCACACTTGCATTGCTCCCATGGTTTAGCTATGTGACCAGTGCTGCTGTTGACATGGCTGTCCAAATATTTCTTCGAGTCCCTACATCAGTCAAATTTAAACATACATTTTCTTAAACATCTCCTATGTAACCTCCCTTTTGTGCCCTCCCCCCAAATTAACAATAGGGCTGCTATCTGGGTCAAATTTATCTATTTGAAAGAGATATTACTGAACTAAAAGTATAAAGACCAGAACTTGGAGTAAGCAAATAAAAAACAATGGAATCAATATTACAGCTGTCTTCCTCTGTTCCTCCCTCCGTCCCCGAGGAGCAGCCTCTCATAATACAAACCACAAAACCCTCCAGAGAAGAACTGCAGAAGCAGCCTGTGCAGGAGGGAAGGATCAGATACCCCGGCGCCTGCCCCCCCCATTGCCTTCCTCTTGGGCTGCTCTCCCCAAATCCCCTCTTTCTGCTCACCCTCCCCACCCTCTGCTATGCTTTCACTCCCTCTTTGAGACTAAGAAGACATGCTTCCCCTGTTTGCTGTAGAAAGGCAGAGTCTCGCTGACATTTAAAAAACAAGACACAACCAAAGAAGAGACACTGTGACATTCAAGCACATGAAAAGATGCTCAGCGTCATTGATCATTGGGGAAATGCAAATTAAAACCACAATGAGATAATACCCCACACCTATCGTAATGGTTAAAATGAAAAAACAAAAAAACACAGCAATACCAAGTGCAGAGCGATTACAACTCTCATGCACGGCTGGTGGGAACGCAACATGGCGCGTACAGTCATTTTGGAAACCATTTGGCAGTTTCTTATAAAGTTAAGCAGACACAGGGCAGAGAATTATGATCTTGTGTTTACACAAAAACCTGCATGCCAATATACACACTGTCTTTATTCATGATCGTCAAAAGTAGAAATTACCCAAATGTTCCTTACTGGGTGAAAGGCCAAACAATTGTGGCACAGCCATCCAAAGGAACATTATCCAGCAATCAAAAGAAATGAACTATTTATTAGTATTGTAAGAACTGGATGAATCTCAAAAACATTATGCAAAGTGAAAGAAATCAGACACAAAAGACTACACTGTATGATCCCATTTAGATGACATTCTAGAAAAAGCAAAACCGAAAACAGATGGGTAGTTTTCAGGGGTTGGGGTGGACAGAGGAGATTCACTACAAAGGAACAGGAGGGAACTGTTCTCTATCTTCATTATGGTGCAGGTTACACGACCGTATATATTTGTCAAAATTCATAGAACTATAAATCTAAGAAAGGTGAATTTTACTGTATGTATATTATGTCTCAATAAGCTTGACTTAAAAAACACACAAATAAATAAATTTTAAAATGAACTTCTAGAGCCACACCATTGTGTCTATGCAGAGGACCCAGGCTCCAGCTGTGGTCACTGCATGGTTTTTATATAAGGCTGTTAAAAAATGACCTTCTGCATAATACTGGGGGGACACAATAGTAAATATACCAGCAACACAAACAGCATAAGAAGAAATCATTTTGAAAAGCCTGGTTTCTGATCCTACAGGTCTTAAAGGACCCTGTATGATTCAGTGCCTTCCCTGGGGATCCCAGGCTCCTTTCAAGGTGCCATCTGGGAGCTGGGCCATGATCCACCTAAGCTCCTCCTTGAGTAAGGCGCAAAGGACCTTACTCCAAATCGATAGCCACCCCGAGCCCTCTGAGTGGCAGAATCCAAATGACTGACATCCTGAAAGGCACAGACCACCCTCGTTGCCTTGTCTAAGAGCCTCGCCCCCACCACCTCGCAAGTACGGCAGCAAAAGCATCACTAAACTGTGTGGTGAGGGACAGTGGGAATTACAATGTGAGAATCGAGACCTTCGCCTCTTAATCTGACTAACTGAAAAAATATTTTAGCAGGTAAAAGGCAATGGACTTCAAAGAGGAGAGACACCAAGATAGTTTCGGATCAGCCTGGGGACTTGCTGTGCTAACAGAAGCCCTGCTTTCTTGGCCGGCTCCTTATTTTACAGATCTTTCTGTAAAATCCTGATGATCCCAATTCCCAACAATAAAAACAAGGTTTCTTTGCATAACTACAGCTATAGCCCTGCTTTATAACATTGCCGACTTAATTAAGCATTGCTCCGCGGGTGTCCCAGTTGAGGAAACTGTGAGTTTTTGTCCCATCATTCTAAATCAACCTCGCAGATTTGTCCTTTGACAATATTCTCCAGCTATTTTCATTTGGGGTTTGAAGTTGGCTAATGTTTAACATCATGGTTAAGAGGAAAAGCTTCAGTTTTAATAAAACTTACAGTAAACAGAACAAAACAGAAGACATTTTTTAATTATGGAAAAATTTGAAAGTATATGAAGTTAGAGAGCATACTATAATGTACCCCAAGTACCCACCACCTAGCTTCAGAGCAGACTTCAGTTTGCCCAAGAGAGTCCAGGTTATGCCTGTTGCTCCATGTAATTGTTAATGGCACCTCCTTTCACTCTAAAAAGTGCCAGTTTAGGTGATAGATAGTAATACCCAACTCAATAATTATCAACTTATGGCCTTATCTTAATTCACCTCCAATCCTACTTATCCCTCAATAAAAAAGATGATTTTGAGACAAATCCTAGATATTATAGCATTTCATCCATAAGCATAATAGACTTTTAAAAGGAGATTTTAAAAATTCTTTGACATCCTAATCTTGACAGATCTTCAGTTCAGAGCTAAATATAACAAGTACAGGCTTCAAAGCCGACAACGGTTTTACAGCCTGCGACTTTAACAGAGTGAAGATATATATAGCAGGATCCCAAAACTGTCTCCGTCTTAACGATGATCACTAAGGCTGAAAAATGAAGCAATAATCTCCAAATTAGATGGAAACACGGAGGCAAATGAAATTTCTTGCACAGATTTGCTTTCTAAACAAAGAGCCTTTGGCACCCTCAGATCCCTCCTTCCATTCAGGTTAAAAAAAAAAAAAAGGCAGCCCCACCCTGCCCCCACCACGAGGACACACTCTGTTAGCTCACTTACTTTCTCTGTGAGGTCCTTACATTCTAGGCCTCAACCAAGCATTGGCAACTCTGACAAATGATCTTCTGCAGCAGTTGGGCAATAACTGTGGCCCAGGTCCCCAGGAGCAGTTTTCATCTTCAGTGAATTCTCATTTTTCTGCCAACCTCTTTTAGACTATCAGCCCAGGCCGTCTTTCTAACTTGCCTCTTCCACCTCCCTGCAGTCTCTGAAGAGACACAACTGAGCTTATTAGAATCGTATGGAAACTAAAAGTCCATCGTTGAGTGGGATAGAGACTGTTTCAATCTTTCCGGACTTCTCTAGCTGGGAGAGGATACTGGACTTGAGTTGATAGTTATTTTCATAACAAAGAAAAGCAAACTTCACAGTGTTTGCATTTAAATCATGGCCATGCCAGTAGTTTGTTTTATCACTACTGTGCAGAACTTGATTAAAAATTAATGTCCTTGGCTTCTAATTCAAGATGGCAGGCCTAACCCACCTGTCCCCATGTTTCATTCTCTCCTTAGTCCCCATTAAATTGATCATAAGGAGTACAAATATATAATCTCACAATAGCAAATTAAAGTAGTTCTTTACCACAGGAGAGATTTCAATAAGTTTCTCGTGGACAAAAACCAGATGAGGAGCTGGAGATGAATGTTCGAAGCCTCTGCCTAGATTTCAGGCAGAGGATTCAGGAGCCAAGGAGGCAGGTGACCTGTCTGGCAGAGCCCTAAAGATGTCCCAGACTCTAAAATGGCAGGGATTGTGGAGGACAGGAAATAAGGAGACTGAACATAGGGCACAAATTGCAGGTCTCTGCGGAGCAGCAGAACCTTCCCACTCCCTCTCCTACCTCCACATACAGTGCTCCACAGCCAAGCGCTCAGCGGCCGTCACCTCTGTATCTATATCTGAAAATAGTCTGCATACGCTGCTGGTCCTGAATTTACCAACTTCATCACGGATGGGTCTTCCTAGAGAAGCTGCCCACACTGTGAACTAGCACAGCTGAGATGGTGCTGGTGCTCCCCAGCGAAACAGGATCCACTGGAACTTCACCCTGGGAGCATTTTTCACCTAGTGGCCCAGGGGATGAGATAGTGGAGCCCCCTGAGAAGGATATGAAATCCTAGCCCGTTACTTATTGTGCAGTAAACAATATCAACCCTGTCAGAGAAAGTACACTTTAAGAGTTTTCAGCTTTTAGAATTCCCTTAGAGACAAATCTTGAAAACCAACTACGGCTTTGCAACAGAATTAATATTTTATCAATTTTGATAACGCAAAAGTAAATGTTCAGCTAGAGGGAAGGGGGCAGCAGGCAAGGAGAGGTGGTGGTAACCACCGTATCTTACAGAGTCGAGAGTTAAATGACCCAATCAACAGTCCTCGGAATGAAAAATCTGGTTTTAATAAATGCATTGCCTGGAGTAGCAGGGATGGAAGGTGGTGAGGAGATGTGAGGTGTAAATGAGCTACATCCTTGACTTTCATGGCAAAAAGTCACTAGATGATGATCGAAGTTGATAAATTCAAAACAGCAGTGCCATCTGCATGATATTTTGAGATACAGAGGGAACTATAGCAGAATAGAAAACACAACTAAAAGTGGTTTGCCTGTGGATAAAGGATTTGGGGTGGGGCAGCCCCTCAGCCCTATTTGATTTAGTAACTGCACACATCATATGGGGACAGGAGAATAAAGAAAAATAATGGTATGTTTTATGAAATACGAGCAAGGGAGTCTCTCGCACAGTGCTATTGGAACAGCGCGGAATGGGTTAAGCTGGATCCTGCATAACTATGGCAACAGATGTAGCTAATTTAGGACACAAATGAGGGTGTTGGAAGGTTCTAAGAGAAACATGGTGCTGAGAGGGAAGGAGGGGAAACGCTAAATACAGGAATGCTGAGATACTCAGTGTGGATGCTCTGCCATCTGACACAGTAGAGGAGGAAAGACTGAACCCGCCCTCACCTTCCTGGTGTCTTTTCGCCACAGATTTTTAAAAGTAAAAGTCAAGAGATTCTTCTTGGGCCTCCATGCTGAGCCAGGAAAGCAAACACGAAGAAATTCATTCCAATAAAATCATATGGGCGGAACATCATGTCGGTTGTTAAAGGAAATCCTGTCTTCATTAAGGCCCCGTGCATTTCAAAGTTTAATAACTTCATTTGTTCTTCAAGGAAAACAATCCACAAATGACACTTGAATGCACGTGTATTGCCTTTCCCTTCAGTAAACTGAGTCACAATTCGGCAGGAGCATTTAGCTACCCTTTCAAGGTTAATTACCAAAGGAACACAAAAATGGGAACAAATCTGCTTCGCTTCTAGTTACTAGGAAGGCTGCCACCCACAGGGCAGGATCCGTGAGGAGTTGACATCTTTGCGACATCAGTTCTTCCCATCACACGATATTTGATTTCTGGAGTAAATACGGGGACTTCACATTTTCATCGAAAATTGTCCATTTCATCAGGTTTTCACATATGTTGGGGTACAATAATGCAGTGTCATGATCTCAAACCTCTTCTCCCCTTTGTTCCACATCTGACATCTAGTATTGCTAAATTTTTAAAATCTGAATTAGGCTTGCCAGTGGTTTGTCTATTTGGTGGGCTTCCTTGAAGAATCAACTTGCAGACAGAAAGTGGGAGGAGGGTGTATATGGTGAAGAAAAGAGCCTGTGGAAGGTGTGGAAGCCGATGAGGAAGGGGGGTTCATGTCCAGAAAGATGGTGGTTCTTGTGAGGAAAGACCAAGTGAGCAGTAGAGTAGGTGAGGAGTTTGGGCTTCATCCCGAGGGCAGGGGAATGAGGAGATTGGGTATTTTTCTAGAAGGGTCGCTGTGGATGGATGGAGGGGGGTGAGGCTCAATGTCAGAGGAGAAGCGGGAGGCTCGGGGGGTAACAGAACTGGCCCAGGCAGAACAGAGGGCAGCCTCGTCAACATAGGGACCAAAGTCTATGGGCAAGGAAGCTGCTAGAACTGGAACCACTGTGGCCACCTCAAGGGAGCCAGGGGATTCTTCTCTAAATTGGCCAGGGAAGTTTTGCTCACATCTGTTTTTGGTTTGCTGGGCGGGGGGGGGGGGGGGGGGGGGGGGGGGGGGTCCTTTTTTTTTATACTCTCTTCACCCTGTCCCCCTCCCCTGTTTGGCCTGATATGGCACCAGCCCTAAGATTCCAAGTCTTCACAGGCCCATGCCGGTCCAATCAGTTTTCTGTATGTGTGTAGGGGGATGCTGGGGAGGGTGTCAAATGGTCCTTAGAGCTGCCACTCCTAGAAGCCAGAGGGATTTTCTACTTGTCTAGGTGAGTTTTCCCAGCCACCTCGAGGAGGGGCCTAGGAAATGCCGTTCCAGGTATCACCTGGGGCACTGAAAGCTGTTTTCTGGCAACCACATCCTAAACTCCCTGGCTTCTAGGTCTTGCCTGGGTTGCTTGCGGGTGAGGTTCTGTGTCACATCAAATACATTAGGAATATTTACTGTTGGGCCAAGTGGCATTTATTTATGTATTTATGAATCTTTATTTTTAGCTGCAATTCCTGGGGTGATCAGAACTGACCTGGCTTGAAACTGGCTATGTTTAAGCCCCACTTTACTGGGGGCTCCCTCAGCACATGTCCAGAATTGGGGTCCAGACACTCAAGGTGGAAGGTGCTGATAAAGTTCCTAGAGCCCTCCTACTTTCCGACAACGCCACAACGTCACAATCCATCCAGGCCTGGTGCAGTGAGCCTGAGGAATATTCTAGGACTCAACTGGGAGAACATCATTGCTTCTGCCCAGGAGGGGGCCTTGTTGAATCATGGGCTGGCTGATGTTGGTTGGTACCATGTGTACCATATCTTCTGAAGAGTCCTTAAAGAATCTGGGCCCATTGTCCTCTCCCTGTTCTCTAAAACTAAAATGAATCTGTCTTGGTCTTGCTTTGCCTGGCACTGTCTTGCTTTTAGCACTGAAAGTTCCTCATCCCAGGAAACCCACCAGTCCTGGGCAATCAGGGCCCTAGTGACACAGCATCAAATATAACTGTGTGTGCGTGTGTGTGTGTGTCTATGATATGTATATGTCAAAAGGAAAGCTACCAAAACCATGATTATAATGGAAGACTAACATATTCTTACAATCTTTGACAGATCACTTAGGTACAAGAAAATTTTAAAATAGATTTGAACAATATGATCCATAAACATGTATTAATCCATACAGCTGAACATTGTACTCCACAGAGAATTAGACTTTTCTTTTCTCCTCATTTCATAACATTGGCTAACCTTTCATGTGTAGTTTATCTTGCTGAAGACAGAGGCAGGTTTTGGTATTACTGCCTTAAAATTCTTTCAGGCTAAAACTATGGTAGTCAAGGTATATGGAGTCAATTATTGGGGCTGCAATTTCTCTTCTAGAGATTCAAAATTCTATCCCAAGAATCATGGGTCTGTCCTTGTACACAGTTTAAAATGCCTAAACTGCTTAGAAATCCCTTTTGAAAGAAAAAGTTTTCTCATGGGCCCAGGGTTGATCCAAGTCACTTTTACTAAAATGTAACTTAAATATTATACTCATAAAGGCCACTTCTAAACACTTATACTTTATAGCTTTTTTTTTAAATCATCACCCAAGGATACTTTTTCCATTGCTTTTCAGAGAGAGTAAAAGGGAGAGAGAGAGAGAGAGAGAGAGAGAAACATCGATGTGAGCGTACATTGACTGGTTGCTTCCTGCACACACTCCGATTGGGGCCAGGGATCGAGCCTGCAACCAAGGTTCATGCCCTTGGTCGGAATGGAACCTGGGACCCTTCAGTCCTTGGGCCAATGCTCTAACCACTGAGGAAACCAGCTAGGGCAACTTTATAGCTTTTACATAGCTAAAATGGCAAAACAAAGATGCAAGTAAATACAACTATCAAACTTTAAAATGTCAAATTAATAAAATAAATTCACTGCAACAGATAATATTGTTTTGCTGAAACTAAAACACCATTTTGGGTTTAGCAATAGAAGGATGTAGTCTCAGGTCTAGTACTGTATATTATCATTTTCTGAATTTTGATTTCAACAATCCAAATGCAGACAACCCATAAAGCATGCCGTGCAAAACAATATTAATAACATCACAATGCGTCTGATTTAAGAGTATACTATCAAAATAATCCTGGAGTGCCCACGTAAATGAGGTGCCATTTCATACCAATAAAAATAGTAATAATCTCTAACATTTATTTAACCTTACTATATGCTCCAAGTGTTTCACATGTAATACCTCTAATCCTCACAATATCACTATGAAATCAATACCACATATTTATCCACATATTATCATAAGAAGAAACTGAGGAACAGAGAGGCCGACTAACTCACCCAAAGTCTCACAGCTAGTAAGTAGAAAAGTGGGTTTGAAGTCAGGCAGTCTGGCTCCCCTTAACCATTGCACCCAATTACCTATATCCTTGCTTTGGATTATCGGAGAGTTACTAACTTGCATTAAACAGGGATCTAATCCAATTAGTGCTAAAACCAGCAACAGCAACTTTTTCATTGCATTTTTACTACAACACCTGCTGCTAATAAATTGCTGAGACTCAGTCCATATGCTGGTAGGTCTGGCATGAGAGCTATATTCCTTGCCAATGCAGCACTGGTCGCCAGGAGCAAGCCTGTGCCCTATGTGGACTCACCTCTCTCTCCACATGCTCCTGTTTCAATTCCCCTCCCCTCATCCACGCTGTGACCCGAGCACCAGGCCCACCCCTGGCTTACACGGGAAGATACAGAGGGTTAGGCCCTGCATTGGTTTGGGGCTGGCCATCAACATGAACACATTTTTGCTATTCATTACTTAAGACTATCATTGAAATGAAACCACTAATTTTAAAATATATCTTTACTGATTTCAGAGAGAGGAAAGGAGAGGGAGAGAGAGAGATAGAAACATCAATGATGAGAAAGTCATTGATCGGCTGCCTCCTGCATGCCCCTGACTAGGGTTCGTGCCTGCAACCTGGGCATGTACCCTGACCAGGAATCGAACCCTAATCGCCTGGATCCTAGGTCGTTGTTCAACCGCTGAGCCACTAATTTTAAAGACACAGATCCCTCAAAAGACATATATCCTTAGAACCCCAGGGGTCTGAGAGACCTGTACATCATGTGATATCATGAGCTTATATAGAAGGACACTATAAAAAACAGCTGAAGGCAACCCAACCTTGTGTCTGACAAGGACATGATTGAAGACATCATTCCAAACACAGTATTATATTTGAAAAAAATTTCTTTCTAATCTTAGAGTCAAGAATTGATGGAAGGAGACTTGACTTGGGTTGGTGAACACATAATACAGTGTACAGAGGATGTGTTGTAGAATTGTGCACCTGAAACCTATATAATTTCATTAACCAGTGTTACCCCAATAAAAAATATATATATATTGTGTTTCCCTTAAGAAGTTTATATTTTGTGTTTTTATGTTCTGGACATGTGATGTTTTGTGTTTGTGCTTTTCCTGCACAGTTCTTAACACAATTTGTAATTATATATTCATTGCAGAGATTTCTTCATGAATGTCTATTTCTTGGGTTCACAGGACATGGCACATAGTAGGTCCTCACTGAATGTTTGTTGAGTGAACAGGTGAGTGATGAGTCAACAAATAAATAAAAGATATGAGTCATGGGCTGGTCAATTGCCCTTTATGCATGAGCTACTAGAAAGTTGAGAGCTGGATTTGTTTTCCCCTCATGAAAGGTGTAGAGGGTCTTATGCTTGTATGTTTGTATTAGTCTCATTCTTAATACTATTTTATGTCTCCTCCCTTACTTTCCTGTTTTCCTTTCCCATCTACTTCTTAGTTAGTCTGCCTTCTTAAAATTTATAAATTCCTGTAAACTGTTTTAAATCCCTGTGGAGGGAATAAATATATTTACTAGTCTTTTTTTCATATATTTAAAAACTTAACATTGAACTTTCTGCCAACAAACACATTTAATCACCTGAAACTCTTAAAAACAAGTGAGGTTTGCTAATTCCAGCACTATACTAATATTTAGAGCAAATTCAGCCCAAGCCTAGAAACTACATGTTGTGTAGTGTGTTTGTGTCAAGTACAGATCTAACAGGGCTAAGCAATTTGGTAGACAAGAAAAAGCACAGGACTTGCTACAGAAATGTTATGGATTTTGGATCAAAGAATGATTTATTGTTAGCGGTGCTCCAAAATGTATTGACCGCCTACTAATACTGAGAAGTTTGCTTTCACTGTACCCTATCGGGGTTGGGCGTCGGGCAAGATCCTGGTCCACAGGCATTGAGAAATGTCTGATCACGTTGTGGAATGAAGGTACAACATTATAAAGTGAACATATTAAATGGTCTAACCCCTTTTTAAAAATCTCTGAAATTTATTTTTCATATGCTAGTGGGCAGATGGCTTGCACGCCTGAAACTTCAGTTAACCTTCTCTGGTCCTATTCATTTAAAGCACTTTCACTTCAAATGATGACCAACTATTTTTCCCTTAAAATGAAATATCATTTTCAAATCCCACTCATGAGGACACCCCTTACTGCCCAAGTTAAATATCTCAGCTGGACCCACAGGCCAGCAGTGAAAGGACGGGAGTCTGCCCCCTCCAATCATCTGCTCCTCTCTTTTGAGGTTATTCACAAAACACAAAATGTTCATTTCAGAAACAGATTTGATTTCTGTTATTTATAAGGGCCGTTTGAGCCAGTTGAATTTTAGATGACAAACTGCAAAGAGGAGGGGAGAGTGGGTGTAAAGAAACAGACGGGTAATAATCATGTGTCACAGATAAATGACAATTTTTAAAAAAATTTGATAGGGTGTGGGCTGGGGTTCTTTTCTTTCTCTCCCCTCTCCTGGGGGGGGGGGGGGTAGGTCGGCAGGGGTGGAGATTAGACAAGAAAAGGAAGGGGGGGGGGGTAAAGGCAAGACAATAGGCTAGACCGGGCGCCTGAGCAGCATCCCAAAGCAGCCGCCCCTGCCACCCTCCCCCAGCACCTGGTAGGCCGCGGTCGCTGTTTCAAAACAGGCAGGCGGGGGCCTCGGGGACCGCGGGGGGCCTCCGCCCGGGCGCGGGAGGGCAGGAGAAGCGGAGGGAGAGCGGGGAGGGGAGATGGAAGCTAAGAGATGTGCAGACTGGCAAGACCTCCACGGGGATAGTGGTCTTTGCCCCCGCAAAGTGCTGGAGTCGCATAAAAATCCAAGCCCATCAGGACCCGCTGCAAATGCAGGCGGCTGCAGACGCCACACCTGCTCCCCGCAGCTGCGGAGCGCGGCGCTCGGGAGCCGGCGAGGCCCGGGGAGCGCGCCCCGCACGGCTACCCCGCAGGGCGGCGGCCCGGCGGGAAGGGGCGGGAGGGGAGGCGGCAGAGCGAGGCTAGCACCCGCCCCCGGGGGAGAAGAGAGCCCCCACCTGTCAGGCGCTGCACTCTAGGGGAGCAGGTCCCGCTGTCCCCGCGCACAGGCCGGCGCCTGGCAGCCCCGCTTCCCCAAGAACCTCCGATGCTCCATCATCAACAGAAACCTTGAGGCATAAAACAGCGGCGGGGAAGGGCTGCGGCGCAGACGCGCTCCCCGCAGGCGCTCCCCGGGCGGACCAGCCGGCTCCCGCCCGGCGCGAGGATGCTGCAGGGTCTCAAATTCCACTAAAACACACAAAACCCAGGCAAGCCCGCGGCGCCCTGCGCGGGAGAGCGGCTTACCTTCTGCGCGGCTTTTTATCCATCTTTGGATTCCACCGTAGGCTGCTGTTGGTTTGGTTTCGTTGCTTATTTTTCTCTCTCTTGTGGATCCGCTTAATAAATGCGCCCCGCTAATCTGCAGAGCAGCGTCCCCTCCCCATCCCGCAGCCCCGCGCCCGTCGGAGCCGCCGTGGAATCCCACCAGCAGTGCCGCTTCTGGCGTCGCTGGGATTCGGGCCGCCGAGGCCGCCCCTCCTGGACAAAAGGCGCCCGTTCCCGCTCGTCCCTCACAGCCCAGCCGTCAGAATTAAGTCCATTTCCCGCACGAGGCCGGGAGGAAATGAGCGCCCTCGCGGCCGTGCGCGCTGACAAAAGGACGCTCGCGGTGCCCACAGCGCCCCCTCCAGCGGCCGCGGCCGGGCGCCCGGGGCGGGTGCTGCAGTGCCCCGCCCGCCGTGCCCGCCGCCCCGCGCTGCCGCTGCCGCAGTCCCGCCGCCGCGGGCCTGGCCTCTGCCCACGTCCACACCCACCCCGCGAGCTGCCCCAACAGCCGAGAGCCAATATGAGGATTTTTTACTAGGAAGAAAATCTGAAACGTGAGTACCGCCCTGGGAATTAGAAAAAGTCTTACACTTGGAATATTTCTTGTCTAGGAGGGACATCTTGTCTTTAGGAGATAACGCTACTGATGATCTTAACAGCAATTGTCTGACTGTTTGAATCCCAAGCCAAAATGATCCCTATTCTGATTCTGACTGCTTCGGAAAAGAACAACATTTTTGTTAGCGCCCTACCCCCTGGGGCTATGGATCCAGCTCCCTCCAATTCTCATTACCTCCTCTTCTCACCCCTCAGCCCCCCAGAGGAAACAGGTATTTAGCAAATGGGGAACTTGATGGAGAACCAGAATACTTGGTCACAGTCTCAAACCACAGTCTTAACTAGCTGTGTGACTTGGATGAAGTCACTTAACCACTCTGGGCCTTATTGTCTTCCTCTGTAAAATAATAGTACTTAAGGCTCCTCCCATTTCTAATACTCTTGACAGTATTTCTCAGAGAGTAGGGACATCAAGTGGCAGCTTGGGACTTTAGACCCCAGTAGTCTCCACCTGCTCCCCAAAGCTCCCCTAAATCAACATTTATTGCGAGTGTTTCTAAAAATGTGATTTCAGCACTAGTACTGCTTCCAGAAAAGCCCCTGGTCACTCCCCCCAACAAGATTATGGCCCCTCTGCTCCTTCTAGGTTCTGGGGTACCACAGCCCTTAGACACCCCCATAAAAATCACCAGACCCCACCACAGCACTGCTGCAGAATCAGAATCTCTGGAGGTGAGCCCAGGAATTGGTATTAGTGACAAGCATCCCTAGTGATTCCTTTGCGCACTAGCATTTTAAAAAATGCCACTCTATGCAAGCTACTACTGATGTAAAAAAGAGAGCATGCCCTGCACGGCAACCCTCGAACAACTGGCAGGCATTCCATTCAGGTGCCAGAGCTAATTGTGTCTTTCTGCTCTAGCTCCTCCAATCCCTTCATCCCCCAGCCTCTACACCCCCCTCCCCCTCTCAGAGCTTCCCACTCATTCTCATTTCATCTTCAGAATCACTAAGTCCACAAGCTTTCTCCCCATTCTTATGTCAAAATCTGCTAGAATTACAAGCAGCTCAACCACCAGGACCCAAGGTCTGTCTGGCCAGAACCAGGAAGTGATGCGTTTATTGACATGCTTTAGGTAGCTGTGCATTGTCATTATGGACCGATAATATCTGGGAAGTCAGGAACGCCTCCTCCAGAGCCCTGAAATCACAGGAATGGTGGACCCTTTTCTGAAATAGAACCCAAAAAGGGAGTAGAGAATTTTTGTTTAGTCCACAAATAGCAGGTTTCATAAATTCTCATCACTCAAAATTTTTTTCCTGGTGTATTATTTAGCTGTCTCAAACTAATAGCAAACTCTTGTTGGCTCCTGCCACTGTTCTAAGGGCTTTACATGCATTTTTATTCATTTAATCTTTACAAGAACTCTATGAGGGTGGTACTGTTATTAGCCCATTTTACAGATAAAGAGACTGAGGCACAGAGAGGTTAGGTAACTTGACTAAGGTTGCACAGCTAGTGGGTGACTGTGCCTGAATTCAAATTCAAGTACTATGGATTCAGAGCTTGTGAGCCCTAACTGCTACCCTGTACATGGCCTCTCAGAGGAGACAAAATACTGACTTTAAAAAGCAGAACTACTTCAAGAGACCAATAAAGTTTGATAAAGCTGATATACTCTCCTTTTCCCAAAAAAGTTATTCTACTCCTCTAGCCATTAGACTCTAAAAACAAATAAATAAATAAAAATCCTTCCAGCTTTTCCTAGAGGCCATCTGAATATGACATCTGAATATTATGAGTCCTGGGAAGAGTAGTACCATCCTGTGGCTTTAGGAATTGTTCAAATGCCAGACAGGAAGCAAGATTTTATTATGTTAATTTCCATAGTAATAGCTTAGTTGAAGTTCCTGAAGTTCTCTCTCATTCAAGTCCAAAATCACTTTGAAATCCAATATAAGAAACTATCACTGTAGTTGGCTCCACAGGCTGTGCTAGGAAGATCCCCAGGATTCAGAGTCCCCACTATAGAGAGTCCAAGATGCCTCGCTTTTAACTAGGGACAGGAAAGCACAGGAGACTCCATGTCAGACTCAGAAAATTACATTTGGCTAGCCTCAGTGGCCAATTTAAAATTAGATTTTCTGACTGGATTTGCAATAAAATTATTCCTAATCTCTAAATCTCTTAACAAAAATGTTTCTGGCCAGCAATAGTAAAGAGAGCAGATGGCAGTGTAACAGAGACCCACGGTGTTCCCATCTCTTGGTGTTCATGCCCTGTGTAATTCCCTTCCCTTAGGTGCTGGCAGGACCTGTGACTTGCTCCTAACAGACTACAGCAAAGGGGATGGGATGTCACTTCTGTGATTGTGTTACATAAGATTCTTCATCTTGCTGGCTGACTCTCTGATTGTTTTCTAGGCTTGAATGCTTTGATTAAGCAAATAACCATGTTAGGAAAACCTATGTGTCAAGGAACTGAGGGTGACATCTGGCCAGATCCTTCCCCAGCCAAATTTTCAGCTCAGACCCCAGCCCAGACTGCCACCTTGATTTCTGCCTTGAGACAGACCTTGAAGCAGAGGACCCAACCAAGCCATGCTCAGGCTCAACTTCAGTGAGATAATGTGTTGTTTTAAGTTGCTAAGTCCGTGGTAATGTTACACAGCAGTAGATAACTAATAGCATGCCTTTGCACTCTCCAGGCCCAGGCATACTTATCAGCGGCCTTCCCCAGGGTGTGCTGGAGGCGCTGGCGGAACTGACACTCCAGGGGTGCAGCTCTCAACCACTGACCATCAGAAATTAGTGGATAAACAGCCCTGTTCCCTCAACCTAGGTGTTGGGAGGACACCTCTGTGGCATGTTGTACACGGTCTCCCAGAGAGCCTCAGCAGGACTGAGCCCCAGCTGCCCACTGCAGTAACCTGCTCAGTCATGCATCTTTCATAGGCTGCTTCCTTCCCAGCATTGCTCTCCCACTCCCCTGTTGGTGTTTCCTTTCCTTGAGTAAACTACAAATCATGGCCTACTTTCAGGGGAATCCAACTTAAGACAGGAGATGGGGGGGGGGGGGGGGAGAAAGTGCTTTCAGACCAAGACCAATGATAAATTCTAAGCCTAGATCTCCTGAAGACCCCACTCTCCCAACAAGTGGAGGTTCAGCCAATCCTGTAGCCAAAGCTTGCTATAGAAAGAGAACTGGGGGTCCAAGGCCTGGGGCTGTAGTCTCCATTCCACTGACTATGTGGCCTCAAAAAAGACCCTGACCCCAAGGCCTCACTTCCCAGCTGTAAAGTGAGGGCAACAGTGCTTACTCTCTGTTATGGGCTAAATTGTGTTCCCCCAAAATCTTTAAAGTCCTAACCCCTAGTACCTCAGGATATGACTTTATTTGGAGATAGGGTCTTCAAAGAGATAATTAATGAGATAATTAAGGAATTTTAAAATTAAGGTCATGCCCTAGCCAGTTTGGCCCAGTGGTTAGACCTTCGGCTCAAGGACCGAAGGGTCGAGGGTTCAAGTCCCAGTTGAGGGTATGTACCTCGGTTGCAGGTTCCTGGTCCCTGCCCAGGCACATGTGGGAGGCAACCAATCCATGTCTCTCTCTCACATCAATGTCTCTCTCTCTCCCCCTACCTCCTCTCTCCCTTCCTCTCTCTCTAGAAATCAATGGAAAAATATCCTCGGGTGAGGATTTAAAAAAAAAAAAGCTTTGAAAATAAAAAAGGTCATATGAGTGGGCCCTAATCCAGTAAAATGGGTGTCCTTATATAAGAAGAGGAAACATGAACACAGACTGGCACAGAGGGAAGACCACATAAAGATACAGGGAGAAGACGGCCATCTACAGCCAAGGAGAGAGGCGTCAGAAGAAACCAACCCTGCTGACACCTTGATCTCTCCATCTCAGGTACATTTCTGTTGTTCAAGCCACCTAGTCTATGGTACTTTGTGATGACAGCCCTAGAAACTACGAGTCTCCCACCACCCAGGCTGTTGTGCAGACAAAATAGAACACCAAATGAAAGTACTTACAGTCTTATTACTGATTAAAATGAGACAACCAGCAACTGTAACTCCAACCACATGGGGGAAGAACCATGCAGGGCAGTAAGTCCACACATGCAGTTGGTGGAGAAGCCCCAGACTCCAGAGGAAAGGCAACCCTTATTATAAAGTGGCAAAGACCTTCGCTAAATTGTGTTCTAAGTGTTTTGTAGAAGGTAGAACTTGCAAGGAATGAAACTAGATATTTAGCAGAGGAGATTTCTAAGCAAAATGTTGAAGGTACAACTTGGGTTCTTCTTAGTGCTTATAATAAAATGCAAGAGGAAAGAAAGAACCAAAACTTGGAGATTTGGGAAATTCTCAGCCTACCTATATTGCAGAAAGTAAGAAAGCTCGTTCTGAAGAGAGCACTAAGGGTATAGCTAGACACCATTTGATAAAGAGGTCATGGGTACAACTCCTAGACTTAGTCAGCCATCTCAGAAGAGACCAGGAATAGAGATGGGATTATACCAGCAAAGACTGCCAATCTGAACTAACGGTGACAGGGAAAACAGGACAGAATGAAGGCAGGTGTTGAACTTCCTGGATTCTACAGAAGCAGACCATAGAGCTGTCTGGTTGTAAACATGCAAGGAAAGAGAATGACCCCAAAGGCAATTCAGAGATCATCAGGGCTGCTGCTGCTGCTCTGACCACAAGCTCAGGAGGCAAATCTGTTTCCTCCCGGTTTCAAAGGGCAGGGCCACCACTGCAGAGAAGAGTGTGTGTGTGTTGGCAGGGGGAGGGGTGACACTGCCAACCCAGGGCTCCTTTGGAATGGGAATGTCTATCCTATGCCTATTTACCACTGTATTTTGGAAGCACATAGCTTGTCTGGTTTCACAGGGTAACAGCTGGAGAGGAATTTTGCCTCCAGATAAATCATACCCAGAGTCATACCACAGTGATTAGACACTTAGATGAGACTTTGGACCTCAGGCTTTAGAGTTGACTGGAATGAGTTGACTTCTAGGCTGATGAGATGGAATGAATGTATTTTGCATGTGGTAAGGACATGAATTTGGGGAAGTCAGGGACAGAATGCTATGGACTGAAGTGTCCCCCCAAAATTCATACATTGAAGCCCTAACCCTCAATGTGACTATTTGGAAACCTTGAGGTTAAATGAGGTTATAAGGGAGGGACCTTAATCCAATAGAATCAGTGTCCTTATTAGAGGAAGAGAGACCAGAGCTTGCTCACTCCCACTAGCTCTCCATCATGTGAGGCCACAGAAAGAAGGCAGCGATCTGCAACCCAGGAAAAGCATCCTCACCAGAAACCAAACCTTCCAGTCCTTGATCTTAGCTTTCCCAGTCTCCAGAACTTCAAGAAATAAACTTCTGTTGTGTAAGCCACCCAGGCCATGGTATTTTTTATGGCAGCCCAAGCTGACTAGTATATGACTTGTACCTCCTTTCCCCCATCGGTAAAACAGGGATAATCGTGGCCACCTATTAGGACAGTCATGAAAAAAGCTGACATGGGTAAAATATGGGGGATAGAGCCCAGAATATATTAAGTGCTATGTCTCTTTGAGCAAGTGTTGTAAAGACAAAGACTGTCTCTATGCTCAAGGTGCTTGAGTGTCTAACTTGCACAAAGGTTTCCTGTGGCCTTAACTAGGTTTTGAGATAACCCTGACAAGGCTCACTCCCGTTGGCTAATAGTTACAACTCCACATGCTTCAAGCTTAATTTGTATTCCTCTTAAAGGTTAATTTCCCCAGGAAGGGTAACAGTCACTTACTCCTCAAGTGATGGAAACAGATGGGATGAAAGACATTAGGTATAGGACCCGAGAGGGTGAGGACAGACACCTCCTGGGCGACTGAGGAATAAGAGTGAAAGCTGAAGGCCCTGAAGCCTATTTCTTCAGAGCATGAAATTAAGGAGAAAATAGAGCTGAGTAGGTTTGTAACAAGCAAGGCCATTTAAAGGGTAATTGTAAACTTTGAATGATCACACACACAAAATTTTAGACTCCCAAACCTTAAAAACTGCATTTATTTGTCTGCAGAACATAGGCCTGGACCAGCTTTTTCACTTTTCATACTTGGGGGAACCTGAAACACAAAAGAGAGTTTATTGTAAATGGCTAAAAATAAGAAGAGACAGTTCACAAAAGAAATATCTAAAAAGTTGTTCATTTCATTAGTAATCAAAGATGTTTGAATTTAAATACACCATTTTTACCCATTAAAATTCTATCTTTTTTTTTTTAAATATATCTTTATTGATTTCAGAGAGAGGAAGGGGGAGGGAGAGAGAGAGATAGAAACATCAATGATGAGAGAGTCATTGATCAGCTGCCTCCTGCACCCCCTGCTGGGGATTGAGCCTGCAACCCTGGCATGTGCCCTGACCAGGAATCGAACCTTGATCTCCAGGATCATAGGTCAATGCTCAACAGCTGAGCCACACCACCTGGGCTAAAATTCTATCATTTTAATAGATTCCACTCTTGGCAAGGACATGATGAACTCAGCACTCTCATATAGCTGACAGTATTATAAGTTAGCACCATGCATCAAGTCATAGGTCGTACCTACCGTGGCTCAGGAGTTCTACTTCTGGAAATCTATCCTTAAAAAAAATACAGAAAGAACGAAACACATCAGGTTATTTGTCATGTTTATGAGAACAAAAACCTGAAAGCAACTTAAATGTCTGACAATTAGAAAACTGTCCCATTTAATGAGCAATTAAAACTTTATATAATAAAGACTGTATGTTAACCTCTTAACTTGCCAATGATAGAATAAGGAAAAGCAGGACGCACGATGTTATCTGCCCTGTGAGAATGTCTTAATTCAGCCGTATAGGAGACATATCTGAAAGCATTTTACAATATTTCCATCAGTGGTGTTACTAAGATCATGCTGTGCCTTCTCAATTTTCTGAAATCTTGACTTGAAAAAAACAAATGCATGACTAAAAAATAAAGTCACTCAAATTATGGTCAGTTTGTATATTAGAACCCAGATGTGTATCACTGTGGATAATAAAATACCAAACGCTTTAATTTAGGTTAAAGTTTTTAATCTATTTTTGAGCCCACTCTCATTCACATTTCCAGGGTGAGTTTTGTTAGAATGAAAGGCAGTTAAAGAATTTAACAGTATTGCGCACATCCCATTGACTCAATGAATGTTGGGCAAATTACTTAAACTTCCTTCCCTTAGTTTCCTGACATGTAAAATGGATATAATTGTCTGTACATCACAAGTTGATTACAAAAACTAATAGGTTAATAGGCACAATTGGCCAGGAACAGTGCCTGGCACAATGTAAGTATCAATAACTGTTTTTTTCCTGACTTTGATCAAGCCTTTTGGTTATATGTGATCAAGCTTTCTTTTCTTGAGTTGAAATTTATCTTTAGACATTTTCTTTTTAAAGTTTTTAAAAAAGTTTTTACATATCTAGAATGTTTTAAACCTATGAGATTTGTTTATTGTATTTACCAGAAGGGTTAAAGGATAATTTAATCTTATCAGCCTACAGTCTAGTATGTTATAGATTGTCTTAGTTTCTTTTTGTCTTAAATATTACCTTCCTGGAATTTTCCAGGTAACTCTTAAGTATCAGAATATGAAAACTTAAAGTTTATTAATATTGCATTGTAATATTCTCACAATGCATTGAAAAAAATGCCTGTTGGCCTCATCTAAGTCAAGGAGTTAAAGGACCAAGGAGAGCATGGTCTGAGGAATGGAAACCTAGCTTGCTGCTCAACTCCTCTAATAAGGCAGGTGCACTCCTGTTGTTGGTTGTGTAGCTGGATGATTTTACATATTATCCGATGTACGTTTCCCTCCATCCACTGAGTCAAGGCTTGGAGGTTGGGATGGGGAACAGCGATAGAGAGATACCCACCAGAAGTCTTCACTCACTCAGCTTTAGAATTCAGTTCCCAGATTAACAAGAGTCTGGAAAGCAAGACTCTCATTTGGAAGGAGCTGACTTTGTTGAAAGGGAGAATAAACGTCTGGGTTATGGTGGGCCAGAGCTTAGATGGCCACTCATCAGGTAGCCACAGAGCAGGGAAGAGGCAAGATATGATGTGAAGATTTCCTACAACTAGAAATGAGATGCAGGTCGAAACAGCAGGTCATAGTTATTCAGAAGGGATGAAGCTACTGTGTAGAAGCTGCCTGATCCCTGGGAAAGGCCCCTGAACCGTGACATCCTGGGCCTTGACCAGGAATGAGGAAGAGTTATAAAAGGTAATAGAACCCAAGAAATTTAAAGTAGAATCTGTAGAAAGCAAAGATTTGTGCCCACTTTTCAGGATGTAACCCCTCAGAGTTGTTTAGTGACCACATGGCTGAGGGACATCACCGGGTTCATGGGCCTGAGGGCAGCCTCATAGTCCATTTGAAAGTGGTAAAGCCAGGGAGGCAGAAGAGGCCTGGGTTCTGAATGCAGAAGGTCCGGCAAGTCTGGTCTAGAGAAGAGAATCACAGTGGTGGGCCATCGACACTCACAGCAGATGTCGGCTCAACAGTACCCAAGACTAGGGGCCAGAGGACTAGCTGGGATCAAAGGAAAGAAAACACACGGCCGCTTTTATCCAGCCTCTATGGTGCAAAGGTACAATCCTCACTGTACCCAGAGGAGGAGGAATAGGGGAGGGGGAGATCGCTTAAGAAGCAAAGAGCCTCCATAGCAATTCTTAACATTGAATTGATTCTGTATTTACTCAAAGACGACGGACCTTAATGGGATAAGATAAAGAGTTTTTCCATCACCCGAGTCATAACAGTCTTACTGGGTTCTCAAGAATAAGCGTAGTACATTTTAGAAAGTAAAGTTACATTTCTTCCCATCTAAATTGTGCTCATAATTGTCAATCTTGCTTCAGTGTGTGAAAGCCCAGCCAGGACCCAGAGAGCAGTACACAGCCTTGTAGCCATAGCCTCACCCGCCATCTCATGTCTGGAGGAAGAGCCATTCAGATAATCTTCCAGCAAATTAAGCTCCTTTATAATAAGCAGGGCTTTGACCACCAAGCCCCATGTAGTCTGTCTCTTCCCTTGGGGACCTGGTCCAAATTGCAGGGGAACTTGGTTCCTCTCATCTTGGAGCACCTCCAAGGAAGCAGGTGCACCAGGCTCATCTTCCACAACAGAGTTGTTGGAAGGACACATTCCTGGAAGGAAAGATCTTCCAAAAAGGAAGAAAGTGATCAACAAAGACCAGAAGAGCTCCTAAAAATAATTGAGTTGTGTTTAAATCTCTTTACCCTTCCACTAGAAGAACTACCTTTAATACTGTGTATTTGGAGCCCATTCTATCCCTGATCTGTTTTGGATAACCTGGAATTAGAATAAAGGGGAAAAGTGGGTGGTGGAGGTTCGAAGAACACACTGATCTCTCTCAGGTGCTAGCTCAGGTGGTCCTAGCATTTGATTTTCTGCTAACCCAAAGCGTCGTCTTCCAAAGAAGGTCAGCAGCACATCAGAGAAGTCCTGCCTCTACTTTTGAGGGAAACTTTCCTCCAATTCTTGCCATTCTCCTCTATATACACGTGGAACCTTTTATAAAACTCAAAAATATTCCTTCAAGAAGTCCATTAGAATAGGTGAGGACTTTAATTAATTTAACCACCAGGCCCATTATATGTCAGAGAAATAGAAAAGAAACTATTGGCTTTCTCAAATTATGCTCACTGACAGGATTAGGAACACAAACCAGGTAGAGATCTTGCCAAACACACCAAAATTCACGCACATACACAAGCATGCACACACAACACACCAAAACCCACTTCTATGATTAACTCAACCTTTTGTCCCCATAGAAAATTTGAGCTCCAACAAAAGAACTCCCTCTTATTTTCACAAAGAAATAGAAATTTGTCTTTCCTCTAACATTGTTTTTTATCTTAATCAGATTTGGCCTTAAGAGTCTTCCTTGGGTGCTGGCTGCATCTTTTCCTGAGTAGCTGCAACCTGGGGTGTCCTCCGTCAGAGGTGGCATCACTCCAGAGTGAGATGGATCCCATCCTGCATGTCCCATATCTTACCCTTCCAATGTCCCACAGAGAATGGCCAGCATCTGTATCATCATGGCACCAAACCCTAAACCCCCAAAGTCCAGAAGACACAATAACACCCCAGAGCCAAATGCAACCACTGGCACAGCCTTCCCTCTGAGCCTCAATGCCCTTGGTCCAGGGCTGCAAAGTTAAATGCCTAAGCTAGTGAGGTAATAAGGGGTGGTAGGAATCAACAAACCAGAGAACACTCTCCCCATCAAAAGGGAAGTTCAGCTTTTTAAAACACTTTACTGTCTAAACTTATCAGAATATGGCCCCTGGGCTACCTGTGAGCACTGTGGCAGACAAAAGAGCTTCCCAAGGGAAAGCCTAGACCTACCCCACTGCTGTGGAAGGACTTCTGCTAAAACACATCGCCACGACCTGGGGGAAATGTGAGAGGGAAGACAGAATATAGATGCTTCTGGGCTTCCCCTGGGTGCTTATAAATTCACCCCAACTAGCCAGACCATCTCATTTCAGAGCTTAAAATGCCATTAGAAGAAATGTTCCCAGTGATTAATTTCACACAGAGATTACCACAGCCTGCAGAGGAGGCAGCAGAAATCTACCACCCACACAGGCTTCCTTCTCTCAGCCGCTCTTTCCCAGAACTGCTGCCAGAACAGGCCAACATTTAGAAGTGTCTGGTGGCGACACATCTGGGCCTCATAATAGACAGTATGCTCATCTACATCTCTCTTTCCAGAGCCCCTCTGACCCAGCACAATTGGCATTTCACTCCACCAGAGGGTGGTCTTTGTCCAGGGACACAGCCTCCACAGGATCACAGGCAACTCTGAACAAAATTCAGAGCTTTGGTGTGATGTGAAATGCCCAAGACACAGCCATGGGTGACAAATAGGAGTAAACAATGGTAGTTTATTGAACATCTTGCCACCCAGCAATGCCCACTCCAAAACAGCAAAATCTTACACCTGGAAATCTAATTCTAAATGAAACTTGCTTGAGCCTTGACCTTAATCTCTATCCCCACCAAGGCCAGATGCGGTGGCTTCACATGGCCCACGGCCCCCTCCATCCACGCACATACTTGCTGATTCAGTCCCCAAGTGAACCTACCCTCACCCAAGAAGTTAATCTCCATCCCTGCCATCAGCAGATTCTTATGTACTTCGTTTGGGATTTTGCCTCTTGGGAATGTTGCTGATCTGGCACAGCCTGTTCTGACCCCATCCCCAAGTATGACCATCTCTGCCGGCATCAGGAGTCTACTCCTCAGGTCCTCTCTGAGGACAAGAAGAAGGGTAAATGGAACTTCACATTCGCAGCTTACTCTCAAATGGGTCAGGAAAAAAATTCTTTGAACCATACTTGCAACCTTTCTATAAGTGGATTATTGTTTCAGAATAAGTGTTTTTATTTTTAAAATGATTTGAACATCAAAGAATGAGAAAGCCTTGACAAAATTGATGAAATATTAGAACACTATCACAAAAAAAAAAATGACACTCTACATTCAGGCCTTAGAAGCCACACTTGACAGAAGTTATATGCATATATAAAATAATCTCAAGTTTATTGGTTAATTCTTTGCTCATTCAAAGAATTAGCACACTCTTCCAACTAACAACTTAAACTTGGTTAGCTAAAAGACTAAAAATTAAGTGTCTCATTCCCTTTTTGAAAGAAATTTCCAATCAAATCTTTTGTTTCCTACTAAAAATGATTTCCTACTAAATTGATTTACTATAAATGTTCAATATCCAGGATGACTTATCCTTGGAAAATATGGATCTCCTATACATCTTTGCTGCTGGTGTTGCCAACATAGGCTTGTTCTGCTACAAGGCCCAACAGGACTGGCAGGAACAAACAGCCAGGGAGCTCACCGTGAGAATGACATGGTGATGCCTACCTGGTAAGGATCAGTGGGGATTAAACGCAAGTAAGATTCTTGCTTTAATATCTAGTACATATTAAAACTTACATTTGTGGAAGCATTACTATTGTTAACTTAGATAGCCAGGTTCAAGTTTCAGTTCAGGTCACATCTGCACTCTTTTCTTTTGTTCTCAGTCATTTCCTCTCAGCTCATGTAGTAGCAACAGAAATTCTGTCTCCTAAGGGTTAACTGGCAAGGGAAGGTTTATATCTCGAATGGCTCAGAATTTGAAAATCTAGATAGAGCATGTGCACAAATGGAATCCTTAGAAATGAGTAATCAAATCAGAAATGGGAACCAAGGTCAGCCAGTTAGCAGGAAGCCTATAAGACCTTAAACCAGAGTGGAGCATTGGTGAGAGTCAAATGAGAAAACCCAGAACACTTGCTATAGACAGAGCTAAAGTGCCTGTGGCTCACTGTTGATTGCTCACCAATCAATACTGATTGCTCGTGGTGAGTCAAGCAGGCTCAATAATGTATGTCCAACTCAACAATGACATGTTGGGTACTGTGGAGACACTTTACTGACATGATGCCATGTGAACCTCACAGTTATCTTACGTGCAATGGGATTATCATTCCCATTCTACAGATGAGGAAACTGAGGACAGGAGAGATTCAGATGCAGTAGCTCATCCAAAGTCACACAGCTAGCAAGTGGTAGAACCAGGGTTTGAACCTCAGCATTGTCTCCAAAGTCTGCACTCAACTACTATTTGAAACTGCCTCACACTGCCAACTATTTGACTCCACAGTCCCCATTGTCTCTTACATCAGATTTAGCAACTTGCTTGTTACAGTACTTTTAGTTCCACATTCCGCCAAGCCTTTCTTATTTCAATAGCAATCATGTTGTAGTATGGAGCAGGGGGTCTTGTTTGTGTAACACTGAGACACAGCAAGGGCCAGAATTCCACTTTCTAGACTTACAGAAGCAGGCTGCTGTTTCGAGTGACTTTGTTAGCTTGGCAGAGTAATAAGAGCTGTTACAATAAACTACTTTATTGCTTAGAAAATGCTACCTAATAACAAGGCCAATTTTTTAAAAAGTTGTGTGTGTGCACATGCAAGTAAGTGTGTGTGTGAATGTTATGTGCATGTTTGTATATGCTATCACAATGCAACTTTATGTATGGCAATCTAGTACTTATTTCTTTTTCTAGAGACCTCAGAATCCAGAAAAATCTTTTGATGTACTATTTAGGGTCATAAAAAATAAGCTTAGCCCAGCCGGGCGTGGCTCAGCGGTTGAGCGTTGACCTAGGATCCAGGCGATCGGGGTTCGATTCCCTGTCAGGGCACATGGCCCGGTTGTGGGCTCGATCAATGACTCTCTCATCATTGATGTTTCTACCTCTCTCTCTCCCTCTCCTTTCCTCTCTCTGAAATCAATAAAGATATATTTTTTTAAAAAATAAGCTTAGTTCTATTATAAGTGATTCTGGAGGAGCTGCCTTCCATTTGGGCTGCTTACCAGTTAATTTGGGGACATAATAATAGACCTTCCAAACTGGCAAATTCTACTTCCCACCTAGGTGCTTTGACAAAATAATCTTGTTTCAATCATGGTTCAGCATGGAAAACACCACACACCTCAAGGGAAGCATTTAGAGTTTTTTTTTACATCTATATTACAACTTAAGAAACACTTTACCAGACTCCTGGTTGGGGAGATAACTTCAGTTGTAGACATCACGCTCTGGCAACAAGCGTATGTCGCCTCACTACTGCCACCACCTGCCCAGGGCCCTGCCGCCTCATTCTTCAAGCCCACAGCACAGCTAGCATGTTGGGTGTTGTTTCTTAATAGCCCTTTAGCCATGGATATATGTGGCTCAGAAGTATTATTGATATAGTTCTGATGATGTGGGTATTGTTTCTAGAAACCATATTTAGTTGTCAAACAGTATGACAGATTTTGAAGATTTAAATCAATATATTTCCAAGTCTTAATGGACAAAATTTCATTTAAGTGATAAGGGCAATGCTTAAGTCATGGAGAGAAAGATCACTCCTCAATAGACTGTTTTTTGTTCATCTATAACTTTAAAATGTTGTAGATTAAAAATACTATAGCAACACAGAACAGATCCTGTATTTTAATGAACACAGCACAAAACAGAGTACTTCTGTTACACAATAAACATGCAAGAAAAAAACTAAGGCAGCGACCTGCACATTTGCAAACACTGTGACCATGCTAAACCCAACCATCCAATTTGGCCAATAGGACAATCCATTCCCACCACTGCAGAATGTATCCTCCCAGTCACTGCCTAACTAGAACTAGTGGGCAAGAAAAAACCCACCCTGAAAAGGTCTCAGACTTGCAGGCTGAATGGACTTTCAGGTTGGCTCTTCCCTCTGCTTAGACTCCAGAGTGTTAGCAACAACACACCTTCAACTCCCTACCAGCTGACTCCTAGTCCATTCCAGTTTCACATTTCAAATGCTGGGCCTGGTTGCCTTTCCTGGCGTCTACCTTCTCCCACCCCTCAGATTTTCAAGATTTCTCCATCTCTGACCTTAGAACCCATCTTGCTTCTCTACTACCTCTTGCCACCTTCTCTCTGATGGCTCCTCCTTCCTCCTGTCGATGATGTCACTTAGGGCTCATTTCTAAGGCCTTTCCTATCTTCGAAGTTTATCTCCTCTGATGACTAACCCATTCTCAGGCCTTCAAGGTTTGCCTCTCCATGGACTGAGCCCATAAAACCAATCCATACCTTCCACTGCCCAATGGACACTTCTGAGCTGTGCAGCTTGATAACAGTGGTGGTGCTCTGGTGCTTCACAGTTTGCAAAGAAGGCTCATTTGATTGGCATCACCACACTACTGCTATGCTCTCCAGCAGGGTTGTCCCTTAGGGAGGGTCTCTCCCAAGGGAGACCCCTTGGGGACAGAAATGCCTCTTCCTTTGTGTCCTATCTGATGTTTTTCTTGCTGAAGAGAAGCCACCACCATAGTGTGGGTTTATGGACCCAGCTGTCAAGGTCCTATTAAAAATTCAGCAGTTAGGAGCTCAGGGCACTGGATAGTGACAGGAGGTAAGTACATAGATGGTTAGGGACTTGGCTTCAAATCTCACACAGACCTGGACTCAATCCCCACTCCGGGCATTTCTGAACCATGTGGACTTATAACTGTATTTTGTTTTCTTCCTCTGTAAAATGAGGACCATAAATAACTCAGAGGATTGTTACAAACTAACTGGAACATATACATAAGTTGCCTGGCACATACAAAGGGCAATATAAACAATAGATAGCATTGCTCTAATTTCCTAAACCTTTACCTCAGAGTCTTTGGCTCTTTCCAAAACATCATTGAGAACTTGTATGTATTCAGTTGCACCTTTAAGAATATCAACTTTGCTAGGCTTCCTGCTTTGAGGAAGAAATGGCACCAATGCCTTCAGTTTGGCAAAACCACGGTTGAGATTCTTTATCTGGAAAATAAAAAGGCACAGTGAGACTCAGAGAAGCTAATTTGTACACACATCTCCGCAAACCACAAAAGGGGTTTTCGTTTGTTTGTTTGTTTTTTAAATATGTCTTTATTGATTTCAGAGAGAGGAAGGGAGAGGGAGAGAGATAGAAACATCAATGATAAGAGAGGGTCATTGATCAGCTGTCTCCTGCATGACCCCTACTGGGGATCAGTCCAACAACCCTGGCATGTGCCCTGACTGGGAATCGAACCTTGATCTCCTGGATCATAGGCCGATGCTCAACTGCTGAGCCACGCTGGCTGCTGGGGGTTTTGAAGGCTTACTTCCACCGCTCTCGTCTGGGTGGGTAATCTAAGCAGGCACATGCCAAAGAGTCACCACTCCACCAGCAGCAGTCCCTGGCAAGGGAGGGGGCGGGATGTAAACTCGGCACTGTGGGTGGACAGGCTGGAAGGGGTGTCTATGTTCACTTGATCTCCTCTTCTTCCTCTGGAAACACACCCACTGCACTAAAATGTGGAGGCAGTAGGGCAAGTGGCTAAAAACTTTGAGTCAGTACAACAGCAGCTCTACCATCAGAGCCCAGCTCTACCATTTAGCTTTATAAGAGTATTTGGATACTTCATATCACCAAGCCTTGGTTTGTTTAAATGCACAGTGAAAAATACCCACCTTGTAGCTTTTTTGTTATAACTCTTCAACTTTTTGCCCAGCTGAGTTGATAATTTAGAGTGTTACAGTCCAGAGAGTCTGCATGTTGGTAAGACTTGAAAGGTAGAATGAGATGCCTCTTCTTCTTCTTTTTTTTTTTTTTATCTCCAGGGTCTAATCCCTCAGCTCCAAAGCCCAAAACTCTGATGATCACCCCTAGGGGACACGGGCCCTGAAAGACCTGGCTCCCACTACACCATAAAGCCAGTGTACTCACGTAGTGAGCCTCTCCCACCCCTCATCAAAGTGAACTACGGACATAGTGAGCACATCCACAGCAGAATACCAGGAAACATGAAAATACTGAACAGAAATTAGGTTCTATTTTTCATGTACTGAGTTGGTAACATTTTTGTTTTGTTTTGTTCGTCATACCCAGGGTTGAAGATGGAAAAGGAAATGGTCCTATGTCTTGTAAAAGGGAATAAAAATTGGTAACTTTTCTAGAAAACAATTGGGCAACTTGTATCAAAAGTTGAGACTGTATATGTCCCAGTAATTCCACATCTAGCATTTTGTTCTAAAGCAATGATCAGACGTGCACATAGGTTTATGTACCAGTAAGACACTGCAAAAAGTATACACGCCTCACAACAGGAGACTGGATAAGTTATGGTCCGTTTCTAGGTCAGTCTATGCAGTCAAAAGATGCTCTTTGAAAGAATGCTTAGGAATATGAGGAAATCCTTTTGATAATGTTAAGTGAAAAAATACAAAGATGTGTACTAGATGATCATAATTTTGTAAAGTTATATGTATATACAGACACACATAACTAGAAAAAAAGACTGGGCACATATAAACACAGGAATGATAGTTCATAGTCATTATGTTTGTATTATGGGTATTTCTGTTCCCTATTTAGTCATCTCTGTATTTTCCAGGTGTATTAATTGTATCATTATAAAGAATAAAGGTCATTAGTTTTAAAATAGTGGATAACACCAGGACCAAATCTCTGCAGAAAGTGATTCCTTCCTGGTGGGAAGGCCCCCACAAACCGCAAAATAATGGGTCAGAATATTGTTCAAGGGCCGCATCATCACAGCAGATCACAGGGTTATTTTCATGAAGTCTAGTGCCTGGCAAAACCATGCTTCTCCACTCTGGCAATTTCCCCAAGTTTCCCTTAGGCCTTCTACTCTTCCTTGGTGCTTTCTCTGCACATCCTTTCCCAGACAAAGCTCCTGGATGATTCAGAGGGGCTACATTTCTAAGGGGGCTGGGTGTGCACGAACAGGCCCCAGCAGAACTTCCTCAAATCCCAGCCTAAACATGCGCCCCGTCTCTCCCACCACTCACCCTCCCCTCTCTGGGACCCTCCTCTTCTGCACCCCAACCCACAAATAGCAGAGGGACCGAAGGAGACCAGATCTGACAAGTTTGGGGCCGAGTCTAGTTAGAAATACCAAAAGCTACCAGTAGATGCCGCTCCACGACGGCCCCCAGGACCGTTCCGGTGGGTGATTTAGCGCGAACCCCGTCAGACTGGGAAAGGGGAGCTTTCTCTCCCTTGCAGGGGGTCCACTGGGAGTCTGAGTGCACACCGGGGCGTCGTGGGGGTTTCTGTTTCTTTGTTTAAAGTAAAGAGTAACTTCCATTTGCCCCACTCACCCCATTTATGCTTGGAGACAGAGACGCAGATGCCAGGGAAAAGGGGTGCTCAGAGCCCTGCGCGCCCCGAGCACCCACCAGCGCAGCTCCCTGGGTGGGGAGATTTAAGCGCAGCTCCCGTGCTCGAGGCTTTTTAAAAGCACCTGCCAAGCGGAGCCGTTTCTGAAGTTGGCAGGGGCTCCCTTCCCCCCCCCCCCAGGCGGGTCCCCTGCAGTCCAGGTGGGCTGGCCCGGGAGGCGCCCGTCCCCGGGGCGGCGAAGGAGCGGCGGACAAGGCCACGGTCGCCTCCCAGGCGAGGACACGAGCCGCCCTCAGGAGGCCGAAGTCACCTCGGGGCCCCGCGGGTGGGCGGCGAGCGGGTGCAGGGGGCCTGACCAGGTGTCCGGAGCTGGGCGGCGGGGAGCGGGGCAGACGGGGGCGGGGAGTGCGGGGCCGTGGGGCGGCCGAGCCCGGGTGGCCTGCGGGACTCGCGCGGGGCAGGGCGCTCACCCGCTCGCGCTCCTTGGCGTTGGCCACCCGCCGCCGCTCCAGCACCAGCTGGAGGTCCTCGGTGGACGAGTAGCCGCCCGAGGGCAGCCGCTTGAGCCGGCAGATGGCGGCCAGCTGGGGCAGTGGCCCGAACTGCTCCCGCAGCACGTCCTCCAGCGCCTCGGCCGGCGGGGTGACCAGGAAGCCGGGCGCGACGTCCATGGCGGCGCCCGCGGGCGAGGGCGGCCCCGGCCTTTCATCGGGGGCACCTGGGGCCGCACGCGGCGCGCGAGGCCGCCTGGGCGGGGCCTGGGCCACCTGCGCCGCGCCCGCTGCGAGCCGCCCCACCCCCGGGAAGCCCGCGGGAACTGTCTTCAGCAGGCTGCACCCGGCTGTGGCGAACCCTGGGTCCCGGACCCCACTGCTTCTCAGATTCGGCGCACACTGGAATCACCTGGGGAGGTTTGTTTGTTTGTTTGTTTGTTTGTTTGTTTGTTTGTTTGTTTGTTTGTTTGTTTTAATGCACTTGCATCAATACCAATCCCCCAAATTCAGATTTAACCAGTAGGGGTTGGGACCTCAGCTTCTGATAAAGGCATACACCTATATACATTTACCAGGAAAAAATTGATACAGGCAAAACTTTTTAAAAATTCATTTTGAAATAAAAGTTGCAAGAGTGCGGGGCAGGTGTGGCCCAGTGGTTGAGCGTGCACCCATGAACCAGGAGGTCACTGCTGGATTCCCGGTCAGGGCCCATGCCCAGGTTTCAGGCTCCATCCCCAGTGTGGGGCGTGCAAGAGGCAGCTGATCAATGATTCTCTCTCATCACTGATGTTTCTCTCCCTCTCCCTCTCCCCTCCTCTCTCTGGAATCAATAAAGACCTATTTTTAAAACTGCAAGAGCAGTAACAAAGAGGCCTCTTATCTCCTTCACCTAGATTCTCTACTTGATAACTTTTCTCACCTTTGCTCCCATTTGTTATCCCTTTTCTAGAGCATTTTCTCTGTCTGGCCCTGTCTTAATGACCTTGACGGTTTCAAAGACTAGAAGCTCTTCATTCTGTAGGATGTCCCTCAGCCTGGGTCTGTGCAATGTTTCCTCATGTCCAGACCCAGGTTGTGCCCTCTTGGCAGGGACTCCATAGAAAAGATGCCAACTTTTCTCAGTGCATCACATCAGGGGATATATGCTGTTGACCTGTCCCACCACTGGTGATGTTAACCTTGATCACCCGGTCAAGGTGCTGTCTGCCAGGTTCTGTCACCATAAATAGACTAATTTTTCTTTCTTTTTTATAAAATATATCTTTATTGATTTCAGAGAGAGGAAAGGAGAGGGAGAGACAGAGATAGAAACATCAATGATGAGAGAGTCATTGATCGAGCCCTCAACCTGGGCATGTGCCCTGACCGGGAATCAAACCCCTATCGCCTGGATCCTAGGTTGACGCTCAACCGCTGAACCATGCCCGGTCGGGCTAGTTTTTCTTTCAGTTGATAAATATTTTGTGAGGAGACATCCTTAGCATCCATTACTGACTCCCGCCTGAATTAACCACCATTCTGATAACTGTCAAACGGTTAGCATCCTGCTGTTGGGAAGAGCTTTCCCTTCTTCCCCGTTATTTATTCATTTTATATTCATCAGCATGGTCGGATGTATTTCATTTATACCATTATTTATTTTAATGCTCAAATTGTCCCAGATGTGGCCTGTGGGAGGCTCTTCAGGCTGGCTCCTCTGTCCTGTTGACATGGTCCCATCACTCTTTGAGCAAAAAGATACAACATGTTCCAAGTTCATCTTGAATTTTCCTAGCCCCAGCCTTGGAATCAGTCAGTTCTTCATTTAGTTCAATATAGGATTTAAAAAAACAAGATCAGACGCTGGGTCATTCATTCCTTTTGGGATATCATTGCTTCTAAGTCCCTTTGCAGACAAAAAATACATACATACACATACACAAAAGCACACACACACAGCTATATCTATCTCCCTGTACATGGATAGATTTATTTTAAAAGCATGAGTTCACACTAATACCTCCAATTCCTACCCAACACTTCAGGTTCCTCCCTAGTTTCCTCCTTTCCTTATTTGTGACTCCCCTCTCCAATAGTGAGAAACCTGACTCTGGTTATCCTCAATATATTTACTTATTTGCTCAGTTCTCATATAGAACCTATCTTCTAGCCACACCAGGCACCTCCTTGACCCCATCTCCTCCTCAGCTCCCACTGTGGCACTGCTTCCAAGGCAAGGGCAAGGGAAAGAGAAGACACACCAAATGCTCAGCTGGGGTTCCCCTGATCAGTGGGCCTGGGAATGGGGAGGTCTGGTCTGTGCACCCCATCTTCCATATTGCTTGCATTTTTCATAATAAGCATGGGTACATATATATCTCCTCACCCAAGGACATTTTTTCCATTGATTTTAGAGAGAGTAGAAGGGAGGGGAAAGAGCGAGCGAGAGAGAAACATTGATGTGAGAGAGACACATCGATTGGTTGCCTCCTGAATGCACACTGACCAGGGCCGGGGGTCGAACCTGCAACCCAGGTACGCTTGACCAGGAATCGAACCCAAGAACCCTTTGGTGCATGGGCTGACACTCTAACCACTGAGCTACACCAGCCAGGGCTTAAAAATATTTTTAAGAAGGAAAATATATTTTTAAAATATATTTTAAAATATACTTGTTTGCTCTATGTTCATTTGGTGCTACCTGCTGGGAGGCAGATAGAAGGCAACAGGAACCAAATGTATGGAAATGAAGCTGAAAATGGAGATAGTTTACCCATTTACTTAACTTTCCTTGAGGATCAAAGGGGACATTATTGACATTATTCTATTTTATTGCCAAGCCCTTGAGTACACCAGCTGGTGTGCATCAGGAACTCAGTGTGAGAACCTCACGCTTTATTTTTTTCACACTTGCTCCCCTCCATTAACACCAACTGTAACTTTTTGTGCTCTTGGCTGTTAGATTCCTCCACTGACCCATCTGTTCTAAGGGAGAGCAGTCTGAGCTAAGTTGTTAACCTGATAGGGACATAGTGCTGATCCCTGGCCGTCACCCAGGAATGCAATGGTCTAGTGAACAAAACAGCATATTTCTCCCTCCTCTAACTGTGAAAGGTGTAGGTCAGCAACGCAGCTCTGCCGCTCATGGTCACTTAGGGACTTAGATTCTTTCCAAATCATGCTCCTCCATCATTGCTTCTGGGTGTCATTTCCAAAAATGGAGCTGGTGCCCTGCAGGGATCAAACCTCAAAGCCACAAAGTCCTAGGCCATTCATCCCAGCCAAAGTTCAGAGCAGGGTCAGAAACACTTCTAGGTATACTAGGTAGATGCCAAGGAATTTAGTTCAGGGATTTAGGTGCTTACACAAGCATTGGGAGGACTGGAGGAATAGGGTGAGCTCTGAGTTCAAGAACACACCATCAAATCTACAGACCAGGGAGCAAGGAGCCAGTGTTCCTGCAGCTGCCACTCAACCCCCCAAAGCTGGGGAGGGCCCTGGAATACTGCTGTGGAGAAAGTCCCCACCTCCCTGCTTGTCCACAAGAAATAGACAAAAGGACAGGGAGGTGTGCTCCGCCTCACTTCTACGCTAGCAAGCTCACACAACTGTTTCTAATAAAATCACCTTAATTGGCATCCAGAAACCTGGGTACAAAGGGTTCTGGAAAATGGAGCAATGCAGAAAGGCTTCGTGGAGTAAGGGAGTGAGGATGGGGGTTGAGAGAACCAATCCATATTATCTTCCACCCTGGGACACAGAAATTGCTCCTTGCTCCATCTCATGCCCCAGCAGCTCCACCGCATCAATCTTTGTCTGTTCATTGCCCTGAAGCTCCACTGAGAGGAGCACCCCCTTCTACATCTGCCATCCTGGGTGCACTCGGCAGCCCCTCATCACACCAACCAGATTGAGGCTCAGACACAACTCCCTTAATCTCCTTAGCTCAGTCAAGACAAAAAAGAGCTGCTGGAAAGCAACTTTTAGTAAGAGAATGCAAAGAATGACATTTCACAAAGGTACCAAAAACTTCAAAGAAACACGTCTACATTGCCCAGAATGCCTATCCAAATTAACTTGGCAATATTACTCATATTCACATAAATTTGTATTATTATTATTATTACATATTATCTATTACATAGTAAGTACTGTTTTATCTCACTATATTCCTGGGAATTAGACTTGACTCCCATTGTACAGATGAGAAAAATTGGTGCCAGAGAAATTGAGTGGCTAGCCAAGGTCACGTTGCTGGTCAGTGGCAGAGCCAAGCCTAGAACTCAGGTCTGCTGCCTCCACTGTAGTTCTTTTTCCTTGCGGTCTGAGTGGCCTCCCTCCCCAGGTCAGTGGCCCACCCCCATGCTTCTGGTTGACCTGGTCCCTTGATACACAGACCCTACTTCCCTCTCCAGGCTCAGCTTCTCATGCCTCACACTGCACTTCAGCCTTGAGGCTCTTCCCCCTCGGCCCCCACTGGGCAGGAGCTGGGGTTAATCTTGGCCATGTCACCAGCAGGGTTAACAGTGGGTCAGAAGTGCTTCTTTGCTAAGAGTAGAGAAGAAGAACAGACCCACAGGCTTTGACCCCAGGAAGTTGGTGAAACGTCATTTCCTCACAGGGACCCTCAACTCAAGCCTTCCCAGTTTGTGCTGCCATGCTTCAGCAGCAGCCAGTAGCCTTGAGCTCTGACAAGATGCAGAAAGATGCCTGGCAGCCTCACGCAGGGGTAGGTGGAAGCTCAGAGCCCCATGGGCTGGCGGGCCTCACAGAAGAGCTGAGAATTAAACAGGGCCCCAAGGTTAGTCCCAGGTCAAGGGGAAGAGCTTCTGTAGCATAGGGGTTTGTAGGACTTTGGGCAAGTCATTCACACTCTAGGCCTCATCTTGCCATCTGTAAAGTGGAGATTTTAGTGAGGAGTCAATTAGCTAACACTTTACAGAGAGATCTGGGTGCCATGCACCATTCTAAAGTTGTTGAATGCAAGAACTTTCTTAATCCACACAGCAGTCTCAAGAGGGAGGTACTCTAATTTTTTCACAGAAGAACAACTGAGACACAAAAGTCCAGTAACTGGTTTTCCCAGCTAGAAAGGGGCAAAGCTGGGATTGGACCCAGACAGTCTGGCCACAGAGCCTGGGCCAATAAGCACTAATCTCTCCTGCCTCACGTAACTCCCACTGTACTGTGATGGCTACAGCAGCAGAGATGACTTATGAACCAGACAGAGCATCCAGAAACTCAGCTGTTGTACAGACAAATCCTAAGGGACACATGCAGGGCAATGTTCTGAGCACCAGTGCAAAAGCTGAAATCAACGCTGCTGAGAGGATGCTGAGATACAGGGCTCAGTTCCCATGACCTGGTAGCAGAGATATTAAGAAAGGCTCTTTGGGGCCACCTCGAGGAGGGCCTGGAATTCCAGTCCTGGAGCTGATGTAGCTGGGAATGGGAAATGTTTGTCAGATATAAGAAGGGTATGATTTCAACAAAAACAGGGCTTAGGGGAGAGTTAAGAAGGAGTGGGGTGCAGGCTGCTTTGGGGAGGACAGGGCACATCTGTGCTGTGAATACCCTGCTGCATGGGCCCTTGTCCAGCAGGAGGAAGCCTTCTTGAGGCCCAGATGGCAGGTCCATTTTCTATCCTAAAGCACCCTCCCCAAGAGCAACCCAGACCCCCTTACTCTTCTGTGATTTTCCCTGGGGCCTGGGGCTTTCACTGACAGTTGGGGCTCCCTGGAGTTGATTGGCTCTGAGCTGCAGGAATTGCTAGCAGCAGATAGGGGTAGAGCCACTTATAAGTGGTCGTTGTAAGTCAGAACATTACAAAAGGAGAGGGTCTTTCTGGTAGGCATGGTGCAGGCATACTGGGGGGATTGGGCCAAGGCGCAGGCCCAAATCTGGGTGCAGCACATGGGAGCAAGTGTTAGTAGAGGACACTCAGTTGCTGACTATAACGAGTACATTTTCCTCTAAACTAGTGACTGTCATTCTCCTCAAATTGCTGTGACATCTTCCAGAATGTAGTCACTCTCCGGAATGAGAAACCGTTCCCTGCCCCTAGAAAACCAGGCCTGGGAGGTCATTTCATGACAACAAAGAGCCTATGCTTTCCTCCCCCTATGCCAGAGTCAGCCCCCCTCCCCCCAAGTCACAGTGTGCAGAGCCCAGCCTCTATCAGTTTGAGTCCGCAAGGTGCCAACAACACACCCAATGTGGTGACAACTGTCTATCACAGCCTGCTCCTGCCACCAACACAATCCATGGTCACCAAGAGGGGCAGCTGTACAGGGTTTACACAGCAGAGACAGGTTGGGGCAGGCCCTCCAGGGTGACAAGCTGACCACTTCCCCCCAAGACAACCGAGGACTGCACTCTGTCTCCTCAGATGGCTCCACTCAGTCTATGGACAGCTTAATTTCTCTGCCTTTCTGACTCCCTCTTGGGGAAACTGCAGCTTTCAGAACCTCATGGGAGGAGAGAAAGGGCCAGCCCTGGCCTGAGAATTGACCCTGGAGTGAGCAGGCGGGAATCCTTCATGTTTATTTGTCCCTGTTCCATTAGCTTTGGACGACAGACCATGGTTGGCTGGATTGATGATGCAGAGCTGCGTGCTACTCCAGAATGTCACCTCACTCAGGTTTCAAGCTCCACAGGACTCCTTTCTGTGGCTATGAGAAGGGGCTACATGTCGTAACTCTCTCTGCTTCCTGCTGGAATATCAGCTTCACGAGGACTGGGACTTCTATCTGTTTGTTTCACTGTTGAATCCCAAAAACCTAGAAGAGTGCTTGGTATATAGTAGAGGCACAATAAATATTCCTTGATTTAATGACTATTGATAAAAAGCAAAATTCTTCTAATAGACTTAGTGGTTATGAATCCTTAGACATAAAACAAAGGAACTCTGAAATATATAAATTGAAAGCTTGAGAAGTACAAGAGTGAGACAAAATGATACAGAAATAAATGTTAAACATGCAAGAGTTTTAAAAAATCCTCTTAGAGAAATTGATAGGTTGAGCAGACAAATTATAAATGAGGATATAGAATATCTGATTAATAAAAATTACAAGCCTAATCTAATAAATATGCCTATGGAACACTTATAAAAAATGAGCATACACCAGACCACAAAGAAAATCACAGTAAATTCCAAGAAAGTAGGACATATGATTTAATACTGGCTCCTACTTTTTTTGTATAAGACAGGAAAATCTTTAAAAAAAAAAAAAAATAGAAGTACATACAAAGAAAACAATAAGCCCATTTCTATATATCTTTATTGCTATAGATGTAAAATGTCATGGAATAAACTATCAGAAAATTAAATCCAGCAATATATTGAAAGACAACCATGACCAAATAGGTTTCTATTCAAGAAATGCAAAGATAATTGATCATTAGGAAATTATTAATGTAATCTATTATACTAACAGAAAAAAAGATAAACATTTTTATTAATATTTTGATAGATGCTGAAAACCTGCTTGACAAATTAGGACCCATTTCTATTTAGAAAGTAACCTCTGGAGATTTGGAATTGAAGGAAATTTCCTTCACTTTATGAAAGGTAATTATCAGAAAACAACAAGTGACATAGTACAAAACTGGAAAGAGTCACGTTAATGTCAGGAACAAGACAAGCATGCCGGCTATCACTGGTACTAGTCAACATTGTTCTAGAGGTTTTACCAATCCCATAGCAAAAGAAAGAGAAATAGGTAGAAATTCCAGTTATCATTATTTGCAAATAATTTTATCCAGAAAACCCCATGCAATTCATCAGGAAAAAAAATGTAAGAACTAATCAGAGCCCTTATGTATGTATTCAACAAGGTAGTTAGTACACAATAAATATGATATCCTTAATGTCATAATATCTTATTAGAGAATATAATGTTTTCATTTAAAAGAGGTAGATTCAAAGCACACATGCACGTCTATTTTCTCAAAAAAATCTATAGTGACAGTAGAGGAATAAAAACAAGAAAAACACACGATGACAAAGAGAATGGGAGAAAAAACAATAGCAGATCAGCATTTCAACAAAATTTGGAAGCTGGCAGTGGGTGGATGAGTGGTAGCTGACTCGGCAGAGCTGAGAGAATGGCACTCCGCCACGGTGGTGGGGTAATGAACAAAAATCAGGACAACCGGGTAAACTCAGGACTCAGGAGTACCTGTCACCTCTAAAGGCAGGGGTTCAGGGCACACTGAAAACAGGAGAACTGGCTTACTCATCCCCTCCTCCACCTTCTGTACCCAGGCAGCACCCCACAGCTGCCTACATTGCAGAAGGGCTGTTTATATCCCCAGAGGTCTGCAAGCCAGACTGAAGCAGGGGGGTTCAGGGGCCATCTCTAAATGAAACACTGGGATGCCCAGCCCCCCTTTTCCTCTGGGGCCTGTAGACTGCTGGCAGCTCAGCTTCTATTTCCCAGGCAAAATACTGAAGAATTTATTTTTGAGGAGGCTTCCACAGCCCTTGGTATTACCAGACGGGGTCTGGGCCCAGGGTGGGCCTGCCTAGGGCCCGCTAGTAGTGTATGGGTTCTTGATTCGTGTAGGAGAGATTTCACAGCACGAGTCCAGGTGGCTTTTGAGAGTATGTTTATTCAAGCAGGAATGGTGAAACAAAGGGAGGGTTTAAGGTAGGAGAAGCAACAGGAGAGGAAAAGTCAGAGAAAAGGGGGCCTTGCAGACAGGTTCAGGGGGATAGCCCAGGATGAGCTGCAGCTGCCTGCTTCTCCCCTAGATGAAAGTCTCATGGGGTCCCTTAGAGTTTAGGAGAAAAAGCGCAGAGATTAAAGGCGTGGGAGCACTCTTGAGAGAGTGTTGTGTGGATCCTTTGTCTTGAGGCCTCTTATTTTTCTTTGGCTGGCCAGAATCCTAGGGGAGGTCTCAGGGGAGGGTCTTAACAGAATACTCGTTCGCTTTTCAGGTGTGTTCTTCAATATGCTGATTCATCAAAATGTGCACATAGAGAGGTCAGGGGTTATTTTCTGGTTAGTTTCATTTTTAAAGAACATCATCAAGAGCATAACTAAAGAGGGGCTGGGACCAAGGTTGTTCTGTCCCAGGATGGTCTAGAATATGTAAGCCATTTGCTCCTTAGTGTCCTTGGTTAGGAAAAAGAAAACTTTGTGATTCATTAGCTGGCTGTAAATTGCTCAGATTGTTTGACCCTGTTTAATTATATTGTCTCAGTTTCCCCTATTCCACTTGTCAAGGAACCTCCCTAGCTTCTTACTATCCTGCCTCACTGGAGGAACTGAAATCAGAAATGCAGGGATGGCTCCGATGAAACATCCAGCTAGCCACTTCATGACCTTCAGTAGAACCTACCAATCATCAAGCTTGTCCCACAAAGATCTAAAATTTTTTGAAAAAGTTAAAGGGGAACTTGCTCTATTGGATAACCAAACATATTATAAAACTACAATAATTGAAACAATGTGTTTCCCGTAAAGGAAAAGGGAACTCATTGGAATACAATCAAGAGTCCAGGAAAAAAACTTGTGAATTTAGTATTTGAAAAAGTTTTCAAGTGAAAAGGAGTATGTTATGATTTAATGATATTTGAGAAAATTACAGATGGCTTAATAATGTAAATGTAAAAAATAAAGCTATATAAAAGTACTAGAAGAAATATAGTAATATGTTATTTCAATCCTGTGATAGAGGAGGAGTTTCTAGGATTAATAAAAAGCTAAGAAGCCATGAAAGAAAAGGCCAAAGGAAAAGCCAAAAAGAAAATATGAATACACACAGATTAAAGTCTTGTTCAACCAAAGATACCATAAAAGATAGAACAGATTTCCATTTCTGATCATAACGGAGCAACCTGACTAGCCCTTTTGCTGTAAGCAACTAGAAAACTGAACAAAATACATGAAACAATTATTTTCAGACATTGGATAATGGGCAGTGAGTGATTCAAGTTTCTGGATAGGAGAACAGGTTGGATGAGCACATGACCCCCTTGAATTTCTTCCTCCAGGCTCTTTTATGACCACAGTGCAGGGAAGAGGGTCCCACATGGGCATGACACTAAGCTGGAGAGAGAAAGATGGGAGTTTGGGGAGACAGAGAGTGCTTGAATTTGGGGAGGAGTATGAAGGGGAGGGAGCTATGCAGTGAAAGAGCTCCAGCAATCTTAAGGTTCCCTGTGAGTGCATAGGAGGGGAAGCCACAAGGCAGGGCAAATAACTGCTCCAGAAATTCTTATTCTAAACTGAGCCGGCAGAAAGCTGGGTCCCTGGGAGGGTGCATGGGGTCACAAGATGAGGCCAAAGCCAGAGATATGATTCTGAGAATTAGCAATCTGAATACAAGATGAGGCCAGCCACAGGAGAGAAATAAGGTTTTGGAGTGGTTTAAAGGCCTGGAAAAATCCAGCTCCAGCCCCATCTGCAACAAAGGAAATGCAGGGAACCTCTGGGATATCTATGACTTCCTGGTAACATGGACCCTCTATAGTGTCACTGTCGTTTGTGTTAAACCTCTGCTGTTTTTCAGCAAGCTAACGAAACATTCCTAGCTCTAAAGCCCTGAAACAAGAATACACTTGTTTCCGGACAGAAGGGACACTGAGGAAGGAGAACCAATCCAGGGAGAAGAGAGCATGGCAGCTGTCCCAGAGATAAGTACAAAAATTTTGTTCATCCAGCAATTGTTTATTGAAGACCCACTGTCTGACAGGCCTGTGCTGGTTGCTGAGGGGGATACAGAAGCACAGCAAGGCTCTTGCCTTGAGAAACTGTTGATCCCATAGGGTCATACAAGGTAAGCATGTTTGAAGGGTTAAATAAAAAGACAGGGCAGGAAACACAAAAGGCCAAATGGAAGGTCCCAGAGAACAAACTGGGTTCAGAGGCTCACAAAATGTCATGGTGGAAAGGGTCCAGAGCTAGCAGTAGCAGTGACCCCTGAGCTCTGGCCTACTTCAGGCCACAGCCTGACTGATGGGCTTCTTGCAGACCCAGTGAAAGAGGGCCTTACAGCTGTTGTCGTTCCACTTCTTCTGCATGTGAACACAGTCTTCGTCCTGCCCGTCACTGTGCTGCCAATTGTCTGGCTGATTATCATACCAAAACCTGGAAAGAAGAAGGCTTTATTCTGCTAGATGAAAGAAGGGTCCTTTTCCTCCCACTGTGGCATAAGGAGCTGAAGTGACATGGGTCCCTAATTCCCTGGTGGCCCCAGGATGGAAACAAAGCTGGGATCAGAGTCGCCATGAGAGTGGCTCTGCTTAGGTTGTCCTTAGTTATTAAAGATCAAGGGAGAGAAAGGATGTCTGAAGCTGTAGGCCCCCACCCCAGAATTCATATTCAGATTCCTTGTGATGGGGGCAGGAGCTCTTGGGACCAGGCCTATATGGGGTTTCGACAGGCAAAAAACAACAAAATACAGGAAGGTCCTCTCATGGGCTGCCTGCCAACCCCAGGACCTGTCATGCGGAGGAGTCCAGGCAAAGATTACAAATATGCCCATGTGTACAAACACACCATACACATCACATATGCACAAACACCTCACACACAATCATACACACACAATGTACACACTCATCATAAACAATCGTACACACACTATGCATACACATCATGTACACCATACCCACATCACACATGTATCACACACATATCACACACACAACACTAACACTCCCTGGGCAGGTATACGCACACAGGACAGGGAGTCTCTAACCAGGCCTGCCCAAGACAGTGCCTGGGACGATACCAGACAGTGGCTGGACTCACGCTCTGCTGTGAGCAAAATTGAATGGTGTCCCATCAGTCCAGCTCCAAGAGCCCTCATTGCCGCTGTCAGTGAGGCCAATCCAATGATATAAGGTACCTGTGAACTTTGTCAGATATTCCTGTAAAGAAAAGGCAGTGCTGTTTGACCCTGAGTGAGGAGCTGGTTCCCCCAGCCATGTAGAAGAGGAGTCCAAGTCATCCCCTCCTGGTCCCGGGGCATGCAGCCCACTTCTCTGAAGGAACTGAGTCCCTCCCTCTACCTCCCATGGTTTGTCCAGGATCTAGGGCAGCAGCCAGGTCCCCTCAAGGGAAGTTCAGCTTCTCCCATGTTGACTTGACGAGGAGTGTGGCTTTACTGAGACAAAGAGACCTGGCCACAGTTTATTAAAAAGTTTTGTTTTACAACATAGCATGTCCTTTGACAGTCATACAAGAACAGTCTCAGGAGAACCACAGGGATTTGGCCCAATTCTATAAATTGAATTGGTCCAAACCTACTGTGGTCCTTTATCAATAACTCTAGTAAATTCTGATAAGTACCTTTGGCAGATGGGCCACTCAGAGACTATAATGCCTTTGGTGGTCCTCAAACTCCTGTGTGTGTATCTGACCTTGCCAAGAATCTTGTGGGCCCTCCATAGCCATTGGATTGACTGATGTTAAAATCAAGATTGACAACCAGAGAGGAGGCTGAGGGGCTAAACAAGGGGAGGGAAGTGTGTTTCCAACACTTTAAGGGCAGTCATCTTAAATAACTGCTTAAATAACTGGTGCCACTTCCCTTTGCCTTTCCTCACTGCTAACATCTGTGGGCCTCTGGGTGTTGCCCTCATTCACTGAGGACATTGGGGTTTGCTCTCAGTGCTTTTATCTCCAGTACAAGATGCTCATTGGAACTCAATAAATATTTGCTCCCTGACTGATGAGATGACATGGAAGTTTCTGCCACACCTGCTCTAAGAGGGGCAAAGGGAAGCATCAAAGTCCCTTATCCCACATCCACCCCATCAGCACCACCCTAAGCCCAAAGCTCTAACCTGCTCCTCTGCAGAGGTCACCGAGGCCAGATGGGCTCCTTGGGACATACAGGACTGCTCAGCCTCATGCCAAGACTTCTTCACATGAGAAAAGTAATACAAGTTCCTGTTATAGACCTGCCAGCCTTCCAGGATCAGTTGGAGAAGTTCATCTGGAGCAAAGGTTGGGGAAGAGAGAGAAGCAGGGGCTGGCTGTGGATGTCTAAGAGCAGGCCTTCCTGACCTCTCCAGGGACTGACCACTGAGAGTCACAAGCCCATGCAATACTTTTTGCCCAGTGCCTCAGGAGCAAGGCCTGGGAGGCTGCACCCCCTACCCCCAAGCCTACTACCCAATATGCCAGGAAGCTGTATTCTGGAACACCTGGCTCCATCACTCCAGGGATCCTCAGGCAGGTCTTCAGACTCTTGCTTTCTGGCTCTACTACCCTACTTCCCAACTGGCTGCTATCACCTAACAGTCCTCTGCACCTCGATTCCTGCCATTTCCCTGCAGGGAGACTTCACAACCACCCTATGGCGTCACTCAGTTCCTTGACTTCATCTCTGCCCACTTCAGCTGCCCACACCCATGACCATACCTGGGACCTTGTCACCACCTGGTCCGCCTGGCCTCATAATTTCAGCTAGCTCCTCCCTGAGCACAAACCCCAATTCTCTCAGCTCTTTTGTCCCTCCCTGCCATGACACTGTGCTCTTTAACATCATCTGCACCACAGCTGTTTGAAATGGTACCACACAGACTCCCTTATTCATCCACTTATTCTTCTGTTCAACATTCATCATTCAACACTGAACTAGGCACTGTTATACAAAGATCAGTGAGACATGATTCGTGCTCTCAAGGAAGGTGCGGTCTGGTAAGCGAGACAGGTGCGGAGATGCACTGATCGAAAACCATGTGCATGTTACATCAGAGGCAGGAAAGAAGGTATGGCCTGTTCCACCTGGGCTGGATGTGGGGCTCGGGAGGGCACCTTAGGTAAGAGCTCACTTGAGCTGCGTCTTAAAAGACTGAGGCACAGTTTGCCAGGTGGTCGGGGGCAAGAGCAGACGCAAAAACACGAAGGTGTGCATTGATCTGCTCAAGCATTTGGTGTGGGCAGTACCTAAGGGAGAGGAGACAGATCTGGACAGGTTCACCAGCACTAAATCACACATCCTTTGTGAAGGAGTTTGGGATTTTTCCCCTGTGAGCAATGGGAAGCCCGGAAGACCACTGGTTTATTTCTCTCAAGTCAGATCAAGCCTATTCTAATCTAGAAAAACCCTCTCAAGGAAGTTCACCAAAATGTTAGCAGTGGGTTCATATAGAAAATAAAAACATTTTCACAGAAATGCAAGTGGTTACCTTCTCATCTTTCTCTTTTTCAACATTTGCCACATTGTCTGTCATTAATATGTAAGTTTTATTAATATGTAAGCTATAATATGAAATTAATATGTAAATATTGATGATACATGTTTTTTTAATCCCTCCCTCTACCCTGCTATCCCCTTCGCCTTAGTCCCATCTCCCTCCTCCTCAGCTAAGCTCCTGGAATGACTTGTGCACCCTACCTTTTATTCACACCCCACACTGCCCATGGTCTGGCCTCCAGGCCACACACAACTCTCCACTAAAACGTCATCCCATTGACTTACTAACCGGCCAGAGTTGGTGGATGTTTACTGGTTATTTTACTGGATGTTTACTGGCCTCTCTAAGGCATTTGCCAGGACTAACCACTCTCTTCTTGAAATTTTGTCCCTCCTTGGCTTCCCCAACTAAAGCGCTCCTGGTTCTCCTCCTGCCTCTAAGATTGCCTGCTCCAGTGTCCTTCAAAAACACCTCTCTCCCTCCTGGCCACCTGAAGGTTGACTTCCCGGTCCCACCCTCAGCCTCCTCTCAGGAAGCATTTTATCTCATGCACCCCCCTCCCCCCAGCCCTCACTCCCATTGCCACAACCAGAACCAAGATACCCCAGGCTCTCACATCTATGTGTGCAGTCAGGACCTTTCTCCTGCTCTCCAGATAGCCTGCAGGTGACATCGTGAATATCCCTGCAGCATCTCTGACTCAGCATGTCCACATCTCACTGCTCTTCTGCCTGCTTTATCCCATCTCAGCAGGAGATCCATCTAGTCTCCTGCTGCCCTCAACAGACACTGAATTCCCAGAGGATGAAAGCTAAGCGCAGAGGCCTTCCCCATCTAGCTGGTGTCTCTTAGGTATGCCTACCTCTCCAGCACAGTGCTTTTTAAACTACAATTATCAAACGTTAATAGATTATGTCAAAGTGGTTTTTGTTTTTAAGAATAAATTATGAAATATCAAAGTGCATTCATGCAGTAAAAGTTTTGTTTTTTGAAATGTGTGTGTGTGTGTATGACACACATAATTATACTGGGTCACAATGTAAAATGAATTTCATGCTGTGGTTGCGTTTAAAACAATTTGAAAGCCACCATTCTGGCCACTGCCTTCTGTCCTTTCAGCCTGTGCCTCATCAACTGCCCTTTTGGCCCCAGTCCAGTCAGACAAGCTGCTTAACATCTCCTGAACCTCATGGTTTCACATCTCCATTCCTGAGAACCTGCTGCTCTCTCACCCTATTTTCTTGGCAAATACCTACTTGTTTTCCAGGACTCAGTGCAAGGGCCATCTTCTCAGTGAAGCATCTTTTGATTTTTTCTCCCCCATCCCCTCCTTGGAAGACCCCTTCTCTACACCAGAGGACATGGACCAGCAGATTTCTTCTTTCCCTTTTCCTCCCTCCTGCCCCCAGTTCCTAGACCTGCTTCTAACATAACACCTCTTAACTCCTCTCCCCTCCGCCTCTCCACGTGCCTTTTGTGCAAGGCTGCTCTGCCAGCCTGTGAGCTTCCAGGGTGGGCAGCGCACCTTACTCGTCTTTCCTTCTCTGACACATAGTAGGGCCTCAGAAGTTTTTGTCAGATGAGCGCACGAATGCTGGATACTGTGTTAAATGCAGTATATGTGTGAACTCACTTGATTCTCACTGTGAAGCAAATATTACTGTCCCCACTTTGCAGATGAGAAAAGTGACAGCAAGCAATTGGGTCAAAGTCACACCAGTTGTGACAGCAGGAAGTCAGGAATAAGAATGTCTGGCCCCACTAGCACCCACTGTCCTTACATACGACCTCACCATACAGACATGGCTTGTTTCCCAAGTGTCAGCCTGGCCAGGTGATAGCAACTTGAGAGCAAGGTCTCTGCTCCCTGTGCCACGTCCACCACTGTCTGAGCACATCGAGCCTATCTGGATGGATCTGGCCCTTTCCAGCACCTCCACTCTTTCCCAGAGCGATGCCTGGTGAAGCAGGCAAAAGGCCAAAGGGACAGGAGACTCCACCCTCCCAAGAGACCGTAGCTTCCCCAGGCCAACCCCTCCCTCCCACTTACTTTGGGACTTCTGTAGCTGCTTCTGCGTATCAAAGTCTGCACGGAGGGTCTCCAGGCTGCTCTGCTGCTCCTGGACTTTCGCAGTTAGTGTTTTCGTGTTCTCTAAATCCCCTTTTAACCTCTGAACCTCAGCACTGGCCTTCTGCAGACTGCTCTCTAGCATCTGGGTCTTGGATTTTAAGGCTGCAGTATCCTTCATTTCTTGTTTTAGGGTCTGTATCTCTCTGCTGGCATTTTTCAACTGATCGTTTAACACCTGAATATCAGAATTTAAGGCATTGGTGTTTCCCAGCTCTGTTTTTAACCCTTGGATCTTAGCATTTGTTTGTTCCAGGCGACTGTTAGCTCTTTGGGTCTGGGCAGTAGCCGTTTCCAAATCTCTTTTTAACAAGTGAATCTCATCACCAGCCTTTTCCAAATGACCTCTTAATAACTGGATCTCAGCACTAGTGTTGTCTAAACTGCCTCTTATAAGGGTCTGAGTTTGGGAGTTTAAATCATTTGCATTTTGCAGGCTTCCTTTTAGCTTCTGAATCTCAGCATTGGTTCCTTTCAAGCTATTACTTAAAACCTGATTCTGGGCCCTTAAATCATTGATACTCTCCAGATTGCCTCTTAAAACAAGGATCTGAGCATTAACATTCTTTAAACTATTGTTTGCCAGCTGGGCCTTGGTATTTGCCATTTCCAACCCTGCCTTCAACACCTGAATTTCAGTGTTGGTATTTTCTAAGCTTCTGCTCAACATGTTGAGTTCAAAGCTGGTGTTTTCTAAACTGGTTTTTAAGAAACTCTGGGCCTGGGAATTTAAAGCATTTGCCTTTTCCAGATCTCCCTTTTGTCTCTGGATCTCAGCACTGGCCCTCTCCAAGGAACTTTTTAACATCTGGGTCTGGAAACTCAAGGTATTTGCATCCTTTAGAACTCCTTTTACCATTTGGATGTCAGCACTGGTATTTTGCAGATCACTGCCGAGCGTCTGGATCTGAGAACTGACATTGTCCACTCTGCACATCAACATCTGGATCTCCATGGTCCAGGTGCTGGAGTTCTCCACATGGTCTTTAAACATCTGGAGGGTCTCTTGTAACTCTGCCACCCTTTCAAAGTGGCAGGAATCTGGAGGGAGGAGTTGGAGAAGGCAGCCAAAGAGGCCTGTTGCATAGGTAAACGTTAATTATATGAGCCAACCAGAGTGTTCTTAAAATTTCCAAGGGGAATGACTACGACACAGCCCTGAGTACTCCTCAAGCGACCTGCTGCTCACTGCAGCCACCGAGACCCTGAGGATGGGCCACCTGAGAATGTGGGCCAAAAAATGAAATAAATATCCCACATGAACTGAGGGGCAGAAAGAGTGAAATACTTGCCTACTGTAAACTAGCTACCATCCAGAGTCATGCTGATAGACAAATAGATCAATGGAACAGAATAGAGAATCCAGAAATAGACCCACACATATATGAACAATTGATTTCAATGAAGATACAAAGTAATTCATGGAGAAAGGACAATATTTTCAACAAATGGTGCTGAAACAATGGTATGTCCATATGCCAAAACAAAATTTAACTCAAAATTAATCATAGAGCCCCAGGTGTGGCCCAGTGGCTGACCGTTGACCTAGGATGTAGGCGATCAGGATTCGATTCCTGGTCAGGGCACATGCCCAGGTTGTGGGCTTGGGCTTCATCCCCAGTTGGGGGCGTGCAGGAGGCAGCCGATCAATGACTCTCTCATCATTGATGTTTCTCTTTCTCTCCCTCTCCTTTCCTCTCTCTGAAATCAATAAAGTTTTTTTTTTTTTTAATTATAGACCTAAATGTAAAACCCAAAACTATCACATTTCCAGAAGGAAACATAGGAGAGTATCTTTGTGACTTGGCATAGGCAAAGATTTCTCAGATATGAAACCAAAAGCATGACCAGTAAAAGAAAAAATTGATAAATTAGACTTTATCAAAATTCAAATCTTGTTAGGAGAATGAAGCCATGGACTGGGAGAAAATATTTGCAAATCATATGACTAATAAAAGACAAAAAAGAGAGTACACACGATATGATCCCTTTTATATGAAACTCTAGAAAAAGCCAAGCGCTGTATATTACAGCAAGTAGATCAGTGGTCACCTGGGGATGAAGGGTGAGGAGAGGGAGGGTGACAAAGGCCACAAGTAAACTTATGGGGAGGAGGATGAATACGTTCATTATCTTGATTGTGGTGATGGTTTCACATATATCAAAAGTTCTTAGATCGTATGCTTTAAATATGTGTACTTTATTATGTGTCAATTATACTTCAATAAAGCTGTTTTCTAAAACAAAAATCATGCTTTTCTGTGAAGATAGTGACGCTCATTCAAGAGCATGGAAGTGTTAAGGGAGAAGCTCACCCTAGGGTCTGGGCACCCAAATGCCCCAGCTCCCTCCCACCCATCGGCCCCACTATGGTTACTCACTGTCGGTTTCCACAGGTAACTGCCCAGTAGCGTTGTCTCCCAGAAACTTCTGGGAGTAGGCATAGGCCTCCGGTTCAGGTCTTGGTTTCTGTAGAACTGAGACACCCCATTCCTGGGTCAGCACAATCCCTCAGCATTGAACCTGGGGAACAGGCTGCCCCACCCCCGAGTCAGGGTTCCAGAAGGAGGGAGGTGGCACCAAGTACCCCTCTGCTTTTCCCTCATGAGCCTCTGCTTTTGGAGGCTCCCCTTGGTCAGTGACCTCTATGCAGGAAAGAGAGCCAGTGGGATTCAGATTACCGAGGAGCTTACCCACAAAAAAGAGAGCTATGAGAGAGGTGACAATGGTGATGACCATAAGTGCCAGGGTGACCCGAACAAGCTTTGACGTCTTCGGGGCTGCTGGAGCCAGGGCCGAGGAGTCCAGGCCTGCAGGGGAGATACCAATGTCCAGGAGGAGAGTGGGGGCTGGGCAGAGTCAGCTGCTTAGGCTCAGTCTCCTGGCCTGTCTGACCAGGGTGAGAACACCTGCCACGCTTACCACAGAGAAAGGAAACGAAGCCCTTTGAATAGTTCACCAGAGCGCACTGGGGGCCGTGGTGGCAACGCAAAGGCTGGAGAGGATGCACAGGACACAGAATGTGGCCCCGACAAGGAGAGCAGAAGTGTGGTTTGAATGAAAGAAGAGAGAAGGGGCGAGGAGAGGGACAGAGCAGGAACCCTGACCATGGAGTCCCAGGGCCAGTCTTGCTCATGAACCCTGAACAGAGCAAGACTAGCAGGCCTTTGGGGCTGCTGCCTCCTCCACAAACTGACACGGATCAGTCCTGGAGACTCCCTGCCTGGGTCAGAAGGTCCCCTGTCAGTGTCCTAAGAAGGGCTGTGCCTGGGAGTCTGGGGGCTGAGCCCCTGAGACCTCATGGGTCATCCCAGTTCACGGAGACAAGATTCAAAACCAGGTCCCTCTGAATTCAAAGGTCACCCTTTTTCTTGCCAGGTTGCCGTTCTCAAGAAAACGGTCTGGGGAGATTTCATGCCGAGACTGGAGGTGTGCCCCAGGCTCTCTGTCCTAGCCGGACCCACCTTCCGCCCTCACCTATTTGTTCTGGAGGCTGAGACAGCAATGGGCCGAGGGAGCTCTGGCCTGCCCAGGGGGTGCTAAGAAACATGGCTGAGGGCTGGGGGACAAGCAGGCCAGCCCCTGACTGAGGATGGGCTCAGGCCCCAGTTTCCTCACCTTGGGGGTGCAGGGCGACAGCCTGGTTATCTGTGAAGAAGTAGACCATTTCACGGTTCATCTCTGCCTCCTGCATCCGCCAGTGCTGCTCCACGCCTTAGCCCCTGAAGGGTTGTGCTGTGGGCCAGTGGTGGTGGGAGGGAGGCTGAGACACCCTGGGCTTTTATGCTCCTGAGTAGGCCCTGACCACACTTAAGCTCTGCCTCCCCAGCCAGCTGACTGTGCAGAAGCGCCCCAGGCACCCAGGCGCCGGCCTGCCCAGGCCCTCTCCTCTTCCTCTTCCCGTCAGCACCCCTTGCTCCCCCCTCAGGCCCATCACCCCAACATCTGCACTCCAGCATAGCCCCCAGACACTAGCCTCTGCACCAAATCACAAACACTTTCATCAGCAACTTAGGAGGAGGTCAGAGGCTCCTCCTCAGCTTTGCAGAAAAAAATCCTGTGACTCATGGATGACTTAATCCCAGCCCCAGCCCCTGCCCCAGCCCCAGCCCCAGCCCCAGCCCCAGCCCCAGCCCCAGCCCCTGCCCCAGCCCCAGCCGCTCTCTGGGTCTCACTGCCCACTCAGGACCTCACAGCTGGCATAGCAGGTGCAGGTCTGGGTAGATAAAAAATATATTGGTCTCTGTCCCAGTTCATAGAACAGAGCTCCTAAGCTCCATGAAATTTCCTGAGCAATAGGAGTGTGTATTTTTTTAAATATGTTTTTATTAATTTTAGAGAGAGAGAGGAAGGGAGAGGGAGAGAGAGAGAGAAACATCAGTATTGATTGGCTGTCTCCTGCAACCCCTCCCAGCGGGGATCAAGCCCACAACCCAGGCACGTGCCCTGACTGGGAATCAAACTGGCAACCTGTTAGGGCAATGGGAGGATACCCAACCACTGAGCCACACTAGCTGGGCAATAGGAGTGTTTTTTGTTATTCATAACAAACCCCTTTCAACCACACTTGAGTTTATGCTAATGAGGTGACTCAGGGTAGACCCCTAGATGACTTCAGAAGGGGAGCTGGTCCCAGAAAGACCAAACTACCACCTTGGCAATCCCACCCCAACCCTTGACCTCCAGGTAGGAGATGGAGTCTGGAAATCAAGTTATAAAAGCTCACAAACAGTGAAAGAGATTTGAGGGGCTTTCAAGGAATTTCCTGGTAGGTGAACACATCCATGTGCCAGGAGGTTATTGTTCCCAATTTCATGGGGACAGAAGCTCTTGTGCTCTGGACCCTTCCTGACCACACCCTATGTACCTCTTCGTCTGTTCGTATCCTTCATCATAAACTGCAATAGTAACTATAGTGTTTTCCTGAGTTCTGTGAGTCATTCTAGTAAATTATTGAACCCGAGGGGGGCCATGGGAGCCCCCAGATTTGCAGTCAGCTAGGCAGAAGTGTGAGTTTCTTAGAGACGTCATATGCAGTTAGCATCTGAAGTTGGGCGGGCCTTGTGGGACTGAGCCTTTAACCTGTGGCATCTGCACTAACTCCTGGAGTTAGTGTCAAAATTGAATTGTAGGACACTCAGCTGGTATCAGAGAATTGGCTGCTGTCAGAAAACACCACACGACTGGTGTCAGAAATGATGTCAGAAAATACCAAATAGGACCTACCCAGATCCAAGATCTCTCCTCTAGCTGATTGGCTTCGTGAGCCCCTGAGTTGATCAGGTTGGGACAAACTCAAAAGGAACTGATGGACAAGCAAATGTGCTGGTTTTAATGAGAACTTCCAGGAGAAACAAATACTGCTTCAGGGGGTTCCTGCTGCTTGTGGACCTAGACTAAGAAGCCAGGGAAGTGAGGCGTCCCACTGGAGCTGTGTGAGCCTGAGTCTCCATCCCTCTAGGCAGGTAACCAGCTAAACAGAATCAGTATTCCCACTGGCTGGTCAAGGTACCGCTTCCAAAGTCAGTTCTGAGGATACTAGCAGGTTCTCATTCCCATTACATCGGATAATTGCAATCTTATCAAAATTGATCACATTTTCTTTAACTCATAGAAATCTAATTACATATTTTTCCCCCTAGCTCGCCAGCAACCCATTTACAAGATGTCAGTTGCAACCTTGCAAATGGCTTGTTCTACCCATATTGTGTTGCTTTTTCCTACGTTCATTTTCAGTTCCTACATCCTGTTCCCATGGCTTTTCCTCAAATCTTGGAGTCAACCTCCAGTAGGTCCCCTGAGCACTAACTAAGAAGCTGGCAGCCCACTCCCATGGTAAAGCCCTCCTGAAAGTGCCTCCTCCTGAGGTTGGGCTGGGAGAGCAGCTGCGGTCCAGAGCCTGTGTTGTGGATGGCCACGTCAACTCAGCCTGCAACTAGCCGAGTACACACTGATCTGCAGGCTAAGAAAGGGGGTGGTTGTCTACACCCAGTTCATGATGCCATGGCTTTGACTGTGTGTGTGCATGCGCGTGAGCGTGTGTGTAGTACAGAGCCACCATCCATTGACCAGTTACCGCCTGTCCATGAAAGCTGACCTGAGAGGAAAGGAGTAGGAGGAATGTGAGCGCACCCATTGCTGGAGTAGTCAACAGCTCTGCCTGAGACCCCGGAGCATCTGCCAAGCCCCTTTCCCTCCATATGGGAGGGGAGCTGCTGAAGGTATCTCCCGGAGGCCCATAAGAGGCCCCGGGGTGGTGGCAGAAAAGAAAGGACGTGTCTTGGTTTCTATTTCCCCACGCACAGGAAGGGCCCAGGCCTGACCCACTCAGGAGCTACTTCCTCCTAGGACCTGAGAAGCTGAGGGAGCCTCAAAGCAGATCTTTGGGGATCTCTTGTCCAACTGAAAGGGTGGAGTCTGGGCCAGGAGAGAGCATAGTCCTCCAGATGTGGTGGCCTCAGAGGCATGATCAGCAGGACTCCTCTGGCCCCCTCTTCCCTGTCCCCATTCCCCCCAACTCCTGGCTCCCAGCACTTACTTCTCCCATAAGAACAACACCTGCCAACAGGAAAGAAATGCCAGGAGGTCTCTTTGCTCTCTGGCCAGAAAAAAATCAAGTGGTTATTTTATACATTAACATCAGAACCACTCATTGGCCGGGACCTCTTACACATTGGCTTTTCCTGTGCCTACTAAAGGGTATGGGCCATGCTCCTAGAGGTGCAGACCCCAGAAGTTTTTCAGTCATCCACGTAAACCCCTAACAACACAGGGTGGTCAGCTGTCTTCCAGAGAGTGCCTAGATCCAGCTGACAGCTGACAATGTCTCTTCTTCAGGCATCTCTCCTGGGACTTGTCTTGAGGACCACCCTTCTCTCATGCTCAGTCTGCCTGGTAGGGCAAGGTTGAACCCATACCCAATTCCCAGCCCTTGCGGCTCTGTCAACATAACCACTTCCCTGTGAACAGGGTCTCTGGGAAGAGTGGGAAATCTAAGGAGTCTCCCCCTTGGGAGTAAAGCCAGAGAATAGAAGACGGATCAGTGAACATCTGAGAGAAAGATCACCAAGAAAGTCATGACACTGCAGGCCTCGCTCTCCTTCGTTTTGATAAAACCAGGGGTAAGCGCTGCTCTTATTCTGTAGCTTTTCCAGAACTGGGATTTCCTTACTGCATGTTAATTTGGAACCCCTACTGGTTCCTGAGGATACCCCGGGACTTTTTGTCTAGCAAAACAGATGGCTTTTCCGGCACATCCACCAGTACACCCAGGAATAAAACGTGCACACAGAGGGAGGCCTTTACCCAGGCAGATTTTATTCTAATGTTCTTGGAGGTGAACTCTTCAGGTAGTGAGGGCCACACGGGGCGTGGGAAGACAGGACGTGCAGAAGTAAGAGGAGGTGCAGGGCGGTGAGGCAGAGGGGCTGGGCCTCAGAGTTACCGAGTGAAGGGAGGGGAGGGATCAACGGACGCCAGCCCCTGACCTGAACCAGTTGAGCCTGTCCCAGGGAAGAAGGGGTTCAGACCTCAGAGGATGTGGACAAGGAGGAGGATGGGAGCATGGCATGGACAGGATCCCCACGAGCAGAACTCTTCCTAGAGAACACTGCCGTCTAAGCAGGTAACTGGGAATTTAGGGGGTCAACTGGAATAGCGCTGAGTATCAGTATCAGGAGAAGCACTTGCATGTCTGGAGCAGCTTTCCTGGATAAAACTGAGGCTTCTCTGGAGGGCCTTAGTCTTCCAGTGGTTCTCCCTGCCTCTAGTCTTACCTCCCTCAAGTCCTGTCACCATATTGCAGGCAGAATGCTCTTTTCAAAAAATAATTAGTTATACACACATCATTACTAGCTCAGCCAAGAAGAAGCAGCAACACCCCAACAGCAGCGGCACCCAGATCTTGGCAAAAACCCCAGAGTGTTGCCCCACATTATGGGTCCTGATCCATCTAATGAGGCAATTTGAATTTCGAAATTCTCCCTACCCCACCCCCTCCCATTTTAACCCAAGATCTCCTTTCCATTCCAGCTGCTTCTTGGGGTCTCAGAACTTCCAGCCAAGGCAGACAGACTCCAGATGCCTTTGGGACAATTTTGAAGCAAGGAAAATTAAGGTGCAAAATCACCCTGGAGCATGGAGAAGGAAGTGGCACATCCTTGAGTTTGACAAGCACTGGAGCTCTAAGTGCCAGCTTGGAGACCAGTCCTGTCATGGTTCTGATGGAATATAAGGACGTTTACAGATGAAAAGGTACTTATTGTCACAGGAGGCATCATTCCATGACTGAATTGAGGAGGCCTTTATATTGGCACAGTGTTCATTGTTCCCATAATTATTGGGTTCACCTGGAATCCAGAACCTACCAAAAGAAAACACAAAGAAAAACTTATTTCCAATGAAGAAATGAGTAACTTCAACCCCAGCGTTGGTCCTAGGTGATAATGTCACAAGATTTTGCTCCCAGGCCCAAGAAAAGGAAATTGGTGAGCTGTCCACCTCTCAGGCCGCAATCACCCCCAAATTAGGACCGAACCAGCCCACCTCTCTCAAGGCTCTACACAAGCCCACAGTACAACACCTAGAATAGACCAGGCCCCCTGCCGGAGCTGGCTGGACAGCCATGCTGCCAAACGCCAGAGGGTACAGGGAGGCCACAAATTTGTCCCCGATCCCACAACCAATTAGTGGCAGAGCTGAGCTGGATTTTGGTTTAGTGCTCCTGCCACTCGTGGACAGGGAAGAATCAAAACCCTGTAGTCAGAGGGAAATATCACCTCATACTTCTGCCCTGGCCCTGAGCCAAAAAAGTCAGACTGGGAAGGGGGGCTTTGGGGGGCCTTACCTCATACTCCGGACCTTGTCGAATGGAGTGTCATCCACCCAGTGCCAGTCCGCATCACTCCCTGCTTTGGTCAGGCCGATCCAGTAGAAAAGTCCACCTGCTGTCTTGTACAGAAACTCCTGTAGGGAAGACAGGATGAGCAGAGACGCTGCCATCACTCGGAGTTAGAGCACCTGTCTCTCTGGGTGTTTCTCACCTGTCCTCAGTGACAACCTCTGAACCCACAGATACGCCTGCACACTGACTTTTCTCAAGCTTCTTCCTGTCCCTGCTCAGAGCCCAGAGTCCATCTTCCAAATTCTGATTTGTCTTTGCTCTGCAACTAACAGACTCGGGACTCGGGCCTTTCTGCCCCTCAGGAAGCAGATGCTGGAGCACAAGCAAAAAATCAGCTAAACCCTAGAGCAGGGACCCCAGGAGAGTGGCTCAAATAATAATATCTAAGTTTAGTGAGCGCTTAATATGTACAAGGCACTATACATTTATATGCCCTTACTTGGGTATGGTTGTTTTTTGAGACAGGTACTATTACTACTTGTGTTTCATCTGGGACTAGTTAGAGGCAGGGTTGGGACTCTAGACTCTGACCCCAGAGCCCATGCTCTTGCCTGCACTAGCACACCACCCAGATGGAAGGGGTTTGTTCAATTTTCTGTCTCACCAGGTAGAAGACTTCTTGGGTTCTGCAGTGTCATTAATGCTGTTTACAAATATTTCTGTTTTCTGGGCACCCAGAAAGATGGTACCCCCCCTTCCCTGTTTGAAGCTAAGAGTGTTACATCATTTGCTTTGCAAAGGAAATGTGAGTAGAGGAGATGTCTGTTATTTCCAGGAAGAGCCAGCACACAATTTGTCATGCTTCCTTTTGCTGCTTCAGCAACTGTGGAAACATACATGAGATTAAGTCTCCTTTGGCCTAGATCCTTGAGTAACCACAATGAGCAAAACCCCTTGTCAGCCCTTGTTGGAAACATAGTATAAGTGAGAAGTAATCCTTCATTGTTAGGTCACTGATATTTGGGGATTTTTGTCACTGCAGCATAACCTTGCCCATCCTGCCTAATACAGCTACTATTCCACCTCCTTCCTAGAACCTGTAGTAACAGCACTCACCTGTTCACTGTCCGAGGTCACTGAGGTCAGTTGTGAATTCCTGGACGTGCAGTACTGATGGGCACTGTACCAGGTCTTTGGGACACGAGAAAAGTAATAGAAATTGTTCTTGAAGTACTTCCAGCCTTGAGAAACCATCTGTAGAATGTCATCTGGAGAACAAGGGTGAAAGGTGAGCGCTGGTATTCCTGCTTCCTCTGGGTGCTGGCTAGGTGGGGGCACTTGAGTGGGATCCCATAGACAGCAATAAACGGGGCTGGGCTCTGGGGTCCTTGTTTCCTTGTGTAGGGTTTGGGGACACTCTCGCATCCTGAAAGTCTGACTGAGATTAGTGGAGTCTCTGGGCTCAGAGAGCGGAGAGTGAGGGGGGGATGGATCAAGAATCTGGCTCCATGAGAGAAGCAGTTATCCACTGTCCATCACAAGTGGCTGAGACTCTGGGCTCTAGGTAAGAAACTTCGTGGAAAATAGCTAGGTTTGGGCCAGGACAGAGACTCCCTATATTCTGTGCTTTTGTGTGGGAGCCCGAGCTGGTTCCTGGTCCCCTGTCTTTTGAAAAGCTCCTAAGTCTTCCCCAGCCCCCATGCTGAGCCCCCTTGTCTTAGCTCTCCAGCCACACCTGCCCTGCTTCTCTCCCACTTCCCTCCACACGCACCAGCCCAACGGCCTCAGGCCTAAGAACGGCAGGGTCCCACGGGCCACCATCAGCCTGCAATATTCTTTTCTGGGCCACTTACTTTGCTGTTTGAGTAACTTGCTGATATTCTCCAAACTGCTCTGGAGTCCACGGACCTTTACATTTAAAGCACTGGCTTTATCCAAATCTCTTTTTAATTCTGGGATCTGGGTATTTAAATTATAAACTTCCTCCCAGCTTCTCGTTAATGTGTGAATCTGTGCATTGGCTTCCTTCACACCGGTTTCCAGCCTCCGGATCTGAGAACGCACATGATCCAGGCTAACATTCACCATCCGGACCTGAATGCCAGCTGCCTCCACACCTCCTCTATTCCTCTTGATTTCAGAACTCAGGGTGCTGGTGTTGTCCACACGACCTTTCAGCAACTGTGCATTGGTCTTTACATCTGATAGTGTGCCCATAAACCAGGGATCTGGATTTGAGAAAGTCAAGAGGTCAATCAAGGGGATCCCTGGGAATGGGAGTGGGGGTGTCATCAGAGTGATAAAAGGGAAGGAAGAGAAGGGAAAGGAAAGGAAAGGAAAGGGAAGGGAAGGGAAGGGAAGGGAAGGGAAGGGAAGGGAAGGGAAGGGAAGGGAAGGAAAGGAAAGGAAAGGAAAGGAAAGGAAAGGAAAGGAAAGGAAAGGAAAGGAAAGGAAAGGAAAGGAAAGGAAAGGAAAGGAAAGGAAAGGAAAGGAAAGGAAAGGAAAGGAACAGACTCAAGCTTCTCAAGGACCCAACCCAAAGAGCTGTTTGTAATCTATTTATTCAACAAACATGTGATGGCACCTGCCATGTGCCAGGAACTATGGTAGATGCAGGTAATACAAAGATTGATAAATATGGGCTCTCTATTAGAACACCTCACAGACAAACAGAAGCAGGGATTGGAACCCAGTCCTAAAGTTTCTTTGAGTGTTCAGGGCACATTTTGTAAAGGGATGCCCCTCAACCACCCTTTGGCACCCTCCCCACATCCTTTTAGGCCCTATCACTTGATTCCCAGCCCTCTCCTTTCAGAGACTCCTGCAGTGGCCATCAGGGAGGACAGCACCACCTGTCCCACACCTGTCCACTGGCTCTTCCTGACCATAGGAGGAGCCATGCAGACTTCTAACCTGGAAGTGACTTCTCCAGAGAACACAGAAAGGGACAATCATGAAACCATTTGTCTCCTTCCCTTATCCCTTCTACTGTCACACTCTGATCGGGCCACAGGTTTGGTGCCAGAGAGGAGACCAAAAGTAAACCAAGAGGGCTCCAAGCAGAGGAGACTCTGCTCAGAGGCTCCAAATCTGAGATGAAATATGTCCTGAAGCCACGAAGGAAGATGATAGACATCCCCTCCCTCTGCTTTCTGTAGAGCTGGTGGAAGATGAAGGCTCTGCTAGCAGCAGAGGCCAAGGGCCTCAGCAAAGAAGAAAGATAAGTCACACATTCAGTAAGTCACACATCCAATAGTCACACATCCAATAGTCACACATCCTTGACATGATCTTCACAGGAACAGAATGAAGAGAGCACGAAGGGGTCCTGGGGAGGGGAGGAACCTTGGAGATTTGTTGGCTTGTTGGGCAGGTTCTCCATCTAGTCAGCTGGGGCTGAGGATGAAGTTAGGACTCCTTCCCTTGTGGGGTTGGGAAACATCTCGCTCACTGTTGGGGGCATCTCATAAGGCTCTGGATCGAAGGGATACAGAGCTAGAGAGGGAGGAGAAAAATGACATGGGATAAAGAAATAGGTGAACATTTCCTGGGAACAAAAGAGTATATCTTTGAGCACAAGTATGCAAGTGCTTATTCCATTCAGAAAAATCTCCCTGGATTTGGGAAGGAAAGAGTGGCAGCTCATTCTACTGAGGCCAGGGACCCTGTGACTGCACACGGAAAGAGGCAAATGAAAGGAGGCACACGAAAAAGCCACAGGAGGGAGAGACCACTGGAGAACAGGGAGAAAGGTCTGGATGCCGTGGAAGCTGACTGGCCCTGGAGAGGAGCAGGCCCCCATGATGGAGCCAGAGGACTTACAGACAATGGCCTGCAGCAGGATGGACGCGAGCAGGACCAGCGTCAGGATGACCACTGCGGCGCGGACTGTGCAAGGGTTCCTCAGAACAGGCGATGAACCCACCTTGGGCGGAGGCTCTGTTGGAAGAAGAGGGGAACATCTGTTGAAAGACCAGCAAAAGCGGGTTTGGGCACAGAGCACTGAGCAGGTCCTGAGCAGGGACTGGTGCTTACCTCGGGGCCAGAGGGAGATGTTTTGTTTATCGACAGTGAAGTGAGCATCGGGGACCTCGCTCTCTCCAGCCTTCATCCTGCACGCTCACCCCTGCAGCACAGGTGCTTCTGGCTGCCTGGTTCCCCAAGGAGCTTATATCTAGAGGAAAAGGGAAGTGAGTCCCACGAAAGGTCATCATGTAAGTCCCAAATTCCCCATGCCTGACTTGGACACCTCGCCTGGCCTAAGCCACAGTTCCGGGCTTCCCTCAAAGGTCTGAGCTTCCAGGAAGGGCCGTCTGTCTCCTTCTTTGGGGGTCTGTTACATGGACACTAACCATCTTGTGCCCAGACTATCTTCCTTCTTTAATCTCCTCCCCTATCGTCCATCCGCCCCTCCGTTCATCCCACAAATACATACTTACTGCCTTCTAAGTACCAGGCACTGTACTAGGACTGGGCCACAAAGATGAATAAGTAACTCAGCCCTAGCCGATTTGGTCAGAGTTGGCCTGCAGACTGAAGGGTCCCAGATTCGATTCCAGCCAAGGGCACAGACCTTGGTTGCAGGTTTGATCCCTGGCCTGGTCAGGGTGCATGTGGGAAGCAACCAGTTCATGTGTCTCTCCCACATCGATGTTTCTCTCTCTCTCCCTTCCACTCTCTCTGAAAAGCAATGGAAAAAATATCCTCAGGTGAGGATTAAAAATAATTCTTTTTTTAAATGAGTAACTCAGAGCCTTTGCACTCAAGCACCTTACAGTCTGGAAGGAAAGACAGACCCGAGCAAATAAATTACAACGCAGGGTGATGATTAAAAATAGAAGAATATGCACAACTGAAAGAAAGTACAGAGAATGGAGTAATGGTAAGGAGTTCCAGATAAAAGGATTGGCACATTTAAAAGTATAGACCGGGTGGAACGGGCCATTGGGGAGAAAAAGGGACATCTGTACTATTTTAAACAAAAATAAAATTTAAAAATATTTTTAAAAATAAAAAAATTTAATTTAATTTAAAAAAGTATAAAGGCATGCCCAGCAGGCATGGCCCAGTGGTAAAGCATCAACCCATGAACCAGGAGATCTCAGTTTGATTCCTGGTCAGGGCATATGCCCAGGTTGTGGGCTCGATTCCCAGTGGGGGCCATGCAGGAGAGATCAGTGACTCTCTCATCATTGACGTTTCTATCTCTCTCCCCCTCTCCCTTCCTCTCTCTGAAACCAATAAAAATATATTTTTTAAAAATAAAAATAAAAGTATAGAGGCATAAAACAGCATAGACTGCCTGGCCAACTGTATGTAATTTGGTGGTGTTGGAGTGTAAAGCATATGACAAGAGAGGGGAGAGCATGGGGGCTAAAGAGACACCTGGGGTGAGATCGTGAAGATCCTTGTGGATCATGTTAAGAAAATTGAACTCTGGCTTATGGGTGACATGCAGCCAATGAAGGACTTCAGGCAGGAAAGAGAGAAAGACAGGGACATTGTGGAAAGATTGCTCTGTGGTGGGAAGCATAAATTGGGGGGTAGAAAGCCTGGAAGCAGGGAGACCAGTAAGGAAACCACTGCAATAAAATATTTTAGCTTCTGTTATCAAGGCCTCTTAGATGATACAGAGTTCCTTTATAAAATGGAGATGGCTTGGAGATTCAAAATGTAAATGTAAGACTTGGGTTCTCTTCCGTGCTTCCTGCACTTGTGAGCTTCTCAAACTGGGGAGACTCAGCAACATCAGACCAGGAACTGTTTTTTCATATATAGGAGTTCCTCAGCACAGAGAGAGACTGATTTGGGGCTCAATGAAGGACTAAGAGTTCTCCTGGGTAGCTTCTCGTGTTTTGAAGAAGTCTTCCAAATCTGAGAAACCTTATACATAACAGATTCTAAACAAATATTTCTTGGAAGGTAGGAAAGAGGTGAGGGAAGAAGGGGAGGGAGAGAGGAAAGGGGGAAAAAGGAAGTCAGTCCAGATAATTGGATAGATGGATGGATGGATGGATGGATGGATGGATGGATGGATGGATGGATGGATGGATGGATGGATGGATGGATAGATGAATGTGTGAATGGATGGATGTACCCATTCATTGATTATACACCTATCAATGGATGGGTACATGAAAAATAAATGAATGGAAGAATTGATGGCTAATCATTTCTCAAGTCTGAAATCTATAGCCTGTGGACAGGGATCTGTCTTCCAGAAGCTACTGCTTCTTCCCACTGCCTCCGGAAGTTCCCATTCATTTCCACAGCAAAGGCTTAAGTGTGCTTGATACCTTATCCAAAATGCAAAAAAAAAAAAAAAAAAAAAAAAAAAACCCTAGAAAGCTAACCCAGCCTTGCTGAGGCTGAACCAGTGGAGCTGGATGGCAGAGTAGTGTCAAGGACCAGTGTTGGAAGCCAAATGAGTAGGGTCAAGGAAAGACTTACCTACACTTTCAGGGGATATTTGAGAGGATCCTAATTCCCTGCTCAGCCCAGCCCTGTCTGGCCAGCCCATTTTTCTCACAGGCCCTTGCTGCTCTCTCTCCAGCTGGCTAGGCCTCAGACTGGAGCTGCGTCTCTGACTGGATGAGGGAACTCGGCACCACACTGCTCAAGTGCTGAGAAGGAAGCTGGGAGTGCAAGGATGGTGTCCCGTTCATCCTATCTCACATCCTCCCTACCCACATTCTGTCTACAGCTTCCAGAACTGCTATCTGTTCTAGCCTTTGACATTAGCTAACCCACAAAACTGAAGACCTCACGCTAACTCACTGCCTGCCTCTGAACATTTGTAACTATACCCATTTCTTCAGGCTGTTCATCTAGTTGCAGAGCCTTGGTTCCCCGGTTAGAATGTTTTGCTCCTGGACTCTCATGCTTGGTACACAGTCTAACCCCAGAGTCATCTAACCCCTGGCTCCTGGCCCTGCATTCCCAATCTGTCATAGTTCAGGGCCTAGGGGTGGAAAAGAATCCAAGTTACTCAAGACCCTGGTAGAAGGTGCCCTTGGGGTCCAGGTTTCCTCCTAAGGCATTTGAAGGTGAGAAGCTGACACATAACAGAACTTGGGAGGGTCTGGCCCCTTCCCTCTCTGCCAAAAAGTTGACTTTCCCCAAACCTCTGCTGGCTAGTAGTAGGAGCCACTAATGGCACATTCATATACCCTCTCAGTGGTCCCAGGAAAGGATCAAGAGCTTCAATATGCTGGCACCCCCTGTGGAAAAGGGGCTGGGGTTGGGGAGCATTTACCCAAGTGATAGACATGGAGGCCTCAGCTAGATATTCTACTTATCACTGAGCAAAAGTTTAATCCAGTAGGAGGAAGTTAAACGTAAAGCAACCAGAAATCTGGGCTGTGGGTCCTGTGGGATTTCAGAGGCAGAGGGAGTAAAAGTCCCGGAAAGAGTTTCATTTCCCACTTACAGAGAAAGAGTGAGTCACATGCTATTTTCCTATGGCCATGCTCACCTGTAGGTGTTCACTAAGCGCCAGCACCTCTCCTGTGCCTCCCTCTGGGTGCTCTATGGCCCCTGGCCTGACAGCCTGGGAGAAAGGACAGAGTAGGAGACAAGTGCTCAGCCATGCTTTCCAGCCAGCAATGCAGGCAGTTCTCCTGGACACTCAGGAGATGCCAGCTCTTCCAAAAGGAAGAACTTCGGACTAGACCAGAAGTGACAAAAAAATCACTGCTGTCATGAGAGAAAGAAAGTCCATGCTCATCTTTCTGTTTCCTTCTTGGCCATGCTCCTGAGGTTCTAAGACCTTCTCTGAATAAGGGTGGAGGAAGGAAGCAGTTTGGCCACTTTTCCCCCTTCTCTGGTTGGGACCCACCTTATGCTTAAAGGTGGACCATGGACATAATCAATGGTAGTGGAAAAGAGACCAAGCAACGAGAGTGGACAACTAACCAGGGAGAGGGGAAGGGGAGGAGCAGAGACACAAAGAGGGGAAGAGAGGGAAGAATAACTATGAAATGAGAAAGGAGCTGTTACCACTTGTCAGGTGGTCCACAGGTCCCAGAGAGGACTTCTGCCTACAATGTGATGAGGGAATTTGACAGGCAGACCCCAGATAATGTAAAAATTCCATAGCACACTCTGGATGTGTGCCTTGGGAAGTAGGACAGAGACACCAAGAAGAGTGGTAGGTGGGATGATTCACCCATCCATTCCTCTAGAATGCCTGCTCTGCCCCAGGTATGAGGAGAAAGACAGCCATAGACCTTACCTTCAGAAACAGGCTTCCTCTTGTTGGAAAAAAGTTCTTATTTTGTTAATTCTGGGATGAAGGGAAGACTCTCCCAAGATGGAAAGGGGCCACAGATACCGTAGGGGGTTTCCCCACGTCTCGCTTGAACCTGGGAATGGGTTCCTCTTTTCAAGGGCATTATGTGGAGGCAGGTTTCTCTGGAACAGTGACAATGGGCCAGACCTCAGGGAACAGGCCTACATCTGGTGCCATCATAAGCAGTGGCCTGGATGTGGGTGGGGGGCCTGGCTGCATGGAAAGGTGGCTGAGTCCCAGGTAGAGGAGGCTGCTCTGAACCATCCAATGCAAAGAGCACTTGCCTGTGGTCTTAGTGCGAAGGGCAAATTCATGTTAGAAAAGTAACAAAGGGTTCTTGGAAAAAGTATGTATACTTGCTTTTTTTTATGTCTTTTGTTTCTTTATTATGTAAATAATAATATTCATTATAGAGAAAAAAATCCAGCCCGGCTAGCCTGGCTCAGTGGTTGAGCATTGACCTATGATCCAGGAGATCGATGCTCGATTCCTTGTCAGGGCACATGCCTGGGGTTTGTGCTCGATCCCCAGTGGGGGGCATGCAGGAGGCAACCAATCAATGACTCTCTCATCACTGATGTTTCTCTCTCTCTCTCTCTCTCTCTCTCTCTCTCCTCTCTCTCTCTCTTTCTCCCTTCTTCTCTCTGAAATCTATAAAAATATATATATTTTTAAATTCCAGGTAAGCAAAAAAATAAAATAAAATACTACCTGCCATACAGGAAAAAAACAGCTATATATACCAGTTCATTCTTCCTATTTTCATGTATTTGCATATACATCTACATTTATATTCATAGCTGTATTTAACTAATACTGTGTATAGCTTTTTATAAGTATCAAATGGGACAACTCCTGTTTATTTTCCCCAACATCCTTCCCGAGCTCATTTCTGACACCAAGAACCCCCTTCCTTCGAGAAACCACTCCTCCTTGTCAACCCCCGTACTCCTTGGCTCACAGGCAGCATCAGCAGGTTGAGTTTTGATCCCATCCCATCACTGATGCTGAGCCTTCTGCCGCCTGCTTCCACTCCAAGGGCTCTTACATTGGGCCCACCCAATTAATCCAGGATAATTCCCCTAACTGAAAGTCAGCTGATTGGCAGCCTTCATTCCACTTTGCCATGCAACTCAATATACTCCCAGGTTCTGGGGATTCGGACGTGGACATCTTGGTGGCCATTATTCTGCCTAAAACACTTCCTCACCATATTGAGTTTGAGTGGCCTTAATGGAATCATCTAAAAAGTTTGGTATGTGGCCTTGGAATTTGAGAGACATAGAGTCTGGTACTTGACACATGGATGAAAAGTCTAAGGCCTTCGGCAGGTAAATGGAAAAATAAATAGAGGTATATTTAGACAAAGGAATATTATTAAGTGCTAAAAAGAAATGAGCTGTCAAGCCATGAAAAGATGCAGAGGTACCTTAAATATACTAAGTGAAAGAAGCCATCTGAAAAGGCTACATACTATATGTCTCTAACTATATAACGTTCTGGAAAAGGCAAAACTATGGACACAATAAAAAGATCAATGTTTGCCAGGGGTTTTAGGGGAGGGCGGAATAAATAAATGGAGCATGGGGGGTTTTTAGGGCAGTGAAACTATTCTGTATGATACTGTAATGACGGATACGTGTCATTTTACATTTGTAAAATATATAGAATGTATACCACGAGGAGTGAACCCTAATGTGAACTATGGACTTTGGGTGATAATGATGTGTCAATGGAGGTTCATCAGCTTTAACAAATGTACCATTCTGATGTGGAAGGTTGATAGTGGAGGAGTCTGGGGGGCGGGGCAGGGAATATATGAGAATTCTCTCTACTTTCTGCTCAATTTTGCTGTGAACTGGAAGCTGCTCTAAAAAACAGTCTATTTCAAAGGGGGAATGCAGGGAAATCTTAAGGCAGGAAGCTTTAACTAGCTACCGCCTTGGGACAGCAGAGTGGGGAAGAAAGGCAAAATCTGCTCTTCCAGAGTTTGGTGGGGAAAAGACGTGTGTCAATGGACCAGACTTGGGCTTTCCCCAGGAGGAAGCTATTCTTAATTGATTAAGAGGAACTGTGCCAATAAGGACCACTTGGAGGAGTGTGTGGTGAGACCACAGGAAAGCAGGGGCTGAGGTGAGGCCATAAGCAGGCAGCCAGAGGAGGCATCGCCTGTGCCGAGAGAACGGCCAGTGAGAGATCCCCACAATGCAGGTCTCCTAAAAACCCCAAAAGCATACCTAAGAAAATGAATTGGCATTTAGAATATGCTCCACCTAGACACTGTAAATACCAGATTTCAAATCTTCCAAGCAAGGCTGACTTTTCTGCCACCTGGAGCAAGGTACAGTTGCGGGGGTGGAGGGTAGGGGTGAGAAGAAGAGAAGGGAGGGGAATGAGTCAAAAAGTCAAGCCCTCCCTCCACCATCTCATACTTCCAAGACTGAGCCTCTCTGGGGAAGGGCAGGCAGGGATTGCATTAGATCTGCATGTTGCTTTAGGTAATATGGCCTTTTAACTCTGTGGATTCTTCCAATCCATGAACACGGAATATCTTTCCATTTCTTTGTGTCTTCTTACATTTCTTTCAACAATCTTGTTGTTTTCAGTGTATAGGTCTTTTACATCTTTGTTACATTTATTCCTAGGTATTTTATACTTTTTATTGCAACAGTGGCTGTTTGGGGCCTCCTGTTCTCCTTTTGAATTGGCCTGTTTATTGGGTGGCCCTGTCCCTACTCTGCATGTTGGAGATGAGTGGTGGCAAGGGAAGGGACACAGACAGTCTCTCCTTTGTTCCACAGGTCTCCAGAGTAAGAGGAGCTTTATCCAGATCTGACTAGAATATGCGATTCTAGAACTGTAGCTTGATGCCCTGACTGGGTGCCTAGGGCAGGAGTGAATGTATTTTGCAAGTGGAGGAGTCTTGAATAATTGTGTCCAAGAGGGCCAATCTGTGTTAGATGAAGGAATGGATAAGCAAAAGGTGATATATACAAACAATGGAGTGTTATTCAGCCTTACAAATGAAGACAGTTTTGACACATGCTACTGCGTGGATAAATTTTGAGGACATTATTCTAAGTGATGAAAGTCAGTCACAAAAGGAAAGTTACTGTCTGATTCCACATATGTGAGATACGTAGAGTGGTAAAATTCATAGAGAGAGAAAGCATAATGGTGGTTAGCAGGGGGTGAGAGGAGGGAGAAGGGGAAGTTACTGTTTAATGTGTATAGAGTTTCAGTTTCTAAGACAAAGAGACTTCTGGATATGAATGGTGATGGTGAATATACTCAGTGTCAATGAACTGTATACTTAAAATAGCTGAGATATTTGTTTTCAGTGAACCCACCAGCCCTGGCTGGTGTGACTCAGTTGGTTGGTCACCATTGCTTCCTGGCACATGCCCAGGTTTCGGGCTCCATCCCCAGTCAGGGGGGGGTGCAGGAGGCAGCCAATCGATGTTTCTCTCATTGATGTTTCTCTCCCTCTCTCTCTAAAATCAGTAATAACATATTTTAAAATACATAACTACGATAGTAAATTTTATGTGTATTTTACCACAATTAAAAAAAAGGTGATTGAGGGGGAAAAAATATATCCATGTCCAAATCCCTGGAAACTGGAATGCTACCTTATATGGCAAATAAATAAATAACTTTGCAGACCTCATTAGGTTAAGGATCTTGACATGGGGAGATTGTCCTGGATTATTATCCAAGTGGGCCTGATATGCAATCAATGTGTTTCCTTATAAGAGGTAGGAAAAGGGAGGTTTGAACACAGAAATAGAGGAGAAGGCAGTCACATTAGGGAAACAGATATTGGAGTGATATAGTCACAAGCAAAAGAATGCTGGTAGCCGCCAGAAGCTAGAAGGGGCAAGGAACGGAGGTGCCCCTAGGGTCTCCAGAGAGAGCATGACTTTGCAGCACTTTGAATGTTGGTCCATTGAAATTAATTATGGCCTCCAGGACTGGGAGAGAATACATTTCCTTTATTTTAAACTTCCAAATTTGTGGTAACCGTTACCACAGTCATGGGATGCTAATACAGTGACATTTACTATAGTGGGGGAAACTAAAGTAGAAAGAGGTTTCAGTGTGAGATGGAAATAAAATTTTTTATTTAGACATTATTTCTGAGGTGCTTATTTCTGAGATACATAGGAGACATTTGGTAATTTGCATCAAATAAACATGGACAGCAGTGAAGCTAGATGTGATTCCTTAGGAAGACAGTAAAGCATGGAGGAGAGCAGGCCCTGGCTTGTGCCCACATTATGGAAATATATTGTATATAAATGCACACGTAGGAAATAAAGCATACCCAAGCCCTCCAATGAGAATGAGTGTTTGTTTTAGCATGGACTAACATGTGGAAGCAATTAATAATACCCCCTCCAAAACACATAGACAACCAGATTGCTTTGCTCCTGGGAAATCCCGGGGAGAGAAGAAAAGAAATTTCTACTTGATATAAGAGATGCTTCCTGGGACGTTCACACATGTAACTAGAAACAGATTGACAACCTTGTCATCACAGAACTCTCAGGGCAGGGAGCTGGGCTGTGCTTGGATGGGCTCTGTGTCTGTAACACAAGTTACATAAAGAGCTGTGCCAGCTTTTCCTCCACGACATAGTTTCTTCTTGCTCCAGTAGGTGTCACCAGCACTTCCATACAAGCTGTAAGAGTCAATAAAACATGAAAAAATCTCGAGTTGTTATAAGATTTCTTTTCGTTTACTTGCCCTTTCTGCTTTTGGTTTGTTTTTTGCTGTGATATTTCAATTCCTATGGAAAGAAAAAAAAAATTTAGGTACAGAAGCTGTCATAGAAGCTTTTGAGTGGCGAAGTTTCTTGGAAAAATGTTAAGCCCAGGGCACTATCAAGGGCAGATAGACAATTGCATTTTACATCAAAAGCTCACTGATATCTCATGAATTGTGAGGAGAGAAAAAGCACAATGGGACAGCCCAGTTAGAAACACAGTGGATCTTGAAACAGAGCAAATAACCTCAGACTCTGCTCATGAAACTCCTTCAAGTGGGAAAGTGAGGGGAAGGAGGAAAGGGAGCCGGCAGGGGCTCAGGCCCTTGGAGCAGCCGAGCACAGGCCGAGAGAAAGCAAGCACCCCCAGAGGAGACCAGTGAGGGTTTGGAAGGGAACTAGGCCAGTAAGTGTAAGGCCGCACCACGCAATCTAGTGTCACCCAGGAAGGTCAGACAGCTAGAAGCCAGACACAGTTAGTCGTTTCTGAGGCAAGGTTTTCAGCATTGTTTTAGGAATGTAAAGCTTGGTGTGAAATAAGATGATAAGATAAAGTGGAACAGAACAGGGAACGTGCAGAAAATGTCAAAATCAAAACTTCATTTAGTGCAGAATAGTATAAAGTAGATGCCTACTTTGGGCTGAATAGGTAGGCTTTAAAATTATATTGAAATAATGTTTTATTAATATCTGATAGAACGGCACAATAGTTCATCCCAGAGTTGTCTGCTGTTGATTAATTATTCAAATTCCTGAAATTATTTTGATCATTTGGTGTTTACCAAAAAGTAGCATATACCCCACCTGGTGGCAGCGGCTGGAGTTATGCTTTTAGAATGAATTTCCATGAACAAGCACTGCTTATCCAGTTCGGCCCCTTTTGGTAATACCGAACCATACAAGCATGGAGAAGAAGGAGGGGCTGGGGGCAGGGCAGTGGAGTCCCCCTTGTCCCCCCTGCCCTTCCTTCTCCATGGAGGATCCCCTTTCCCCCTGCCCTGCCTTCTCCAAGAGGGTTCCGTCTCCCCTGACCTTTCCCCTCTCAGGGTCCTTGTCCTCCCTGTCCTGCCCCCTCCATAGATGGTCCCCTTTCACTTCTGCCCTGTCCCCCCCTCCTTGGAGGGTCTTCTGTTTCCTTGCCCTGTCCCCTCATTCCCAAGCCTCTGAGGGGCGTGTGCTCCAGTCTCTGGTCTTCATCTGTCCTGTCTCCAGGCACGTGCCCACCCTTTGTACCTGAAGCACATCTCACCCTCTTCATCTGTCTAAATGAGCAATTTTCAGCTGGTGCTTCATGGCACACTGGTGTGCTGCGAGGACTTTTTCTTTTTTAATCTTCACCCAAGAGTATTTTTTCCATTGCCTTTCAGAGAGTGGAAGAGAGAGAGAGAGAGAGAGGGAGACATCAGTGTGAGAGAGACGTCGATTGGTTGTCTCCCACATGCACCCGGACCAGGGCCCGGCATGGAACCTGCAACAGAGGTATGTGCCCTTGACCGGTATTGAACCCAAGACTTTTCAGTCCACAGGCCGATGCTCTAACCACTGAGTAAAACTGGCTAGGGCACTGCAAGAATTTTTAAAACATGCAATACACCCCCTGCCCCCAGCCAGGTAGCTCAGTTGGTTAGAACATAGTCCCCATATGCCAAGGTTGCGGGTTCGATCCCTAGTCAGGGCACATACAGGAATCAACCAAGGAATTCATAGATAAGTGGAACATTAAATCAATGTTTCTCTCTCTCTCCCCTTCTCTCTCTCTAAAATCAATCAATAAATTAAAAATTTTTTTAAAATATGCAATGCCTGACTATTTAGTTGGGGCACTGACCTCTTTTGCCTTAGATTGTCAAATATAAAAATGACTACAGCTTTGAAAAGAGGTGAGTGCTCCTGAATAAATAGTCAGGTATTGCATATTTTAAAAATCCTTGCAGCATGCCAGTGTGCCAAAGCACACTGGTTGAAAATTGATGGTCTAGGGGGCTGGATGGAGGTGGAAGAGGGGATAGAGGGGATAAATGGTGATGAAAAAGTAACATAAAAATAAATTTTAAAAATAAAATCGCTGGTCTAAATCTTACCTGTGCTCTCAAGACACATCTCAAATATTTCAAATGTCAAATCACAGAATAATCTCCAAAAGGGGAAGGGGGGCAGAAGAGGGTATAGGGGAAATAAATGGTGATGGGAGGAGAAGCCCATCCACCCCATTGAGAACAATGCACTACTACTCCATAACATTTAAAAAATAATTCCTAAAAGCCAATTAGCTCTATTGATTTTCTCAGTAAAACTTTAAAACTGCTTTTGAATTATGTACTGTAATATCAAAATTTTTGAATTAAAAAGAACCTACAAATGCAGCCAAATTTAAATGTTTTTTTAAAAACTTACAGATTAAGCGTGTTGGCTGAATAAAAACATTTGGTACTTCATAGTTGCCAAAGCTTAAGACCTGAGACAGCGAAGAGGCTCAGTTTTTGCCGAAACACAGTTTGATCTCAACTATTGTTATAAGTTAGAGAAGAAAGTTGCATTATTATTATTATAACCTTGCTGGGGGGGCGGGTTTAAATCCTCACACTCGCAGACCTGGGATTGAACCCACAACCTAGGTATATGCCCTGACCAGGAATCAAACCTGCAACTTTTGGTGTATGGGATGACGCTCCGACCAACTGAGCCACCTGGCCAAGGCTAAACTTGTTGTTTTTAATTAAAGTAGAAGTTACTGATAATTTAATTAGCAAAAAAAACTAGTACATTAGAAACAAAATTAAGTTTATAAACTAATTTTGTGTTTAAGATTGAAAAATAAAATGAAGGATGAGAATATTAATATTGTCAGGTAACATTTCTTAAACTTTGTTCTGCAAAATCGGCACTCATATCCCAAGGAGAATAAACTGTTCCTCTTCCATGACCACAAGAGGCCTGGCCACCCCAAAGCCACAAGTCCTTGACGTGGACATGGCTCCTCTTCCTGGCTGTGGTCATCTTCTAAGGAGTGTATGACCTGATGGGAAACCCCTGGTTCCTGGGTACTTTCCCTGGAGCAAGAACCAGCAGGTCCACAAAGGTCCCATGTTTGGCCACAAGAGAGGTGGGTGGAGGAAACAACAATGTGCAAAAATTTTTTCCATACCATATGAAAGTAAATTACAGCATAGTAGATTATTGGATATTTTAGCATTTATCTTCTAAAAGCAAGAACATTCTCCTCCATAATCATACCATTACCACACCCAAGAAATTTAATGTGGATACAATATCTATATTGTACATAGATGTCTAAAAAAAAATTAGTTCCTTATCCCTGGGGGTGGGGGGGGAGGTTCCTGACTCTAGGATCCAATGAATGTTCGTACATTTCATGTTATTGGCAGGACCCCTTAGTGCTCTATAACCTAGAACAGTGTTACTTCCTCCACCATATTCACACACATACCTGTTTTTATCTTTCAAGCCATTGACATTTTAGAGAGTCCAGGCCAGTTGTTTGTAGAATATTCCCAATTCTGAATTTGTCGGTTTCCTCAGGATTAGTCTTAAGTTATGGTTGTTGTTTTTTTAAAAAAGAAATGCTGTTAGTATAGCTTGACGGCCTCTCATGGTCTGGGTGCTGAGTGGTGATTGAGCTGGGAACCCAGCAGGTATGCACCGTTCATGGCGCAGTCTGGCTTCCATGTGTCCCCTGGGCTCCACAGCCCTGATGCTGGTCGGGTTGGAAGCCCTCCCCAGTTAAAACCACAATAAAAAATTTTCTGGGCCAGCAAATGCTCTGGAGCTCCTGGGACCAAGTGTTGCCTTCTGATGGCAATACCTGAACCCTTAGGGCAAACATGTCTTGATGGAAAACATGGAAATTAGGAAGTAACTATTCAGAAACTCATATCCCACGGACTCCTGGTCAATGTCAAGAAGATGCCCCACTAGGCAGAGAGACTATTTCCTGCCAGTATTGGAAATACATCCCTGAAGACTCACTATGGGACCACAGAATAGGACAGGTCACACACCTATAATTCCACCCACACACAGCTGGTGCATGGACAAACAATGCCTTCGCGATGTAAACCCTGAGAACACAGGCTGGGCCCAAATCTACTGAGATGCACTGGGACTCTTCTAGTGGTGTCTCCAAGGACACACACACACACACACACACCCCAAAAAAGTTTTCATTAAATTTGGCTTGGCCTAGTAACTTAAAACTAATGTGATCAAATAAAGACTTCTACTTCTGGCCAAGATGGAGTGACAGAAACCATGTTTACTCCCTTTCAAGCCAGGGGTGGAGGGGGGGTGTATAACATTTCAGGAATAATGGTCTTTAAGACACTGGACATCAGGCAATGAAGGGCGTGATTCCTGAAATTAAGGAAACAAGTGAAGTGAGCCCTGCCACTTCCCCAGCTTACTGTCTTGAGAGTTTCTACTGCAAAGAACAGGCAGATCCAGGCAGACTCCCTGAGCTGAGGGAACAGAGCTGAGAGTCCAGGGAGACATAGAGGGAGTAGGACGGAGCCCCTGAGAGGAGAGAGCTGCATGGATAGAGAACTCCAGAGATCTGTGGAGGTCCCCTCCAGCACCTAGCAGAGTACTGACGGTGCGTGTGGATGAGGGAAGCACGCGAAACTGGGGAGAGGACTCTCTAAAAGGTTAAAAGGAAGAGTGGCTGGCGCTCACACAAAGCTGTGGCTGGGGCATGTTCCTGCTGGCCAGACTAGAGAAACTCGTCATTCACAAGGCACTGGGTAGAGTCCTCAGGGAGGTATTATCTCAACTGTGAAGGATAGTTAGCCCTGGACCGGGCACTTCTCTGGACCCGCCTCACATACAATAACAGCTAGACCTGAAAGGACCTAACTATCGCCCAGGAACTTCACTGCACCCAGAATAAAGCAAAGAAGACTCATAAATATACAAACATACAGTGTCCCACAGGGAAAATGTATAATGTCTAGCATCTTATCAAAGATCAACAAGTATGCAAGGAAGCAGGAAAGCAAGACCCATAATGAGGAGAATAGTCAGTCAGCCCACTTAAATCAACCCAGAACTGATATGAATGTTAGAATTAACAGTGAAGATGAAAGCAGACATTTAACTATATTGCATGTGTTCAAAAAGTGAAGTAGAGGCATGAAAGATTTAAAAAAGACCCAAATAGAACTTCTATAGATGAAAACTATAATGTCTAAGATTTTGAAAACAAAACACAGGATGGGATTAACAGCAGATTAGACATTGCAAAAGAAAGGATTAGTAAACTTGAAAGCATAGCAATAAAAACTATTTCAAATAAAATACAGAGGAAAAAAAGAATTTAAGAAGTGAAAAGAAGAAGAAAAAAGGAAGTGAAAAGAGCATCAGTGAGCTGTTGGACAACTCTAAGCAGTCAACTGGATTTCCTGAGGTGAGAGAACTGACAAATTTTTGAAGGAAAATAGCTGAGAACTTGTCAGATTTAAACAAAACTATAACCCACAGATTCAAGTTCAACAAAACGGAAGCACAAGAAACATGAAGAAAACTACACCAAGACACATCAGAGTCAAATTGCTCAAATTAACATGGTCATTATTAAGGACCTTAAATACATCTTAACCAAGCTAGAAGGTGAAGACCCTTTCAAGATAGTTGTCAGGACGGCCAAAGAAAACATGGGGAGAAGTGAAAGAGACAATACTAGCATCTATGGAGACACCAGCGAGGCCACCACCGGGTAACAGTGCAGTCAGCCCACTCCCTGGTTTGGCTGGGGCCCTTACCACGACTGCCCCAGCCCATCTGACAGTCTGATGTGACCCCCACCCCCACTCCCAGGCCTGTGCCCCGGTTGTACTTTGTCATGAAAAGTCAGCTTTCAGTTCTATGTACTATTTAGGGGGTGTCCTGTTTTGCATCTAGAGCATATCATGCATTATTATGTGGCCTCATACCATCCACAACACCCTCTCTGAGCTGGACCGACTTAGCCTCCTTGAGCAGGTGAGAAAATGGGAGAAAGAGAGCCACTATGGTCTGCCTGGAATAAGAAACAGTATATGACAGAGCAAGGGTTCAAGCCCAGCCTGACTCTGAAATCAACGACATTCCTGGCAGAGACAGTTGGTGAAGCACAGTAAGGCCTTGACTATAAGCTCTACAAGGTCAAGAATCTCTGTCTGTTTTGCTCTCTGTTGCATCCCAAGTGCTCAGAACAATGTTAGGCGTTAGTGTAAATATCTGCTGACTGAATAAGGAGCTCTGAAGTCAGACTTTAGTTCAGATCTCAGATCCACTGTTTCCTAGCTTTGTGTCCTCAGAGCAAGTCATCTGAGCCAAACTGGCTTAATAATTGTACCGACTTCCCAGAGTTGTAAAGAATGACTATGGAGACTCATAAAAGTGACTAGCAGTGTCTATCACAATAAACATTCAGTAAATGTTTAAAAATGAAATAAGTAAATAAAGGAACCTGGTGAAGGCTCCCTGGCCACCTAAATTGACTTTATTCTTGTGGGAGAATTTCTTCCTTTGCAGTTCTTTGCTTTTCTGAATCCGAGGTTACTTGGGCCTGTCATTTTCTGGTAGGCCTCCAAAAGGGAGGCTGACTATGGGTAAGGAGAGGGCTGGGAAGGAGTACAGACACCACTGGAAGCTCCTCACTGTCTTACTTACCCACCACCCAAAATGAGGCAATTTGGGAAAATGACTGAAGTCAAAGAGCAGTGAATGAGGGGAGGAAAGCAGACAGAGTGCAGGGCATCGGGGTCCTCCATCCACAGCCATGGCCACAACAGACCAGCTGCCTCCCTCAGCACAGGATCTTCTGGCTTTGGAGGTCCCGAAAATGGAGACTGGAGGGCAAGCCTCTGTTCGGAGAGTACCAAGCAAGTCCTCTGCTCCCTATCACCCCTCACTCCCAGCAACTCAGCAAAGGGGGGGCTGTGCATTAGCACCCAAAGGAGGCTCCCATTCTTGAGCAAAGGGGGTGTGTTCATCCAAATCCTCCAAGAAACAGATGCCGAGATAGAATGAAACTTGCAGTACATTTATTGGGGAATTGCCCGGGGTGGTGGGGATCTGGAGGAAGCTGGAAGGGGCTGGGGAGCCATCAGTCTGTGATGCAAGTCTGACCCCAGTGAAGGAGAGAGGAGGGGAGGTTGGGTGAAAGCATCCAAGGCTGATGGTCATCTAAGGAGCGTTGCACAAGACCAATGGGAAGTTCTGGAGCCAGTGACCCATCAGAGGAATCTCCCATCTCCCAGGCATCCCCTTGGTATCATGCCTTAGTATCCCCACCTCTGCCTTTGCCTGAGAGCAGTTGTGGGAAGCGTGGCCTCGGCACCAAGGAGGCGACGGGTTTCAGAGGGAGCAGCTGAAGTCCTCTGTCAATACACTGTCTGAAGCTGGAGATCTGACAGGAGCATTCTCATGATCACCACAGGGCGGATCTAGCAAAGAGCAGAGACTAAGGACAAGAAGTGAGTAAAAGGGTCCTTGCAGAAACCCCAAAGGTCGTGAAATTTCTCTGAAGGTCGCTGTGAGCTTCTCCTCAAGCTGGTGGCTCAAATCTTTCTGCCAAATAAGTGCACCTCCTCCTCGCTCTTGGAGGCCTCACTTGTTTCAGATTCATGCCGCACACAACAAAATGAGAGAGAGAAATAAGATGACCATTCCAGAAAGAACCTACAGGTCATCTCATCTAGCCTTCTGCCTGTGGCCAGCAAACTGTTGCTATGGTTATGGGGGTTTGGGGGTGGGCAAAACAGACCTCTCCATGTGTGGGGAAAATATACCTCCCTGAGGAGACCACAGCACTTGGCGATGGAGCTCATGTCTCCCACCCCCCCCCCACCCCACCTTCAATGAGGGCTCTGCACCCAGGACAGGGAGAACTGACCTCTCAAGAAATTCTGCAAAAGAGCCTTTCCTCCAAATCTACCTTTAACTGCTGCTAGATCCTTCTTGAGGTCAGCAACATCTCCCTTCTCACAATCTTCCCCTCTCTGCACTTTTTTAAAAAACAAGTTTTTATTGATTTTTAGGGAGAGAGGAAGGGAGATTGAGAGAGAGAGAGAAACATTGATGTAAGGGAGAAACATCAATCAACTGACCTCGTGCACACCCCAACCCAAGATCAAACCTGCAACCCAGTTATGTGCCCTGATCAGGAGTCGAACCAGTGACGTGCACAGGATGACATTCAACCAACTGAGCCACACCGACCAGGGGCCTTCTCTGCACTTCCAAACTCCTGCCCTCCTCCTCTCCGTGTCCCCAGCTGAACCCGGTGCTAGAATGGCAGCTGCTAAGCTGCTTAAGCACAAGGCCTAAATTGTCCCCAGTGGACTTCCTAGACAAATACCAAAGCAGAAAGGGGTCGAGAAAGGAAAGCTGTGTCCAGAAGGCACCCCAAGGGAGGACCATGCCTGAGAGTACTTCAAGAAAGGAGGGGAAAGAGGCAGTGCCTGGCCAGACTCCCCCTCCTGAGTGTAGTCCTTTCCTGGTCCCCTGGGCCTTGGACCAGCCTGCTCTGAGGAGTCCCCCCTCATAGTTCCCATCCCAAGATTGCTGGAGAAACCAGCAGGGCTATTTGTGTGGGGCTCTGTGCTCTCTTAAAGGCTTGGCAGAGCACCTGAAAGTCTAGGAGGTAAGGCACTCTCCAGGGTACACAGCCCTGACAGCTGGATCTGCCCCATCAGGCAGGCACAGCCCCACCCTACATCTCCAGTCAGTAGTGCCAGGGTAACCCAGGTGGAATGTGGTGTCTCCATTGCGCAGGATGTCACTGGAGTCCCCCATTCCCACTCACCTAGTACCCAGCCCTTATTCCAGTGAAGCAAGATGGAGCAAGGACAAAGGCCAGTGGCCAGACAAGACAGGTGGCATTGTCTTCTGGAGCACTGTGGCAGGACATAGTTACCTCGGGAGGCACTGAAGGCAGAGAACAGGGTGGGAGAGAAGGTATCTGACCCCAACTCACCTGGGTCTTCCAAACCTCTTCTCCCCACTCACAAACCCCCTAAACCAGTCCCCTGAAGCCAGGCCAGGAGACCATAGCTGTAAGGGCTCTGGCTTCACAGTCATTGCCAGGTCTCCATGTCCATTACCCTTGTAGAAACCTAAATCAGTTTCTAAAGCCTAAATTGGACTGTGTCTCTTCCCTGCTTAAAAGGTTTCCAGAGCTTTCCATTCCTATAAAGTAAAGTCTATTAAAAGTAGACTCCAGAGCCCTGAATGAGCTGGCAGCTAAGGGCTGCTTCCCAGCAGCCCTGACTCCAGTGTTGTTAGTGCAGTTAGGGTGATGGACATTTTCATCCAAAACATCAATAAATGCTTATTTTACTTCCCTCACACTCCATTTTAAAAGTCAGGGGACATGTAATTCATTTTGGAAGGTATCTGACCCCAGATGATAGTGGAGATGGTGGTAGCAGATGTCAGAGAAGCAGGACAGTGCAGTGGTTCAGACCTGGGCTCCGGAGCCCGACTGCCTGAGTTACAGTCTTGGTGTCCCCATGCTGTGTGGCCTTGAGCAAGTTACCTAACCTCCCTGTGTCTTGGTTTCCTTACCTACAAAATGGGGTTAAGTCTCTACCTCACAGGACTGTTGTGAGGATTAATGAGTGTTTTGAAATGCTTAGGAGAATGTTTGGCTCCTAGTAAGCCAGTGTTAAGTATTAATAAATAAAATTTATGTATTTATTAAATTAATAAATAGATACAGACGACTTCCTAAGCTATATTTGATTGCATCCAGCCCTAAGCTTGTCCCACCCTGTGACCCACTGCCTCTCCCCATGTGAACACATACCCCACCCCACCACTCTTTGATTCTGGAAAGGAAGCCTTGAGCACTGCTTCTGTAGGACACACATCTGCAAGCTTGATCTTTCCCCTCCCTAATGCACAACCAGGCTCACACATTGGTCCATCCATCTCTTGTGTTACTTTCAAATACTGAGTTGTTAAACAAAGATCAAGTTCACTTTTCATTAATCAACAGGAAGAGAGTGGAACCCATTCCTGAATGGCCTGCTATCACAATGCGGTTATCACAATGACACCCATGCGCTCTCCTTCACTAACCCATAGATGGCACCATTTCCTCTGGGCACAGAGGGACTTTCAGTGGTTTAGAGTAATGGGTTTACTACATGTGTGAATCTGGACCTCCTTGAAATGTCGTAGGACTGGGTGATAGTTATAATAGAATCCTGGTCTTCCAGGGACTCCAGACCCCTCAATAAATGGAGCTAGTCATCCTAGTAATCTCATCTCTGTCCCTTACTCCCTAGGCCAGGGCTCATGAGACCTCAGTAAACATATAAAGTTGCCAGCTTCTTTCAACAGAGAGGGACAAGTGATGGCTTCACAGAAGGCAGACAACTGGGGGCCTTGTCCCCAAGGAGCTGACGCAGATGATCAGCCTTGGTCTTCAGGACCTAGGCAGAGTGGAGGTGGCCTCTCTCCCACCAGCTGGTGACTGTTAAATACACCAAACTCTGCCAAGTTCAGTCCTGAGAGTCTACTTAGTGAACTCCTATAGCTCCTACCAAGCTTTACTCAGGGGCAACCTCTTGGTGACCTCTGGCCCTCCTGGTACCAGGCTTATGCCCACAGTTATTCTTGTGCTCATTCCCCTGTGCCATTTGCTTCTATGTTTGTCTCTCCTGTCAGACATTCAAAATAACCTCTCATCACTAAAAAGAGGCAGGCAGTGACGCCAGGCCACCGGGCAGCCTGGGGTGGGGACAGCCAATGTTCGCTACATCAGGGTGGGTGTTTCCTTGCATCCTCAGTACTCAAAACGTACTTCAGGACCGAATTTAGGGTTTCCGCTTGATTCTGGACTCTCAGCCCTAGAGAGGCCCTCATCCCGCCCCCTTCACGCCTCTCGGAGATACTGGGCCAGGGAGGAAAATGAGACACGGGATTAACTTTCCGGTCCAACCCACCCCTACCCTTGACCCTGGGCGGGGGCAGAGGCCTCGGGAACCAAGAGGGCATGAGCGGGGAGGGCGGCTGGTCGGGACCAGCAGGGGGCAGCACGAGGTCGCTTTAGGTGGAGGCAGCCGGCAAACGAGCCGCTTGGGCTGGCTGGCTGGCTGGCTGGCTGGCTGGCTGGCTGGCCCGGGTTTGAGGGCTCCTGGAGCAGAGAAAAGAGGCCCAGCCTCCCGTTGAAATTAACAGAAAGCTGGACGGGGCATTAGTGCGCATACCTGGCGCATATACCAGCTCTCTGACACCCCGGACAGGGGCAGAGTAGTCACATGCTTGCTCCTCTGTAAGTTCGTATGGCAAGGGGTCTTGGGGTGCGGTGGTCAAGGAAACTAGCTTTGCCCTGAGACCAAGAATTTCAGTCTCACTCTTTACTGTGTGACTTTAGGCAAGTTATTGAATCTGTCTGGGCATTGGTTCCCCATCTATTAAATGAGGGTAGCAGAGTCCACCTCGTTGGGCGAGTGTGGAGCTCATAAGCACAGAAGAAAGTGCTTAATAAATGTGAGTCCTTATCAGCACTTTTCTTATTGCATCGTAATTGCCTGTCTGTACATTTCCTTTCTCCCAAACCCCAACCCGCCACAGGAGCTCCCTGCGTAAATAAAGGGAGTCAGTCATCTTGGCACTTACTAGTGCCCAGCACCAGCCCTGATAAAAAGAACTGTTCAGGGAGCGCATGAGACTCCATGGAGTTGAGATGAGATGAAGTTGTGGAGGTTCCACGCAGGGCCCTACAGAGTCTCTGCTCGGACCTCAGTTCAAATCAGCCACTGGGACCCACAGAGTCCAGTCCCACAGAGTCCAATGGCTTTGCTCCATCCCGGCAACCTGACCTGGAAAAATGATTCAGAACATTTTAAGCGAGTGGGAAAAGCTAGAGAACAATAACAGTCAGATCCATTTTAGCTTTTAAGAGAATATAGTACTAACATAGCGAAATGCAGAGGAACAGACCAAAAGGCCAACAAGCACTTGGGGAGATCCTGAAGGTGATTGGTAATCAGAGACATAAGCAGTAAAACAACAAAATATCCCTGATGCCTAGGAACTGGCTAAAGATAGAGAGTGGGAAACACAAAGTTGGGGGCAGAGGGACGTGTGGGCACAGAAACTCATGTGCACTGCTGGTGAGTGTGGACTGCAGCAGTCCCCTGGACAGCAAACTGGCAGTGTTTAGGCAAGTTAGACATTTTCATACCATGCGACCCAGAAATTTCACTCCTGGGTATACCTCCCGAAGATATTCCTACAGGGGCTTAAGGAAACCTGTACAAGAATGTTCATTGTGGCGTTATTTGAGGTGGTAGGGAGTTGGAGCCACCTTGGTGTCTTTCTCTGGAAAAGCAGACAAGTACAACGAGATAGTCACCTCATGGAGCAGCAAACAGTCTGCAGCAAACAAATTAGGTGTGAGCAGAGCAACAGGGATGGATCTGAAAGACATAATGTTGCTCCTTCTTGAAAACTCCACCTAAAAGCCATTAGGTGGGGCCCAGCAAGGCAATCATCCACATCAGGGAAGGTATATACCTAAGAGAAATGAAAACATACGCCCACAGAAAAACTTTTACAAGAACATTTATAACAACATTATTCACAATAGCCAAAAAGTGGAAACAACCCATATGTCCATCAACTGATGAATGGATACACTAGATGGGGTATGTTCATACAATGGAATATTATTCAACATTCAAAAGGAATGAAGTACTGCTACACACTACAACATGGATAAACCTTGACAACATTGCTAATAGAAAGAAGCCAGTCACAAAAGACTGTACATATTTATACAATTCTATTTATATGAAATGTCCAGAATAAGCAAAGCTATAGAGACAGAAAGTAGATTAATAGTTGCCTGGGGCCTGGGGGTATGAAAAATTGGAAGTAGATAGCTAACAATTATGAAGCTTCTTTTCGGAATGATGAAAATGTTTTAAAATTGATTGTAGGAGTGGTTGCACAATTCTGAATATACTATAAATCACTGAACTGTTTACTTTAAATAGGTGAATTGTCTGGTATGTGACTTATATCTCAATAAAGCTGTTACCAAAAAAATGACATAAAGGTCAGCTCGAAGGGACTCCCACTGACTATGTTTGGGACAATTTGTCAATTAAGTAAATAATGATAGTAACAACCCACTGAATACAATAGGAATCCACTGAATGTATTGATATAAACAGTGCATAGAGAATTTGATGAGTAACAGGATATGTACATAGTCTCAAAGTTCCTCCCCAAAATATTTATTAATAACAAAGGGAAAAATAATAACAGGGAGAAACTTGGCAGACACCACCTTGCTGAAATTATTCAAGTTCACATCACAGTAATGGGATAAATCAGAGTCCTGCCCCACCTAATAAGATACAATGAGAGGAATTTCTCATCACTTCAGTGTTATTCCTACCAAAGATGCATAATCTGCATTGAACCCTGAGGAAACATCAGACATACCCAACTGATGGCCATTCTCCATAAGAACTGGCTGTGGAAGTCAAGGAAAGGCTGGAACTGTTCCAGATTGAAGGGGTCAATCTGGACATTGCAGAAAATGGCAATTCAATGCAACACATAGTCTCAGCTGAATCCTTTTGCTACAGGGATATTGTCAGGACAATGGACAAAATTTAATGAGGTCTAAGTAGTTGATGGCAATAATGTTAATTTTATGATTTTGGTAACTGTATTGTGATTATGAGGGGAAATGTCCTTGTTTGTTGGAAATACCGAATGGAATAATGCAGCAGATTATGCTCCAGTGGGTTTGCAGCAGGGTGATTTCTTTACACTTGACAACTTTTCTGTAATATAAAACAAGAAACCATATGTGTATAAAATAACTGGCTCATATCCTTCAAAAATGTCTGTGTTACAAAAGTTGATGAACTGTTTCCAGCTAAAGGAGATTAATAAGAACTTGAAAACTAAATGCAATGAATGGTATTGGATTGGCGATTTTCAACCAGTGTGCCAAAAGAATTTTTAAAGCATGCAATACCTTACTATTTAGTCAGGGGCACTGACCTCTTTTCCCTTAAATTGTCAAATTAAAAACTGGTAACAGCCAACAGAACAATAGTTGTCCAGTGTGAAGGAATCAAAATTACTTTTTTTTTGTCAGATTAGCAAAAAATATATTTTTGGTGTGCCACAGAATTTTAGTAATTAGTTTATGTGCACCATGAGATGAAAGGGATTAGATCCTAAACTGGGGAAAATATAAAGAACATTATTGGGACAACTGGCAAATTTTGAATAAGACCTGAAGATTATATGATACCACTATATCAATGTTAAATTTCCTGATTTTGATCATTGCACTGTGGTCATGGAGGTGAAGGTCTTCCTTCTTAAAAAACACACACTCAGTATTTAAGCACAGAAAGGCACAGCGTCTGCCACCAATTCGCAAATGCTTCAATAACAATTTTACAAATAGATAGGGAAAAAGAAAGAAAAACAGATATACTGGAGTTATTTGTACTATTATTGCAACCTTTCCATAAACTTGAAATAATTTTAAAGTTTTTAAGTGTAAAAAACAAAATGAAACATAAAATCCAATGTACATGAATGAAAAACACATGCACACAAAACGATGCACATTCTATGAGAACATGTAACGGTAGAGATACACACTGTGAACACAACCCAATGGCTCTTCGTTGGGTCGGGGGAGGAGAATGGGAATGTGTGGGCTAAAGAGGAAAGTAAAACAGTGTGTTTACAGACTGCAGAGTGGGCTAGAGTGACAACCGCCAAATCTCTCACCTCACACTTCTGAGGAGTGGGGTGTGATGGGAGTGGAGGCGAACATGAAGAGGGGGAATGTCAGAAAAACCTACAGTTTCATGTTTTATCTTCATGTTTTGACATTATTTGAATTGGTTTATGGTATAAATAAAATACATTCGTGTGCTATTTATGTGATGTTTAAAATAGAGGTAAAATGGTGGAACATCAATTTAATGTTACCTAAACAGCTATTAAAAATGAGATAGAGCTCCATCCACTGACATATTAGAATGCCATGGCCTTTTAAATGTTTTTAATAGCAATTTGCTCAGTAGCAGGGATAGTCTGAATAGCTGTTGCAGAAGACATATAAATAGTTCCCATATGCATCATTGTAACTATTAGCCATGATCCCTCTGGAAGGAAGATTAAGAAGAGGGACTTGTATACACTTCAGTCTGGTTATTTTACAATGAATTTGTTAACTTATAATTTTTAATTAACCATCTAATGTATGAATACAATCTCATTATGGAAAAAATCAAATATGTATTGCTTTTATGATTTAAGATACATATTAGTGTGGTAACAGAAGAAATTGTTTCTTGAAGAACAATTGACTTAAAAATTTTTTTTTTATTGACTGAGTTGAGAGAGAGAGAGAGGAAGGGAGAGAGAGAAACATCCATTTGTTGTCCCACCTATTTATGCATTTATTGGCTGGAACCCACAACTTTGGCTATGGGGACAACGCTAAAACCAATTGAGTTACCGGGCCAGGGTAGAACAATTGATATTTTTAAATAAGGAAATGTAAGCTCCTTTTCAACAAAACACAATTTTAAACAATAATGATTATGTAATTATGCCTTTATTGATATAGCAACGGGCTAATGTGGTGCAAATGCCCAAAGGTGAGATTGTCGGGTTTTCAATTCTCTTGGATGGGATGGTGAGTCTCACCTTCCTCACCTTTCCCACCCACACTCGACACTCCCGCCTAGTATAAGCCATTAGTGCCTCTCCAAGCTCAGAGTTCTCAGCTGCCCAGCCTGTGTGCCTGAAGGTGCCTATGTCTCTCCCTCTGTTTCTACCTGACACACCCCTTCCTGAGACTGTCGGGGCACTTCCACCGTGAAGCCTTACCTGACTTTCCCTGGGCAAGGTAAGGAACCCCGGCCTTCACCCTATCCTAGTGCTCCACTTACCAGGACTTCCCTCTCCCTGGAGCCTTACCTTGTTTCAAAATAAGTCTAGCTTGGCGACCAGTCACAGCAGAGGCTGGGGAGGTTGGGGGGAGCCAGGGAGGGAGAGGGGAGGAAGCTTTAAGGCCTGACTGGGGGAATCATGCCCGCCACATAATGGCCCGAAAATAAATGCCTGCACAAATTGCGTTGGAAAGCAGTTCAGCAATACAGGGGTGGGCAAAAGTAGGTTAATAATAATAATAAATAATACAATAATAAATAAAATGGACCTATCTTAACTCAAGACCCTGAAGAAATAATCCTCCCCAAAAGAGCTATATATGTGACCATTTTGTTTTGAGTATTATTTTAATGCTGAAAAACTCAGCACATCGGAATATCTAACAATTGAATGGTTAAGAAGATTACACTGTAACATGAAAGAATATTACTCAGCCATTGAAAAGTGTTCTTATAAAGGCCATAACACATGGCAAATATTTAGGTCAGCCCTCAAGGAGAAACGGTTGAATACAAAACTGCAGATTTACTGTGACTAAAATGATGCAAATTATGCAGTTTTTAAAAAGAAAGAATGTCTTTTTTAAAGGAAAGAGGGTCATGAATTTAGGCTTGGATACTGGGGGGAGGGTCCTTTCGATTGCATTATCATTGTCCTAACCTATGAAGAGTGTGCAGAGGTTGGAAGCGGTGTTAAGAAGAATCTCAACGCTGTTCACACGATTTAAAAGCTGAGAGAAGAGGTGTTTTCAACCAGAGGGATGCATTTCTAATGACGAAGGGACTCCGGCAAAGGGACGGGCCAGTGGGGACTAGGGTCCGGAATGAGCTTCCCGGGCGTTTCAGAGCAAAGCTGCCGCCACCGACTGCACTGACGATCGCGCAGGAAAGGGGCCCCTCGCCCACCGCGCTCCCCTCGGCGCCCGCTCCAGGGCCGGGCTGGGAGGAGCTGGATGCTGGTTGGCTGCGTGAATGGGATCTCCAGCCGTCGGTCCCCGCGCCCCGGCTTTCCCATCAGCAACCTTCAATCCCCGCCCAGACCAGCCGGCAGCTTACCGAGGGTTCGAGAGAAATTGGGGAAAAGGCAGATCCCTGTCCGCGGAGACCGGGCTGCGCTTTGTTTGGGTGGCGCGCGGCCCCCGATTTCCGGCCCCGCCCCTTCCCACTCTCCCACCCGGCTCTTTCCCGCCCTTGCCCACTCTCCCACCCCCTCTCCGGGCCCCTGCCCTGGCTCCTGGGATCCTGAGACCCAGCTTTCGCGGCTCCCCACGCTTCCCCGGCCTCCTCTGCCCCCTCTCCCACCCCTGTTCTCTTTCCCTTTCTGCCGGCTTCACACACGCACCGGGGCCCCGCAACACCACGACCTCCAGCGCAGCACCACCGCCGTCACCCCAAGGATTTGCCAACTTTACCCCTTGGAGCGGACTCTTCCGCAGGGTTCTCCGCGGAGTATCAGCAGGACCCACTCAGGTGAACGCAGCCTGAGCATCCCGCTCCCGCGCTCCAGCCGCACCGGCCTCGCCCACGGGGGAGGGAAGGCGAAGGGCCGAGGCCGGGAGGGCCGACGCCGGTCCCTGGGGCAGGAAACACCGAGCCGGGGGACACTGGAGACGGCGACCGCGGCGAGGCCACCTCCACCCAGGGACGCGGAGCGCTATCTGCCCTCTGCCAGTCTGTTTATTGGGGTTTGGGGGTGACCTACCAAGACCAGGATTTCTGGGTGGAGCGCCCACCTCGCATTTCTCAGTATGCCCAAGTTTGTTCTCCAAGAGAGACTATTCGAGTAGGATGTGACATTCTTCCTAATAAATAAATAAATAAAGTCAGGGGCTCACAGAATGACGCACTCCCCTCTCCTCCCCCCCCCCCGCCCCCAACTGACTTTTTTGGGGGAAGAGCGGTCTTGCTGAGCGGTCCTTCCCGCTCTTCCTCCAGGCAGTACAGGGCTCAAGTGTGGCATGTGGGTCGTGACAAATTGCGTGACACTCCGCGATGGTTCCGCGTCCGCCGGAGGCTGCGGGTGTCTGCCGCGGGAACGGAGGCTGGCTCTTGGCAAGAAATTCCTTTGCACGGTTCCGTGCGGTTCGTTGAACTATTTGTTTGCCTAAGAAATGTTCTACCTTGCCAGAAATAACATGTTTAAGAAAAGGAAATGGGATTAAAATCTAAAAGAAAAGTAGTGACGCCCCGATCCGCAGATCCACGAGCGGGTATCGGGCGCGCAGACACATGTATTCGCTGAAATTGTCTCGGACTCGCGTTCGGGTTCATCGCGCCGCCGCTCGGTCTCCACGGCCGAGGCCCAGAATGGCGGTGCCCTGGTCCCTCCCGGCCGCCAGAAGACGCGGCCTTCCGTGTGGATAGCGCCTGGGGAGCCCCCCACGCGCCGGGACCTGGGGCTTCCCGGGGCAGCCTCCCAGCGACCGCAATCCCGGCTCCGCGGTTGCCCAGCCCAGCCCGGAGCCCGCCTCCCCCGAGGACCTTGACCTCGCGCGCCGACCAGTCCCGGCGTTCAGCCCTCGCTGACCCGCTTCTGAACCTGCTAATCCCGTCTCGAACTCTCGCCGGAGGGGATCCCTGGCCTTGGCCCTGGGCGCTAATTCCCGCTGACCCTGCAGCCCCGGCGCTCTCCGCCAGCCGGGCTTTGGGGGACAGGGCTTCGGGCCTCCGGGTGCCGGGCCATCTGGTTCGCACGCTGGGACCGCCCGGCGTCGCCCCAGCCCACGCTCACACGCCCTCGGACCCAAACAAGCAGGCTCGTTTCCAACATTGTTTCCTTTCTTGCTGTCTCTCGTTCTCCCGAGCACAGAACAGAATCTTAGGTAACATACTAAGCTGGGGACGCCGTGTGGGAGCCGGCGATGCAAGGAGGGCGCGGAAGGGGGGAGCCAGGGACCCAGCGCTGGCGCAGGCGAAAGAGGTAGGACGGAGGACAGAGGACCCTGCGACTTCATTCCTATTTTCAAGTGGGGGTGGGGGAGGGGGGTTGTAAATATGTGTCCGGGGCCGGGCAGCGTCTGAAGAGACACCTTGTACTCCTCTGCGCTGTTTAGAATTTTCCCTCAACTGTTTTCCTTTTTAAAAAGCTTAAATTGTTTTAAAAGTAAATGAAATTAGTGCATGCCATACACACTTACAAACTAAAGCCCCCCCCCCCACACACACACACCTCCAAGGCATGGGTTCACGTGTTTGTTTAGGGTTTTTATTTGTATTTCTGTTTTGTTTTGTTAGCCAACTGAACATGAGGCACCCTGGTTCCCTTTCTTGGCCCTTCCTTTATTACAGGGCTGCTGAGGCTGCACAAAAGCACCACTTTTAATTTTTATTCGTTTCTTGATTTTAGAGGGAGAGAGGAAGGGAGAGAGAGATTTGTTGTTCCACTTATTTATGCGTTCATTGGTTGATTTCTCTATGTGCTCTGACTGGGGATTAAACCTGCAACCTTAGTGTTTCAGCACCACGCCCTAACCAACTGAGCTGCCCAGCCAGGGCCAAAAGCATGGCTTTTAAAGGAGTTATTTTCAGAGGCGTTTGTTTGGCCAGGAAAACAAATCTGCACTTAGTCACCAGCTGGTGCCTGTATCTCTGTGAGCCACCAGGTGGAGGGGCCCCAGAGAGATCCATCTCAGAGGTCCCCTGCCTTGAACCCACATTGGGTTTCCTTGTCCAAGGGAAGGTTAGCTGTCCCTGGGATCTAGACTCCATCACTGAAGGGATTCAAGTGTGTTGGGTTCACAACGGTTCCCCAGTGCCTGGCACCGCATCTGTCATGTAGTAGCAGCTCAATAAATATTTATTGGGTGAGGAATGTTCCAAAGCATGTGCAGCAGCTCCTGGAGAATCATTCCCAGCAGGTACAAATTCCCCGGCGACATCTGGAGAAAGGGATAGGCTCCCCATGCAAGGACCTCGAGGGTGCCTGGGCTAGTGGTCAGGGCATCTCCAGCATTACGACAGGGGCCCGACACTCACCCAGCCCCGCTGCCTGCTGGCCTCTCACCCTTCCATTTTGGAAGTCCTTTTCCAGGGTGATGGAGAATTCCCCCAGGCTTGCCCCACTCTCGTACCTGGGTAACCTCCTGTCTTTCTTCCATGGCCCGGGGCCACACCTTGGAGATGCCTCAGATGCTGGAATCTGGACCAACCTGACCTAGAGAGCAAGGAAGCTTCAGCCCAGAGGCGGGGCGACCCTGGAAGGGGCAACAGCCACCCCCTCCTTTACTTCCCTTCGTGAGCTCAGTGTACAACCCGCCTTCTGGTGACACTGATCTCAAATGATCACTTCTTGGGGCGGCAGCACCCAAGACTGGCAGGCTCCCTGATGCTGGGGACTAGGGACAGGGGTGGTTGCTTGACCTTGAATGCACAGTGCTGCGGCGGGTACCACACAGACAATAAGGAGATGCTTTTACACAGGAAGTCTCTGTGGGTAAGCCCTCGGGGCAGAGAGTCAAGGAGGAAAGTGAGCAATAGCCCTTGATGGAACAGAAACAAAATGCCTCTTCAAACATATTCTAACATTTGAAGTTATTTTACTAGATTTGTTTGAATTCTGACGCCCTACAAATTTAAAAAGTATCGAAGGATACACAAGCCATCGGTGCTGGCCTCCAGGCTGCTCTACCAGGCAGCCTGAGCACCCCTGATCTCCCCAGGGCGCCCTGTGGGAAGAGTCCGGAGGCCAAGATACTGCCCGCGGGGATCCCCCTGCTTCCTGGCCACCCGACTCTTCTTGGGCTCGAGTTGCTATTCCTGCCTGGCCACATCCCTCAGAAAAGGCAAAGGGTTGGCTGGGGGTCTGGGTCTGGAAAGGAGAGAAGCTGGCTTGGGGACAAAGGCATTCGAGGCAATGTAAACATGAAAATTTCAGTAATGTCCACGCCAGGGCCCTGAGTTGGATGATTGAAAGCAGTGTTGGACTCCGGGCCTCACAGCACAGTGTCTTCTCTGAGCTCAATGTCCCTCTGCTTTTGAGAAACGGGGGTTGGGGAGGCCAGCAGATTTGCTGTTTGTGTCTCCCCTGCCCCCGCTTTAGCAGTATGAGTCCAGCACAGCTTTGGGCAGTTAACCATATATCCCTTGCTAGAAAACAAATCAATATAGGAGATGATATACATAAAATCAGAATATGGTAGAAGTGGATTTTGTTAAGAAGGAAAATTTTTAGATGATTCTGTTGCATCTCTGGCACCCCTTCCTTAGTTTATTATTTTTTAAATGTATTTTTTTTTATTGATTTTAGAGAATGAGGAAAGGAGAGGGATAGGAAAGAAACATCGGATCAGCTGCCTCCTGCATGTCCCCCACTGGGGACCGAGCCTGCAACCTGGGCACATGCCTGACTGGGAATCGAACTGGAACTACTGAGCCACACCAGCCAGCCGGGCCCTTCCTTAGTTTAAACAGCATGCCTGGGTTGGATGGTAATTTCCAAAGAAAAACAAGTGAAAGAGGGCACTCCTGCTCCATGGGGAGAGGGCTGTGAGAAGAGGGGAAATAGGGTGTGAGCGAGGGCCCAGGAGAGAGAGAAGATGGGGAGAGGAGGTGGAGGGAGACTGCCATGGAGGCTCCAGAGGCCGGGAGAGGAAGACAGCACAGGCAAGGGGTGGCCCAGAGGAGGAAGGAGAAAGGAGGCAAACGGGAGAAAGACTGAGGACAAAGGACAAAGGAAAGGGTGGCAAAAATCATCTTGAGGGAGGGGACAAAGGAAGATTCACAGAGAACTACCTGGAAAGAGTAGGAGGAAGTCCAGAAAGCTTTCAGGGGAATCTGGAGGACAGCAGATGGGAAGAGAAGATCACCAAATTGGGAGTCCCCAGCCCCTTCCTAGAACTGGGGACACCCATTCCAGGGCTGAGCTGTTTGCTGACTTGACCTCTGGCCTGGCCCCACCCCTGGGCATCCTGTCCCCAGGAGAATCCTGAGTCCTATGGGTGGGGAGAGCTTTTCGGATCAGGGTAAACACTTACTGGCTGGGTCCAGTTGTGTTCTGGCCAGGACTGTTTACCTTCTCTGCCCTCCTACCCCCAAACTGCCCCCACCTTCCAGGTCCCATCACTGCTGGCTTCTTCCTCCCCCACCCTACTCCAAAAGTCCCCTTTAACACTACCATTTCTCAGTCCCTAAATCACCACTTACTGACCACTCCAGACCTTTGTTCCTGCCTTTCTCTCATCCAGCAATGTCTGCTTTCCCCACTCTTGGTCCAATTTAGTGGTTTCCTGGAAGCCTTTTAAATATAGGATCCCACTGGGAAGCAGACTTAAAGCCATTTGGTCTGCTGCTGAGCACTGGTAACTTTCTAAATACTCTGGGTGATTTAATATGTAGCAGGTATAGAGAACTCCTTTGCCCCTGCTTTAAGCCTTCTGGGTCCTAGTACAAAGCCAGAGTCAAGGTGGGAGCTGCCTGCTGGTACCAGTTGGGTAGTAGGTACCTGGAAGATTTCATCAGACCTGTCCTGCTGGTGACACTCACTCCTGTGTGGCCCTCTTTACAATGAGGCCTTAGACCCACAGGCTCCATTGGGCATTCCTCCTAGGGGCCCCCAAGATTCATAGGCTCAAGAAGGCGCCAGCAGGTTGTACCAGGACTGGCGCTAGTGGCAGATCTTGGTGGCCCTAGAGCTCCATAGCCTGTCTAGGATCCCTGCCCAAGAGGAGGAGGGGACAAAGCAAAGCAGGGGAGTGCTGTCTGGGGGAGGAGGAGCCAGGCTGCACCTGGGAGTTGGCTCCAGGAGTCTAGGCTCACACAATAGGACCCTCAACTGTTGAGTGTGGGGGAAAGGACAGCAGCAGCTGAGGCTACCTGTCCTGAGCCCAGAGAGCACAAGGCAAACTGGAAACAACTGGATGCCAGAGAGGGTAAATGACAGCTAGTAGGACTGACAGCCTTCCCCATCTCCTGCCCCGGCCACCCCGTCCCAACCAACTTGGGTTCCCTGCCCTATCACCCAGTGGTAACCTATGCTCTCATGGTGGGCCTGATGTGTCTGCCAGAGCACCCAAGAAATACGGAAGAGAGAACAACCAGACCCAGGACTGAGCCTCCTATGTTCCAGGTTCTGAGCATTTGAAGGGGATCCTGAACGCTCCAGCCAGAGCCTCAGGATCACTGGTCATGGAGGACCTGAGGGTTCTGTTGAGGCAAACCCAGGCTCCAACTCCAACCCAACCACATACACACCTTGGCTCCTCTAGAACCCAGGACAGGACACACATTTCCCACCCTAGAGGGTCTACTTTGAGTTATGGGGGTGGGGGTCTATTTACCTGAAGGCTGCTGGGACCCAGTCCTCAGCAACACCAAGGGTTGGGAAGTCAGTCCCACCCACTGAGCACCAAAAGGCATAGAGAAGGTGAGTGGGGAGAAACTGGAGGGTTTCTGGAGAGACTGGTTCAGGCCCACACCCTGAAAAAGTGACCAGAGGGAGGAGGGCCTCTTTCCCCAACTCAGGCTGATCCTTGTAGAAACCCTCAGGAGATCTAGTCCTAAGGAGCATCTGAGTGGAGCTGGAGTTGGTGGCACCCTTTCCTGACCTGCCCTCAACCCACTCCTTCTGCTGTGAGTGGAGGACCTAGACCACCATGTGGCAGAGTGTCAGCCCACTCTAGCCCAGGACAAAATAGCTCTCTGTGCTCAGACCTGCTGGTTGGGCCAAGTCAAAGCCCACTAGTTCCTGGGGACCTAGGAGAAGCAGGGTAGGTTCTCTGGGTTCCTAGGATCTTGGCCCGGTTGAAATGACAGTGAGACTGCCGGTGTAAACTGGCGGTGGGAGCAAGGGCAGCAGGCATAAGACTCTGGCCTTCCCCACCTGCTACCAGATGAGGAATCCCAGATCCTATGGAACTGGTGACAGGCGTACTCAAAACATCCGGAGCTCTTCCTCCAGATTACCCTGGTTGGGAGGGTCCGCTAGAACCAAATGGCGTCCCACCATGCATGGAGACCTGGAGCACCCACACACACACTCAGCACTGCAGAGGTCCTACACATCCCTGCCACTTGGCCGTACTGGGCACAGCGCACCCAGCCCCACATGACCAGCTTCCAGGGAGGGGAAGCTAGGCCTCCCTGGCAGTGTGCTCCAGGAGGTACGGAGGGAGGGACATGAGGAGGCCTGGGGCTTGGTGAAGAGATCCGACCCCCCCCCCCCCCACACACACACCCCAAGCCTTGAGTTTCTCCCTGGATCCTGCCCACTGTCACCGAGGCCAGGGCCCCATTTCCCAGGCCTGAGTCAAGGAGAGAGCTGGGACCAGTGCAGGGCCACTCACTCCTTGCAGCCCGGGGAGAATGTGAGGAAAGGGAAAAGGGCGAGATAAAGGGGACGACTGGGAACACTTTGGAGTCAACCTGTGCTAGCCTGAAGTTCCCTCCAGAGTTCCCGCTGGCTTCCCAGTCCTGGCTCTGCTGGGTTCTGCGGGAGGCCACTCCCTTCTCCCCGCAGGGCAGGCTCAGTGATGAGTGTGCACCCACTAGGACCCAGACCTGAGTTACCCGCACAGAATGACATCACTCGTGAAATGAAAATTTAAAAGTATGAAAACAAACAAAACCCCGCAGGGTTCAGGTGCTGCTCCATTTTTCTTTGAACAGAAGCAGGGGCCTCGCGTGTGGCAAAAGGAACAGGATTGGGGGCTGCAAAGACCTGAGTCGAGTGCCTGCTTTCTGCTTAGAATTATTCTATACTAGACATGTCTTGCTTGAATAATAAAAATAAACTTGAGAGAGTCAGAGAAGAGAAAGACTGAAGTGTGACTCAAAGATGACAGGCTAGGTCAAGTGACTAGCGTCCTACGTGGCCAGGGTGGAGGGAGCACTGTTTCAGTGGGGGTTGCTGTTCAGTTTGCTGTTCAGCAAACTCCTGTTCAGTTTGCTCCTCCAGGGGCCAGGCTCCAAGGGATCATGTGCAAAGCTCACCGCCCCCGTCCCCGCCCCGCCCCGCCCTGCCGCACACACGAAGCTTGGGTCCTTCCAGCAAATCTGCGTCCCTCTGAGTCTCATTCTCCAAGAGGGATTAAGAGCCCTCCTGTAACTATAAATCTCCTTTCTCCCAGGTTCCTGGGTGCCACAAACTCTCAGCACCAGCAGCTGGTCCACACTGCTCTCCCCCTGCACACTCTGCCCCACACGGTGCACGAAATACTGCTGCTCCCCTCCCACACCCAAATTACCTTGTGGGCAAGTTTCTTTCCTTCCTTCTTTCCCATTGGTAAGGAGCAGCAAGGCTCCTCCCCTGCCCTCTCCACTCTTCCCTTTCCCAGAGTCCCAAACCCTGCACTGAGGCACAGTCAAGCAATTAAATAATTGGCTACCCCCTCCCACATACCTTAGGCTGGGGATGGTTGAGATTGGACACATACACACACTCAACTGTACACATGCACACCGGACAAACACTAAGGCACTGACACACGCACACTCCTATACCTGCTCACATGCTCATTAGAGTCATGGAGGCTGCCCCAGCACCACACTGAGCCATGCCACAGCCACAGCCACAGCCACTTACACCGGCACATCCACGGGCCCTGCCCACTCTCAATCAGACGCCGACGACGAAAGCATCCTCTCCCACCCTAGCACTAGGGCCAAAAAAGGGAAACAAAGTCTGCTCTTACAGCGCTTTAGGGAAAGGGGTCTTGGGCGCTTCTGCGCACACACATCTTTGCTGGGCTCTTTCAATCTTTCTTCTAAGCTCCTTTCTGAGTCAAAGGAAGGGAAATCACGACCTGGCCTGTCCTGGCGCTGTGGAAGAAGCTAAACTCGGGTGAGCTCGGGCTCCTCAAAAAGTGCTGGGGACCTGGAGGCCTCGGAGGGCCGAGCAACGCCCAGGGACACTGCTCGGCTCCACATCCCGCCCCGGCCTCCAGCCCAGCTCACCTTGGTCCTTGCCTCTCCCCAGCCAAGCAAAGACGAGACGTGGAACCCAGGACTGGGGGGGGGGGGGGGGGGGGGGCGGTTTCAACGGGTCTGGGGTTGACACAAGGAAATGCCCACCTTCTATCCCCGTCTGAGACTACGGTCCCCTGTGTGAAGGCCTCAGAGCCTGTCAGTCGCGGCCTCACTGTACCCTCTCGGCTCCTGAACCCGGTTATCTGTTTGCACCCCGGTTTTCTTTCCTCTGGAGAGTGTGGGTCGCGCCGTCAGTCCCCTAGCCTCACTCTCTCCCGGCTCCTTTACTGCATTCTCAGCCTCGCTCTCCCTGGGGCGCTGGGAGGGGTCTTCGGTCTGGGTTCTCTAGTGTGGCTGGAGGTTTGAATCTGAGGGCGAGGATGGAGGGCTGAACCCTAAACCTGAGCCCCCGCCTCCAGCCCCCACCCCGCCAAGCCCACAAGCAAGGCCAACCTCCAGGTTTTGATCCAGCTGAAAAGCCGGAGCGCTGAGGCTGCGTACTTCCCTGCGGACGAGGGGAGCAGGACCCTGGGAGTGGAGGGGGCGTTCCCTGGCGGTCGGGGGAGGGAGTTGATAAACTCCAGGAGAAGATGTAGGGCACTCCTCAGTGCCCAGAGCCACCCCAGCCTCTGTGGGCCAGGGGAGTAGGGCTGGAAGAGGGGTGGAGGGGTGGGGCCCCCGCGCCGCCGTCCCCGCCCCGCCGCCAGCGCCCACTGCGCCTTAGTGCGCCACTGCGAGTAGGACCCACGGGGCGCCGGCCGCGTCAGCAGAAAGGGGCGGAGCAAGGGGCGGGGGCGGGGCCAGAGGCGGAGTGGGGGTGGGAGTGGGCGGGGCGCGCCAGGGCCCGGAGCCCCGGGCTTGGCCAGCCCAGGCTCGCCGGGCAGTGGCACAGGCGGCGGTGACGGCCGGTATGGGCGATGGGGGCGCGGAGCGCGACCGTGGCCCCGCACGCGGGGAGTCGCGCGGCGGGCGCGGCAGAGCGGAGGACTCGAGGGCTGACGCCGGCGGCCGCAGCCCAGGGGAGGTTGCCAGGACCTCTGCCTCCAGCCCCGCGGGTTCCAGGGAGAGCGGCGCCGACAGCGACGGGCAGCCGGGGCTCGGAGAGACAGACCACTGCCGCCGCATCCTGGTGCGAGGTAAGAGGACGGCTCGCGGCCCTGGACCGCGGGACCCGCACCCTACCTCAACTGGGGTCTCGGACCTTCCCGCCACCCCCAATTCGTATATTCGTTCCCTCGGCCGTCGTTCAGTCATTCATTCGGTCACTATTGTTTTGAGCGTCTATTGTGTGCTGGACATTGACATGAGTGCAAGGGACAAAGAGGCGAATGGGGCCAACGAGATCCCCATTTCACCGTCTTACGGCTCTCAGCCCCTCAGGCGGCGCTCGCCCTCGGCTCACCCGGCGGGTGACCGCGGCAGGGGCAGAGGTGCGAGTGCGCGACTCCGCCCTGCGTCCCTCGCGCTGGGCGCGGAGAAAAGCATCGCGAGCGCTCGGCGGGGTCCGGACGAGGAGGGGCCAGGGCCGGGAACCGCGGGGCGGCGGAGAAAGGCCGGGGCTCCGCTCCGCTGCCGGGAGCTTTCCCCCCACTGCCCAGCCTCGCGTCCCAGTCCCAGCGACGCAGACCGCGCGGGTTGCCCTCGGGAGAGGCTCGAGGACGCGGGGAATGGCCCGCAGGGCGCTTGCCCACCTGCGCTTCGCTTTCTCGGTGCCCACTCCCTCGCAGCGCCTGGGCCCAGGCGGCCGTCGGTGAGGCCTGTTCCGGGCCTGCTCGCCCCCTTTCTCCCTCGCCTTTCTCCTGCCTCCCTTCTCCCCGGGCCGTGTCTCTCCGCCGAGCTGGCCTTCTTATCGCTTTCTTCCTGCCAGCGGCTCTGGACTGCGCCCGAGTAACCCAGCTCTCCCCAGCTTTCTCCCCGCGAGAATGAGGCTCTTCTGACCCCCCAAGCCAGCCTCTAGGGAAGGTCTAGGCTCAGTTTTCGCAGGACCCGGGCCTCGCCCAGAGAGATGCGGGGAGAAAGGGGATTCTGGCGTCTTGCTCTCAGCCCGTTTCTAGGCCGCGGCCGGAGCCTGAGGTCTGTTTTCCCCATCATCCCAGGGCCCCCGGACCGGGAGACCCAGAGCCCAGAAGAGGCCACTCGCTGGTAGTGGTTGCCCTGGCCCCCTTCTCCAACTACTCGCCCGCTTCCCCCTGCTGCTTTTTCCCAGCCTCTTCTTTCTTAAGCGCCTGTCCTGCTTACCATGGCCCTGAGTGTTTTCTGGCCCACCGCCTGGGCAAAGGGAACCAGCCTGATGCTGGCTAGATCAAGGTCGCTCCAGCGCCAGCATCCCGAGTTTTGTCTGATCTGAGCTGGGCTACTCACACACAGACAGGGTCACCTTGGCCTGGTCGAACTTGTCCTCCCCACAGCTGCTGGGTTTGAGTGGTTCTGGGAATGGGGGACAGGGCTAGGGTAGAGCATGGAGGCAGCCCTGTGTGAACTTGACTGGTGACTGTTTTGCACATAGACTCAGGGACCCTGGCTTGGGAAACACTCCTGGTGTCAGGTGTGGTGACCTAGAGATAGGGTACCCAGGGCTGTTCTGGGGGCAGACTTGAGATACAGGACAGGACATGGGGGGGGGGGTATTCCCCACCCAGCAGAGATTCCAAGAGGTGTATGCACCTGTTGACACCTGGGATTAAATTAGATGCCATTCCATAGACTGTGGGGTGTCCTGGGTATAAGATGTTAGCAGATCGCTTGGAGTTCCATTAAGGAAACCTGCAGGGTTTACAGAAATGGAGAAATTGGTCTTCAAAACCCATACTACCAGATTAAGGCCCTCAAGTGCCTGTGACACTCACTACCTCACACTCCATCTATGGGTGGGCATTTCCTTCTGCCTGGACAATTGTGAATTCTGTGGGGTGTGAGTCACCCAAGCCAGGAATAATCCACAGCCAGGCAGAGATGGACTTGTGTGCATTGGCAGGAGGTGTACTCTTACAAATGCATGTATGCACATACAGCGATGCCTTACATTTGTACAATATAATGGAAATATAGCATAGAAGGTGTATTTATGCACCTAAAAGAAATAAAAGGTAAACAGAGCCCTCATAAATCCTTCTGTCCTTTCCCTTTTAATAACAAGGAGGTTATTATAGGCCTGAGATACTTGGGATGTCATTTACCACTAATCCCTTCCAGCCAGGGTCACCTGAGTCACTCCAGGCCCCTACTGGGGCCCAGAGCAAAGGCTCTGACAAATGAAAGGCTCAGCATTGGTGAAGGGAAGTCAGCAGTGCCTTAGCCCCAAGACGAATATCCCTCCAGTATGCTCTAAGCAGAGGGTACATTTTGCCCTTAACCTCTGAGGACACATCCTAAGTATCTATGGAGGAAACAAACAAAAAAAACGGTGAATGAGGCATTTGCCATCATAGCCTTCAGGATGCTGGTGGGGTAAGGATTCTGGGAAAGAGGCCCACTCTCTCTCTGGATCTCTGCCCTTCTTTCTGCCTCTTTTCCACGCTGAACTTGCTCCCCTGAGGCCACCATCCCAAGGTAGCAGATCTTTAGGGGTGTCCCATGGCACAGTGGAGTAAGAGGAAAGCTTGGGCGCTGGAATTACGTGGAGTTTATTTGGAACACTGGCTTTACAGCCTTTTTGAACTTGAACCAGTTTCTTTGCCCCCTCCATGCTTCAGGTTCCTCAACTGTACCTCTGACCTTGAAGGGCTGTGCCAAGAGTCAAAACTCGTGTCCATAAAACTGCGAACACCCAGCAGAATTTTCAGAAATATTCTATTGAATGTAAACAGGGGAACTCCAAGGTGACCCACAAGCCACTTCTGGGAGTGGGCCTCCTTCCACAGAGGCCTTCCCCCAACTCACCCCCCTGTTGGGAACATGGTGGCCTTTGTGCCCCCAGGCCCAACAGGATTTGGAGGTGAGCAGCCAAGGGGTGAAGAACCTGCGGATGAAAAGAGGATTCCCGACACCTTTCAGACCACATTTGCAGGCCCCCGACAATTCCCTTCGGGAACCCTGGCTCAACCAATCACTCAAGTTTCTGGCTGCCTCTGGGAAATGCAGGTCAGGGAACCAAGGAGACTGATCTTTCTGCTTCCCCCGCCTCAAAATGGTGGCTGCTTTATGCCACACACGGCACAAACAAGGCTACTGGGATAACAAGCCTGTGCACACAACAGGAACCTGGCACACCCCACTGCAGACACAGCTAGGCTTCCCCGGGGACCATACAGCTGTGTAGGCCTCCCCACACCTCTGCTTGAACTGCCCTCTGGCTGGTGAGGGGTAGGGATGGGGAATCCTTTTGTTTCATATTTTTAAAAAACTTGGGCAGGAGGCAGTGGGGAACAGGCCACCTCCCTGCTGTGGCTTTAACCGCACAGGGCAGCCCCGGTGCAAAGGCCTCTTCGGTGGACCTGGGATCCCCGCGGTCACAGGAGCTGGGGCAACTCTCACCCCAAACTCTCTGCAACCTCACAATCCTGGCTCGAACCGACACACTCAGATGCGCCCATGTGATTTCCAGATCAATCCCGAGGCGAATTCAACAACCCCTCTGGATAGAGCCTGGAATGGCCATCTGCCAGTGTCACCGAAACAGTGCATGGTCCTGGTCCCTACTCACCTGAAGCGGTACTTGGGCCTGTGAGACTCAAAACCCCATTCAGACCACACCCTCTGCCCCCAACTTGGTGCTGCCACCTTGGCCCAGTTGAGGCAGGACTCAGAGGCTACCTTAAGAGTGCTCCCGCGGCCTGAGACCTGAGGAGCTCTGTTCCTGACTCAGCACCCTGTCTGGGAGTAGGAGTATAGGAAAATTGCCAGATCCCTTGACTGAGTGAATGGCTCCTGGTCCCCTACCCCACCCCCAACACCACCACCCACTAGCCAGCAGAACTGCTTTCACTTGGGAGCCTGATGGAAGTGCTCCACGGCTGGGGACATGGGAGAACGTAGGAAGGCAGGGGTCTCTGGCTGCCGCTGGACAATTTCTCCTGTGGATGTTGGTGCAGGGAAAGGGGGCATTGAATTTAGTGAGGTCCGACCCCGCTGAGAATCCAGGGACAGTGCTGGACCCACGCTCCAGAAACACACACGGGAACATTTATGAACAGCAGAATGGCAGACACCATCCCTCCCCCCCCTCCGGCGGAACACTGGATGCCCCAGATGCCTCTGAAGAAGACTGGAAGAAGCCTGGCAAGGTGCCACGGCTTGGGGGGCTTGCACTGGGAGTGGCCTGTGGGAACAGACTCCCTCCATCAGCAGCCAAGCCTGTACTAAGCTTGCCCCATGTCCCCTTGCTTTGTGCTTGGATTTACAACAGCCACTGATCCTAGGGGGGCTGCCCCAGGAACATGCCCCAGGACTCCCCCGCAGGTCTCAGCAGCCCCAACTAGGGCACACCCCGCGGGTGTTTCCTCAATTCCTATACAGTGTTGTATAGGAATTAGCACTGGATTTCGAGTCTCAGCTGCTGCCCTCCATGGCCGGTGGGACCACTGCCTCAATATCAGAGTTTGTTCATAGATGCGATAAGCCAGGACCAGCATTCCAAGGCAGTGGCTGAAAAGTTTAAATGGTCCCTGCAGGGGACTGCACTTTGGGTTTTATTTTCATTTTTAGTGTTAGGGTTTATTGCACTTTGGGTTTTTATTTTAATTTTTAGTTTTGGGGTTTGTGAGAATATTAGGTTTCTTTTTTATTTTCCTGGGATTGTTTTTGTTTTGTCTTTCCTTTTGCTTTGTTTGCTTTTGGCAGAAGGGTGCACATCCTCATGGCAGGTGTGTGCTGGGCCCTATCATTTTGGTCTTTGTTTTTCCCTTACATGCATGCCCTCCTTATTCCCCACCCCGAAAACATACTGAAACAGGCTAGCAACCGAAAGTGTCCTCTTGTGTGGTGTGCCTGTGTGGATGGAGTGCTTTCATTTTCAAGGAACTGTGCGGGGTGGGACATTGGTCGGCTCCTTCTGTTCTGGGCCCTGTGTAGATGCTTGGACTCAAGTGGCCATGGGCCCACTGCCACATCTCTCTCTCTCAGCGCACACACACACACACACACACACACACACAGGATTGGAGCATACAGGTGTGGCTCCCAGGTGAACTGGTGGGCTGGGAGACTGAGTCTTTTGATAGTTGAGGCAGTGAGTACTTGGGACTGGAGGGGACCACCGGAGATGTGTGTCCCCCGGCCTAAGCTGGCAAAGAAATTGGAGTCTTTACCCACTGCCCATCATCTGTAGGGAGAGAGAAGTCTAAGGGTCTTAATGGCTCTATGCTGTTTCTTTTGTTACCCTTTATGAGCCTGGGGCCTTACTAGCCCTAAGCTCCCGGCTCTGTTTGCCAAGTTTCCTTGATTTGTATTTTAAATGGGTGAGGGCATAAGGGAGCATATGAATTTCGCCTTCTACTTCCTGTTTGCTTGACATAAAATAAAGATTGGCCTTGCTCTCCTCCAAAAGCCTGTGGGGGCTTCATGGCAGTGTGTCCAGGGAGTTCCTACTTCAGTTTGAAAAACTCTGAGAGAGAACACCGAGGCTGAGTGGGCCCCGCCCAGGAGTCTTTGGCACCTAGGGTAGTCTAGGCGCCTGGTTTGACCTCCCCCCCAACCCAAGAGAGAGGTTGGAGGGTCTCCAGCGTGAATACCAGGGCGGCATTCTGCACTGCTGAAATGGTGACAGCGTTGGGACCCGGCGGGATCTGGCCTACATCGCCAAGGGGTGGGTCGACCCAGAACAGCCCTGGCTGCAAGCACAGAAGGGGTGGTGGGGGTGAAGCCGGCTATAAGGTGCTCCTGGGGCGCTTAAGGCTCCTCCAATCGTCTCTCCCACTTTCTCCCTCCGACCCCCACCCTGGGCCTTGCCCTTTGCTTGCTGGCTCGCTCTTTGATTCACTGCACAGACATTAAAGCCTACGCGTTGGGCCCCGGCTTGCCAACCAACCGACAGACTAACTCCTGCAGGGTCGTTTGGGCTCCTGACCAGCGCCTGCGGCCGGGCCGGGCGACCAGGGGGCCCTGTGCGCGCTCAGTTAGAGGGAGGCAGTTGCCCAGAGCCAGGAGCCCTTGGTGCAGCGGGGGGACCACGTAGGAGGTTGTCACCGTGCCGCCAAATCCCTGCAGCCGCACAGACGCGTTCCTAGCACCCAGTGGGCGCTCAGTAAGCATTTGTGGAATGAATGAAAGGAGACATCGCCTGTTTCACTAAATAGAAGGCTCTAACGCCCTTCCCGGGAGGAACCTCTGTTCCAAGATGACCTTATTTTTCGACATGAAAATGTCGTTCCTCCTATGAAATGGCGATGATGCCAGAACACAGAATAATTTAAAATATAAAGCTGACAACGCCATATTTTTGGAATTTTCTACAATCCTCAACTTTGGAAACCACCGAAATATAAAACTTGAAAAACCTCAAATGTGGTTCTTTTACTGGTAGCTGGATCCCCAGGGCGGAGAGGCCGCCTGGAGGCCCGCGGGGCTGCAGCAGAAGGTCCGGGGAGGCTCAGGGCAACAAGGTCGGTGGTGAGTCTCCCGGCTCTCTTGGCTGCTTCGTGTGCGGTTCCACCCGCACAGCCAGCCAGTGCGGTGAGAATATCTGCGTGCCCCTTCCTCGCCGCAATCATACACCTCCAGTCCTTCGCGGGGATTTGAAATTACCGGGGTAAATTAAAGCCAGGGTCTGTTCTTAATATTGCTACTCCTGCGGGCTCCACCGCCTGCACGCGGGGGCTGCGGGGAGCGGGCGGGGGCGTGGAGGACGCTCCGGAGGTCCCAGCCTCCCGCAGGGCCGCGCTTGCGGGTCGAGGGGATTGAAAAACAAAGAGTAAAACCGAAGCGGGCGAAGGCTCCCGGAAACACCCCCTTTCCCAGTTTCAGGTGTATTCTTCCCATGTGCATATACAAACATTAGCAAAAGCGGAACCATTTTACATAAACTGTTTTTGCAGTTTACCTTTTTAAAGACTTTAATCCGCGGAGGTTGTCTTTTCAGGCTCAGCGCTTTCACACTGTTCCTTTGGGTGGGGAAAGCCAAATTCCCCTTGCCTCTGGTGGATGTTCTGGTTGTTTTCCCCAAATGTAAACACTGAAATAAATTCACAAGGCACAGGTCTTTGCCGCACTTCTTTGACTATTTCCAAGGGATAATTCCTAGCAGTGGAATTGCTGCTTGAAAAAGGTTACAGAAACTAAAATTTTTTTAAAATTAAAAACGTGTTTCCTTTCATTTAAAAACAGTAATCCTTGTGATTCCAAATTCAAAAAGTTGTTTAAAATGCACAGTGAAAAACCTCTCTCCCAGCCCTGTCCTCACCAGGTTCTCACCAGGCTCAAAGGCACCCTCTTTTTTTTAATGCTTTCTAATATGTCCTTTCAAATAATTGTTATGCTTATGCACGTCACTGCAGATATAGTCTTTTTTCTTGCTTTTATTTTTTACTCAGATGGTAACATCTATATATTTTTCTGCACTTTACTATTTTCACTTACCAATATATCTTGGGATGTAAATAATTTCTTGCTCATTTTTTTTACAGATGCATAGTATTCCATTTATATAGGTTGGATGGGCCATAATGTACGTTATAAAACCGATGCCCTCTTGGTAGACATGTAGCTTTTTTCTTATCTGTTGCTGCTATATACAGTGCTGCAATAAATAAATTTGTTCCTTAGTCATTTCCACCGGTATAGGTATATCTGTTAGAGAAATTCCTAGAAGTATGTTACTGGGTCAAAGAGTGTCTATATTTGTAATTTGGAAGATAATGCCCTTTACAGATGGTACACCCACCCCCTAAAAGCAGTGCTTGTATCTCCAAACCTGGCCAACACAGTTTATACTTTATATCTTCATAGCTATTGTCAAATTGTTCAAGAAAAAAATGTTTAGCAATTTATACCCCTACCTGTGCCCTCTCCCCACATTGGACATGGAGATAGATTAGATAGATAGATATAGATAGTACCTCACTGGCATTTTAATATTTATTTATTTATTTGATTATTAATGACGTTTATTTTCTTTTCATGTTTATTGGCCAGTTGTATTTCTTCTGCTGTTACCTATTAATTCATTTCCTTTGACCAGTTTTAATTTTCAAATATCCCCTCTTTATTAATTTGTAGAGACTCTGTATTATGGATAGCAGCTCATTGCTTTCAATATGTGTTGCAATTTTTTTCAGTTTATAATTTCTCTAATTTTTTCTGATGTACTTTATTTCTGAAGTATAAAGTAACTTTCTAATTACAAAACCAATCTATGCTGTTTTGCTATATCATGTAAAGGTTGAAATTCTTTATTTTTCCCATATCATACACTCCCAAGATGTAACCTTCCTAACTTTCCCTAGTAACTGAAAAACATAATTATGAAAGTTATGTATTACAGAAGTGGGATTTTTTTCAACCTGCTTTTTTTTTTCATTTACTAAGCATTTGTGGAAATCTTTCTATATAGAACTGCCTTGTTTTTTAAAAATACCTGCACAGTATTCCATTATGCAGATTTATTTAAACAGTTCCCTATTGATGAATATTTAGGCTGATTCTACTCTTTCACTGTTACAAACAGTGCTCCAGTGAACATCTTTGTATCCCAGTTTGAACAGATGGTTGTTAAAAGCCTCATTTATAGACAATCTGAAAGATGTGAAAACGGTAGGACTTTTATATTAAGGAATTATTGTTAATTTTGGATTGTGGTATTAGTATTGTGGTTGTTTATTTTTAAAGGAACCTTAATTTTAAGAGATACATACAGAAATTTTCTAGATGGCATGACATAATGTCTGGGAGTTGCTTAAAATTACGGCATAGAGAAGAAATAGGATTGTTCCTGAGTTTGTAATTGTTGAAGTCAAAAGAGAGGTATATCAGGGCTCATTATACTGTTCTCTCTATAATTTTGTATATGTTTCAAATTTTCCATAGTAAAATGTTTTAAATAAACATCATTTCATATATATCTGGTATGAGTATAATTACAGGACAAATTCCTAGAAGTGAACATTTGAAATCCAAGTATATACACTTAAAATTGTGACAGATTTTTCCAAATGCCAAATATGTACTAATTTATACCCCCAGCAATTGTGTATAAATGTGCCACTTATCCACATCCTCCCATCCCAGGATATGCTCAATCTTTTAGAGTAAAATCTTTTCAAGTGAAAAAACACACAAAAATCACATTTTTATTAGTGTTTTGAATTACTAGTGAGGTTAAGCATATTTTCATAGACTTATTCTTTGTTTTTATTTTCTATATTCTGTGAATCTTTTATTTATGAACTTAGCCATTTCTGTATTGGTTTGCTCATTGTTTTCTTATAGTTGTAAACACTTTTTATACACTAAGGAAATGATCCTTTTTTCAGTGATGTTTTGCAGATCTCTCTTTTTAAAAACTTGCTATGAATTTTTTCTCCTTTTTAAAAAACTGCTATAAATTTTTTTTAACTTTGCTATGAATTTTTTTTTTTTCTGAATCAAAATTTAAACTGTAATCACATCTAATGGTCATTTCCTTTTGGGCTTCTACATTTTAGTTCTCAATTAGAAAGTTTTTCTCCAACCAAAAATAAACATATTACATATACCTATATAATATTACATATATTATATATATCTCAAATTTTTGTTGCAAAATTATTTTTGTTAGTCCTTGCAACAAACCAAATAATAATGAAGTACACAAAGTAAGAAGGGAGAAATCTTCCCCCTCTGACCAGCTTCCACTCTCTAGAGCAAACGGAAGAGAGAGGTGTTTATCCTGAGACTTGATCCTAAGTAGGTATAAGCGCGCGCACACACACACACACTTAATAGTTTTACTTTTGCTCTTTGTAAAAGTTGGTTTATACATACTTGCTGTTTTTATGTAGCAGCATATAATGAACAGCCATCCAGGTCAGAATATGGAGATGGTCCTCTTTCTTGTTAATGTCTATTAATATACCAGCAAAAGGCATGATTACACTGTGATTTTATCAGCATATTCCTACTGATAAACATCTAGCTTTCCCCTTTTTTTCTCTTACAAACTATGCTACAAACAGCTGATTTGTCTTTATCAAAGTATATTAATATTTCCCTGGGGTAGAAACCTCTATAAAATTTCTAGGACAAAGAATTTATGCATTTTTAATTGAGCTAGGCATTGTGAAATTGTCCTCCAAAAAATCCTCACATTGAATTAAATTGTATTCATACTAACAGAGGTTCAGAGAACCTATATTTTTCCTCACCTTTGCCAGCACCATTTTCCCAGCCTGAGAGATAAAATATGGCATCTGAAAGAAATTGTATCTCGTTGCTGTTCTTTCACTTTCTCTGATTCCCCTGAGCTTGAGTATTTTTTATATCTATTAGCTGCTTGCATTTCTCTTCTCTGAATAACCCGTCATATAATTTCCTCAGCTTCCCGCTGGACTGCGTGGCTTTACTTCTTGGTCTGTAGAGACTGTGCGTGTACTGGAAATTAGACTCTGGTATGCATGCATTACGAATATTTTATCCCAATCTGTCATTTGTTTTTTAACCGTCTCTCATCCTGCAGAAACTTCTAGGTACTCAAAACTGTAATTGGTTTTCCTTTTAAAGAATATCTTTTAAGGTGTTTTTCAATATTTAGAGCTTCATGTTTTACATTTAAAGTTTTAATCTGTCTTGTGTTTATTTCTTTTTGTATGCAGTGTGAGACAATTACTTTAGTCCAAATAATGAGCTAATTGTGCAAAAGCCACATGCTTACCAATTCTGTCTTTTCTCCAGCTAATTTGAAATGTCAGCTTTATAACATACCGAATCCTCACTTCTGCGTGGGTTTGGTTCATAACTCTTGTGCCAGCATCGTACCGTTTTAGTCGCTATAGATTTGTAATCTGTTTTGCTATGTGATAAGGGAGTATTTTATCTTCATTCTTAAATGCTTTTTCCTAACTATTCTTTCATTTTCAATTTTCCCAATAAACTTTAGAGTGAATTTTTCATAAGGAATTTTAATAGTAATCATGTTATATTTGCAGATTAAGGCTGGAAAGCCCTTGTCACACTTGAAAAATCAGCACATTAGCAGCTTGTCATGCGAAGGAACTTCCTGAGTGCTGCAGGATGAAGTCAGGAGGGACTTTGAGGGGATCTCCTGGGAGAGGTTCCAGAAGGGGTATTATTTGGTCCTGGGGTCAGGAGCATTGTCAGGCAGGGGTCACTACCTCTCCTGGGGCAGAAGCTCCTTGGACAGAATCACTCTCCCCAGTACCTTAGGGTTCACCCCTTTTTGAGAATCCCTAAAGGGCAATAAAACTCAAGACTCATTCCATTTAGACCCATGCATTTCACCCTAACAAGCACCTCTCTGCAGAGGGACCCTGGAATTAAAGCTGTTCCTACTTCCTAGTGCTTCCCCCAAACTCTATCCAGAGAAGGAATGATTCTGGGAAGGAGGCTTGTCCCTAAGGATGGGCCAGATTTTGGTGCAGAGACAACCAAAGTCTCAGAGGTTTAACAAAACACAATTGTATTTCTTGCTCCTATGATAAGTCCATCACAGGTGAGCCAGGGCTCATCTTGGTACCAGAAACCCAGGCTGATGAAACTCCATCTTTGCTCCAGATCAAGGACCATCACCACAGGGGGCAGGGGGTGTGGCAGGTAAACCAGCTTTTCAAGTGTTCACCTGAAAGTGCCGGCATCCTTTCCTCTTGGCTAAAACAAGTCATGTTGTCATATCTCATTTCAAAGGGCAGAAAATTAGTGCAACCTTACCATGTGCCAGAAAGGAGTTAGAAACCCTGGTGAACAGCATTCATGGTTTATTCACTAACTTGACTTTGATGAGTGGCTTTCTCTGACCATCCTAGCTAAAATAGCAAACGCACACACCACACACAAACACACACATATGCACATGCACAAGCATATATATATATATATATATATATATATATACACACACACACACACACACACACACATGCTATGGTTACTGAGTTTTGGTTATTTGGAGAGAGTCAGTAATATCACCTTATCTTGTTTTATTGTCTTCCTATCATTTATCATTACTTTACATATTAGTTTTTTAAATTTATTTTCTGTCTTTCTCCCCAATACAAGGTCTATGGGAATATGAGACCTTATTTATTTTGCTCATTTCTTTTTTTTTTTTTTTTTTTAATGTCTTTATTGATTTCAGAGAGAGGAAGGGAGAGAGAGAGAAACATCAATGATGAGAGTCATTGATCGATTGACTCCTGCACGCCCCCTACTGGGGATTGAGCCCACAACCCAGGCACGTGATAAATCCTCTGACCAGGATTCCAACATCGATCTCCTGGATCATATAACAGTATTTGGGACACAGTAGGTGCTTATTAAGTATATGTTGAATAGTTGGATATATTATATATAGTTGTAAATAAAATGTTACTCAATAGCTTTCTTTCACTTAATGTCAGTTCATATAGACATTGCCTTATTCTTTTTAATTACACTATAGTAATTTATAGTGTGAATTATTATAATTTGTTCAGCCATTTGCCTTGTGGAGAAGATCGAGGCTGCTTTCTAATTTTTAACATTTTGAACAATGCTGCAGCAGACATCCTTATATAGCCCTTGGAGCACATGAACCTGTGACTTTTCTGATAAGTACCTACTAAAATAAAAGTGTCCAGGCATCTTTAATCTGGACAAATGCAGCCTTAAAACATCGTGACAGTTTATGGTACTACCAACAGTGAATGAAGGGGTGGATTTTCCTATGGTGCATCACTGCTTTGTTACCCATCTTTCAGTGCCTTTCCAATCTTAGGGGAGGTAAATGATTTTGCATTGTTGCTTGAACTTGAATTATCCTGACTTCTGCGAAGCTGTGCTTGTCCTTCCATATGTTTATTGGCCATTTGGCATCTTTTTCTGAGAATGGCCCAGATAAATTACTTGAGCGTTTTTCCTACTAGACTATTTTTCTTTTTAAAAAAACATTTACCTGTAATTGCATTTTATATATTCTGGATTTTATATATATATATATATATATTTGCCTTTTAAAAGAGTATTCTCTTCTATTCTGTTTTTTTGGGTTTTTTTTTTTTTTTGTATTTTACCTTGGTTTTGGTACTTTTGTTATGCAAAACTTCTCAGTTTTAATGTATTCAAATACATCCTTTGTTGACTTTTCAGCTATAGTTTTGTATTTTGCTTAAAAAGCTCTTTGCAAGCTTAGGATTATAAAAATACTCTCCTATATTTCTTTTAGTGCTTTTATCATTTTATAGTCTATGATTTGCTCTTTAATTCATTTGAAATGTATTGTTACATATGGTATGAGGCTGAAATATAATTTAATTTTTTTCCAAACAGATAATTTATAGACATCAATCTACTTAACTCTACTTTTTGACTAGATCAAACTCTCCCCGTTTAGAATGCTCCCTTGATCATAAACTCTATCATTATATGTACATGGGTCTAATTGTGTACTCTTGATTCATTGTTTCCCGATATCCAGTCATTTTCATACTGTTTCCATCATTTCTGTTATATTCATGTTCCACTTATTTACTTAATATTTTAGCATAATACATTTTAAAAACAAATACCTACTTTAGCCTCATCCTAAGCACATAAAATCATAGGTTTAACTTTTTTTCTAGCAAACATTAGAATAAGTGCTTAACTATTGAAATGACAAATGTTTATCTATGTGCCATTTAAAATCATCTTACAAATCATGGGTAGAATGCAGAGGCACTGTGGGGAAACACTATTGCGTTCTTTCCTCTATAGGATTTGTCCATTTCTGTGACAGAACATCATTATAGCTTCATGACATGCTTTGTTGTTGTTATTGCTAATATCTTATTTTGAAATAATTTCAGACTCGCAGATGGTAAAAATAGTACCAAGAGCTCTTGTATATCCATCACCTAGCTTTTCCCAATGGTGACATCTTACATATCTGTAATACAGTATCAAACTCAGGGAATTGACATGGCACAATAGAATTCGCTAGACTACAGACCCTCCTCAGATTTTACCAGTTTTTGCATGTACTTACATTTTGTCTTTATACATAGATAGTCCAATGATATTTTATTACATTTATAGATCCATATAACTACCACCACAGTCAAGATACAGAACCATTCATCGTCATTAAGAAGCTTCCTCACAGGCCCCTTTCTGGTCATACCCTCCCTCACCTAACCCCTGGCAACCATGGATCTGTGCTCCACCTCTGTAACTTTGTCATTTTAATAATGTTGTAGAAATGGAATCATACAGTACAGAATCTTGAGGACTCACTTTGGGTTGTTTGTGTGTTTTTTCACTTAGCATAATGACCTGGAGATTTGTCCAATTGTCATGTCAACCAATGGTCATTTCTTTCACTTGCTGAGTAGCGTCCCATAGTGTAGCTACACCACATTTTGTTTAACCACTCACCCACTGAAGGACATCTGGGCTTTTTCCATTTGGAGGCTATTACAACTAAAACTGCTATGAATGTTCATATGCTGGTGTGTTTTTTTAATCCTGACCCAAGGATATATATATTTATTTATTTATTTATTTATTTATTTATTTTAGAGAGAGAGAGGAAGGGGGAAAGAGAGAGAGAAACATCGATGTGAGAAACATAGATCAGTTGCCTCCCTTAGGCCCCCCAACTGAGAATTGGACCTGAAACCTTTTGGTGAATGGGAGGACCCTCCAACTAACTGAGCCACCCAGCCAAGGCATCATATGCAGATTGTGATGTGAATTTAAGATTTTGTTTCTCCTGGATAAATGCCCAAGGGTGTGAGCACTGGATTCTATGGTAAGTGTATGTTTAACTCTTTAAGAAACTGCCAGATAGGTTTCCAGAGTGGCTGAACCATTTACATTCCTACCAGCAATGTCTGAGAGATCCAGTTTCTCTGCGTCCTCACCAGCATTTGGCACTCTCCGTGTTGTTTATTTTATCTATTTTGATATGTTTCTCGTGGTTTGACTCATCTTTCCCTAAGGGCTAGCGATGTGGAGCATCTTGTCCCGTGCTTATTTGTAAGGCATGTTTTGGTATCTGACAGGAGAGCTGACCTTGGCTTCTGATTGAGGTGGGGATGCTCCTCTCAGCTCTGCCACAAGGAAGAAAGGGGTGGTGGTGATTGTGGGTGGTTTGACCTCGGTGGTTAGGAGCACAGGCTCAGGGCCTCAGGTAAGCGCTGGGGGGGCTCACTGGGGAGAGGGTGTGAAGCTTCCAGCACCCTACCCCCAAGACACTTTTAATAAAAATTAATGCCTTTGGAGATGAAATCACTTAGGTGTTGTGAGGAAGTTCTCAGACTGGGCTCACAATTGGAAATAGTGGGACCCAGTCACAACAGGGCCACAAATATTACCCCATCTTTTTGGAATGTGGAAAGAATTGGAGGGGAAGCTTGAGTTGTCCCAAAAGCCTGTGGTTCCCACCAACACTCCAAGAGCAGGACCCACATCCATTTGTCGTGTTCTGCCCAGCATCCCCGAGAAAGATCTGTCTAGTAGTGGGGAGAGGGCCACCTCTGAGCAGTGACTGTGTCCCCCCATGCAGACTCACCTTCTCCCTGAGGCTTGACTGTGAACACGAAGGTGCTTGAGAACCTCTGAGATCCAAGACAGGACCTATGAGCCAGAGCCCATGAGGAGCTACAGCGCATCCTGGAGGAGTGAGCTGACCCTGGCAGGAGCAAGGAGGAACCAGTTTCAAAAACACTATGGGGGGTGGGGTAGATTTGGAGGGAGAGGTCTCAGGTTCACCCTCTAGAGCAGGGATTCTAAGGGTAGGCTCTGCAGTCCTGTGGCTGACGAGGAGCCTCTTGACAAACGCACATCCCAAATGCAGGTCCTTTCCTGTGTCTTCCAGGGCAATGACGCACCCGTCCAGAAAGTTCTATTTTTATCCACGGCCAAAGTCCCCTTCATTATAACCTATGAATTGAATCATTAAGGCTTACTAAGCGAGAGTATTTATAAAGTAAAATGAGGGTGTTTCTAGAACTTACTAAACAATGTCAGTGTGACCTTACATTTTGTTTATTTCTCTGTCTGTAAAATGGGGAAAATAATAGTTCCACCTTCATTGAGACATTGGAATGGTTAAAGCGCTTAACGCAATGCCTGACTTAGAGCAAGCATTGCGAGGAGGCGGCAGCTGTTATTATGACTAAAGCATAAGCGGGGGACACCACACCTGCTATTGGGGGTTGGAGTTCCTGCCACTGTGGAGGGTGTCTTGATCGGGGCTGGGGCTGCCTGTGCTTGATCAGGGCTGCCTGGAGTTGGTGAGTTTTCCCATTGACGCTCATCTTCCTAGGAAATTGTAAATTTCTGTTAGTTTAGCTTTATTATTATCGCCTTCGTGTGCTGGGAGTGGTTTGGTAAATCCTACAGAATACAGTGCTGCATATTCCACACTCTAATTTTTGACATACAATTTTCTAATAACTAGATTCCAAGCCATCCATGTGTATGGTTCAAACATGAATCATCTGTGTCTTGTAGTTAAAGCTGATGCATATATAAATAGCACCCCCATGTGACGTTTGCTGACCACATTGTCACTGTTACTGTGTTCTCTAAGCAGGACTATTTGGTGAGTGTGGGCTGCAGGGTTTTCAACCTCTCCTAAGTAGGCTCCAGAATATTGGAGGCGCCGTGCATGGAGGGCCTGGGAGGGTGGCCCTGCTATTTAGAACCAGGTTCATAGGGAGTGGCAACAGCCCCCCTCTGGAAGGCATCCCAGCTTGATGTAGTAGCAAGGGTTCTTGGGCTCCTCCTGGGGACCCCAGCTTCCCAGGGTGTCCTCTACCTCACACCTCTGCCTCTGCATGGACCCCAGGAGCGTCTGTGCAGAGTGCTCACCCATGTGCACACACACAGGGCTCAGGACCTGGCTCTGGACATCTCCTCCAGTAGCCTTACCTGATTGATCACACCTAATGCTGACGAATGCTTTCCTCTGCACTTGAAGACTTGCTATATCTCTTTCCATTTTTCCCTTACTCTGCTGAGGGAACAGAACCCTCGCTGAGTCAGAGTGAGTCCTTTCTGCCCAGGCTATGAAAGTATTTGTACTGAGGCCCATTCACATACATATACCTATTAGATATGACACACTGCATTGGTGATTAAGGAAGCTAGGTCCAGAGAGGGTAAGCCACTTGTCAGAGGTCACACAGTCACGCCCAACCCAAGGAGTTCCCCTGTAATTAATATGCTTGTTGGTGGCCCAACTCCTTAACTAGTGAACTAACCTGCCTCCTTTCATGGCCCCTGCAGATGCCAAAGGGACCATCCGGGAAATTGTCCTACCCAAGGGCCTGGACCTGGACCGGCCCAAGCGGACCCGCACATCCTTCACGGCTGAGCAGCTGTACCGCCTAGAGATGGAGTTCCAGCGCTGCCAGTATGTGGTGGGCCGGGAGCGCACTGAGCTGGCCCACCAGCTGAACCTCTCAGAGACCCAGGTAAGACGACATCCGAGCCACCCCACCCCTGTCCCGGCAGCCTGGGAAATCCTTTGGTGTGAGAACCAACTTTGGAGGAGTTCAGACATGCATTAGGGACAGGCTTAACGCCACAGGGCCTTCTGGATGCATCAGGCAATTTGGATGGAACAGGAGGAAAGGCCAGAGAAACCTGGGGGGAAGGACACTCAGGATGCAGGGAGTGGCTTAGGGGGATGTTGGCAAGTGAAAGGAGATTGCAGAGAGGACTGGTGAAAGGTTGGATTTGGGCAGAGATGAGGCTTTACACAATTGGGACCCCATTTCCCCATTCAGGGCCTTTTCCTACCCTCAGTCACCTTCCCTTCATCCCAGGGTGGCTCAGAACCTCTTGTGAGAGAGAAGGGCTCTGAACACCCACTTTACCCCAAAAAGCTTAGCATTTTAACAATAGTATGCTTAACCCAAAGGAAAAGCTTTTGTAAATTAAGCCCCTATCCTGTGTGGATGGGGGCATTTCAAGCTGGCAATAGAGCTATGTCGTGATAGCAACAACAATAATTATAATACTTACTTGGTACTTACTTGTGTCAAGGCACTGTTCTAAGTGCTTTGGGTATGGGTTTTTGCTGTTGGTGGTGGGGTTTTTTTGTTTTGGTTTTTTGGGTTTTTTTTGTTGCTGTTTTTTTGCAGCCAAGAAAGTAATGCTTTATTAAGGAGAAGGAGCCATGCTGACTCACAGGTAGCTCATGCTCAAAGACCTAGCTCTCTGGTGGCTTCTAGGGGATGGATTATACAGGGGGGAAAAATCATTAATCATGGTGACTGATAGAGTTGGGGTCATGTTCTCTGCTGACCGGTTGGTGCTAGAGTAGGGGGTAACTGATCACTGCATCTGGTCCTGATGGCAGCCATGCAGCTGTTCTGTTCAATTTCACAAGAATTTGTTCTGTGGGATCATTCTGCTTTCCTGGGTCCAGAGCTAAAACACAACTGAAGCCCAAGATATTATGTTTAGTTTGATTGAAAACTTTGTCTCAGTATTGTTGACCAGAGCCTCCTTGTCCTGAGGACTTAATGTTAAGCAGGAGAGAGGGAGGTGGGTGAGTTAGGGTGCTAGGCGAGGCCAGTTTGAGTCAAAGGAAAGTATCACAATAAAGGGCCAGATTAAAGAAAATAAGGTTATAATTCTGGATATGTTAATTCACCAATCCCTTCCAACAACCCTTTGATGTAGTAGCAGTATTATCCCATTTTACAGATGAAGAAAGATTATACCCAGAGTCATACAACTAATAAGCCCCAGAGCTGGGGTTTGGAGAAGCATCTTTATGCTGCCTGTAAAGTGGGCAATCAACCTGGAGCTTGTCAAAGAGTTTGTTTAGCAACAGCTCTAGTATTTTAATCTCATAGATGAGGGAGATCAGTCAACAGATGTATTGCAAACAAGGGCAAAACAGGATTTATACGAGGAAGGAGAGGAGTAAGGAAGCAGGTAGGCTGGAAGGGTGCGCCTGCTGGGGGAGGCTGCGGGAGGATGGGTGAGGCTCCTCCCTGTACTGTGGCTCCTGTCCTACCCCTGGCACCCCAGGTGCTGCGGTTAAGTCTGGGTCGCACCACTTGCCTGATCAGAATTCCTCCAGCTCCTCCAGTCACACTAACAGAATGCTGTCCAGTCCACCCCTCGTGATGGGGCGGTCAGATATGCCTGGACTGCCCCGCCCTCCCGAGGTAAACCCTGAGTGGGGCAGAGAGAGAGGTGAGAAGGGGCGAGAGGAGGAGGAGAGGTGGGGAGGATGGGGCCTGCCGGGCAAGGGCCGATGTCCTGCAGACATCAGTCAGTCCTCTGCACCTGGACCTGTCTTCCTCCAGAGGCCTCTGTAGAGTCCCAAACAACCCAGCACATGGCCCACGGTAGCTGGGTCCTCCCTAGAGCTGGGCTCCCTCCGGGGCTAGAAAGCCAGGCTGTGCTCACAGAGGGAGCTTCAGTGGCTCCTGGAGGATGTCAGGGAGATACCCTAAAACCCTGAAGTCTAGGCACAGAGTCACCCCTCAATACCTGCCCCTCCTCTTTGCCCTGACTACCCTCTGCCTCACCTAATTTTGCCCCCAAACACTCCCCCAAAACTTTGCTTTCCAAGGCCACCTCAAATGCCGAGAACTCATCCTTCCCCTACCCTGCCCCACACACTCTACATTTACCTGCCTTTGAAGGTCAAAGCTGAGCCCCTCCTCTTCCAGGAAGCCTTTCCTAAGGCATCTTGGTCTCCTCCCAAGAGAGCTTTTCCACATGGCTGGATCTGTAAAGTGTGTGTGTGTGTGTGTGTGTGTGTGTGTGTAGTGTGGTGGGCACCAACCAGCAAGCACTTCCCAAGGACAGGAATGTGTTTGAAGGCCATGTCTCCTCAGGCCTCCTTGAAGAGCCCAGCACAGAACTGGGTACACAGCGAGCCCTCAAGGAATCCTTGCCTTACTGATTATTGCTTACCACCCTCTTTTCTCTTTCCCAATCCTGGGGTTTTGCAGATAAGATAAAGTATAGCTAACATTTATTGAGAGCTTCCTATGCACCAGGCACTGTTCTGAGTGTTTGACACGTTCTATCTCCTTTAGTTCTCACCACAGCCTTGTGCAGTAGTTGTGAGGTTTCTCTTCTGACACTACTTCCGATACTAAATGTGTGGTGTTTTCCAACACCAACAGCAACCAATTCTTCAACATCAACTGGATGCCCCATCGTTCAATTCAATTTAATTCTTACACAAACCCCTGAAGTTAGCACAGACTCTACAAGTTAAGGGCTCAGTCTCACAAGACATTCCCACATCAGATGCCAGTCACAAGTCCCAGGGCTCCCAGCACTTCTGATCAGCTCTCAATTTGGGGGTGCCCACACCCCCTCTTTAGGTTTGATAACTCACTAGAATGACTCACAGAACTCAGGAAAACACTTTACATTTACTGGTTTATTATATATAAAGGATACAAGTCTGCAATTTATTATAAAGGATACAATTCCGAAATAGCCACATGGGAAAGATGCACAGAGCAAGGCGAGGGAGCAGTTCAGGGAGCTCCCGTACCTTTTCTGGATGTGCTACCTCCCCAGCATTTCCATGAAGCTCTTTGGGGGAAAGAATAAGGGATTTCTTCAAGTGTGTCCAGATAATGGATGGGCTCCTAAGGGATAAAAAGGAGGCACAGCCATGTGCAAATCCACAAACAGGAGCCATGGTATAACCAGGCCTATAGAGATTGGAAGCCGAAGGCTGTTGTGGACCCAAGTCTCCAGCTCCAGGTACTCACAGACCTTCTCTATGGTGCGCCATTGAATACATGGCCCAACTGCTCTCCAAGTGCCTGCTTCTCTCTGTATCTGCCTGTTTCTCTTCTCTTCTCTTCCTGCTGCCAACCAGAATGCTGACCCTCCTCGCCTGGATACCAGGAGGGCCCAGGAGTGGTCCTAATTCAACAGAGAAAGCACAGGGCTTTCCAGCGCCCATTCAGATTTCTAGTCTCCTCCTTAAGTTCTGTGTGCCCAACTGAGTCGAGTTGTCTAAACATTTAAATGGGAAGCCCATGTACAGGACTGGGTGGACAGAACAGTGAAGACCTTTCCTCCCCACCCCACCACCCACAGAGGTCTGCAGGAGGAAGGGCCCTTCTGATGTGGGAACAGTGAACAAGACAGAGCGTGGCTGCTTTCCACCCGTGGCCTTGCCCAGAACCTGACATTGTGCAGTGAAGAAGGCCCTGGAGAGCAGGAGGTGGGGATCTCAAAGGGATCTCTCTCTTGGAACCATCAGAAGACTCTCCTACCACCCCCATTCCCCCAGGGTGCCTGCACTGAAAGCACCTCTCCTGTCAGAGAAAAAAGAGGGTCCCGAGTACTCTAGTTCCCCTTATTTTCATAAACACCTAATACATTTTGTCACTATGCTTTGTTTCAAGGAGAATGTTTGGTGTTTGATTAAAGCATCGTTTCTCAAGGACTGGTGTGCAGACCACCTACATGTAGAAACCCTTAGGTTCTCATTAAAACACAGATTCCTGGCTCAGATTCCACATTCAGCCCACATGTTTCAAGTCAAAATTTCTAGAGAAGACCCAACAACTATATATATTTTTCAGCTGATGTGATCACCACACTGTTTAAAAGACTTCAGTATCTGCCAGCACTAGATTAAGTCCATATTGTTAGCTCAGTGAGCCATCACAACAAACTGATGAGGAGGCACTATTACAATCCCCATTTTACAGATGAGGAAACTGAGGCACAGAGAGGTTAAGTAACTTGTCCTATGTCATCCAACTAATTAAGGGAAGAACCAGAATTGAATCCAGGCTGTCTGACCTCAGGGTCTTTTTCACCATACCATTTGCTACTCTACCAGTGATTCTTTTAAGCCTCCTGACTTGCCTTCTGCGGGGGAGCACCCTCTCCTTCTCAGAGATGGAAGGAAGTCTCCTGTCACCATCAGGGGTCCCCATAAGGACTGACCACTGAACTTCCCTCCTAGCCTTTCTTTACTTCTACAGATGAGGGCCATGGTAGAAGGCTAGATCTCCTCTCATAGGCCTTGAAAAAGGGTCTCTCTCTGTGCTTCTGTTAGTGGTTCCATTTAGGATGTGGGATACTTGACACCTCTTTGTCCCAGGTTTGAGTATGTGGCCACTGGGAGGCCCCCTGGACATCATGCCACACCCTCTCACTTGGTATCATGTTGGGAAGCCCAGACTTTACAGGTTATGGGATAGGAGGGGGCTATGATGGGTTCGAACAGGGGGATGGTCAGATTGGGTTAGAGCGCTCACTTCAGAGGCGGGCAGAGTCCAGACCGGAGAGGTAGGACCGTCCTCAGACTAGGCAACTGGCCCATGCCGTAGGCCCCATGCCGTAGAGGGCTGCACTTTGGCCCTCCGCTGGTCATGCCCCTTCGTGGGGTGAAGATTCTGCAAGGCCAAGGGGTCCTGCCCACCACCAGAAGCCTGTACCTACCTTCTAGACCACACCCTTGATGTCCAAGATGCCAGAATTCCCTGCCAAATGGCCCAAACCCACTTCTGGCACCTGCCTGGGCCTCTCTCCACGTCAGTATTCCCGAGGGCAGGCCATGCAGCCATTATTCAGAAGCTTAAGCCCATAGAGTGGCCAATGAGGGCTGTTTGCAAAGTGAGAACAGGCTGGCACAGAGAGGCTCTGCAAGTCAGAGCCAGGGCAGGCCATGAGCCAGAGCCTTGTAGTTTCCTCTTGTTCCCAGCCCTGCAAATGTTAAGGTGTAAATGTGAGGCACAGGGATCCTTAAACAGTGGTTCTCTCAGCTTGGGATCACCTGGTGAGCTTTAGAAGCTCCTGGTGTCAGGGACCCAGCCACCCCATTCGAGTGGAATGATTTGAGGTTAAGTGTGAGTTAGGTTCCCCAGGTGGCTCTCCTGAGTGACCAGAGCAAGGGAAGAGAGGAGGGCTTGTGCTAGGGAATGGGGAGGGGACCTCCAGAGCTCTCCTGAGGTTTCTGCTGGGTAGATGGAGGTGCTCCTCATGGAAGACAGAAGGTGGGGAGGGGCCCCTCTGTGGGGGAGTGGGGAGTGGATCTGAGCTGGGTCTGTACATGTGGAGTTTATTTTTTTTACTTTTTAGAAGACTTTTTATTGATTTTTACAGAGAGAGGAAGGGATAAGGAGAGAGAGAAATGATGTGAGAGTGAAACACTGATCAGCTGCCTCCTGCACACCCCCTACCAGGGATAGAGCCCAAAACCCAGGCATGTGCCCTGACCTGGAATCGAACCAGCAACCTTTCAGGTGCATAGGATGACACCCAACCAACTGGCATGGGAGCCACACCAGCCAGGGCTGTACAAGTGGAGTTTACCGGGCAGTTGGATAATGGCCTGGATCTCAAGTTGGGAATTACTAGCAAATAAATAGTGACTGAAACCATGAACTTGACTAACAGTGGAAGATATGTTCAGCCAAGAGGGGCACTTCATTTGTGCGTCCAAGCTCCACCCTCCATCTGCCAATTCATTCTTCCATTCTAGGCCAGGGTCAGCTTAGCAGTGGAAGGGGGTCCATGATTTGGGGGGGCCAGGGTCCCTTATCAGTTCACCCACAGCAGGCTGGTTGGAGGAAGACCTTAATGACAATCAGAATGTTCTTCTTTCCCCTCTCACTCCACCCTTGCTCCCCCACTCCCATACCCCTGCACCCCCATACCCCTCCACTCCTTTTCTCCTCCCACCTGCCCCTTTGCCTTGCCTGTCCCATTTCCCTTCCTGACACCTTGCCCCGTCTACCCCAAGGTGAAGGTCTGGTTCCAGAACCGACGCACCAAACAGAAGAAAGACCAGAGCAGAGACCTGGAGAAACAGGCGACCTCCTCGGCCTCTGAAGCCTTCGCCACCTCCAACATCCTGCGGCTGCTGGAGCAGGGCCGGCTCCTGTCCGTGCCCAGGGCCCCCAGCCTCCTGGCACTGACACCTGGCCTGCCGGGCCTGCCTGCGGGCCACAGGGGCACCTCCTTGGTTGACCCCAGGAACTCCTCCCCACGCCTCAACCCGCTGGCCTCGGCCTCGACCTTGGCCTCGGCGTCCCCTCCGCTGCGGCCCCTGCCTCCTGCGCTCTGCTTTTCCGCTGCCCAGCTCCTGGACCTGCCTGCCGGCTATGAACTGGGGTCCTCGGCCTTCGAGCCCTACAGCTCGCCCTACAGCCGGCTAGCGCGGAGAGAAGGCAGCCCCGGGGGCCCCAAGAAAGCTAACGCCTCAGCCTCCACCCCGATGTGACACTGTCCCCAGGCACAGCACCACCCCCGCCCCCAGGCCCCGTGGAGATGGGCAGCCACTCGTCCTGCCCCACCTGCCCCCCAGCTCAGAGACTCTGGGCCAGGACCAGAGGGCCTTGGTCGCTCAGTTTGTGTGTGTGAGTGTGGCGTGCGTGAGCCTCTCACTGAAATAAAAGTAAAGCAATGACGAAAGGAAACGGAGTCCCCCCAGCACCACCCCTGCCCCTCCACCCCTCTTTCCCTCTCCTCACTGGGAAGGAAAATGGGCTAAGGTGAGGGGGATCTCTCATGGGAGGGGGCAGAAACTGGGCCCCTTCACAGTTATGGGGGGGTCATTGGCTACCTGGCTTCCACTCCCAGCTAGAGCTCCCACATGGGCATTCCCAGGCCCATGGTAACATCGACACTTTTATGGGTTAAGCATCGCCTTTAGAGAGCTCCTCTTTCAAACATAAAAATACTTGAGTGGGGGGCTGGGAGGATGTTAAGTCCTTTGAGAGGGTGGATCCAGAGAGCCTGAGAGAAGGCATTAAAGGTAAGCCCAGGTGAGACCCCACCTGCTTTAGCAGGCCCCCCAATCACAGACACAGCAATATGAAGCACTTAAAACACCTTTTTGCTCAAATAAGAAACTTCAACTTTTTACTTTGCAATAATTGTAGATGCATAGGAAATTGCAAAGACAGTCCAGAAAATTCCATGTACCCTTCACTCATTTTCCCCCAATGGTCACATCTTCTGTAACTATGGTAAAACATCAAAACCAGGAAATTGACATCAATACCATGTGTGCACAGTTCCATGTGATTTCATCACTCGTGTGAGATTCATGGACCACTGCAGCAATCAACAATCAGAACTGTCCATCACCACAAAGACCTCCTGTGCCAGTCCTTCATAGTCACACCCACCCCTGCCTCAGCCCAAGAGGGTTCTCTGAAAGAAGGGGAACTGTAAGAGAGGGGCCAGAGACCTGAAATGAGTCCTTAGGCCGGAGGATGGGGGGTAAGATTTGGATTCTGTGGGGAGCAACAGTCTGCTCCAGTCAGAAACACGTATTTGGTTTAAAATTGGCAGCCCTGAGTCACCCAGAGTGGGGTGCTGGGAGAGGAATCCTGAGTCTGTAATGAGACATACCGGTGACGGGCAGAGCTTGGGTTGGGCCGGTCCAGCTGCCACCCAGTGCCCACTCTGTCTTTCCCAGCAGACCTGTGTCGCCAGCCTAGGGGAAACCACCCAGCACAAAAAGTGTTCCTCCATTTGTACTTGCTGCCCTGGGCTAGATATGTCAGGGGAGGCTGGCTGCATGGGACCCTGGAGGGCTCTAGGATCAGAAAGGGAGACCTGCCCTGGTTCTCAGGGTGCTGTCAATATTACGAGATAGAAAGGCTTAAGGACCCCAAGTCTGATGGAGGAGACACGGGTTCAACTTGGGGGGCTCACAGACCAGTGACGGCAGCAAAAGAACTCTCCAAAAGAGTGTGGGGGCTAAAAAATAATACCTTTCCTCCCATCTTCTAGCTAGGCTAATAACCAAATTAATGAGATCAACAGGACAAAGTGGAATTTTAATACATGCACACCGGGAATTCATATGAGCATGTCTAGTCCAAAGACAGTGAGGCAAAATTTGGACAAAGGAGAAAGGACAAAGAATGACCCTCCATAGGTGTGGTTTTTTAAAAAGCTGATAATGGAATTGTGCAGGGGAAGAAGTCCCCGGCGTGGTTGGGGCAGGGGTGCAGAGGAGGGCAGGCTGTGGGTGGGGACAGTGAAGAGAAGACCTGAGGGGGAAGACCAGGGAGAGAAGTGATGAGGGGCATGGGGCTGTGAGAGCACCTGAAGTTCCAGGTGGGGGAAATGGGTTCACACTGGGTGCAGGTTGGGGTGGAGGAACAGCCAAGGACAGAGGTGAGAGAAGCCAGCCGGACCCCTCTGCCCTCCCTTCCCCCATCCTCCTGCTTCAGGTGGCCTAGGGCACCTCCCAGATCTGAAATTGCTCCAGGAAACCAAGTTTCCCTGTTTACAGTTGACTAGGGGGAGGAGGGGAGGGGAGGGGAGGGGTAGTCTCAGGGGCAGGCCGGTCAGCTTTCTCCAGCTCCAGCTGGGCCTGGAGTGTTGGACCTGCGTCAGCAGGCTCAGACACTGCTCCCAGCTCCACACCTCACCATGGCCACAGAGGTAGACAGCAGGCCTGGGGGGCTCCCCAGCAGTGGTTGCGACCTGGGCGCAGCTCGGGAGCACATGCAGGCGGTCACCCGAAACTACATTACCCACCCCCGTGTCAGTGAGTATGACCCCCAGTGGGTGAGGTTTGGGTGGGTTGCTGGGTCCTCAGGCACTGCTTTTTAGCTTCAGGGAAAGAGGAGGACCAGAGAGCTGGGGTGACATGGGGGGCTTTTGGTCCAGTGGAGTGATGCCATGGGCTACCTGGACAAGGAGCCACCTCTGCAGGTGGAGAGATGGGAACCCAGGTCACCCCCGAGGAGAGGGCAGGGGAGTAGCTGCAGGGACCTTCCAGTCATCTCAAGTACAGAGAGTTCCCAACTGCCCCTGAGAGTGTGTGTGTTTGGGGTATGTGAACACGCAGCATGAGGAAACGTATGATCGAGTGTTCCTGGGGATGTGTACCGGATGGGGAACTACGTGACGCTGTGTGTGTCACATCAATGGGTGCATGCCGTCCGTGTGTGTGTTCTGGGGGAGGGTGTCTGTGTGTACGACCAGGGAAAGGCATGTGCCTGGATGTGTGTGTTCCCATCTTTACTCAGGTGAGGATATGTGTGGATGCGTGTGACAGCTTGAGAGTGTGTGTGATCAGAATGAAGAAATGTGGGTGTATATGTCATTTTGGATAAAGGGGAAAAAGAAGAGACTGCATGTGCACCCTTGTATACTTAGGGTATGTGTATGTGTGCATGTATGTGCTCAAGCATGCGTGATCATGGGGAGAACACGGGAGTGTGTGGTCAGATGGCATCACATGTCTGTGTGTGTGCAGTGGGGGGGTGAGCACCTGGCATCCAGGTGTACAGGTATGTGTGCTGGAGTGTACCTTTGCAGCCTTCAGAGGGTGTCACCCTGGAGGTTTGAGTGTTTGTCCTGCAGGGGTGCCCCGAGTCCAGATGTCTGGACCCGAGAACTTGGTAAGACCCCGTGGACCAAAGGGAGCCCTCTGCCCCTGCCATCTCTCCTAGTCCAAGGTCACACTTCTTGGCCTGGCAAATTCTAGAATTCTCAGGCAGCCCAGCCCACTGGAGTAAACCGGCCTGGCCAGCACCAGCTAAGCTGAGCCAGAGGCTGCTAACAGGGTGTGTATGGGGAGAAGCTGGCCCAGCACAGCCAGCCCTCCCTCCCTCTCCAGTTACATTCCAGCGAAGGAGAAACTGAGAGGAGTTGTGTCAGGTTGGTCAAGGTGGCCCCCAGGCCCTGCCAGCTCTGCCCTTGGGGGTGCAGAGGATGGAGGCCCAGATCCTCCCCTGGGGCAGAGAGAAGGTCCCCAAGGCCCAGAAATATGCAGTGACTGGACCTCCCTTGGGTCCAGAGTCCAGACCTGGAGACCTGTGAAGAGCTGACTGACTCTTTTCCAGTCCCTTGTGATGGCCTACCCTGCAGGATCCTCCCGTCATCCCTTCTCCCTGTGGGAACAGGAGAGCTGCCAGGGTCCTGAGTGGGCTGTGGGGTATGGAGTTTGGACCTACATGCTTTGCTTTCCTTCTCCCTGGAATGTACCCTCCCAGGAACCCTGCAGGCTGCACCCCCACACCACCAGTCAGTTCCCTCCCTGCCAGTCCCTTATTTATAGTCAATAAGCCCTGAGTCAAGTTTGATCCAGGCTGGAACCTAGGGGTGGCAGCAAGTCCCCGGCCCCACCCGGGTTTGTAAGGGTGTTGTTCCATGCGGTCCCCACCCAGACAAATGTGTTCACACACAACAGCTGACCCAGAGGCAGGGGTTAGTGCAGGGGGAGCCCCTTCAGGCTCCACAGCTGTGTTAAAGATGTTATTGCAACAACAAAGACCACCACCTTTGGTCTGCGGCACACCAGTGTCCTCACAGGATACACCCAGGGGCCAGCCCTAGCCTGGCCTTGACAGCCACCCCTCCTCCCCCCAGGGCAGGCAGGATTCCCCAGTGTGCTCTGCACCTCGGCTTTTACCAGTTTCCTCCTTTCCCCTTCAGGTGCCTGAGGGGTTTTTCTCCCTGGGGGGCTTGGACAGGCACAAAACCCAGAGCTGCTGCCCTCCATAGGCTGGGCAGGACTCCTGTGTCCCTCTCTGCCCCCCTCCTCCACTCTGGCTCTCTACCGGGCACCTGCTAAGCACTTCCAGGCAGGAGAACATTTGTGTAGAGAAAGATCCTAGGAGGACGGCAGCTGGCTCCCAGCCCCAGGGCTCCCTGGGCCAATGGGTGGGGTGGGCCCAGGAGGCTTCCTGGAGGAGGAGGTGACCTGAGGCACTGCAGTGGCTGGGGAGGGAGTGGGCCAGAAAGGGGAGGGTGGAGTCAGGATAGGGAGTGAACCCTCCCACTGTCCACTCCAGGAATGAAGGGACCCCTTTGCCACCCTCAGACTATAATTGTTCCCCCAGGGGAGGGGGTGGCATGGAGTTTTATCTGGTCGAGTGGGGCAGAAGTTGCTAGGCTGATAGGGTGAGGGGTGGGGGACACAGCATGAGCAACAGTGATGATAGCCAGGCTGGCAGCCCGGCTGGAGGGATGGAGCCAGGCCAGATTGCCCACTTAAGTGCCACACCACTGGCTGCCTCAGTTTCCTCAACTGAAAGGGCAGGGAAGTTACACCGAGAGAATTCCACCCAGCAGGGTCTGGGGCTGATTCTAAGAATCCTCTGCTTCCAGCCCCTGCCCCCCCCACCCTAATCCCTCCAGCGGGATCAAGGAGGAGGTGAGGGACCCGCTGCCCCCGGCTTGCCCCCACCCTGGCCTCACTCGGGGTCGCCGCCTCAGCCAGCTCCCAGGACACTGCAGGTGTGAGGCTGGGCCGCCCTAATTAGTGGGCTGCCCGAGCCCCCTGCTGAGCCTTTGACAGGAAAGGCCGGGAGGAGAAAGGGTCAGGGAGGGGCTCCACCAGCCCGCAGCCCAAAGTGCAACCCAAAGTGTCAGCTCCGACAATGGAGAGGGGGTGGGCAGAGCGGCGGGAGGGAGGGAGAGTCTGCAAAGTCTCAGGAAGGCCATTGAGGAAGTGCCCTCCTAGGTCTCTGGTTCAGCCCCCGCCTTAGCATTCCCCCAGTCTTCACCTCTCCAGGGTCAAGGGTGTGTCCCAGGGCTGGAGTAGTGGCCATTTCCTTGGGTGCCACAGGATACTGTCCTGATCTGTGCTGTGCCCCAAGAGAAACCAGCCAACTTTCTAGGCCTCAGTTTGCCTCCCCATGCAATGGACACAATGGGCAGAGTTGGGGGTGGGTACAAACCAAAGGCCTGGCCTCCAGTCAAGGGCATCATTATTGCTCAGCCACCGCCTTGGCTATGTCCAAACCAGCCAGCCTCTGAGAAAAGATGTAGACCAGGCTGACAGGGGACACCTTAGGCTGAGGGGAGAGACAGTCTATCTATGTTGTCAAGGAACAGACAACCTGGTGAACAGGATACCCGCTGGGGTGCCAGCCTGGAACCCTGTGGACTTCAGAGGGGAGAGGACCCAGTGGGCTGCAGTCAAGGGTAGAGCCTCAAAAGATGTGAAAATCCGGATGCTGAACAGAAATAGCCACATAACTGATTATCTGCAGCTAAGAGCCAGGCTAGGAGCCATGTTTTCATCCAGCAACCATCTATGAGGCCCACCTGGGGCCAGGCACAGTGCCTGCTGGGAGCCTGGGGAGGCAGCTTACAGACCAGGCTGGTGGCCTGAGATAGATGAGAGACCTCATGCTGGTCAGCCAAGTGCCTGGGCTGGGGGAGGCACAGAACTGAAAGGCGGCTGGCAGCCCCAGGGCCTGGCTCAGCTGCAGGCAGGCACTTGCCCCAGCCCCTAGGCTCCCCCAAACCAGCCCCTCCTCCTTGAGGGCTGAGGGTGGGAGCAGCAGATCTGCTCCCCTCTTTGTGCCATCACCACCACCACTTCCCCCTCCTTGGATGCTCCACCCGCCAAGGTAGAGCTGCTGGATGTGGGGCTTGGTGAGGGTTTCACATGACAGCAGCTGTGAAGTGGGGACGCTGGCTGTGAACATGGGAAGGAAGCTGAAAGGCTTGTCTTCCTGGCAGAGCTGGAAATGGATCCCTGGGGCTTTCTGGACCTTGGGCCTTTCCCCTCCCTCACCCACCCCCCACCCCCGCCTCCCACTGGATACTTTTTCTAGCATTCTCACAGTCCACGTCTTCCTCCAAGCCTCTCCCCCTGCTGGGCTCACCTACTCCTCTGCCTCAAGTAGTTCTAACAATCCAGAGATTTGCATCAAAATGCCAGGGGCCAGAGGGGTACTAGGGACTGTTTGGCAAATTTCATTCTTGATGGGGAAGATGATGCCACAGCCTCTGCCCTGCCCCCTCATTGGGGTCTTCCTATGCCCCCCTTAGCTCTGTGCATCCTCTCTTGTCCCTTCCACCCTCTGTCTTCACAGGAGTGGTAGGGGCCAGGGCCTTGGACTGTGTAACAGGCCCCTCATGTGGTCTGGGGCTGGGAAAGTGATGGGGGGGCCACACGTGGGCTTTGATGTGGGAAATATGGGGATGAGCTGGTGGGACCAGGTAACACCTTCCATAATTCATCCAGTGACTATTTTCTGGGTGTCTACCATATGCCTACACTCTTCTAGGATGTAGGGACTCAGCAGTGACCACTGCACACACCCTTGCTCTCTCATGTGTCATGGGGCTCTGTCCTCCTGCACCCCAGAAGTGAGCCTGTGCAAGCCCTCCTTTCTGCTCCCCAAAGCACAGAGTTCTCTCTCCCTTCTGGGCCTCCTCACCTCTGCCAGGTGTGCCCTTGCCCAGCTCTCGGGGGGCTGGCTGATGACCACTTGACCCTAGAAGGCTCAGCTCAGGTGGCCCTTCCTGCAAGGTGCTTCCTCGTGAGCACCCAGTCTTCCCACACATTCCCACTCACCCACCCTGTTCCTCCCCTTCATAGTACCTACCGCAGTTTGTAATTGAATTGTTTTATGTTTATCCCCTCTTTTTAATTGTAAGCTCCCTATTTTATTTGCCACCTATACTTGCCTAGCCCAGTACCTACAGGACATCTGATAGATATGCTTGAAGGAAGGAAGAGTGGTAGGAAGGGAAGCAGGTCATCCTGGGGCAGGAGAGTGAGAAGTCAAGAGCCAGGTCCCAGCCTGAGGCCCTCCAACATCCAAAGGTCCTCCAATAGGTTGGGGGGCAGCAGGGGGGTGTGGAAGAGCAGTCAGAGAGGAGGGGGCGCATGCAAGGACAGGCCTCCCGGGAGCTGCAGGGAGACAGGGCATCCAGGATCTGGTCCCTTTGAATTTAGCAATCCATAAGCCAGAGGTGGCCTAGAAAGCAGCCGGATTGGAGAGGGCGAGGGGGGGGGGGGGTGAAGGTAGAAAGGAAGAGCGCAAGGAGTCCTGCTTGTGAGAAGCTGGGCTGTGAGGGCAGCAGCTGGAGAAGGACTGGGGCTGAGGGAGCAGTTTTTAAGATGGGAGATGCCAGAGCTGGCTGGATGGAGTGACTGACTGCAAAGGGGGAGGCGCTGGCCCTTCACTCCAGGGAGCAGTCATCTCTAGGGTCTGGCCTATGGAAGGTGGACCCTCCCCCAGGGGAAAAGAGAGGGTGGCTCAGTGGATTGGTAGTTCGAAGGCAGGAAGGTGAGGAGCCCCTGCTCCGGGGCCAAGCCCAAGAAGGACTCATCTTCTGGTGCCGTCCTCCCTGTTCTTAAGTTTTCCCAACAGTCTTTAAGCTCAGAAAGGCCTTGCAGTTGTTTGTGCGAAAATACCCTCTCCCAGCCTGTCTTCCTAGACCAAGTCCCAGTGAAAGGAACTTATATCCAACAAAAGTAAGGAGTTTGACCACCAGGAAGGGCATGGACAAGGGGCATCGAGTTTCCCTAGGTGTGGGGTGGCTGGGCACCGGGTGGCCTACAAGCAGAGGGCAAGTGGCGGAGAACCAATGTGGTCTGATGAGAACAAAGAGAGGGTCCCAGCCCCTCCCCTGCCACAAGCACGCTGTGTGACTGGGGGCCAGACTGCTCAGCCTTCTGTGCCCTAAATTCCTCACCTCTTAAAAGGACAGTCCTGGGCCCTTCTTCTAGTCCATGAGTGAACCAGCGACCTCACAGACCCTGCCCTCCTGTCCTGCCAACTTCCTTCATGGCAGTTGTCTCACTGGCACTTCACAAGGACCCCAGCGAGGGCTACGGTGTCCCAAGGGGGTGGGCAAGGGAGGGCCTCAGGGTCCCTCAGGCCAAAGTAGGCTTCCTGCCTGCAGCAGGGCTGCTTCCCCTGGGGCCCCAACACTGGAGTCAGAAAGTATTTCTGATGTGTAACCCAATCGTTTCCTGTAAGAGGAGCTCATTTCCCCATTTGCGGGTCTCTGCAGCCACAAGGACTGGGACATTCTTGGCTTCCTCCTTCCTTGTCGCTTTATTCCCTCCCCCATGGGCACCCAGTGAGCCTAGGGAGTCCAGGAGCCTCCCTGGCTGGTTTTTCTCACTGATGCCGGCACTCCCTACACACAGTGTTCAGTCAGTGTGGGTGATGGAGAGAAATGTGGTCCTGGTGAGGGGCAGGGGAGAGCAGTTCTCTGCCAGGACTAGGGGCCAGGAGCTTCTGGAAAACACCGTGGGTCAAAGAGGAGGGAGCGGGTGAGGTGGGGGCTGAGGCCAGAGGGGAAGCAGCCATGGGGATGAGAAAGGCCTCTCTGTATGGCTGGGGTGGGGAGGACTCTGGGGCCTCTGCCCTTGCCCCAGCCCTCCCCCAGCCTCCTGCAGGTGTCCGAGGCAGCAGGGGCCCTGCAGGCAGGGGCATGACCCTTACAGCAATGGTGGCTGGCTCTGTCACAGCTAATGACCCTGATGGCCCAGGCTGGGGAGGGGATGGAGCTGGTGCTTAGAGGGAGGGAAGGGAAGGCTGAGGGTGTGTGTGTGTGTGTGTGTGTGTGTGTGTCTGGGTGTGAGACCCTCACCCACACCCCCTCCCCCAGCCTACAGGACTGTGTGCAGTGTCAACGGGCCCTTGGTGGTGCTGGACCAGGTCAAGGTAAGACTCCCGCCTCTTCCCCAGCACTCAGGCCAAATCCCAGGACTCCCTAGTCCTGGTGCAGGATTTGCAGGATTTCTTCTAAATTGCCCTGGCCCTAGATAGCCCCCTGGTCACCCACTCCCACACCTTCCTCCTCAGCTGTCTCCCAGCCCCTCCCCCCCTCAGGTTTCCCCTTCCTGCCTTTTCAGTGGAGGCCCCACCCTGGGCCTTGGGCGGTCTGCTTCTCTCACCAGGGAGCTGAGGGATCCAGGCACTTGGGCTTCTCTTCATCAGGAGATGGCCACGTCTAACTGCCTCGTAGGGTGGGACTCTCCCACCTGCCGCTCTCCTGGCTCTTTCTGTAAACGGAGGAGAAAGAGGCGCAGAGCGCTGCCGTGGGCTCTCCTCCAGAGCCTGAGGCTTTCAGAGGCCTTTGGAATATCTGGGCCTGGGAATCTGCACCTTGCGTGGGAAGCGAAGGGGGCCTTCCAGAAGGAATGGGATGCGGGCTGCTCTGTGTCCCCTGCGGAACTGCAGGACCGTGGCAGGCACTGGCAGGATTTAGTCCTGTGGTTGGGATTCTTGAGGCATAAGGAGCCTGCAGTGGTGTGGGCCCTCCACCTGTCAGTTGCACGCCCCAGCCTCCCTCCTCACTCCCTGCTTGAGCAAACTGGAAACCTGAGGGCTACCCCCTTTTTTTTTGTTAATCCTCACCTGAGGATATTTTTTCCATTGATTTTTAGAGAGAGTGGAAGGAAGGGTGGGAGACAGAGAGAGAAACATCGATGTGATAGAGACACATCGATTGGTTGCCTCCCGCATGCTCCCCAACAGGGGCTGGGAATCGAACCTGCAATTCAGGTGCAGGCCCTTGACCCGGAATTGAACCTGAGACCCTTCAGTGTGTGGGCCAACACTCTAACCACTGAGCCACACTGGGCAGGGCCTGAGTGCCACCCTTGACTCCTCCCTTCCTCCCTTCCCAATCTGTCAGGGCACATGATCTGTCAGCAACCTCCCACCCCACCACTACCTTATTATGGCCATGGCCTCTGGGCCCCTAGCCCTGCACCCTCTCACCCTCCACCCAGCTGCCATGCAGCCCAGACCCCTTCACTCCCGGCTTCAAACTCCCTTAGAGCTCCCCGGTGCCTTCATCTCATGGTGTGCAGGAACCCTTTTGGTCCTATGTTCCAAAAGGGTTCCTGCACACCTTTCCACTCTCATGTCTCATCACTCTCCCTTCTCCACTTCAACCCACACTGTCTCTGTAGCTGCCTTTTGATGTCTCAGGGCCTTTGCATATATGTTTCCCTCTGCCTCCTTGACTACCTTCCCCCCATGCCCTCCATCTGACTCATCCCTGGGGCCAGCCAAGAGCTTACCTTCTCTTCGAAGCCTCTCCCAGCCCCCTGAGCAGTGAGCCTGTCCCTCCTCTCAACTTTGTGTACTGTCTCATTGTCAGCATCCCATCCATTGAGGCATTTGGTTACCACCTGGCCACATGTCGCCTCCCTGTCCCCTTCCCCCACACTGTGGCCTCCTAACGGGCATGAATGGTGTATTATTAATCCTGAGCTCCCAGAGCCCCACACTGCACTGTCAGTGAACACCAGCCCACCATAGGTACTTGGTTTGTTCAAAGGAAGGGTGAGTAAGTGAATGAGATGAATGAATGAATGAATGAATGAATGAATGAATGAATGAATGAATGAAAAGTGTTAGCATAACTAAATATGGACCTTTCAAAACCTGAGCCAACCTATATTAAAGAAATCAGACCCACTCATTTCTGGAAAACAGATTCCACATTCAACAGACATCACTGTTGACCCACTAATGTTGGGGACACCCTGGGAGGAAGTGTGGTGGAGTAGTTAGTTATGTGTGTGTGCACTGGGGTCAGACAGTCTGACTCTGGCTTCTTGACTTTTAATGCCAGCTCCATCTCACTCTTTCTGCTGGCTACCTGTCCATTCTAGATCAGCAGCATCAGCACCATCTGGGAACTTGTTAGAAATACAGATTCCCAGGCTCCACTCCCAACTGACAGAATTGGAAACTCTAAGTGTGAGGCCCAGAAGTCTGTTTTTAAAAGCCCTCCGGGTGATCTGATGCTCCCTGAAGTGCAAGAACCATCTATCTAGGACTGTAAATCCCAGTTTCCTCATCTATCAAACCATCATATCGCTGTTGTAAGGATTAAATCAGATAAATGTATAATTACTGTTCCTCCTTGAGATCAGCCAGGAATAGCTCTGCCTGGAAGGCAGAAGTGCTAATACGCCTGATTAAACAGGTGGCGCCATCTCCTGCCCCTCGCTCACCTCCACCACACTCCCTACTATACCTGTCAGTCTATAGGACCCACTGCCAAACGGAGAGTCAGTACCTACGCAGACACCCATTTTCTCAACTGTAAAATGGGGCTGGACTAGGAAACTGGAAATAGATCCCCAGACCTGTGGTTCTATGATGATCGCATGCATCTGGAACTCTTGCAGAACAGAATAACTGGGTGATGGAGATACCCAGAGAACCCTGGGCTTGCAAGGGGAAGGAAAGGAAATGGCAGTTTTAGTAGAAGTTCAGAAGGCACTTTCATGCACCCCTCTTCCCCGGCTCACACTCCTTTCCCTGCTCTAGAGTTGCTTGGGCAAAATACCCCAATTCCTCCTCTACAGCACCATCTTCTGTCCGCATTGAATCACACAGGCAATTAACTTCCTGCCTCCATCCTCAAATGGGAAAATATTGCAGGAAGAATTCTGTGTAGATCAGAGGCTCTTGGCCCAGGGAATAAGGGCCTTAAAATTGTATGCAAACTTTTGAAGGTATGTATTCATGTGCCTGTGCATTTTCCGGAGGTAGTTTCCACAGTTTCATCTGATTTTCTGAGGTGCAAGTTCCTGCCAGTCTTCCTAAGGACTCCCCGACCCCCCGAGTGTGTCCAGTAGCTCGCCTGTGCTTGAGCAGGGCCTGGCTGAGAACTCGGTTGAATCTCCAGCAGAGGAGATGGGCTGCGCTGTCCCTTCCCCACTCCCTGCGATGCTCTTACTAACCAACAGTGAGAGCTGAGAGAATCAGGCTTGCTCAGCACGTGGCTGGGAAAAGGGGCTCCTTTGGGTAAAAGCTCGTTGTTGCACACTGGAATTCTCCCCCGAACTCACTGCTCTAAGCTGCTATGACCACCACTCCCTAAAAACGCACATCCAACACAGCAGCACACAGAGCCTGGCGCTCTCTTCTTAAAGGATTCCAGACTGCGCCTTCCGTGCCCCGGTGTGATGGCTCTGACAGTTCTTCTGACCGTCTGACTGTAATCTCTCTATTTAATCTTCCTTTTCTCTGATTTCATTTTTCAGGGACACACAGTGTGCCACTTGCTTTCCACTCTCCTTTCCTCCCACCCTCCCTCACCCACATAAACCCACTAAAAAGGATTTTTTTTTTTTTTTAATCTCCCTGCTGCCTGGTTTCTATGGGGCCTAATGTCTGATTTCTCTTGGGCCCACTCTGGTCTGTGCTCTGTCCAGCAGTTTTCCTCCTGAGGTCAGCAACCCACCGTCTGCCGTGCAGACCGTGAGGCCCGTGGCCGGTTAGACCGGGAGGTCCCAGCAGAGCTGCGGAGGAAAGAGCCTGGACGCTTCGTGGAACTCGGTTCCCAGCCCCGCGGTCCTTGCTCTCGGGCTCCCTCTTGTGGTTGAGAAGCCAGAGCCGGCTGGGCGTGAGCAGCGCTGCGGCCCTCCGAGCCTTCCCCCAGGACCCCCCTTCCACAGGGCCGGAGGGGGTTTGGGGGGGAATCAGCTCCCCTTCCAGGCAACCTCTTCACAGGACTGGGAGGGGCCCCAGCCAGAGCTTCCCTCAGCGCCTCTCAGGACTGCAAACCCTCCTGTCTCAGGTTCGGCCCCAGGCCCCAAGCAGGGGTGCCCTGGGGGGTGGACCCCACGCTGGTCACACCCGGTTGGCAAACCGCCCGGCCTCCCTGGCCATTAAGGTCACTAATTTGTGGAGAGAAAGGGACATAATGATATAGTGATGGTGAATCACCCCTTGAACAGGTTCCAAATTTTGATTACATTTTAATTTTTTTTAAATGCTCCTTGGAACTAATGAAACAAAGAAAAGACACATAAAGTTAACTATCTGCCCCTAACCTATTGAGATGACTGATGTAAATATCCTGCTATATATGGGCAAATATAGGCATGCCAGAAAACAGATACACACTCTAACCATTCTTTTTAATAGCAGCATAAAAGGGGGACAGTATGGATGTCCTGTGACTTTAGCTCCACTATTAATATATTCAGCATGTTTCCAGGTTTTGCTGTTACAAATAGTACAGCAATATATATCCCTTTTATACTGATGCCTTTATTCCTGCTAAAGGATAGATGCCCTGTAGTGAATCGCTGCTTCAAAGTGTATATTTATTTTTAAATAGACATTGACAGTTTGGGGCTTATCCCAACAAGATTGAGGTAACTCACATTCCTACCAAATCTGTAGGAGAGGTCTCGCTTCTCAACACCCTTGCAGCCCTGAATATGTTCTCTCCTTTCATTTTGTCTGTCAAATAGGTGACAGTTATCACTGTCTTGCTTTTATGTGCTTTTCCTTGATGACAGGAGAGTTGAGCATCTTTTTATCTGTTTAGATTTCACTCCCTCCTCTGTGAGTCTTCGGTTTGAATCCTGGGAGCTCTTTGTTTATTGTTTACATTCGTGTGTATGGTATCTTTACCATATGGAAATTTCGAATGCTTATATAATCCAACATTTCTAATTTTTCATCTGTGGCTTTCTTTCTTTCTTTCTTTCTTTCTTTCTTTCTTTCTTTCTTTCTTTCTTTCTTTCTTTCTTTCTTTCTTTCTTTCTTTCTTTCTTTCTTTCTTTCTTTCTTTCTTTTTTAAATATATCTTTACTGATTTCAGAGGGAGGAAGGGAGAGGGAGAGAGAGATAGAAACATCAATGATGAGTCATTGATCGGCTGCCTCCTGCACACCCCGACTGGGGATGGAGTCCGCAACCCGGGCGTGTGCCCTGACCGGGAATTGAACCCTGATCTCCTGGATACTAGGTCGACGCTCAACCGCTGAGCCACGCCCGGCCGGGCATGGATTTCTTGTCTTACTTAAAAACAGCTCGCTCGTCCTGCTTTTAACTGCGCTATTCAGAAAGAAAGGAAAGAAGAGAAGCTCTTCTAGGATTTTTGTTTGTTTTAGCTTGATATTTAAATTTTTTATATGCCTGGAATGTATTTGTGTTTCTGATGCAGGCATCTTCTGAGTAGATACCCAGTTATATTAACACCATTTGTTCAATAAATTCTTTTTTTCCTATGAACTAATCTGCTGTATTTAGTCCCCTAAAACCTGGCTCCCGTGTCTGTACTCTCTAGTCTGGCCCACTGATCCGTTTGTCTCACCACTTGCTTCGGGAGCTTCAGAGCATGTTTTAATATCTGATAAGGCAAGTCCTCCACCCCGATCTTTTCTGTAATGGTTTTTGGATAGTCTCAGGCATTTATATGAATTTTAAGATCATTTTAAGTTCCAGGAGAAACAATAATCTGTTGGGAAGGCATCCAATCTATACACTCTTGAAAGGATTTATAATTTTATGGTGGCGAGTCATTCTGTCTGGAAAAACAATGTGTTCTCCACTTATTCGGGGGCTGTTTTATGCTCTTCTGTAACATTTTATTATTTTTCCCTTAGCCTTCTTGGTAAATTTATTTCCAGTATTTTATGAGCTTGGGCCCTATTGTAGGTGGAATGTTTTTCTCCATTTCCTCTTCTGTTCGTTGCTAGAATAGGAAGAAAAGAAGTTTAATTTTTATATATTTATTTCATAGACAGCCAAATTCTCTTACTAATCCCGGGGTTCATTTTTCTTGTCTTAAGCAGAGCCTCTTGGGTTTGTGTAGCTATATAATATCACGTGCAAGTAAAGAGAACTGTCTTTTTCTTTCGGTGTTGCATGTAGTCATTTTTTCTGCTTAGCCTCCGATAACCTGGGACATTTCCAGAGAGAATTTCTTTGACATTTTTGAAGAATACAGCTCCTCCCCTCACCACTTTTTTTTTTCTTTAATAGAACACTCTCCGTTGATGTTTTTGGCATTTTTTTTGTTTTTATTTATTTATTGCTTGGTCTTGCTGTATAAACTAAAATTTCCGGGACAAAATTAAGTAACAACAATGACACAGGCGTTTCTGTGTTGCTGATTTCACTGGAAATGAAAATGGGCTTAGCATTTCACCATTTACCAGGACTTTAATGTTGTCTCCCATTAACAGTCTCCCATTCAAGGAGTTGCCTCCGCTCCTGTTTTACATGAAATTGTGTTAGAAACAGCTGCCGACCTTTATCAAACACCTTTTAAGCTCCTATTTACATAAGCCTGTGGAGTTTTTCATTTATGTTGACAAACTCCCTGTTCCTGTGAATTAGGCAGTTGGTTGTGGACAGATTCCCTAATGTTGAGGACCTAGGCCTGCAGTCACTGGAACAAACCCTGCTTGTTGTTTATGGCATACACTGATTGATTTACTGAGGAGCACTTTATAATTTCTGCATCTGTATAAGAAATTGGTCCATAGTTTTTTGAGGGCTGTGCTCTTTATCGGTTTAGGGTTGGGGGTGGTTTTCACTTCGCAGTTTTGTTTCCGTCTGATCTTTATTTTCTGTTCCCCTTAGTCCCCTGGCTAGTTCCTCCGGGGCTCGCTGACCTGCATGATGAAAGCAGGCATTGAGGTCTTGCTCCTAATTTTAAAGGGAATGTTTTATAATTATACCATTGCGTATAATATTTCAGTAGGTTTTGGGGGGATACTTTTGGGAGTTAAGGAATTTCCCTTTTATTCTGTTTTCAGGGAGTAATCTTGTTCTTGCCCTTTTAAAAATTAAATTTATTGGGGCGACATTGGTTAATACATTATATAAATTTCAAATGTATAATTCTATAAAACCATCAGTATATTGCATTGTGTACTTGCCACCAAAACCTAGTTTCCTTTCTCACCGTATAGTTCACCCCTTTACCCTCTTCAGCCTCTCCTGACCTTAAAATATTTTTATCCACTAACAAGGAAATTGCATGAATAGACTTTCTAATATTAGACTAATCTTGAATTTCTGGAAAAATCCCAGCTTGGCTTTTAGTATTTTTGTTTGTGTGTGTTTATCTCCACCTTTTTTCTTTTATTATTTGGTTTGTTTGTAACTTGGTCTTTTTTATGCATTGCTGAGCTTGGTTCTCTGAAATTTGGTTTAGGACTTTTGTATCTATGTTCATAAGCAAGATTGCCTATAGTTTTCCCACAATTCTCATTTTAGCATCAAAGTTACACTTGCCTCATAAAATGAACGAAAAGCCATATTTTTTCTTCCAGTCTTTTGAAAAGCTTGAATAAGTTTCAAACTATTTGTTCTTTAATTGTTGGAATTTTCTGGTAAAACAACCTGGGACTGGTGTTTTCTTCATGGAAAAATTTAAACTATTTATATAACACCTTAAGGGTTGTAGGAATGTTCTGACTTCCTGTTTTGCTTTTCATTGGTTTTGGTTTGGGTTCAATTTTGCTAGGGCTTTACTCATTTCATCTAAGTTCTGAAATATATTGTATAAAGTTGTTCATAATTCCTTGTATCTTTTAAATATTATTAGTATAGCTACTTTTCACTTTTTTATTCCAGCAATTATTTATTCATGCCTTTTCTCTGTTTTTTTCAACCAGTGCTGCCAGGGATCTATTTCATTAGGCTGTCAAAGAACCCACTGGCTTTGCTGATCTCTATTACACATTTGCTTTCTGTGTTAATAATTCTGCCCTTTTATTGTTTCTTCTATGTTCGTGGGGTTTTAATGCTGTTCTTTTTTCTTTTTAGCTTCCTCAACCTTTTATCTTTTTAATATAAGCATAAAGCTTTAGATGCATCATATCTATGTTGCTATATAGTTCTCACTATTTTTTAGTACTGTTTTCTAATTCTGATAAGTTCTTCTACATTTAGAATGCTTTTAAATGTCCAAACGAATGAAGCTTTTCTGTCTTTTGCTATTAATTTCTATCTTCCTCTGGTTATGATCAGAAAACATGGCCCAGCTTGATGTGTTGTATGGGTCATGGCACAAGCGATGACTTTTCGATCTGTCATTTCAGTTTTATTTCCTGTAATGTCCAAGGAGTCTTTTAAAAAGTACTTTGATTTTCTAGAATATTAGAAACTTTGTGGGAAGGGATGTTGTCTTTTTACCATTTATTTTTATTGGATTAAGATGATGACTTAATCCCTGTTCAGCAATCTGGGGAGCAAGGTGAGGGAGCCTGGCCGATGCTCTGCAGTGTTTCCCCTGGGAAGAAAGTACAGGTACAGGGATTAGCTGTCTTGGTGCTGATGAGAGCTGAGGACCAGTGTCAGTGTGGAGGGTCTGCTTTCCCAGCCCAGCTTCCCTGACCCAGCTCACAGCCTCCTCTAGACGTGAGTAAAGATTGGGAACCTGGTCCCTCGCGTGTGCACAGTGTGTTCACTATTAGTCCCCAGGGGCAGGAACCACTGTGCTGTCCAAGAGACCTAAATAGCCACAATATCTGCTAAATTTTATTGAGCTGGCACGAGGTGCTGGGCACCAGTTAATGTTTTTACATATATTATCTCTTTTTCTTCCCATAGCAGCCCTGTGAAGTAGGTATTATTATTATTACTGTTATTATTATCATCCCCATTTTAAAGATGAGAAAACTAAGGCTCAGAGACATTATGTAACTGCCAAAGGTCACACAGCTTCCAAGCATCAGAGCTTTGATTCTAACTCTGAAGTTGGTGCTCCACTCACCAGGTACACTGCCTCCTGAAAAGAGTTCAAACTTGCCCCTTCCTGGCCCTTCAAGTTTGCTTCCAAGAGCATCTGAGCACAAGAGGGGAGAAAGAAGCTTGGGACTGGGTGCAGGAGGGACGGGCGGGGACAGGAACTTCGCCTCTGGTCTCAGTGTTGCTCTGGGCTGCTCTCCCTTCCTGCCAGTTCGCCCAGTATGCTGAGATCGTCAACTTCACCCTCCCCGATGGGACTCAGAGGAGCGGGCAGGTGCTCGAGGTGTCTGGGACAAAGGCAATTGTGCAGGTGAGTGGTGTCAACGAGAGGTTGGCTGGCTGAATAAATGCATAAACCCACAAAGTTCCCACATTATCAAATAAGCTCCAAAGGCAGGAAATGCCCCATTTTCCTGGGAGCACCTTGCCCAGAGATGGGTATAAATGGGAGAAAGGAGGCCTCATTCTCTCCAGCAAGCCCCTTATTGGAGTCACTGACCTCTTGTCCCATAGGTGTTTGAAGGGACCTCTGGGATTGATGCTCGGAAGACCACCTGCGAATTCACTGGGGACATCCTGCGGTCTCCAGTGTCAGAGGACATGCTGGGTGAGGGGTGGGGTGGGACAAGGGTGGGTGCGCTCCTCTGTCCTGCCATCCAATGTCTCAACCAAGCGTTTAGCACGCTGCATTGTCACTGCCTGTTTGCATGTCAGCCTCACCTGTGAACTCTGAGATCAGGGGTTGTGTTTCCTCTCTTTGACCTTCGCCCCCAGCTCAGGGCCTGACTTATATTCAGCAGGGGTTCAATAAATGAGGAAAGCAGCCTCAATAAACTAGAAGCACAGTAGGTGGCCATCTCCCGGGGATCAGCCTGAAATGGACTGCACATCCCCTAATTTTCTCCCGAGATCTGCTCCACCTGGCCCTCTCCTCTTTCGAGCATCCAAATCACCCCATTAGAGTAGTTGTTCTGGGCCAGGACCTTGCTTATGAAGATTTCCAGGAAAGAAAGGAAGACTCCCAAGCAGACAGTCACTGTAGCCAGCTCCGGGGGTAACCAAGGGTTGAGAGGGAAGGAGACACCGGGCATTTGGGATGTGGGGGGCAGGTGGGAGCTGGTGGTGCTGTGGAGGCTGAGCAGCAGTGGGAGACCCAGGGCTGGCCCTGGGCATTCTTCAACACCCGCTGTCCGCCCCCAGGTCGGGTTTTCAATGGTTCTGGCAAACCCATTGACAAGGGACCGACAGTCATGGCGGAGGATTTCCTGGATATCAATGGTGAGTGACCGGAGGCTCTGGATGGCTTTCAGGGTCCAGCCCTCAGCCACCTTCCCCATCCCCAGTCATCACTTCTGCCACCTTGCCCTGGGAAATCCTGCACCAAACACAAGCCAGGGCTCACCTCCAGGGCTGATCACGTGTGACATGAGAGCAGCAAAGGCCTCTCTGTCCCCAAGAGACACAGAGCCAGAAACACTGCTATCAGTACTCCATGTCCAGTTCCTGTAAAATGCCATCATCGTTGTGCAGGATTCCATGTGTGTCCCAAGACCACCACTCTCCTGCCTTCCAGTTCCCTGTCCCCACCCTTGAGAGCTGGCTTGGGTGGCTTGTGCAAGTAGACACAGCCCCTCCCAGGCTCTCAGCCATTCAAAGTGGGGCTGGGCTGTCCTGAGTCCTCCAACCCTGTCATATCAGTTTACCGAGGATGTGATGGAGGTCCATGGGAGTCCTTGGCTGGCTCAAGGGCACACAGCAAGTCAGAGGCAGAGCACAGGACACATATACACTCAAACAGGAGGTCTCTGAGCCACCTCAGATCATTCTGACCCTGCCTAGCACCTGCAAGTCGTGAGGAGGGCCCTGGCTCTGACTGCGAGGCCCTCAGCCTGCCCTCCCACCTGCCTGCCACTTCCAATGCACCAGGGCAGCGTGTCCAAGGGGGCATTGGACATGTGGCTACTTCAGTACAAATTCATAAATGCAATAAAATGTCATTTCAAAACCACATTTCATGTGCTCAATAGCCCCATGTGCCTAGGGCTATGTATTAGGCCGTGCAGTTAGAGCCCATTTCCATCAAGGCGGAGAATACTGTTCATAGTGTTGCTCAGGAGGCAGAGGAGGGTTGGGGCGGGCAGGGGAGGACTTGAACCCTTGAGCATAGGTCTATGGTTGCCATCTCCCAGGCCAGCCCATCAACCCCTACGACCGCATCTACCCTGAAGAGATGATCCAGACGGGCATCTCTCCCATCGATGTCATGAACAGCATTGCCCGTGGTCAGAAGATTCCCATCTTCTCAGCAGCTGGGCTCCCCCACAATGAGGTAAGGCCTGTGGGCACCTGCAGGCACTGCCAAGGGCAAGGGACAGAGCAGAGCCTGGCTGGTGGGTGAGGGGGGAGAGCTCCTCTGCTGAGTAGGCAAGGGTCGGCCAAGCTGGGGTCATCAGCATACAGATTGGCAGTTGTCCTCTGCCAACTCAGGGACTCAGGGCTGCACAGGACCTCCTCCTTGTCCCCAAGCAGATCTTCAAGCCTCTGCCCAAGTGAGTGGGGTACTCACCAGCTCATGAGAGAGCCCATGGGTAGCCCCAGTGTTGACAGTCCTGCTCAGGTGACAGCTCTACCCACTGGTCTTTGTCATGGGCTTTACTTCCTGCACAAATGAACCCCTCTCATGCCAGTCCCATGGCCATCTGAAGCCTCCCTGTGCAGGTTCTTGCCCCACTCCTGCCACCACAAGTGCAGAGCCCTGTTCCTCTCAGAGTAGCTGGGGTGACAAAGTTTCTTCCCCTGACCATCTCCCCACCTGACAACTCCTGGATGTGCCCCAGCTCACCCTCAAAGTGGCCTGGGTGATCAGAAGACATAAGCATCCCCGTTCTCCACCCTACACACACACACACACACACACACACACACACCCCCCAATCTGTGTGCTGACTCCACACAGTGAGGCCTAGGGCAAGTCTGTGCCCAGATAAACCCCAGCAGGTTGGGGGGAGGTGCAGGGGTTGTGAGGGCCTAGCTGCCCCAAACCCCTGCTGAGGCCCTTGCCCTTTGGAACTGCTATTCCACTTGCTGCCCTTGACAGGCACCTTCGGCCCTTTAGCAGCCACAGAACAGGGCAGTGTCCCCCGTGAGAAAAGCTGTAGGCCCTGGGGTGGCCCTTTCATCCCCGTGGGCCCCTCCCACTAAAGGCCCTGGCAGGAGAGCAGACTGGGAACAGCCCATCCTCTTCAACGGCTCTGGGTGTAGGGCTCTGACATCCCTCCTCCTAACCCCGTGCACCCCAGATTGCTGCCCAGATCTGCCGCCAGGCTGGGCTGGTGAAGAAATCCAAGGCCGTGCTGGATTATCACGACGACAACTTTGCCATTGTCTTTGCGGCCATGGGGGTAAGAGGGGCTGGCCAGGTGGGCAAGTTCTGGAAGCTGTGGGTGAGTGGCCTCGTCTCCCTAGGCCCCTAGGGAGTGTGACTGAAGGGATGCGGTGGCACCCCTTCATGACTAGAGCAGTGTGTCCCTCAAGACACCCCAAAGACCATGGAAGCTATAAGACGAGCCCAGGGTGGCCTGGAGGAAGGGAAACTAGAAAATTTGAGGAGACAAGACAGCTTTAGGAGGCAGATACAAAAGCCCAAGGTGTGGGGGGTGGTCAGGAAGTTAATGGGAAGCAGCTGGCCAAGGAAGGGGAGGAATGGGACTGAGCAGGGCTCAGCCTGGAGGAGCTGAATCTCTCTGGGCATCGAATGAGACCCTACCTGGGGCTGGGCAGCAAACCAGCACTGCCCTCTCAAGCTCCAAGGTCACCCCGGTGACCATGGCACCTTCATGCCCAGTCCATAGGCTTTGCTGAGAAGAGATAGGAGGGGCCTGGGCCCCTGTCCTCAGGCCACAGGGCCCCGCCTCCCGCCCTCCCTGTTGTGTGTCCAGGTGAACATGGAGACAGCCAGGTTCTTCAAGTCCGACTTTGAGCAGAATGGTAGCATGGGGAACGTCTGTCTGTTCCTGAACCTGGCCAACGACCCCACGTGAGTCCTCCCCTGGTGCCCATGCTGCCTTGTCCCCTGCAAAGACCCAGAGTATCGGGGCTCACAGACTTCCCAGAGCTGCAGCCATGGGCCAGGGCTGGGAGAACAACCCCTTGTTGTGCAGGTGGGGAAACTGAGGCTGGTAAGGGGTAGGAATAGCCCACAGAGAGACAGAGGGAGCCGGACCACCATCCCGCCTGCTGCCTGCAGTCCTGCTCTTCCCACAACCTGCGCTCGCTCAACCACTGTCCCAAGTCAGGGCTCCTCATCCTCAAGTCGCCTCCACAAAGTCACCACTAAAGAGATATTTCCCTAAAGCATTTGTTTAGAAAAACTGCTATTTTAAAGTTTAGAAAATGTGAGTTTAAATCTGGGGGTCAAGTGGATGGAAAAAAACAACTCTAATAAACTGTCCTGGGTGTGGAGTGTACTCCAAAAACTAAGTAACAGAATTCTGGAGGCCGCAATGACATCACCAAAGGAGAGACCCACAGGCATCTTGCCCAGGGACTCAGGAATGCTCAAAATGGGGCGGGGCAGCCAGGGCAGAACAGTCACGCTAAGTGTGCTCGGGAACCGTGAGAGGACCTGTAAGGAAAGAATCCTGGAGACAACAGAGTGACAGTGCTCTGGCTGACCCAAGGGCGGCTGCCCTGGGGAAAGCGGGAGCTGGAGCAGAAGCCCCGACCACCTCCCCCTGATATGCCAGAGTCTGTCACCTTCAGGCCACAGATTGGGCACTGTCATCCTCATCAGACACTCCTAGTCCTTCCTGTCCCACTCTCATCCAGTTCCCCCACGTCTGTTTCTTTCCTAAGGTGGACCACAGGGCCAGAGTGTGGGACCTGGTTGAGTGCCCACTCCCAGGAACCACAGCCCTGACCTGGGGGCTGGGAGCAGGGGCTCATCATAGCCACTCCTCTGCTGCTATGCACATTCCCAGCTTCCCAGTTCCCTTTCCACTCGATACTGGAGCTAAACAGAGCACAGGCACTCTAACCATTGACTGTCTCCAGGATCGAGAGGATTATCACCCCTCGCCTGGCACTGACAGCGGCTGAATTCCTCGCCTACCAGTGTGAGAAGCACGTGCTGGTCATACTGACTGACATGAGTTCCTACGCCGAGGCCTTGCGGGAGGTGAGGTGGCTGGTGAGGGGGTGTCAGGTCATCCCAGCCCCTGCACCCCAGAGCTCACCCAGGCCTGTCCCCAGTCCATTTCTCATAGTCACTGAGCCTCCCATTCACCATTCCTTGTCTCAGCCTCTCAACCTCCTTCTCACCCCAATGCCCATGTATGTTGCAGGTCTCAGCTGCCAGAGAGGAGGTGCCTGGGCGCCGGGGCTTCCCTGGATACATGTACACAGACCTGGCCACCATCTACGAGCGGGCAGGCCGAGTGCTGGGGCGGGGTGGATCCATTACTCAGATCCCCATCCTCACCATGCCCAATGACGGTGAGCCCCCTCACTGCCCACTGCTCTCCGCACCCCCTGCCCTCCCTTCCCACCCGGACGCTTAAAGGGCCCATGCTTCTTCGCATAGGTGTGCAGTAGCTCGGTTGCCCCCACCTACTCCTATCACCCCCATGATGGGAAAAGAACCCAGATGCCCTGAGTGAGTGGAGACCTGGGCCCCATCTACACTGACACCAGCGAATTTCCTCATAGATATCACTCACCCGATCCCAGACCTGACAGGCTTCATCACAGAAGGACAGATCTATGTGGACAGACAGCTCCATAACAGACAGGTACTGTCCCCTCCCCACCCACCATCTGCTCTCTCCACCACGCCCGTGCTTCATGTCTCGGTGCATTAGGAATGGCCAAGCAAGGCTAACCCCAAGCAGGAGATAACCCCCAGGAGGACTGTATGGTTCACAGACGGAGAAGACAGGTCTGGGTAGAGTCCAGCCTACCTGGCCACGGGGACCGGAGAGGATAATTCACCTCTCTGATCATAGGTTTCCTCTTCTCTAAAATGGGAATAAAAACACTTATCAGTTACATTTTGGAGGGTAAAAGAAGTTGGCATACAGAGCACATCTGGCGGATAGTAGATACTGAAGAAATATCACCTCTCTTCCCTTTCCAGTAACTTGCTCTGGTGGACAGGAAACCATGGGTAACTGACACAGTAGATGGCGGATCATGTGCCAATGGTTAGAAAATGTGCCTGTGCCCCCTGAGGTTAAAGGCAACCCCTGTGACTTGTTCCCCCTTTGCTTGGCAGGTTCTCTCTTTCTAGCTATTGAGCTTCAACATGGTTTTGTCCAGCAATCAAAGGTTTTGAAATAGTGCTGCTTTCATTAACTGACACCAGGTCATCTCCCCCCACACATGCAGACACCTACACACCCAGAGATGAATGAGGACCCCTGACAACCAGGGGGTGGGGGAACAAGCAGGGTGGGAAGGAAAGGAAAGCCTGGACCCTGCCTTCTGCCACACCTTCTGCTCCCCCAGATCTACCCCCCCATCAACGTGCTCCCTTCCCTGTCGCGACTGATGAAGTCGGCCATAGGCGAGGGGATGACAAGAAAGGACCACGGAGATGTCTCTAACCAGCTGGTGAGAGGGAGCGGGCCGGGGGGCTGGGGGGGGGGGTGGCTGCCGCTGGTTTCAGATGCTGGAGGTCTGAGACCTGTCTAGACCATGAGCTTTTCTCCTGGCAAAAATCCCTGCCCCCAAAGCGGTTCCCCCAGCGCAGCCGTAGGGGAGGCCCCGGGCTCGGGCGATAAGCCCGCGGCGACCACCCCCCCTCTGCCCCGCCGCAGTACGCCTGCTACGCCATCGGCAAGGACGTGCAGGCCATGAAGGCCGTGGTGGGGGAAGAGGCGCTCACTCCCGAGGACCTGCTCTACCTGGAATTCCTGCAGAAGTTCGAAAAGAATTTCATTAACCAGGGTGAGGCGCGGGGGGGGGGGGGGGGGGGCGTCCTGCGGTAACCCCCTTACCCCGAGGCCCACGCACGCGCGCGCACCTGACACTCGCGCTCTGTCCCCAGGCCCCTATGAGAACCGCTCGGTGTTCGAGTCGCTGGACCTGGGCTGGAAGCTGCTGCGCATCTTCCCCAAGGAGATGCTGAAGCGCATCCCGCAGAGCGTGGTCGATGAGTTCTACTCCCGCGAGGGGGCGCCGCCGGACACCGCGACGGACACTGCATTCTAGCCCCGCCCGCAGCCGCCCCGACGGCGCCTGGGGCCCCTGCCCTCCGGAGCCTGTCCGCGCGCCCCACCCCGCCCCCCGTGTTCCACACACCCCGGCCAGCCGCTTCTGCGCCCACCCTCAGCCCCCCTGGCTATGGGGGGCCGGCGTGATCCACCCCTCCCCCTGGCTCCTGGCGCTGGGAGAGAACAGATTGTCAAGCATGTATTCTAGGTCTCGTTCTGATAGGAGCTTTTGTATTTTTATTTTAAAAGCCCCCCAAGTGAGAAGTAATTGAGATGAAGAATTTATCTTATGTGAAAACAAGAGTAGCAAAACGTTGATAATTGTTAAAGCTGGAGATGGTGAGGTTCGTTAAACTATTCTCTCCACTTAAAAACAAAACAAACCAAAAAAACCCCCAGCCACATGGAAGATATTTAACTTTGCTAAGAAACATCTTGATAAATTTCTTGGGTGGAAGTTGAGCTCAGAGGTCATGTAAAGGACAATCTAGGCCACAGAAGATTTGTCTGACTGGCCAGCTCTGAGAGATGCCAGGAAGGAATTTGGTGTGTTCCAGACAGGAAGGGAGGGGAATTCCTGGAGAGAGAGCCTGAGGGACATGGGGAGGGGGTGAAAGGCTGAGGAGAAGCCCCAATTAAGAATGGCTGAAAGACACCCTAAAACCCAGGATACTGGATGTTGCTTTGAAAGCTGCCTGCCCCTCTGTAATGTCATCCTCCTGTCTCCTCTTCTTCATCTACAATGCAGTCATGAACACTTCCTAAGAGGCAGGGCGGGTTGGAGGGATGGAACTTCAGAAAAAAGGCTGAGTTCCATTTCTGGGTCAATGTGTTGTGGAACCAGCCAGAATTCTTGGATCAAGAACTGACATCAAAGGAGACCCTGAGAATAAAAGTCCCACCCCCATGACAATTCAGCCATTTGGGGAAAGCCTATAGATGTCTACAAGGCATAGGGTTGTTTTTATTTAATAACAATTTTATTGAGATATAATTTGCATGCCCTATAATTTACCTATTTATAATTGTATAATTCAACAACTTCTAGTATATTCACAGAGTTGTGCAACCATCACCACAATCAGTTTTAGAACATTTTCATTGCCTCATAAAGAAACCCTGCACTGCTAGCCATCGCCCCTCAAACCCTTCCCAGCCCTAGGCTTTGCCTATTCTGAACATTTCATATAAATGGAATCATACAATATGTGGTCTTTTGTGACTGGCTTCTTTCACTTAGCTTCTTTTCAAAGTTCAAGCACTATAGTACATATCAGTACTTCATTTTTTTTATTGCCAAATAATATTCCACAGCATGGATATACCACCTTTTGTTTATCCACTTATCAGTTTATGGGCATGTGGTTGTTTCCACACTCATGTACAAGTTTTTGTGTGGACATATGTTTTCATTTCTCTTGGGTATGTACTTAGGAGTGAAATGACTGGGTGTCAGATGGTGACTTTATGTGTAATGTTTTTGAGGGACTGCCTGGTTGCAAATCCACTTACAGAGTGGCTATCCCATTGTACATTCCCACCAGTAGTGAATGAGGGTTCCAATTTCTCCACACCCTGGACAACACCTATTATCTGTGTTTTTTATTTTAGCCATTCTAATGGGTGTGAAATATCTCAGTATGATTTTGATTTTGATTTCCCTTATGATTAATGTTGAGCTTCTTTTCATGTGCTTATTGGCCATTTGTAAATCTTCTTTGGATTAATGTCTATTCAGGTTCTTTGCCCATTTTTAATTAAGAAGGTGTGAGAACATAAATAGTTCAGTAACAACACTGATTCAAGCAACACTGTTGACTACTATATATTGTAAAAAGTTAAAAGGCAAACTGAGGAAAATATTGACAACAAAAATGCATAAAGGGTTACTATGTTAATAAGTTTTACAAATCAATAACACACACTAAGGCCCTCAATGAACAACGTGAATAAGCAGCTAACTCCCGGAAGAGAGAAAAAACCTGATAATCAATTGTTTAACCCTTGCTGGTAATCAAAGAGTCAAATTAGAACACCATAGCCACTTCCAAATTAGCGAACATTTATTTAAAATCATAATACCCAGTGCTGGTGATGGCTGGAATAGTTCCTTTTGTTTTTTAAAAATATATTTTTTTATTGATTTCAGAGAGAGAAAAGGAGAGATAGAAACATCAATGAGGAGTCATTGATCTGCCGCCTCCTGCACGCCCCCTGCTGGGGAGCCCCCGAAACCCGGGCGTGTGCCCTGAACCTCGATCTCCTGGGTCACAGGTCCTGGATCAGATAGGTCCACGCTGAACCACTGAGCCACACAGGCAGGGCGGAATAGTTCCTTTTAATTATAGCAAATTACTCAGCCAGCCTCCTCTCATCGCTTGCATCCCTTCCCTCCTTGTGAAGTAGGTACAATTATCCCCGTTTTGCTGATGCAGAAACTGAGATACAGAAGTCAAGTAACTTGCCCGAAGCAACTTGTCACACCCCTGATGTGTAGAACCTGCTTCACTGCAGGTGGATGTGTAAGTGAAAATAAAACCTTGCTGGAGGGCAATTTGGAAACATATCAACAGCTTAAAAAAATGTTCATTCCCTGTCACGGAGTAATTCTACTTACAGAAATCCGTGCCAGTGAGCTGCCCGCAGCACGTGTGAAACGGCAGCGCAGCCACCCGGCGCGGGGCCAGGGTTACGTCACGTGGGCTAGGGTTGCGTCACACTGCGCGTTTGTCGTAAGGAATGTCGATGGCAGTTAGCTCATAATATAACGCTAAGTGAAAAGAGGTACAAACTCTCTATACGATATGCAACATATCGTGACAGATGGTGATTTCTGATTGGTGGGATTGTGGGTTTTTTCTTTCTTCATTGTCTTTTTCCGTTTTTACAATGGGCACTTAATTACTTTTATAATCAGAAACAAAAGCTAAGGCCTTTCAGCGCGCTGTGCGTGTGTCTGAGGCTGTTTCCAGGATGAGTGGGCCGGGGCAAGTAGGGGGTCCGGGTAGGCAGGGGGCGGGGTCCTCGCAGGGGCTCGGTCCCTCCGCCGGCTCCTGGTGGCCCGGCTCCCGCGCCCAGCGCAGCATGAGCTCGCTGCACCCTCGGCTGGAGGACTGCGCGCTGGGGATTCAGCGGTGCCACTCGGTGACCGGGAGCTGGGAGAGGAGGGGCACGCAGGCCCCGCCCACAACGCCCGCCTCCTTGAAGCTGGCAGACAAAGTCTCCTGGAAGAAGTTCTTCTGGAGCAACTCCGAGTCCATGCTGCCCGGGTGAGCGGGGGCGTAGGTGGCGGGCTGCAGCCGGGCACGCGCTCAGCGCCTCCCTGGAGGGGCAGCGCCTGGAGCGGAGCCGGGGGGTGGGGGTGCTGAGAAGCCGGGAAAGTTGATCTGGGGCCCTGGCTGGCCTCCTGAAGGGGGTCGGGGACGCTCGGGGACTGCTGCTTCCCCGACTTGCTGGCCAGCCTCAGTAAACGTCTCGTGAGCAAGTGACAGCCTGGCCCACGTGGGACTGGCACCTGCCGCTGCTTCCTCCATCTCTCCTTCCTCCCTCCCCCACCCCCGCGCTGACTCCAGCGATAAGAGGAACCAGGGGGCGATTGGCAGCTATTCCGAGTGGTTCGCTGCCGCCTTGGGCAACCTGAAATGGTTGCGGTTCTGTCTGGATCCGGACCTTGAGGAAATCCCCACCGATAACAAGGTAAGGCCTCGGAGTGCAGGAGCAAGGATCGAGATCCTCCCCTCCCACCAAGAGCTCCTCACATAGTGCTCACCTGGCAGAGAGCATCCAGAGGAGCCCGCTTCTGGGAAGATGATCCTAATTCACCTCCCATTGTGGGAGGGCCAATGGGAGCATCAAGTAAATGAGCACATCATACCAAAGTGGGAAAGGAGTGAGTGACTCTGGAGGGGTGGGGGTGTGGAGGTCAGAGGGAAGAAGGGAAGGAGAACCCCAAGGAACTGCTGCCTAGGTTAGGTTTTGGACCCTGGGGTCCCCATCCTGCTCAGCCTCTTCCTGCCCTCCTCTGGCCACCACAGGGTTTCTCTGCCATCCACTTTGCAGCCCAAAGCTGCCAGCTAGAATGCCTGCAGGTCTTGGTAGAGGAGTACAAGTTTCCCGTGGACCTGCCCACCAACAATGGCCAGACACCACTGCACCTCGTCATCCACAAGGAAAACAAGAACATGGTCCTCCCCTGCATTCACTATCTTCTGGAGCACGGGGCGTCCCTCAACACGTGAGTCCAGCCCGCATCAGCAGAGTGGCTTGGAGGCTGGGAAGATAGGAACCCACCTCCGGCAGGCAGATCCATGCAGGACAGGCAGAGGGGCTGTGGGGTGAACTGGGTCCCACATAAAGCAGTTAGAGAGCCCACATGAAGAAATTGGGCTCTGGGAGAGGACAGAACTAATTTATGTCCCAGCTTTTCCACCTGCTAGCAAACATCAAGATCTCAGGCAAGTCACTGAACCCTAAGCCTCAGTGCTCTTCAGTACATCGGAATCCCTTGGGGAACTTCAAAAAGCCCAATGCCTGTGTCCCAATCCAGAGGTTGTAATTTAATTAGTTGGGGGTGTGGCCTGGGCTTTGCTAAGTCTTAAAAGATACACGTATGTTTCTAATTTGCCGCAAAGTTTGGGGACTGCTTACTGCTTCGGTGTCTTCAAATGAAATTTGGGAGGATGACAGTATCTATCACATGAGACTATTGTGATAATTCAGAAAATGCATGGAAAGTGCATGGATGGCACATAGGAGACTGCATTCACTCAATATTTATCTAGCATGTACTATGTGCTAAGCGCTGTGCCGGAGGTGAGGGATACAGCAGTGAACACACAGGAATGGTCCCTGCCCTCATGAAGCTGATATCCTCATAGTGCAGCAGATAGTAAATCAGCATAATAAGTAAATTAAGGACTAGAGTGTGGTATTTATGAAGGGAACAAATGGTGGTGGGGAGTAAAGGGGGTAGGGAGAGGATCTATTTTGGACGGGGCAGTCACCTCTAAAATGGTGACATTTAAAGTACCACCTGAAGATGGTGAGCCAGCCATGCAAAGAGCCAGAGAAAAGTGTCCCAGGCAGAGTGAACATCATGTGCAAAGGCCATGTGTTGGGAATGAGTGCTGCAAGGTCAGAGGATGAGGTGGAGGACGAGGCAGGGCCCAGGGCACACAGGCTTGTGGGCCATGGCCAGGCACGGGAAGGGGCAGGAGGGCTGGCTGATTTCAGAGGGTGAGTTTAGTGGTCTCAGCTTCAGCCCACCCAGCTCTCGTCCCAGAAGTTCTTCACTGTCCCATACCCCCATAACCAGAACAACTGCTCATTTAGTCCAAATCCTCCTTCTATAGCCGAGGACACTGAGGGACAGAGAAGGGACTTGCCAGTGTCACCCAGTGGGCTGGTGACAGAGCAGGCCTGGAAGCTGGTTTTCCAACCTACCTGATAGGTAGATGCCCTTTGTCCTTCCTTATTGCCTTCTTCCCCTTGGCGGGGCCTCCACAGTCAGACATGCAAGGGCTCCACACCGCTGCACCTGGCAGCCCGGGAGGGGCTGCTGAGCTGTGTGAAGGTCCTGGTGAAGAGTGGTGCCAATGTCCATGCCCAAGATGCCATGGGCTGCAAGCCCATCGACTATTGCAAAATATGGAACCGCCGCATCTGTGCTCGGTGAGGGTGGAAGAACCACCTCCAGCCTGCCACCCCTTCCCTCTCCCAGCCTTGCCCCTGGGGCCCTCACCCTAGGTGGAGCCTTTATGAGGAGGGTCTGGGAAGCCAGTGGCTAGGGGATAAGTCTGAAGAGTTGGCCCCTTCCCAGGATATTATTCCTTGGGCCTTTCCAGAGGCCTCACCCCTTTGGGTTTAGCACTGCCCTCCTGCCCTGGCTCCTTACCAGGAGGGTAGTGATCAGACCATCAGACACTTTCCTCTCTCACCTCACAGGAAGTAGTTAGCCAGAGGGGCCTTGGCAGTGGGATGGGTCATCTTGTTCATCTCGTCTCTGGCAGCCCCTCCCATGCCCACCCAGGCCCTCAGCAGCAGCCAGTCTTCCCAGGTTGAAGCCCAGTCACTGGGGGATGTCCTCACCTTGGCACCAGGTTCTTGAAGGATGCCATGTGGAAACGGGACAAGAAGGACTTTGCCTGTGAGATGGGGAAACTGAAGAGGCTCAAAGGACAGCTGGCCCTCATGGAGCAGGACCACCTGACTGAGTGTCAAGTAAGGGGCAGGGCTGCCGGAGCCCTGTACATCAGCTACTATCAAGGCATGTGAGCAGAGGCAGTGACTCACATGTGCGGTTAGAGTGGCTAGAAGCAGTCCCATCCAGAGAGAGCCTCCCTCTCCCCCTCCTCTGACTAAAATTCTACCCTTAGAAGCCACTCCTTTAGGTCAAAAGTCTTGTCTTGTGTCAGAAAGCAAAAGTAGCTTAAATTAGCAAGTATTTATGAAGCCCCTCCTAGTGCAGTGCCTCCTTTTGGTGAGGAAAATCTCTAATGAGACCCAGGTCCTGCCTTATTGGAAAGTACACTGGTTAAAAAGACCCATCTTCCAACAGACACTGAGCACACACCTCTGCTAGGCACCTGCTAGACCCTGCGGCTCCAAAGACCAATGAGAGATGGTCCTCTCACTCAGGGAGCTTAGAGTTTAGTATGGGAGGTAGATTATATTCCCACAGAAAAAGGGGTCCAGGTGGTGCCAGAGGGATAATGCTTAAGAGGAGTCTTTAAAGATGGGCAGCAGTTGGCCATATGAAGAAGCAGGGAAGGGCTGACCAGGCAGAAGGAACAGACAGCCCTGTGGGGAGACAGAAGCACATGGATTCGTGATGTATACCGAGAAGTGCAAATTCAGGACAGCCAGGGGGTCTGATGTGAGTTGGAGTTTGACAAGCTAGAGATTAGGCAGGGGCCCTGGTCAATGACAGACCTTGGCTGGGGAAGAAGAGAGTCACTAAAGGAGCTGAAGCAGGTATAATTACATAGGATGCAAGAATCAGAAAACCCAGAAAGAATATGCTGGGGATCGTAACTGGATCCAGAAGCAGGGAAGGCTTTGGGGCTGGCAAATCTAGGACTCTGGCTGTTCCAGCGGCACATCTCTCCAGTTTTCTCAGCCCTGCCCTCCTCTGTTGTCAGTGCTACCCAGTCTTCACAGTTGAGGAGGCAAAGCCCATCTGTTCCTGTGGCTGTAAACTTTCCCAGAAGCCCCTTGCAGGTTTCCCCTCATCTCTTATTGACCTCAGTTGGATCATTTGTCCATTCTTGTTCCAATCCCTAAAGCTAAAGTAAAGCCATGTGCTGACTGACCTAGGTCTGGGGAAAGGCTGATGGAATTATTATGAGAGGCTTAGCCTAATCAGAGCCTACCTCCAGAGCTGGGTCAATCTCCAAACCACCTGATGGCTTAGCACCAGTCTGGGAAGTGTGACACTGAGATAGGGGCAGGGAGGGGACAGTTCTGTGACATGTTGAAGGTTCAACTATAGTGGAGGCAAGAACAGGCAGCTAGACCAAATTATCACCACCCAGCCAGGAGGGTCAGCCAACTGTATCCCCTTACATGACTGCTCGAGACCAGCCCCTTCTAAGAAACCTGCCCAGATTAGCTCCACCCAGCTCCAGGCCTTCCAAACCTTTCTGCTTTCTCCTTCCAGGGTCAAGGATACAGCTTGCACTTCTCATGGGCCTTTCCCTCCCATCAAACCAGAGATTCTCTTAGGACAGGACATGTCTCCACTATCAAAATGGGTTGCTCCCTTCAGACTCAAGGTTTTCTGTAGGGCAGAGATTGTGTCTTCCCTCTCAAGTTGAAGACCTCACCTAGGGTGGAGGCTGGGTCTCCATCAGACTGGAGGTCTCCTATGAGAGAGACTCTGTCTGCCCCATCAGTCCAGGGCTCCCTTCAGGCAATAGTTGTTTCCCCATCAGAACAAGGGCTGCCATAAGGCAGGGGATTCTCCCATCAGACTCAGGGCTCCCTGGGTGGGACAGTGTCCGACCAATCACACCTGAGGTTTTCAAGGGCTATAGCCACAGGGTCTCCTTCCACAGAAGCACAGAGGGAGCAGCCCTCCTCAACTGCCTTGTGCTCTCTGACACTGCAGAAAGAACACCAAATGCTGAAAGAGGCTGATTTCAAGAAGTGGCTCCATCACAAGCTACTGCCCCGAGGCCAATCTCTGATCCACAACACTAAGCAAGAGTCCCGAGCCCCACCCTGGGCCATCTCCCTCTCCAAGATCCCCAAGCCTCCCAAGAGCTTCCACCCCTTCCCACTGGTGCACCTGCAACAGACACCACAGCCCGTGCCGCAGCCCTTGGGGGCATTCACACCCATCTACGAGCAGCACAGAGTCAGGCAGCCCAAGTCGTGGAATCCTAACAACAACCCGGCCAGATCCCCCACCACCCAGATCAGCTACCCGCAGGGCATCCGCCTGGGTGTGCATCCAGACCCCAGCTCCGAGCATGACTTCTGCAGATTCCTCAAGATCAGGTCTGATGGGCATGGTGGTGCGCAGTTGCGCACGGTGACTGGCAACCAGGTGGCACCTGTGCCTCGGCTGCCTTTGGAGGTGATAGTCCGGGAGCTGTACCCTCAGGTGCGGCCGTGCAGGATGAAGGTGCCCCAGGGCCTCCACTCTGTCAGCATAAGGGACATAGATCGGAAGAGGTACTTGGGCGACAACACCTTCTGGACAGACACTCTAGCCATGAGCCTGCGTGAGACATTTGACGAAGCCTTCCTGGCAGCAGTGCGAGCTCATCAAGGGCTCCCCATTCTGCCCTCCCCCCAACCCCCCCCATAAACTTATTTTTGTAGCCTCTCGACCTGAGGCAGGCCAATGAAGGCCGAGGTATGGCCATTCATGCTGCGGACAGGGAAGAAGGGGAGGAGTGCCCACAGGATTCCCATTCCCAAGATCAAGGGTCAGAGCCCCTGCCCCTCAACAAAAGCCCAGATCCCAGGTCTCCCTTCTCTCTAAAAAGAAATCTCTTGGACACCCCCCAAGAGATTCAAATTAGGACAGCAGCCCAAAGCTCAGAGTGGCAGTCTCTATCCTAGGCCTTAGCATTGTAAAAGTAACACTCTGGTGTCCCCTTTGCTCCCCCTCCCCCTAAACAGCCCATCAGGGACAGGCTTTCAGGGTGAGGCAGCACTGGCAAATCTGCCTCCTGTTCAGATTAAGTCCTATTGCAGGCTCCGGGCCTCATGCTTCACCTCCACATTCAGAGTAGGGTGGGAGACAGCCAATGTGTCACCCTGCCATGGGCTTCCCTGCCACTGTGGTTTCTGCAGGTCAGGGGGGCACAGGTGGCATATCTAGGGGGAGGAAGGAAGGACCTATGGCTTTAGTTTGAGACTATGAAAGCATCTGGACTTCCTCCAGGAAGCTAGCCTGCATCCCTTGCTATCCGCTGTACACATCACTACAAATCATTCAGTAAACAAACATTTATTGAGTGCTTTCTATGTGCCACGCACCAAGCCAGGTGCTGTTGATACAAAAATTGAAGGACAGTCCTTGCCCTCAAGGAGCTTACAGTCTAGTGAGGAGACAGACGAGCACGCAGGCGAGTAAGCCCAGAGTGATCAGTGTGGTATGCTGGGGGGGCGGGGGGGGGGAGGAGAGGGGACAGTCAAAGCTCCTTGGATGAAGTAAAATCTTGAGAACTAACAGAGAAGATGCCCGGGTGAAAAGAAAGGGGACTCAACATGGCATCTTGATACATGAGGCCAGGACCCAGAGTGCTAGTGATAAGGCCAGAGAGGCGAGCAGGAAGCAGGATACAAGTCTCAGCCACGCTAAGGGCCTGGATTTTGTCCTGAAGGAAGAGGGGAGCCATGGAAAGTTGTAGGCCAGGAAGTGACTTGCTATGCATTTTAGAAAGACAACTCTGGCTGTGTGACAGAGAAACAGGAGGAGGCTGTCACAATAATCCAGGTGACAGCTGATGACAGTGGGAGTGGCTCTACTCTAACCAAGAGATGTTAAGAAGGCAAACTTGACAATTTTCAGAGATTGGATGTGGGGGGTAAAAAGTAAGCAGGGATAGAAAGCAGGTTTCTGGTCTGGCTCCTGAGTGATATTGGGGCCACAGCAGGTACCCGAAAGAGACAGGTTTGCAGGGGACAGCAGATGCCATCTGGGCTACGAAAGTTGTTTGTGCACTCAAAGGCAGCAGAACCGCAGTTCAGAAGCCCAGGAGGGATGTGGGGGCTGGAGGTCAACTATCACTTCCTTGGCAAAGAGTCAAAGCCATAAGCATGGAAGGGCTCCCCGGGAGCCCACAACAGGACCCTGAGAAACCCCACTGTGCATGGGGCGAGTGGAGAAGCCTGCAGAGGACACCAGAAGGAGAAGCCACAGAGGTAGGAAGAGAAACGGCCGCAGAAGTGCAATTCAAGAAGCTGGGGGTGATCAGCCCTGTCAGATGCAGAGACCCAGTAAGATATGAAAAGGGTTCAGTGGGTTTAGCACAAAAAGTCCACTGGCAACCCCCGAGAGCACTGGCAATGGAGTAAATGGAGGGGTGAAGCCACATCATCAGGGTGAGGAACAAAGAAGTGGACAGCAAGGAAGGGCAGGGCCCAGCAGTGAGGATGATGTCGGTCCCCAGTGTCCTCTACCTCGTCCCCCCTTGTCTGCATAGGATGAAAGGGCCTTGCCATCTCATTCCCATTGAGAGATGATAATGTGCTGCTGCTCCCAGGGAGAGGAAGGCTGGTGCTGCTGAGAACAGGAAATGCTAAAGCCAAGGAAATGAAGGGCTACACTGGGACTTGAGGCAGGACGTGGAACAAAAATTTTCAAGCACGGGTCTTCCCAGGAGCTTAAAGATACTACATGTGTGCAGTCCATCTCTGCACCTGCTACCCTCTCTCTGAGGTATAAGACATGGCCAGTAACGGCTCTCACAGGGACTTCATTCTTGTATGTACTGCTGAGTATCTGCAAGGCACTGTAGTTGGAGTGCAAGGTTAACAAATGCTGGTCTGTGCCTGGGACCTGGCCTGCCTGTCTTAGAAGCCTGAGGTCATCTCCCCAGGAGCGGAGCACACAGCAAAGAGGGCCAGCCTGTGTACTCTTAGAGTGACAGATGGCTTCTCTCACCAGTCCCATTTCTTTAAAAACAGGCTGCAGCCCAGATTGCTGGAAGCCAAGTTTACTTTGTTTCTCCTTGAGCCTGACAAAGAATTCTGCCAGAAACCACTCCTTTTTCTCCAGGGGAAGACTTATAAATAGGATATTGTAGATGCTGCTCTGAAAATCTAACCCAGTCCCAAACTGTCCCTTCTCCGCCCCTGGCTTGACAGTCATGAAGCCTTGGGGAAAGGAGAGAGAAGAAAAGGGGGGGTATAAGAAAGGCTGCCTCCACCTGCCACGCCCCATCCCCTGACCAGGCTCAGCTAGCTCATCTCTGCCCCCTTCCCACTAAGGGCCATAAGAGCAGTCCCTTCAGAAAGGTAAGACCCAATCCCAGAAAAGAAACCCCTGGAGCAGAAAAGCCCATCCAGTCCAGGGCAGAAGGTCAGCAGGAAGAAAGGAAGATGAACTTTCAGGGTATTAAGGCAACAGTGCCACCTAGAATCTTTATTCAAACAGGAATCAGACTTGGACAGAAATCACAGTTCAACAGCAAAAACTATTTCTCTGGGAATTGCCAAGCCATGGCCCCGCCCCATGGCCATCTGCCCAAAGAACTTATCACTTTCTGCTCTCCAGCTTCATGGCCCCTGCCCTGCCTGCCCTGCCTGAGCCAGAACCTCCTGACCCAGCATGGAAGGGGTGGGGAGGGCCACAGGGAGCTCAGCTTCTACACAACCAGGTGGACCACGGCCTCTAGCTAAGAAGGCTCTGCTCCCTCCCTGGTGCCTCTGAGGTCATGACCTCTAGCAGTGTCAGATCCGAGCCAAGCTGAGCATCCTGAGGAATGTGGGGATGGGGGCTTCAGGGGGAGTTGCAGGAAGTCAGGCCAGGGCTGGGGGAAGGTACCTTCCAGGCTCACAGCCCCTACCTAGTACAGAGGCCCAGGGGCCTGACACTCCAGATCTTGCCCCCACATCCCCTCCCCAAGGGGGTCAGTACATCTTCTGACGACTGGGTAGAATGGCCTCTTTGATGAAGGAGAAGACAACCAGGATCCCTAAGCGTTTGCCCCGCTTGCCTTTGGTGAAGTAATTGGAGACCACGTCATCTGTGGAGACACAGGCAAGAAGATGAGTGTGTGTGTGTCTGAAAGTGAGCACAGCTCTCCCCACCTGAAACCCAAGTGTGTCCATCACAGGGCTGGGCTCTGGCTCCCCCAGCCGGCTCAGGCCTTGCTGGCGTCCTCCCACCGTGACCCCTCACAAACCCCTTCTCACCTCCTGGCTGCATGGTGGAGGGCAGGACGTTCTCCCCAGCCGACAGTGACACAAAGAATGCAAACGGGATTATCCACAGACAGAAAGTGAAATAGGCCAGGACCTAGCAACAAGAGACACTAAGAAGAGGGTGCCCCTGGAGGTGCCAAGGGTGGGCTGGGCATGGTCATCCTGTATCTTAGAGAGGTGGTCAAGAGTGCACAGAAGCCCCACACCTGATCTCTGAAGGGGGCCAGGGCCTGGGAAGCAGAGACAGGACATCCTCAGACATGGAGATAGTACAGTGGGGAATGGTGGAGGCTGGAAGTGACTGAGTGTGGCCACAATCCCCAAGTCTTGGTCGCTAGGAAAAGGAACTCCTCTAAACTGAAGGAGATGGAGGGCAAAAGCATGACTGACCCACACTCCCCAGAGAAGTGGCCTTGTCCTTCCCCAGGGGCAGACTGGAGTGGCAGGGTGTGAAGGAATGCTGAGAGGAGAAGGCCTTGGCAGGGCACTGGGAGGAGCGGGGGTTTGGGGCTGCAGCTCACAGCAGCCCTGTGAAGTCTGCATCAGACAAGGCTGTCCCACTGACCCTGACTTCAGGGTGTTAGGCCAGGACCCTTGGAGACCCAAAGGACTCACTAGGGAAGGCAGTGTCTGCCCCATCTCAGCCGAAAGGGTCCCGGCTCCTCACCCACACTGCTTTCTAAAATCATCTGTACTAAGTTTTTAAAAATGTGTTATCCCTCAATGGACTCAGTTTCAAATCCTAGCTAGGTTCACAGAGAAAATCATGCAAGTTCCCTTTATCCTCTGTTCCTGTTAGTAGTTTCATGTACTAAACACTTCTTACCTCTGAGAAAGGATAATATTCCTCCGCAAAAAACTGAAATGCTAGGTAATGATTCACCACCACTAGTCCTGTCGAGGGAATGAAGAGTCAGTTAGTCTGGGGGGAACAACATAAAAGCTGAACTTTCAACCTTCAAAAGGTTCCTGGGAGTTGGGATCCCTGAGTTTTAGTCCTAACTTTACACCTGACTCAGAGTATGGGCTAAGTACACCACCCTCCAGGTCTCAGTTTCCCATCTGTTAAAATGGGTGAGTTAGGCCCCAACTTCCCACTGCAGAGGGCATTTATGAGTAAAATTAGAAGGCAGGTAAAGCCCTTGGAATGTTATAAAAAAGAGACTTCAGTGTTACATCCTCTGAAGCACCACGACAATTAGCCTGGTTTTTAGCGGATGTGAGTCCTGAAGAGAGCTCTCCCATAGGTAGTGGATGGATGAAGTCATGGGTGTGCAGGTCACATACTCCCAAGAAATTCCACTCCAACCTGGGCAGCAGGGAGGGCGCCACAAATAAAGAGCACTCCACAAGTATAAAAGGGCACAGTTTGCTAGACACTTTGGGGGTGCATCTTAGGGTTCCTCAAAATTCTGGGGGAGAGGATCTTTCCTTATCCTGCTCTAGGGTAATGCCCACTGGTCTGAACTAATATGCTCTGGACCCCACACACCTCCTTAATGTGCAGGCAAATTTATGGGAGAGAATGAACGAGCAGATCCTGGGGACAGGCTGCTCAGAGACAGGCACTCCCGCCTGTCCTGACGGTGAGGTCAAGGGCAGGCACCAGAACAAAGCATCCCGCGTGAACACCTATCACACACACCTCTCAGCCAACTGCCATGTCTCTTTTCTCCTCTTGCCTCTCCCTTCTAGGGCAGAGACCACAGCTCCACCATGCTGAAGCACACTCTAGCACTAGGAGATACTGCAAGATAGGATGGTGCCTTATGGCTACAAAATCTTTCGGAAAAACTCAGGCATCTGAAGAGCAAGTCAGGGGAGCCTGCTGCTGGCGGTGGGGGTGGGGGTGGATGGAGGGGCCTCTTCCCTGAAAAGATGCAAAAGGGGCCTAGTTTCCAGGGAAGGACTCCCCAACCAGAGAGGAGACCAGGTCTAGCTTTAACACTACACCCTCCTTGTGGATAATAATCTTCTTCCCAGGTTCTCCCACAGAAATAGAAAAGTAGCTCTATAAAATCCCCAATCTGATATCCTGACCAAAGGTTAGGATGACCAGTGATAATTAATGGGAGAAAATGCAATCCTGGTAATCAAATACTTTCCAGAATCTTTTTTGTGAATGTCTGCAAATATCTCTAAGTACCTACTTGTGCCAACTCAGTCTCCTAAACATAATTTTCGAACAAATGGAGAGACGAAGGCCCAGAGAGGGGAAATGTCTCCCTAGGGTCAGAGTGGTGGCAGGGCAAAGGAAGGAAGGCCAGGGTCCTCCAAACACATTCATCAACCTCAAGGCAGCTGTCTACAGAGGGCCCTCAGCCCCATGAAACTCCAATCTTAATCTTGACACTGGGCCACAGGATTGGAGGGGAGCTGCCTGCCTGCCTGCCTGCCTGCCAGAGAAGGGCTTTGGGCTTTTCCTGGACAAGTGGTTTCTTAGGGCCTCTTACTACTCAGCCAGCCCACCTCTTCTCTCTCCCCAAAACTTCTTCATACTTACCTCCCTCAGAAAGCCCTCCCTGAGTACCCCACTCTCACCAAATTTTAGTCACTGAGCCAAGGTGGGCTCTAGGTTCCTCACATGTGAGAAGCCTGTCCTCCCAATCAGCCTGGCCTCCTGAAGGACCTCAGTGGTTTGCCTCTTTTCTCTATAACCCCTTCAGTCCATGGACTGAGCTGGGCACATCCAACCACCTCAGCTGCCTCCTCAATTCTGCCCCCTCTCACCGCAAGACAGGATGAAGTTAGGCGAGGTCAGCATGATGAAGGGGAAGGTCTGGAGGAGGCCAAAGTAGACGAGGTTGGTGAAGAGGCCCACGCCAATCATGCAGGTGGGGAAGCGCTCAAAAACGTAGAGGCCAATCAGCACAGCTGTGGAGAACTGAAACAACCAGAAGCACACAGTGCAGAGAGCCTCTTCCAGGCAGTCTTCCAGGACTCATTAACCCCCGGCCCACTTGGGGAAACACTAGGTTCACGCTTCAGTCTCGCCTCATTTCAGTCACATATCTGATCTCCCCAACTGGCCTCTTGGCTCCCAAAAGGTAGCATCTTTAAATGCCATTCTCAAATTATCTGACAGCAACCCATAGTAAGAAAATGTTCACAGTGACCCCAACACACGCATACACATATATGATCAAAGTTCAAATTTCAATTCTAGTCTTTTCTATTCCATTTTTTTATACTAATCATGACCTAATGAACTGATAATACAACCCAATAATGAATCATACCTGAAGTTTGAAAACACTGTTCCAAGGACTTAGTTTTCAGTGCTCAACAAATGACAACTGGTTAAATGGAGGTCAATTTCTTGTACCAACACCCATGAGCTGGACCTCTAAACCCAGAGCTGAGAGCCACCACTTGTCTCCATCACTAACTCCCTACTTCAGGTCAAGCCCAGAGTAGAAGTGGCTGCTGACACATGGTGACCTGAGAGGAACTGGACTCATGTCCACATGCTCCTACCCATATCCCCAGCCTTTCCTGCAGCTGGCAGAAATCCATCCACCAACGGCCACTCCTGGGGCTTTGACATCAATGGCAAGGATTGTGTCTTCAGAAAGAGAAGCCTTCCATGAGACCTAGGGAGGGCAGGGCCTGGGACGAGTCACTTGATCCAGTGAAAAAGAGGGCAATGAGCAAGTACTCAAAACTGTCCTTAAGATTCCTCTAACTTCTAAATGCTGTGAGCAGAGCAAGGGGCTAAAGACAGTGGAAGACAGCCAAGCAAAGGCAAAGCCACGGTCCTGTCAACAGAGAATGTGCACTCAGCTGTTACCTTAAGGAACTGAGAATGGGGTCTGCAGTGAAGCAATGCCATTTAGGGAAGGAGGCAAAGACCTGGGCCCAGGAGAGCAGACCCAGAGAACAAAGTACAGGGCAGGGAGGCAGGGGTGGCACCCTTGGGGAAACAGCAGCGACAGAGGTCTCATCATCCATGCCACACTTTCCCCACTTGTTCCTTTTGAGGCGGGGCAAAAGAGGGAGGGCAAACCTTTCGGGAAGTGCCCACTTACCCAGATCATGTATTTTATGATTCTGCTGGTGGCCACTGTATATTCTTCTATCAGTTCTGCCAGGTAATAGAGTCCAGCCGCTGGGGGGACAGGACAAAGAACAAACAGAAAGAACATTAGCCAGGGTCACTCCCACAATCATGGTCATTCCTTTCTCTGCAGCTGGGTTCCCATTACCCCTCACAGACTCCAGAAGGCAAGGGACAAACCAAACAACCCATGTGTTGCCCTCCAAAGTCTGAAGAAGTAAAACTTAATCAGGGCAACCTAGGAGAGATTTCATAAAAGTGGAAACCTGTACCTGACCCTCAGCATTCTGCTAACCTCTGACCCTGTAAAGGGGAGTTTCATTCGCTTATTCAATAAATAAGGACCCATGTTGGGTCCTTAATATGGGCCAGTTGCTGGACTGAGTGCTGAGAATACAGTCAAGACAGATAAGGTCCCTTCTCTGACCCAGTTAGGGGTGGGCATGGGGGGTAAGGGAGGAGGAGGAAGGGGAATCAGACGATTCCAGTGTGACAAGTGCTATTTCAGGGAAAGGAGGGGTACAGCTGAACCATCAAACCCCACACGGAGGACTTCCCGGAGGAGGTGAGATCGCAACAGATCCACAGTAGCACTAGCCAGAAGAGGGAAGTGTGTCAGAGTTAGAAGTTCGAAGGGCCCCCAGGCAAAAGGGCGGCGGTAGTAACGGGGGGGGGGGGGGGGGAGCAGGGCGCGGTTGGCCCCCCAGGGTGGGCGCTGCCGCGGTAGGCGGTGCGCAGGTGCCGGGCACTTGAGAGCCACTCCCAGGCACTTCTGGGGCGGACTTTGTGACACCTGGAAGGACCCGCGATCAGGCTGGGCTGCTGGGGTCAGCAGGAGGGGCAAGACCAGGTGGGCCAGGAGGGGGGATGCGAAGGTCAGGAGCACCGGGCAGGGGTCTCTGGGTCGCTCCGGCGCCCTAGTGGTGCGACCCCCAGCACAGATGCCGCGGTGGGAGGGAGCCCGCGCGGGCTGGGGTCGCGCACTCTCACCGACTGCCAGCGTGATGAAGGACACCTGGATGAAGAGCGACAGCCAGCTCAGCAAGTACATGAACCACATGGCGCCCCCGCCCCGCCCGGCCCCCGACCGCCGGGGGGGGCCTGCGCGCTCCGGATCGGACCGTACGGAGCCGCCGCCACCGCTGCGGAGTCCCCGCCCCTCGGACGGCGGGACCGCCGTGCGCCGCGGCCGAGAGGAGCCGGGCCCGAGAACCGCCCTGGCCGGGTCTAGACTAGCGCCTCCCGCCGGCGCGGAGGGCCAACCGCCGCTGCCTCGTGAGGCGAACGCTGGTAGATGGCCAGGCTCCGATGGCAACACCGAGGGGAAGGTTCGCGATGCAGCTGGCGCAGGCAGCACTGTCCAGAGCGGCGAAGGTGCGGCTCCGGTACAGCGGCTCGGAAGGCAACCTCCGGACCCACCCCGTGCACTCCCGCGCCAGCCTGGAGAGGTGCAGGACTGGGGAGGGCCCCCGGACCCGCCTCCAGCAACATGGGCCAGAAGCCTCCAGGTTTTTACAGGACTTTCTCTTGGCCTGCAGGTAACAGGGACGGAACTGTTGAGCGCCTCACGTGTACCAGGCACTGTGCTAAAGGCAGGCAGTATGTACGTGACGGATATTGATTCGTGATGTAGATCATGTCATGGATGGGCAAGCTGGGGCCAAGGAAGGTTACCTTGGCTCAGGTTATACATCTGGGAAGCGGCGCAGGAAGGAGTCGGGGCGCTTTGATCAGTCCGCCTCAAGCCTAACTCTCCCTCTGGCTGAGTTCCTTTGGGGTACAGCCTGCACCTGTGTAGCACCTACAACTCGCCCAATACAGCGCCCGCAAGGCGCCCACTAGGCGCGGAACGCATTTACTACACCCCTGGGAGAGTTGTGAAGCCGCACAAGGAGTCAGAACGTCCTTGTCAAGAAGTCCCCCCTCTAGTGGCCGAGACAGGCTTGCAAAAATAGAGTGTGTGTAACGGGAGTCTGGTATGCTTCTCATCTCAGAATATTTTTCATGCATAAAATAAATACATATTCCTCAAAAAACTAAACACAGAATTACCAGCAATTCCCCTCCTGGGTATATATCAACAAGTATTGAAAGCAGGGACTCGAGGTGTTTGTACACCAATGTTCGTAACAGCATTATTTACAGTAGTCAAAAAGTAGAAACAACTCAAACGTCCACCAACAGATGAATGGATGAGCAAAATGTGGTGAGTAAATCTAATGAAATATTATTCAGCCTTAAAAAGACATGCAATTCTGACACCTGATACAACATGGATGAACCTTGAAGACATTTTACTAAGTGAAATAAGCCAGACACAAAAGGACAAATAGTATACGATTCCACTCATTTGAGGCATCTAGAGTAATCAAATTCATAGAGACAGGAGGTAAAATGGTGGTTGGGTGGGGGAGAGGGCTATGAGGAATTAGTGTTCAATGGGAAGATGAGAAGTTCTGGAGGTGGGTGGTGGTGATGGTTGCACAACAGTGTGAATGCACTCAGTGTCACTAAACTGTACGCTTAAAATGTTAAAATGGCAATTTTATGTATAGTTTACCATGATTTTAAAAATACATAAGACAAGCCCTGGCCGGGTGGCTCAATTGGTTAGAGAGTCATTCTGATTCACCAGGGTTGCAGGTTCCATCTCTGATCTCCAGTTGGGGCACATACGAGGATCAACCAATGAATGCATAATCTCTCTCTCTCTCTCTCTCTCTCTCCCTCTCTCTCCCCCTTCCTCTCTCTCAAAAATCAATGATTTTTTTTAAAAAATACATAAGACAAAAATTATATTGAAATACAGATATTAAAATATTTCCAAAACTAAATGTGTGATGTCATAATATATGTGCTTCTTTATTAATGCATCATATAAACCAGATCTAATGGAAAATCTAATAAGTATCTACCTGTGGTATAATAAGAAATGTATATAATTTGGTTTCTGCCCCTAGTTCCTGACACAGAGCTCCTAAAACCCTTGTAATTTTCTCAGTGATGGAAGTGTTAGGAGTGTCTCATGCAGTCCTCCTTAAAACCCCTGGAATTTTCTGGGTGACAGGAGCATCTTTTGTTCTAATGAAGTGACTCTTAGTGGGCTCCTGGATAACATCAAGATGGGGTCTGGTCACTGGAAAGACCAAGCCATGATTAGAAGCTTGGAATTTTCCATCTCACCCCCATCCTCCAGGGAGGGACAAGGGACTGGAGACTGAGTTAATAACCAGTCATGCCTACATGATGTAGCCTCCATATAAATCCCTAAACTATGAGGTTCAGAGACCTTGGTTGGTGAATGCATATATGTACTGAAAGGGTGGCACACCCCAACTCCATGGGAACAGAAGCTTCTGTGCTCAAGACCCTCCTATACCTCACCCTATGTGTCTCTTTACCTGGCTGTTCAACTTTACTCTTTATCATGTCCTTTAATAAACTGGTAAATGTGAGTAAGTGTTTCTGAGTTTTGTGAGCCATTCTAGCAAATTATTGAGCCCTGGGGGGGGGGGGGGGACACACCTCTGATTTGTAGCCAAGTCAGACAGAAGCATAGGTACCCCAGGGACCCATGACTGTGACTGGCATTTGGGGTGAAGGCAGTCTTGTGGGACTGAGCCTTTAAACTTGTGGAGTCTGATGCTAATCCCCAGGTAGTTATTGTCAGAAATGAATATAATTACAGGACTCCTAGTTGGTGTCAAGAGAGTTGGAAAACTGGTTGATATGGAAGGAAAATGCACACATTTGGTGTAAGAAGTCTTGTGAGTAAAGAAACAGTTTTCCTTTACTACCACAATGACAAAGTAGGGATGAGAGTAAATATTTCAAAATATCTTCTATCATATAAGATGAGAGAGCCATAGATACTGCCAACTACTGTGAATTTATTGCCTGTATTCATAATGGAAGGAAATGTTGAACTTCACTTAGAGGTTAGTGCAGATAAAGATGGAAGATTTTTCCCATCAGGGTCATTCAATTTGTCTCCCTGAATTCTCTCTCTGCTGACTTCTAAGGGGTCCCAAGGCCCTGGTTAAGAGTCCCTGAGGAATATGTATAAGGAGCAGTAGCACCTTGTGTGCTCATTTACAAGAATCTTCATTATAGCACCAGGACAGGCTGAAAACAATCTAAATGCCCATTCATGGGAAACTGGATAAGTACATTTGGGTACATTATATAGCAGAGCCATAAAAACAATTGAGAATGTTCTTTATGTACCCAAATAGGAGGATCCCCTTTTGAGAAAGGCAAATGCATGGGGGGAAAGCAGCTACATAAGTATTACTTTATATAGAATATCTCTGGAAGGATCCATTAGAAAAGGGTGAGTTTGCTTGCTTCCTAGGAAGAGAAAGTGGTGTTCCAGTGTAAGAGAGAGCATTTCCACTGTATTTCTTTTTATATCCATAAAACATTGAACTATGGAAATATATGTGAATGTATTACCTATTTATAAGTTAAGTTTAAAAGGAAAAGTTTTGGGCCCTGGCCGGGTAGCTCAGTTGGTTAGAGCATCATCCCGATACACCAAGGTTTCAGGGTTGATCCCTGGTCAGGACACATACAAGAATCAACCAACGAATGCATAACTAAATGGAAAAACAAAACTTTCCTCTTTCCCTCTCCTTCTCTCTCTCTCTCTCATACACACACACACACACAAATCAATTTAAAAAATTAAAAGTTTTATGGTATGCTGGACCAGCTAGGGTGCCTCAAATTTCCTGCTGTTACTTAGACCCTTTGTGAGAAAAGCACGGTGTGGTGCCTTACAGATAAATTGGCTAACCTTGGATCACATGACCTGGTGATCATCCCCTGTTTGGCTCCAAGCGCACACAAACACACATTACACACAGTTGGAAACAGGGTCCACATCAGCATCTGGACCTCTGCTGACCCTGCCTGGCCTGGCTACAGACAATGGTTGTTGCACGAGACACCATGAAGTCAGAGACAGGCAGACACAGGCCTGGAGACCCAGGCCCCTCTTCTCTCCTCCCCTGTGTAGCACTTTCCCTGCCAGCTCCCCAGCCCCAAAAGAAGCAGTGTTGGGGTAGGAAGATTTAAGGACATGTTACCTCACCCCACTCCACCTCTAACACATACACTGTTACCACATGGTGTCCCCTCTTTAAGGTGTCCACATCCTAGGGGGCATTTTTCCTGTGACAATCCATGTAGTCAGCAGGCTAGTTTGGCATCCTACCTCTCAGGTCTTGGTTCTGCAGCAAATTAGCAGAGCAAAGTTCTAGTAGGAAACCACAGTGAAAACAACGACCACTGCTATGTCCACATAATCTATTTGTCCTTGTGATCTAGGCCTCCCAGCCCTGATTCTCTGCTATGCCTCTGCTCCCCACCCAAGCTGCTGCCCTGGTGTTCCTGGCTCCGCTCCCCCATCCTTGTCACATGCCTGGGGCCCCAACTCAGGTGGCTGAGTTAAAGAGCTTTCTAGTGACAAGTCCTCAAAGGGCTCTGTTAATTGCCTCAGCATTGTTGTTATCGAAGCTGCTAAGCTTGAGGGGGTAGAGGTGAGGAGAGGGGGTGAGGCTGGGGACCAAGAAGAAAGAAGGAGGTGGGGGAAGGGAAGCAGTCTGGGACTTTGCACACATCACATGAAACCCTTGCAAAGCTAGTGCCCCCTCCCTCCCTCTCTCTTTCTCAATCTCTCTCTCTCTCACTCTCTCTCTCTTTCACACACACACACACACACACACTCCCCCCCCAAGTCCTCTCCTGTAGCCAGCCATTCCTCATATGGAAGACTGTCACATCCCTTTGCCCGTCTCCTCCTGCTTTTGCAAACTTCCTTGGACAGCCTGCCCATCGCTTCTTCCCTGCGCTCCGTGGTGTCCGAGGCGGGTGCTTACATAAAGGGGAATGAACGTGTGTAGGCGGAGGGGCTTCCGCTGAATCCCCTCTTCTCCTTCCTTCCTAACAGAACCTCTACTTTGTTTAGAGCAGCAATGGGCCCTGCTTTTCAAAAAAAATTTAAAAAGCAACAAAAGTCTCTGTCATCAGCCTCAGCCCAATCATTGGAGGGATGGGTGGGAGCAGTGGAAGTATGACGCATATCAAATGCAAAAAAACTCCTTAGCACTCTGCCCTGTTGGAGCCCCTCTCGCCTTGGCATTCTCCCTGTGTACACAGAGACAGAGTTGGCCAGTTCCTTCTCTTTCTGTGGTGTTCTTGCCTCAAATCCAGACTCCACAGCCTTGCTCATTGCACCCTTCCCTGTCTTTCCACCCAGCCAACTCCTTCTCATTCTTCAAGACCCAGCTCAAATATTTCCTGAGAAGGCCATGGGAAGTTGCTCGTTTCTGTGTCCCCAGTGTCCAGCACAGGGCCTGGCATGCAAGAACCATCCCATCTATAGGGTTGACCCCTGCAGCCATATTTCTGCTGGATCACACTACACCCCTTGGAGAGGTGGAGCCTTGACCTCAGCTGGCCAAACAGATTCTCTTTCCTCTCTTCCTGGAAAGAGAGCCAGAGAGAGCTGCATAAGCTTGTGTGCAGTATGTGACACTTAGCCATTAAGATGTCAACTTGTGCCCTGGCCGGTGTTGCTCAGTGGTTAGAGCATTGGCCCATGAACCAAAGGATTGAGGGTTCTATTCCAGATCCTGGTCGAGGCACGTGTGGGACACAACCAATCAATGCTTGCAACTCAAGAGTCCTAACTGCCTCAGGGGAGGAAGTTTCCAGGGTCTGACCTGAAGTTTGAGCTCCACCTGTCTCACTCCCTACTCCTCCAACTCCAACATGAGTGGCTCTGGGTCTTGGCTGCACAATGTAATGACCTCAGATTAACTGAATTAGAGTTTCTGGGCTGGGACCCAGGCAGCAACATTTTTTTAAGTGTCTCGTTTGCACAGGACGGCCCCTATTTGTGCAAGGTGTCCATAGGGCAGCCAGGATGGCAGCCACTGCCTGACAGGGAAAAAAGAGAGCTCAGGAGAGCATGGAGTCACTGGAGTCCTGAGTGCCCATACCCAGTTCCTCCACCAGGTAGAGCTGCAGAGACATTGGCAGTAGAGGGGCCTGCATGTGTAGTCATCCCTGCCCAACCTACCCTTCTTCCTCCCCTGCCTTCCAGCCCCTATCCAGCCAAGGGCGACTCCCCGGAGCTTTCCCGGCCCTACCTCCCATGCAAGACACTCTGAATTATGAGTCTGAAACCCTAAAGAACCCTGCTCATCTGACCCCCTGCCCTACACAGACCCACCTCCCCCAATCCTTGCTTCACTCACAGTGCTCTCCCTGTCCCTTCTCTCTGCTAATCCAGTTCCTGCCAGTCTTTCAAGACCCACTTAACATTCCTCCTCCAGGAAGCCTACCTGAGTGCTCCAGCTCATTCTAACCCCTGTCTTCTCTGTTTGCACCCAGAGTCCACAGTCCTCATCATACTCAACTGCCTCCTCATGACTTCTGGGCTTCTTACTGAACTCTCCTAGAGTTAACACCTTACCTCCCAGCTGGTCTGTGAGACCCCATGTGTGCCCACCCTCAGCATGGCCAAACCCTGGGCTAGGCATGTGTAGATGCTCAGAAACTGGCACACTGGGTGCTGCTTCCAGCCCCTCTCTCTCACCTCCCCACTCCTGGGTTTCAGAGAGGGGCCCATCCTCAGGAGGGTCCTGAGAGAGTCAGGTTTGGTGGGAGCAGGTGCTCTCTCTCACACAAAGATGCAGCTGTGGCCGCTGGCAAGGATTAGTTGGAGAAGGGGGCTAGATTACTTCTTAGTTTCCTCCCAAAGCTGAAATCTCTGAGCCCAACACACCAGGTGAGCTGCCTGCCCTAGTCACACTGCCTGTCCCAGCTGACCTGCATGCCTCTCCTTACCGCCACCTTCCAGACCCCTTCCGGGTGGGCAGCGGCGGTGACGAGGGTCTGAACCCACAGCCAGAGGTCATTAAGAGGCCAGGATCAGCATGTGCTGGTTTCAGGGCCAGTCCGGCTAGCTGGACAGCAGTGGGGCTGAGTGTGTGTGTGGATGGTGACCGAAGACAAAGCTAAGTGCAAATCTCTGCCAACAAACAGCAGCAGAATCACATCTCCCGAGAGCAGCTCCGTCTCCTTGCCAACTCCATCTGCAGCCTTGATGAGAGTGGAACAGGCAGTTTCTCCTTAGAGAGCCTCAGAGTCAGGCTCGAGAACAGGGTGTTACAGACTTCAGAGGCTGACAGGAGACCAACCTCAGGCTACCTCGTGCACGCACACCCAGAAAGGCATGTGCACAGAGAGGCCCCACACAGCCCTCATGTGCAGGGCCACGGAGAGGCCCACAGGCAGACACAGGCATAGAGGCACATGGGACTCACTCACAGACACGTAGACAATCGGGTAGCCATCAGATTGATCTAGACGCCAAATACACTGCCCCAGACGGCAAATACACAGACCCACAGGTGCAGGTTCCCAGGGAGGCCCACAGACACAGGTATCGTGCCTGAGACACCTAAATCAATCTTCCCCAGTCAAAGGAAGCCTTTGGGTGGTTTGGCGTGGTGACGTTTTTCCCACCCACCTGCCTCCCTTTGCTTTTATCCAACCAATTTCTCCTGAAGGACTCCTGAGGCAGGCCAGCTTTGGTACCCCTCCTGCGCCTACGGGACTGTCCTAGGGCTGTGTGGTTTGGGAAACGAAGGCAAAATTTGAAGCTGGCTTTTAGCACTTTCACCAGGGTCTGCAGCCTGCCCCTTTCAGGGAGAGGAAATGGTCAGGGCAGTCAGGGCAGTTAAGGTCTCCCGCTGTCCCAAGGCCCTGTCCTGCCTGTTGTACCACGCCAGGTGTCCCAAAAGAAAGTCCAGAGGGAGCCTAGTCCTGGGTGTCCAGTGTTCCCCTCTGGTCTTTCAGCAGTCCCATCATACCATCTGCCAGCAGGTCCCACGTGTCAGAGTATCCACAGGCAGCCTTGCCCCAGGCCACCACGACACAGCATCGAGGACAGTTCCGGGCTCCAGTCTCATGGTCCAGGCTGGCTGTCGGAGTTTTGTTCTTACTCCCAGTGGCTCTCTTGTTGCTGGCTGCTATGTGGACACAGCTGGATTGGCAGAGCTGAGGTTGTCCACCTGGGGATGGCCCCAGGCCCTGCACTAGCAGGGGAGGCCTCAGTGTGCTGGACTGTGGGATTGGATCTGGGGAGGGGTCAGAGCTGCCCCTCAGAGCTGAGCTGGGCATGTAGGTTCTTATTGAGGGCTGTCGTGCTATCTGGACCATCAGCTGTAACTTCAGCTGTGGCATTGCCCTTTTCCTCTGTCCACACCATATACGCCAGCAGAATGGTAGAATTCCACTTCTTCCCCCCAGTCTCCAGCCCTCCTCCTCCTGATATTCAGCAGGCTGCCTTCTCATTGTCTAGGTTAAGGTGACCTCCTCAGAGGGGCCCTCCTTGATCATATTCTAAAATAGCAACCCCACCCCATTTTCTCTTTTACCTTTCCTCATAGCACTTTCCACTATGTGTCAATATAGTAGATGTTATTTGTTTCTTTTCTGTCTCTCCCACTAGAACATAAGCCCCATGAGGGCAGGGACTTTGGCCTGTGTGGTCCCAGAATTCCTAGCGCATACAAAGTAGACATGAAGTAGACACAAAGTTTGCACTAAACATGCTGAATGAGCATGAGCAGGCATGCACATGCCTATGACACACGAGTCCTAAATGATGAACGTGTGCATGAACACATGCACTACACACGTGCACACGCACACAGCTTGCAGGCAGAGGCGTGCATTTTCACGTGTCTCACTTGGCCCAGCTCCCCAGAGCCCAGGGGGAAGCGTTATCGCCCATGTTCCCCCACCCGGGCAGCCTCCAGCTGGACTCCACTCAGTCCTCCTGGTGCTAAATCGTCCTGACATGCCGGTTTCACGTGGGGCTTCCTGTGGAAGCTGCAGCAAGCCCATCACCACTGTGGTGGCTGCTAATTGGCTCTGTGTTGGGCCCTGGGTCACAGCTCGGTCAGCCATGGCTGATACCTTCTTTCCACTTGTCTCAGGAAAGGCGCTGCTGTCCCCTCTGCTTAGGCCTCAGCTGGCCACTGAACCGCACATGCCTGGCCACATGGGACTGACGGTGCCAATGAACCCCTCTGATGGTGGTCCCCACCCCACTCACTCTCGGGAGAGAGCAGAGATAGCTCAGCAAACAGGACTGGCCTTGGGGTGGGCATTTACCTAAGCAGTATGGTGTGATAACAAGGGTATGAAGGCCCCTAGCCCAAATATCTGTCAGAGCCTGTTACAGTGCCTGAAATGCCACCGTTAGGCCAGTCTTCTGGGTCAATCCTTGGTGTCTCTCAGGGTTTCTCTTAAAGTGCACATCGCCTAATTTGGGGGGAGAACTTGAATGGGGAAGAGGAAACACCACTGACTGGAATATTACAATCAATCCTTGCTTATACTATCTGCCAGGGCTCTGACCTTGATGTCGTTATGCCCCGACACCCCATTTCCAGGCATTTTCAGTGGATTGCTGTCAGAGGAGAGGCAGCTGCCCCAGCGTACTGATATCATACACCCATATCTGAGAAATTAGGGCTCTGGGGAAGGTTAAGTGGCTTTTCCTTAGCCAAATGGGATCCTCAGTGGATGCTGGTTTATCTGACTTCCTTTTCAGAGGGGCTTGAGGGTGGAGAGTGGGCCAGTGCCTGGGCCACAAGAATACTCAAGATTTGGTTTCCTATGGGAGATTGCTTAACCTGCTCTCACTTTTCATGTCTCCAGAGCCTAACGTGTACCCCTTCACAGCTTTGCCAGGGCCCAAGCCTCTTCTCAGTTTGAGATTAGAATATTTCTCACTCTCCAAGCCTTCCTCAAATCCTGCCTCCTCCAGGAAGGCTCCCCCACTGCTGCTCAGCCCTGGTCTTGCAACCTGTGGCTACATTCTTGTCTCATCTGCCCCATTCAGGGGACTACAGAGGTCGGGGCAGATTTGGGTATCTTGCCTCTCTTGCCTGTCTTCCCTCAGTGTCCCAGCTGGGGGTGGGGGGTGGGGAGGGACCATGGCTGCAAAAAAACCCATCTGCTCAATAACTCTGCTGGCCTCCGTTTATATATTCTACCACTCAGAGGCAGGATGCTGGGGAAGGCTCAGAGAAGCTCTGGGCAACACCCCCTGGCTGGGTCTGTCACCTGCTCTGGATCTGGAGAGCTGAAAGCCACCTTGTCCTTCCTCCTTAGAGGCCAGAAAAGGCTGGGCAGGCCAAGGTCTGCATGACCCAGAATCTGGGGGAGAATCTGGGCTGCTCAGGGAAAGGAGGGAGGAGGGAGGAGGAGTGGAGGAATGCCAGCCCCATCCTCCCCCGGGAGGGCACAGCTCTGTCCATCTTCCTCGGGCTTGGGCCTCCAGCAGACATGATCTGGGTCCACAGAATGATCCAAGGCTGCTGGTGGTTCCAACTGGGAGGGAAACAAAGCCCAGGCCTGAGGCCTGAGAGTGAGGTATCTTGGAAAGGTGGAAAGTCCAGCATTTAAAAGCCAGTGGATTATTTTAAAAAGAAAGAAAGGAAAGAGAGAAAGTGAACAAGAATAGAAATTACACTTCCAACTGGGTTATCCTTAAAGTCCGCTCATGGGATTATCATTATAGGTCCCCTAGGACAATAAAGCAGGTGACCCTGTAGATCTATATTCTCTTCCAGAGTCTTCCAAACTGGAATTAAGAGAAAATTTGGTGTATGTTGGGGGCATGTTGGTGGGGACCTCTATTGGGAACTTAATACCTCTTGAGAGGTAGACTCTCTCTTTGTGCAAATAACCTTGTTTATTGTGCCAGTTAATGGGACGAAACAGGTTTCTCTCCTTTGGGACTTTTCTGAGCCTGAATGTACTGATGGGCAGCAGGACTTCCATGATTAGGGCGGGACAGAGTGGACTGTAGAGGACTCTGTGTTCCCAAGGATCACAGAAACCCTTTGTTCTGGAAGCACCAATTACCATCTCCTAAGGGAACAGTGGGAAACACTGTGGTTGATCTGGGGAGTAATGCTCTGCTCTGTCGTCTGCCATCACATAAATCTTGCTCTCCTGAATTACTGGAAGATGATTTTATAGCACTGAAAACTGAACATTTCTTCTCCTAAAAACACATGTCATATTATCCATCATAGGTCTTTTTGGTGACTCCCTCATTTGTGCCCCAGGACCCTTCTCCAGAAGGGTCCAACTTCTCATAGGGTGACCAACTCCTCCCATTTTTACAACTGGAAGCCCTACATCATAGGAACTCCCTCAGCCCTGAGTGAATCACACCGCTGGTCTTGCTATTTCCTAGCAGGGACTGAAACAGCAGGGATGGGCTCCAAGGAGTCCTAGGAGCCCTGAGATCTATGGGACACCCGACACGGGGACTGCTTTACCTGATAAAGCTCCAGGCCAGCCCTTCCTCTCCCTTCTGCCTCATTTCCTGCCTGGCAGGTCACACTGGCCAGGTCTCTTGAACAGGTAGAGAACAGAAGGAAAGATACCTGGCCCTACTCACCACCCTCACCCACGCAAGACACTGAGTCATGGCTCTGGAACCCTAAAGAACCCTGTTCATCCTGGCCCCTGCCCAACATAGACCCTCCTCGCCCAGCCCTTGCTTCACTCACAGTGCTCTTCCTGGTCCTTCCCTCTGCTGATCCAGTGCCTGCCACAGATCCTTGGTCTTGTAGACTGAAAAGTCTTGAGCCAGGGAGAACTGGGTTCGAACCCCAGCTTGGCCCTGAGGGCCCTGACTTCTGGGAATTTCAGCCCTTATAAAATGGGCGTAGAGTTTATCTTATAAGGTGTGGTATAGTTAGGTAACGTGATGCTCCTTCTCTTTTTTTTTCAGATTCCTGGAAACGACAGCGTGGAGGGAAAGTCCTGGAGCCTGGGAGGAAGGAAACATAAACCACCCCTGACACTGGACAAGGGTACAAGTTCCCCAAATGGCACTGGGGCCTAGAGAATCTCAAGGGCTGTCAGGAAACCGGAAGATGTTAGACCGTGGGCAATTATTAGTGCAGATGAGCAGAGGCCCTGATGGGAAAGCTGCACATCTCACCAACTGCACGCGGCTGCCCCTCCTCACGGCTGCAGTGCTGTTTGACCCCAGCCCTCAGGGGCAGAGCTGGGAGCCAAGAAGAGGGCGTGTTCAGTCTAAGTTGAAACCTGAAATGACCGAGTTCACCTATAAGTGATTAGATCAAGAGTGGAGGACTGAGTCAGAAATTCAGTTTAGTTGTAAGAAACCCATTGCATTTTTCATCTCTGAGTTTGTGGTCTATAAAAAATTGGACTGGCTACATAGGTACCCACTTTCATATTGTACTTCCACACTGATAGACACAGACCACGGACGTTCTCACATCAGTAAAACAGCTATTCAGTGTGTGTTGGGATGTGTTTAAGAGCCAGCTTTCTGGAAAACAATCAACAACCTGATTTGTAGCAGCTGATGACTTCTGTGTTGCAAATACTCCCACCATGGCCATTTTGAGCTACCAATGTGATATCACTGAATGGAAGCTAGAAAGATGCGGACCAGTGTGAGCTAGTGCGAGCCGGCTCTGGCACGATGCTGCAAAATTCCATTTATACATCTGCACATCTGTGAAAAGGTGCCTAGAGTTGAAATTCTAATTAGTACATACATTAGGACAGAAAAATGCATAAAGACATTATCTCAGATACACACACTTGTAGGTACATTTAATCACTTAGAAATATACAAAGACAAGTTCAAATATATAAATACATATACATCTACATATAAACCAACACAAGCCAAAACATGCATATAAATGCACACATGGCCACCTACGCACTCAGGAAGGGGAAATAAAGCAGCCTGATTTTCTGAGGTTGTTGGCCTATGGCCGCACATCTTTCAGGGCCACTTGGGCTCAAGGCAGAGGAGACCTGAAGGGCACATGGTTTACAGTCAGCGATCTGTAGCTGCTAGTAGACTCTGGGGCCCCCGTGCAACCCCTGTTCTTTCTGGGTTACTCCTGGCAGTCCTGCAGGTCTGGGAGAGCCCTTCCCTTGCCTTACAGTTACCAGCCCCAGAATCCCACTCCACCTCAGTCAGGCAACCCCTTACTCCTTTCTTTCATTGTGGGAAAGCCAACTCCAGCCTCTGTCTCTGCTCTCATCCCAGATCTACAGAGCGAGAGGTCAACATGACCCCGCTTGGCTCCATCCCCATGACTTCTGCTCTTCCCTGTCCCTTATTACTTCCTTGTTTATTTCTTGCCTGGGCCATTGCCCCAGCCTTCTAAATGTCTTCCTGTTCCAAGCTCTTCCCTCCCATTCTTCTTGCTACAACAAACCTGCCAGATAAATTATCCTAAAGCACAGCACTGAGGCCAGACATGTACTGGCAACTTCCCCATGCAGGACAGATTAAGGCTAGATCCCTTTGAGGTCCCCTAACCACATGTCCAACTCCTTCCCCAGTTTAATTTTCACTTCTACTTTCTTCAAATGTCTTTCTGTCCCCAGTCTGGTCTACAAATGGTCTCTGCCATAGAATCTGCTAGCTGTCTTCTTTGTTCACAGTGGGGCGTATACCACCTATTATGGTTGTGGTACAGTGCTTTTATAGTTTATAAGCACTCTCAGAACTATTTGTGGACCTCCTATCCTGTGCCCCGTACTGTGGTTAGCTCTGGAAACACAGTGGTGAGTAAAAATGGACGTGGTGATGCTTTCACAAAGCAAGACAACATAACCTGTTGACATCCTCTGCTCCAAATCATAAGTGGATTTAGAAGGGAAGTATTTTTTTCCACTGTCCCTCCTACCTGCTTCCCTACTCCCATGGAAATATGGCCTCCCTGGGGTCATGGGGACAAAGTAGAAAAGACAGAACAAGACTTTGGCCTCCAGATTCTTAGAGGACTTCACTAACCTTGTGAGCATCACAGGTGCAGTGCTGAGATGTTGCAAGCCCATTGCACAGAGGGCAGTGAGCTCTTAGAAAGTTGTATAGAAGTTAACACTTGTCTGCACTGCAATATCTTTATTTCCTTCCCATTACAGTAACTACCCATACCCATAATAAGCAACAACTATTATTTGTGTGAGCCTTTGCTAGTTACTTTGATTTCCTAGCCTTAGTTTCTTCACTTGTAATATGTGGTCAGAAATCTCTGTCATTCTCATAGTGTTGTTAGAATGATCAACTGAGTGTCTGTTTATGAAATAAATAATGGCATAGGATTGACTTAAAGAAGAAATATTCTGGTCTGGATGGATAGGAGACAAGACAGAGACCCACCACTGTAAAACAGAAATATGTGAGCCACAAATATGTGTCATCTAAAGTTTTCTAGTAGCTACATTTAAAAAAGATAAAAACAGCCTGGCAAAATTAATTTTAATAATACATAATTTTAACCCATTATCTCCAAAATATTATCATTTCAGTATGTAATTCACATGAAAATTATTGGAGCTATTTTCACATTCTGTTTTGGTACTGTATCTTTGAAATCCTGTGTGTATTTTACACATATAGCACACGTCATTTGGGACTAGCCACACTTCAGGTGCTTGACATTCACATGTGGCTGCTGTGTTGGGCAGCACACACTAATCAGTAATGCATATAAAAATTAAAGATCTCTATAGTACTTAACAGTTTCCAAAACTCTTGATATTTAAATCCCATGTTAGCCTGACTAGGCCGAGGCTTATCATCTCCATTTTGTAGATGAGCAGAAGCAGCAGCAATTATGTGTAACTGACTCAAGATCATCAGCTAGTAAATGGTGAACTCAATCCTTGTCTTCAAACTTGACACTTTCTCTTTTGCTTCCTTTTCTAAACAAGCAATACAAAGGGAAACTTGAATATTATACACACAGCTCTCAAGACTCATTTCACTAGTGCATGAAAAGGTACAATTCTTTCAAAATCCACCTATAATCTCCTCCCTTCAAAAATCATGCCCAGTTTAATCCCACTAGAATTGGTTAGCATCATTGTTCTAAAAATATGTGTGTACTGGATCAAGCACCTTTCAGCTCTGATGTGCTATGGATGTAAATAATATAAATGGGTATTTAAAAAGCCTACCTCTCTCTGATATTCTCTATGATATAGTGATTTACTTCTTAATTACCCTTGAGGATTACATTGTGGTGTTTCAGCATCGCAAATAAGTAAGAAATGATGTAAAGACTCCCTCTTCTAGTTTAAAAAGCACATACATGCCAAATGTTTACACCAAGGCATAACCAGACCCAGATGGATAACAGGGAGAGGCTCCCAGTGCAGGATTTCTCTATAAGAAGATAGCAGGCACGTGAGGGTATGGGCGAGGGGCAAAGTAGGGGACAGGCTAGCTTGAGAACTGCCCTGTTAAGGACCAGTCCCTAAATTAATGTTCCCAAAGAGGTGCCAAGGGCAACTGACCACCCTCCTGACCAGCAAAGCTGCCCCTCACGAGCCCAGAGCTGCTGGCAGGAGCTCCAGCTTGACTTCCAGACCTGGCTAGTTTCCCCCTCCCTTCACAGGGCGGTGGCTGGAGGGCAGCAAAAGGCTTGTGAAGCCGTATCTGCTCGTTTATCTGGTAGTCTATGTCCCCACAAATACCCTTGTCAAATTAACTCAAAAAGAGCCTGAGGCTTTGCTAGAAATAAATTATAGAGATTTATTCAAGGTCCTGGAGTTTGCAGACTGGGAATACAGCCAGGCAAAACCCCACAAGCATTTCAAAAAAGAAAAGTTAAAAGTTCTTATAGAACTATTAACTTGAGAATTATCAGTCCTACGTTCTGAGCCCTAGGATTGGTCCAGACAGTTATCAGACAGATGTCAGGCAGTCAGGATGATGGATGCCAGGTGGTCCAGAAGATGGGTGTCAGGAGGTCTGGTCACACCCAGTGGTCTGGATAATGGATGTCAGGTGGATATACAGGGTATCCCCCCAAAATGCATATACACTTTGAATAATTATTAACTCCAATGGGTTATATATCTGAAAAGAAGGAAACATCAATTGAGCTACCAGCTGTTAAGCGTGTATACATTTTTTTGGGACACCCTGTATATGGGTGTCCTTCAGGGGTAATTAGAGGGTTACCTGCAAGTCCAGATATGTATCCAGGCATTGATGCAGGATTAGAAAATTCAAAACAGTTTAAGTTCCCAGGGTAGTTAGAATTAAGAATGAACTCCTTTCTCATGCCTCATCCTTCATAACGTTACTAATTTTAGCAGCTTGGTTAAAGTGTCTCTATTTTATATATTCCCTATCTTCACTGCTCCCTCCCCCCTCCCCCGCCAAGAATAAGCTGGACTGGCAGTAGAAGCTAAAGGCGCCTTCTCTGGGCCAAGGACACGGACAGCCCCAGCGCTCCTCTCCTCCAGCCCGCGTCTGGGTTCTCCAGGTGACGCCTAATCACACAACTGCCGCGTCAAGTCCGCGGGGGGTTAGTGTGTGCACGTGTGACTTTTGCCATCTCCAGACAGCTGCTGGGCTGAATATTATAATAATTTCCTAAAGGCTTACGCGAGCACCTAGCCGACCCCACACTCTGCGGGAGCGGGTCTCCCGCGGCGCTCGCAGCACCGCACGTCACAGTCTACGTGGCTCACCAGCAGTGCGCACGCGCGAGGCTGGGCCGCCAGCAACTTCCGGGCGCTGAGGGGCGGGTACCTCAGTGTCCCGCGGGTCCCTCCCAGGCACACCTCTATGGCGCTTCCGCTTGGGATCGGGTGTCCCTCTCCGGAAGCAGGGGCCAGCAGGTCGGGAGGGGCCTGAGGGGCCCGAGGAGCCGCCCGGGAGCGACCTCCCCCGCCCCGGGAGACCTGCCCACTCGGCCGGGCCAGCCAAGGGCGAGCGGGCCCTCGGCGCCACGCCTCCCCACGCGCACTCGCAGTCAGCTGGACGGCGCTGGCGCTCACGTGACGCGGGGCGGGCAGCGGCGGGGGATCGCCGGCCCGAGGGGAGCAGACCGCGGAACCGGCCGCAGCGGTAACGTCGGCATGGCCGCGCTCTACGGGGGTGTAGAGGGGTGAGTGCGGCCCGGTGGAGGGAGTCCCGGAGGGGCGTCCTGGGAGGAGCTTGGGCCTCCCCCGTCCGAGGGCGGGGCGGAAGGGAACCGCGGGCAGGCTGATGACTTCCCACCCTCGAGTCCGACCACTTTGGGCTTTTGAGCTGCGGGGCCTTGCGGAGCGGGGCTCTGCGTGTGCCACGGCCACACCCCGGGGGGGCGGGGGTCCTTTGTGTTTCACGGCGGAGCCACGCCCCTTTCTCCCAAGAACGACCCACTGCTCTGTCACCTGCTGGAGATGCTCCTTGTCCCAATTCCCGATCCCATAGAGAGTTTTGCTCAACAGGTGTCAGGTGTGAAGTTGCTGGGGTGGGGGGTGGGGAGGAAGAACGTAGTGAAAACGGGGCCAAGATCTTTGCCGGAGGGTATCTGGGAGCTGGAACAGCCGCGAGCCAGAGGGCTAGCCGTCCTGATCCCTGAAACTCCTTCATTCTTGGCACTCCGGGCTCCTCACCCTAGATAGAACTCTGCTGTTCTTGCATTTTTCCTGCTTAGAAGCTTGTCTACTGGACTTTTGTAATAGCTCTTCCCCTCGGTACGAATATGGGCAAGACTTTTGCCCAGTATAGGCTTCAGTTACCACATGTGTATAAAGGAGAAGAGAGATGAAGGAGATGATCTCCAGGTCCCCTGCCAGTGACAACATTTCTGTGAATCTGGGTGCGTCAACTCAGAGCATAATAGAAAGGGCTGTGGTCTCAGCCAGGGCACTTCTGAATCTGAGATTGGATTACTTCCATGGCAGCCACATCTGCTGACTCACGGACCCCAACGTCTTTTTTTCACATGCATTGTTAAAGTTGATCTCCCCCATCCTGTAACTATTGCCCTTTTTAAAAACAACGACTAAGTACAGGAGTTTGCATTTATCCCTGTTATATGTATAAGATATGGCCTTTTTTTTTTTCTTTTCCCCCAGTTTGTCAAGAGATTCTTTTCTGTGTTGAATCTCATGCATTAATTCTCCCTTGAAACTTCTTGTCATTTTTGAGTTTGGTCAGCAGGTCTTCAGTGTCAGCTTCTGATATTCCTAAAAGTACTGATCAGTAAAGAAATATACATCACACCACCACAGACCTCCCTCCAAACTACCATTTCCCCCAGTAATAAGCATTTCACCATTTAGTTGCTTAAGTGGGTATAAACTCTCCCTGCCATCTGGTCAGTGTTTCTCACTTGGGTGGCTTGAAGACCTTGGCAGCTGGAGCTGGATCTTGAAAGGCAGCCTTTAGCTTTTGTGAGAAGCAGAGATATGCCGTTCTCTTTAGTCAACATTTACTGAGCATTGCCTGTGCTAAGCATGAGGATAGTAAATGACCTGGAGCTTGTGTCTAATGAGAGGCTGACAGAAAAACAACTAAATACTCTCAATACAGAGGAATCCTTAAAAGTTATGGGGGGCACTGACTTGGCTTAACTAATGGAGCTATGTGGGTGAGCCACACATCAGAGGTTTCAGGGACTAGCTGCTGTATAAGTAGGGCCTTGCATGATAAGTAAGATTTCCCCAGGGGAAGCTGAGCAGGGCCTTTGTACAGTCCAAGAGCACAGCAAACACCAAACCACAGAGGTGGGTTTGGGGATGGTGACTGGGTTTACTGAAGCAGTCTCCATCATACTGGGTTCTGACAAGGACTGCACCAGCTTAGCTGTATCTTCGGGTTTTTCTGAGCAATACTGAGTGCCCCCTTGTGTTCTGTAGGGGAGGAACACAGTCCAAGGTCCTTTTACTCTCAGAAGATGGGCAGATCCTGGCAGAAGCAGATGGGCTCAGCACAAACCACTGGGTAAAGTCCACACTGAGGGGACCAGTGGGCTTGGCTGTGTCTTTATTCTCTGTAGCTCCTGCTAAAGTGGTGGTGGGGGGCTAATGTAGCAGCCTGTCGGGGCAGCACAGGTTGTGCAGGCCTTTGTAACTCCTCCTTCCCTTGATTGGGGCTAGCTGATCGGGACAGACAAGTGTGTGGAGAGGATCAACGAGATGGTGAGCAGGGCCAAACGGAAAGCAGGGGTTGACCCTCTGGTACCGCTTCGAAGCTTGGTGAGTCTGGGGTAGAGCCTGGGAATTAAGTCACAGCAACACTGAGAAGGCGAGTTTGAACTAGATGAGTTTGATGATCTTGACTGCAGAGGGAAAGACCTTGGGGGCTTAGTGTCTGGTCTAGAAACTCGCATGACCTCATCTATTCTTGTGGCTTCCATTATCGTCTACAAATCACAACAATTGGAAGAGCACAGAGCTTTGGAGAGCCACTGAGATCTTGATTTGTCACTCAACATCTTTGTGACCCTAAGCAGGTTATTTACCTTCCCTAAGCCTCAGTTTCCTCATTTGAGAAGTGCAGATAACAGTAGCTACCTCAGAGTTGTTGGGAAAGTAAAATGGCATGACACATCTTGAAGTAGTTAGCAGAGACCCTGACCCATAAGCACTCATTAAATGTTCGCTATTACTCCCAGCTCAGGCCTTTCTCCCAAGTTGATGTTGCTCTGGCTACTCCCTGGACATGTCCTCAGTGAGATGCTCTACAGGCACAGCAAAACCCCATGTATTCCAGACCAAACTTGTCTCTCCTCAAGTTGCTCCTCTGCCTAATTTTTCTGTTAAGGGCACTAGCTCCAAACTTGGCATTGTTGAATCCCCTCTCCATCCATTCCCAGCCCAGATTCTTCTTACAACCACAGCCTTCTGAGGGTGGAAGGAGGACTGGGGCTGGATAAGCAGGGCCCAGATGTAGAGAGCAGGGGGCAGAAAGGAGGGGAGGGGTTGAGAAAGGAGTTGGATCTGGGGCCTTGCTCCCTCACTCACCTCCCCCGTGGCCTAGGGCCTATCCCTGAGCGGTGGGGAGCAGGAGGATGCGGTGAGGATCCTGATGGAGGAGCTGAGGGACCGATTTCCTTACCTGAGCGAAAGCTACGTAATCACCACTGACGCCGCTGGCTCCATCGCCACAGCTACACCTGATGGTGAGGAGGTGGAGGGAGGGGTGAGGTTGAGAATTGTTTTTCTTGGGAAAGCTTAGATGTAGCTGGTAGAACTTGTCTTGCAAAATATCTGGAAGGCATCCTCCATCATACCCCACCCCCTTTTAATTAGCTTAAGTCCCTGCCAGCTCAAGGACTGGACAGGAGGGAGGGCAAGAGGGTATCTTGTTGAGAAGCAAGGAGTGTAGTCAGACATAAGACTCCCCCCCCAAAGGAAGGGGGTCCTGAGTCTGGCTGAGGAAAGCAGAAAATGCTGAGCAGAAGGTGGGAGGAGCTCTGATAGGAGTGTAAAAGCACTGGCACCACAAGATTGGCATTTGAGTCTCAGTTCCTATTTTGCCAGCTGTACTATCTTGTAGAAGTTACAGAACTCTCAGAATTTCAATTTCCTCATCTATTAAATGGGGGTAATTGTATTGATAAGGTGGTTTAGGGTATTGAGTATCACTGTGAATAGGGTGTAACACCATCCCTAGCACATAGTAAGTACTCAATAAAGCAAGGAGACACAGTCTCATATTCCTCTCTGTCCCCCAGAGAAGGGCTGTCTGTGATTGGAGTTTCTCTGAGAGCCGCCCCCCTCACCTTCAGCAGGAAACTAGCTAACTCCATTTTCTCTGCAAGACTGGGTGGTGATTCCTTGGCCTGGGGCTGGTTTTTTGTACTGTCTTTCCTTAGTTGAAAGCTGTGTGCTTGCCCTGTGCAGGGCGTCAGCCACACTGAACCTCCTGTGCCCTTTCCCCAGGTGGGATCGTTCTCATCTCTGGGACGGGCTCCAACTGCAGGCTCATCAACCCCGATGGCTCTGAGAGTGGCTGCGGTGGCTGGGGCCACATGATGGGGGATGAGGGCTCAGGTGAGATCACGCCGACTGGGCCTGGCTCAGGGTCCTGGGCCCTGCCCTTCCTGCAGCTCTCTATCTTCTCTCTCTTGCCCTCAGCCTGCTGACCCCTTGGGGCTTTCTGGGGACAGCTCCTGAATCTGATGGTCCTGAGTACATAATAATGACTGAGGGATCATAGAGATGCAAATGCTGGACAAGTGGCTGGCCTTGCTCTTCAGCAGTGATTTGCACCCAGGATTCAGGTTCATGCCTCAGCATAATAGCTGTTGACTACCTCTGTTGACTTTTGGAGCCCTGGGGAGAAATCGACACTATGAAGGTTAGGGCCACAGAGGCCAGGAGATGCTATACTATTCCACTAGTGGGAAAAGGCTATAGAAGCTTCTCCTGCTAGCACCTCATTACAGGCAGCAGGTGTACATTTTCATACGGGCCCTTGGGATCCAGTTCATGGCGGTGGTTCAGTGGTTTGTGGGATAACTGATTTACCTTGTCTTTAGTTTTGGGTATCATCTGGTGTGACACATCGTCACCTGTTCTTTCTTCCCTCTCCAGCTTTCCCTTCTGTGAATCTGTCAGATACAGTTTAATTAGAGGCCCCCAGGCTGGGAATCGGGACACCTAATTTGCTGTAATAAACAAGCTAATCACTAACCTTGTCTAGGCCTGAGTTTCCTTCCTTGTGAGCCGGGGGAGATTACCCCATCTTCTAGCCCTCTCTGCTCTCCACAGCCTACTGGATTGCACATCAAGCAGTGAAAATAGTGTTTGACTCCATCGACAACTTAGAGGCAGCTCCTCATGACATTGGCTATGTCAAACAGGCCATGTTCAACTATTTCCAGGTACTTCCCCTGTCCCCCGTAAACATGCACACCTGGGATAGGGCAATGGGAGACTGAGCAGGAGTGAATGTAGGAGAGGGACTGGGTGAGCCAAAGGAGAGTCGGGGTGAGTCAGGGTCAGAGCTGGATGATAGAAAAGTCATAGGTGAGGACAGGATTTGGATTATGGGCGTTGTATTCCAGGAGGGCATCAGGCCTGAGGGAGGGGTAGGTTGGGGACAGGTGGTTAGCCAGACTTCATTCTTGGGCAGCTAGACCCTGCTGGGAGTTAAAGGCAGATGACATTCTAAGCTGGAATGAGAAATGCAGGGTGAGATCAGGAAATAGTGCTTACAGAGACAGCAGCCATTAAAAGTGGACAGGGAGAGTTCTTCCAGAGGTGTAGCCTTCTACCCAGGGTATCGGGGATTGACTTTCCTTCTTTCTGAGCCATGCTTATTTGTAGTGGGTGTGGAAACAGCTGTCTTTATCTGAGCCAGAGGTAAAAGGGGAAGACGAGAAGGAAGAGAATGTTTATGTGATAGACATCTCTCTGCGTGACAGCCACTTAGGCGAGCTGGGGCTGGGGCCAGGGAAGAAGACTAGAAATGCTGGGAGGCAGGACCTGTATTTTCAAGGCTGAGGGGTTGATAATTATAGAGAAACTGGCCTGGGCCAAGCTGAGGAACAGGGAGAGAAGTCACTTCCTGTTGCTGTAGGAAGTGGAGTTAAGGTATCCTGACTCAGCAGATTGGTTCTAAACACCAGTAATATCTACCACTCCCTCTCTTATCCTTTGGTCATTTTTATAAGGTCATTACAAAGAGTCAATGAGATAGTCTGTATAACATGCTTAAAACATTGCTATAGGTGCTCAAATTTTAGCTCCCCCTCCCCCCCTTCCATCTTAGTTTTGTATCTGGGGAATCACTGTCTGCTCAGGACCTTCAGAGATATTACTAGTGTGTTAAGTTTGTTGGGGTGGAAGAAGGACCTTCTGTGGTCAAACGAGTTTGGGGGAAACAAATAGATTTCTTGGTTCAGGACTTCTCAGAGCCTTTAACTTGCTAATGTGCATTGTGAATCTCTAAGGGACAGTTACAGGGTGCAGTAGTCTTTAGATTCCTTTGACCAAAGAAATCTTTTCATGAGCACCTCAAGGAACTACAGAACACACTTTGATGAGCAGAGATATGTGTTCTGTCCAGTCTAATCAGTAAGGAGCCATGGAGTTCATGTTGGGAAAACAAAGAACTTTTCTTGATTGAGAAATCTCAAATCCTCGTACTCTCTAGAGCTTAAAAACAAACATTATTTTACCTTTTCAAACAGTAGAGACATGAGGAAGGCCAACTTGGGTGGGAAGACTGGGAATTTTCCTTTGCTTCTGGTGACTATCTTGTACCCTTTTTCTGCCTCTCAGGTGCCAGATCGGCTTGGAATCCTCGTACACCTGTATAGGGACTTTGATAAATGCAGGTTTGCTGGGTTTTGCCGGAAAATTGCAGAAGGTACTGTAGGTGGGGCAAGGTTTTATCTGGCTTTGTTCCCCAAAGACCCTCCCAGATGGGAAGAGGGGTGTAGTGGAGTAAGGTTCAGATGGGGCCTGGAAGCCAGTTTAATCTCCCTTTGACCAAGTGACCTCAGTTCTCTGCTACCATGGGTCTTGGTACTGGTGGCCCTTGAGGTGGAGGCAGAAGGACACGCGGGTTGTACTGACAGTTGTTTTATAGTGCCTATGTTTCTCTTCTTGGCAGCTATCATGACTTATGCAGGCTGTATGTCTGCTTCTGAAATTTATGAAGCAGTTGTCCTTTGGGTGAATCTGTAACTTTTTTAAACTGATGATTCCCAAAGAACTAGGGGATCCTGGAGAGGTTAGGCATATTTGGTCGGGTGCCAGGAGAGGCTGAACCATAGGGCCTACTTGTCTGCACATTACTCTTTCTCCGCTGTATGGTCCACACTTCCTTAATTTGGATTCCTGTAGCCTCTGGGCACTGGAGGGACTGAGGCCCCTTCAGAGCAGAGCTGGGAAGGGGCTGACCAATAGCAGACTGTTGGAGGTGGGGCCCTCACAGGAGCACCATCAGCTGCTCAAGTAGGTCCTGGGTCTCCAGAGCTGAGGGACCTTCCGAGACAGACTCAACTCTGTGTAAGCCGGAGTATGAACTAGGTGCCAGTGTGCTTCTCTAGTGGGGGGCTTCCCTGCTCAAGTGCATCCATACCGGACACCCTTCCTACGGTAGATGTGCCAGGTGGGGGTGGGGGAATAAAGGGTGGAGTAGCAGCTTTGGAGGTTTACTTACCCACATGCCATGAGATGGGCATCCATTCCAGATTTAGACCTAGCTGTTGCTGCCCTGCACCAGAGAGAGAACTGAGCATTGGCGGCTCCCTAGGTACTCACCACTCCTTCCCTCTTGCCTCCCCCAGGTGCCCAGCAGGGAGACCCCCTTTCCCGTTACATCTTCCGGAAGGCTGGGGAGATGCTGGGCAGACATGTTGTGGCAGTGTTGCCTGAGATTGACCCAGTGAGTTGAGATGGGAGCTGCTGGGCGGGGTTTGGCCCTTTCCCATGAAGGGTGAGACTGTCCCATCAAACTCTGTAAGCTGGATACAATTTTAAATGAAAACTTGGGTTTGAGAAAAATTTTGTAGAACGTCTATAACACAAAATAGTTCTTTGGTCCAGTGCCTTCCCTCTGGCTGGTCTGTAATCTTTCTATATATATAGTAAGTTGGTTTAATGTACATGTGCTCTCCCCTTTCAGTCATGTTTCTGCCCCCTTCCCTCTCCTTCCTCCATTGTTGCTCAACACGTTTTCCTTTCCCCTCTTCCCTCTTGCCTTTACAGATCTCCTTATTTTCCTTCCTTTTTATCTTTTCTTGAGTTCACGTCTGGTTCTTGACTAGGAGTGTAAGTGGGATAGGGAGCGCTGGTCTACCCACCACAGCATTGGAAAGACTGGTCACCCCCACTATCCATTTCTGCTCCCTGCCCAGGTCTTGTTCACAGGGGAGCTTGGCCTCCCCATCCTGTGTGTGGGCTCTGTGTGGAAAAGCTGGGAGCTGCTGAAGGAAGGTGAGTATGGGGTGGGGCCAAGGGCAGGGGATGGTGCTGGAAAAGAGGTGGCCCAGAGAAACTGCCTGCTTCAGGGAGGACTTAGAACCTGAGGCCTGGACAGGCCACTGATGCCTCAGCTCAAGGCCCTCAGCCTTCAGTCTGCCAGGGAGCCCTTTTACAAGGTCCTATCCAGGGTCTTTGAACTCTTAAAAAGATGTTCTTTTCCAAAGGATTTATTAAATAAGCACCACTTTTTAACAATTAAAGACAAATCTAACAAGATCAGAGCTTCAGACCAGCATATGGTGACATCCCTAGTCTTAACACTGTGCTAGCCTGAAGGAAAGAAATATGCCTTCTCCCTTGCCGCCTTGTTTTGGGCAACTCTGGTTTCCATTAGGCAATTAGACATTCTGAAGTAGCTCAAGGACCTGTTGCTTTCTTGAAGCTCCTGGCATTGGGTGCTGGGAGCAGCTGGCTCCAGTACCCCCGTCATTACTGGGCCCACATACTGGTGCACCACCTGTTGGGGATTTGGCATGTGGGCCCCTTTAGCACCTCTGCAGGCACACCTCAGGGCTTGGGTATTCCTTCTTTCCTCACTCTGTCTCCACTCTGGTCTCCATCACAGGCTGCTGGTCTCCTCTTATCTCTGTCATGTGCTCTTTTCCTCCAGGTTTCCTTTTGGCGCTGACGCAGGGCAGAGAGATCCAGGCTCAGAACTCCTTCTCCAGCTTCACCCTGATGAAGCTGAATCACTCCTCTGCTCTGGGTGGGGCCAGCCTAGGGGCCCGGCACATTGGACATCTCCTCCCCATGGACTACAGTGTCAACGCCGTTGCCTTCTACTCTTATACCTTCTCCTAGGGGGTTGGCCCTGGCTCCACCCCCTCCATGCCCAGTGGACATTGGGTGCTGGAAGGGAGGGGACTCTTTTTTCTTTTCCTTTTTTTTTTATTAAAAAAAAACACATATAAAAGAAAATAAATGCACTTTACCCACTCTCCAATTGGATTGTGTTGTGAAGCACACTTGCTGTGTACATTCAGTGCATCTGCCGGCAGGGAGCCCAGAGGACTCTGGAATGGTTTTGGCCTAGGGTTTAAAGCCCTACTCCCAGGTGCTCGGCCTGTGGATTAGAGTCTGCTTCCCTGCAGTTGGATGAATAATTGATCCGCGTGCCACTCCCCCCATGTTAGCATACTTCTGCCAGTTAACCTGTGACCTCAGTTTTCTGTCAAAGTGGGTAGTCTCTGCCAGAGCATTTTCAATGAAATTAAATGTTTTCCATGCAAAACATCACGGGGAATAACCTTAGACATACCACACACTCCTCTACTGATAGTCCCAAGTAGGATTTAGGAGACAGGGTGCAAATCTCATCTGGGAGAATTTTTACCTCACTGGATTTGGTACTTATGGGTAACCAGCACATTTTGCAGTTTTTCTGCATGAATGAGTTCTTGGAGAGGTTATGAGAATGGCTGAGATTCAAGGCCAACTAGATACAACTAGGTGGCCTACCTATTTTGGGACTACTAGCCTGGCTCTGGTTACAGCATGACACTGTATTTGTTGTGTGGCACCAGGAAAGATGAACGTCGCTGAAGAGCAGACATGATTCATGTCCTCTGGATACTGCAGTTTGACTGGTGAAGACAAGCCCAAAGCTTCCTGTTCTGCTGTCCATGCTGCTTAGTGAAGGCCAAAGACAGCCTTGACTAACAGTGGCTGCCTTTCTAGGTGTTTAGAGTATAAGTTGTTAGATGGCATGGATTATTTCCTGGACATCAGTACTCAAACTTACATGTATCAGTTATTCTAGAGCTTGTTTTAAACTGAGATTTCTGTTTTCTTCCCCCTCTATAAGGTGTCTGATTCAACAAGTTAAGGATGCGATAGGGACTTTTATTCTAAACACCTTTCGTAATTTCTGCTGCAGAGGTCCAGGATCTGCACTTACGGGAGCTCTACCCTACAGCTTTTGAGTTCTGATTAGATCCTTGAAGGGGTCTTGGGTATTTGTTTCCCAGGTCAGATGACACTTACTTCACAGAATGGTAGCAGCTCTCATTCCATCAGCTCTTGCCCAACAGTAAGGTGGAGCTTCGAGCAATAAGAACTCATGCCAAGTCCCTTCTGAAGGGACAGCTAGCCATCTTTGCATCTATGGTCCAAGTCACTGGGGTCCAGCTCTCAGCAAGTCTCCAATACATCATCTGGTAAAAGCAAAGGGAACAGAGACAGTGGAAGCGCCTTTGCTATCCCTTTGTCCTGATAACACTTAATGAGCAGTGAGCTTTGGAGGTTTTCACATGATATCAGGATCAGGATCACGCAGTATTTTGGATTTAGAATCTGAAACTTTACTGGTGAAGAATTTAAAATAGAGGCCTCACCCTCCTCACTGCTGCCTAGGCTCTACTCTTCCAACTGGACAGTGGAGGATTTTGTTTCAGTGCCAGCACGTAAGTTGAATAAGTCTTAGTTATTAAAGTACACCAGATGTGTTCCTACTTCCTTTGGCCACAGGAGTGGTGCTGAGGTAGCTTACTCATTAGTAAAGTTCTATGGCACACAGGTGGTAGTGCAGAAGTGATTTTTGATGAGTTTTTCCCTTTCAATTTTAAACTTACACTCTTCCCCAACCAAATATCAGGAGCAATTAATGGGATTCCACACTACCAAGGCATTGGAGATGCATATATTCATCTCATCTGAGCCTGTAATACGGGAGAGAGCAAGAGAGCTTAGAACAAGAACTGGAGGGCCTGGCCGGGTAGCTCAGTTGGTTAGAGCGTCGTCAGGATACACCAAGGTTATGGGTTCAGTCCCCGGTCAGGGCACATACGAGAAGCAACCAATGAAGGCATAAATAAGGGGAACAACAAATCTCTCTAAATTCAATAAATAAAATTTAAAAAAGAAAACTGGACTTGGATGAGGCCAGCACTGCCTTATCTACCTGTGTGATCTTGTGGACAGCACAGCCTCATCTGGAACATTCTTTCAACAAACATTTATCAAATTTCTTCTAGCTGTGATGGCTGCTCTAAGGATTAAGAAAGTATACCCTTACACCTTGTGCCAACTGAAAGTTGGTGAAAATTTATGGAACTGCATGTTTACAATATCTGTGCTTTTCTGTTACATACTTCCATTAAGTTTAATGAAAATTTAAAAAATGAAAACACCATTCACATCTTCAAGGATGTATTTCAGTCCCTGTATATACATAACTATAGTACCTCAAAAAGCTATAAATTGGCAAATCAGCTTTTTTTTTTGCTCTCCTGGTTTAAGGAAGGAGGCAAAGAAATGACAGCACTCAAAGCAACATCCATGGACTATGGTCTGGTCCCATGATCTTTTTTACCGCATGACAAAGCCCCTCAGAAAACAACTGGTTCAGGCTAGGTGTAAACTGAGTAATAGGAATAATTAACCTCCGAACAGCAGGGACAGCACCTTGTTACCACAGCAGCAACGGCAGCTAGGACAGGGCTTGGGACCTAGCAGGCTCTCAAACATGTTCAATAGTTGAAAGGCAGATATAGAATCCCTGTATTTTAGGTAAGAGTCAGTTTTACCCAGAAACAGAAAAAATAACAGCTAACCAATTTCTTTTCAAACCCAAGGACTTCCTGTTACCACTTCTTTGTTCAAACCTGTACATATTATTGCCACTACTGCTACCATGTATTAAGTGCCTATTATGTGCCAGGAAGTATTTTGAAATTAAATTCAGCCTAATTGTTGTATTATCCCCAGGAAGCTTTACAAATAAACTGAGGTCCAGAACGAAAGCACAAAGAAAGTGGTAGAGGTGGAATTTACTCAGGTCTGTAATATCCAAGCCAATGCTTAATACTGTTTTGTAACATTATTTAGAATGGAAAGTTATGCACCTGAAAACTATGATTGATCTTGAGACAAAAAAGTCTCTCACAAACACGCACCACATATACACAACCTGTATAATATGACCCAACCTTAGGAAAAAGGGTCCCACTGCCAGCAAACACATTTTATTCTCATTTTATTAAGATTTTCAACAGCTGCCATTTGGTTTGTATAGCAAATTTCTTAAAACATAACTTTTTTTTTCTATTTTTGACATTTTTATGAAAATTATTTTCAATTTTAAAACCCTGCCCCTCCCCCAAAGTAGTATTAATAGCTACCATGTAATGTTTATTTAGGGGGAAAAAGCAATAAAAACAGCTTTTAAACACTTGTGAAACAGGGATAAAGGTCCACAAGTCAAGACCCAGGCCAGCTGGAGGTGCTACGCTGCCTCTGGACACCATCAGCACTTCACCATCCACACCAGCAGAAGGGCAGGCGTGCCCAGACCTCTGGGGGCTTCTTGCTCCACAAGCTGCGCTCCCCTTCTATGCACTTCCTCTGCTGGCGGTCCTCCTTCGCCCAAAATCTGTCCAGCGAAGGCAGCATGATCTTTAATAAAGGTCCCGCTTTGTGTGGGAGATACTGTATTTATAAAGTTCAGAGACTCCACCATCCAGTTCAGGAGGAAAAAAATTTCCAATACAGTATTATTGATGGTTCACTTTCTTGTCCACTCAAATACATGCTCATATGTTAGAATAAATTAATATCAGATGCTATTCCTGTAGAGAGCAGGTAGTTCCTTATAAAAAAAAGTTGCAAAATTACAAAAATTTCTGCAGCAGTTCAGGCTCTTAATGCGGAGCTTCTGATGACAAAGCTGGTTCTGATAAGCATTTCCTTTGATATGCAGAGCACCTTCCCCTAGAGTCCTATGTTCTGAGGGTTCCTTTAGACCACAGGAGATTAAAGTCCAAGTTTAAAAGATTCCTTGCTGACAAAATGTGGTATATCCATCAATGGAATACTATGCAGCAATAAAAAGGAACGAACTACCAACACAAGTTAAACATCATGGACAAATCGTACAATATGCTAAGTGAAAAAAGCCAGAGGCAAGAGACCAGATTTTGTATGATTCCATTGATATAACGTTCAGAAAAGGCAAATTTATAGAGACAAAGATCAGTGTCACTTAGAGCTGGGAACAGGGATGACTGTGCTATAAATGAAGGATCTTACTGGGGTGGGTAAAAATGTTCTAAAACGGTTATGGCAGCGGTACTCAGGAAAGTTACTAAAATAACTGAATTTAACACTTGAAATGGGTGAATTTTATGATAGGTAAAATATGCCTCAATAAAGTTGTTCAAAAAAAAAAAAGACCCTGTCTTCCAAACCACCCATCCAGCACTAAACATTCCTGAGGTTCACAATCAAGAGGGCAGATTATCACTTAGTATTGAGTTACAGAGTGAAAACATTGTACCATTTTATAGTAAATTGCCTAGAATGTTTCTTCACTATTATAAAATCAAAGGTAGCCAGTAGAAGGTAGTCTCAAAAATGAGACTCCTAGTAACAAAATCTAAGGGGGCATTTTCTTTTGGAACAATAATGGTGCCTCTGTCCCTTTACAGATTTCTATCCCCTGGGGTGGGGTGGTGACTCTTGGCTGACACCTTGTGGAGTTCAGTGTACTAAGCTGTCCGATTCCTATGACTCCCATAAAAACTAGACTGATGGGGGCAGCAGTACCGGGGTGGGCAGAAAGTCAAGTAGCAAGCACAAAATTTGAGTGTTGCCTTCAGTCACCCTCCTACTGCCCTGTCCCTTGCCAACAATTACAGCTGCAAAATGGGAGAAATAAAGACAGAAGATTAAAAACAATGGGGGAAAATCTTTCAAAGTTGTGACTAACCAAGTCTGTGGATGAAATTCACATGACAGCAGAGCAGTGGCTGCAGAAAGTACTCTGTGAACTACAAAGGGCAGTGGGACCAGAAGAATGAAGGATACTGTGGGCAATGAAGGAGCAATGATTCACTTGGGAACCGCAAGCAGAGGTAGGAGGAGATGAGGGTTCCCAATGCACACCAGATCTGGGTCAACCCTCCTGTTTTCCCCACCCACCTCCTAAACTAATAAGGTTTGCAATATCCCCAAGGAGAGGGATATATAGTCTTTCCCAATAGGTGGGTATCTCCAAATCTTAGTTAAATGTAGGTCTCTTCTGCCTGTTCCCATACCTCAACATCACCTAAACCAAGAAACATTAATAACCTGTGCTGCTAGGACCCTTATTGAAGAACACTTGCCCCTTCCAATCACAGTAGGTAGATTCCTGGGCTCCTAATGTTTCTATGTGGTGTTCGCAGCAGCACTAATGTAAGAAGATTCAGTTAAGCTGTTTCCTTTGACTACTTCAAAAGATTTTCCTCTCTGATATATAACTGCCAGAGTATCCAACTGACCTTACTTCTCAGCCTCTCCAAAATCAAGACAAAACTTTGACATTGTAGCAATACACAATTGGAAAACTGCTTAGTATTTCACTAAAAACAGTTTTAAGCCATAGAGTTAGCATCAGAACCTTAATTTAAAAGATCCCAGTTATTTTGATTTTGGAAACTGAAGTGCTACAAAGGTCCAGCCTTTTATTTATGATCTTTTTCGGTTTGGCCTTATATGGCCACCAAAGTCAACTGCTACAGTCAGAAACTGGCCCAAAGACCCGAAGTTACAGGTGCTTAGGCCTAGACTGTGACCATCAAGTTTTCTGTTTAGTTCTAAGGCCCGAAGAAACTGAAAAGGCATTTCCTTTGTTTCATGTTTTTCTCCTTGAAAAGCAAGAGATAAAATAATTTTCGTCTTGGAGTTTTAGAGTTCAATAACCACAAAAATCAGAAATCAATCACTAATAAACGAACACTGAGACCAGCAGGCATTGGCAACTGTTAAAAATACATGTTTTTTTCTATACAAATTCTCCAACTTCCAGTTGCCAATAAAAAAAGTTTCAACAAAATAGTAACTTAAATTCAACATCAAAGTGGTCACTTTAAAATAACAGCCTTGCCTTTAAAGGATAAAGGTGTCCAGCTTGGCTTGCACCCAGATCCTCTCCTAAGAGACAGACAGAGGCTCCCAGCCTTTCCCAGTCAAGGTCCAATGAGACCCAAAAGCATTTTCTGCTAAGAAGTTGGCAAACTCTAAAATAGCTGAGCCTGTGATCTGGGTAACAGCTGTGCTCCCACCTCACAACAAAATGGATTGAGAAAATTTGGGCTGTAAGAGGAGCCATTGGAAGCATCAGCCTAAACATTTAAAAAGGGGATCACACTGCTAGCTGCTTTCTGATCCTGGAATCAGCACACTCTGTCCGAATAGGACTGGAAAGTCCAGCCCTCAGGTTCACTGCTCATTTGGCAGGAACATTTCTTAGTCCTGACTAAATATGCCTTGTGAAACCACACTGAAATTGACATCCAAGATGGAACCCCAAACCAGACAGAAGGACAAGCCCTTTAGACTGCACCTAGAATCGGAGCCTGCCCTGTGTCAGAAGAGCAAGTCTTCAGGATGAAGAAATGGCTAGATCTGGATCCCTGTAGCACTTTCCAGACTGGAGCCACACAGGAATCCATTGTACTCTTTGTGACGGTGATACCCACGGTCTAGAAAATGGCTCTTTCTGCAAGTGCAACACATTTCCAACAGCTTTTATAAGTCTGAGCTTGTGCAAGCTACTGGAGACCAAAGAAAGAAAAGCAGCCCCAGAAGAAAGAGATACTTCTATTTCTGTACTTCCAAGGCCCTCTCCTTATTTAGGCAACAACTGCAGCTGAAAGCTGAAGCTGGAATAAAGAATTTTCTTTGCTTATACACCTCCCTAAAAACAAGTCAGAGTTCCATTCTCTCAAGGTAAAGGCTTGGGAATCAATGTACACATCTGGCAATACAAGCTCCCTAAGATACTCTCCTATGACATGTGAACTAACAAGGAAGGCCAGTTCAAATAATGCCGTCCAATAGACTCATATAAGAAAAAGCTGTCGGTTACTATTTTAAATCTGACCATAGGCTGTGGCTGTTCAAAAAGTCAACATGGAACTCATAAGAAAAAGTAGTTCTTAAGCTCTCCAGACCCTAGTCCTTTCCTTCCAACCGCTCTCCCACATCCACATACTGAATTTACAGACTTTATTTCAAGTTACAAGATCTCGCCCTGATATACCTATCACACAACACAGCAGCAGTCACACAGAAGCCACTGTCCTCAGGCCTCTGCAAGTCCTCATCCTGGGAGAATGGTCAGGAATTGAGACACTCTTTTAGACCTGACTGCACCTATATCTCTATCACACAAAGGCAGCACCTGGTGCCCAGTTTAGTTCCTTATGAGTATCAACAAAAAACCACTGTGACTTACAGGCAGGGAAGACAAAAGGAATGTACCCAAAGAGCCCAACCTAGAAAACTCACAATCTCGCAAAGCTGGGCATGTTGGAAGAGCAAAACTTTATAGCTGCTGAAATTATCCTGGTGGGGAGCACAGTCACCTAGGTCAAGTTGGACTCACTCCACTAGGCTTTTTTTTTTTGTAGTTCTTTTGCATAATTCTATAAAGTGGGAGAAGCATCAAAATTGTGAACTGAGCTTCTTGCTAGTGTTCTAAAAAATATATATTTACTTGTAAAGGTGCATAAACCTTTCCAAGGGAAGTAAGATACCAAAAGAACAAAGTCTTCATGAGGCTGGAAAAAAAACTTGTCAAAAATAAACTTGGGACACACTAACAGGATTCAAGGATGACTTCTCCAGGCTGAAGCTGATGGCCAGCACAGCATGCCTTTCACACACCTTTGGTAACAGTATCTTTTCTTAAAATCAGAGTAGGGTGGGGATGGAAAGGGATAGGGGACTAGACACCATCAGAGACAAAGAGGCAAATCTACCTTAGTGTTTTTGTACCTTGTAAATGATGAGTTTGATGGTAGCTGTAAACAGAGGCTTAAGAGTAGGCCAACAGTAACCGTATGATTCAAGTGACAATAATCATCACAGTTTTCCCCTTATAATTTACAACTTTCATCAATCATCAAGAGTTACCGTAAACCAGTACTTTAAGTCTGTGTTTTCTTGAATGGGGTTCAAGGCAGGAAGACATGGGCTCAGCAGGCCAAGGATAATCCCAGTTCATTGCAAAAAGCCCCCAGGGGTCAGGAGAGCTAAATTGCATAGTCTGGTTTAAAACACCTACTTCTTCCACTCGTCCCTCTTCCCATCCAGCTTAACAGACTCGATAGTAGTTTTGTAGGTGTTCACTGCCCTTGCAAGTATACAGCAGGGTGTGAAAGGGCATTCATAAACACCCAGATTTTCTTGGTCAGCTTATTTTGTTTAAACACACATAGCAGAAGGTTCCTGATGAAAGGGAAAAAAAGAAGATTGCAATTTCTTTAACTCAAAAAGCCAAAACCTAATAATAATAATAGGAAACTGATCAAAATGAAAGTCAGTAGAACAAAAGAGAAATACTCAGAGGCTTGTAGAGTAAGACTGAGCACGTTAGCTACTCCAGTCACAGTGTCAAGTTAAACCACTATTCCCCTTCCCCGCTGTGCATCCCTAGCCCACCCCACCCCCTTCAGCTCTGCATTTTTGTGCAGTGATGTCCCCAGATGTGGGGACATAGAAGTCCTCCTCAAAGTTTTTCTGCCAGCTCAATACTTCACTCCTGGAATAAATTCCTTGGCATCCGGGTTCAGGTTACTTTTGCTCTGAAATAAGAACCAAGAGATAATAAATCCCATGGCAGGCTGCACTTTAAAACTTATTTTCTCCCTGCTTCCATATATTACCAGTACCTTCCTCTCAACCTCAAGGAGAGAAAAACAGAATTCCTTGCAACTCAGGCTATTACTGCTGGGCTGGTCTCAGTGGCTCCTGACATACTAAGCCCTGACCAACCTCACTTTCTCCTTCTTGCTCAGACTCTTGCTCCCTTCATGATGCTTCCATTAGGGGCTTGTGACTCCAAAAATAATTCAACTCATTAAGAGCCCTAACTTGATGAGCATCCAAGAACTCCATCAAACCAGTTTGGTTGCCACAATCCCTATACACACATATCTTTCTTCATCCTGCTGGACTCTCTCTGCAAGAGAGTCAAAACCTTAGCAAACTATGGGGCATAATCATTCAGAACATGAGCTGTGTGAGAACTACATCACTCAGAATTTCCTAAGTACACATGGAAGGCAGGGAATTCAATTATCTGGTCTTCTAATTTTAAGTGGAAAATGGCCTCTTACGAGAATGTTTCCTCCATAATGAACAATTTTTGTAACAGCATCATTCAAAATTATAAATATAGATTTGAGGGATAGTAAAAGAAAAGGACAGCAGCAAATGATAATTTAAAACCAACCCTTCCCATGTTCAAATTTTTATCCTTAATCCCAGTTCTACTTTGAAAAGCCCATTGGGGAAAATGAAAGTTGGTGATGCTGCAACATTAATGTTTTCACAGTGCTTTATGAGGTGAATGCATCTTCAATGTACCTGCTTATTAATGCCCACGTGATGAATGACGAAATAGTGGCTTACAGGGCTCCAGAGACTTGCCCAAGGTAGTAGGGCCAGAAAATAAGTCTGTGACTCCAAATCCATATTCTTCTCACTATGTCACATGTGGAACTACTTAATGGCTCTTACCAAAATATCTTCAGAATCATGGCCATCGCTGACAGACAGTCCATTTAACTGTTGTTGCAACTGTCCCATGGCCTGAGGCAGGTCTCGTGATGGAATAAACCAGTCTTGGTCTTCTTCATCCAGCATCTCTTGAAAGCACCGGTCCAAAAAGTCCTGCTCCTGCAGCTCCTCCTCAACCTGGCAAGCAAAGATGAGGAGCTCAGACTTACCGGCCCCGTGGCACTCATCCCTTCCAGGTTTTTCTCCACCTCTTTCTTTCAGAGGTTATTACTCCAAGATTAAGAATGATCTTGCATGAGATCGACTAAGAATTAAGATACTTCTAATGACTGGCTGGAGAAAACATAATTTTTAATTTTTCAACCAAATTCCATCAACAGGACTGAGAAAATAGTTATTCAAAATAATAGAAATTCTTCACAAGTCTTCTAAGACCTCTAATATGTGACACAGATATTTTCCATTCATGTGGTACTTACTGAAAATCATTTTTAAAGCATAAAATTATTTTCTCAATCTTGTTAAGAAGCAACTCTTCCTAAATTTCTCATTTTACAACTATGAAAAAGGTACAGGTACTATGTAACTAGACCACTACCTGGATAGCAGACATTAAATCAAAACCAACTCTCAGCTTCTGGCCCACTTTGCAGGTAAATGAGGCCTCTAAGGGTGAAAAATACTTTCAGAACCTTAGAAAGATATAAAGAACACCTTTTGGCATACCAATAGAAAATGATGTCATCAATGTAGTATTCTTTCAAAACAAGGAAAAATATTAGCCCTGGCCAGTGTGGCTCAGTGGGTTAGAGTGTCGTCCTATACACCAAAAGGTTGCAGGTTTGATTCCTGGTCAGAGCACATACCCAGGTTGTGGGTTCAATCCCACGTTGGGAAGCAGTCAATCAATGTTTCTCTCACATTGATGTTTCTCTCTCTCTCCCCCTCACTCTCTCTCTCAAATCAATGAAAGCATGTCCTCGGGGGTGAGGATTAAAAAAGAAAGAAAGAATATGAATATTTAAACAACTCCATATTTCTTAAAGATTGCCCTAAACTAAAGCAGTATGTATCTAGGATATCTTATACCTGTTTGCAGGCACTGTTAGCTTTTACGAAAGAGTTCATTCTGCACATTGTGATTTTTAACAGGCCTCCTGCTTCACATTTGGCCATCCCTTTTCTCAAAGCTGGCCTGGTGACATATTCACAGCTCACTCAGGCCACCACCAGGGTGGTCAAGCAAAAATAATCACCCAAACTAGCCAATACAGCTAACCTCACAAATTCAAGGAAAAGTCAGTGGGGTAGCAAGACTCAAAAATAGTATTTCAACATTATAATTAGGAACATTTAAAAAAAAATTTTCAAATAAATTAGAAAGTTATGAAGTACTTAAACTAATAATCACAAAATATTTCCAAGCCACGAGATTTACTGTGAGTGCTCAAGATCTGCTCCAAAACCATAAAAGTGTGCTCCCCTTATTAAATTTACCCTTGCCTGACCGGTGTGGCTCAGTGGTTGAGCATCCACCTTTGATCCAGGAGGTCGAGGTTCGATTCCCGGTCAGGGCACATGCCTGGGTGGCGAGCTTGATCCCCAGTATGGGGCATGCAGTAGGCAGCCAATCAATGACTCTCTCATCATTGATGTTTCTATCTCTCTCCCTTCCTCTCTCTGAAATCAATAAAGACATATATTTTTTTAAAAAATTAACTTTATTCATAGGCACAACCCTAAAAAATGGTGACCTGGGCATAGGGGTGTGACAGAAGCATGGTATATATGCTATTCACACAAATCACAACACAGTGAGTCACTGGGAGTGGAAATTGCTGGCTGCATCCCCACAGCTTTTCTTCTTCCCAAAGCAACAGGCTGTTCAGTTAATACTGAATTTCCAGTCTCCCATGCTAGATAGACTTCTAGTTATCCTTCAGCTACTCAGCTGATAAAAATGCCCTGGAGGTGGCAAAGCAACACCATGGAAGGAACTATGTGGTCACACCTGTCTACCTGGAATGGCTTACCTTGGGCTATTAACCTTACAGAGAAAGAAAACAATGAATCACTCCTCAATCTTTGTTGAAGCTGTCTAGTCTTCCCCCACCTTACTACGCACTGTCTCAGGCTCACATTCTGCCAGTCCCTGAGCTGCTGTTTGGGGCATGCCAAGCTGGCCTGTCTGCACAAAACTACTGTTTCTCAGCAGTCTATACCAGTTCACCATGCCATTAGACCCTCTTTTAAAACAATATGGTAGAAAAATATCACGCTCTTCCTCTAAAGTATTGTCTGGTCTCTTACCAGTTGAAGGTGCTTCCTGGTCAGCTCAGACCAGGCCTCCATGTATTTTTAAGTTATTCTAAAGCCAAGGAAACCATTTCTTTTGTAACAGAAGTATTATAAAATATTATAGCTGCTGAGTTACAGACATCATTGTCCTTCTACTTCCTTCTTCACCTGTCTGTTGAAATCCTCTTCATTCTCCATCCACATGTACTCTGCAAATGGGTTTTCCTTCTCATCGTGCCCATTTAACCCCTGGTCCTCTTTGGCTTTTACACTGGGTGATGTATTTGCCACACTGGATCCATTCATTATGGTAGAACCTAAACAGAAGCAAAAGAAAGGACAAAATGTTACAAGGATTAAGGAAATGAAACCTATAATATCCAGATTCTTCCAGAAGCTTCTGAAGTTCTAAGTCAAAGTTATTAACTATACATGAACACGAACTGCTAATCTGTACCTGTTACAAAACTAACAATATCCTGTAGTTATCAACTATACAGATGTACAATTCTTTAAGAGTTAAAAGAAAAAAGAAATCCTCTTTTTGCCATCTTGGAGCCTGTGGAGGCTTCTGGGAACAGGACTTCTATAATAGAAATCTATGTCTGGAAGGCTGTGGTCCAAGACCATTTTTGCTGGCTGTAAGTGGGGTCTCCGGAACCAGAGGGAGCATACAGCTCTTAAGATTGAAGGTATTTATGCTTCAGGTGAAACTGAACTATCTAGGCAAGATATGTGCTTATGTGTACAAAGCAAGAACAGCACAGTGACCCCTGGTAGCAAATGGAGCAAAACCAGAGTAATCTGGGGAAAGGTAACTCATGGAAACAGTGGCATGGTTCGCACTAAATTAATTCCAAAGCAACCTTCCTGCTTTGACTATTGGACACAGAATCTGTGTAATGCTATACCCCTCAAGGATTTAAATTTATTGAAATATAAATGGATTTGTTCTCTTGTAAAAAAAAAAAAAGAAAGAAAGAAAAGAAAGGAGAAAAAAAGAAAAACCTGTCTAGGGTTAGTTAGCATTTCTAGGTAAGTGGGAGGGGGGTGAATCCTTCCAAGGCAAATTCTGTAGGTTCTAGAACCTAATCAAGATCACATGGCTTTCTTGATACTTAAATAAGCAAAGAAAATGCATTCTTAATGAACATTGTAAGCGACTATCTCTAATTCTGATTCTCAAGCTTGTTTTTCTTCAGAACGTATTTCAAAAAATAATACATGTTCATTGTATTGATAAGCAAAGAGGAGAAAATTAAGGTCATCAGTTGTCCAACCAGCCAGAGTAAAGAATGATTAATAATGTGGTGCATATAACTTTCCTGACTCCCCCTGCCTGTATTTAGAAACACAGGCACATACACATTCCCCAAGTCTCCATTCTTAATAGTAACAGCATGGTGTTCCATCATTTGCTTTTTCTCATTTCTATGTTAATACAGCCATACTGTCTTTTGGGGTGTTTCTAATGTTTCTGTATTATAAACGTTGCTTTTATATTCCAAATCCAGCTCCATAATAATTCACTACGGCTACAGCAGAGAGAAAACCAGTTCCTTATTCTTACCACTTCCATTTGCAGCATAACGTCAAAAGCAAGTCTGTTCTAAATGCCAGGGCAACTGTGTAAGTAAGTGGGCTATTCCTTAGCACAGCGACTCTTAAAGGTCCTGATCCTTGCTGAGTAGCAGGTTGTACAGTATTATAGTTCCAAAGATTCATTTGGCAATTGTTTACAACCAGCACAACTTGTCCTTATCAATATGGAAATCATTCTCAGAGACTCAGAGCTTAGTTTTCTAAAACATCTGCCTTTGTCCAAAAAATAAATCCTGAGTGCACATGACCATAAGGAAAACAGGAAGGCAGAGGAAGAAAGAACAGAATAACCCTTCTAATTCAAGAACAAGGCAGAACACAGAGAGCAAACTGCAGGATGCACTTGTTCATGAGAAAGGGAATGGAAAATTACCATAATCTCAACCTGGGGATGTTCCCCAAATTAACACACTTTAGAAAAGTTGAAAACTTTCCTATGATATGGGACTGCTGATACTAGGAAAGTGGTTTTCTTACAGTGTTGATTTGTCCTCAAAATATTTTTGAAAATTTACTGGCCTGTGAAATCCTGAAGATTGAGTTTCTCTGATCTAACCACTCTTGGAAATTGTTTGTGATGTGCAGCCAGGCTTTAGAAGCACTGGTCTAGTCTGCAGATCTAATTCTACTCTTCTTTTCCTCATTCAAGTCTTCTCTGAGGGGAAAGGGGGGAACAAAACAGGAATGCAACCATGTAGGGAGTCTGCCCAACCCACTGTTTGCAATACCAGTTATCCTTCAACAGTCAATGCTGGACCAGCTGATCAACTTGAAAACTGAGGCTGTTAGCAGAACAACAGAAATTAGGTAGCAGATGAGCGAGTAAAACTTGTTGAAGCAAATCTCTGTGAAAAGGTGTGGCTTCCAGAGTTTGCTTTCTCTTCAACTTGAAGCTTCTAGATGATGCCTAAGTTCAGAACGGGTATCTCTGTCTTTATTAAATAAATAAATAAATAAATAAATAAATAAATAAATAAATAAATAAATTTAAAAACATATGAGTGTATGTATATTATATATGTATATATGTGTGTACATATCCACCTATTTATTCCTTCATAGTTGTCTCCTGTGCCCAGCTTCTATGCCAGGTCTATAATTCTGGACTTCATCTTTCATCTTCAGAGCGATTACAAGAATTACTACTATTATCTCAAACAATGCAATGACAAATCACTAAAACAATTAAAAATCCATAGCACTTCTGATGTTTTATGCACATTATATTCTCCAACATTCCAAGAAGATAAAATAGTTCCAGTGATTTCTTTTTTGAAAAAGTTTCTTTTTCTCTTAAGTTACTATTTTTTTTAAATCTCAAGAAAATCTTTAAAAAAACACACAAAACTTTCCATTTAATAAGCACTCAAAGTTCTTTGACATTTAAAAAAAAATTACTGGACCAAAGCAATAGGATTAATCACTAAATCCTACCTGACCAGAGTCCCGTAGTCTCTAAGCCTTGCAAATGAAATAATTTCTCACTTGATATTTGGCTAGGACTTACAATTATGAAGAGAGAATTGTGTTGTGTCACTGTGTATTACTAATTACCTGAACACAACACTACGCTGGCAGCAAAAGGTTGAATCTTTCTTGATTTGCTCCATAACCTATGCAATACTCCCAGACCAAATTCAGCTTTCTTCTAGAACCAGATTTCTAGTATTTCCAGTGAGTATAAAGCAGTGGTTCTCAAAATATAGTTCCCTGGCCCAGCAGCATCAGTATCACCTTAGATGGGAACTTATTAGAAATGCAAATTCTCAGGCTCCATCCTAGACCTGTTGAATCAGAAATTCTGGGTGGGACCCAGCAATCTGTGTTTTAATAAGCCCTCCAGGTGATTCTGAAGCAATCTCAAGTTTGAGAACCACTGATATACAGCAAGTAGAAAAATGTGTTTCCTTTTGTAGGTCTAAAGCCAGGGGATTGTATATTCTATCTTAATATGAAATAAAGACATCCAATTAAAAAACATAATCTTCTCACAACTCCCACCCTCAATCAAATGTGTTTTATTTTTATGGTTTAAATAAGAAAACAAGGTGCAATGAGAGATTTCATCTGAAACATATACTTAGGCATCGGTTCCCATCCAGCCTGATTACATACAATACATTTTCATACATCTAAAGTCCAAACAAGGATCTTTATAAAGTGAGCCTGACACTTTAGGAATTCTGTAACAAAGCATCAACTAGTCTGAATATATCAAACTTACCAGAGAAGTAAAATGGAATTATTTGCTCCATCTTTGAACTGCACTCAACAGGGGTTACAGTTTAGGACTGTTTTCACCTTTATACTTCTAAGTTAATAAAATTAAACGGAATATCTCATTCTTCAAAAGCTTCTAGCACAGCAAAATTTTACTGCTAACTTTTTGCTTTCAGTGAGAATAAAGCAGAACCCTGGTAGGCACACTGCAAATCTTCGAGATTGCAGAACTAAACAGTTATATGGGTTCAATATTAAAACAAAGGTCTTATAAACTCTCAGATGGTGAGTGTAATACCACCATCAGTAATAAAAAGACACCAAGAACACCACTATTAAACTAAAGTCAGCTTTCACTAGGTAATTACATTCTGCTCTGCTCCTATTTACACTAAAATCACTATGTTAAAACTCACTACCCCTGAGATTATGACATTTTAAATATTGGCCAAGAACTGTCTATAGTCCACACAGCACCTACTTTCAAAAAGCAGGTAATTCCCATGCAACTGTTTCAGAGCACAAAAAAACGAAAAGAGTTTTCTAATGGTTAGTATACAGGTAACTCAATACATTAAAAATAACAAAAATAGCACAAAAGAAAACTACAGACCTATTTTTAGGCTACAAACATATAAGTTTAAATAAAATGTGAGCAAATAAAATCAAGCAATTTATTTAAAACTAAACCACTTTGATTAAATAGGGTTCAGCCCAGAAATGCAAGATGGTCTAAAACTGAGAAATATATAAATGTATTTTATCATATTAGGCAAAGGAAAAAAAGCTACACGAGCATTTCAATACTTGCCAGAAATGTGTTTAATAAAATTGAATACCCATTAAAAAAACCAGTTTAGAGCCCTGGCCGGGTAGCTCAGCTGGCTGGAGCATCGTCCTATACACCAAAAGATTGCAGGTTCGATTCCCAGTCAGGGCATGTACCTAGGTTGTGGGTTCAATCCCAGGTCTGGGTGCATACAGGAGGGAAGCGACTGATCTCCGCCCCCCCTCCCGCCCTTTCCTCTCTCTCTAAAAAAAAAGTCAATTAAAACATATCCTCAGGTGAGGATTTAAAATAAAAATCATTTTAGGAAGGAATACAAATTTTTAAAAAAGAAATAAAATCAAGTTTCTTTAATGCAATCAATATACTCATATAAGCATGTTAGGAATGTGCACTATCATGACCACTTGTAACTTTGAGTGCTACCATCCAATGCAATCTGTCGAGAACACAAGATAAGAGGTATAACTATCATAAAGAGTCAAGATTATCCTTCTTTGCCAATATGACTTTCATTTTTCAGCAAGATTAAGAATCAACTGAAAACTATTAGAAACAGTAAGAGAATTTAGTAATAAGACTGCCCTCGCTGGATAGCTTAATTGGTTAGAGCGTCGTCCTGATATGCCAAGGTTGAGGGTTCGATAACTGGTCAGGGCATATACAAGAATCAACCAATGAGCCCTGGCCAGGTGGCCCAGTTGGTTAAAGCACTGTCCCCTACACCAAAAGGTTTCAGGTTTGAGTGATTCCCCATCAGTGCACATACCTAGGTTGCAGGTTCGATCCCCGGCTGGGGTGCGTACAACAGGCAACTGATTGATGTTTCTCTCTCTCTCTCTCTCTCTCTCTCTCTCTCTCCCTTCCTCTCTAAAATCAGTGAACATGTCCTCGGGTGAAGATTGAAAAAAAAGAATCAACCAGTGAATGCATAAATAAGTAGAACAAATCGATGATTCTTTCTCTCTCTAAAATTAAAAAGGGATGGTTGCAAAATAAACATACAAAATAAATAGCTTTCATATAAACCAACAATCAAAAAAAAGAAAAAAAGACCCAAATTATAACACCATATACACAAAAATCTACACTTCTACACTTCTTCAGAATAAACCTAATGTATAGAACATAAAACCTAAACAAATGTATAGAACATAAAACAATTTACTGAGACAATTTTCAAATGACTTGAATAAATGGATGGATATATTATAAAATATAAACTCTTCTCAAATCAATCTAAAGCCTTTCTTAAATTCTGATAAAACTTTCAAAGAGAATTTTTCAAAAACTTGACAAATTAATTCTAATTTCAAGTGGGTTAATAATTGCATAAGAATAGTCAACAGGATGTTCTTTTTTTTAAAAAAAGGGAAATTTAAAAATCAAGTAAAATAGTGTAGAATGAGCATAGAAATAAACATCAGCCCTGGCGGTATTGCTCAGTAGTTAGAGCATCAGCCTGTGCACCAAAGAGTCTCAGGTTGGATTCTGGTCAAGGGCATGCACCTCGGTTGCAGGTTTTTTTGTTTTGTTTTAAATATATCTTTACTGATTTCAGAGAGAGGAAGGGAGGGGGGGACAGAGAGAGAGAGAAACATCAATGATGAGAGAGAGTCATTGATCAGCTGCCTCCCGCATGCCCCCGACTGGGGATCGAGCCTGCAACCTGGGCATGTGCCCTGACTGGGAATTGAACCTTGACCTCCTGGATCATAGGCTGATGCTCAACTGCTGGGCCATGCCAGCCGGGCCCTCGGTTGCAGGTTTGATCCCTGGCCTGGGTCAGGGCTGGTGCGCGAGGCTACCAATCGAGGTGTCTCTCTCACATTGATGTATGTGCCCTCCCCTCATTGTCTCTAAAAAGCAATGGGAAAAAAAATCCTCAGGTGAGAATTAATTAAAAAAAAAAAAAAGGAAAGAAACAAACGAATCAACAGAACAGGAAGCCCAGAAAGAGGATTCTGGTTTATGTTATAAATTGTATTTTAAATAGCAGAGAAAGAATAATCATTGGGACAACAACTAGTCAGCTGTTCAAAACTGTGGGAGGGCAAATAAAAAACAAACTGCCTACCTTCACACAAAAATAAATTACATACAGATTAAGGTTTAAAATGTTAAAAAAATGCAATGTTCAAATAAATAATTTTAACTTTAGGATGGGAGAACGTCTTTCTTAATAAGGCACCAAAGTGAAAAGTCACAAAAGAAAAAAAAAGGATGGATGTGAGTACAATGCAGGAAAAAAATGCTTTCATTCAGGAAGACAACAAAAATAAAGTTAAATGGCAAATTAGTTTCTGGGGGAAAGTATTTGCAATCTCAACAACTAGAAGGCTTATATTCTTAGCCTATAAGGAAATCTTAAAAATTACTGTTAAAAAGACAAATGCTTCGATAGAAAATAGACAATAAGAAACAGGCAACTCTCACAGGAATAAAAATGGCCAATAAACATGTAAAAGACAGTCAAAGGCAATATAAATCAAAGAAATGTAAATTAAAAGTGAGATTTTTCTGCTTAAAGACCAGTAAAAAATAGCAAATGTAGGGGAGAAACTGGAGTTCTCACTCAACTGTGGGTGGAAATATAAATGGAAGCAATTTTTCTACAGGATAATTAAAAAATTTATATTAAAACTACTTTGGCCCGGTCAGGCCTGGCCTAGCGGTTGAGCATCGACCTAGGATCCATGAAATCGCGGTTCGATTCCCAGTCAGGGTACATGCCCGGGTTGCGGGCTCGATCCCTAGTCAGGGGCGTGCAGGAGGCGGCCGATCAATGACTCTCTCATTATTGATGTTTCTATCTCTCTCTCCCCTTCCCTTCCTCTATCTGAAATCAATAAAGATATCTCTAAATAAATAAATAAATAAATAAATAAAACTATTTTGTATTCTTTTCCTCAGGAAATTCCACTTCTAGGAACTCAGTCCAAAAATACTTGCTCAAGTCTGCTAAAATGCATGTACAAGGAATTTCACTATAGTTAGTTAACAATGAGTGTCCAGCTATTAAAAATGATGCCAAAATGTATTTAACTGTCATGGAAATAGAACCAAAATATGGTAGGTAAAAAAAAAGACTACATATTTTTATTCTTTTTAAAATGTTTACATGCAGCCCAGCCGGGTGTGGCTCAGCGGTTGAGCGTCGACCTAGGATCCAGGCGATCAGGGTTCGATTCCCGGTCAGGGCACATGCCTGGGTTGCGGGCTGCAGCCGATCAATGACTCTCTCATCATTGATGTATCTCTCTCTCTCTCTCTCCCTCTCCTTTCCTCTCTCTGAAATCAATAAAGATATTAAAAAAAAAAACCTTTAAAAAAATAAAAATAAAATAAAATGTTTACATGCATTAAAAAGGTATAAAAAGCAAAACAACTGCAATGTTTTGAGTGGCAAAATTAGAGATCATTTTTTTCTTTACTTTTTTCTGAATAATTACAAAAAAGAAAAAAAATGATCTCTAATTTTGCCACTCAAAACATTGCAGTTGTTTTGCTTTTTTTTCCTCATGTATGTGTGTCACATGTAGACTAGAGGGCTTGAATACCTGCTTCTTGAGGTAGATAAGCCCACTTTTGCGACTGTACTAGACAAAGCTTCCTTACCTTGATTTTTTTAAAAAAGGTCCTCCTGTGAAAAAATATAACTAGGTTAAGTTTAAAAATATGAAAAGTGTGATTACAACAGACAATAATACATGTGCATGTGAAAAAATTCTACAAGTGAATATGAAAAAGAAAGCAGCTATTAAAGCAATGGGAACTGCTGTCTGGAAACATTTTAAATTGTTTTATTGTTCTCAAATTATTTTTAAAATACACAAAACTGAGTAAAAGAAAAAAAGGCTACCAACCCCTTCCTGGGGCCACTCTTCCAATCTTTGCTACTGTCTATCTTTTCACTAGGTACCAAAAAGATGGGCAGTCCCTCAGATCCTTTTATCTTCTCTCTTTCTTATAACCCCATGCATTCATTCATTTATTCATTCAATTTATGAAAAGGTAATACAAACACATGATTCAAAAAGTTTTTAAAAATATATATGTAAAGGCATATGGTGAAATCTCATTTCCACTTGTAATATAACACTTCAGAATTTCTTTTTGCAATTTTAGGCAAATATGAATGTGTACTTTTATTTTACCCTTCTTTCTCAACACAAAAAGCATACTAAACACAGTTCCATACCTTATTCCTTTTGTAAAAATCACAACATATCTTAAAGCTCTTTTACATGAGTACAAAGTCCTTCCTTATTCTTTTTTGAAAACGATATATAATATTCCATGGTTTGGATACACCAAAGTTTATTTAACAAGTGCCTTGTTAACAAACACTAGAGTCATTCCTACCATGCTATTACAATGCCAAGCATAACCACATATATACATCAAGTTCATTTCTGAATGTGTCTTTGACGAAGCTCTGGTATTAGATTACCACAAGGTCATACGTTCATCAGGCTGAGAAGATAGAACCTTTTCTAGTTCTCATTATATACAGTAACATATAGCAAAAGACTTAATAACTCCTTGAACCAAGCAACTGTACTCTTAGGGGATTTATCTTATAAAAATAAAGCGACTAAATAAAACACCCAAGATGAACCAATTTCTATAAAAATGCATATATATGTCTATATATGCATAGACAAGAATATGCAGAGAGAGTATAAAACATATCCATCAAAATGTTAACCACTGTCTCCTTATGATGGATCTACGGAGGGCTTTACAATCCCCCCCCCCATTGCCTATCAGTGCTTTCGAATTTTACATACTATTTCTGTAATATAAAATTAAAAACTAAAAATAAAATGTTAAGTCAAATTAAGCTGGATATATTTGTCTGTCTTATATTTGTGTAGTGCTTCAGAGTTTATAAAGTATGTTTACATGCGCCACTTAATTCTTACACTGACCCTATGTATCTTCATTTTACCAAAAAGGAAATGGAGGCAATAGATGGTTAGGTAGTTGTGCCCAAGGTCATTCAAATAGAAAGCTGGCAGAGACAAATTTCAAATCCAGGTCTTCTAACTTCAAATTCAGTGCGTTATCAAAAACATGATCATTGCTTCCTTAATTTTAACAATTCTTCGGGAGTTAATCACACAATCAGAATTGACAAATGAGTTAAAATTACAGAGTATAAGGCCTCAGTCCCTAATACTCATATAATCAGATCTTACTAAAAGGAGAATATTGGCATACACCCCCCGAAAGTCCAGAGTCAGAAGAGGGTGTGGATTTTCAGTATGTTCCCAAATAAAATACATAACTGGCAAAATATATGTCTAATATGGCCTAATATGAATGCATAATAAAAGCAGCATCCTCTCAAATTTCAAGATTCTCACTTTCAAGACAACTTTTGCCTTTGGTCCCAGCATTTACTTGTGTTCTGGTTTTGCCATACCCCAGGGTGTCTCCAATGGAATTTTAAAATATGAATAAGCTATACTTTTCAACGAAGGTGTGTGTGATTATGTAACTTTCTTAAAGTTTGGAACTTATTGACCAAGATGATAATAACCTGGTTAGAATATATTTTTTCTCTCCAAATGTCTCTCCTTCTTCCTATAAGATTATACAGGTTATTTTACAATGCACATGGAGAGCAAGGATAAATCATGGTTTGGTAGAAATATATTTTAATTCATCATTCCTCAAACTATGTCTCATATAATTCTGTTCCAAAAGATGTTTAGGTATGTTGCAGGGGCAGGGGAGCAAGAGGGAGGGAGGAGAAGCCATGGTTAAAAGCAATGTACTCTTTTTGGAGATACACAGTTCACAATGGACAATAATATAATAAGGCTCTAGAGAAGTCTAGCATTACAGAAACCTTTGTTTAAACCAGTTTATTTTGACACAAAATTCTTCTACTATAACTATTCACATTTTGTGTTCAGAAAAACTGTTTGAATAAATGTAACTATTAATTAAAACCCACAATAGATGTGGCAAAAATGCATAATTCTTAAATCTCTACCACAAAATACTAACTCTTCAAAAAGTCCCTAATTTCAGTCTAGTGAATTTCCTCTTCACCCACCAATGTCTAGCTCAATTATCACCTTATTTGAGAAATTTCCCCCCAGTGCTCCTTTCTCCTTATTTAGATAGCATTTTAGTTATATATTACCTCACTTATCATATGATAAATCAGTTCATCTGTCTCCTTGCTCACTTGTTAGCTCTTTGAGAATAAAGTTTGATTATATTTTGAGTACCTTGAACAATGTGGGACACATATGAGCTTCATGATGAAGTAAATAATTTCACTGCAGCATAATAGTTTCCAGAGTTCAACACATGTATTTCTAAACTGTTATTAATACCGTGCCAACAACTTGAGAAAGTTTCTCCCTAAAACTTACATTTATAACTGTGAGCAGCTGTGGTCATGGTTAACTCAGCTGTGACATGCCCTCTACTTAAGCCCACTCGTTTTTTCCCTCAGGTGATTTTTGTTTGCTTGCTTTTTGTTTTCTTAGCCTACTAGGAGTATTCAGTAACCTTCATTATCTTTTTACATCTCTGTGCCTTTGCACCTGCGGGTCCCTGCTTAGCATGCTGTCTCAAGGTTTTATTCACCCGGAAGACATTCCTACTTATCCTTTAAGAAGCAGCTTAAACAATACATTCTCTAGGAAGCCTTCATATCTTCCCATCTTTTCAGGAAGAGTTAGGAATTCCTCAAGTCATACATTTATGCATCTATTACTATATAACAGGCACTGAACTAAATGCAAAGGATAGAAGAATGAAGCTGTGGATCCTGCCTCGTGGACCTCATAGTCTAGGAAGGAAGACAGCCATATGAACACATAACCACACTATAATAATATTATGTGCAACACCAAAAGGAAGATTTATGGAATATTGTGACATGTGTCAATTATTTTGTTAGGTGCTTTATTGAACATTATCTATAATCATGTGATAGGTATTTGAATTAGACAGATGTTCAGGAAACTCTAAGGACTGCTATAGTCTCAATCGTCTTCTGAAGAAACTGTCTCCAAGGGGTTCTTTTTGTATATACTATAGTCTGTGGGACAGATATTGCATAAAACCAATCCTACTTCTTTGATCACAAAAGACTGGACCAGGACTCAGAGCCCTAACTAAGGACAGGTTAAACTTGAAGGAGATCACCTAGGACATGGCTGGGCTCAAAAGGAAATGTTTATGCACAGAGCAGACCAAGAATGTTCTGGAAGTCAGTATTCCAAGGGATGTGAAGTAGGAGGGGGCACACTAGGTTTCACCATGATCAAATTAATCTATAATTCCAACCTGGACCTCTCCCCTGAGCTCTAGACTGCTATCTGTCTGTCCCTCTTACTTAAATAACACATCAATAAAGGCAAGAGCTTAATCTCTAGTTTGTTTGCCACAGCCTAGAACAGATACTGACTTATATAGTAAATGCTTAATTTAAAAAATGTTGAATAAATGAATAAGTGAACAAACTCTCGAAGCTAAGGAATCTACAGTGGATGGGGGAGGGGGGGTGTTAGGGAGGAGGGTTACCACGAAATAAGACTCCAGGGATCACTTACAAGTACAGTTGATCCTCATTATTTGTGGATCCTGTATTTAAGAATTAGCCTACTTGCTAAAATTTATTTGTAAATCTAAAATCAATACTCATGGCATTTTAACAGTCATTCACAGATATGCATAGAATGGCAAAAATTTTGAGTCACCACTCACATTTTCAGCTAAGGCAGAACAAGGCAATGCTCGCTGCCTTCTTTCAGCTCACACAGAGATTACTAAAGGACACAAACGGTAGGGGGCAGTGCAGTATAGTGCAAGAAGCTTTGCCACTGGAGCCAACAGAAAAGGGTCTGAATCCTAATTCTGGCACCTGTTAGGGAGCAGCGTCAAGGAAGTCACTTAACACTCCTGAACCTCATTTTCTTTTTTGTAAAAATAAGAAAACAGAATCTACTACAATGAGTTGTATTTAGTTAATTTAAGATTATTTTCCCTGGGAGCAATGGTTCAGTATTTGCTAACTTAGTGACCTAGGTGACTTTATAGACCATGATTACTATGAATAATGAGAATCAACTGTAATTTATAACAAAATAAAATAACAGATTATTTATAACAAAATAACAGATATCAAAAACAATTATTTTGATGGAGTGGAAGCCAGTGGCAAGCTTCAAGAAGATTTTGAAAGAGAACCTCACTAGGCACATATGCTGTGGAAAGGGCTTCAAGAATAGGGAACAGCACCTACAGAGAGAAGCCAAGGTGTGTGAAATAAACAGGTTCAGGAATATGGCACTTCAGAAAGTCTAGAACAGCAGGAGATGTGACAGGGTTCTGGCACGGGGCCACAGTGCTTCTCTGGGTCCTGTTCACATCCTGTACTGCAGAACCTTTCCCTCGACAGTTAATTCTTGGTTTACAAGTTTTCCTTCCATCAAACTGTGAACTCCTTAAAGGCAAGATCTCCACAAAGAAATCATAACTATAGTCCTTTAAATTTGCAAACAAGTAATTATAAGTACAAATCCACATGAAAAGACTGTACAAAAATAACTTTGGTTTCCAACTGCAGCCTATACCAACTCGTAATAGTGACCCGCTCACAGATTTGCTGTTTGCCCAGGACTTTTCTTTTTTGACTGCTAGTAATTCTATTATAATTCTTTTTATTGTTCTAAACACCTGGGAATTTGTTGAAATAGCTTTAAGATCTTCCTCTTTTTAGTATGATTTATTAATAGGGCTCAAACATATGGTCCATTAGACCATGATACCTCCTCATAGCAAAGATTCCTTTTAACTCACTCTACTAGACTTACTTCTCTATACATAAGATATAGTATTACCATGGCAAAATGTAAGGAAGCACACATATGTTACAAATAGAATAAGAAAAACAGTAAGAATTTTTCACAAAAGCTTGCAAAATTCTGGCCAAAACAGTGTGGATGTGATATTAAATTCACTGCTTACAATTCATCACTGAGAACTAGGAAAAACAATTCCAACTTATGTAAAGTCATGAAACTAAGCACTGTTAGAATCTACAAGGTTTTGTACACGTACATTTTCTCTCTTCCACGTGTACTCTCTTATACATGCACAGCCTAAGGGGCCCATCAGGCTTATCCCAATACTTCAATTTCCCCTACCCCCAAAAACAAAACCCTGTTACAAAACCCTCCAATATCTAGGTTAATATTTTTAAAACTCTAAAGTTTCAATCAAATCTAAGTGTAGTGAGTTACTTTTCCCCCATAAAATTCTTGGCATAATTTTATTTAGGCACAACATAGTTTGTACAATTATCTAGAACATATGGCTGCAATCAACACTGCTGAAACCCAAACAGATATACTATGAAGGTGAATACAAATTCTCTGTGAAAGGGGAATAGAGAAAGTTATTTTTAAACAGTTTCAATGCTATACCATCCATAGGTTGGATGTGAACAAATCATACTGTGCTACACAGCTAAAGTATGTTCCATAATTTATGACAAACTAGAGTGATCAGGCCCTCACACTGCAAACTCTCTGCTACCCCAGTTAAGCTGTTTAAAATGTAATCCAATTCTGTCTACTTAAAAAAATAGTAATACATTTTAAATTTCCTGCTGCGAGTAAATCCTTCTCACCTGCATTTTCAGAAATTATCACCAAAACAACTGTTTTGGGACAAAGATTCTAGAGAGGATATAATGACCCAATGCTATTTTAAGTAAGACAAGAATGGTTTACCTTGAACAAAACCGATTAAGGTTCCCAACCTTGTAAAGAGTGTATTCTGCTGCTCTGGTGTTCACCTTCCAGCTGCCTGGTAGGGGCAAGTGGAAAATGTTAGTTTCCATGACATGAGGATGAAATTTACGGGGTGGGAGGAGGGTAAACGACTCATTTTCGGAAGGGAAGGCAGAAGAGAAGTGGGCAAGGTCCCTAACCCAAATTAGGTATAAAGAATGAGAGGCTGGAGAAAAGGGGGTGGGTGGGAGTAGAATAAACGCAAAACTCGCACAGGAGCCCGCGAATGGGGGAGGGGCAAAAATGCGCATCTCCTCCCCCTTCCCGCCAGGGGAAGGGGGGCAGGGGGACGCAGCGCTGGTTAATGTGCCTAGCAGTGCTGCACTGAGGTAGTAAAGGGCTCGCAAGCCAGAGATTTCAGTCCGAGTGTTAGAAGGGGGCCGAGGGAAGTTGGGGGGAGGGGGATTAATAGCGAGCCTTTGCGGGGGGGAAAAACGACTAAGAATCCCCGCGCCTCCAAGGGGCTAAGGGACTAAGGGGCACCGCAGTGGACGCGACATGGGACTTGCCGGCTTACCCTCCCCACTGGAGCTCGGGCAGCCCCGAGGGCGGCGGAAAGGGAGGCGCAGGGCGCCCCCAAAACCTGGAGAGCGGCGCTTCCCCTGGGTCCCCTCCCCGGCAGCCCGGGAGCCCGAGCCCACCTGGGCTGACCAGAAGTCCCTCCTTCAGACCCTACTCCGCCGCTCTTCCGAGAGCCTCAGCCGTCGCCGCGGAGGTCGTCGCTGCCGAAACAGTCTCGGCCTCTAGCACCCGAGCGTGAGCCACAGCACGGAGAAGCGCCCCTACCACTAGCCAGGTTGCCTCTTACAGCACACTGACTCCTCACCCCGCCCCCGAACCCAAGCCATTGGTTGCTGGGCACCGCCCTATTCGTCTATTGGACCAAAGAGGATGCCGCTCAGTCACCTAAAAGGGCACGTGTGGTGCTTATTGGCTTAAATGTGAAGTATTTCCCGCCCACACCCTCAGAAGTTCCAGCTTCTGATTGGTATGAACAACTGTCTCTTCGCTCCCTTGGTTCTTTCCCTCCAGGTGGAGCGCCCCTTTGCGGGAGACCCCGGCTCTGATTGGCTGAAAGGGCGCCGTGCGAGTCCTGGATAGGCATTGGGCCAAAGCGCGCGGCGTCCTGCTGGGTGGAGCCCAGGGAGCAGCACCTCCGCGTTTGTTTACACAGGCTCTCGTTCCCCCTCCCTTCCATTGGTCGATCCAGCAGCCCCTCCCACGGGCTGTGATACTCAGCGTATCGGGGGTGGGGGGACTGAGTGGGATTTCCCTGCTATCAATTACCAAGGGAGGAGCTTTGAGCGAAGCTGGCGGGGAGATGGCTCTGGCGGAAAACTGGAGAGTTGGGCTCTCTGGAGGGGCTGCAAAGCAGCAGAGTGACTCTTACACATTTATAGAAACAAACCTAACTTCTCCAGTGTTTTTAAAAACAGAAAATCCTATTTTCCCTTTGGGTTTAGGGTGTCCACTCATTGCTCGCTAAGGACTTCTAATTTATTCATCAGGAAGTGGGGACTTGTTTATGGAAGTATTACTTTACACGTTTTTGTCTCTCCCCACCTCTCTTATACATAACACAAAGCAGAGGCTTGGTAAGTGATTGCACAATAAGTGGATAAATGATAAAAATGAAAACGACAGTTAATGTCAGATTAAATAATAGTGAAATAAATGATATATACTCTTTATATAAATAATGTAAATACATAAATAATTAAATAAATTCATTCAACAAGTATCATTGAGCATATGCTCTGATCTATGCTCTGTATTCACGATATGAATAAAACAAGCACCCATGGTGCTTGTTTTCTAGGGGAGGAGACTGACGGTAAACAAGTAACCAATAAATAATAAAATGTCATGCTGTGATTAAGTGCTACAAAGAAAAATAAAGCAAGGTAAAGGAATGTTTTAGGAAATAGCTATTCTGGGTAGAATGATTAGTTTAAGAGCTGTCTGAGGAAGGAGCATTGAACAGAGACGTGAATAATGTGAAGTGAAGGGTAGACAGGTGGTTGATAAGCAGGGCCAGTACACTGCACAACACCAGTAACACTAGTCACATTGCTTCATATATTTCCGATCCTTTCAGGATTGCCTGCTCTTGTTTTAAACTTATCTGATTAAATAATTTAAATGGGTCCAACAAGATACACATCTCTTTTAGAAAAAAACAATTTGTCTCCAAGATAACTTCCCCATACCATCCACTGCTTCTTTTCCTAAGGTGGCCTTTAGGTGTATGGTGCAATAGGGGCTTACACTATCTCATAGCTTTGAAAAACAGGGTCTTCAGGTTCATATGGGATCCTTGGACAACCAGAAATACTCTTCAAAGATGAAGATTTATTACCGGGAGAGCAATGAGATGTGGTTGGTGGGCTCCTGTTGTTTCCCTCCCTACCACTGACACTGTGTCTTATAAATTCATTACTGGATATCACCAATGATAAAGAGAAAATCTTAAAAGCAGTCAGAAAAAAAAAGGTATATTACATCCAGAGGGGGAAAAAGATAAGAAATACAGCAGACTTATCAGAAACTATAGAAGCCAAAAAAGACAAGGAGGGAAGTAGCCATGTGGATATTTGGTAGTAGTATTCAGAATAATTAGAGTCCAAAGGGCCAGACAGGAGACAATGACCAGTCATGAAGTCATAGGGGATGGTATCAGTTGGAGAGAGGGAGACAAGAGGAGTTCATCAACCTTTCCCCACATCCTATTGCTGTCATGGTGATAAGTCTTCTCCTTGAAGAGTGTCTTTTATTTTTATTGTGGTAAAATACACATAACATATATTTTACTATTTTTGCCATTTTAAAAATCACAGTTCACAATTACATTCACATGGTTGTGCAACCATCACCACTATCCATCTCCAAGACATTTTCACCCATCCCAAACTGAAATTCTATACTCATTAAGCAATAACTCTCCTTGCCGCCTTCCCCCATTATCTGGAAATCACCATTTTACTTTCTGTCTCTATAAATTTGACTACTGTAGGTACTTTATAAGCAGAATTATACAATATTTGTCCTTTGTGTCTGGTTTATTTCACTAGGTATAATGTCTTCAAGGTTCACTCATGTTGTAGCATGTATCATAATTTTATTTTATTTTAAAGCTGAATAATTTTCCTCACTATTTATATATACTGAATAGTATATACGTATGTATATATTCCACCTTTTGTTTAACCATTCATTCACTAATGGAATTTGACTATTGTGATTAATGCTGCTATGAACATTGGTGTACATATTACCTGTTCAAATCCTTGCTTTTAGTTCTTTTGGGTATGTACCCCAGAAGGAGAATTGCTGTAGCATATGGTAATTTCATGTTTAACTTTTTGAAGACCTGCTATACTCTTTTCTTCAGCAGCTGCACATTTTACATTCCCATCAATAGTGTACTGTACAAGTGTCCCAATTTTTCCACATCCTCACCAACACTTATTTTCTGTGTTTTTTAAATAATAGCTGTTCTAATGAGTATAAAATGGTATCTCATTGTGGTTTTGGTCTGCACTGTCCTAATTATTAGTGATGTTGACCATCTTTTCATGTGCTTATTGGACATTTGTATATCTTCTTTAGAGAAATGTCTATACAAGTCCTTTGTACATTTTTAAATCAGGATGTTTGTTTTTTTGTTTTTGAGTTTCAGGAGTTCTGTATATATTCTGGATATTAATCCCTAATCAATATATGATTTGCAAATATTTCTTCCATTCTTGATAGTTGAAGATGACCAAATGGCTAGTTAAAAACAGGAATCCTGCTATTAATTAAAAAGAGAATGGATTTAAAGATCACAAAAGAGCTGGAAGATAAATATGAGGAAATGTCCCATAAAGCAAAATAAAATGTGATGGAAAAAAGGAGAAAACTTGAGAGAAATGTTCTAGAAATAGAGACTAGAGGGGAGGATATACATTAAATATCAAAACTATGTCTCATAACTGAATTAACCTGAGTCCTTTAATTGAAAGGACTCAAGCGGCCAAAACTTTGAATAAAAAACGTTCACACCAGTAATAACTAACACTTGTTGAATTTTTGCTATGTGTCAGGTACTACTTTAAGCACTTAATATGTATTGACCCATTTAACCTTTAATACAACAGCCTGAGTGCTGTTATTATCCCCATTTTACAAACAGAAAACTGAGGTGGAAAAATATTATGTAATTTACCCAAGATCATTCAGCTAGTATGTGGAAGAGCTATCTTGTGGTCACTCTGCAGATGAGGAATGGAGTTGAATGTCAATACTAATGACACCACATACATACTGAGAAGACATGAAGAGATTTATTATTTGTACAAGGAGGTCTTCCATACCTCTGGCTCCCAAGCAGGGCAGGAAACATCCACCTCCAAATACCATCACATTGGGGATTAAGTTTCAACATATGAATTTTAGAAGGAGGGAGGGAGGGAGGGAGGGAGGGAGGGAGGGAGGGAAGAGGGAGGAAGGAAGGAAGGAAGGAAGGAAGGAAGGAAGGAAGGAAGGAAGGAAGGAAGGAAGGAAGGAAGGAGGAAGGAAGGAAGGAAGGAAGGAAGGAAGGAAGGAAGGAAGGAAGGAAGGAAGGAAGGAAGGAAGGAAGGAAGGAAGGAAGGAAGGAACATTCAGCCTATGGCACTAGAAACTATACCTAGCCATACTATCAATTAAGTGTGAGGGTAGAATAAAAAAGTTTTCAGACAATCAAGTTCTCAATAAATTTACCTCTCAGGTACCCTTCATCAGAAGCTATTGGAGGATGTTCACCACCAAAATTAGAAAGTAAATCAAGAAGAGGAAGACACAACTATACCTCAATGAAGTCCAAGAGTTAAATTTAAAAGTTTCAATGAGCTAAAATCAAGGAGTCTGCAGGCCTGCATTCATCAGGAGGCTTTGGGGCCAAATCCATTTCCTTGACTTTTCCATCTTCTAGAGGCCACCTATGTTCCTTGACTCCTGGCCCTTTCCTCCATCTTAAAAGTCAGAAGCTAGCATCTTCTCTCCCTCAGGCTTCTGCTTCTAACCTTACATCTTCTCTCTCTAATTCTGATTCTTCTGCCTTTTTCTTAATAGGACCCTGGTAATTACGTTGGGCCCACCTGGTAACCCACAATAATCTCTCCATCTCAAAATTCTTACCTTAATCACAACTGCAAAGTCCCTTTTACCAAGTAAAGTAACATATACATAGGATCTGGGGATTAGGACGTGGGCATCTTTGAGGTGACATTATTTAGCTTATCACACACAGCTAGGGGTGGAGGCAGATTTAAAATCTATCTCCTGAGTTCTTACTGTTATTCATTATGCTCTGTTGTTTCTATGAAAATACTTAGAGTCATAATCATGTTAATACTTATAATGGATTTAACAAAATTTGGGATATAACCACATTGGGAGGATAGGGAGAGGAAAGTATGTAGTGAGTAGCATAAGAAAGCTAATTCCCCATATTGCACAACAGAAAGGTGATATACTATATAATCTAAAGCTAAAAAAAAAAAAAGACTAAGAATAAATATATAACCAAGCTGTTAACATATGAGGAAACATATACATACACATACATATATATGTTGTCCCCCCAAAAAAAACATATGTATATACTTTGACAGCTAATAACTCAATTTTCACACCTTTTCAGGTTTCACTGATTTAAATAATGGGTGAAGCGAGGCCAAGCTTTGAATAAAGAAAATTTATCCACTAGACAATTACGGTACAAAACCAGTAACAGTTGATGAATTAAGGGCTCACAAATACCAAATGAAATGACTCTTGGTGTTTGCCATTCCATTACTTCAGAAAGGTCATCAGTTTGAAAACAGGTGTTGACAAAAAAAAAATTACTCAATTTTGTAGATTCTTTTAAATTTTGAAAATGAACTGTATGCTAATAAATACTGACTTTATAACCATTCAAAGTGTATATACTTTTGGGGGGACACCTATATATGAAACAGTTTACAAAAAACTGAAAAACTTTGTTTCAAAGGCAGAGAAGACGAGGGGTGATTTTTGTTAAAAAGCTGGCTAAAAAAAAAAAAAAAAGCCTGGTAAAGCCAATTGATTTTGTAAAACATATGTAGCATTATTTTGATTAAAGGCATTCAATTAGAAAACCCTAAGGTGTGAATAGGGGACCATGTTTATGGAGTTTCTATTTGCAGCTTCCCCTCTTCTGGTCTTTACTCTCATGTTCCCCAGCTCCCTGACCTTGTCTCAGGATCTTGTTACTTGCCTCTGGCTCCTTGAATGATGACCAGATTTGGCTGAGTTCCTCAGCCTTGGCACTCTTCCTTGGACACAGCTTTGGTATTTGCCCTCCAGTTGCAAGTATGGAACTCTGGGTGTCTAAAACACCCCTGTCAGAAGGGGGTCAGACAAGGACTAATCTGGTTTTGGTGGGTTCCAGGCATAGTATGTGGGCAGGGCACCTCTTTTGCATGTTAATGGGGCCTGAAGCCAGAAGGCAGAGACCAGAGTCAGAAGCAAAAATAGAGATCATTTGCCAGGGAGTTCATCTTAGGGGCAATGCAGAGAGCAGGAGCCAGGTTGTAGAGCCAATGTGGGATGAGTGAATATGGGTGAAGGAATGGATGTTTCTTCCAAGAACAAGGAGTGACAGAAGGGACTAGGGCACTGAGGGTGACAAGCAAATAATCCATAACAAGTGGGTCTTGTGCCTGTCATTAGAATCAGTACCAAATACCCCAGTATTTTTTCTAGACTCATGGTAGATTGCACTTTATGTGATTTGCTTTGGCCAATGCAATGTGAATAGAAGCAATGTGTGTTATTTCCAGTTATCTTAAGATTCAGACATTATATGCCACATCTCCTTCCTACCACAGTGATGTGTAGCAGGTGTTTAGATGGAGCCTCCATCAGCTTGGGTCCCTTGGTAACTACAATGAGCAGACCGCACTGCTGACTCACATTTGACATGCAGAATGAGTAACAAATTTGGGGGGATTGTTTGTGACCACAACCTGACTTAACCCATTGTGACTGATGTACCAGAGCAGTGAATACAATGCAGGGTCTTTAAACACTCGATGGGTCAAGCCCAGAAAACCAAGTTTATTCAGTGAATACAAAGAGCAAGAGCAGAGCCTCAAAGAACGGCAAAGTCAGGAGCTGAGGAGAGCTGCACGGGGATAAGAACACATTGGAAGTAAACTCAGAGGATGCTAGTTAATTCCTAGGGAAAAAGTTGAATTAAAGTGAGCAATACTTGTCTTTATTAGTCTCTCAGATCTGATCCACAGGCTGGTTGGTGTGTTTGAAGACTCAAGGTCAAGTGGACATGAGAGTGGTTGAAGCATCATTGCTATGAAGCTTCTGGAGCTTCAGGTTGGTAGCACAGGGAGATGTGGGAATGTGGTGGGGGTGCTCTGATTAGAGAGGGAGCCAACTGTTAACCATAAACCCTGCATTGATGAGACACTCTGCCAAGCGATGTTGATGATAGGCTCCTTTTGAGTCTTTGATGAGATGTGCTGTTTGGTCATGGCTGTCTGTTACACAGTATCTGGGTGAACAAGGATATACTCTTCTAAACTGGGAGGCACACTAGAAGCTAGGTCAGAAGTGAAATGACCGTGGAGGAAGATGAACTCACTGATGAACAGCTTGGTTATGAAGGTGCAGATAGAGGTTAATAAGCAAAATGCCCAGAATAGGAAGTTGGATCAGAAACATGCAAGGAAGCACTGGGATTTGGAGGGGACACATTAAATCCTCAGGCTTCCCAGGTATTCCTTAACTTCATGGTGGAAGTCACACATAGCAGTCATGTGAAGGATGCTATGTTTGATTCTATACCTTGTAGAACATATTTAGGGCTTATTAAAACTAGTCAAGAAGCATGTGACAGAACATCAACCTGAACACATGCTCCCTGAGCTTTAGAGAAAGTGTCCACCTGGCAGTTTTGGCTGTCTAGAGTTATGAGATTGAAAACTCAGAGCATTAGAAAGCAGTAGCCTGACTGATGTGAACAGAACTTCCCTTCATGTGGCAGTTGCTACAGGCTGTGATGGGATGTGTGCCCTAGCCACAGATGCAGAGCCCTTAGGAAACAGTGACTAAAAGCTGATTTAGGCTGGAATTCCCATTTCCTGGAATCATATTTGACCTCAACTGGAATCATCTTCTATGAGAAATGGGCATAGGGTTGAGGTTACTAGACTTGATGTCCCTCTGAGATACAGTTACCTCCATAACTTCATTATAAGCTAAAAATCTAGAAGACTATAAAATGCCAGACAGGCTCAGATAAGGTAAAGGCAGAGAAATACAAAGCCTGCAGCCTCTGGATTACAGAGCAACTACCAGGTTGTTATGTTGTGGTGTTTTTAGGGTAGGAAAGGGATGAATGAGCATTAATAATATCCAATGCCACCAGATATAGTGATGAGCTATGTTAAGGCCTTGGTAGTCCTGGTAGGAGTTCTTTACAAAGGTTACTTGGGTCTTGCTAGGGAACTGGTGTTATGGTTTGTGAGAACTTCAACTTCAGGCTAGAATAGAGAATGCAGCTTCTTGGCATGATCCCAGGCTGGGCATATGTTCAATAAGACACTTGTACTAAGAAAGGAGGTGATAACATGGCACTCTTCAACTACCCTACAGGTGGTATACATCTGGAATCTCTGACATTGACGTGGCAGGAGAGCTGAGGCTCCTGGGGCCCAAGTGATGCTGGTGGGTGGCAGGCATGAGTCCTTCAGGAGATGCCCTGATTGTAGGCCTTCAGTCTGGAGAGTCCCAAGAACTCAGACAGTGTGGGCAGCAAGGGACTAATAGCAGCTGGCTTTGCACACATTGTACCCAAGGACAGTTGGAATGAAGTCTTCTGGGTCACTGACCTCTCTCCCTGGCCCTCCCTCCATATCAACCTCAGCAACATTGCTTCCTTCTTCTCCCCAACTATTTTTTAAGAAGAGTGAGTCCAGTTACCTGCAAACCTTTGCTTTGCTGAGTCAAGTATGTGAGTGATATGTGACCACCTAGAGTCTTTCTCCATGTCTGCCCACATAGTGCATAACTTTTCCTCTAAAGAAATGTTGAACAAATATTCTTTAAGCATTGACTTAATGGAACATCAAATAATTAGCTTTCCCAAGTCAGTGTTCTGATCCAGCCCTTCTCTACCTACCCTAAGAAGGAAGACTCTGCCCAAGCACAACTGGAATGCAAGAAAAACCTTGTAGTTGAGATCTGAAGCACAGCATCAAACATATATGTAGTTCAATGAAGCATCAATCTGAAGATGCCAGGTGGAAAAATGGGAGCAGGAATGAAGCCATGGAAGAGTGGTCAGCACAGCAAAGACAAGGCAACACTTGCATGGCTGAACTATGATAGTCAGATCCTCCATGGTGCTTGAAATCCACCCCTCCCACCATGGGCTAAATGTAAAAATGTTCTGTCTCCCCTACCTAGGGATTTTAATAGAACTCAAAGGCATAGTTTGGCTGATGTTGGCACTAGTTTCGTCAAGTAGAGTAGAACAGCTGAGAAAAAGAGATCCAGAAAGGTTCAAAAACTGTCTACGAAAGAGCCAAAGCCAAGACTGGAGAGAGCAATGGTGTCAGGTCTGAATGATGACAAAAAGCAGATAAAGCTAGAAAGCTGGGAGCCAGGTAACAGGAAGGTGAGGAACAAAGGCAAAAAGGGGGAAAGGGTCTACTTAGGACTTGTAAAGAGGGCTGAAATACTCAAAGTCATTTTGTGTTAAGTGTTCAGCCTAACACAGAATTGGAGGGGACATTATGCAACTAAGAATATAAGTGATACTAATGTAGTTATTTAATGGTAAGAGTGATTTCAATGACCATTTAAATAACAAGCTAAAACAGCTGTAAAATACATTTGAAATAGTTGGGGAAAGAGAAATGTGTACTGGATGTTAGTATTAAGGAATCATTTTCATTTTGTTGGTGTAATGGTGGTATTGTGGTTAATAGGGAGAATATTCTTAGTTTTTCAAATCTACAAAATGAAATATTTAATGAACTGTCATAACTGAAATTAGCTTTGAAATGGTTTAGTAATACACACATATACACATAAAGGCAATATAACAAAACGTTAACTAGTTAATGAGTTCAGTGTACTATTCTTTCTACTTTTCTGTTTAAATATTTTTCTTAATAAAACTTAAAAATAAGAAAGCTAAATCATTAGCTTTTCTGAATAGCTCAATCAGAAACTAAAATACAGCTATGTAATAAATGATTAAACTAATGAAAAATCAAGACCATGTGGGTGAGAATATGTTATCAATTATCAATGTTGACCAGAAACATTTGGCCAAAGGTCTTTTACATAAAGAGACTTTGCAGTTAAATGAACCAAGAAGTTCCCTTTTCGCTTAAGGGAATTTGGAGTTGGGTTTCTGTCAGTTGCATCTAAAGACTCTTGACGAGCAAAAGGCACTACCCTTGATCCTTCCCTGATGTCTGTATCTTGAATTCTGGGAAGGGATCCACATTAATTATCTACCTGTATCTGGACAAAATATATTCATTCTTCTGAGCTCTTGATCATCCATTCTAGGAGGGGGTAAGAAAGACAGGGTAATTGTCTTCATTTTTCTTTTTAATTGTTATTTATTTTTGAGAAAGAGAGAGAGAAAGGGAGGGAAGGAGAGAGAGGGAAATCTATTTGTTGCTCCACTTATTTATGCATTCATTAGTTGACTCCTGTATGTGGCCGGACCAGGGATCGAACCCACAACCTTAGCGTAACGGGACTATGTTCTAACCAACCGAGCTACCTGGCCAGGGTAATCTTCATTTTTCATATGGAGTATCTGAGAGGTAGAAAGAGATGAGGAGCCTTCTAATAATTCAGTAACTTCAATTCAAAATGTATAGTGAGTAGCTATTATATAATTAGCACTATCCTTGCCATTATGTGAAAGTACAAGATAATCACCATCAAGTAAGGGTTTTCAGGAGACAAGATTTATATATATGTAACACCTAAATAGCTATCACAGGCCAACACACTCTACAGGCCCAAATAAAATGCACAAATAGCATGTACCATAAAAACTTAAGGAATTTCAGGGTTTCATGCTCAGATGATGGAAAATCTTAGAAGAAGCATGCTGAAACTCCTTAAGACACAGGAGTAGAAACTGTGGAGACCCACAACTTATTCCATTCCTATACATATGTTCTCTCTTTGCACCATAAAGTTGGAAACCCATTGTGCTCTTATTTATACTTTGGTCTTTTCCACTCACTGTGTGTCCCTCAAAGACAAGAACCATGCATATTCACCAGTTAGTCCGTGGCACCAAGATCAGCAGTTAGTATATAAAAGAGGGTCAGTAGGTGGGTGTTGAATGGAGGGATAAGAGAATGGAGGAGCAGCATCCAGATCTGAGCCCTTGGAGACCCACAGTCCATTCCTGTTCTTCTTTCCTTCCTACATTTCCAGTCTAACTTTCCTCTCTACCATATAAGTGTGATTTAATACATATGTCATTTGCTAGGACATAACATGCAAATGTGTAAGGGCTGGGGAAGTAACAAATTAAGAGTCACTTCCCTACCTATGTCCCTAGGTCCTGAAGTCGTGTCTCTGCCAAAGGCTCCCTGCCTGGGAACAGCAGCTGCTGTCTCTTGTTATCTTGCTGAGCTGACAGCTCTAATTGCTAAATGAACAGTCTGTTTTCTAGTGAGGAGAGAGGTTCTCCAAAGAATTTTTGGGCTCTTGCAGCCCTGGGACAGGAACACAATATTTTGCAATCAGAAACTACCACCTCAGCAGGAGAGGTCAGCACTGGATTTTCCATTACAGGTGGAGTAAATTTGGAACCTGGAGGCATCTTTGGAATTTTGGCTCCCAGACTATAGTGGGACCATTCTGATCATTGAGAATGTAGAGGAGCTCTGCTTTCAGGGTGCAAGCTACTATAATAAAAATAATGGTTTGCAAAAGATAAATTGGGTAGTGGTGGTGGAGTTTATGGGCTCTGCAAATGTATTCACAGCATGAATCTTTGAAGTTCATCCATAAATAAATGTTGGTATGTGCATGTGGGGTAGAGAAATCAAGAATTCTAGAACATGACACTTGAAGAGGTGGCAATTTTCCTGAGGAATAAATCAGGCAGTCATGATGACATAATTAAAATGCTAGACAAGAAATGATAAGGATCTCATAACAGATACAAGCACTCAGAAGAAGAAAAAATCATTACTCCCAATGTTCTTAAAATAGATTAATTTGCAAATGAATATTTAAATTATCGAAATCAGAAAAGACCTAAGAAACTGCTGGAGAAATTCAGAAACTATTTTATCAACCATTCTAATCTTAGATTTACTCTGTAAAGTTAATGAAAATATTATTTTAATATTTTAAAAACAATTTTATTGACAAAATGATATGCTGTATTAATAAACATCCTATGACTAAGAAAGATATGAAAAGAAACCCATTAATAGTTCCTTCTACTTACCTCTTTTTGTTTAACCTCATGTGTGTACACACACACACACACACAAAATCACTCACACGGGACCATTGTACACATAATGCTCTCTAATCTCATTTCATTTGAAGAAATATTGTGAACATATTTTCATGTTAATATCTCTAGACTAACATCATTTTTAATATACATGAAGAAGTCCATTGTTTGTATGTATGTTGTAATTTATTTGACCAGTTCCCTAGTATTAGGCTTTTGTGCTATTTCCAATATAAAATACTGGTATTAACATTCTTGCAAATATATCTCTGGGAATTTGTATTATTCATTCCATAGCATAATTTATAGAAGTAAATATGCTGGGTAACTTTCTCTGCAAAGGTAACCATTTTAACAGAATTTTGTGCTAATCATTCCCTTGTTTTTCTTTATAATTTATCCCACTTGCATGTATTCCTAAATGCCCACATCGAAGCTTTTAAAATTCTTTTTTTCTCTTCTTCATCTTACAGCAGGCCCTTTAATATTTCTTGGAATACCAGTTTGGTGGTAACAAACTTCTTTAGCTTTTTCTTGTCTGGAAAGTTCTTTATTTCTCCTTAAATTCTAAATTATAGCCATGCTGGGTAAAGTATTCTTGGTTGTAGGTCCTTGCTTTTCATCACTTTGAATATTTCATGCCAATCCCTTCTGGACTGAAATGTTTCTGTTGAGAAATCAGCCAACAGTCTTATGGGAGCTCTCTTATAGGTAACTAACTATCTATCTCTTGTAACTTTTAAGATTCTCTCTTTGTCTTTTACCTCTGCCATTTTAATTATGATATATCTTGGTGTGGGCCTCTTTCGGTTTATCTTGTTTGGGACTCTCTGTGCTTCCTGGAGTTATATGTTGTTTTCCTTCACCAGGTTAGGGAAGTTTTCAGTCATTATTTATTCAAACAAGCTCTCAATCCCTTGCTCTCTCTCTTCTTCTGGTACCCCTATGATGCAAATGTTGGTGAGCTTCACATTGTCCCAAAGGACCCTTAACCTATCCTCAATTTTTAAAATTCATATTTCTTTTTGCTGCTTTGATTGTGTTCTACTACCCTGTCTTCCAAATCACTGATTGAATCCTCTGCTTCATTCAGCCGACTGTTTATTCTGTCTAGTGTATTCTTCATTTCAGATATTGTATTCTTCATTTATGATGGGTTCTTTTCATGGTTTCTATGCCCTTTTTCATGTTGGAGTTCTCACTAAGTTTCTTAAGCATTCTTATAACTGCTCTTTTGAACTCTGTATCTGGTAAATTGCTTGCCTCCATTTTATTTAGCTCTTTTTCTGGAGGTGTCTCCTTGTTCTTTCATTTGAGGCATGTTTCTTTGACTCCTAATTTTGACTGCCTCTTTGTGTTTGTTTCTATGTATTAGGTAGATCTGCTATGATTCCCAGTCTTGGTAGAGGTGGCCTTATGTAGTAGCTGACCTGTAGGACACTGTGGTGCAGTCTCCTTCATCACTTGCACTAGGTGTTCCAGGAATGACCCTTATGTGGGTTGTGTGGGCCCTCTTGTTGTAACTGATTGCTATTGGCCCATTCATGTGTGAGATCAATCCTCAGGCTGGCTGACTGAGAATCAACGCCAACCATAATGTATGAACTGCTATGCAGGTGCTGATGTGGGTCTGGTGCCTGCTGAGATCTCCTTTTGAATATACTGCTTGTGAAGCTAATTGGATCCTGTTCTGATGTTGTCTGAAGCTGACCAGTGGGTGTGTTGGTTCTGGGTCCACTTGGGAGGACTTTGGTGCAGGCCAGTGTCAGATGTTGCCTGTGACTGGCCCTGGGCAACCTGTTTGGAGGTACAAAGCAATCCAGTTTGTGGCTGCCACTGCTGGGCCTTGGTGCATGTGGGAAAGACAAAGGTGCACACTAATGCCAGCTTTTACTAGCACTGTCCTGGGAGTAGGTGAGCAAAAGTCCCACTATCCGAATCTACCTGCCTCTGGCTGCCTGTTAGGTTTAGTCAATGAAAGAGCCTCTCAAGTTGCATGATGTAGGCTCTCAGTGAGTCACCAGGTAGGGATGAGTGGTGTTCACCAGGCTAATAAAGGTTCAAACTCACACCTGTGCTAGATATGAGGCCACTCAACAAATGTCCTAGGGTATTCTAAGTCTAGCTGCCACCTGCTGGGTGCTCACATACTTTTGTGGTATGGTATGGTCTCAGGGAGTCATCAGGGTGAGGCTAGCAGAGTTTATCAGGTCCTAACAGACCAAGATTTGGCCATGTGAAGGGAAAGCTCTGCACTGGTCAGGTGTGAGGGGAAAATTTCTCCTGTCCTAGTGTCACACAACTCAGTCTGTCCCAGATTCTGCCCAGACCTTGGCAGGGTGGAGCCACCAAGAGTGGAGATAGTGGGGCCACTGGGAGCCCCAAAGGTGGGGCTAATGGATCTCCTGTGAGGGGAGGTGCCAGTCAGGATCATGGGAAAGTTGGGGGAATGGCCGCCACCCCAAAGCCACACAACTCAGTTACTAACACCCCTGAGTCTGCCCAGATCAGATCTCTACACTTTGGTCCAGGCAGCTGACTCCTTAATGGGGTGTGAGCTCTGCAGGGTGGGGTGACAGGGAGTCCAGAGGGTGGGGCTACTGCATTCCACCAGGCTGATGCTGTAAAGAGGGGTGAGCTCCACCCAAGAAAGATGGTATCTGCGGTGCCGTAGACTGACTCAGCACAGGGGTGTCCAGCAGTTGTCCCCTCAGCTCTCTCCCCAAAGCCACAAACCACAGTTTCTCTTTCCATTACTCTAGCCTGCTCTGCTCTACCTCCGCCAGAGCCCAGGGTGAGTGGCTGTAAATGAGATATTGGCATTGGCCCTTTAAGAGGGCACCTGTCTCTCTAGCAGACTCCTCCCTCTCCCCGGTGGACAGAATCCCCATTGATTTTCACAACCAAATATTATGTGGGTGCCTCTTCCTGGCTCTGGTGCTCTGGGACGGGGAGCCTGGTGTGGGGTTGAATCCCCATGCTACTCAGGGGGATACTTTGCAGCTGAGATGTCCCTCCTGGATCTTAGCAGCCATACATGGGAGTGGGGATCAGCCCTTTTTTGTCTCTACCACTTCCTACAAGTCTCAATGTGGCTTTTTCTGTAAATCCTTGATTATAAGACTTCTCTTCAGTTAGTCTTCAATTGGTTATTCAGGTTGATTGCTCTATACTTTAGTTGTAATTCCAGGTGAGTATAGCTTCCACCGACTCCATTGCCGTCTTGGATCCTCCTTAAATTCTTGTGTAGATTAAATTTATATGTGATATGATCTCTGGAAATACCAGAAGGAGTGTGGAGAAGTGAGATACATTAAAGGATACATTATCAAACAGATTACTGCTGTGGGTAAATGGAGTTTAATTGGGCAGGGGAACTCTGGGCCTCAAAGAATATACCCTGAGGGGTGTGGTTCTGAGATATTAATACACTGACTCCTGTTAGTCATCACCAAATAAGGGCTGTTTCTCAGGTATTAATTTTTATGTACTTCTGGCCTGATGGGCCCACTTGTCCATAGCCATACCATGTCCTGGCAGCTGAAGAGAGTCAACAGGCAAAGAGTTGTAGATCCTAATAATTAGAAATGGGATGGTGTGGGCTATAAGGCCCACAGGTATAAGGGTGGGGCCACAACACTATCTGCTACATCATTCTATCCTTAGCACCTAGAACTGTACCTGATATATAGTGGACACTCAATAAATACATGTTAAGTGAACACTGTTCACATGTTAATCAAATATCACAGATATTTTTCGGGGTGGGGGGGAGGAGAACATATTTTGCACTCGGCTCTTAAGTTCTCGCTTCCTACATTGTCATTTCTTTCATTTCTTTCATTCCACCAACCTTCAGTAGAGTGGAATACACTTGGGCAGCATTGTATGGTGATGGTGTGGACACTGAAGGAGCAGAATCTACGGGAGGGATGTGTCCAGGAGTCCCAGGTAGAGGAGGGAGCAGGGAAGGGTGGAACAGGGAGGGATACATACAGAGCAGAGAATGGGGGCAAAAAGAGAGATGTTTGGAAAAACTTCTACTTTTCCAGTATCTACCAGATGAAGCTGATTCTTAGATGGGTGTTTGGGCATATAGCTTTCTCTCTATTATTTGAAAAGCCACCCATATATCAAATATTAAATTCCAGTATATCTTTGTGTCTATTCTGTATTCTGTTTTGTTTAAGAGTCCTTTCTCTCTGTTCTTTTGCCATTTTTGAAATGTGGTTTAACTCTTTAAAGCTAGTTGGGTATTTTGCCCTGCTTGAAAGCTTGCTGTTAAAGGAAGTTTAGAAGTGTGCAGGTAGAGGAAGAAAAAGGTGCAGAAGGGAGCAGCCAGAAGTTTGTGCGACTAGAGCATAGAGGTCAAGGACAGATTGCAGATGGGGAAGCTGGACTTGTAGGGAGGGTTTGCTATAGTTTGTGTGGCAGATTGTATTTTCCATAGGTGGCCACAATATCTCCCATCTCACATGCTCATCTACGATATGACCTGATACTCTTTCAATTGAGAAATGAAGTCTATCCACCCCCCTGCCCCCCCCCCCAGCTTGAATCTGGACAAATTTTCTTATAACCAATAGAATGTGGTAGAAGTGACCTGTGTAAATTCAGAAGCTGTAAAAAATGGATATGTAGCTTCCACCTGGAGTACTTGCACTTGGAACTCTGAAATATCATGTAAAAAATTCTTTCTACCCTGAGGCGGCCAAGCTATGGGGAGCGAATCCACAAGGAGAGGATACACATACATGACCAAGTCAGTAATCCTAATCTCCACCCAACCCAGGCACCAGATGTGTGAGTGAATGAGCTTTAGATGATCCCAGTCACCATTCATGAAGACACCCCCAGGTAAAGCCCTAGACCTCAAGAAGCAGAGACAAACTGTTCCCCCTACGCCCTTTCCAAATCTCTGACCCACAGAATCCACAAGTCTAATAAAATGGCTATTGTTTTACACCACTAAGTTTAGAGTAGTTTCTGACACAGCCATAATAACTGGAACACTGTGTCTGGGTTTGGGCTTTATCCTGAACCAACAGGGAATCAAAAGTGGTTTCTGGCTATGGAGTAACCTAGTCCCACAGAGGATTTAGAAGGCATATTCCAATAGTAATGTATAAAATACAAAACCTCAGTGCTGCACAACTCCAGGAGGCACCAAGAATACAGGGTGGGGCAAAGTAGGTTTACCATTGTTCTTATGGAATATAATACTATAATTAGTAAATACTAATACAAGAATAAACTGTGTAGTGTTTCACGTACTCACAACTGTAAGCCTACTTTTGCCCCACCCTGTGTAGAATATGAAGTAATGATGGCATCTAGAATCATGCAGAGTGGCAACTCTGGCTGCTGTAGATGGACTCTCAGCAGCCAGAACTAAAAGAAAGAGAGCTATTAATGAGGCTATAGTAATATTCTAGGTGGGAGAAGAGGAGGGTCTGAGCTAGGGTCAGGAACATTTCAGAAATGTCTCAGAGGTAGATCCAGCAGAACTATGAGGCTGATCCTAAGCAGAGGTAGAAGTCTGGAATGACTTCCAAGTGTCTGGCTCAAAAAGGATGGTGGTATGACAGGGGGCTGGGCTGTGAATAATGTCTTTGGTGTCAAGAGTGTTAGTAATTAAAGCCATGAATGTGAATGATGTTGCAGTCCGAGAAGTTATAGAGTGAAAAAGAAAAAAAAGGGTTAGGACTGAACACTGAGGAATGAAGATGTTTAAGGGACAGCCCAAGGAAGAGGACCTCGTAGAGGATTTCCTGAAAAGGAATTACTGAATAAGTGGCAAAAGAAATAGAAGCATCTCGTGTCAGAATAACCAATAGAGGAGAGAAGCTTAATTTTTTAAAAATGTCAATAATCTGCCGTATCTCGAAGAGCAAGGACGGTGAGGACTGAAAAGTGGACACTCCATCTGAAAATTACAAAGCCGTTGGTGCCTTGGAGAGAGCAGTTTCTGTGGATTGGGGGGAACAGTGAACAACGGGTAATAGACAAGGGCTTACGCAGAGTGAAAAGAAACATGAGTTCGCTAAGCAGGCCTGGAGAGAGAAAAGAGCATTGAAATCTAAAATGGCAGGGAGAGGAGAGAGAAGGGGTGGGTGAGTGGCATGACTCAATCCTTTGTCATTTATACTGCAGGCCTTTGTCCCTTAGAGAGGCACCATGGAGGCAGGCTGCCTGCATTTATAGCCCAGCTTCACCATCCTTAATAGCTATGTAAACTTGGGCAAATTACTTAACTTCTTTGTCCTTAGTGTCCTGGAAAGTATAATTGTAACCACTTCTTAGGTTTTTGTGAGTACTTAGAATAACATGTAGTAAGCACCCAATAAATGTCAGCTATCAATAATATTATTACAATTATCATCATTATTACTACATTTGTAAATTCTCTCTTTTTCTCTTAGTGATATCTACGACTCTTGCTCTACGGCAGCGATTTTTGAAGTGTGATCCAGGGAACTCTGTGGGTCCCTGAAACTTGTTCAGGGGATCTGGGAGATCAAAACTATTTTCAGAATATGAAAACATGATTTGGCTTTTTCACTCTCATTCTCTCACAAGCATATAGTGCAGTTTTTCAGAGGCAATGTGATGTGTGATATTGTCACAGACTGATGCAGAAACACATGAAAATCCAGCTGCCTTCTATTAAGTTAGACATTTTAAAAAAGAGTTTTAAAAATGTAAGGGAATACTACACTTTTCACTGATTTTGTTGTTTTGGAAAACATAATTAGTTTTCATAAAAATTTGCTATTTATGTTAACATGTTTATTATTTTAGATGATTTCAAACTAAGTATTTTTAAATTTTATCCATTTTCATTTCTAATAGTGTAAATATTCAAGAAATATTGTCCATAAAAGCTCTTTGAAGTCACTACAATTTTAAGTGTAAAGGGAAACTGACACCAGAAAGTCTAAGAATCACTGCTTCAAGGACTACATCAGAATCAGAATAGAAAAATGTTAACTAGTTTGTACTTCTTTCTCTAGTCACACAAGACTACTTGATTCTCCCCAAAAGTTTCCCTTTTGCGTTCATAGCTCTGAATCTTTGCTTGTGCTGTTCCCTCAGTTTGAAGCGCCTCTTTACCTTTCTTTGCCTGTGAAAACTCTGCACGTCCTTTAAGACACCTGTAATCAAAATGTCACTGGCTTATGGTGAAGTAGGTCCTCAGCTTCCCTCCTTGGAAGCTGCTCAGAATCAAGTGTGCTTATGCTCCCTCCCCATAATCCTTTATTATTCATCAACCACAAACAAAAAAATAGTTATGGGCCAATCTCAGCAGAAGCGTGGCCAGTGTCCTCAGTGCTAAGGGTGCTACTCTCAACGTTCCCATGGCAGGAAATTCTTGAGTTGAACAATTGTACTGTCCCTTCAGTTCTCATTTTATAGCTGCTGCCATGCTCCAATTTGAGCAGAAGAGGGAGAATGACCCTCTCCCCAGCTCTTTGCTAAACTTTATCACCTAGGCCCCCAAGCACTATTTGTTGTTCGCTCACTCTCACAAATCTGCTACTTTAGTTTTGCTCATAATCACCTTTCTATCAGAGACAGAGTCTGGGCCTGAATGAGAAACATGATACCCTGCTCCCCACACCTTCATCTCTCTTATACTCTTCAGGGGCTCAAGCACTAAAAATGTCCTCTTTACAACAGTAGTTTCTGTCAGGCCCTGAACCTTAATTTAAGCTTAGCTGGGACCCCCTCTTGTGGTCATCTTCCTCTGTCTCACCATCATTCTAATCCTCATATGTATTCTGATCTCCACAGTAATTCTGCAAGGAACATGCTATCCTATTGTATTGTTTATCCATTGCTATGTAATAAATCCCCCAAAAAACTTTAAACAACATTTATGATCTCATCGCTTCTGTGGGTCAGGAGTCTGGGCTGGCTTAGCTGGGTTCCCTGCTTCACAGGCTGCCCTCAGGATATCAGATGAGGCTGTGGTCATTGCGAACCTCAACTGGGAAGGGATCTGCTTCCAGGCTGACTCACGTGGTGTTGGCAGGGTTCAGTTCCTCACTGGGCTGCTGGCTGGAGGCCTCCTTTAGTTCTTTGCCACGTGGGGCAGCTGGCTTCATTATAGCGTGGAAGCTAAGAAGGCAGTAGAGAAAATCCAGTCAGTCAGTCTTTTGAATCCTAATCAGGAAAGAGACATCCCATTGCTTTTGTGTATTCCGTCTGTTAGAAGCAAGTCGCTAGGTCCAGCCCACAGTGAAGGCAAGAGAATTACACAAGGGCATGAATACAGGATCGCTGAGGGTCATCTTGAAAGAGAACTGCCACACTCATTCTCTTAGATGGTGAAACTGAAACTCAATGAGGTTCAATAATTAGACCAAGGTCACTCAGTAAAATCCTGTGTACTGGCAGAGGTGGGTTTGAACTTGTCTTTCTGACCCCAAAGCTTACCTCTAGCAGCTATTTCATATATTCTTACATTGCTTTTGTCACTGTGACTATCTCCTTCATTCTACTGCAGCCTTATTAAGGGCCTGAGACGCTTATGTCCCTTACAGTGACAAAAGTGTTGGTGAATAGATGGATGGGGGAATACATGAATCGACAAAAATAGTCCATATGTTGGAACTGTGCACACAGAAATTGCTAAACCAGGATTCAAAACAAAACAGAACCGTAGAACAGAGCACAGGTCAAACTGAGACAGGAGGATGGAAGTGAGCCAAGGGGCAACCCAGATACACTGTTGACCCTATGGAATTCTTCACATTTCTTCTCCCCCTGTGTGAAACATAGCCTGTCTGTTTTGGTAAGCAGAGACAAATCCTGTGTACTGCCAGAATTTAGACCGTATAATTGCCAAGAATACTCAAAAGGCATTCTGAATAAAGCTGGATCCACTTCCCACCCCACTGTATTTAGCCTGTGTATTTATGTGTATTTAACCCAGAAAGTCCTGATCTATGTCACTGGGCTGCTTAAAAGAAAAAAATGGCTGCAGGCAAACTATATATGCTAAGAGTCTGAAGGAGTGAAAATCTCATGCAAATCTGGACGTCCGGCTTGTTCCTTCACCTCAAAATAAATGGGTTATTAATATATTGCCTGTAAAAGGTAACATTTCTAATAACGCCTATTTTACTGGTGGATACTTTTGATAATACATTTTGTCCAGAAAGTTCCATTGTTCTTGCTTTTTATGTGGTCTCCGTAAGATGCTTTCAGATATGATGTTATGAAAAGGAGGCTGGTTTGCTTCTACCACTCTTACCAGTTAGGTGAGAGCTTGCTGAGAAATAGTTATTAGGCCTATCCCTTCCTTTTCCCCTACTGTATGTTTAGATTGTATGTTTCTGGCCAGAGTCTTGTAGAAGGCATGGCTAACGAACTGAGCAGAGGCAGCAGTTGTGCAGCCTCTTATATGAAGGGGAGGGAAGTGGCAGCCAAGAAGTCCACAGTCTGTGCTTGTTTGTGGTACTCCCTCTCAGAGCTGGATGAAAGTATTAACCCACTTTGCACAGCAATCATCACAAAGAACCCTTTCTTGAAAGTGGGGATGGGATTAGCAACACTCCTGAAAACATTTTTTTTAAGTTTTCTGTTGACTAGATCCGTGCAAGGTAAGAATCCACCCTACTCTTTAACTCTTTTAAAGAGGGTCAAAGGTGGCAATCTCTGTGGTTTAAGTATTACCGAAATGGTGGGCTCATGACAGTGGAGCTGAGCATTTAAAAAACTTAGCAATTGTCAAAGAGGATTTTTTTCTAAAACTTTTGCATAAGCGCCCAGGATATGGCTATTTATAGGATTAGCTAGGTCGTTTGTTGTTTTCAAGTAGCATTGGTAATGGCTGAGTAAGGCTCCTTTAGCCATAAAACTGTGCTAACCTCTCCAGGACATTCATTCCTCAACTCTTTGCTGACAGTACACAAGTTATCATATGGCCTGCATGGGAATGTGAGGTACAGGTCTATTTTCAGCTCACCCTCTGGCTTGCTCCATAACCTTGGGAAAATCACTTCTAGGCCTGGTGCCATAGATCTGCCACCTGTAACTTAGAGCTGGTTAGTAACCCTCCTGTGGCTAAGTCATGAATTCTGGGGTTGGGGAATTCAGAACTTCAACATGGTCACTGAGAGTCATTTACACATTGAATCTTCTGAACTTTTCTCACAGGCCAACTTTCTTGAACATTTGATTATGTTTTTGTTCTAACAACACTTCAGTATAGAACAATTTTTCTTTTCGGACAGCCTAACTACATTCCTTCCAGCCCTACTAAGAGAGAATGGGTATAAATGTTTCCATCTTTCATACTCATTTCTGCTCCCCCAGCCATTACCCAAGGTGTACCTGGACACCACGTCCACTGAATTTTGCCATGGCAAGGACCTAGCCAGGATCCATTCATTTTGTTTTAGCAGTGGATGGAGATCAATATTGTTAGAACAGATGAGAATTTTTTAAAAAATTTATACATTTAAGTGTCTCATAAACTTAAAACACACACATTTACTTCATGTTATCTTCTTCTCTTTATGTAAGGCAAATGTCAGCTACAGCCTCCCTTGCTTTTGTAACCTAAGTAAGATTGTCCCAAACATCCAATTTGGATGTTCGAAGCCCTTTCCAATATTACCAGTTATTCTGAGGGGCCTCATTTTCTTCTGTCCTCTCTGTTCCTGAGCCCCTGCATCCATGGGTGCTGTCTTTTCACTGTTCAATGGCCTCGACTTCAGCCTCTTCCTCCGTTTTTAAAACCCCATTCACACAAAGCTTTAGTGAGATTTGAGTAAACAACTTAAAATTTATCTATTAGACACTCCTGTTCTTTAAAAACTCCATTTTCCCAACCTATCATGCACTGGTCCTTCACTTCATGCAACTCCTTTGAGGCCACTCTCCTATCCCCTCCTTACTTGGCCCATCTCTTCTCACCTCTCAGGAGCAGACATAAATTCCTCCCACGTTTTCATGCACAGCAGCTTTTCTTGTGTTGGTAGGGCTTCTGCTTATACCCATGTTTCCAGAGTCTCACCTCATACCTGAAACAGTTTATCTGGGTATTTTCCCAAACAATGACAATTTTTTCTTTTTCCCCTAAGAGAAATCCTGGTACCATTTAATACTAAATTTTCTCTTCATTATACTTAACAATGTACATTTATTTATGTGCACTCATCAGGATTTACAAACTAATTTGAGTTCTACTTTTCTTAGTATTTTGTATGTACTTTCCCATTTATTAATGCAGAGTGTGTTTGCTACTTTAATAAACACCCTCTCAATGATTAGGTATTTGAATTTCCAGATTTATTGTGTTTTGCATTATGAATAGTGCTGCTATAAACATTTAGTGAAAATTTTCTTTTCACTTGGATTATATTGAGGGAATATATTCTCAAATTTGGATTATGGGACAAACATGAATTATTTCATAGATTTAGTGCTTTGCCTCAATATTTTCAAAAACAGCTGTCCCAATTAATAATTTTATCAACTTATGAGGTTAGCCATTTTTCTTAGCTCTGTCAATATTCTCCTTTGTAATTTTCGGTTAGCCTTGCAGTAAGGCTAATCATCCCCCCAAGATTTACTTTTCTGAGTTTCTTCATATATGAAATATTTGGCCATATACTTTTGACCTCTTGTCCAGTTAAGTCTGGGTATTAATTTTGTTTTGACACCTTTACTGAGATACAATTCACATAACCATACAATTCAATAAATTTTAGTATATTTACAGAGCTGTGCAACCATCACCACAATACATTTGAGAACGTTTAATTGCCCCCAAAATAAGCCTTGGCCCAGCCAGTGTGGCTCAGTGGATTGAGCATTGTCTTATGCACCAAGAAGTCACCAGTTCGATTTCCGGTCAGGGCACAAGTCTGGGTTGCAGGCTTGATCCCCAGTAGGGGATCTGCAGGGGGCAGCCGATTGGTGTTTCTCTGTCATTCATGTTGCTCTCTCTCTCTTTTCCTCTCTCTCTAAAAAAAAAAAAAATCAATAAAAACATATTTTTAAAAATATATCTTTATTGATTTCAGAGAGAGGAGGGGAGAGGAAGAGAGACAGAAAATCAATGATGCCCCCCACTGGGGATCGAGCCCACAACCCTGGCATGTGCCCTGACTAGGAATCAAACCTCGATCTCCTGGATTATAGGTTGATGTTCAACTGCTGAGCCATGCCAGCTGGGCAATAAAAACATATTTTTTAAAAAAGAAGCCCTGTACCCCCTAGCCTTTACCCCCAAATCCTTCCATCCCATCCCCATCCCTAGGCAACCACTAATTTTTTATAGTTTCTATAGATTTGCTTGTTTTGGATGTTTCATATAAATAGAACCATACAATGTGGTCCTTAGTAACTGGCTTCTTTCCCTTAGCATAATGTTCTCAGTGTTTCATCTGTTGTAGCACGTGTCAGTCCTTCATTCCTTTTTATTGCCAAATAGTATTCCATTATATGGATATATCACATTTCCTTATCCACTCATCAGTTGATGGGCACATGAGTTGTTTCCACTTTTTGTCTATCATCAATAATATTGCTATAAACATTCATGTACAAGTTTTTATGTGGACATATGCTTCAGGGTGTATATGTAGGGGTGGAACTGCTGGGGTCATAGGGTAACCATGTTTAACTGTCTGAGGAACTACTAGACCATTTCCCAAAGTGGCTGCACCATTTTACATTCCCACCAGCAGTGTCTGAGGTTTCTACTTCCTCCACATTCTTGCTGCATCAGTTTGCTAGAGCTGCCCAAACACACTGGGTGCTTTAAACAACAGAAATTTATTTTCTCACAGTTCTGAAGGGTGGCAGTCCCAGCTCAAGATGTCAGCAGGTTTGGTTTCTCTCCTTGGCTTGCAGATGGTCACATTCTCTCCGTGTCCTCACATAACCTTTTCTATGTGTGTGAATATCCCTGGTGTCTCTTTCTCTTTTTATAAGGACACCAGTTATATTAGACTATGTCACCCTTATGACCTCATTTTACCTCATTACCTCTCTAAAGGCCCTATCTCCAAATACAGTCACATTGGGGGTAGGGACACAGTTTATGAATCTGAGGAGACACAATTCAGTTCAAAACACTTGCCAACTGCTACACATTAAAATTTGTATGTTGAAACCTAACCCACAATGTGACATTTGGAGGTGGTTAGGTCATAAAGGCAGAAACCTCATGAATGGAATTCGTGCCCTTTAAAAGAGATCCCAGAGAATTCCCTCGCCCCTTCCTCCATCTGGGGAGAAGACAGGCATATTTGAACCAGAAAGCAGGTCCTCATCACTGAATCTGCCCAGTGCCTTGCTCTTGGACTTCCCAGCCTCCAGAACTGTGAGAAATAAATGTTTATTTTTTAAGCCACCCAGACTATGGTATTTTTGTTATAGCAACCTGGAGGGATTAAGATACTAATGCTTGTCATGATCTGTTCTTTTGATTATAGCCATTCTAGTAGGTATAACACAGTATCTAGTTATGGTCTTGATTTTCATTTCCTTGATAGCTACTGACACTGAACATCTTTTCATTGGTCATTTTAGATCATGCTTATTGGTCATTTGTAGGTCGTCTCTGGAGACCTGTCTCTGCATATCCTTTGCCCTAATTTATTTATTATAACATTATTTTTATTGTAGATTATCTGCATATGGATTAATCATGTAGACAGATATCAAACATACCAGCAGCAAACATGGGAGAAATTTGGGGGTAGTGACAGCCTTTCTAAGGTAAAAAAAATAAATCTAGAAACAAATAAAAATTAATTAATGTGACTATGAAAATAAAAAAACAATTCATTGCAAAAAATACAATAAACAAAGCCAAAAGACAATGTGGGTAAAAGATAAGTAATTTATTCACAATGGACCAATTTTGTGTGTGTGTGTGTGTGTGTGTGTGTGTGTGTGTGTGTGTGTGTGTGTGTAGTCTCTGAAAGGACATGCAAGAAGTGAATTAACAGTGGTAGCCTAAAAGGAAAGGCAACCGGGGGTAGTGGGTAATGGAGACTTTATTTTCATTGCATATCATGAATTTTTGACGCTACTGAAAATGTTAACTATGTCACACACATTACCTAATCTTTACGCAAAAAGACAAAAGACAAAAGACGTGTGTACTGTTCTGTGCTGTATTCATGGCCACCAGAATTCCAGGGTAACAAGCCTTTTAGTTCTCCCTGGTTGAAATCCCCCCCACTCCACCCCAGCCCCCAGCGCCCAGCCCCCGTTGCAAAATATAGGATTTTGATATTGGAATGGGCGTTATGTGGGCTTCTCTAGTTACCCGTTTCTTTACCTGCTCCTCCACCCGACGGCCTGGGAAATCCTGGAAAGCAGGGGACGTTTCTCATTCCCGTGTTCCCCGGAGCACTGTGGCGGGCCCTCAGCAGGTGCTCTACAAACAGCCACGGAGAAGCATTTGTCTTAAAAAGAAAAAAGACAGAGCGGCCCCCCCAAATCAGAACAGTCCCGAACGTCTTAGACTCTCCCAGATCTTTTATTTGCAAAGTCTGCTTCCCCCGTCCCCTCCTCAGCCACCTGAAGCACGTTTCCAGCCCTGGAGACGCGGCCCCCGGGCTGCTCACTCCGGGCGGGCGAGGACCGCCGAGCCACCCGAGCCCCGGGCCTCCGGGCCCGCTCCCGCCCCGCCCCGCTCCCCCGCTCCCCTCCACACCCACCTGCAGCACGACGCGGCGCCCGGGGCTGCTCACTCCGGGCGGGCGAGGACCGCCGAGCCACCCGAGCCCCGGGCCGCCGGGCCCGCTCCCCCGCTCCCCTCCTCACCCACCTGCAGCACGACGCGGCCCCCGGGCTGCTCACTCCGGGCGGGCGAGAACCGCCGAGCCACCCGAGCCCCGGGCCGCCGGGCCCGCTCCCGCCCCGCCCCGCTCCCCCGCTCCCCTCCACACCCACCTGCAGCACAACGCGGCCCCCGGGCTGCTCACTCCCGGCAGGCGAGGACCGCCGAGCCGCCCGAGCCCCCGGGCCGCCGGGCCCGCTCCCGCCCCGCCTCCCGCTCCCCCTCTCCCCTCCTCACGCACCTGAAGCACGTTTTCAGCCCTGGCGACGCGGCGCCCGGGGCAGCTCACTCCCGGCGGGCGAGGACCGCTAAGCCAGGGGCGTGGCCCGGCCGCCTGACTCGCTCCGGCCCCGCCTCCCGCTTCCCGCGCTCCGCCGCCCTCGGAGTGGGCAGGACCCGGGGAGCCGAGCCCTCTGCCCCGGGGCCTGAGGAGCGGCGCGCGCGGCGCGGGGGGAGCTGCGCCGGTGCTGTGTGCGCGCCGCCCGCGATGTCCCGGGACCGCGTTCCCGCCGGGGCTGCAACCCAGGCGGCAGCCGGGGCCGCGGCGCCCAGCTCCGTGTCCGGGACGGCCGCGGCGGCGCAGGCTACCGACCCGCTGAAACGGTGAGCGCTTTCTTCGCCACCCCCGGGCTTCCTGCCCTCGCCGGTGCTCGGGCACCACTGGCTGTGGGTCGGCAGGCGTTGCGGGCGGCCCGCAGGGTGGGCGCCCGAGCATCCTCGGGTGTCGAGGTTCAGGTCCAGACCACTTTGCCGCCCCCCCCCGGGGTGATTGTCACCCCGCAGTCCTTGGCTCTAAGCAAACTGTGGGTGCGCAGGGGCCAGCCGGGCAGCGAGTAGCAGCCGAACGGCTCTCGGGCACTTGTTGCTCCGCTTCGCGGGGCCAGCAACTCCTCTGCGGGTCTGCACAGGCTCGGTGGACGCCGCGCAGTGCGGGCGGGTCTTGGGGGACCACGATTAAGCAAACGATCATTTATACCTCAAGGGTATTGGGGCGTGGGGGGAGGGGGTGATAAGGGATCGTAAAATGGCCTTGTGTTCGCTTCTAAGTCCGTGAAATAGCTCCGACGAACACGAGCTCTTTTTAAACATTGCTCTTTTTTAAAAAATGGCATTGTACAATTGCATAATATATTGTATGTCATCCAAAAATAGCTTCTGATGTCTGGGTAGTATTTAAATGCCACGTTGACACTTTTGTTTCCTAAACAAGTTTTGAGCTTTCTTATTTTAAGAGTAAGAGATTTTTCATGAAAGGAATTTCTCAAGGTGCAGAAAAATAGGAGAAGGAAGCCATGCATAGTGTGTTGAGTCATCAGTGTTGAGGGACTCCCGTCCCGGTTTGCTTAGGCTCGCTTTCACAACTGCGTACCCAGGTTCCAGATTTTGGAATGGGGTAAATAGTGCGCGTGCCCCCGCCCCCCTGCGGCTGGGCGGTGGAGGGAAAGCCGGCCACGCCCCGGAGCCTCGCCGGGCCTGTGGACTCAGGACCGTCTGGAGTTTGTTGCAGTGATTTGCAAGTTCTTAGATTCTTCGGGAGGCCGGGCTGCAGGCTTGTTAAGACGCTGCTCACGTTTCAGCCTGGGGGGCCCTTCGTCGCAGCAGTAGCTCTCTCTTTTCACTCTGGTGGCCCGAGTCCTTTTGCTGGAGCAGGCTAAACAGACGCTTAGACTCTAAGTTCTGAACCCAGTAGCGGTACTGTACTGTGCTCTCCCAGATTTGTTTTTTTCCCCCCCTTTCCCAGTTTTTGTGGCTTTTTTTTGGGGGGGGGGAGTGGAGAGAAGGGCAGACACTTTGCAGAACGGAACGCTCTAGTGTTATGTCATGCTTCTTGGCGCTGGTTTCTAGGTCCAGGTTCTGATGACGTTAATTCAGCCAGCGTTGTCATTTTCCAAGTCTACGCGGGTTAGTTTGAGTCCAAAAGGAGTGCCTATTTCTTATTACGTAAGGATTAGGAAAAGGGATTGCTTGTCTTCAGAAAAAGGTGCTGGAATTTAATGTGTCGCCTTCTGAGGATCAGAAGATTAGGGATTTTTTTTTTTTTTTTTAAATGGGGGCAAAAGAACTCATGTGCACGCACAACAGTGTGGTGATTGCAGGGAGATGGGGGTGGGTGGAGGTGGAAGAGAGTATAAGGGGGATACATGGTGATGGAAAGAAAAAAAGAAAAAAAAATGAGGGCATATTGGAGACTGTAGAATACTGTAATTATTAGTTTTACTAAGGGGCTGGAAAACTAATGCTGCTCTTTAATCCAGTAATTAGGAAAAGTGTAAGTACCTTAAATGCATCCTTTAAAATGGCAAATGTTGCTGTGAATACTCCTGTCAAGTCAAAAGGCACCCTTAATTGATCTCTTCTGTAAATATATTTTTGCATATGCTTTCAGGACATGGGTAATGTTTTGCTGTCCTTAGTTGTCAGGATTCTTAGTGACTTATTTGACTTTCAAGTGTATTTTAGGGAGGGGAATGGGGGAAGAAGCTATAAAATGTAATAATTCTTTTGCCTCTGGGGTTGTTTTGTGGTAGCCAAGAAAACTTATTTAGTACTTATCTATGAGAATAGAATAGTTTAAAGAATACATTGGGGCCCGGCCAGGCATGGCTCAGCAGTTAAGTGTCGACCTAGGATCCAGGTGATCAGGGTTCAATTCCCGGTCAGGGCACATGCCCGGGTTGTGGGCTGCAGCAGATCAATGACTCTCTCATCATCGATGTTTCTATCTCTCTCTCTCCCTCTCCTTTCCTCTCTCTGAAATCAATAAAGATGTATGAAAAAAAAAAAAAGGAATACATTGGGAATTGCTTTTAAAAAAAAAGTTACATTGTGTTCATTATGATTTCTAGAATTGTATAGTATGGGATATCTCTTCCAAAAATAGTTTTTATTTTTTTAAAATCCTCGCCTCAGGATATGTTTATTGATTTTAGAGAGAAGGGAAAGGGGAGAGAGAGAGAGAGAAACATTGATGCCTACTGTTTGGGCCCCCACCACCCTGCAACCTGGTTATGTGCCCTGACCAGGAATCGAACCTGTGACCTTTCAGTGCATCAGCTGACACTCCAACCAACCGAGCCACGCGGTCCAGGGCCAAAAATTGTTTTTAATGTAGAATAATCATTTGAATCAACACCGACACTTGTGATTGTTAAATAAGTTTTGAGCTTTCTTATTTTGTGGTAATAACTATCTTTCATTAAAGAAAAGTTGAAAAATACAGAAAAATAAAAAAGTATATTATTTGAATCATCAGTTTTGAAAGTATACTTAGGCCTGTCTTCACCTACAACTTCATACCCAGGTTCCAAATTTGGAATGGCATTAACAGTGTTGAATGTACAATTTCCGGGAGTGTGGGGCTTATAGGTTGTATTAAAATTTTTAGTTTTTTCCATTGAAATGTCAGCACCAGCAGAGACTGTTATGGTATTTTCTCCTCCAAGAAAGGGAAATGATGATAAAATGCTTTAATAATTTTGAATATTATAACTGCTAACATTAAATACTATGATATTTTTAATGGCATCATGTTGGAAGGCTTTGAGAACTTGGGTCTGTCATCTCTCAGTGACATGTCATTGCTAAAAGAGTTCTTTTTCTTCTTTCTCTGAAACCTCTACATTTTTCTTGCTGTTGTCACTTTAATATGAAGTTTCATTACCTTCTTTTTTGACTTTTTGACATGTTACATGCAAAATTTTGCAATTTGAGAATTGGGGATTCACTGGGATACCTGAAGAATCACAGATCGAATCAGTAAAGCATCCTCTAAGTACTTTCCCCTTATATTTACTTTCCCATTAACAGTTAGTTAGGTTTTTGGAGGGCATTTTGCCCATACTCATTAAAATTCTTGAATTTTTAGATACATTTTTATCCAGCAATTCCACTTCTAGGAATTTATCCTAAGGAAATAATAATGGATATGCACACAGGGTTAGCTACTGGGATGTTTGTTGCAACGTTATTTATGATGATGAAACTTTGAAAACAATGCCCCTAAATAGGAAAATGGTAAAATTGATAAAATAAATTAAATCCTAGAATATATGCTGTAATAATTCATCTTATAATATATTTATTAATTCATATGTTAATATAATGTAAACTTATGCAGCCTTTGCACATCACATTGCAGAAGAAAGTTGACCAAATCGAAAGATGGGTCCTATCTGGTTTGGCTCAGTGGTTAGAGCATCAGCCTGCAGACTGAAAGATCCTAGTTTCGATTCCAGCCAAGGGCACGTACCTCGGTTGCAGGCTTGATCCCCAGCCCTGGTCGGGGTGTGTGCAGGAGGCAACCAGTCAATGTGTCTCTTATTTTGTTCCATGGATGTCAATCTCTCTCTCTTGCTTCTACTCTCTCTGAAAAGCAAATGGAAAAAATATCCTTGAGTGAGGATAAAAAAATATATATATATATATCGGAAGATTGTCATAGTACAATAGCAGGGTAAAAAATAAATAAATTATTTCTATTTTGGTTCAAAGAAATATACACTTGTTCTTAGCCAAAAGGCCGACAAGCTATTCATTAAAAGAAGTATAAAAAGATTCTGAAGGCAAGATTAAACTTGACCTAATATTCAGCCTTGGCACTTTGAGAGGAATCCTTCTGCATAGTAAAATTTAAAAGCCCTTGAGTTACATTGAAAGAAGGGGGGGAAAAAGGCATTGAAACCATTCTGCTTTGAAATAATCATGGAATTCCTAGAGATGAACAGAGAGTTTTCAAGTGTCCTTGCTTATCCACAAGGCTTACTCCTTTTTAGTTTATTTGAGCCTTTCTAATCTTAATATAGGTTCATAGATTTATTGTTGTGAGGATTAAGAGACTGGCAGTTAGGTTCTCAAGTTGGCATGCAAGTGTACGCATTCAATATGTGCGATATGATGGCACTGTAGGCACATCAAAATGTTAAAACTAGTTATCTCTGCAGAGATGAGATTTGGGGCTATTGTTTATTTTCATTATTTCTCAAAGTTTTGAAAATAATTATATTTTATATTTTAATTGTATACCAAGATGAAGTATGACTTAAAATAAAAAACTTTTTTGAGTAAGCAATAATTTCACAGGGTTAAAGATCAAGAAGGAAAAAAAAGTATACAATGGAAAATCTTCCTTTCCCCGTGTTCCTCATCTCCTCCATTCGCATTGGTCCAATGTGCCTGCTCTGGGTAGTCATTATTACTGCTTTATTGCTTATCCTTCCAGGGATATTTTATGCATATCTGAGCCAAAACAGGTTTACATTTTTCCCTTCTTGGCTGAATTTGCAGTTTTCTTCTGTTGCTTTTTCCACGTGACAGTGTATTGTAGATATCTTTTCATATTAGTACACAGAGAGCATCCTCAATAAAAGGTTTTTTCTTAAAAGTGATTAGCACAGAAAGAGAATATAGACAGAAGATAGACCTTGATCAAAACACTGAAGAGACAATTAAAAGAAGAGATTTTTCTTGGTGGTTGGAGTGTTGAGTACAAGGCTCTTGCTGAGTGAAGAGGAAATCACTTGGAGTATTTGAACATGATGTGAGGAGTTATAAAACTGTCCAGTTTAATTAATCATTAAATTATCAACAGGTGTGTCACAAGAATTTTTAAAACATGAGATACCTGACTATTTAGTCAGGGGCACTGACTTCTTTTCCTTTAGATTGTCAAGTAAAAAAATGACAACCAACACAACAATAGCCGTTTGGTGTGAATGAATCAGAATTATACTTATTTTTTTTGTCAGATCTGTGAAACAAATATTTTTTGGTGTGTTGCAGAATTTCAGTCATTTATGTGTTCCATGAAATGAAAAAGGTTGAAAAATCACTGGATTACAGGATAGTTAACACAATTATGTGCTCTCTTGAGGGTGGTTTCAATTCAGAGGCTTTTCAAAGATGTTAGAGACACAGAAACAATGGACAGGGCTTACTTAAGGCAAACATAAACCTTTTGCTAAAGAAGTTATATGTCTGGGGTGTGACTACCCACTATGACCTGCTCCGTTAGAAATTTCTGATCAGATCATCTACCCTGTGAGGTTACGTTCTGTAGAACCCATTTTTCATCCACAGGATCTTGGGGGACAACTAGAATTTAACCAGAATCATTTTTCCAGTATACAAATATAGAAACTTCTGATTATACTTCCAAATAAAAAGCTGATCTCCTAAATGATTTCCAGACCTAGCCTCCTGGTATCCACACCCTTGTGTAGGCTCCCTTGACATTGTATCAGGATTGGTCTGTATACATGGTAGAAGTGGCAGCGTGTGTGGATCCCAAGGCTTAGTCATAGAAGACATTGCTGTCTCCACCTTGGTCTCTTGGCTTACTTGTTCTGAGGAAAACTGTCATGTGCTGGGAACACTCAAGTAGCTCCATGAAAAGGCTCAAATGGGAAAAAACTGAGTTTACTCTGGGCCAGTGGCCACTCAGCTAGAAAGTTTATCTTTGTGATTAAGTTCTTGGGAGCAGAAGAGAGGCGTGCAACTTCTGATACTTGCCTTTATTTATTTATTTTTAATTTTTTAATATGTTTTTATTGATTTCATAGAGAGAGAGAGACAGAGAGAGAGAGAGAGAGAGAAACATCAGTGATGAGAATGTCATTGATCGGCTGCCTCCTGCATTCCCCCTACTGGAGACTGAGCTCACAACCTGGGCATGTGCCCTGAATGGAAATCAAACAGTGACCTCCTGGTTCATGGGTTGACACTCAACCATTGAGCCACACTGGCCAGGCTGATAATAGCCTTTTAAAAAAAGAGTTTCTCAATCATTTTTTCATTATCACTCCCCTAAGAAGCCTTTTCAGATATTTTTTCCTAATTGCCCCCAAGAAATTTTAATACCACAGATATATATCGTTATATACTGTAAGTTAATAGGTGTGCTTCATCCATAAAAGACTAACATTCTTTTGCCTCTCCACCCCCTGAGAAGCGGCTTTTGCCCCTCTGGGGGTAATATTGTCCCTGTTGAGAATGCAGGAGTTTAAAAAGGGACTGGGTTTGCTCTCTTCTTCTCTTCCTCCCTTCCCGGGGGCTGGAAGGGAGAATTGTGTGGGGAGCTAACTTCAACTAGGCAGACAAAAAATAAAGAATGTAAGCAACAAGATAGGAGGAAGCTGGAGGCTTAGCATCACAGAACAAAGCTGCTAGCCTGTTTAGACAGTTAATTGAAAAAGAAGCCTACTTTGATCTTATTTAAGGCATCTTATTTTGGGGCCTTTGTTGCAGAAGCTTAGGCTGTATTCTAACAAATATGCATACCATTTCTTCAAAACTGCTTAGAAATTTTAAAAAATTTCTGTTTTGTTAGTTCCATACCACCTCGGCCTGTTATGGTTTGTAATTTCAATTCTGATTCTTTGATCCAAAGATTATTTAGTAGAATGTTTGTTAATTTCCAAGTATTTGTGATTTAAAAGATATTTTTATTATTTGGAATTTTATTGAATGATTAGAGAATATGACGTGCAAAAATCTACTTATTTAAAATTTTTTTACCCATTGTTTACTTTGAATGACATAGTTGAGCATTTTTCTATAGGCTTTTTTTGCTTTTCATAGAGAAGGTTGGAATTGATAATGGCTTCTGGGTCAGATAGAATATGTGCCATGTATTTGAGTTTTGACATAAACTGGCTACAGAAACAGAGTTTTCTTGTTTGTTTGCTTTTCTCTACAGGCTTAGTTTAGAAGAGCTAAACAGCTTCATTCTGAGCTGTTTTCTTAGAACAAGGGCAGTTTGGGTGACAGAAAGTTAGGAGATGAGGCCGTTATAAAAGTAAAAAGAAAAAAGCTTAGGCTTTTTAGATGCACTGGGCATTCCGGGCAGTTAACCAAGATTTAGCAGAACACTGTTAAGCTCCAGCCAAAGAGGGGTGGCCTTTCTGTGTGAAAGTTTGCTTTGCTAGTTTTACTAAGAATATAGATTGGTATTGGTAGGATTTCGATCTCACAGTGGGTTGGTGGAGAGGATGGAGGGGAATTTATGACAAATTGATGGTCTGTGGACCACTGATTGGGCCCTCACAGTGTCTTACATATTTTTGAATTAATTGGCAACGCTTTAAAATCAATCAATCAATCACACACACACACACACACACACACACACACACACACACACACACACACCTGCATTTCCAGTGTTTAAAGATTTGGTAGCTCTGAGATTGCATTAGCTCGTGGCTGCAATAGGCTGGAAGAGCCTGTCTCTTTTAGAGAGACATGTACTCTTTTCACTTGTATGGTCCCCACCATTCCCTCTTGCCCCCAATGTCTAGGCTAAGTGTCAGTAGCCATTTATCCTTTGCACTTGTGCTGCTGTATTTTAGGTCTACTTTTCTTTGAAAGGGGGGGAAGGGGGAAAGCTTTTTCATTTTTTTTTTAAAGAAAAGAGATATTTTTGGGTGTGGAAGTATTTTGTGTATAGGTGGAAGGAAAGAATATTCCTATGTTTTAATATTCAAACAAAGTATATATGTGGCAAAAGAGCACAAATTAAGATGCCGTCTTAAAACCAACCATACATAGTAAACACCATAAGTATTCTACAGAAAAGATACAGTAGGGTTTGTTTTTGAATGGGAATTAAACAAGGGGTACCTCTTTGATATATAGTTATTTATTTGGTAAAAAAAAAAAAAAAAAAAAATCTTGCACTAGCCATTGGCCCATGGACGGAACGGTCCTTGGTTTGATTCTGGCCAAGGGCACGTACTTCGGTTGCAGGCTCAGTTCCCAGCCCTGGTTGGGGCCCTTGCAGGAGGCAACCAATCGATCTCTCTCTCTCACATTGATGTTTCTCTCTCTTTCTATCCCTGCCACTCTCTCTGAAAAGCAATGGAAAAAATATCCTCAGGTGAGGATTAAAAAAATATTCCTGGGCATCAATACTTTATATAGATGGTAAGTTTCTAAGCAGTGCCTTTTGGGTAGAGCAGAAATTATGTGCCTCAAACATAAAAAACAATCTATATGAATGTTCATATAACTGGAAATCACTAGTTCATAGCATATTGAAGATATGATATGGCTGAGAATTTAAAAGGAAGGTTACGTTACAAATTTAAATTATTTATAGCATTTTCAATTTTAGCTCATGAAAACACATATGTAGAATATCACCCAGTCAGCAATATTTGTGGTATCCAAAAATTTTAATGGGTTGAAAAACTTTTGGATTTATTGCCCGAGAAAGGGCCAGTATAAATGACTGATTTATGTGTGTTGGAAAAGTCTGTCAAAATTTAATGAAAACGGGTAAAAATCTATCAGTTTGATTATAGATAGTACTCCTGAAATAAGAGTTGAGGTTAACATTGGATATTGATGACATGTTGTAAGGATAAGACATAGATTTAATAATTTGTTTATTGTAGACTTTACTAGAAATAATCTTAGGCCAAAAGCTTAAATAGCATTATTATCACCATAAACTAGATGCTGATTCTTGAACTTCAGGTGTTTCCAGGTTTTGCAGGATTCATGATATGCACAACTCTAATCTTCTGTATGTAGTTTAGGCTGAAGGTGCTTTTGTAACTGTTAAATCAATCTGTACTTGTCATTCAAGGGAAAATCTTTGTCTTAGTTTACCAATGAAGAATGTCAAAGATTTGGCTCTTTTGGTTGACATTACAACTCATCTAAATACTGCAAATATTTCTTTACAGGGACATTCACAAGGACTGTAACATTTATATGATTCAGTTCTCCCATTTGTAGTAAATATATGTTTTTTGACAAACATTTTTTTTGGTAAGGAATAATCTGGATCGCTTTCATATGCCGAAATTAGTTTCTAGAAATGAAAATTATCGCCTTAATTTCATTCCCCAAATTATGGAATTTTAGACTGAATTCCAAGGCAGGCTCTTTGATCCTATGCTTTATGAAAATGAACTAACATTTCTCGATTAATAGCACTAATGTGAAATGGATAGCTACAAGTGAAAGTATTAAAAATGAAATATAACATCAGAGCACTAAAATTTTGCAAATACCTTTGAATTACCCTAAATTTAAAAATTTGCAAATTTAAAAATTTCATCTTTGCTGAGAATGGCTGTATTTAAGAGGAGTTGTTTTTGCACTTGAAACTCAAAACTCAATTAAAAAAATTACTGCTCTTAGTTCAAGGATTTAGGTCTGAATTCTATATTACGTTGCATGCAACTATATTGACATCTTGGTATAGGCAAAAGGGTGTCAGGTTTTTTGGCTTTAGATCAAAGGTATTATGAGCTACAAGAAATATTTAATAATTAAGTGTTCCTACTTTTTTAATTTGTATTTTTTCAGTTTCAAATTTATAACCTCTAATATCATAGGTGATTGTATAATGTTACATGTCTAAATCATAGTTCATTGTCTTTGATTTTATTTCTCACATTTGAATTTTCTTTTATTTTGATCACTTCAACTATTTATGTTACCAGCTTGTCCCCTATAGGTATTTGAGATTGTGACTGTCGTCACAGGTGAAAGGTAAAATTTTAGCTATATCCTTAGGGAACATGCCTTTGAAAATATAGTGGTCACATCTTTTTAATTAATTTTATGCTGTTACCACTTTTCATTAACTTAGGCAGTAAACATATTTTCATGTTGGCTTGTTTCATGGTGGCTGTTTTAGGAAATAGAAATAGAAAATTCCTTATTTATTTCAACATTTTAAGTATATATTAGACAGCCCCATATCATGTAACAATATTTTTTTCCCCCTTCACCCTCTCTCACCTTCTGTAGAATTGTCAATGAGAATTCCCTGTGAAAGCTTCAGGGCAAAACATTAAAAATTAATACGCATTAGATTCTATAGGATCACAGGGTTCCCCCAGACTATTTAGACATGTAATTCTGTTCAGGTGAGGACCCAGAGGCTGTGCTGTGTTTTGCAATAACCCCCGAGTTTCTGTTGTTGCCTCATTGAAATTCTTTGGGTCGGGAAAGCTGTCTGCCTTCTGTGAGAAGCTGCCTGGTACTTCCCTCTCCCTGGCAGTACTATCCTCACCCTGGCTCGGATGCAGCTAAGGCTCTGCCTTGTCAGTTGCTTGCTGTGTGTTGCATTTTCGTAGAATTATAGGCCTTAAAGACTCTCTAGTAAAGCTTTTTAGACCACAGGAAAAAAAATTTTTTTTCTAAAGTTCCAAAATTAACCCAAGGAAAACAGAGAAAAAGGGGACAATGAAAAATATTTTTTAGAAAATGTTCTTCTAAATCTTAAATAATTTGTAGGTTCTGAATTATCAGGTAATATATCGCCTTTTCCCCTCTAAAGTTCAGTGTCTATTTGGGTGTTTAAATTTTAATTTTGCTGAATGTTTAGAAAAAATATATTTCTTTAAAGAAATGACAATATCAAGGGGTAAGGTGGCAAGTCTCCACTCTTCTTATTCCTCCTTGCTCCCTTTTGATCCTTCTTTGGGGTCAGATAGGTGCAGTGGAGTTATGTTTCTAAATATGCCTTTTTGAAAAAATCCTCACCTGAGGATATGTTTCCATTGATTTTAGAGAGAGAGGAAGGGAGAGAGAAAGAAAGAGAGAAACACTGATTTGTTGTTCCACTTTTTTATGCATTCATTGGTTCCTCTTGCATGTGCCCTGACTGGACATCAACCTACAAACTTGGTGTATCTGAACAATGAACTGAGCCACCCGCTGGGCCACAAAAGTTTTTTAATTTTGATGAAGTCCAGTTTATATATATTTTTCTTTTGTTGCCTATGCATTGAATGTGTAGATCACTTTGGGAATTGTTGACATTTTAACAGTTATAAGTCTTCCAATCCATTTATTTGTTGAATGTTTTTATTATGAAAGGATGTTGAATTTTGTCAAATACTTTTACTGTGTCAATGAAGGTGATCACGTGTTTTTCCCCCTCCAATTCATTTTATGAAGCAATTTGAGAAGGTTCTCTCTTCCTATTTTTTGACAGTTTTTAATCAGGAATGAATGTTAAATTTTCTCAAACACTTTTTCTACATCAGTTAATATGACCATGTGATTTTTCTTCTTTACCCTGTTAATATGGTGATTATGTTGATTAATTTTCAGATATTAAATCAGCCTTCATCCCCAGAATAAACCCCACTTGGTTGTGGTGTATAATTCTTTTTATATCTAGCTGAATTCTATTTGCTAATATTTTGTTAAGAATTTTGCATATATATTCATGAGGGATATCAGTCTGTACTCATCATTTTTGGAATTCTTTGTCTAGTTTTGGTATCAGGGTAATACTGCTTCATAAAATGAGTTGGAGGGAAACTTGTGGTGATGGAAATGCTCTCTGTATAGATTGTATCAATGTCAGTATCCTGGTTGAGATATTTTACTATAGCTCTGCAAGATGTTAGGGAAAAGTAGATAAAAGACACAAGAGGTTTTTCAGTATTTTTTCTTATAACTACATATGAATCTACAATTGTGAAAAGTTTAATTTAAACATTTTTTGCAAATGAATTCAGTGAAGTAGCAGGATACAAAGCCAACACACAAAAATTAGTTGCATTTCTATATACAATGAACATCTGAAAAGGAAATTACAAAACCAATTCCATTCACGGTAGCATCCAAAAGAATAAAATATTTAGGAAGCAGGTGTAAGACTTGTACAATGAAAACTGCAAAACATTACTAAAAGGAATTAAAGAAGACAAATAAATGAATACATATTTCATGTTCATAGATTGCAAGACTTACTATTGTTAAAATGTCAGTACTGCTCCCAAATGATCTACACCTTCAATGCAATCTGTCTCAAAATGCCAATGATATTTTTTGCAGAAATAGAAAAACCCATCCTAAAATTCTTATGGAATCTCAAAGGATCCTGAATAGCCAAAAGAATCTTGAAAATGAAGAACAAAACTTGAGGATGCATACTTCCTGATTTCAAAATTTACTGCAAAGCTACAGTAATAAAAAACAGTGTGGTGTTGGCATAAAGACAAACATCTAGACAAAGACAAAGACATTCTGTATATATGCCCATGGAATAGAATGGAGAACCCAGAAATAAACACTTGCATATATGGTTAAATGATGTTTGGCAAGGGTGCCAAGACCACTCAATGGGGGAGGACAGTCTTTTCAACAATTGGTGCTGGCGAAACTGGATATTAACAATGCAAAAGAATGAAGTTGGACCTCTACCTCACACCATATACAACACTTAACTCATAATGTATCAATGACCTAACTGTAAGATCTACAGCAATAATACTGTTAGAAAAAAACATACAGCAAAAGCTTCATGACATTGGATTTGGCAATGATTTCTTGATATGACACAAAAAGCATAGATAACAAAAAAAATAGGCAAATTGGATGTCATGAAAATTAGAAATTTTTGTGCATCAAGAAACATTATTAACAGAGTAAAAAGGCAACCTGTAGAATGGAAGAAAATATTTACAAAACATAGATCTGATAAGGGATTAATATCCAGAATATATATGGAACTAAAACTCAACAACAACAAAAAAACCAAACTTCCTGGTTCAAAAATGGGCAAAGGACTTAAATAGACATTCCTCCAAAGAACATATACAAATAGCTAATAACCACATGAAAAGATGCTCAAGATCAATAATCATTAGGGAAATGTAAATCAACACTGCATTGAGATACCACCCCATGCCCATTAGGATGGTCAAAAAACAAAAAAGTGCCCTGGCTGGTGTGGCTCAGTTGGTTGAGCATCATCCTGAGCACTGAAAGGTCTTCAGTTCGACTCCTGGCCAGGGTACATGCCCAGGTTGTGGGTCTGGTCGCAGTTCAGCCCCCGTTCGGGGTGCTTATGGGAGGCAACCAATCGATGTTTCTCTCTCTCCCTTCCTCTCTTTCTCAAATCAATAAAAACATTTAAAAAAGTGTTGGTGAGGATGTGGAGAAATTGGAACCCTTGTACACTTTTGGTAGGAAAGTAAATGGGATGGCTGCTTCGAAAAACAGTATGATGGGCCCTAGCCAGTTTGGCTTAGTGATTAGAACATTGGCCCTCAGACTGAAGGGCTCCTGGCTCGATTCCAACCAAGGGCACATACCTTGGTTGCAGGCTCGATCCCCGGCCCCCGTTGGGGCAAATGCGGGAGGCAACCAATTGATTGTCTCTCCCACATCGATGTTTCTCTCTCTCTCCTTTCGACTCTCTCTGAAAAAGCAGTGGGAAAACAATCCTTCGGTGAGGATTTTAAAAAACAAACAAAAAACCAGTATGATGGTTCCTTGAAAAAATTTTTTTAATTTACCATATGGGTCAAGCAATTCCACTTCGTATATCCCCAAATGAATTGAAAGCAGGCTTTCAAAGAGATATTTGTTAACCCATGTTCATAGCGGCAGCAGTTACAATAGCTAAAATGCAGAAGCAACCCAAGTGTCTATTGATGCATGACGGGGGTAACCAAAATGTGGTCTGTACACGCAATAGTCTAGAACTCAACCTTAAAAAGGAAGGGATTCTGCAATATGCTACAACGTAGACAAACCTTGAGGACATTATACTAATCGAAATAAGCCAGTTACAAGATGTCAAATATTGTATGATTCCACTTATATGAGGTACAACTTACCAGTTTTAAAAATAGTCACAGGGATGTCAAGTACTGTGAAGCATAGGGAATATAGTCAATAATATTGTGATAACTGGCCTGGCCGGGCGTGGCTCAGCGGTTGAGCATCGACCTATGATCCAGGAGATCTTGGTTCAATTCCTGGTCAGGGCACATGCAGGAGTTGTGGGCTCGATTCCCAGTTGGGGGCGTGCAGGAGGCAGCCAATCAATGATAACTCTCTCATCATTGATGTTTCTCTCTCTCTCTCCGTCTCCCTTCCTCTCTCTGAAATCAATAAAGGCATATTAAAAAAAAAATTGTAATAACTATGTGTGGTGCCAGATGGGTTCTAGACTTATTGGGGGGATCCTTTGTAAAGTATATAATGTCTAATCACTATGTTGTCCACCTGAAACTAATATAATATTGTATACCAACTGTTACTGAAAAATAAAATTTAAAAAATGGGTAGAGGAATAGATACAGTGGAATTTCATCAATGTTCACTTAAGTTACTCAAAATCAACTAATTCATGTAGGTAAAAATAAGTGAAACATATTACTAAACAGGGGCAGGGGTGTGCCACTGCCCTTTGTGAGCACATAGTCCATCCTATAATAATCTGTGGATATAGTTTGTGAATAATTTTAAACATTTTACTGACCATTTGTAAAGAAGAGTTATGTGTAATGCAGGAGGCCAGACAAGTGAACAGTAGTGGTTTTCTTATCACCCGTGCAGGTCTACAGTACTTATTTTAAGAGAGTGTCTCACACATTGCAGGAGTTTTCGTATATCTGGCCCTCAACTGTTAAATGTCAGTAGTTCCTGAATTATCGGATCAACCAAAGAACCACCCCTACAGATCTTCAAACATTAGTGGGTGGGCAGGAGTTAGGAGAAACTGCCTCAGGTTGAGAACACTAGAGGGAAAAAAGAAGAAATAATAAAAGGCCATAGAGAAAGCTGAGTGAAGAATTAGAACTGACAACTTGGTCTTTGGGACTGGTTGCACAGAACTGCGTATGTTGTATTTGAATAAAGATTTTAAGGACTTTACAAAAATTATGACTCTAAACAAGGCACAAAAGCAGGCAAGGTGGTTGCACTTAAGTTCTATCTGGTATTTAAGTTGGGCTCTCAGTTCCCAACACCAGGAAGCTGCGAGCAAGTGGATTTTTGCCAAAGGGAATCATCAGTCTTCCCCTCTGACCCTCACCCCGAAGTGTTTCCCTGTGCCAGCAAGTCCCCAGTGCCAGCCTGTCTTTCCTCCCTTCCAGAGGCGGGGAAATGGAAATACCTTTGAGAGGGAAGACCAGTCCTGAATGAGAAAATAGGATAGTGACTAATGAAAAAAATTTTGATTTGGTGCATTGTGTTACTGGATTAAACTAAGGAAACTCAGAATGAATTCAGCATAAAGGAATGTTTTGAGCCCTGGCTGGGTTTGCTCAGTGGTTAGAACATTGGCCTGAGGACCCTAAGGGTTGCGGGTTCGATTCCCTGTCAAGGGTACTTTGGTTGCAAGTTCCCCGCCCTGGGTGGGCACGTGAGAGAGGCAACCAGTCTCTCTCCCGCTCTCTCCCTCTCTTTCTCTCCTCCCCCTCCTTCCACCCTCTCTAGAAATTGATGGAGAAAATGTCCCCGGGTGAAGATTTAAAAAAACTCAACAAGAACTGTCTTGAGAGTGTTCCACCTATGAAAAGGCACACCAGCTTCCCCTGAGTGGGGTCTTGGTGGAGTAGTGTTCCTCAAAAGGTTTTGGGTGTGGCCAGCCTTGGTCTAGTACTTCAGTAATAGACTGGATTGTGCCCAATTTTGGTCACTACACTTTAAAAAAATGATGTAGATAAATTCAGGAGCCCACAGAGATGATTAAAACAACTTAAAAGCAGGCAAAATATCAGCCCTAACTAAGATTGGCATTGAATTTTTTTTTTCCTGGAGCTTAGGCCAGAGGCATTTCACATTTTCAATAGCAATACTGTAAAAGACCACAAGATGGCAAAAGAACTCTAAAATACCTTTTATTTCCTTTTTTAAATCTAGATTTGAGAGAGATCAAATGTTTCCTGATAAAACAAGGAAAAGAAAGTTTAAGGATGTCTATATTTCAAAACTTATGGAATGACTAAAGTACTTGCTCTGGCAAATTTTTGCAATGCTTGCTTACTGTTTAGGCAAAGGATTTCATACCTGTTAAAGAACAATATTGTGGTATCACTTATATGTGGAATGAAAAAAGCCCTGAAACTCATAGAAACGAGTAGAAAAGTGGTTGTCAGGGGCTGAGAGGTAGAGCAAATTGGGAAAGGTTGGTGAAAGGGTACAAACGTTCAGCTATCAGATGAATAAGCATAGGAGGAGAGAATGTAAAATGTGATGATTTAGTTAACACAGTATTATATAATTAGTTTTCTAAATTTAAATATAATGCTTAAAGTACCCCAAAGATATTGCATATATTTGTATGATACACTTGTATGATAAAATCATAAGCATGAAATTAATGCCATGTACTTCCCACTCAGTTGAAGCAAGAGTACGTTAATAGCCTGGCCAGTGTAGGTCAGCGGTTGGGCGTTGACCCAGGATCCAAGAGGTCACCCTTTTGATTCCCAGTCAGGGCACATGCCGGGGTTTCTGACTACATCCCCAGTAGGGGGCGTGCAGGAAGCAGCTGATGGTTGATGTTTCTCTCATCGATATTTCTATCTCTCTATCCCTCTCCCTTCCTCTCTCTCTAGAAATCAATAAAAACATATAGTCACATAGTAGCTGTCTTTGAAACCAAATAAACTGTTTCAGTATCACAGTGCTGGTGTTCCAGTAACCCTTATAGTAGCCTAACGTTAGTCACAGTGCCTATTTACCTCACTTCATCTCATCACATAGGCATTAATCATCTCACATCATCACAAGAAGAAGGTAAGTACAGTACAATAAGGTGTTTTGAGAGAAAGACCATAGTTATATAACTTTTATTATAGTATATTGCTATAATTTTTCTATCTTACCATTAGTTATTGTTGTTAATCTCTTATTGGTCCCAATTTATAAATCATACTTTATCATAGGTACGTATGTATAGGAAAAAAACAGTATACATAGGGTTCAGTACCGTCTGTGGTTTCAGACATCCACTGGGGTCTTGGAACATATCCCTTGTAGGTACAGGGTGGGGCTACTGTATCTGGGTCATGCATTTTATCCATTTTGATAATCTTTGCCTTTAATCGGTTTGATTTTACCATTTACATTTAATGTAATTATTGATATATTTGGACTTAGGAATACTCTTATTATTTTTCCAGTTGTTCCCTCTATTTTTGATTCTTGTTTCACCTTTTTTGCTGCCTTTTGAAATATTTAAACATGGACAGAGATAACAGTATGGTGATTGCCAGAGGGAAGGGGGAATGAGGGGAGATAGGAGAAAGTAAAGGTGATAAATGGTGATGGGAAGAGACTTGACTTGGGGTGGTAAACACACAATACAATATACAGATGATGTATTGTATAATTGTATTCCTGAAACCTGTATAATTTTATTAACCAATGTTACTCCAATAAATTCAGTTTTTTTTAAAAAGAAATATTTGAGCTTTTTTAGTAGTTTGTTCTAATTTTTTATTGTGATTTTGAGTATATCTTTTTGTGTAGTGTTTTTCTATTTCTCCTTTTATAATGGTTTCTCTAGGGATTACAAAATACACACTAAGCTGTTCACAGTACCTACAATTAATATTTTTCAAAAATATATTTTTATTGATTTCAGAGAGAAGAGAGAGGGAGAGAGATAGAAACATCAATGATGAGAGAGAGAGAGAGTTACCTATTGATCAGCTTCCTCTTGCATGCCCGCTGGGGATTAAGCCTGAAACCCTGGCATGTGCCCTGACTGGGAATCGAACCTCAGTCTCCTGAATCACAGGTTGATGCTCAACCACTGAGCCATGCTGGCTGGGCTACAATTAATATTTTGTAACTTTAATTGGAATGTAGTAGTATTCTACTATGTAGGTTTATTTTTTCTTTCCTCTATATGCTAAAGTTGACTTATATTACATCTAAATATGTCCTCCCAGAGGACAATAATTTTTGCTTTTATATATGAAATATATTTAAGGAATGACAGTGAAGAATAGAACATTATATTTACCCAGATGTTTGCTTTTGGGGAGCTCCTCTTTTATTCTTGATTTTTTTGTATATTGACACTGAGTTGATATAAAGCCAATCTTGTCCAATATTAGTATAGCCACTTCAGATTTATTTTTTAAATAATTTATTTACTTCACGTTTGTTGAGAGAGTCAAGATGTGTGTTTGGATGCATAAATGGGGTAGAAGAACATGGCTGTTATTTGTAGAGGTGTAGTATAGAAAGAGTTAGAAGAGAAGAGGAGAGGAATTTTCTGGTTGAGACTATTGCTTAATGGTTTAAAAGATACTATCTCCCAAGAAAAGGCCTAAGACCAAGGTCTTCTCTATAGAAGTATGAATTTAACTCCTTTCACAGCAAGAAATTCATAACAAAGAGTAATATAAAATGTCTCATTTATTCAGCTGATGTATGTTTTTCCATTTTTTTTCTTTTTTTAAAAAAATATATCTTTATTGATTTCAGAGAGAGGAAAGGAGAGGGAGAGAGAGAGATAGAAACATCAATGATGAGAGAGTCATTGATCGAACCCGTAACCCGGGCATGTGCCCTGACCGGGAATCGAACCCTGATCGCCTGGATCCCAGGTCTAGGATCAACTGCTGAGCCACGCCCAGCTGGGCATTTTTCCATTTTCAACTGATGCGTATCTTTGAGTCTAAAATGTATGTCTTGTAGACAATATAAAGCTAGATGTCTTTTTTATAACTTTTTAAATTGACTGTAGAGAGAGAGAGAGGAAGGGACGGAGGGAGAGAAGGGGAGAAAGAGAGAGAGAGACATCCATTGGTTGTGCCCTGACTGGGGATCCTAGGTATGTGCTCTCTCTGGGAATGGAAACTGCAACCTTTTGGTATGCATGATGATGCTCCAACTAACCCAGGGAAGTATATTGGCATTTTAAAAAATTATTTTCTTAGTTTTTGCTCTAGGGTTTACCATTCTCTTAACTCAGAATCCATTTCAGATTTATACTAACGTAATTGTACTGATATTTAAACACATTATTCTTGTATAGCTTTATTGCTTCTTCCTATTTTTGGTGGAATTTTAAAATACTTATTACTCTGTGTATGTTAAAAACCCAAAAATATATTGTTATAAATATTACCTTTTTATATTATTTTCTGTTTTTTAAAGAAGTTGAGAGGAGAAAGGAGAGCAAGTATATAGCTATACAGTTTGTTTTACTAACCTTCTTATTTACTAGTTTTGGTTCTTTTCATTTGTTCCTGTATTTTCAAGTTACCACCTGGTGTCATTACCTTGCAGCAATACAGATTTGCTTTCGCTCAACTCTTTTTACTGTTAATGTCAAATGGATTGCATTTCTATGTGTTATAGGCCAATAATGCAATTATATACCTGTTTTTTATATGTACTTTTCAAAATCACTTAAGAAAGGAGAGAGAGAAGAAATATGCATTCATATTGCCTTCTATAATAACCCTTTTCTGTTGTTGTTCCACTTATTTATTTTTCTTCTTATTGAATTCATTGGGGTGACTATAAGGGCGTGGGTTTATTTCTAGGCTCTGTATTTTGTTCCATTGATCTATATGTCTGTTTTCACACTGGTACCATGCTGTCTTGATTACTATGGCCTTGTAATATAGTTTGATATCAGGTAGCATGAGTCATCCAACTTTGTTCCTCGTTCTCAAGATTGCTGTGGCTATTCAGGGTCTTTTGTTTCCAAATAAATTTTTGGAATATTTGTTCTAGTTCTGTGAAATATGCCATTGGTATCTTGATAGGAATTGCTCTGAATCTATAGATTGCTTTGGGTACTATGGACATTTTAATGATGCTAATTCTTCCAAACCATGAACACAGTATATGCTTCCACTTATTCGTATCTCTCTTTGTCTTTAACCTTTGCCATTTAAATTATGATGTGTCTTAGTGTGGGCCTCTATGGGTTCATCTCGTTTGGGACTCTATGCTTCCTGCACTTGTGTGTCTTTTTACTTTACCAGGTTAGGGAAGTTTTCAGTCATTCATTCTTTTTTTTTAAAAATACGTTATTTATTTTAGAGAGAGAGGAAGGAAGAGGGAGAGAGATAATAACATCAATGAAAGAGAAACATTGATTGGCTGCCTCCTGCATGTCCCCTGACTGAGAATCGAATTGATGACCTCTCAGTGTACAGGATGACACTCAACAAACTGAGCCACACTGGCCAGGGCTCGGTCATTATTTCTTAAAACAGGTTCTCGATCCTTTTCTCCCTCTCTTCTCCTTCTGGTACCTCTATGATGTGAATGTTATGCTTCATGTTCCAAAAGGCCCTTAAACTATCTTCATTTGTTAAAATTCTTTTTTCTTTTTGCTGTTCTGATTTAGTGTTTTTTTCCTACCTTGTCTTCCAAATTGTTAATTCAATCTTCTGCTTCATTCAACCTACTGTTTATTTCTTTCTGTGTATTCTTTATTTCAGGTATTCTTCATTTAGGACTGGTTCTTTTTGACAGTTTCTATGTCCCTTTTTATGTTGTTGTAGTTCTCACTAAGCTTCTTGATCACCCTGATAACCATTTTTTGAACTTTATATCTGATCAATTGCTTGCCTCCCTTTCATTTAGCTTTTTTCCTCAGAGATTTCTCCTGTCCTTTCATTTGTGGATTGCTTCTTTGTCTCCCCATTTTGTCTGCCCCTTTGTGTTTGTTTCTATGTATTTGGTAGATCTGCTATGACTCTCAGTCTTCGTAGGGTCACCTTATGTAGTAGGTGACCTGTAGGACCCAGTGGTGCAGTCTCCTGTTCACCTGAGCTGGGTGTCCCAGGAATGTCCCTTGTATGGGTTACATGGGCACTTCTGTTGTAATTGAGTCTTTATTGCTATTGACCCCTTTGTGGTTGGATTCAACCCTCAGGCTGACTGACTGTGAGGATTGATCCTGACCACAGTGTACAAACTTCTGTGGAGGTACTGACCACATGAAGTGGAATTCACCTCAGCAGATTCTGGTACCTGCTGAGATTTCCCTTTGGAGATTCTGCTTGTGAAGCTAATTAGATCCTGCTCTGATGTTGTCTGAAGCTGGCCACTGGGTGTGTTGGTTCTGGGGCCTCTTGGGAGGGCCAATGCAGGCCAATGTCAGATGCTTCCTGTGACTGGCCCTGGACAGCCTGTTTGGAACTACAGAGTGATCCACAGTTTGTGGCTGCCTTTGCTGGGCCTGGGTGCATGCAGGAAGAACCAGGCTGCAAACCAAGGCTGGTGTTTACCAGCACCAGGCCTGAAGGCAGGTCAGCAAAACACCCAAGGCACCCTGTAATCCTTCTCTCCCTGCCTCTGCCTGCCAACTTCCTGTTAGGCTTAGTCACTGAAAGTGCCTTTGGTTGTACTCAAGTTGCATGAGGTAGGTTCTCAGTGAGTTACCAGGTAGAGGCAAGTGGTATTCACCAGACTGATTCAGGTTCAAACTCGGTGCCAGTGTTGGGTCTGAGGCCACTCAGCAAATGTTCCAGGGTATACCATGTCTAGTTGCCACCCACTGGGTGCTAGCACACCTTTGTGGTGGGTCGGAGTTTCAGGGAGTTGTCAGGATGAGGCAAGCAGAGTTTTTCAGGCCCAAACAGACCAAGATTTGGCCTTGTGAAGGGAGGGCTCTGCTTCAGTCGGGCATGCGAAGAAAAAAAACATGGTCCCTGTTTCAGAGTCACACAGCTCAGTCTGTCCCATATTCTACTGTGAGGAGAAGGAACTCATCAGATTGTGGCTCCTGAGAGTGGGGAGGATAGGACTATTGGAACTCCTGTGAGGGGAAGGTGCTGGTCAGGCTTCAGCAAAGCCGGAGATTTTGGCTTCTGCCCCAGAACCATACCACTTGGTATCTATGTCTCAGATTTTTCCCAACCTTGGCAGGGCAGAGACACTAGGAGCTGAGAGGGTGGGACCTCTGGAGCTGGGGCCAGAGCCCAGCAGTGGGTCTGCTGCAAGCCCAGAGGGTGGTTCTAGCAGATCTCTCATGATGGGGAAGTGTTAGTCAGGTTGACAGAGAAAGTGGGGGGAATGGCCTCATCCCCAAACCACGCAATTCAGTCACTGACACCTCCTGAGTCTGCCCAGACCTCTACATCCTGGCCAAGGCAGCTGACCTCTCAGCTGAGTAGAAGCTCCACAGGGTGGGGCGACAGGGTGTTCAGAGGGTATGGCTATTGCTTTTTCCCAAGCTGATGCCTCTTGGATTGGAGTGCCCCACCCAGGAAAGATGGTGTCTGTGGTGCTGGAGAGTGACTCAGCACAGGGTTCCTGGCAGCTGTCCTCCTAGGTTTCTCCCCAGAGTCACAAACCCCAGGCTCTTCTCACAGGACTCTAGTCTGCTTTCCCCTCCCTCCGCTGGAGTCCCAGTGAGTGGCTGCAAATGAAAATTTGTGCATTGGCCCTTTAAGAGGATGCCTGTGTCTCTAGCAGACTCTAGCCTCTCCCTGACTGACAGAAACGCCTCTGTTTTTCACAGTCAGATGATAAGTGGGTACCTTTTCTGGCTCTGGCACTCTGGGCTAGGGAGCCTGTCTTGGGTTTTAAACCCCACGCTTCTCAGGGGGCACCCCTGCAGCTGAGGTATCCCTCTGGAACCTCAGCCACAGCCCATAGAAGCAGGCCAGCCCCTTTCGAATCTCCACCCTTTATATCAGTCTCGATGTGGCTTCTTCTGTAAATTTTGGGTTATAAGACTTCTTCAGCTAGTCTTTACTTGGTTATTCAGGATGATTGCTCCACAATTTGCTTGAAATTCCAGTTTGGTCCTATTATTTCCACCTACTTTGTTGCCATCTTCTTTTATAATTACTTTTACTGGTGTCTCTCTTTTTATATTAGGATTGAAATTATTGTTTGGGATCTCTTGTTTTCCACCTCAAGAACTTTCTTCAGCATGTCTGGTAATATAAGTCTTCTTGTAACAAATTCCCTCAGTTTTTGTTTATCAGATTGTCTATAATAATGTGCTACATTTCAGTCAATGACAGACCACATATATGATGGTGGTCTCATAAGAATATAATGGATTATAGGCAAAAAATTTGCTTGTGATGTTGAAAGAAAAGGCTGTACCCAACTAATTTGAATTTACTGCTTACTTTAGGTGGTTTAAATAGATGAGAAGGCTCTACATGTTTTCTACATGCCCTGTCCCTGCCCACAGCTGCAACCTGGAGATGGTGAGGGAGCTAGGGGAGAGGGTGACTCCCTCCACAGCCCTGCCCCTGCTTCTCCAATGTGCTTGTGCACACACACATACACTTTTAATTATACAGTATTTTTAAAAAATATGTTTTTATTGATTTTAGAGAGAGAAAAAGGAAGATGGAGAGAGAAAGAGAAACATTGATCAGCTACCTCCTGTGCACCCCCTACTGGGGATCGAGCTTGCAACCAGAGCATGTGCCCTTACTGGGAATTGAACCAGGGACCTCTTGGTGCATAGGACAACACTCAACCAAGTGAGCCACAATGGCCAGGGAGTATTATACAGTATTTTTACTGTACCTTTTCTATGTTTAGATATGCTGAGATACTGCAAATACTTACCATGGTGTTACAGTTGCCTACTGTATTCAGTACATTAATGTACTGTACAGGTTTGTAGCTTAGGTATATAATAGGCGATATCATCCAGGTTTGTGTAAGTGCACTCTATAATATTTGCACAATGATGGAATTGCCTAATGACGCATTTCTGAGAACAAATCCCTGCCATTAAGCAACACATGACTGTGTTTCACTTTTATTCTTGAAAGATTGATTTGCTGGATATAAGATTCTTGGTTGACAGGGTTTTTTTCTTTCAGCACTTTGAATATGTTATTTCACTGCCTTTGATGAGAAATCATTTTATCATGAGTCACTTTTGTCTTGCTGCTTTCAAAATTCTCTTTGCCTTTCAGCTTTTTTTTGGTTTTTGTTTTTGTTTTAAAATATGTCTTTATTGATTTCAGAGAGAGGAAAGGAGAGGGAGAGAGAGAGATAGAAACATCAGTGATGAGAGAGTCATTGATTGGCTGCCTCCTGCATGCCCCCGACTGGGAATGGAGGCCGCAACCTGGGCATGTGCCCTGACCAGGAATCGAACCCCGATCACCTGAATCCTAGGTCGATGCTCAACTGCTGAGCCATGCCTGGCTGGACTATCTTTCAGCATTTTTACTGTGATATTTTTGTGTGTGGATCTTTTTGTGTTTATACTACTTGGTGGAACTTCTTGGATTGTAAATTAATGTTTTTCATCAAATTCAAGAAGAATATTAGGACATTATTTCTTTAAAAATTCTTTGTGCTCCTTTCTCTGTTTTCTCTCTCTTCCTCTGGTTCTCCCATTATGCATATGTTGGTGCACTTAATGATATCCAACATATCTCTGAGGCTCTTTTAACTTTTCTCCATTCTTTTCTCTCTCTGTTCTTCTGGTTGCATAATCTCCATTGGTCTGTCTTCAAGGTAGTTGATATTTTCTTCTGCCAGTTCAAATCCATTATTGAACCTCTCTAGTAAAATTGTTATTTCAGTTATTGTACTTTTTACCTCCACAATGTGTATGTGGTTGTTGTAAAAAATTTCTTTCTCCTTTATTGACATTCTCTATTTGTTGCAACATTGTCATACCTTCATTTATTTCTTTTAGCATGGTTTCCTTTAGTTCTCCCAATATATTCATAATGGTTATTATGAAGTCTTTATTAAATCCAGTATCTGGGCCCTTTCAAAGGCAGTTTCTGTTGCCTGTATTTTTTCCTGTGTATGAGTCACACATTCCTGTTTCTTTGTATATCTTGTATATCTTGTAATTTTCCTGGGACTTATTTTTGTTGCTTTGTTTAGTGACTTAACTGAACTATTTTAGTGAAGCCTTTTGCCCTTGCAATACACAGCCTATGTTCTTGCTCCTCAGGGGTTGCAGTCTTGGATGTGCATAAGGCACTCTGGGATGACAGTGGTTTAGCAGGGCTCTCTTTGACTGTCTCTTTTTCCTGATCTCTCTGTTAAGCTGTCTGCCTCTGTTGGTATCACACTTGTACTTAGGCTGAATGCTCTGTTGTTTCTGACCATGCCCTAAGACATAAATTTCTCTACAGTCTGATATAATTCAGTTTGGATTCCTTTGCTAGGCTACTTTTTGAGACCAGTTTCTGACATTTTTTTATGTCCCCAGGAGTCTCTTTTCACTTTTTCTTCCCCTAGTTCTCTCCTTTAAACCTGCTGGACTACTAGTTTAGCTTGTTGATATCATGAAGCTATCAGCTTTCTCTTAATTTCTTATCCATTTATTCCATTCCTTCTGAGATTGCCTTTAGGCTTGCAACTTTCCTATACTCTGCTTTTGTTACCTCTGAGGAGAGCTTAAGACCTCCCTGTTTGCCTCACCTCCTGGCCAAAATTTCTGGGCCACTGCTCCAGAGCAGATTTTGGGGACAGTATCTCACTGCTTTTAGAATGACAACACTGGCTTATGAGCAGGACTCTGGGCAGGGACAGTAGCCTCTGGTCTTCTTGGCTTGCCTCTCCTGGAGTGGAACCTCTGCCCTACCAACGTGTTGGGACAGGCCACTGAGAGCCATAGTATTTTTGACCTGCTTCATCTGGGGTATATCATTCAACTTATGATTGTGGACTGGGTTTAAGAAGGGATCCCTAAAGCTCTCTCCTGTATGTGCTGGAAATTTATTTTCTGTAACACAGAGTTGGGAGGGAAAAGAAAAGTTGTTGGCTTTTCCTTCTAGAGGAACACTATATTCCTTGGGAGGAAGGGGAAGAAGAGACCTCCTTTTCTTATCAATACCAACTAGAATAGCTTCCATCACACTTCTGTAGCAGGTTATGGATCAAGTTCCACAGACTCTCATTGTTCTTACCGAGATTTAGTAGATTTTCTTGAATAAATGTTTTTTTCACTTGCTGTATGCCCTTTGGACAAATAACAGAGAATACTTGTTTTTAAAAATAATTTTCACTCGTATGGTTGGTTCACTGGGGAGTGTGTCTGTAAAACTCTTCATGCTTCCATTTATTTTTTACTTATTTTTTAATGTATCTTTATTGATTTCAGAGAGAGGAAGGGAGATGATGAGAGAGTCATCATTGATCAGCTCCTCCTGCATGCCTCAGACTGAGGATTGAGCCTGCAACCCGGGCATGTGCCCTGACCGGGAATCAAACCACGGTCTCCTGGATCCTAGGTTGATGCTCAACCACTGCGCCACACCCGGCCAGGCCATGCTTCCTTTCTTGAAGTGGATCTTTTTCTTGAACTGTTTTTGTAGCTAGTGTGTAAATTCTATACACAGTGCTAGAGGGATAAGGAATTTATAAGATGAAAATCCTGAAAATAAAGGATTATTATTTTATGCTTGAACAAACTATTAATATTTCTTAAATTAGAGTTCTAGTCAAAATTCTATTGTTTCTAAATCCCAGATCATTGTTCACTGATTGACGTATCAGGTTTTTATGTGTATTTTAATGAATTGAAACCTTAATCTTTAGATTATAAGTGCATTAGTTTTGTACTGCTGCTTAAAAAAATTACCCCAAAACCTAATGGCTCAAATGATAATATACATTAGAAATCTTTTTATCATTTCTTATTTTTAGATAAATATTTTTAAAATTGATTTTTAGAGAGAGAGAGGGATGGAGAGAGAGAGAAACAATCAATTTGAGAGCAAAACATCGGTTGGCTGCCTCCTGCATGCCCTCTACAACAGATGGAGCCTGAAACCTGGGCGTGTACCCTGACCAGGAATTGAACCAGCAACCTTTCAGTGTACCGGATGACACCCAACCAACTGAGCCACACTGGCCAGGGCTTTTTATCATTTCTATGGGTCAGGAATTCAGCACTGACTTATGTAAGCAGTCCTTGCTAGGGTCCCTCATGAGATTGCTTTTAGGATGTCAACTTAAGCTGCAGTCTTCTGAAGGGCTTAATTGAGTCTAGAGGTTATATGTCTGCAAAGTGGCTCACCCAAATGGCTGTGGATTTGGTGGTAGTTGTTGGCAGGAGTCATTATTTCCTCTCCTTATAGGCTTCTTAACAGGCTGTATGAATGTTCTCGTGGCAATGAAGCTGGCTTTTTCCAATGTGAGTAATCTAAGAAAGAGGAGGGAGAGTTAAGCAGAAGCTATCCTTTTTATGGCTTTCACAGTATTCTGCTCATTAGAAAGAGTTTGCTAAGTCTGACAACATTCAAGGAGAGTGGATTTCATTTCTTGAAGTGAAATGTATCAAACAACTTGTGGATAACCTTAACAGGAAAGAGCAAACTGATTTCTGGTCACCACTGTACTAACTTTGATAAAAACTCAGACAAATAACTGCTTGTTTTCTTGAGTTTCTTTTCTAAACTTCTATGTATACTGTATCTGACACAAATGTTGCAAAATGCAAGTATCAGTAAGAACCAGGTTTTCTTGATGTTTACGTTCTTTTGCAGAACATCAAATGGCTATGCTACTTTTCAGACTTTGATCACAGCCCTGTGTCTATCTCAAAAGGTAGATTTGGATTCTAAAGACCAAAGAAGGGCAATAGTTGCCCCCAAATCCTATTTATTAGGACGTTTGCATTTGAGATGAAATGGTAATGAGATTCTTTATGTTGTTGAGACAAAGCCCCATTTATGTTAACAGATCACAGGAACAGGTTTGTGATGACTGTTCTTTTTAAATACTTTCAGGCATTGATCAGTAACTGTGCTAGGTGGGCAGAAACTGAGCTTTAGATTGAGCCGCTTAGTACTTGTCTGGCCAATCAGAAAATAGAGTGGGTGAAAGAAGAGGGTGGGGAATTGTGAAATAGAGTGGTGGTAAGAAGGGGATGTGGGGTAGGATAGCTTTTTTTCCTCTTAAGAACATTAACAGTTTTAGATGGGAATGAAAATTTCTCTAAGTGGTCCAAGCAGAGTAGAAGACATAAAAGTTTGGAGTAGACTCTAACTTAGTAGACTGTAAGTTAAAAAAATTTTTTTCCTAGGAATGCCGTAAATATTTATGAGCATCTTTCAGTTTACAGAATTCCAGACATCTTATGGGCAAGCTAATCTCATCCCTTCCCCCTTTTCACTTGTGAGAAACTGAAATCCAGTGAAGTTAGTATCACTCGCGGCTAGAAATGTAACTTGTGATTCCTAGATCCAGTGTTTTATGTGATGGTCTATATTGCCTTGAGTGGTTTCCAAGGCTTTGTGTGACCTGGTTCCTTGCTACTTCTCCACCCTCATCTTATCCTTTCTTTACACCATTCCACCTCAGCTGAGCTGGTCTTGTTACTCCTCACACATCCAACATGCTCCTGTTCCAGGGCCTTCGCACTCTATGTGTCCTCTACTGGAAAGCTCTTCTTTCAGATATCTGTATGGCTTTTCCCTTCTTTCTTTACATCTCTGCTCGTATGTGACCTTAGCAGAGAGGACTTTCCTGATTACCCTTTCTAAAGCATTACCCAGCCCCTCCTTCATCATTTTACCCTTATTTGCTTTATTTTCTTTAGTTTGTTACCACATTATATACTTATTTGTTTATTGCTTCCTTCTACTAAAATGTAAATTGTATAAAAGCAGGTACTTGATTTTTGTTGACTGCTATATCTCCCAGTGCTTAAAATAGTGACACAGAGTATGTCTTCAATATAATGTAAGTCAAACTATGCCATTTCCTTGCTCAAAACCTTCCCATCTCATTTACAGTAGAAACCAAAGCCCTTAAAATGCCCTATGTTATGGACTAAATTGTGTTCCCCCCAAATTCATATGTTGATGTCTTAACCCCTAGTACAGCTTAGAATGTATTTGGTAATTACAGTTAAATGAGGCCATATGGGTGGGCCCTAATCCAATGTGACCAGTGTCCTTATAAGAAAAGGAGAGACACCAGGGATACATGTGTACATAGAAAAGCCATGTGAGGACACAGCAAGAGGGTAGCCAACTGCAAGCCAAGGAGAGAAGCCTCAGGAGAAACCACATCTGTCCACACCTTGAACTTGGACTTCCAGTCTCCAGAGCTGTGAGAAAATACATTCCCATTGTTTAAGCTGCCCAGCTTGTGGCATTTTGTTGTGGCAGCCTGAGCAGACTAATACAGCCTTTAAGCATTCTTGGTTACTCTCACTTCATCTCCTATATTCCCTCTTAGTAATGCTGTTGTTGCTTCTGGCCTACTTGCTATTTCTTAAGTATGCCAAACTGGCTTTCACCTCCGAGCTGTATGTGTCACCACCGCAAGGCTGTATGTGCCAGGCTGTACGTGCTATGAGGACAGGAGTTAATGTTGTCATCCGGTTTGCCACTGATTTCTTGGTGCCTAGAAGAGTTCCTGGCACAGAGTAGGCCCTGAAGCAATATTTATTGGATCAGTTAATAAATAAACAAATGAAAGTTACCCATGGGTAGAGAAATAGATTAGCAAGACAGTCTAGAAGGTCTATAAATTCATTTCCCATATAGGACTTAATCATTTGTTGTTGCCATTTTTTTTTTTTTTTTAAAGGGAAGAGACACGATAGGGCTCATGTTCTAGTGGAGAGAGATAGATAAGAAACAATAAGAAATAAATTATATGATGTGTTAGAAGGTGATAAGTGCCATAGAAATAAACAAAGCCTTGTTAGGGGGAAACATAAAGGAAATGAAAGGAACTTAAGAGGTTACTTTGCCCAACTCCAGGGAAATGAATTTGAAAACCTAGATGACATGGATGCTTTTTAAGGAGAATATAAACTACAAAAATGATTGTGAAGGAGAAAGAGACATTTTAATCAAATTACATATCATAAAATATCTAGAGAAAGTTGTTCAGGAGCAGCTCCTAGAAAAAGCACCAGACGAAATATTTCAGAGGTGAATTCTACCAAACCTTTAAAGGACTTGCAAGTCCAATGATATTTAAGTTATTTCAGAGTTCAGAGAAAGAAGTGAGGTTGTGGAGAAATTCTACTATGTATTTAGTGGAAGTGGGAATTTGTACAGTATAAATTCTTTGGAAAGTATTCCAAAAATATATTTTAAAATTATATTCATATATGTCTTTTAATCAAGCAGTCTCACTATTGGGATTCTAGGCTTTAGAAATAAAAAATCAGTTCATAAGGCTGTTTATATAAAGCAATGTTTGTAGTATAAAAAGGACTCAAAACAACTTTAGTGTTCAATAATAGGTTGAATAATTGATGATAGAGCCATATTATGAGTATTAGGCCACAATTTTAAAAAGAGAGGATATATATAGTTTATGTGGAGAAATGGTAGTAATTACAAAAGCAAATACCAGGCTAACATGTAAATTTTTGGGAAAAGAATAAAGAATATTTCCCAATACATACAAATAACATGTTTGTGTGTATTTGTATTTTTTAAAATATGTCTTTATTGATTTCAGAGAGAGGAAGGGAGAGGGAGAGAGAGAGATAGAAACATCAATAATGAGAGAGTCATTGATCGGCTGCCTCCTGCACGCCCCTGATGGGGGATGGAGCCTGCAACCTGGGCTTGTGCCTTGACCCGGAATGGAACTGCGATCTCCTGGATCCTAGGTCAATGCTCAACCACTGAGCCATATGCCCGGCTGGGCTGTGTATATTTGTATAAATAGAAAGAAATGTATGGATGGAAATACATCAAACTTTAACATTGGTTATTTGGAGTTTAGGGAGAGCTTGTTGGTCTTTTCTTTGTTGTTTTTGGCTTGCTGCCTAGGCAGGATTTTTAGTTTGAAAGGAAAATCCAATAAGATATATTTTATAAAAGACTTTTCTTTCAGCCTTTTCTAATGTGAATGAAAGAAATACATCAGCTTGGGTGCTAGGTAAAAGTGATGCTTGAAACGCAGGGTAGGTGGTATTATTTGTTTGCTATCCATAAGGCAAGACTTGTGTGTTTTCCCAGATTTTCCCCAATGATTGAGTTTTTATGTTGCAGTAGTAGAGTAACCTTGAGAAATTACTCAAATTCTCTCAGCCCAATGTTTTTCATCAGTAAAATAAGGGTTAAAAATATCTACCACACATAATTTTGTGAAATGACATATGAAAGGATTTTCAGAGTGTTAAACTTTTAACTGAATAAGTTTAACCTGAATTATAATTTCCTGACATTTTGAGTGGCTATGATATGTGCCATAGGGATGCAAAAAAAAAAAAAAAAGTACAAGGCGAAAAGATAAAGGCAGGTAAAATCTTAAGCATGCAAAGCACGATATCAAGTGCCAGATGAATATTACCTAATTTAATGTATTATTGAAGGCAAACATGATCAAGGGAAACCATGGAAGAGGTGAGACAGTGCAGGTTAGCGATGCGCATGATTTGGGTAGGACTGGCACAGAACGGGCAGAGGTACAGATACTGATCGGTGCTGGAGTTTTACAAGACGCCCGAGCAGACGCGAGAGCGACCCCTTTCGGAACCAAGCTCCTTTTTCGTGCCTCCCGGCGAGCGCGGCGCCGGCTGTACGCAGGCGCCGGGAGCTGAGGAGGGCTCCCGAAGCCCTGTAGGCGCGCATGCGTGCAGCTCTGTGGAGGCGGTAGCTTCTTCGGCGTCGAGACGAGGCTGAGCGCTAAACTGTGTGGGGCGCAAATGGGATCCGGCTGTTAGTCGGGTAGGCATAGGTAGGACCGCTGCCTTGCGGGGACGAGGGGGTTGGAAGGCGGGAGCCCGTAGCGTGGGGGTCCTGAGCCTTTCCCATGAGCTCCGGGCCGACTATTGTATCTGTGTCGCAGCGGCTGCGCACAAAATGGCGTCGGGCAGACGGCGGGGGCAGGAGGAGGCTGGGGGACCCCCGGGATGGGGAGGGAAGCTTGGCTGTCCTACTCCCGCGTCGGCTCGCCTCACTGCGCCGGAAGGCCGGGTCGGGCGCCGTGCTAGGACCGTGCTTCAGAAAGAGCCGCCTGACGCCGTCGCCCTGGGCCGAGGAACGAGGAGCTACCCTTTGGCATGGCCGTGGCGGCCCCTTCCCCATCGGCGCCGGGCCTGCCGAGAGCGTGCCAGGCCTGACAGCCGGAGCAGCCGTGGTGAGGGAGCACCGCGGAGGGAGTAACCATGCCCACTGGGCCTTGAAGAGAGGCGGTGGAGCTTGAGCTGAGTCTTTGGGCTCGCGACGCTGTGCAAGAAACGTGGAGAGAGAAGAGCATGTGTTGGGGCTGGGGGAGTCTGGATGAAAGGGAATGTTACCGTCCAGCGGCTTCTGCTGGTCCGCGTTTCTTGCGCCTGCCGTGTGTGGGCATGAAAGCAAAGAAATTGTCACTTCAGTGCGGGACACCGAGGGCTCGTAAATATCTCTGGTGGTTATTTCCACGTCTCTCAGGGGAATCTTTAATACGGATCGTTAGTGGTGTATTTTTGCGTGACTCCTGGCTTGGACCCCGTTCTGTTAAAGGTGGGGGATGAATGTGTACCACATACATGAATCCTTGAGGACGTTTGAAACTGTCTTTTGTCGTTTGAGGTAAATGCGAATGAAGGAGACATATTCCTCCAAAATCTTTAGTTGAACTAGACGATGAAGACTGCATCAAGCTAATTTTTGTTAATCTTAAATTTTACTGTTAGGCAGAATTTGGAGGGAAATACAATTTTAATCTGAAGGAGTTCTGAAGAAAAACTTGTTACCAGGATCCGGCGACTTATGTTGCTTCAAATTCTTTTGCTAACGAGCTTTTAGATTTGTGCACAAAATCCCCCCCCCCCTTATTTGATGTAAAGTGTTAATTTATTTTTCAGGGACTTTTTCTGGTTCAAATTTGCAGTTAAGATTGATAAACTGGAAAAAGGTTTTCAAAAAAGATGAAGTTAATCAAGTTTAGACAGAAAAATAAACGCATAATTTACATTATTTCAACATAGCTTTACATTTTGTTGATTAGGTATTCTAGACTTAGTGGGCTTATGTTGCATTTTTAAAGAACTTGACAGCATTTCATTACACTTTATTTTGTATTTTCATACACTGTAACATGCACTTTTAAATTCTTATGTGGACTCAACATGTTAATACACTACACTATGCTGGGCCATTCCTTCCTTGGTCATGTTAAGCAAGTACGAGTAAAGATAAAACAGTTGGAAGAAATCACAAAATCTCATTCATTTTTATTAACTAGTTATGTCACACATGTCTTACCTTGAATATTGGTTATATTTTAGTTTTACAATCTCTTGCATGTAATCTTTCATTATGGAGGGTGTATATAGCGGATACTTTGGTTTAAAAAAATGCTGCTTATGATCAGTGATTACTTTGTATTTCAAGGGTGTCTTAAGAGTTTTTCTCTTGGGTGCTCTTAAGAAGGTGATCTCTGGAAATTTTGTTTTCATGTAGTGAAAGAAAATGAGAGAAATAGTTTAGTGGAGAGAATAGACTTTGGAATCAGATCTGGATTCAAATGCCTGTTTTTCCTCTTACTGTTTGTGTGAGATTATAGGTTATTTTATTTTAGTCTTTCTGAATTTGTTTCCTTATCTGTAAAATGGTGACATTACTACCTGTTTGGGATTGTTGTGAGGATTAAGTGAGACAATGTATGGAAACCTCTTATCCCTTGGCACACACTAGCTGTTTAATAAATGTCAGCTGTTACTTTTATTACAGATTTTTAAGTGCTTAGCATCTTTTTTTTTTTTTTAAATATCTTTATTGACTTCACAGGAGTGGAGAAGGAGAGGGAGAGAGAAACATCAATGATGAGAGAGTTGTCATTGGTGGGCTGCCTCCTGCACAACCCCCACTGGGGATCCAGCCCATAACTCTGGCACATGCCCTTACTGGGATTCAAACCTGGATCTCCTGGATCTAGGTCGATGCTCAACTTGCTGGGCTAGACAGCATCTTTTGATAGAAAATTGCAACCAGTGGGTACTCCCTTTTAATTAAAAAGAAGGGGCTTAAAGGAATTTAGAGTAAATTGATAAAATTTTGGAGCTGAAAGATCACCTAATTTTTCATTAAAATATTTTGTGCATCTATAAACTTTATATATGCCTCTCTTGTAGCACTTATCAAAACATTGTAACCATTTATTTATGTGGTGGTTATGTTCACTTTGAACCTGTCCCAGTGCCTGTATATATTAGATACAATTAGAGTGAATGAACTCAGCTGATAGTTGCCAGAGCCAGGATAAGAACACAGTGCAGACCCTTGGAATCCAAATTCTGCTTTTTCTACTATAATTAAATGTATATTGGTCAAAGTTTAGATAAATCTTTCCAAAGTCTTAATAAAATGCTGTACACGCTAAGAGACAGTGCTTCCAGTATGGGTACCAGGTAACATAATTTGGGCAGTTTTGTGTAGAAATGAGATGTTGAGTGTTGAAATGTAGTTTAGAGATCCTCCAAAACGGAAAGTAGTTATATTTGTGGAATGCTAGTAAGCCTCTCTTTGTATATCCAACTTTACTGACTCTCTCATTGCTTCAGCTTTATTTACTGTGGCCTGAATTTGTGGTTGAAAATTAAAATGGAAGGTAAGTAGATATATGGAAGATTAAAAGAAAAAAATGAAAAGGAAGAGGGTAAGGAAAAGATGAGGTGTAGAAATAAAACACAGCTGTAAAGATCGGAGGGTTAAGAATTACAGGTTTTTCTTTGAAAGAAAAGGTTCGGGGAGCATAGGAGGAAGTTTTAAGATACACATATTTTGATATTTTCTTAGTCATTACCTTGGGGTGCCTGTGTTTTAGGTTATTTTTCAACCCTTGAACTCCTTAAATACCAAAATATATTTATTGTTCCAGTCTTGTTAAAGCTTTCATACTTTTTTTCTGTCTCATTTCTGCAGCCTTCATTTTATTAAACTTTAAACTAATTTTCTTATTGTCCCTGCTAATGAGTGAATATTGCCAACCTTCTTTTGTTTTGAATTTCTTTACTTCTTTAAAAAACATTTTATTACGGAAAAATTTTAAACATACATAGAAGCAAAGAGTATAATACAATGTTTCAACACCCAGCTTTAAAACTTACAAGCTAATGTATCTATCACCCAGCTTTAAAAATTACAAGCTAATGTCAATCTTGTCTACCCTCCACCCTATTTTTTTTTAAAAGCAGATCCCATATCTTTCATAAATTTATAGTTCAAAAGTTTTCTCCTAAATATTTAGAGAAAAAATGCTTAACACACCTAAAATAGTAATTCCTTAATGTTAGATAGTTAGTGGTCAAATTTCCCCAATGTGTCTCATATAGCACATACGTGTGTCTATAAATTTATATTTCTACTACAATATTGAAAATTTCAAAAATTATCCAGGTCTTAATAAAAGGAACAGATACGTACTTGCTTCTTAAATAAAACATTTTGTTTACCATATAACATTTTTTGAGCACCCATGGTATGTCAGGAAGTGTAATTTTAATTATTCTTCACATCAACATTCTTAAGTGAGTATTGTTTTTATTCCCATTTTTCACATGATCAAACTGAGGCTTGGGATACTAATTTACTTGGGGTGACATTTTTAGCAACCAACAGGCCAGAGTTAAAACACTGAATCTAGGGTCTATGTTCTTAAAAAACACTATGCTACATTAGTGTTAAATTTTATTTATGGGAGTTAACCACTTTTGCATGAAGTCATTCAGTGGCACCCCTCCTACAGGGCGGGTGTCTTCAGATCAGTGGAAATTCCCCCAAAGATCAGATTATTATGCATTGCATAATGGGCTGACTAACAGTCAATAGTTAGGAAGTAAGCATGATGCAGAAAAAGAAGGGCCAAATTCAGACATTTGCTTAGGGCTGACATTCTTTACCATATTGCAGGTTTTCTTCCTGTTGCCATACTTGCTTATAGTCCAATCCTTTTTTGACTTAGTATACTATATAACTAAGAAGTTAGATAAGTAGTGCAGTGTTGAATTTAAAACTTTGGATCATTGACTGTTTTTGAGTGAAGTAAAGCCCTGACTGATAGGAATTCCTTGTCTCCCCTTCTTTTTTCTCCCCGCTATCCTCCTACACACACCCACATACACAACTGCCCCTCTCCCCCTCCCCCAGAATTATTTGAGAATAAGTTTCCTACATTGTGCTCCTTTACCCTAGTTTATTTTCTAAGAATAGAATATTTTCTTTTGTAGTCATAGTACAATTACCATCTCAGTAAATTTAACATTAATAAAACTCTGTAATTTACAGTGTTATGATTTTGTCAGTTGACCCAATAATGTTCTTTATAGCAGTTTCTGTTTTTGTCCCCCCCCACCCCCAGTACAGGATCAGTCTAGGATTAGATAATTGCCTTTAGTTGTCATGTCTCTTTAGTCTTCTTTACTCTGGAACATTTCCATAGCCTTTCTTTATCTGTGAAATTGACCTTTTTGAAGAATACAATCTACTTTTTTTTTTTTTTTAATAGAACATTTCTCATTTTGGTCAAAATGTTTGCTTTCTCCCCCCCACCCCCCCTTGAACTAACTGACTTGTGGAGAGACATTTTAGGAGTATGCAAATGTTCTACTCTTCATCAAAATTTCACTCTGGATATAATGTGCACAGATGATTCTTGCCTGAACCAATCTTTACTAGGATGGTTACAAAAATGATGGTTCTCCAACTAAGCAGTCCCTTTACATTTGCATTGCTCTATTGGTGTGGAGTTATGGACTCCTGGTTTTCTCAGTGGTTTATAAGGCTTATAAACCACTATCCAGTTCTTTCTTTCTTTCTCCCATTTTATATTTATATATTTTGTCTTCTACAGTGAGAACCCTGGCTCCCAGCACTATCAAAACTCTTATTTGCTCAATCCTATATCTAATTTAAGAATTGTTTCGCCCATACCGCTACAAAAAACACACCCAAAAAACTAAACAAATTAAGAATTTGTTTATAGCTCTTTCTCCTAGCTATCCTAAAACTGAGGGTGTATAAATCAAATAGTGGGTTCATAACTAACTTGCATTAGTTGTTTTTTTTTTTAAATGTTTTTATTGATTTTGGAGAGTGGGAGAGAGAAACATTGATGAGAGAGAAACATTAATCACCTGCTTCCTGCACGCCCTGTACTGGGGATCTAGCCTGAAACCTGGGCATGTGCCCTGACTTGGAATCAAACTGGTGATCTCTTGGTGCATGGGATAGTGCTCAACCAACTGAACCACACTGGCTGGGCACATTGGTTTTCTTTTTCCCCTTCAGTGGGTTATAGTATTCATTTGGAAAATGATTTAATTAGTTTGCTTTTAATTTTAGATTTTTCCCCTCTTTTCCATTCTTTTCATTTTTTAAAAATGTAGATTGTTAACATGCTTTTAAAAGTTAAAACTATGTAATAAGATGTACTTCATGAAATATTCCCCCACTTTTTTTAAAGCCGTTCTATTACCTCTGTAGGTAACCAGTTTCATTGTTTTCTGTATTATCCTACCTATGTGTTTTTGTAACTATAAGCAGATATGTGTTTTTTTTATCTTCATTTCTTATACAAAAAGTAACATACTATATGTGCTCTTTTGTATTTTGTAAAGACTTTAAGGCATTTGACATTTTAGGCATACTTGAAGATTTTGGAAACCTATTTTAGGCAGATGGGAACATTTTTTGGCTCATGTACTTCATGAAAGAAGTAAACAACCAAATGGCAGGGAGAGCAAGGATGCAATTAGGCTTCAGGAACAGTTGGAACGGGGCAGTGAATGTCTTCAGTACTGTATTTACCTCTTGGTCCTGCTTACCTCTGTTATATTGGCTATATTTTGTTTCAGTGTTTTTGCTTTCTCACTAAAATAGTAAATATGCTGTCAACATTTGAGTTTTATCAGCATCTACCACTTTTCTCATTCCTGGTTTTAAAAACAATCCCAGGAAGATTTCTTTATTCCAAATTGGATTAGGTGGTTTCTCTTGGACTAATGTATTATATTTGTTGAGGGTAACAAAGCAGGACCACCAGTACACATCTCTGACATTATTTACTATGAATACAATGTTATAGTACTATGAGTACAATTATGTATGCAGTTCATATGATCCTAAAAAAAGTATATATCTGATTATACTCACATATCCTGTTTATCAAAAAGTTGTTTTCCTGGAAATAATAACTATTAAATCATTGCTGTGGGGTTGTTAATGCTTGGTTCTCATGGTGATTTGTTCCTGTCATTCCATTCCCTTTCTAATCTGAAATCATGTTTATCGTTTATCAATCTTTCCAGGTAGTGGTGAAGTTTGTGATGCCCTTCATGTTACCAAATGTTTCTAATGTCTGCTTATTGTTTTTTTGACAATTTCCTTGAGGTACCACACTTTAGCATTTTTACATACAGCGTGATACTCTCTATCCACACATAATGGCTCCTTCAGAATTATGACTTGCATACCTTTTGTGAGATACGAGGGTATAAAACTAATGGTAGAAAAGAGTTGGTTGAGTAAATCTCTGCATATACTAGAAGAAAATAGCAGATTGAATGCTAGTTAAATTGAGGAAAGCACAGATGATATGTACTCTTTTATTATTAACTAGCCAGTGTAATACCTACATTCTTAGGTGGAAATATGGATTTATTTATTATTGTAAGGCAAATAGTCGCTCTAACAAAGCAGTACCAATTGAGGTATGTGGATATATAGTAGAAAAGTAATATTAATGGTAGTTTTCCCTTTGTGGTAAGATTATATAAAGCTTTTTATTCTTTTCTCTATGTCATCAGAGTTATTTTTCTTTTGGGGAATGGGAGTCATGAACATATATTTTTTATAATTAGAAAAGCAAAGTTATAAAATAAATTTAAATTTTATGTATTTGGAATACAGCATGGAAAGAACACCGAGAGTTAAGGTACTAGTTGTGATCTTCCCACTTGGTTTCAAGGTCTTTACTTAATTTGTAAACTGGGATGCCCTTGCTTACAGGGTTGTTTTGTGGCTCAAATGAGATAATGAATATTAAAGTGTTTTGTAAACCATGAAGTGCTATAAAGTTCAAGTGTAGGGTTTGCGATAAATCTATTTAGAATCTGATGAAACCATTATGATCTGGCTGATTAATTCTTTTTCTTTTTTTAATCCTCACCTGAGGATATTTTTTCTGTTGCTTTTCAGAGAGAGAGTGAAAGGGGGAGAGAGAGAGAGAGAAACATTGATATGTGAGAGACACATTGATTGGTTGCCTCCTGCATGTACCTCCAGGGATTGAGCCTGCTACTGAGGTATATGCCCTTTGCCGGAATGGAACCCTGGACCCTTCAGTCCTTGGGCTGATGCTCTAACCACTGAGCAGAATCAGATAGGGTGGACTGAATAATTTTTGATGATGCTTTTATATTTATAGATTTCAGATTTCTTTACCAATATCTAAAGAAAACTAAGAATTCCTTTTCTTCTGAAAGACTGCATCAAAATAACAGGCAATTCTTGACTGTATAACTCAGAAATACTTCGTGGGAGCTAATGTTGATATCTTTTTAGTCTGTCAAACCATTTCTTCATGTTTGCCTCGAGAACTCAGTTTCTAATAGATGCTTCTGAAAGGATTTTATGGTTGACATTTTACTGAATATTTCTTGTTTCAGAGTGGTATGTTTTAGTTCCTAAAAGGACGTAGAAAAGCGTTTTTAACTATTTCTTGTCAAAATAATGTAAAAAATTTTTCAGGAGTTCACAGTGTTTTGTGACTATTAAATGTCCTGTTTTTGGGGAAAAAAATTTTTTATTTTTTATTTTATAGAGAAAGCGGAAGGGGGTGGGGAGAGAGAAAAACATCAATTTGTTGTTCCACTTATGCATTCATTGGTTGCTACTTGAATGTGCCCTGACTGGAGATCAAACCCGAAATCTTGGTGTATCAGGATGATGCTCTAACTAACTGAGCTTCCTGGCCAGGGCCTGAAAAATACTAATTACAGGAAAATAAAATGTTAATTGAAAATGGCAAATAGTATAGTTTTAATTTCATACAGTAAAATTTGGTGTATCCTACTTCCCTTACCATCCATGCATGCGTGCATGCATGTACACAAAACTAGAAGAAATATCAAAATAATAGTTCACTCTAGGTAATGGTTTTACTGATAAGGATTTCAGTTACTACTTTTTACTGTTTTCTTAACAAGCTTATGTTCTTACAACGTCAGGAATAAAATTTATTTTAAAGGGTTAATACTATTTAATTGCAATTGTTTTCAAAGGAGTTAATAATTAAAAACTCACATCTCAACCCAGATTTTTCCAAGTTAAGTTTAATGATTTCATAAGTTGGCTATCTGTAAATTCCTCTAGCTAAATGAACCTCTTTATGGCCAGAGATTTGGAGTTCAGTGAAAAAAGCTTTATGATGAGTTACTGTCTTTATTTGTTCAGTTGTTTTCCAGGGGTTAATGCCAAATTTACCTTTGTCTTACTGGTTCTTGTTTTTTTAATAACATTGTTTTTAGGTTATATCAGTCATTTTCAAAAGATAGAAAGGATTTATTTTCTTGGATGTGGCATAACCTAATTCTTAATCAGAGATTTCTAATCAAGAACCTTTTGCTTGTTTTGCTTAATTTTACTTTCTTTGTTTCACAAATTAGTTTTGATCACTGAAAAGTTATAATGAAACAGAAAAAGAGTAGAATATGAAACTTTAATAACTGGTAAGTCAGTTCAGTGAGATGGGAAGGACTGGTATAGAGAATAATGAAGTAACGAGATTTTTTATTTAAATCTGCATTTGTTATTTATACATTGCTTGTTAATCATAACAAGTTAGCTGATTTTGGCTTTTGTTAGACTTTGGTGTGATAACGTTAGATTGAGAAGTATGAAGTTGTGTTTGTTTTATACTCCTTTTTTGTTTTCTATTAATGTCATGCTTAATATTTAGCACTTCAACTTTTTATTTTGGAAATGTTCAAACATGTAAAAAAGTAGAGAGGAGCGATAATAAATCCTTATGAAACTGTCATTTAGCTTCCACAGCAAATATGTTTGCCAGTCCTGCTTCATCAGACTTCCTTACCCACTACCTACCCCTATGTCTTACTCAGAAACACCCTTTTTTTTCTAGGTTATTTTAAAGAAAATTTCAAATTTATCATTTCACTTTTTAAGTACATGAGTGTGTAGCATTTGATTTTTATGCCAGTTAATCAGCAAATCTATGTGGATAACTAGATTTTCAGTTTACAATAGCCAAAGAAAAAGTGTAACTTTAGGCTGGCACATACTATTAAGCAGTTTGGGGAGCTTGCTTGCTTCTGATTTCTTTGCATTTTGAACTTTTTTTTTTACTAAAGATGTTTACATTATTAGGAATTACTGCTTTAAGACTTTTATAAAAAGCAGCTGACCTTTTGGATTGCTTTTACCTCTGGGTTCCAGAGCACAATTACATTGTTCTTACAGAATAAGTTTTATTTTCTGGAGATTTAACTGTATTTTTGTGACTCTGTTAAGATAGAAAGACATTGTGTGTGAAAAGGGATAGGAATTATTTTTATAATTTCTGCTTTTCTCATCTCTTGCCCCCACCCCCACCCCAAATTTAACAAACTTTTGCTCTGCAGAAGCAGAGATTTAAAAGATATTGTTGCTCAGAACTGTGATTTGTCTGTTCAATGAAGGAGTGGAGGGAGAGTGGAACTAACATTTATTGGGCAAGTCCTTTGTCAGGCACTGTATATATTTATATTTTATCTAATTTAGTTCTTAATCCAGAGAGGAAGATACTTTCCCCACTTTATATACAGATGGGAAAACTGATGCTAAAAAGGTTAAGTATCTTGTCCATCAATAGTAAATGATGAATTTGTTAGAATTCAAACCTTTTTCATCTGGTACATATTACTAGCTTAGATATGAATTTGAAACAGAATTTTATGATTAGTTAGAAATGGAGAATATAATGATTGGAACCTTGTTGACTGAGGGAATTGGTGTAGAGAGCAAAGATTTGAAATTTGATAGTTTTTGGAGAAAAAAGTCAGTATAAACTGGCTAATATAAAATATTTTTTTCTGTGTTCATAGATGCTTTTATCAAATAGTTCCTGAAGTTACCAAAGATTCAAATGTTTTAACTGAAGCTGTATTTTTGTCTTGTACCAGAATTTTGTATTTTTGTCAGAAATATGTAGTTAATAGATTTATTTAAAGTCATTTCAGCACTGCTCTCTCATTACAGTACTTGATTCAGGACTTTTAACCCAGGCTATTCTAATTTTTTTATAAGTTGATAAGCATATGTTTAGTTAGACCTTATTATTTGAAATCTCACTTTTCCCAGTTCCCTCAAAACTATGTTACTCATCCTCCAAAACTCAAGCATTCATTACCTCTTCCAGAAATAAATTCTTTTTCTGATACTTGAGCATTGTAGTAATACTGACATATTGCACTACAGTTGGTTACTTTGTTTTTCTTGTTAGATTGCTTACACTTTGGCTATAGGAATCATGTTTTATTTGGTTTTAAAACTCCAGGGACTAGCATTACTGTCATTATTATTAAACTCTCAAAAAATATTTAATAAATTTAATGAATGATTCTGCATTTATCCCTTTCTACTAAAATAAAAAAATAAGGGGGAGAGAGATCTGTGGTAAAGAATCAGCCTCTGTGGCAGTGTGAGAGAATCAGTAGCTAAAAATTGGATATGGGGAGAGAAGTGTATAGGGAGTTTTCTCAACCACCTAAATTTAGGCCTTGAAGTCCTAGATTCTGATCCCCTAAGTAGGAGTTGTTACCCTTTTTGGGTTATAGGCCTTTAAAAAAATTGGATGATAGATTCTCTCAGTTTCAATTTACTGCCTCCCCACCCCCCACCCCTCACCCTGCTCCCCAAACAGAACAAAAACTTTTCTGGAGTATTGTTCCACATCCTGGTTTCAACATTTACAACTTGTCCTATGTCTCCAAATTCTGAAGCTCCTTTCCAACTCAGAAAGAGTTTCCCTGTTTTCTATGTGGTTCCCAAGCCTAGCCATTAAAAGCCTTTCAATATTGTAGCCTGTGCTCTGTGCCTGAAAAAATTTTTCATTTAGAACCTCAGTGGAATTAAAAAAAAAAAATTAATGTGTATTTCTCCCAAAGGCAGTGAATACTATATATTGCATGGCTGGAAGAATAAGAAAAATGAAAAATTCTAAATTCCTTATTGAAGCACATTGTTAGGAAGTATTTGTTTTAAAAACATTTAGCCCGGCCGGGCGTGGTTCCGCGGTTGAGCGTCGACCTAGGATCCAGGCGATCAGGGTTTGATTCCTGGTCAGGGCACATGCCCGGGTTGCCGGCTGCAGCCAATCAATGACTCATCATTGATGTTTCTATCTCTCTCTCCCTCTTCTTTCCTCTCTCTGAAATCAATAAAGATATATTTAAAAATAAATAAATAAAATAAAAACATTTAAATTGAAATGTAAAGGATTAATATTTTAGCTGTTAGGATACTCAGTTATCCTGAAAATGACATATTCTTTAACGGTTCTGGATAATAAAGATGATATTTACTGTATCAAGCATTTGTTCTAAGTATATGGCTATCACTTGTTACTCTGAATGTATAAATTCTGTGATATTAGCAATATTTAAAATTATCAAATTAATAAATGCCAGTGTTGGTAAAAAAAACACACCTTGGGTTTCTTTACTTCTAATAGCAGATTTGAAATACCTAGGACTATTACATTTCTCATTTTGGTGTTAGAAACCAACTTGACTTTATCCATAGGTTAAGTGAAGTAATACTGTTTACATATTTACATATGTAACACTATTGTATGGATGTTTCACTTTTTAATAGCATTTTATTTTATTTCTTGTCCATAGGCTAATATAAAAAAGGAAAATAACTTGAAGGGTTTTTTCATCCACTAGTTCTTATCCTTAGGATCTATCCTAACAGGGATATATAGCAGCATTCCGTTTTTTCCATATGCAAAATATGGACATAGCATAGTTTATTCAGCCAGTTTCTACAGACCCTCTTAATTGCAGAGGTGTGAAAAGGAAAATTTCCAGGAGATTTCTAACTATATTTTATCATTTTGATTTCTTTAATTTTTATGTGATACTAGCTCCATCTTAAAAATTGAAGTGTTAGCTCTGAAGGAAGAGCTCTGTCCTGGCTTAATAACCTTCTACTTCCTCACCTAGAACGTCAGTTATTTTGTAATGGATGAATAACAGCTGGATTTGAAATTACTCTGATATATTTATTCTTAGGAAGATAGTTTCTCTAAGTGTTTTAGCATTTAAAAAAAATATCCTGAATGACCTGATACTTGATTTTGGAAGTTTATTCCCATGAATCCATTGAGAACGTTGTAAAGTCCTGTGTTTCTATCAGGTGTTAGTATTTGCATTAAGTAGTTTTACCCTGGGGCATCATTGTTAGGACTCAAGTTTAAACTTGAGAAAGGGGAGAAAAGATAAGCGACAGAGAAAAGGGTGCTGATGGTGTGGGGGCTTGCCTTAAATTAGATTTGAAGAAATAAACGCTTCAGAATTATAATTGCAGAATGAAGGTTATAATGCCTGACAAATAGAAAGCTTGAAATATAAACACAAGCATCATTTTAGTTAAAACATCTTATTTGGAGTGAATGTGAATGATAGCTGTAAGACAATTAAACAGTAACTTACCTAAATGGTTAAAAGTGTGCTTATACTTTAAAATAAAAATTATTATGCAAAAGAAATATGAATATACTTCAGTTTCATTCACTAAGAAGATACAAGATTACTTAAGTTTTTTTAACCATTGAAGATAATGTTATTTGGAATATAGATTGTAGGCAGACTTTTTATTATAGTTTCAAAAATGTATTTGTCAGTTCTTGCCAATGCCCAACATTGTGTTTCATGTGTCTGATTTAAAATTCACATCATTGTAGTGAGAATAGAAATGAAGAGCTGAACACGTATATAGTAAAGTAATATATCATACTTTCTCTTTTAATGGTGTTTTGATGAACGACATTGTTGGAAACTTTTCAACCAGGATTAGAAATGATATGTTGTAGCATAAGAAGGTGTTTGATGGTTCTATATTAGTGGATTACTGCCTGAAAATGTTACTGAATAACAAACTAAAAGGAATTAAAACATGCTGTACTTCAAAGTCTGAAATTTGGAAGGAGTCTTGGGATAAAGGTTAGGAGAAGTGTTGGCTTAAAGTACAAGAGGGTTAAAGAAACTTGTTCTCAGAAAGGAGATTGGTGGAGAAGACCTATTGAAAGTGACAGTTTTGTGTAATGATGGATTTTCCAGGATATGCATGCCAAGAGAGAAACTTTCTTGTCTTTAACTAGCAGGTCCTGGAATTAGAATGCTTAATAAATAACTGTGGCTGAACAGGCCTCTAACTTGTCTTACTGAGAGAGGGGAGAGATCCCTTTGGGGAGCTAGGACTGTTAATTTTGTCCTCATTATATTAGAGTTCACAATGGACTAACAATATGGGAAGTCTAGTGTGATTTTTTTTTTTTAAGACCCCTAAAAAATGCAAACAGGCCAAACCTCTGCTCATTGATAGTTGAACTCTTTAATTAGGAAAAGGCCTTTTAATTCTTCTCTTTGTGTGTATTTTAGACTGTTGTGTGAAAGACTGGTGTCTTTTTTGAGGACTGATATTCAGTGACTACACACTGGTACAGATATACTAGTTGTTAAAATATTGAAATAATTTTGCCCTGATTAGTAAGTAGCTGTTGCCCCAAAGGTGGATGTCTACGTTTCCCACTTTTGTACTTCCTTCTTGAGAACCGCCCTGCCATCACCTTGTATACAGCAACTAAAAACTTGAGAGTGAAGGAAGGAGGGGCTCAAATTACTGTCGATTGTCCATTGCTTGGGCTTTACCAATTACCAAATATTCCAAATATCACTCCTGGGTATGTACATGAAGGAAAACTCAAGGTTGGGAAGTGCAAAATGAAAAAAGGCTTTTGATAAACAACAGGGCACCTCGGAGCCTTTAATATGCAATAGTTACTGTGCCCCTCTACGAAGGGTAGCACATGAATGCATTTCAAACTCTCTTGACCAGGGAACTAACTCCTTTGTAGAAGACCTACAGTCTTACAAGATACTAGTTTCTGCAGAATACAGTATGTGAAGAGCTGCTCTCTTGCAGTCTATAAAATGTATACTTACGTCAGTGTTAAGACAGTGCTGGGAACATTAGGAAATACGTACATAGATAGGCTTTTTACTTTTAAAGAACTTAAAATGTAGGTACTTCTAATGATACGTGCTCATAATTCCATGTGGTAATTAGATGACTGATTAAAATCTGTTCCTTTATTATTGGGGGAAACAATATTAGGAAGAATTTGTGCTTCTGAAGTTGAGAGAAATCTTCACTAGTTCAGGAAAGTAGTGCAGAAAGAGTGTAACTAGGTGACAGATTGCTTGCATAAGCAATGATTGTTTTTAAGGACTGGGTCAAGACAAAGTTCTTGGAAGTATTTTTGTTTTGTAGAAGGTAGGTGCAGTTTCATATGATTTGTTTGTTTAAAAAGACCTAGAATTTGTGATAAATGAACATTATTTACAGAGCTTGTGTCTGCTACTTGCATCTGGTGAATCAGAAGCCTGCATAATATTGTATTTTTGTGTTTCATTCTAATTTGAAAATTAATCATCTATGTCAATTATGAGGACTTTGGATGTGATCATTCAAATAGCTTGACAAATATTTGAGGGTATTTCAAGTAGGAGTAGAGTTATATATCCTTGGAAGATAAGACAACAGTGAACATCCCTTTAATTGAGACTAGATTGTTGAAAAAGACTGCACATATGAATACAAAAACAGGAGAGTAAAAAGTACAAGTCCCAAAATGATATAAACAATAAATAAGAAAGTTTGTTGGAAGACTCACTCTGGGTCTTGGTAGTCAAGCAAGTTTAATGGAGACTGACCTTGCAGGATGAGTAAAATAAAATAAATCAGGTCCAGGGCACAGTTATTTCGTTCATGTGTTTTAATTGGAAGGGATAAAGGAAGTGTTTGGTAAAGTTAGAAGGGTAGAGATTGGCTAGATTGGTTATACTTTTCACATAAAACTAAGAAGTAAAGGGAATGAGATTTTCTTTGATTTTTTTAACAGAGTAATGTGGCAAGAATGTCCTTTTATAAAGATTAAATGTGGTGGCAGCCTGCAAGATGGTTGGAAGGGAGAGTGTTAGCAGATAAAGGCATTTCTCAGCCAAATCACCATTTCATTAACATTATACTGTATATAAAGAAGAAAGTGTATAGTGGAGCTGTAGATGAAGTTATAGTTTGAATCAGAAAGTGATGATCATCAAGTAGGATTCATAGTATAGGTTTCCATAGTAGGCATACGTGCCTAAAAATCTCACATTTCCCACCCTGCATTTCTATTGTGTATCAAAGTAGGGACTTGATAGAAAGCCTTGGCATGGTTTAAGAAGGGAAGACAAGTCCTGTGACTGCTGACCTTGGTCCTGAATGGTGCAATTTCTCTGAGAAGTGGGTTGGAATGAGTTGTGCTGCATTCCAAAGGGCTGGGCAGCAACCAGTTTTAACTAATACACTGCCTGGGTACTGCAGGATGTTCTTGCTCACATCTATTGGTAGTTAAGAGTATGGATTATGGAGCCAAAATACTTGGAGTGCAAATCTTGGCCTGGCCACTTACCTACGTAAGTCACTTAATTTCTCTGTGCCTTAGTATCCTCCTAAACTGTGCATATATCAGGGGATTGCTATGAAAAATAAATCAGACCAAGTACATGTACAGTACTCTATAACACTATAAAGTTAATCATTGTTATTGTCCATATATACAGGGGTGGGCAAAATTAGGTTTACAGGTGTAATACAAATAATACAGTAATTAATAATACAAGAATAAACTGTTTCACGTACTCACAACTGCAAGCCTACTTTTACCCACTCCAATATTTGTCAATACTCTCACTCTGGAGGGAATCCAAGAGAAAGGTGACTGGTTTTGTTACGTATTGTTTTTGTATGTTATAATCCATGCTACTGTACACTCTTGTCAAACTCTGTAGTCAAGTTATTGGTGACAGGTTTTCGTCTTTAAAAAAACAACTGTTTAACAGTAGAGCCTTAAGCATAGTTTAATTGCTATATGGAATTTATTAGATGTGATTGCAAGGAAGTTGGGTCTTAGAGAAATGGGTCTTGGAAAATTTGAGGCTTACAGTTCCTGCTTTCATTGTTTGTACATCTGATAACATAAGTGTTAAGTGTGTGTGTGCATTACTAAGCATTTTTAATGCCTTCGTCTCCCCCCCCCCCCCCCCCCCCCCCCAGTATTAAAGCATGAAATAATCCCCAGTTACTCAAGATTATTTAGGAGTTGTAATTATTGCTCAGCACCTAGGACAGCGCCCAGTGCAGCACTCAGTGCAACACAGTATACACGAACCTCTGGCTTGAGGTTTGGGGTTTGTGTTCTGGATTTGGGAACGAAAAGAAGAGAAAGTTTTGGGGAAAGTTTAAAATCCTCGTAAGCACTTAATCTAAAAGTGTATGAAATGCAGAATCCTTTCATGGCTTTGTTTCAGAATGTTTTACACTGGCTGTAGAACCCACTTCATGAAGTAGTTTGAGTTAAAATGATCTAATATTTGTGTTTTAACTTTCAGCTTTGTGTTATTCTTGGAAAATTTCGCACCACTTGTGAATTCCTTGAACCTGGGCATTGCAAACCCACTTCTGTTGGGCCCATCTCCTTTGCACTTTGCTCAGATTAAGACTCAGTTGGCGCTTCAGCAGCTGAATGCCGTTGCCTCACATAGTTCAACACCACCTTATACTTTATTAAATCAGGCTTTCTTGAAAATAGCCATGTCGAGACCCAGGTTTAATCCTCGAGGAAACTTTCCACTTCCGAGGCCACGAGCACCTAACCCTCCTGGGATGAGGCCTCCAGGACCATTTATGAGGCCTGGATCTATGGGTCTTCCAAGATTTTACCCAGCAGGGAGAGCCCGTGGAATTCCACCCAGATTTGCTGGCCATGAAGCTTATCAGAACATGGGACCACAGAGAATGAATGTTCAGGTAACTCAACACCGAACTGATCCAAGATTGACCAAAGAAAAACTGGATTTTCACGAAGCACAGCAAAAGAAGGGGAAGCCTCATGGTAGCCGGTGGGATGATGAGTCTCAGATACCTGCATCAGTGGGAGTGAAACAGAGTTCTGTAACACAGGTTACAGAGCAGAGTCCTAAAGTGCAGAGCCGCTATACAAAAGAGAGTGCCTCAAGTATCTTAGCAAGTTTTGGATTATCTAATGAAGATTTAGAAGAACTCAGTCGCTATCCTGATGAACAGCTAACTCCTGAAAATATGCCATTAATTTTGAGGGATATAAGAATGCGAAAAATGGGGCGCCGGTTACCTAATTTACCTTCTCAGAGCAGAAATAAAGAAACACTCGGTAGTGAGGCAGTTTCAAGTAATGTAATTGATTATGGGCATGCAAGCAAATATGGATATACAGAAGATCCACTTGAAGTACGTATTTATGATCCTGAAATTCCAACTGATGAGGTCAAGAATGAATTTCGGTCACAGCAGAGCATTTCTGCATCTGTTCCTGCACCAAATGTGATATGTAATTCTATGTTTCCTGTTGAAGATATGTTTCGACAGATGGACTTCCCCAGTGAGTCCTCCAATAATCAGTCCTTTTTCTCAGTTGAGAGTGGAACTAAGATGTCAGGCTTACACATTTCAGGAAGACAGTCAGTCCTTGAACCTGTAAAATGTATCAGCCAGTCCATTAGCCAAACAGCTAACCAGACAATGAGTCGGTCTCTGATTCCTCCATCTATGAACCAGCAACCTTTTTCATCGGAATTAATTTCAGCTGTAAGCCAACAAGAGCGGATTCCACGTGAGCCTGTGATTAACTCATCTAATGTACACAGATCAGGAGGAAGTAAAAAGAATTACCAGTCTGAGGCTGACATTCCCATTCAGTCTCCCTTTGGGATTGTGAAAGCATCCTGGTTACCAAAGTTTTCACATACTGATGCCCAGAAGATGAAGAGACTTCCAACTCCTTCTATGATGAATGATTATTATGCAGCATCTCCAAGAATATTTCCACATTTGTGTTCTCTGTGTAACGTAGAATGTAATCATTTGAAGGTGAGTGTTTTTAAACATCACTGTATAATGATACTCAGCGCCCAAGTTTCCGCTAAATTCTCATGTATGCTGGTGTTAACTGGGCATTAAGGAAATGGCAGAAGTTAATTTTGGTTGCAACATGAACACTTAGTTGTAATCTGAGTAGTCTTGGCCTGAGTACTGAGTTGAGTGTTAGGCTCTCTGTATTCCTGTGATTGGGCACACCACATGGTTCTTCCATTTATTTTGAACTTTTGCTTAGTTATCCCAGAAATTTGTGCAGCATAAAATTTATATAACATAAACTGTATACTTATAAGACAGTGTCACATGAGTCATTTTAAACAAGAGAATCTGTTAGTATAAAAAGAAAAAGTTGGAATAAAACATTTGTACTATACACTTTGAAGAGTCAGTATATTGTAGCCTTGCATGTATCTACGTGTCTTGGGCTAAAGACAGTTCATGCCAATTTAATTCTTTTCTGACTTTATCTGGACTAGGATTATTAGTGTTTCATGAGAAGTAGCTTCCTAAAATAACTTAATGACAGCAAAATTGAGTCAATGAGTTATTTGGGTACCAGTTGTGGGTTCAGCAAATAGAGTGTAAAATGATGTAAAGAAGCCTTAACTATCTTCATGATTAATAGTTAGAAGGAAGTGTTTTATAGAGGTGCTGAGGAGTAATGTAAAATATACTATTAGTAATCACTGGTGGATTTGAGTAGGAATTTCTAAGTATGTGTTATTTACTTACGTATGTTTGGAAACCACTGTTCCATTTACTGATGTGATTTGTAGGTTTATATCATAAATGGTCAAGAAGAGATGTACTTCCCATGGGAACAAGCATTAATTCAAGGCCATAGCATTGATTGTGTACTTTGAGTAGGCTTAAAAATGTGTAGGTATTAATTCTCTTGTTTTTTCTCCTTCCACTGCTCCCCTTTTATTGTCTTTCTGTTACTCATCAGGTTTCAGCCAACAAGAATCTGATACCTAGAGCTGATGCTTTTGTCTTAAGGTTAACTCCAGCAAAGGAAAGCGGCATCCTACCTTTAGCCAGATTTGTTGAGTTCTAATAAATAATAGTTGCCTTACCCTGTCAAAGGGGATAGCAAACTTGATAAATCTCAGAATGATTTATAGCACTTAGTTATAATCTGTAAGTAGCCCCTGGCCTAAGTACGGAATTGAATGTTAGGCTTTCTGTATTCCATTTATTTTGAACTTTCAGTTAGTCATGATGAATCCAAGAAAAATACCTTAAAATAAAGAACTTAAAAGTTTTCATTTTTATGCCATAGAATAGAAAAGGTATACATTTATTCAGTTGGTATTTATTGATTACTAGTTTTATATATGACTATATTAGGTGTTGGGGCAGAGGTGAAGAACTATATAAAATTTAGATGTTTATAAACAGATTATTGAGTTTCACTGTCTCCTAATTACATACCTGAGGAGTTTAAAAAAAAAAAAAAGAGGACAACAAATGGTTTGGTGATTGTATTTAACTTGTTTGGGTATGCTTAGGGGAGATACTTTATATTTTTATCATGATTTCGGCTTATATCAGTACAGGGCAGCATTATCAATTTCCAACACCTATTCTATATTTAGCAGTATGTAACTAAAAAGTATGAATATACTTTGACATCAAGAAATGTGTCTAGTTAAATAAGACTAGTTAGTCTAGTTAAATAAAACTAATTGAGTGATGGTGACTAACTGCACTAAGTCTTTCTGGACTTGAATGATCTGAGAGGGAAGACTTTATGGAATAGGTTGAAGATGGGTCTTGAATGATGAATAAGCTGCAGTATACATGGGGAAGGAGGAATTACATTTCCGATGTGAGCAACAAATATAAGTACAAAGGGACTTGAAAAGCTAGCCTAAGAAGTTTAGACTTGAGGTGAGAGGCATTAGGAAGCTAATTAAGGTTCTAGATATGTGACGTAATGTGTGAAAATTATATTTTAGGGAGATAAATCTATTTGACATGTGCAGGGTGAATAGGAATGTGAGAAGAGATAGAGCAAGGCACTAATTCGAGGCTTCCCTGGTGAAAGGCTGGGTTAATTTATTCAATAAAAGTAAAATTTAGAGGAAAGGAAATCATTTAGTGATCATTAGAGCTCACTGAGATTGCCATTTAAAACAAATACTTTTAACAGTCAAAACAGCACAATAGGGCTAGCCAGTGAATGCTTCACTACTAGGTGACTAAATGATAGGGATTTATGAACATGGACTTATATGATACAAACTATCTCTCTTGTTTCTGTGATATATTTTGTTGCCTTGTAAGTGTGCATATATATGATGTTATAAATATGTGGCAAATAAATGTAAATTACCAATTGTAAATTTTTTCTTGCTAAGTAACATCTGGCAATATGATCCCCACCTCTGGAGTCTTTAAAAATGTAGCCTGAAAAAGGAAACTATATAATGTGAAATGTATTTTTATTTCAAAATTGGGATTTAGTTGTTGGAGGAGGAGCTGTCCTGAGTTTAGAAGGTATGATATTTTTTACTACCCTTGGTTCAGACGTCTGTGCTTGATTTTAAAGCTGTCTTTTTGACTGAAATAATTCAGCTCAGAAAGTACTGACTGACAAAAGATTTTTGGGGTAGTTGGAGGATAGTGAGTGAACTCTGATTCGGGTAGGTATTTTCACAGTTTGATTCTGGGCCCTCTCAACTCTTTAGTCCTTGCAGCATCTCCTGTTTAGGTAATGATCATTCTTTGGAAAGGCAGTACTGCTTTGGGACCTTCTTTTAATCTTCATATTGTTACTAGACAGTGTCGAAACTGGGGTGGCATAGCTATATCTACTGAACTTAAAACAAGTGATGTCAGTGAGTAAGTGGACCTATTAAAAGACAGGAGAGAGTGGGGCGTGTGTGTGTGTGTGCGCGAGTGTGTAACTGGAGAGAATATGCCTTAAATAGGGCAGCTGTCAGCGTCAGCTGATAGTTGCTATATAGAATACATGCCTAGTATTATGTCGTTATATTTTTTTAAGAAAAGCTGGAAATCTGGATTTGGGGGTAAAATCTCTGATGAATATTGGCATCTCTTTTAAATGTTGGCAACTTACTCAAACAAAACACATTTTAGTCCAAATAAATCATGCCCAATCCACTACCTGCCATTGTGTATGTTTCATGTAAACAGTGTCCAGTTACTGTCAAAGAAATGGTTTCAGCAGTACTAAAGACTCAGTAATTGCCAATCTCTACTAGCTTTCTATTTGTATCGCTGAGCAGGATGTGCAAACATTTATTATTTTTGTAGTCTACAATCTGTTCCATGGCTTAATGAAATAGTTCAGGGTTTGTCATAACCTGTTGTTGAGTATTGCAGGTAGCATTCATTTATTTTCAGATAGTTCTTGACAAGGCAGATTCCATAATTAGTGTCAAAAGGGTTTTAACTAGAAATTTCTAGTTCGTCTTTAGCAATGACAAAATAAAGTGTTTTTGAAATGGAAATGAGTAGCATTTTTCTCAAGAAAAGTTTTCAAATACAGAATTGTTTAGTAAGTTTTCTGCCTATCCAAATGCTGGAAAAACAGTAAAACACTGAATAATATATATGTTGCTCTTAACTAATTGTTTCACTTGGAAGACTGTATCTTTGAAAACTGTAATTTTTTTTTTTTTTATCAGATGTATCTTCCAGGAGTTATTTATGGGTATAGAATGTAATTTTAGGGCAGATTTGTAAAGGAAGTAATGTATGGGAAAGCATTTTGTTCATTGTAAAGCTTTATATGTAAGGGATATCGTGTCTTTGAAATGGTGTTACTTTCCTTTAAATCTTAAAAATAAATTAGATTTGATCATCAGCTTTTCATGTTTTTACTAATCTTACCCTTTGCTAATATAGTTTGGAATGGTACTGGCCTATGAGGTAGGATTTTTTTATTGTTAATGTTATTAGCTTGAAGTTTAGAGGTAAAAGTAAGTAAAACTGTGTTTTAAAGATGCCATTTCAAATACCATTTTATTGAGTTTTTTGTGTTCTCTGGTGTGTTGTTTTTATATCTGAGATGAGTTATTTATGATCCATGCTTTTATTTTTCCCCGTTTAGAGATATATTTGATTTCAAAATGAGTATACATGGGTATGATTTTTTTAAATGCTTAAATGTTTTAAAATGGCATCAATGAGATATGGTATTAAGTGACTTTGTTTGGAGGCCTTTATTTTTGGTTGTAAAAGATTTTATTGAATAGCCAAATGCTGTCTGTAACTAGATTTGCTTAATTTGGGAGGGAAAAGTATGCTGTGTCAACTTAAAAAGCCTAAATTCATAATTCAACATGAGAAATATGCTAATTTCAGCACTTTTCTCCTTTTACAATAGGATTGGATTCAGCATCAAAATACGTCTACTCATATTGAGAGCTGCCGACAGTTACGTCAACAGTAAGAACAACTTTTTTTCTTTGTTATAGGTAGCAAATTTATAAAATAGCTAATGCTCAGGTATAACTGTTTTAATACTTTTAGTATGGTACTTTAGAGAAAAATATTTTTGAAAGCTATTGTCTATTTGAAGTATTCATTTTATAGACGTTAAATTATGATCATTTCTTCTGACTTCTTAATTTAATATTAAGTAGATTTTTTTAATATCATTGGTTCATACCTTCCTGGCTTGTGTTCCTTGGGATGGTTTATCTATTTTAGAGTAGATAGCCTTCCTTTCTCCTGTCTCGCCCCGCCCAAAAAAACCACACCCCACGATAAATAACTAAAAACCACTCAACCCAAACACCAGTATTTAATTTCAGGTCTAAAGCTTTCTTCTGGCTTAGAACCTATTTTCAGAATAAACCTTAAGTAGGAGATGAACAGGCTAGGTTTGTTGGTTCCTCAAATCGATTATTTAAATCCTCTGACCTTTTCCAGTGCAGGTGAAAAGTGTGGTTTTGACAGTGTTCTCTTATGTCCCTTGGAGTAACACAAAATTAAATTGTTTTTCCCTAGCATCATTAAACATTTTGATACAGTTGAATGTCAAGTTCCTCGTCACTAGACTTACAGTAATATGTTTTGGTCAAATGGACCTGTGGCAGCTGTTTGTTTTGTTGTTGTTGTTCTTTATGAAATCATCACCAGATTTTTTTGAGATTATTTAGGACTCTAGTTGTAAGTGATGAACCTAACTCAAAGTAGTTTTCAAAGCAAGAGAACTTATTAGTTCACTTAACTGGGAAGCTTAAAGAGTGGTTCTAGTTTCAAAACAGCTGAATTGGCTGCTCAACAAAAATTGAAGTGTGAGAAATATTTTGGTTTCCTGGCAGTTTTCTTTTGCTTTGGCCTCCTGGGATCTCAGGCACACTTTTCTTCACAGAGCAAAATGACTCCCATAGTTCTGGACTTAAGTGACTTGCATAGCTAGTAATTTCAAGAGTTAAAAAAAAAAAAAGTAAACACCTCTTTCCTCATGAATGTTGCAGAAGTCTTTGGTTTGACTCCTTTGGTCTACTTTGGGTTAGTCGTCCATCTCTAAACCAATTATAATGATTATGGGAACAGGGTATTCTACGTCAGTTGTTGCCATGTGCCTACTCCTGGCATTGTGTGTGACATAAACCCTACCTGAATCATAAAGACTAAGAATGAAGATTGGAGTTGCTTCCTTATATAGATGCTGTGCAGAGAAACGTAGGTTATCATATAGAGATAATTGTTACCTGAATTGGATAGGCCTGACCACCACTGTAAATGGAAAATCTCTAAGCCATAAGTTTTCCCACAGATACCCAATGGGGTGTCTAATTTTTATGAAGGTGAGAGACTTAGGTGGGAATGAGTTATTTACTAAGGGGTTTAGGTAGGAATGAGTTACTTGCTATAGGTAGGCATTAATGTTAGTAAGAGGATTCTAGCTACATGCACTGACTTTAATTTACTAGAGCAAATGGCACAGATGCCTGTTAAAGCCTTTTCTGTAGATTGGCCTATTTTTTCCATGCACATATTTTAAAGCATGGGCTCTCCATGCTTGCCACTTTAATAGTCTATCCTACATTTTTACCTTTTTTCAAGTTGTATTTTCTTTTTTCTCCCCCCTTTTTGTCCCCCCCCCCCAAGTTGTATTTTCTTGAATAATTCCTTCATGGCTTTCTCTCCACTACAAAAACAATTAACAGATAAATTAAATTTGATTAGGTGCTTGGAATTCTTCCATGGCCAAATACTATATGCTACTCTATTCTTTGTTGTTTTTTTCTTAAGCTTCGTTGTGTTCCATTATGTTTTATATACCTTAATCTATTTAGTCATTCCTTTACTAATGTATTTTTGTGTTCTTACTCCTTTTGTTTTCATTTTCTGTCTTTGTTGGGTCTTTCTATACACAAGAGTGGTTGGTTAACTTGAGAAAAGATACAGTGCATCATAGTTTTAATATTAAAAATAAATAATAATATCTATTTTCTTATTGTGTGCTGGGCATTATTCTAAGTGCTTTACATAATTTATTTACTCTTCAAAGCAATTCTGTGAGATTGATTTATAATGATTATTTGTGATTTTACCAGTGAGAAAACTGAGGCACAGTGAGGTAAATTTCATACTATCACACAACAAATAATTGGCACAACTAGTCTGTCTAGCTCATGGATCTTTGCTCCTTTTTCCCCCCTCAACAAGTCAGTAAATATATATTCTTTATCTTTATTCACCAATTATTAACATTTGCCACATCTGTTTTATATCATTATATATACATTTTTTGAACTATCTGAAAATAAATTGCAAATATTGTGACAATTCACTGCTCAATTCAACATCTGCCTTCTACTGTTTCCCAAATGCCTTTTATAACTATTCATACCTATTCTCCACCCACCCCCATTAACACGCCCAATTCAGGATTCAAAGCAAGATTCGTGCATTCAGTCTCTTAGTCTAGAACAGTCCACCCTGTGGCCTTTATTTTTGAGGAGGATATTTTCATGATTTTGACTTCTTTTGAAACATCAAAGAAAATTGTTTTGTAGAATTTACCACATTCTGTACTTTTCTCAGGTGGTTTCCTTATCGTTAAACTCAGGTTGAACATTTTGGTCACATTTTTAATGTGTATGCTTATTACATCCTGTTGGGACACAGATAATGTCAATAGCGTAAGTCCTTGTTCTTAGCCATTATATTGTACAGCATATGTAAGGAGTATTATACTTCTGAAACACATTTTTAAACTAGATAGGCAATATATAGATAGTCCAAACTCTACTTGCAGAATAATATATATGTTTTATCTTTCTGCTCTGGGCAGCAGAGGTAAGAACATGCATTATAGCAGTCAGCCTAGTGAAGAACTAAACACTATTACCAACTTTTGAGTAATAGGCCTCAAGCTCTCATGAAACCATAAACTGGAAAGCTCTAGAAATTCAATAACTTGCATGTGTTGACAACCAGGAAAGTTAAGGCTTACTCAAATTAAGTAACTGATTTTCAGATACACAGCCATTAAATGGGAGCCACGTACACTTAGATCCAACTTTGTTTGTTTCCAAAGGTGTTAATTAAAATACTGTACCACAAAATTAGAAGTTGATCTTAGATGGTACAGAGTAAGGAAAGTTTTAAAAAGTGTAGGAGTAGATGAAACGTTAGTATGCATGTTTTGACAGTTGTTGATGCTAGGTGATGGACACATTGAATTAAAGTTAACTTTTAAAAAAAAAAAAAAATCTTTATTGATTTCAGAGAGAGGAAAGGAGAGGGAGAGAGAGATAGAAACATCAATGATGAGAGAGTCATTGACCGACTGCCTCCTGCACACCCCCGACTGGGGATCGAGGCCACAAACCCTGGCATGTGCCCTGACCAGGAATCGAACCCCGATCGCCTGGATCCTATGTCAACACTCAACCGTTGAGCCACGCCCAGCCGGGCTAAAGTTAGCTTTTTTTGTCTTCATAGTTTGTCACCTCAAAGCAAGAAGAAGGGAGCAAAAGCTTTCTCAGAAGTCTGCTTTGTACCTATGTCTCATTGGTTAGAATCTATCACTGCCTATCTTGTAAGGAGGCTGGGAAAGCAAATATTTAGCTTTGTTAATTAGCCTTTGTATTAGAGGCAGGCAAGGTAAAAAGTTGAGAATTGCTGTCAAGTTAACCTGCTAACAATGTCTGAGACAAATAGCAATAAATAAAAACTACTTTAGCCAGGCCAGTGTGGTAGGTTCAAGCCCTGATGGGGGCCATGCAGGAGGCTGCCGATCGAAATTTTTCTCCCTCTCTCTTTCTCTAAAATTAATAAAAATGTATTTTAAACAACAAAAACGCCTACTTTACGTTTACTAAGGTTTTGACCTAGCTATTTTCCTGCCAGGTGACTGCTGAAAGAGTTTACTGCTTCCATTTCCTTACCTGGCTCTCTTCTTGGTTACTGTGAAATGATATTGTTGAATACTAGTGGTTTCTAATTCTTTTATTTAATCACCATTTCCAGTGAACCTTTAGAATCCACATTCTCTAGAAAAGTTAAGGATGAAGATGTCTTTTTATTAGGTTTCTACGATGTTACTGTTCCTCCTACTTTTCCTTTCTGTGAATACCCCTTAATATCTTTCATTGGTTTATCTTTGTCTGTTGTACTCTTAAGTGTTGGTGTGCAGAAGATTCTGTCCTCAACCCTCTTTTTTCTTACAAATTCTTATTCTGTGTTAGTCTCTCACTCTTAGTACTATAGTGTGGCTTCTATGTGTCTGATTTCTAAATATCTCAACCCTCATCTTCCCTCCTAATTCCAGATATTTATTTCTGATTCTGAAAACATTTCTATTATTTTCTTCACTTTAGAAATGTATTTGTTCCCCATTGCCTTTTATTTATGTGCACCCTCTTTATCTGTTTTCAAGGACCTTCAGTTTGTCTCTGAGATACCTTTCCAGGTTTTTCCCCCTCATAGTTCATTTTCATCATTTACATACTTCAGCCAGATTGGTTTCTGTTGATATATGTTTTTAAGGGTTACCTAAAAAGCAACCTTTTCTGTGAATTCTTTTCTGATTCCGTCTGCTAGGTGTATCTCTGTGAGGACCACTTGGTACAATGTAAGGGGCACCATTCATGTTATATTTTGTAGAATAGTGTCCCCTGGAGTTCTGCGAAGTAGGTGAAGTGTCTTCCCTCTTTTAACCCCTACCCGAGCTTATATCTTGTACCTCTTTTATGTGTACTTCATGTTCTACTTAAAAAAATTTTAAAGTCTTTACCCTTTATGGGGAATCCATTTCTTTTCTCTGAATTGCCTACTAGCATAATACTTTATTGAATTAGAACAGCAATTTTCTGACAAAATAAGTATAATTTTGATTCATTCACGCCAGATAGCTATTGTTGTCTTGGCTCTTGTCTTTTTTTAATTTTGACACTCTAAGGGAAATGCGATTAGTGCCCCTGACTAAATAGTCAGGTATTGCATGTTTTAAAATTTTTTATAGTGCACTGGTTGAAAATCTCTGAATTAGACACTAAAAATATTTCATTCCCAAGAAAATTTTCATACTTTAATATACCGATTAATTACTATGTAAATATAGGTTTTGAACAGAAAGATATATTGCAGGGAATGATCAGTTGAGCCTTATAGTCTTATTTGATTGTTAATTAATATTTATTCTCAAAATAGGTACCCTGATTGGAATCCTGAGATCCTCCCATCAAGAAGGTAATTATTATTTTTTAAAATATATTTTACTTTATTTTTCCCATCATCATTTATCCCCTCTATGTTTCTTCCACCTCCACCCTTGTCCCCCCCCCAGTTACCATGGAAGATACATTTTTAAATAGGGATATTATTGAAATTTTAAAAGTAAAATTTTATTTTTATGCCCAGCTGGGCATGGCTCATTGGTTAAGCGTCGACCTAGGATCCAGGCGATCAGGGTTCGATTCCCGGTCAGGGCACATGCCCAGGTTGTGGGCTGCAGCCGATCAATGACTCTCTCATCATTGATGTTTCTGTCTCTCTCTCTCTCCCTCTCCTTTCCTCTCTCTGAAATCAATAAAGATATATTTAAAATAAATAAATAAATAATAAATAAATAAATAAATAAAAGTAAAATTTTATTTTTAGAAGTAAGCAAGTACTTTTTTAAAAAAAGGTATTGTTTTTAATTGAGTCCTCTTTTAATTACCCCAGCTTAAATGTTATAGTTCTCCTCTTCTACTTTTTAGTCTTTTTCTCAAAATACTTTATGCTTTTACTATTATTTTATATTTGTGGATTCTTGGATTATAAATGCCTTGCCCTGGCTGGTGTGGCTCAGTGGTTAGAGCATCAGCCTGCAGACTGAAGGGTCCTGGGTTCTATTCCTGGTCAAGGGCACATACCTGGGTTGCAGGTTTGATCCCCGCCCCAGTTGGGGTGTGTGCGGAAGGCAACCAATTGATGTGCCTCTCTCTTTCTCTCCCCATCCATCCCTCTCTTCCATTCTTCCATTTTCTCTAAAAATCATTGGAAAAAATTATCCTCTGGTGAGGATTAACCAAATAAATACCTTGAAGGATGGGAATGGTTTTATTAAGCTTTGTATTCCCTAGGGGGGTTCCCTATTCAGTGTGCATGTATACAGCAGGCAAAGAATATTTGTAGATGGCATAATCTTTTAGGAAAAAATGTTGAAAAGCATTTCTTAATATAAATTATTCCTAAATTCTTTTTTTTTTTGTCCTAAATTTTTTATATAACTGAATACTTTCAAAACATATTTGGATATAAATGTGGTACAGGAAAAGCCCAAGAAATTGATGATGATATTCTTCTGTAAATTAGCAAAACAGAGGAGTTCAAGCCATTAGAAGCTGATCATCTGTTCTGATTATTTATTTATCTCAAGGCTAAATTATATCATAACAAACAAGTTTTTTGTTTTTAATAAATACACAGTATCAGAATTTGGTATGATTAATAATCTCTTTTTAAGAAGGTACTTCTGTCATTTAAATAGCTTAAATTTACATTAAATTGCTGAATTTTGTGTGTCTTTTTTGTACTTTGTAGAAATGAAGGCAATAGAAAAGAAAATGAAACTCCAAGAAGGCGTTCTCATTCCCTCAGTCCTAGACATTCTAGGAGATCAAGCTCAAGTCACAGATTCCGTCGATCCCGAAGCCCAACACGCTATATGTATAGACCAAGAAGTCGAAGTCCAAGAATTTGCCATCGTTTCATTTCTAGATATAGATCCAGGTCCCGTTCACCATATCGAATGAGAAATCCATTTAGAGGTAGTCCAAAAAGCTATCGATCAGTTAGCCCTGAAAGGATATCAAGGAGATCAGTGAGATCATCAGGTACAGTTATGATCATGAATAAGTCTACCTATTTTGACTAAATTTTTTAAGTTTTTTCTGTTTGTTTGAATTTTTATATATATATTTGTGTGTGTGTGTGTGTATGTGTTATCCTCACCTGAGTATATATTTTTTCCATTGCTTTTCAGAGAGAGTGCAAGTGGGGGAGAGAAAGAAACATTGATGTGAAAGAGACACATCGATTGGTTGCTTCCCGCACTTACCCTGCCTGGGTCTGGGGATTGAGCCTGCAACCAGGGTATATGCACTTGGCCGGAATTGAACCCAGGACCCTTCAGTTCTCCAGCTGATGCTCTAACCACTGAGAAAACAAGCTAGGGCTATATTTGTATACTTTTTTAAAAAAAATATATCTTTATTGATTTCAGAGAGAGGAATGGAGAGGGAGAGAGAGAGATAGAAACATCAATGATGAGAGAGTCATTGATTGAACTCGCAACCCTGGCATGTGCCCTGACTGGGAGTCGAACCCCGATCGCCCGGATCCCAGGTCGACGCTCAGCTGCTGAGCCACGCCCGGCCGGGCTATATTTGTATACTTTTAATAAGTTTGAAATGGTGACTTACATATTACTATCAAGATTTAACAAAAGTTGACATTTGAGCTATTTTCCTCAGCTCTAAACTTTTTAAGAAATGAACTATTCTATTTTATTAAATTTTAGAATTGCTGTATGAAATCTGACTCACATCTCAACCTAGTTTATTCTTCTTCCCTTTATTAACTATTAGAACAAGTGTGCAAGAGTGTATATATCTACCCAACATCAGTTTTAAATACCAAGGATATACAAACATCTCAGTTTGCTTAATACTTGATTATAAACTTCTATGAATTAATTTTAAAGCTTTTAAAAATTATTCATGTTTTCAACCTGGTGTTAATTGGTTTAGTGATCTTTCCAGAAATAGCTCTTATATATATTACATATATATATTCTTGGAGATCTTTTCAGAGGTCTGTGAGGTCTTCCCTTTTTCAACTAACTGCATGTCTATGTGAAGCTAAGATCTTCTTTTTATATTTCAACCAGAATAATGTATCCAGCAGAATGCATGCAAAAATAGATAGGAGAATATAGGCATCTTCTCTTAAGCCCAACATTAAAGTGTTTGGGAAAATGTTCAGTGCTGCTACTCATCTAATTTTTTTTGTTTTGGGAATTCAAGTGTTTCATAAAAATATGTTATTTATGTTAACACGAGTTTATTAAATGAATAATAAAATGTTTTTAAAATATGATTTTAATTTATTTTATGGTAAATACTGATAAATTCAACACAAAAACTTTTTGGGGTCCTCGTGTTTCAGAGTGTAGAGGGACACAGAAACCAAAAATTTGAGGACCCCCTGGTGTAAGAGAAGCTCACTGAATAGAGGAAGTTCATGTAAAAGCCTTCTAAGTGAAGAATTAAAGACTAAGAATTTTTTGTCTGTGTATGCTCCCTGTTTGGCCTGACAGTCACTCTATGTGATAAATATTTAGGCAGTTGAGGGATTATTCTTTTTTTTATAATGTGATGAGATGTTTCTACCTTAAGTTCTTTTCAATTAAAGTAGTATTTATATCCTTTTTCACTAGATAGAAAAAGAGCATTAGAAGATGTAGCACAACGACCTGGGCATGTGCCAGAATTCAATAAACAGAAGCATTTTGAAGCAGTTGATAAAGGACTGTTACCAGCACAAAAGCCTAAAACTGGCAGTGGATCAAAGCCATCAGTTAAATCTATAAGCTCTACAAAGAATGATGCAAATTTAGGAGGATATTCTACTCGTTACAAATCAAAGAATCTTGAAGATGGCACCTTATCAGAATGTAAACAGGTGTCTGATAAAGCTGTTTCTCTCCAGCGTAAGGTCAGTAGTTCTTTAATTTGTTAGTGCAGGTGTGTGCATACATTTGCTATTATGACAAAGAGGAAACAGAGTTGTCTGAATTTTTTTATTTTCATTTTGCCAAAAGTTTGAAATTATGATGTTAAAATCTGTCGGTATGGAATATTTTATTGGTTTTTCTTATGAATATAATAAAAGTGCAATAATTAAAAATCTTATAGTTTACAAATCCTAGAGGTTTGGCATTTGATCTATCACAAGTGAGAACGTTTTGGTGTTTTTGGCTAGCCATATAAGCAGATCATGATGAGTTTTGCTATCTTATTGGGAAAATACATGCAGTCATCATCAACATTAATGTTTTTGTTGTCTCTGTTAGTAAGCTATAACAATGAGTCTTGCCCTGGCTGGCATGGCTCAGTTGGTTGGAGAGTCAACCCATACACCAAAAGACAGCGGGATGGGTTCTATTCCCCACCAGGTACATACCTGGGTTGCAGGTTCGATCTCCAGTCAGGCATTATTAAGATACTAAGATATTAACCAAAGAACTTATATGCATATATGCATAACCCATGGACACAAACAGTAGTTCAGTGAAGGCCTGGGCCTGGGGTGGGGGTGGGAGTGGGGTGGGAGGGGGGTCAATGGGGGAATAAAAGGGGACATCTGTAATACTTGCAACAATAAAGATTTTATAAAAGATTTTAAGACAATATTAAGCTATTGTCAGTTATTAGAACACAAAGCTGTAATTTCAGCTTCATTAGTGATGTGATGAACCATGCAGATTCATACAGTAAAATATTAATAGTTTTGGACCATTCCATTGGTCTTGTTTGTTGTAAAATGCTTCTAAACAGAAAAGAGCATCCGTGATTGGTTACCTATAAACTCATTACTACTGTTGGGTTTGAGTGGTAAAATATAAGACATATTTCTTACTACTTTACTTTAGCATTGACAAAAAATTTCTTTATTGTGCTAAAGTATTTAGAAGAGACTTTAAAGGAATAAGATTAATGGTAGAAGAATTTATATTGGGAATTATTACTGTACTTTGTGCATTAATTTGGCTTATTTTAAGTTTTCTTTTATTCCAAAAATAGCTTCGGAAAGACCAGCCTTTGTATTATGGTTCAGTTCTTCTTATATCTGAATTACCAGAGGATGGCTATACTGAAGAAGATATTAGAAAACTATTTCAACCATTTGGAAAAGTTAATGATGTCCTGATTGTTCCATATAGAAAGGAGGTGAGTCATTCAGTCTTTTCTGAAAATACAAAGTTATTGCTTTAAAAAAAAAACATTAGATTTTGTAGCTACTTTTACTACATATCTAATATACATAAATTTTTAATTGAAAGTTATGTAAATATTTGGATTCAAATGAACAAGTTCCCAGAATACTGCTTAATGTATTTTAGAACAGGGGTTGGTATACTTTTTCTGTAAAGGGCCAGATAATAAATTTTAGGCTTTGCGTGCCATGGGATTGCAGCTACTCAACTCTGCCAGAGTAGTACAAAAGCAGCCATAGATAATATATAGATGCATGAGCATGGCTGTATTTAAAAAAAACTATTTATAAAAATAGGTGACAGGCCCCACCTGGTGGCTTGGTTGGAGGATCATCCCATGCACTACCCCCCAATAAAGGTTGTGATTTCTAGTCAGGGCACATACCTAAGTTGTGGGCTTCATCTCTGGTTGGGACGAGTATGGGAGGCAACCAATTGATGTTTTTCTCACATGAATGTTTCTCTCTCTCTCTCTCTTCCCTCCCCCCCCCCCCCCAATCTCTCTAAGATCAATAAACATATCCTTGGGTGAGGATTAAAAAAAAAAAGTCAGACTTAAGGCAGCTAGACCAGATCCTGCCTTATTGATTGTTCATTGAGCCCTGTCTTCCCATTTCTCATTGTTCCATGAGCCTGTCATGGATCCCTGTTTCCCTCTTCTTATCTTGGTAATGGTATAGAAATTCTATAAGGTTAAAGGTCCATTTCATGTGTGAAAACATCCTAAAGGTCAAACTACACTTTAGCAAAACAAAAAGAGGTAAAATCAGGACTTGAGGTAATTTCATAGTTTTATGTTCCACAAAATAGTATTAAGTTACGCAGAGAATTTCAAGTTAGATTCTTTGTACTAATAATACATTTTATTTTAGGCTTACTTGAAAATGGAATTTAAGGAGGCAGTTACTGCAGTCATGAAGTACATTGAAACAACACCTCTTTTGGTAAAAGGGAAAAATGTGAAAGTATGTGTTCCAGGAAAGAAAAAAGCACAGGTAAACTGGATTTAGACTTGTTTCGTTGTTGATTAGATTAAGGTATTTTTGCTTAAGTGTGGCACATACAGAAAAAATGCGTAAAACAAATGCTTACACAGCATATTTTATGTGTATAGATTTAAATACAATGAAATTAACAACTTTTTAATATGTGCATATACAATCATGTTTTGTTGAACAATTGAGATACGTTATGAGAAGTATGTCATTTGGTGATTCATCATTGTAGGAACATCATGGAGTGACAAACCTAGGTGGTGTAGCCTACTGCACACCTAGGCTATATGGGATAGCCTATTGCTCCTTGGCTACAAACCTGTACAGCATGTTACTGTACTGAATACTACAGGCAGTTATAACACAATGGTAAATATTTGTGTATATAAACATATCTGAATATAGAAAGGTACAGTAAAAATACAGTGTAAAAGATAAAAAATGATATATCCGTATAGGGCACTTACTGTAAATGGAGCTTATAGGACTGGAAGTTGCTCAGGATGAGTCAGTGAGTGAGTGGTGAATGCATGTGAAGGCCTAGGACATTATTGTACACTACTGTAGATTTTATACGTACTGTACACTCAGGCTACACTAAATTTATAAAAAATATATTTTTCTTCAATAATAAATTAACCTTAGCTTATTGTAACATTCTTACTTTATAAACTTTAAAATTTAAAAAAACTTTTTGACTCTTTTGTAATAATACTTAGCTTCTTCTGGAATATCTCCTGAAGGACCTGCCTGAGGCTCTGCTTGAGGAGGTGTCATTCTTTTCAGAAATATGTCCATGATGGTTTACTTGCTTGCTTTTTTCCATCATAGATTTGCTTGTGAGCAGAAAATGTGCTATGAACATTCCTCTCTGTTAATGAAAACCTTTCAGTGTTGGGGTCCATGTTTTCAAACTTTTTAAGGAACTTGTTGAAGTCTGCAAAAGCTTTTACTAAACCATTCACTGTTTTCTTGGGGGTTCTTCTTGTGGGACCACCATTATATATGTGGTTTGATATTAGCCGTTATGTGGTACATGACTATATAGCTTATACACAGTATTAATGGTAAGCAATAGACTAGGCGAAAATACTTAACAAAATCAGGAAATATCTGTGAGACCTCTACTTGGATCACAAACCATAATATTGATAACATCCTGGAAGCCCCTTGCATGCTTCTTACAAATCCTTACAACTGTTCTTTCTGCCCAGATGTAGCCCCTAACTTGATTTCTAACACTATAGTTGAGTTTTGCCTGTCTTGAATTTTATATAAATACAATTGTGAAGTATGTATTCTTTTGGGCCTTATCTACAGTGGAATTTGCTGGGTTATAGAATATGTAGGACAGTAAACCCTCTTTTGCGGACCTCAATTTAACGGACTTGGATTTAATGGACACAATTTCTAGTCCATATGTCGTATGTGAAAATTAACACCTTGTTAGTTTTAAATGCTATTAACCAAGATTTGCTTTAATTAACAGGTTATTTTTTGTTACTAATTCATTGTTATTTTTAACAAATTTCAATGACATAAATATTACGCATCTACAACTATAGTCTACATATTTAAATCCAGGAGTCACCGCTTGTAAACAGTGTTTGGCAAATGATTAGCTGCATCGAGCAGTAATTGGTTCTGTTGTCTGGCATGACTTTCTGCTGCAGTTTTAACACATGCCAGCTGGTGTTCTTACGTGCACTAAGCCACACCACAGCTGTGTGCGTTTGTTTATTCGAGGTGACTGGTGAATTTACTAGACCTATTCAGTATAAATTTAAAAGTACAGTAATACATATAGAAAACTTTTCTGTGAAATTAAACTTTTCATAGATAGTTAATTTTAATTACACAAATGTGTCTACATAAGTAAAAACAGGTAAACTAATTTGTCAGGTTTTTAACATACGCATTCGGAAAACCTACTTTATTATGTTATGAACTTTTGGCTTTAATGGACACCCCCTTGCCCGAATTAGTCCTCATCATATCGAGGTTTTACTGTAATAGATAATACCACATTGCCCATAAAGTAGCTGTAATAATTTACAGTGATAATTATGAGCATACTGGTGCTTCTATATTATCAGTAGCATCTTAATGTTTTCACTTTTAAAATGCAGTATGTAAAAAATGGTATCTAGTTTTAACTTGCGTTTTCCAGATTTGTATTGAATTTCAACTTCTTTTTCATATTTTTAAAAATTTATCTTTATTGTTGAAAGTATTACAGATGTCCCCTTTTTTCACCCATTCATCCTCTCCATCCCGCATCCACCCCACCCCCAAACCTTCCCCATACCATGTCATAGGTTATGCATATAAGCATGTAAGTTCTTTGATTAATCTCTCCCCACCCACTCCCTCACTCCTGCCTTACCTCTGAGATCCTTCAGTCTGTTTCATGCTCCTGTGTCTCTGGGTCTGTTTTGTTCATCAGTTTATTTTACTTATTATATTCCATATATGAGTAAGATCATGTGGTACTTGTCTTTCTCTAACTGGCTTATTTCACTTAGCATAATACTCTCCTGTTCCATCCATGCTGTCCCAAAGGGTAAGACATCCTTTTTTACAGCTGCATAGTATTCCATGGTGTAAATGTCCCACAGCTTTTTTATCCACTCATCTACGGATGGGCACTTGGGCTGTTTCCACATCTTAGTTATTATAAATTGCACTGCTATGAACATAGGGGTGCATAAGTTCTTTCTGATTGGTGTCTTGGGTTTTTTAGGATATATTCCTGGAAGTGGGACCACTGGGTCAAATGGTAGTTCAATTTTTAATTTTTTGAGGAAATTCCATACTGTTTTCCACAGTGGCTGCACCAGTCTGCATTCCCACCAGCAGTGTCCTAGGGTTCTCTTTTCTCAACATCTTTGCCAGTACTTGTTTGTTGATTCAACATTTTTAATATAATTATTACTATTTCTGTTACTGTTCTAATGAGTTATATATATAATATTTTTTCACATTTTCCTATTGGGTTGTCTTTTTTTTTTTTTTTTAATTGCATCTGAAGGTGTTCATTATTCTAGATCCTAGTTATGTATTTTATGTTAGAAGTATTTTCTTCTAGTCTGTTGGTTGTATGTATACATGTATAAAGTTTTTAATTTCAGTGTACTCAAGTTTCTTAGTTTTTTCCTCTTACAGCTTTTTTTTGGTCTTGTTTTAGAAGACCTTTTCTATACCAGTGCCAAAAAGATAGACTTCCATTACTTCTTAAATCTATAATTCATGATATAATGCGTGATTGAGATTAATATTGTTTCCAAAATATGTAGCTAATTAGCCCAACATCATTTATACCTAATTTGTTTTCCCCTGTTTATTTGAAAAGCTAATTTCATGTCTGTAAATTACCCTATATACATAGATGTGTTTCAGGCTGTTCTGTTACGTTAGTATATTTATTTTTGTGCTAGTGCTATGTGATTTTACTGGTTATAACTATAAAATTTATAATATTTGCCTATTTTTCAAGTAGAATCTTTTTTCTTCTTTATTTAAATTTGTTTTGCTTACTCCTGAACATTCACTCCTGCATATTAGTTTTAGAATTAGTTTAAGTTCTCTGAAAAATTTTATTGGGAGGTTAATCAATACTTATTGAAATTGTATTGATGTTTTTATAATACTATTTTTCTGTTAAAAAACACGGCTTATCTCTTCAGCAAGTTTTCTATTTTTTTCCATAACATTCTTGTAGTTTTTGGAGGGATGTTAAGTTTATTTCTTTCTTAGATTTACTTGTATATGTATTATTAATATTTAACTTGCCATTGGAGAAAGGATTTTTATTTCTAGTTTTCTCCTAGAGTAACCCATCATCCTAGTTTATACCTGCTACATGCCATCCATTTATTTCCATTGTCCTGATTTAAATAATGAGTTATGTGGTAATCCTAGTCATTACCAATTTTGTTATTTAGAATTTCTTTTATTTTTGACCAGTGTTTATTAAATAAGAGATTTTTTAACCCATAACAGGAAATCTTCAGGTAGGTGGTCCATGTCTGGTACAGCAACTCCATAATCTTTGGGAACCCAGCCTTTTTGTTTCTCTCCTCCACTATCTTTAGCGTGTGCTTTTCATCCTCAGTTGTAAGATGGTTGCTGTACCTTCTGGCATTGTTTCTGTCTTCTAAGCAGGAAAAAAAGGAATAAAAATCAAGAGCAAAATAGATTTTTATTTTTATTTTCTTTCTTTGTTTCTGGGAATGATGAGTGACTTTTAACCCACACTTGATTTACCAGAGCTGTGACACACAGTCACCTCTGGTTGCAGAGGTTAAGGGGATGCAGAATTAAATGCGTAATTTAATAACTTAAACTTTATCCTGTAGACAGTTAAATATTATTTGAGTAGAGATATGACATAATGGATAGATTAGATTTATCTGGAAGAATAAATTAGCGGATAGTGGGGCAAATGACACTGAATGCAAAAAAAGCTTAGCAGATTGATGAAAGGGGAGAAGAGAAACACTCAAGTCCAGACCACTCATGTAGTCATCAGCCTATTGTGATAACAGAACAGTTTTAGGTAGGCCTGGAGAATAGAAAGGAGAAACATTGTACCAGTGACTTTTGAGCAAGACCTGGCTGATCATTAAATTTGGAGAACTGGGGAGAAAGGTCAGTCCTTCATTCTGAAAAGTTCACTCTGGGAAAATAGATGAGTAAGGATACATTTAAAGCCTTAGAGTATTTCAAATAGATTAAAATAATTCTCTTGGATGAATTTTGATGAGGTTGGTAAGGTAGCAATATAAGTCCCAAGCCCAACCATATTTACTATCTTGATTTTAATAAAATGCATAGTGGAAAGTATAAGCGTTGGAAACTAGAAAACAAGCCCCATCTACTTTTCAGAAACAGTGAAGGAGCCTTAGAAGGCTAACTTGAGATTCCTTGTTGTGATAAAGTATCAGATGGTTTAGGGATTGACTGGGGGGGACCCCCAACAACACTCCAGTTATGGCTTCTTCAGGTTGGAAGTATATGGATATAATCTTTTCAGCCTGTTAAACCATAGGGGGCAACATCAAGTTTTCCTGCCAGAGCAAGTCCAAAAGAGGCTGGAAACCCAAACTAGGAAAGAGAAGGGCAGTGCTACAGCTTTCTTGGTCCAGATCATAATTTTGACATGAAGTCAAAACCAAGAAAAAACTTTAGTGCCTGCATTTGATGTTTCATGTTGTAACTGCCTTTGACTGTGGCAGTGATTCACAGAACATTCTCTCCATTTTGCTGCTTCTTGGAATCAATAAAGAAGGGTTACAGAACAGGGAGAAATTTCCTACATTCCTGTATTTAAACCCATAGGATTAAAGTATGGGTCTACACACACTGACAGAAACTCAGGTACCTTGTTGTTTAATTATAAACCAGCCTAGACGTCAGTGATTCTTGTCCTTTTTTTTTTTAGCTATTCTCTGCAGTACCACTATCAATACAATGAAAGCAAGCATTCTTTTTTTCCAGAGAAATGGGCACATGGCCATACTCACAAAATTTTCCTTAAAGAAGCAGGAGCCCTCGATTTAGAAAATGTAATCACATTTCCCAAAAAACAACAAACCTTTGCAATTATGAAATAGTGCTACAGCTAACCCTCAGCAAAAAACACACACAAACCTCAAGACTTAAAATTTTAATTTAGTGTTTTCAGCAGAATTCATGGGGACTTTATATCCAAAACCTAAAACAGTCACCTAAGGTCCAAGATTTCATGGAAACGAAAAACAATGCTGGGGAGCAATGAGCACTGGTTTGAGCGTTATGGAAAATCTAGAGAGTAACAAGGAGATAAAACCAAAAAGATACAATCAGAATTCAGATGAGAGTTCAATTTCATTTGAATCAAAAGCTATTTTTAAACATGGGTTGAGTGTCAGGCATTGTGGTATCTGCAGATAATCAGTGGTGAACGAAACAGATGTGCTTCCAGCCTTCTTGGAGGTTAGTCTATTTAGAAGGTTAAAGATCCTAAAATGATGAAAAGGAAAGACATGGATACATGTTAGGAGAACCAGACTGCATTTAATTGTAATTACGGAAAGAGGATACCACTTAAATACTGGTTAAGATTTTAAATTTCATACTTATGGAGGGGCAACCTACATTGGTCCAGCCAGAAACAGTATAACTATAAAAAGGAATAGTCTAGCCTTAGGTAGCAGAGGAACACATTTTCAAGGTTGATTGGGAAGAAGATTGATTCATTGTAGTTCTGTACATCTATATCAAGTCAAATTCTACGTTGTGTGCTAGGACAGTATTCTCAGACATGCATGGGCTTATAAAGTATTTCATCTATATATCTTCCCTAAAATATTATTATAAAAATAACATTAAGAAATAGAGAAGTTATTATGTAAAATGGTTGGTAATGAGCAATGAAACCATTTAAGCAATAAAATTGAAATAAGCATATATTTATAAAATAACATTGCAAAAAATGTTACTTAAAATGACAAAAAATTTTTTTGCCTTAAATGTATCATCAAAAATTGGTATGTAAGGACTAAAATTTTAAATTTATTTGGAAGAAATCTGTAGTTTCAAAATTCTCTAAAAATGGAAAATAACCACCAATAGAATTAAAAAGTAGGAAGATGAATATCTTCTAACTCACTGGGGTGAGGGAAGTGATTGGCATAAAATCCCACACAGCAAAAAGAAATGGCAAGGATGCCCAAAAAGAACAGAAAATGTACACATAACATGACAATTATTATGAAGTTCAGATCAATTTAACATATATTTACTGAATGTTCACTAACTGCCAAGCACAATTTTAGGTACTGGAGATAGTAGTTAACAAAGTCCCTGTTCTCACCGAGTTTAACTTCAAGGGGTAGGGAAAGGAAGACCAAAAGAAAATGAAAAATGTATACATATTATGTCTGTTAGCAGCAAGTATGGAGAAAATAGAAAAGGGGAGTAGAAGTTCTCTTGTTGGGGAATGAGGCACTGTGCAGCTTTCAGTAAGGTAGTTATGAAAGAGCAAACATCTGAAGAAGGTGCGAGAGTACGCCATTCCCTGGGTTGAGAGTGTTACAGAAAGCGAACAGCAACTGTGAGAGTCATTTGAGATCCACTCATATGCAGCTTGCTTGAGGAGGATAGAGGGTGCTTGGGGTTGGAAGTAGAGAAGCATAGGAGGAGGAGGTATGTAGTGATTTGGGCCTCAGGATGGGTGGACCGTGTGGTGTAAACTCTAGGGTATTGTAAGTATTGGCTTTTCCTCTGAGTGTGATGAAAGGTCTTTAGGAACAGCAAGATCTGTACTGAGAATAGAGTGGGAAGTGGGTGGGTAAAAAGGCAAGGACAAGCAGACTGTTAATGAGGCTTTTGTAGTCAAAGCAAAAGATGCTGGAAGATTGGATCACTGTGATAGCAGTTAGACATCTAAAATGTCATAGTACTATTTGAAATGTTTTTAAAAGATAGTGATAAGATGCAGATGAGTGGTAAAAGGTAGGATGAAAATTATGCCATATTGATCACAGATTGAAGGAAATATTTTTATCTGTAAATAGATAAAGATAATATGCATTTATGCTTTAGGATAGGAAGATTTTTAATTTTTTTGAAGTTCTTTATGTTTTCTTTATTTTCTAAAGCTTTTTATAACTGAGAAAGAAACTAAATTTTTCTTTAAAATATTCTTCCTTCATAGAACAAAGAGGTGAAGAAAAAGATAGCAGATTCAAAGAAAACATCTACTTTAAAGTAAGTGATTTGCATGATTTCATATGTGAAAATGAATGTGCATGTGAATTAAAATTTTTCTGTTTTTACAACTACATTTTTAATGTTTTATCACTCTGACTCCAGCTGAAATTGGATAGTGTTTAAATTGAATTATTTTAAACTTTTTTAGATTTAAGCTTTACATCTCTACAAGTTTTAAAACAGAATTTACTAAATTTTTCTTCTTTTAAATAGAAAAGACACAGATGCTTCCAAAGCTGTTGAAACTGTGACTTCAGCTTCTACTAGTAAGTTGTTACTTTTAATACTCCTTCTCCAAATGAGTATATTTTGTCAATTTACTAGAAACTTCTTGCAAGATGATGTTAGGAAAACATTTATTGTGCTTTAGTAGTAGGGACCCAAATTGGCTCTTATATTAAGCTATTTACTACTATGTAGTTAAGGGTCCTCTTCTGGAATACCTGTCACAATTCTGTAGTTAATAGCTGTTTACATTAGTTTTGCAGCACTTCTCTTTATCCCTCCCAGTAAACCCACAAGTCAAAACATAAAGTATGTTAAAGATTGCTTGTCTGGCCCCCTTTGTTGTTGAAAGAGCCAAAGTAAACAAAGACTAAACAGAAATAGATATTGTACTCATGTGGTTAAAGTTGTTTCTTTACACACAGGAAAGCATTTCAGACGTTTATTATGAGTCTAGCTAAATGAATTGTTCATGCAATTTTAATCCAGTTAGGATTTGTAAGGTGGAGACAAGTTATTGCCAAATTATACACTCTTGAGTCTAGTAAGAATAAACGGCTTGGTAGTGAAGGATAAGACACAAAAGCTAAAATGAAGTAGACATAAAATGTATTCAGAATGTTAAATTGTGTTTTATATGTTCTCTTTTGGAAGGGTAGGTGTATAGTGTGTTCTGGATTTCTATTCAGAACAGATGAGTTAGTTTTTGGAAAATTAATATTTAGGTGACTGGAAAATCGGGTTTTATAAAATATCTTATTTTTTCCGTAATGTTTAGTTGGATAGTATACTGAAGTTACTGGAAATTAGTGAAGGTGACTATGGATGGCTTCTGGAGGGCATTAAATTTTGACTAAAGTTTTAAATGTGAATGTGTAAACAGATAATATATAGGGGCAGAAGATATACTTCAGTTAGAGAGATCACATAACAAAGGTAACAGAATTGAGGAATCACTGTATAGAAGGCCTTGAAGATTCATGCTAGGAAGTTTTAAAATTTGATGCCATTAAAAATGTAAGCTGCAATTTCTATAATATTCTTGAAAAGATAAAATAGAAATAGAGAACAGATTAGTGGTGTCAAGGGTTGGAGGGGAGGGAGGGAGGTGGCTGTTGCTATAATGGGTAGTAGGAAAGGTCCTTGTGATAGAACTGTATCTTGACTGCTGGTAACAGTAATTTACAAATATATGATAAAATTTCCTAAAACTAAATATGCGTTAAATTAGTGCATGTAAAATTGGGGAAACATGGATAATGGTAGATTGTATCAATTTCTTGTTTGTTATATTATACTATAGTTATTCAAAATATTACCATTAGTGAAACTGAGTGAAGGTTATATGGGATCTCTCCTAATTATTTCTTAAAATTCTATGTGAATTTACAGTTTTCTCAAAATTAAGAGTTAAAGTTTTGTAAATGCTGATAAAGATATCATAGTAAATTAAAACTGTAGCCCGGCCGGTGTTGCTTAGTGGTTGAGCATCGGCCCATGAACCAAGAGGTCAGTGGTTCGGTTCCCTGTCAGGGCACCTGTCTGGTTTTTGGGCTCAATGTAGGGGGTGTGCTGGCGACAGCTGATTGATCTCTCTCTCATCAGTGTTTCTATCTCTCTATCCCTCTCCCTTCCTCTCTCAAATCAATAAAAAATATTTTTTAAAACACTGTAGAATAATTTCATATATTAATATATTGATACAACATTTTTAAGTAAAATATTAGCACGTATTGTCTGGGAGCACATTAAGGAATAATATACTGTGCCCAAGAGGGGCCATATCAGAAATATAAAGATGTTTCATAATTAGGCAATGTGTTCATTCAGTTTAACATATTAGAGGAAGATAAATGCTGCAAAAAATATTTAGTAAAGTTTAACATTCATTCCTAGCATTAAAAAAAGTTCTTAAAGTAGATAACTACCTTCTTAATATGATAGTGTGTTTGTGTATTTTATACTTTTATTCCTATACACAGAAACATATATACATATATCAAGTCAAAAGCCAGCATATGCTTAATAATGAAACAGTAGAGTGTTCCCATTAAGGTTGGCAACAAAACAAGGAATGCTCATCACTCTTTGAGTTTACATAAATATTATTCTAAATATAATAGCCAGTAGCCAGTGCACTCTAGGTCGAGAGGCATAAAAATTGGAAAGCAAGATACATCATAATTATTTGCAAATATGTATGTATGTATGGCAAATCCAAGATAATTATTACAGTGCTGTTAAATATAGTCATCTTAATTCTCTAAATAAAAAAAGCTTTTAGTTGCTTTATTATATAAGAAGAATAACAACTTACATGTAATTTAATAAAATATTCCATGTATTCCATTTATAATAATAAAAAAGGTAAAAGCTATGAAAACTTTAAAATACTAAGAGGCATAAAATAAAATGAGAAATTAAAGGAAAAAATGGCTCATTTTTAGATAGAAAGCCTGCATTAGAATCTGCCTTTTTTTCATGTATTAAAACATAAATATTATGAACCTAGTAAAATACCAATAAGATTTTTTTAAAACATGTAAGCTGATTATAAGCTGATACTTTTATATATAAAAAATTTATTTAGAATAGTCAAAGTTATACAAAGGACAGGTAATTAGGATGGACCAGCACTAACAGATATTAAAATATATTATAAAATTAAAGATTCAGAATAGTTTCATATAGTTGGGTTAACAGAAGATCAGTAAGACAGAAGAAATATTCCCTAAAACATGGAATATCAGTGAATCATTATGGTAATGGTTCAAGTTAGTGGGAAAAAGATCAGTTATTCATTAACTATCTACTTTTTATAAATAAAGAACTTATACTGTCAATTACAGATGGGTCAGATTTAATGTTACATATAAGATGCTAAAGTACTGAAAGAAAATGTAGGTTTTTTTGTTTTAAATTTCAAAGTGAGGAACATCCTTCCTCTATTAGGGAGACATTTGACTGCATAAAAAGTATTTTTTTAATAAGTATTTTGTATAACTTTAAAAAATATATATTACCTGTGTGATATAAACTAACCTTCCTAATATATAAAGAGCTCTAATAAATAATAAGAAAAACTTCAACAACCCAAAAGATAAATTGGTAGATATAGGCAAATCATAGAGATGAATTACACACATGAAAATTAACACTTTACTCATAATTAAAGCAACAAAAATTGTCATACCAGTTTCTATCTCAGATTGGAGTGATTATTAACTTATTTTACATACTATATTTGTGTGGAAATGGGGAAGCCCTTTCTGGAGGACAATTTAATGTTAATTGTTAAAATTTAAATCTATGCCTTTATTTTAGTAAGTTTGTGTCTAAGAATTTACCTACAGTTCCAAGTGTATACAAAGATGAGTATAGGGATGTTTCTTGCAGTATTTTTCAAAATCATTGCCAGGTTAGCTCTTTCCTAAATCTTATTTGTAGCGTATTATTTGTAATGTATTATTGATATATTTTTCTTGTTATTTTAGCCAAAACTGGACAAGCCAAGACATCTGTAGCCAAAGTGAATAAATCTTCAGGTATTTTTTTAAATTAAGATTCTAGATATATTAGTGTTAAATCATTTAAGAAGGATATAGCAGTAGTGTTGGATTTCATGTGAAATAGTAGGTGCTGAGTGTATACTAATCTTTGAAATTTATAGTCATCTAGAAATTCTGAGGAAGGAGATTTAGTAGATAATGCTCTTTCCTTGCAGTAATTATGAAAATAAGATAATTTGACTGAGAAACTATTTCTCATGATGGGTATCAGAGATATTTCCCTCTTTTTTATTGAGGTCTTCTCTCTGTTTACTTTCTTTTACAAAAAATAGTCCAGATAAATTTACTGCAAATTATATTCTCTTTGCAGTTTTTATGAGCTATCGTGGGTTTTAAAATAATTTTTAATTTTTTTCTCTTTCCCCTAGCATTATCTTTCTTTCTATTTTCCCTCCCATTTCTGCTAAATGCCAGTTAATTGAGTGGATAGAGGTCAGTGTATTAAACTCTTCACTCTAATGGTAGAAAGGAAAGGAAGCAGCATTGGACTGGCAAATATTCGTGGCAGAGCTAGAATGTTCATATAATAGTTTCTTAGAAGCAGTAATCTGAGGGTATCAGGGATGGCTAGAAAACTTGTTTTGAAGATGCATTTATTTAGCAAACAGCTTGATATTACTTTGATAATAATTTTATGTAAGTCACTGCTGGAGATTTGGGTGAGTAGGAGCTAAAGCTCCTTTCAACTGTTGGAAATTAATTTTAGATATTTTTTCCTTACATTCTGCTCTCCTTTAGTAGTAGTAAACTGAATTGACTTGTGGTAGTAACCAAGATAAGTGAAAGAAATAATTTAAGGGCTCATTAGGGCTCAGGTTACTGCAATGTGACACAAAACTTTTCAAGTGACAATTTATAACGATCGGTATTGCTCTTTTTGAGCAAAGATTAGGCCTGTCTTTGATTATAAAGGGTGGATTTGTAAACTATTTTCAGTTGATTGTTGTGGATGTCAAGAATTCTTTTCCTTTGTATAACTTTTCTAAGCATGATCATATTCTCACAGGGCTCTGTTAGATAATTATGGCAGTTACCACCCTTGTTTATAAATGGGGAAACATGCACAGAAAATTGGTTAATGCTCCACATCTTCACAACTTAACTTGGAATTCAACTTGGAGCTCCTGACTTCTGATCTGGGCTTTTTCCTCATATTACCTTGCTAGTTGTTATGAATCCTAATTTTCAGAGCTAAGCCTCCTGTTGTTCTCTGAATAGAAAGGATTTTGACTCTGTGGTGATCTTTTCAGTGACCCTTTGATAATCATAGTCTTTATAAAAAACATCATTCTGGAAAAGAATCAACAGTAATAGATGCATATGTAAAAAGAAAGGTCAGAGCAATGTAAGTACTCCTGTTCAGATAGCGCCCACTAGGAATTAGTCAAAGTAATCTTTTTGTGGCGTGACCATGATGTAGGTGTTCTTTAATGCTTTTCAATCAACTGGGGGCCAAGGAAGCATGAACGAGGAGGCCCTAAATATAATTGCTTTTGGAACCATTAAAAGCTACATGGGACTATTTTTTATACCCTTGCAGCTAGTAATTTTGCTTAAAGTTGATCCACACATTCAGAGATTTATTTAACTTCCCTGAATGCTATTTTTATGTACTCGAGTTCTTGCTTCAGTGATGTTTTTCTTCCTGAAAGTATTATTATCATTGCTAGATTTAAAAAATGGCCTGTGTTGCCCTGGCCTGGCAACTCAGTTGGTTGGAGCATTGTACACCAAAAGGTTGCTGGTTTGATTCCTGGTCGGGGCACATACCTAGATTGTGGGTTCAATCCCTGGTGGGGACACCTATAGGAAGCAGCTGATCAATGTCTCTTTCACATCAATGTTTCTCACTTTCCCTTCCTCTCTCTCTAAAAAAACCCAGTCAGTTAAAAAACAACAACAACATATCCTTAGGTGAGGTTTTTTTAAAAATGGCTATGCACCCAAAGGTGATAGCATTTCGTGTTTTGATTAAAACATAGCCTACTGCTCTTATATTTGTTCTTTGTGAGGTTCTTTGGGGATTGTTGATAGTAGTTAAATAAACCAGTTTTGACTACTACTTTTTTGTGATTTAGGGAAATCAACAGGTTCTGTTAAATCTGTGGTAACAGTAGCTGCTAAAGGTAATAAAGCTTCAATCAAAACAGGTAAGACTGTCAGGAGGGAGAGGTGTTATTAAGTATGTTCTTTTTGCAGTTGACATTCAACGTTGTATTAGTTTCAGATTTACAGCATAGTGGGTAGATACTTATATAACTTACAAAGCGATCCCCCCAGTAAGTCTAGTACCCACCTGACACCATACATAGTAATTAAAATATTATTGACTATATTCCCTACTTCAAACTGTATTTTATTTCATTTTTTTTAATTAAATTTATTGGAGTGACATTGGTTCACACAACCATACAGGTTTCAATTGTACAACACAATAAAACATCACCTGCACATTGTATCATGTACCCATCACCCCAAGCAAAGTCTCTTTCTGCCCCCATTTTAAGTATATTCTTAATCTGCCTTAAAGAATATAATACAGTGATATCAAAGAACACAGATAATAGCCTGGTGAAGGCCTGGGGTGGGGCAGGACCTGGGAGGACGGGGGGAAGGGAAGGAAGTTGGGAGATGTCTGTAATACTGTCAACAATAAAACAAACAAATTTTAAATTTATATAATTTGTAGTGCCTAATAACATCTTGAAAAGTTTAGTAGATACTTCTTTGATATTTAAAACCTAAACATATAGGACTTTACATTTTTGGTACTTTGGTCTTTGACATTACCTACCATTGTAGACATGTTTTTGTGTTGAAACATTTCTGACAGCTGTACAGGGTGGGGGTGAGTATGTGAAACAGTTTATTCTTGTATCATTTATTAATTATTGTATTGTTTTCCAAAGGGACAACTGTAAACCTACTTTTGCCTCGCCCTGTATTATCGCAGGCTGCCCTGCCATTCCCCCCTACAAATTGTATACTCATTGTTTCCTTATTTTTTTTAGAGCAGTCACTTCATATTACCTTCCCTAGCTTGTACAGTTCTGGTGTTTGCTACTGTAAAGATTTTTTTCTTTACATAAGAATGTATTTTCTTTATAAAGAAATGGAATGCTTTTTTAAATAAATGTAACATGTTTAACATAATCTGTTTATTTTTCCAATAGACTAATGCAAAGAACCTTTGTAGAAATTATAAATTATGATTTTTGTGTGTGTGATTATAATGTGCTTCTGTCACCTGAGGGTTAAATTTGTGTCTCACTAATGGCCATTAACAAAAATTGTATCTCAGTTTAAGTTTGCTTTAAGTCTTATTAGTAAACAGATAGTGAAAATAAATGGAAATATATAGAAAAGAACTGCTTTTATAATAAAGTTTGCACTACTTATTTACTAATATGTTAGTATGAAACATACTAAATAACCAAACAGACCCTTAGAATAATGGTTCAATTTTGCTTTTGACAGCAAAATCCAGTGGAAAGAAGTCTCTAGAAGTCAAAAAGGCTGGCATTGTCAAAAACAAAGATGCCAGTAAACCTGTGACTGTATCAGGTAACCTTGAAATACTGTCATTTAGATCCTCTTGGTGTACATTCAAGGTGTATTTTGAAATTGTTGCATAAAAATCTTAAAGGGGATTGTTTCGTTTTCAAAGAGAAACTTGTATTAGCTTTGACTTAAATTAGGTCATCCTAAAGAGAGTTGGAGTGACAAAATAAATTAGCTTAAGTTTCTTTTTAGATTCATTAGTTTAATTATATTAGTGTGTTTTTCTAGACTATTAAAGCAGACTGTTTCATGCAGAAAACTCTGAAATAAAGACCAGCATGGAAGTCAAAGCCACTGAAAATAGTGCTAAAGCAACTGTTTCAGGTAGGCCAATAGAAATTTTATTTTATTCTCTTATTCTAAAGATAGAAAATTAAAATTTTAAGAAAATAAAGTATTTTTTTGTGTTGTGTTTGTTTGTTTGTATGTATATATGTATATTTTTAAATACCAGGGTCATAACCTAAGTGAAATTAAGAATATTAAGATTCAGATGTTCACCCTGTCTCTTGATTATTCTGAAATTTTGTTCTTGGGATAAAACTAAATATATTATTTAAAAGCCGTGGTTAATTCTGTACTACTTCCTACTTCTGTGCTCTTTTGTCAGTTGTATATATTTTTCTTGTAGTTACTATTTAATACATTGTTGCATCTTGATAAATAAAATATATGTGCATGAATTCTTGTTTTGTGTTTTAAGAAGCTGCTTTGGTGGTCACAGAAAATGAAACAGTTAACAAGGTCAGTTTTTATATTTTGCTTATTTTTTTAAAGCTTAAGAAATTTTGATGAAACATACTTTCTTTTACTATAAACCTATGTAGAAAATGTACAGGATTTGGCACGGTGAAAAATCCCAGTTATTTTTTTACTTTAAAAATATGGTTTGAATTAAAAAACCTTGAGCTGCAGAGTAAGTCCCAAAAATTTAGGAACAGAATATCAATAAGTGTACATGTTTATGAGGATTACTTTTCACTGAGAATAAAACGTTAGGCCAAAATGGTGTTTTTTTAAAAAAATATATCTTTATTGATTTCAAAGAGAGGAAAGGAGAGGGAGAGAGAGAGACAGAAACATCAATGATGAGTTATTGATCGGCTGCCTAGCCCGCAACCTGGGCATGTGCCCTGACCGGAATCGAACCCCGATCGCCTGGATCCTAGGTCGACGCTCAACCGCTGAGCCACGCCCGGCCAGGCCAAAATGGTGTTTTGAGTAAACAAGTTGTCAAAATAGAACCAATGGAATTTTATGAAATCCTTTTTTCTTTTTAACTAGAGGCAAAGGATAGATATGTTAATATTTTATTATTATTTTGTTAATCCTCACCCGAGGATATTTTTTCCATTGATTTGGGGGGGCGGAAACGACATCAGTGTGAATGATTGGTTGCCTCCTGCACATGCTCTGACCAGCTGGGACCAACCTGCAACCCAGGTACATGCTCTTGACGGGGAATCGAACCCAAACACCTTTCAGTGCATGGGCTGATGCTCTAACCATAGAGCCACACCAGCCAGGGTGATGTGTTAATATTTAGAATGCCAGTAGTTCTTTGTGTTTTTAGAGGAGCAAGTGGGATATGCAGTTCTATTTGAAGGACATAAAGTCCACTTTATTGTTTTCCTGTGGTTACATCTGTCATTATGAATATATTAAAATCTCAATAATTTAGATTTTATTGGTTAAGATCTTGAGATCATTCAGGTGCTGAACATAAGTTTACTTTTGACTGGTAGATCTGTTCTCCATGTAGTAAGTAATATGTCTTCCTATGTTGTTGTAGGAAGAATATTTTAAAGCACTAATAGAGTATTTTATATTCACATATAAAGCACTTTAGAAGGAACCATTTTTGAACACAGTTGATGTACTAGTTAAAATCATTCTCATCTGGTTTATGAAAATTATAACTTTCTACCTTTTTTTCAAAAGAAAAGTCAGAAGTTGCCAAATTTACTATTGTATACCTTTGGGGATTTCCCCAACATCCACTAAAGGAAATATTGGCGCTGATGAGTCATCTTGATGAATAAAATAGATCTGAGAGAAGAAAATGCAGAAAAGAAAGTATTAACTTTAGTGGGGATTGGGTTATAGGGTAAAGATGCTAAAGACTAGGTAAGCTTTTTTATATTGCCTATGAGTAATTATTTTATTCAGTAAGGTAAAAGGATTTGTAACTAAAAGGAAGAAGTTGTGGTCAGAGGCAGGCAAACTTGTGTTTTTAGACCATTACTGAAAAAGAGAATTAAAGACCTTGACTAGATGACAGGTGGTATGCTAAAATTAGTCTATGTACTTGAAGAGAGGAAATTTGCATTTTGTTTTGGTTTAAATTTGAGGTTCAGACCAGCCTTCGGAATTGATCAGTTTTAGTACTAAATGTAACGTAAATACTTGCATAAAATTATCTGCAGTGTAAGCTTAGGTCATATAAAAGCAGTTAAAGAAATTTTAATGTCAGTTCTTAAATTTGTTTTGAAGGAAACAGAGGAAATGTGTGTGGTACTTATTTCTAATTTGCCAAATAGAGGATATTCTACAGAAGAAGTTTACAACCTAGTAAAACCATTTGGTGATACAAAGGATATTTTGATTTTATCATCTCATAAAAAGGTAAGAGTTGATAACAGCTGTTCTTCTCTGCAAGCACAGTTTGAAAAACATTAAGTTCACAAAAAGTTGAAAAGCAGTACCTCAAAATAAGCTGTTTTAAACTAAGGAATTTTTAAAATATAAAACACAGATAGTTTGCATTATTCTAATGAGACAGTTTTAATGATGGGGAGGAATGGCTTACTAATGTGTCAAAGTTTTGCTCAAAATTTTAGGTTAATAGAAAAATTTCCATTTTTATTATGTTAATATAGGTCTTTAAATGACCTATAAAATTTTGAGAGCACTTTTTTACTAGTATTTCTGCTGTCTTACAAATCATACTCAAATGGGAAGTAATCATTTTCTGACGCAAACTAATGATGTTATCAGTACGTAGAACAACCTAGGTTTATTTGTATATTTTAAATGTTCTATGATAAGTATGTATCGCTTTTGTAATTTTAAAACAAAAAAAGTATTGTTATGAATTATGGAAGGTATTTTATAGAAGGTGAGATAGATTTCAGGAAAGTTTAAATAGTGGAAACAAGACATTAGATTGGTGGGAAGCAGTGTTCTTACAATAGAAAACAATTGGTGATCACTAGAGATCTTTGAGAATAGAGTAGGATATATGTTTGATGGTAATCAGAGCTGGTGTGCTTAAGAAAACAGGATAGGAGAGGAGGGTTGGTACAAGTGAATTATATGCAATTTCATATTAAAAGTAGATTATTTGTATGGTTGCACAACTTTGTAAATATACTAAAAACTTAAGTGAATTTAAGTTCACTTAAGTGGGTGAACTTTGATATGTATATTATATTTTAGTACGGCAGTTAAAAAGATTATTTGTAATGTTTAGAGACAGACAAGCATAAAAAGGAATGCATTTTTTTTAATATAAAAATTTTTCTGTGACAATACATTGAAATAGGAGAAAATTACGGGAATCTGGGAGCAAGTAATTAAAATTAATATATTACATCATATGCCAAAATACATCTATAAGTAGGTAGATTAAGTACAAAATAGAAATATAGATCTGGATTATTATCTGTCCAGTTTTGATTAGAGCTGAGCAGGAGTATTAACTATTTGGAGATTTAATACTTTCCTTGATATTTCAAAAAGTATCAGATTCAATTATATAAACATTTTAAACATTTGTAAAAGTAACATACAAGCAAAATGGAAATAAGTGAAATATATGTGTAATATGGGAAAGGATTCATATCCACATTATGCTATAAATATTTAAAATTTCAATAAGTAGACAAATGACATAAAGATACTTTTTTAAAAGTTACAACTATAAACAAATATATGTTGCCTTTTAGCGTTGCTTTATGAGTTCAGTTATTCATTATTTCTTGCTTATGGTTGTAATATTCTGAATTTATCGGCCTCATGTTTCTGAGGAATGCATTTTTCTAATCTTAAAAATATTTACTAAGTTATTCAATTTATTTGACTCCAAAGTATTAAATCTTTTCAAGAAGAATAACTTAAATAACACATTTTTTCATTCTTATAATTTGTTTTAAAAGGCAATTATAGAAATAAATAAGAAATCTGCAGATTCTATGGTAAAATTTTATACCTGCTTCCCAATGTCAGTGGATGGAAATCAACTCTCTATAAGTATGGCTCCTGAAAACATGAGTGTAAAAGACGAGGTAAATAATACCATCATTTTAATTAAATTTTTATTAGATTTATTGTAGTCTGTTATATGATTTAGTTTTCTTGTTTGGTTCACATTTTCTCTCGGACAGTGAGAAAGCTTCTTCCTGTCCCTCCACAGCCTGCCCTCCCACCTTTTTAGAGTTCCTTCCATCTTAAGGGAATCCTCTTCCTCGTGGATGTTCCATTGGGGAAAAAGTTAACAATTGTCTGTTGAGTATTTGTACTACTGTCTGGACCCTTATCTCTGTCATTATCTGTCATACAAACTAGAATTCAAGAGGTTATCTTTAATTTTTTCTCTCTCATTTCTTACAAACAGTTCGTCACTAGGTCTTGTCTCTTTTAAATTCTAAATATCCCTAGAGTTTGTTCCCTGTTCATCCCATTCACCATTGCTTCACCTCTGAAAACCTCCAAGTAAAGTAGCTCTTTGTATCCTCTACCTTCATTTTTTTTTGAATCCTCACCCAAAGATATGTTTTTCATTGATTCTATAAAGGGGGCGCGGACATCGACTGGGGATCGAACCCAAAACCTGGGTATGTGCCCTGACTGGGAATCAAGCAGCCTCCCTGCTGTGCATGGGACTTCCCTCTCACCAGTTGAGCCACACTGGCCAGGGCTCTATCTCCAGTTTTATTTCTCTGAAAACTTTTCTCCACTATGACATAAAATTCAAATCTGCTAAAATTTAACTGATTTAGAAACTCTTCATTGTTTCTGTATGGCCTCCTATCAAATGCTAAGAGGCACAAGGCAGAGATGTTAGATAGAATATCTAGAGCAAGGTAGAAATGCATGTAATTTGAAAAAGCCTTCTATTGAGAATCAATGTGATGCAATTGCTGGGATTGTTTTATACACGTCAGTAGTATTGAAGAGAAAAAAATTTAAGAACCGTAGTCTCGTAAGATAAAGTTCCTTTCTTGTACATGTAAGCCTTCCATTAGCTTTGACATTCTTGTCTCATACCACTCTTGGCCTCTTTATAATTTGGCAGCACCAAATTGCTGTACACTTACTACCCTGTGCAGTTGTTTTTTTTTAATAGCCTACATCTTTGTTCTTCCTCATCCCCTACTTAGCTTAGTTAACTTTTTGTTTTATAATTTGAATTTTCTTACTATCTGCTAAGTTAAATCTCTTATTCCTTGTATGAGTTTGAGTGCCCTCCCTAAATGGTACCACATTATTAATCTTTAATGTACTTAGGAGATTAGGATAAATTAGGCGTATGGGTAGGGTGGGACTTACATAACCTATTTAGGAAGAAGGAAAGATTTGGAAGTAATGGAACTTTTGCCAACTCTTCATTTTATGAAACAGTGCTTAATGATTATTCATAAATGTTATTTTATTATAAATCTTGACTAAATATTTGAACGAGAAAGGTCATCTGCCTTCAACCTTATTCCATTTTGTTTTCCTAGGAAGCTATATTTACCGCCTTGATTAAAGAAAATGAGCCAGAGGTGAGTTTTGCATTAAGTGCTTTCCTAGACTTATTTAATTGATAGAAATATTGGTTGTTTATGTGTTCACCTGCTAGAAATTAAAGGAAACCTTAGTACTAATTTTAAAATTAAATTACTGTTAATCTATGTTCTATGTTCGACACTTCAGCTGTGGTTTTCTTTTTCTGTGCTGCCTCTTAAAAAAACTACAGGCAAATATAGATAAAATATACAATCGATTTGTACATCTTGATAATTTGCCAGAAGATGGACTTCAGTGTGTACTTTGTGTTGGACTTCAGTTTGGAAAAGTGGATCACCATATATTCTTAAGTAATAAAAACAAGGTAACAAAGTCCTTCCTATTTTAGCTGTATTGTAGAGAATATAAAACTGAATCCTATATTCTTATGGTCTGCAGCTTTTAATTCAGCTTCTGAACTGAAGCACCTATAAGCAGTATTCAGCCTCTTAGCAGAATTATGGTAGAACAGTGTATTTTCTTTGGGCTGTGACAAGAAGGAATAGATGACCTTTCTCTCTCCTAGAACTTCCAGTTTTAAGGGGACATAAAACTTGCACAATGGAGAAAGCTAATATAGTACAAAGAGCATTATTGTATGGGAAGGTTTAGACTTGAGTTCATCTAGCTTTAACCGCCTTTGTACCTTGGCTACGTTGGTTTACATTTTTACTTCTTATTTGTAAAATGAAAGGGTGTTCCCAGTATTTTCTAAAGTCCTCTCCAGCTGTAAAACACATAGAAAGTTAGGTCTCTTTGTTTAGTTATATGGAAGTATAAAATTATCATTCCTTCTATGCTTTGGCTTCTTAAAAGAAATTATTAACTTTATATTTGCTATGCCCTCTGTGTTTATTATTCAATTCAGATATCTGTCCATTAAAAGTAGATTTTGATCAACCTTATATTATCTAGAAAATTAGGGTTTCATATGAAAGTTGGAAACATTTGCTTTATAAAAAGTACCTAATTGACCAACAACTAGTTACTGATTTCTTTGGCTTGCTTCTCACTGATACATAGAACATGGTTGGTATTTTAGAAATAGTGATGTAGGATGGAAGGGCAGTGACAGATGGCATAAGGAATTCTAAACCTTTACTTTAGAAATCTTTAATTCTCTTGGTTTTAAAAATACCTACCGTCCTTTTTTTTCTTTTTATTTTTTTATTGTTATTATTTTTTAATATATCTTTATTGATTTCAGAGAGAGGAAAGGAGAGGGAGAGAGAGAAACAGAAACATCAATGATGAGAGAGTCATTGATCAAGCCCACAACTGGGCATGTGCCCTGGCCGGGAATCGAACCCTGATCGCCTGGATCCAGCTGAGCCATGCCCGGCCGGGCCTTTTTTTTTTCTTTTTAAAAAAATTGATTTTTAGAGAGAGGAAGGGGGAGAAAGAGAAAGATAGAAACATCGATCCTTTTCCTCACGCATACACCCGGATCAGGGATTGAACCTGCCACCTATTTGTGTACTGGATGTTGCTCCAATCAACTGAGCCACACCAGCCAGGGCCCTGCCATCCTTTTCAGTTTTGCCTTGACTTTGCAACATTTTAAGGATTGTTTTCTCTTGTTTACTTTGAAATAAGGATTAACCTTACCTTTTTAATCATGTTTGAAGTCTGGAAAAATATATATTCATACTTTAAAAAATAAAAAAATATTTTTATTGTAAAATATACGTAACAGAATTTATCATCTAACTATGTTTAAGTGTCACTTCAGTGTTATTAATCCTATTCACATTGTGCAGTCATCACCACTATCCCTCTTTCCATTAAACAGTAACTCCCCATTCTCCCTCTTCCTAGCTCCTGGCAGCCACCATTCTACCGTTCTGCTTTTGGTCTCTATGAATTTGACTACTCTAGGTACCTCATATAAGCGGAGTCATACAGTATTTGTCCTTTTGTAACTGGCGTATTTCACTTAGCATGATGTCTTCCAACATGTGTTGTAGCATATATAAGAATTTCCTTTTAAGACTGAGTAGTACCCCATCGTATGCATGTGCCACACTTTGTGGATGGACACTTGGGTTGCTGTCACCTTTAGGCTATTGTGAATAATGTTGCTATGAACATGGATGTACAAATCTGTTCAAGTCCCTGCTTTCAATTTTTTTAGGTGTATACCAAATAGTGAAACTGCTGGATAATATGGTAGTTCTATTTTTAAATTTTTTAGGGCCTTATTCAAACTTTTTTTTATCTTCTCCAAAGGCAATTCTTCAGTTAGATAGTCCTGAATCTGCTCAGTTAATGTACAGCTTTCTGAAACAAAATCCACAGAACATAGGTGACCATGTATTGACCTGTACATTATCTCCAAAGGTGGACTCATTAGAGGTAAGATTTCTTTGTATCAACTTTTATGCTTTTCGAAGATAAAGAAAGAGTAAAGGTCCTTTTCCCAAAGCTAGATAATGTACACTGAAGGCAATTTCCAGAATTATTCTTGGGCAGTAATCAAACTGGTTGTGAGTTTAGATTCTTTCATTTAAAAATTTATTTTGCAATCACTGTTCCAATTTTTATGTTTTATGGAGCAGTATAAATTTGAGAATAAGTTGAGGTAATTTTGAAAAAAATGTGGCATAAAACTTACTTTGGACATATGTGTAGAGTGATTCCATGTTATGTAATAGGATTATCTCCAGAGTGCAGAGACTGCTTTGAATTCATTTTGACTTTGTCCTGGTACAAAGAAGTTTCTTCATCCTTTGACTTAAGTTATATTTATTATAAACTCTCTTCTTGTATAAGAAATAAGATTTTACAGGTTCTGGGCTTATACAGTAATAATACATGTATGAAAACTATGAATAGTCCACCTTTGAAATTCAAACTCGTGTTTTCTCTTTCTAATAGTTTCATTGTATCTTAGTAGCAGTGGGTAAAGAGTAGGGCTTATATTTGGTGGCTGCATATTTTTTGTTAATCTGCCAAAAATCTTGTGCTAGCTCAAGAAAATGAAAATTCACTTAAAAACGTGTTAGGTACTGATACAAGCACAAATTGAGGGAGTAAAGTTTTTAGTCCTTTTTTTCTCAACATTGTATTTTTAAAATTTTGTTTTTATACATTTAAGTTATTGCTTTGTTCAACTAAATTCAGAAATTATATAAAACCTCTGCCTGAATTGATACTTTACTTACCAAACCCTTACTCAGAACCTTATTCTTACAAATGAATAGATTGGAGATCCCATTTGGCTTATTGTGAAAATCTTAGCTACCCCACTAATAAGCTAGCCTTGTGATCTTGAGCATATCACATAGTGCCTATTAAATCTATTCAATAAGAGATATTTTGGATAGTAGATGCAGGTAGACTGATTTCAAGGTATATAGTCTATGTAATAGTCTATAATTGTCATTTGTAATAGTCTATGTAAGAATGAAAGCCCTAAACTAGGGAATAGATGATGAAATTGAAGTGATTCCTGCTCCCAGAGGTTTTAAACAATAGTTTTTAATTTGCCATGTTTATAATGAATTATAACATCCTTATGTATATTATTCTTTCTTCAAATGGTCCTCCCCTTTTTGTTATATGTAAGTTACTTCTACATGTAGTACTTCAGTCTTTAGTTCTGTAAATATGTTTTCCTGCATATGAAGCACGGAGGCTTAATTCTAAGTACTGAAAACCAAAGTCTGCGTTTTTCGACGTCTTGATTATGAAGATATTTACTTCAGAATTCAGTAGTAATGGGAGAGGGTCTATAAAGAAGAAAATACATGTCTATAACATGTACGCTTGGAGGTGACTTTATTATATTCTCAATCATTTCTCAAAATGATGGTATGTTTTTGTTCATTATTTAGATTATGACTTTCCTATAGAGTTTAGGAATTATTTTTTTGTTGTTGAAAAAAGAAGACTGTCTTCATTGTTTTTCAGTTCATATAACTTACTATTTGTTAAATAGGATCTATTCTCTTCTTGAAGCTAGTCTTCTGACTCCCTGATCTGAATTTATTGCCATTTCTTTGTAAAGCAACCATACATCTTTGATTTTCTTTTTTCTCTTCTGAGTTATTTTTGTTATTTCTTGGATTCTGTATCTCCCACTCTCTTGGGTTAGTTTTCTGTTTGCTCTAGAGTGCATTGTCAAATAATTTTCCACAGAAAGTATGTGTGGGCAGTACATTTTTAAATATGAATCCCTGCATATTTGAAACTGACTTTATTTTGCCTTTACATATTTCATAGATAGTTTCCTTAGGTGGAAAATCCTTACTTCAGATTTTTTTTTCTTTTATTGTTTTTTCCTATCCAGTATTGTTGAGAAGGCTGATTCCAATCATACTTTTTATGTATTCTATTCTCTCTGAAGGCTTTTAGCATTTATTCATTAAACAAATATTTATCTAATTCCTTTTCTATGCCAGCGCTGCTTTATACATTGGAATACATTGATGAACAGAGGAATCAATGTCCCAGTCTTCAAGGAGCTTATTTAGTGGAGGAGATGGACTATAAATAGATAAGAAATATATATAATGTCAGGTGGTAAAAAGTGCAGTGAAGTGCTGTGGAGACAAATCAAGATAAAAGGATAGAGAGTGGTGGAGGAAATATGTGTGTTTTAGAGTGGTCAGGGACAGACCCCCTGAGGTAGAGTTATTTGAGAGACCTGAAGGAAGTCAGAGAGCAGTAGCTCTATGAAAAAATCAAGAAGAGGTTTTCAGAAGAGTGAAGGCCTTAAGGACATTTAGTGATTCGGGAATTTTCAAGGAGGATCATAGGGCTAGTGCTGTGAGCAAGGTTTTACCCTGATTTAGGACTTATTTTCTATATCCTGCTTAGAGCACTGAAGGAATTTATAAAAATCTAAAGATTAGTGTGTTCCCGTGCCTGAGGAATGTTTTCCTCTTATTTCTTTGATTATTTCTTATTCAGTTTTAATGTTCTGTATTTCTGCAAATAACTATATCAATTTTGTGGATGCTGTATCCTGTTGAATTTTCCTTTAGAGTAATTCTTTAGAGAGGATATTCTTTAGAGGTGTTTTTAAAGCTCTTCAGTTCTTAGCAGTACTTTCAGCCGTTTTTGTGTACTGTTCACTTTTGTGCATTTGTGTGTTTTGTCTATTCATTTATGAATAAAGAAGCAACTTAGCTAATGAAGGTATCTGGTGTAGATTTCCTCTGCTATCACATAGAGGTTTTCTCTTAATAGCTTCTCCATGAGTGGGAAGACTGCTTCAGAATATTGTGGATGGAGCTTATTAACTGCCATCTTTAATTTCAGTCATAAATCATTACGATATAGACTGGCTCCCCAACCAGATATCCCAGTAAAGAAGGCCGTTTCTCTGGGACTTGAACACTCACACCAGGAATTCTCTCTGAGCACATTGCTCAGGTTTTTTTTGAAGTGCAATTCTCAGTTTTTAATTTGACAGAATCTAGAGAAAGATAATTTTCAACTCAAGAGGACACAATTCTCACAGAAAAAGCCTCCAGCTTAGCATGTGTAAGCTCTAAAGGGCGTATATTTTTATAGAGAGAGGGTGACAGCTTTGTGGAGGCTTGGGAGGAGTAGAGAGAGTGAGCAAAAAAGAGAAAAAGAACTCATGGACACCAACAACAGTGTGATGATATAGGGTGGAGGTGGAGGAGGGCATATGGGGGATAAATGGTGATGGACAGAGACTTGACTTGGGGTGCTGAACACATAGTACAGCGTACAGATGATGTGTTGTAGAATTGTGCGCCTGAAACCTGTATAATTTTGTTAACGAGTGTCACTCCAATAAATTCAATTAATTAAAAGGAAATAAAAATAAAGGGCATATATTTTTGTTGTTTTCTTCACTCACTGATGTGTCCTAAGTGCCTAGACCAGTGTTTGGTACATAGACACTGAATTTTAATTTCTGCTTTCATTTTGGGCCCCCAAACATTGCTTTCTTGGTGGTTCAGACGTGTTTAAAAGGATTGTTAAATTTTTGTCTAGCCTTTCTAGGTGTTTTGAGTAGAAAGCTTTTTACGTCAACTAGTTTCCCTTATAAATAGAAGTTTTTTTCAGTGATAATTGCACAATGAAGATGTTGATATTTCAGGTTGATTGTTTTTATTCTTAGCTTTAAAAATAAAAAAATTGTTTCCTATTTATGTCAACTTTAAGGAAACTTATTTTTCTCATTAATTGCTGTGTGAGAGTTTTTCTCTAAATCTAACTTTATCTAATGAGAAAAAAAGTCTAGAACCTGATGGTTAAGTGGACACTGAAAATTAACTTTTAATATATTTTTAAGGTATAGTTTGTTTTTTTAGCTTAGATTTTAAGAATTGAAATCATTGTACTGATGGGTTAAATATTTAAAGCTCAGTAGAATAGCTTCTGATAAAATGTGGAATTATGTTACAGGCTCAAGCTGAGAAAGACCAAGAACTAGGAAAAGAAAGGTATGTTACTTTAAGTTTGCTAACATTTTCATATGGTATTTAGTTAATTACTGCATTTCATTTCTGTATTTTCTAGTAATTATTCACATGTGGCAACAATTTCATATTTTTCATGTTCATTTTGCATATATACAAGTGTTGTGGTTTTCTCTTTTGGTTTTGTTTGACCAAGGGTGTTTTTTTGTTTTTTGTCTCAGTCTTTACTGATTTTTATTTTATTTTAAAAAAACTGTATAAACATGGTTTGAATTAAATATATAAATATGACTTCTTTATGAAATGTTTTGCTAAGACTTTTGAACACCTTGACTCTGATCAGTATTATATTCTTGCTACATTTTCTTTTCCGAAATAGTTACAATAGTAAAACTTTAATCTTTTTGCATAATCTTTTAAAATTTTATTGACTTAAAACCAAAAAGGTAATATTCCGTGTGTATTTTGATACTTTTTAAAAACAACTGGGGTAGGGGGAAAGAGTATTTGTAAAACAAAGTAATATGTACGCTGCTTTATATTTTCAGAGGATGAAAGCTTGTTCTTCAGAATCTACACAAAGTAGTGGCTCACAGCTTTTTTTTGACCACGTTATCTTTTTACTCACTTTTTCATCCTCATGAATCCACTCTTATCACCACCTTTGCCCCACCAATGAATAACCTGCCTTTTACTACTCTTCATTGGGATTTACTGATTTAAACTTTTTTCCCCGTCTCTTATATAAATAATTTACCCTTATTTGTTAGAATTAATGTAGTAAGACCTTTTAAGTATGAAAGAGCTTTTTGAAAGTGTTTAAAATGTGGAGAGTTTATTTGATACCCTAATTTTAAGATGCCAGGAAAACAGGATGTCTTATCAGTTTTTCTTCTCAGTAATTAATTTTTATAAAATGAGACATAAATGGTAAAGATGGTTATGAGTACATTAAAATATGTTGACAACTTTAAGCAATAGGTTTGATGTATGTGTTAGCACAGACTTTTTAAAGTTGCGTATCATCATACCAATTATATTCATATGTTTGCTATATGTTTACTGAGCCCATGAAGGGCTTAGTAACAATGCCACATGTAGTAGTAAAGATAGACCTACAGTTTGGCCACAGTAACTCTGACTGGTAAGTAAGTAAGCTCTTTGAAAAATCTGTTTTATATATTTTATCTGACAGCTTTTTCAGGTGTGCAAGAATAGGTATCATCTGTATTTTGGTCATTCCTCCCCCCCCTCTATTTTGACTTTCAAAATCAAATATATTTCTTAATGAATTTAGAGATAGTTGCCTAATCTTAAAAATCAATTTTAAAAATTCTAGCACTAATAACTTTAATGCCCATTTTGCACTCTGTTCTTTTCTGACTTACGTGACATTAGAGAAAAAGCTGTGGGGTTTAGCCCAAATACTTGACATTTGTTTATTGGAGTAAACTGATCCTGAGAAAATAGAGGTGGTTTTGTGCTTGTTTGTGTGTAGTTGAAGTATTTAAATATATTTTTCTACTGAAAGGAAATCTCATATGGATGTTAATAATTTAATAATAACTCTACATTTTGCCTGTTCTTGCCTTCCCCAATATATAAACATTATTTATTTATTATGTGATTAAGGCTCAAAATAGGGAAGCAAGATAAAATTTTCACCAGTTCATTAATAATGTTGGGAATCAGTGGCCCTCTAAAATAAATACTGATCTTCAGTATTGTTAAGTCTCAGTCTAAAGTTTCTTGTAAAGTGTATGGTATAGTGTTAACATTTGTTCTCTTGCCCAGCTTTTATTGTATGCCTTTTCTGAAGGTTTTGAAACTGGTATTATGGGAGGATGAGGGTGGGACAGAGGGTGGGAAATTAATGCCTGTATCCTGAATGCCTTCCTGAAATCATTGTTTATGCCATTTCCCACAATATGATTGTATTTTCCTTTGCTCTTTTGAAAGACTGGTTGTGTTTGACTCTAATGTTAATAATTACATCTTTTTGACATTTCAAACTGACTTTCCAAGCTAACTGGATGAACAATGAGGCTTTTTCCCATATTAGCCAGAAAACTGGATATTAATTTTTGGTAAATGAGTTATCTATGAAGAAAGCACTGTAATTTAAAAAAATCAGTGCACAAGAACAAATATGGAATTGAGCCATTTTCCAAGTAGGTCTGTGCTCTCTGTTTGAAATGTGGAACTGCTGCATTGTGATTCATTTTGTAGAAAAGATAATAGCTTCTTCTTCCTCTTTTTTTTGTTTTGTTTTGTTTTGTTTGAAAAACTTTGTAAAATATGGTAATGGGGAAGGAGTTGCTATATTCTAGAACCGGGAATCAAATCTCCACTGCTAGTCTTCTAGACCAGTAGATTGGTGTTTTTGTAATAGCCTTAATTTGTCAGGTTTAATGTGCAGTTCTGTAATGAAGCAGGAATTTGAATTGAATCCTTATCATTGGACATGAGTCGTGTGATTGAAAAACAAGCTTACATTTTGAGAAATCATATTTATGTAACTGAATGTCACAACTTTTTCTTGTCTTTGTCATATTTGTGCTTGGCCACTAGTTTTATTTTGACTAGTCCTAATTTGGAACGCTTAAAATCAGCCATTGGTATTTTTTAATATAAGGGATGTGAACTGTTTCAAATAACCTTTAAACCCTTTCAGCCTGTAAAGGGTAGCTTATATGCTTATATAAATGAATAGACTATGTATTGATTAAGGTCTCTGGTTACTGGCTATTCAACTTAAATTCCTCAACCTCCTTGCCTTTACATTTTTTTTGTAAAGAGGTGTTTTTCTGATCTCTAAGAAAAGCTTTCTCCTTTGGAAGTTTAAACTTACCAACTTTAGGGGAAGGCTCAAATTGTTAGACCCTCATGTGGTAGCACTTTTTCCAAACTTCTAAAATATTATTAACATGTCAAGACACAGATACCCATTATCTTGTATTAAATGAAGAATATATGGTCACCCCTTGAAACATGTCATAGAGGGTGTCTTATCACCTCCTTTTTTTTAAAAGTAGGAAAAAGAAGACAATACTCTTTCCTATGAGGTATTGATGTGGCATTATCACTTTCCGTCTGGTGTCTTCCTCCACGCTGCTGCTTCTGATGTAATTAAATGAATGTATTTGTTGAACTTCAATTTGTGTTGATAACATGCTGGACACTGTCTTCGAAAGCTTGGATTTTCCTTGTTACTCTTCAGAGCAGTAATATATTCTGTCTCTGTTTCAGTGAAAGTAGTTGAATTACAGAATCACACTTTTGTTTACTTTTGATTTGGGAAGACCATGATGAAATAAGATCAATTACATATACTTACCTGGTATTTCTTCCCATTTCTTCTGAATAATTTTACTTACATTTTTAAGTTATGTATTAGAATTTTAAATTATTCTCTGCAACTGGAAAGATTTCTTTTAACATATTCCTTCTCATAATATAGCCAAAGGCACATATTTTATAATAGGACTGCATATTTATGTTAGGGTGATTCTATCAGTTTCACCTCTAACTTTAAATCTCCAACAGAATATTTAAAAGATACTTCCAAAGAATGTTTTAAGTATTAGTAACAAGTACATTTCTTGGGAAATTGAAAACAAATCTATGTCATCTAAAAAAAAAAAAAAAAAAGGAAGGTGACTTGGTTAAGAGTATGTATGGCCTTTCCTCCCTACCAATTTCCGTTTGTGTTCCTTTTAGGTAAGGCTTCAAATTTCAATGTATGGAGTGTTAGTTTTATCATAGAGCTGTACACATACTATTATTTCAGTTGCCTGTTGGAAAGGTAGGGCCTAATAGTAATTTGAGATGTTCACATTCAGCCTTTCGATGTCAGAATCAGATTTGACACAAGGAAAAAAAATCTGTTATAACTTAAATGAGTACAAGGATCCTATCAGTGGTTATAATTTTGCCATTTCCTTTGAACTAAAAAGAAATCTTCAATGCAGTGGAGGATCTCTTTAAAATTTTGATATTGTTTACATATTTACATCAAAACATCTTAACCATTTTAAGGCTGATTGGCTGGATTTCCCAATGCTTATTATTAATGCATCTGGAAGTCTTAACAATTGGCATCAACAGGATTATTTATGATGGCTGAATTCTCATCATAGTTTGATTTTTGTTTGTGTTTTTGTTTGTGTTCTTTTTTGTTTGTTTTTAAATACTTTTAGCCCTGACTTGAAAAACAATCCAGTTGGTGAAAGTGAGGTGCAAACAGCAGCTGCTAGCCCCTCTGTTAAACCTAGTGAGGTTGAAGAAGAAAGTATTCCCAACATTCAAACAGAAACTTCTGTACAGCAAGAAGAGCCTTGTGAAGAAGAACCTGGCAAAACACTATGTGACTCTGACTTTGCTATTGAAACATTGGAAGTTGAAACTCAAGGAGAGGAGGTCAGAGTGGAAATTCCTCTTGTAGAATCCATTCCAACCAGTATTGGATTATTCACTGAAAATGTAGAGGAGTCCGTTTTAAATCAGCAGGTGTATACCAGTGACTTTGGGAAGGAAGAGGCAGAAATGATTAATTCTGAAACAGAATTAGCAACATCTGACAGTGCATTTATAGAAGAAAGGAACATCCAAGGAATCCTAGAAGAATCTCCATCTGAAGCAGAAGACTTCTTTTCTGGGATTACACAGGCTATGATAGAAGCTATAGCTGAAGTGGACAAACAAGAAACTGTTTCAGAAATAGTGCCATCTACTTGTGTTGTGGCCTTGGTACCAGGAATTTCCACTGGGGATGAGAAGACAATGAGCAAAAAGGGAATTTCTGAAAAAAGTAACATGGATGAAAAGGAGGAGAATGAATTTAATACTAAAGAAACTAAAATGGATCTGCAAATAGGAACAGAGAAGGCAGAAAAGAATGATGCTAGGATGGTTGCAGAGAAGGTGGAAAAGATTGTGGTAGCAATGAAAGAAAAGCCTGCAGAAAACACTGTGATCAAGGCATACCCAAATAAAGGAGTGTGTCAGGCTATTAAGCCTGATGAAACTAGTAAAACTAGTATGCTGGCTGCATCAAATGCACCTAGTAGTAAATTAAGCATAAAGACTGGTATGGTCTCTTCTCCAAAGGCAAAAACTACAGCTTCAAAATCTGAAAACCAGAAAAGTTTTCTAAAATCTGTACTCAGAGATCAGATAAGTGCTGAAAAGAAACTTTCAGCCAAGGAATTGGTTCTTAAACCTTCAAGTGCCAGGTTGGCTGAAAGCAGCAGTAAAATCAAACCCACTCAGAGCGGTATTACCAGAGGAGGCAGTGGAAGGATCTCAGCCCTGCAAGACAAGGATTCTAAACTGGATTACAGGGATATTACAAAACAGTCTCAGGAAACAGAGGCTAGACCTTCCATCATGAAACGGGATGACAGCAACAATAAGGTGAGGAGGGTAGGAAGAATGGCTCAGTGTATTTTTGAAGTGATTAGCTCTCCTGTTATAGCTATGGAGTAGGAGATGTAATCTTTTATACTTTCATCTCCTCACTTCACTCCCAAGCTCCCATTTCCCTTTCTGATTCCATTGATCTAAGCCAGTAGATACTTAGAATAATAAGCTCAAGTTCGTAATTATTAACAGGTGTGAAAAGCATTATTTGGATAAAATGTGGTCAGAAACATAACTGTGGTTTAAAAATAAAGTCTGCATTGAGTCTCCTGAGGTAATTTAGTACTCCACTTCTGAATGGGAAACTTTTCTCTTTTAAATTGAAGCTTTACTTACCAGCTTACTGATTACCCAACTTAGACATTGTTGATAAAGGTCAGTAAAACTGAATTTAACTACAACTTATAATAGATTATGCCTATACTGTTATTACCTGTTGACTTAGTTTGGTATACCTGTTAAACATTGGCATAACTAAATGTGCTTGGATAATGCTTGTTGTTTGAATTCTCTTTCTCTTTTTAAAGAACATTAATAACCTAGTTGTAAATTTTTTCCCCCCTGTATTTTTCACTTAATATTTCAGACTTTGGTTGGGCAAAACACTAAGAATCCTAAAAGCACGACTGGTAGAAGTTCCAAATCTAAAGAGGTGAGAAATAGTTTATTAAAACGAACCCTTCTGTTCTACCCATCCATGGAACGGTTCATCTACCTTATAACTTGTGTCTCTCCTGTGATAATTGATGTAGAGCAAAGGATAGGAATGAGATGTTTTATTTTCTTTGGACCCTACCACCAATTGTTTTTGACCTTGAACTAAACTAGTTTGTGTTCTTTGTACAGGGCAAAAAGTTACCCAGGGACAGAAGGAGAATTAGAGTAGGAAAATACCTTCAATCTCATATTGACAAGAATAGGTTATAAACACAAAATAAAATCATATGTGAAAAGGATACTGACATTTGGAGTCTTCCCCCCATTTTGCTCATTTCCTAAAAGGTGGTAATTTTGATAAAGGATGGGCTCTTACTTTTCTGGTACTCAGTTGCATTGCCAAACATACAGCTTACATTTTATATTTGGTTGTTTGCTATTTTAGGTTTCTAACATTCGTAGAATATTTTTTCAATCATTTTACTTACTTTCCCTGGTAAGGGAGGAATTTGGGCCTATTTTATTGGGACAAGGGGATATGTTAGTTTAAGAAGCAGAAGTAAGGATATGGGTAGTTCCATTGGCTTAATAAGTTGATAATACAATTGCTTACAGATTCCCCCCGCCCCAAAATTACTGGAGATATATACAAATGTCATTATTATACGTACTAATAATTGATCATTGATAGCATACTAAATGTCATAGGAAGCCTGCTGGGAATTTATTTTCTGAAGTATTGGCATTATTTTTTGAATTACAGATATTTTTTCAAGTGCAGTAATATTTGACATTAAGTCTTAGTAACTTTCCATATAACTTTATCAGTATGTAAACTTTATATCTTAGTGTTGCATATCATAAAATATGTATTGGTCAACGAAACAATCTAGGTGTAGCTACTTACTTTCTAGCTTCATTGGGATATTTAATATATGGAATAGTAAGTTCTTTATATTGTTTGATAAATGCTTTTGTAGTATTTTTGTGCATCATATTTTTAAACTTGTGCATCATTTAGGAATTCATTGTAGTCTTATTGAAATTAAGTGAAGGTGGAATTAGATTGTTATTACTAGGATTTTACCCTTGGCATTGTTTACTTTGTGAATTTCAGCTAATTTATTTGCAGGGCTTTTAAAAATAACTAATTTCAACCTTTAGGAAACTTCTCTACACTGAAATTCTCACAAATGATACTTCATGCACATTTACTGGGACTATTTGAAACCTAGTCAGTTTATTAGTTATTCACAGTTCTGTGATTTTTTTTTTTTAACCTTTCCACAGGAACCATTATTTCCATTTAATTTGGATGAATTTGTTACTGTGGATGAGGTTATAGAAGAAGTGAATCCTTTGCAAGCCAAGCAGAATCCACTAAAGGGAAAAAGGAAAGAAGCTGTCAAAAATATCCCTTCCTCTGAACTTAGTTTAAAGAAGAAGAAGGGGAAAACTTCTGCCCCTCATGTTGTCGAGGGAGAATTATCTTTTGTAACATTGGATGAGATTGGGGAAGAGGAAGATGCAGCTGTACATCTAGCACAAGCTCTAGTCACTGTAGATGAAATAATTGATGAAGAAGAAATAAATATGGAAGAAATGGTAAAAAATTCAAATTCACTTCTTACATTAGATGAGTTAATTGATCAAGATGATTGCATTTCTCATGGTGAACCTAAAGATGTTACTGTACTGACGGTGGCTGAAGAACAAGATCTTCTCAAACAGGAACGCTTGGTAACTGTGGATGAAATTGGAGAAGTAGAGGAGCTACCTTTAAATGAATCAGCAGACTTAAATTTTGCTGCTTTAAATGCTAAAGGAAATGAGGGAAATACTGGAAGGGATTCCATTGGGTTCATTTCTTCTCAGGTGCCTGAAGACCCTTCTACTTTAGTTACTGTAGATGAAATACAGGATGATAGCAGTGATCTGCACTTAGTAACTTTGGATGAAGTAACTGAAGAAGATGAAGACTCTGTGGCAGATTTTAACAACCTTAAAGAAGAGCTTAATTTTGTTACTGTTGATGAAGTTGGAGAAGAAGAAGATGGAGATGATTTAAAAGTTGAGTTGGCACAAAGCAGAAATGACCGTCCCACAGATAAAAGAGGGGATAGGAAAAAGAGAGCTGTGGACACAAGGAAGACAAAACTTGAAGCCTTGTCCCAAGTGGGTCCAATAAGTGAGAATGTTATGGAAGAAGATCTGAACGCCATGATTGAAAGGCACTTAGCAGGTAGATACTTAGAAGTGGTTGTCTTTCTATTTTATGAGGGTATTACATTTAAAATATTAAAAATACATGTTGCAGCATTACTAATACTTTTACTCTGTATTGATGAAAGAAGTCAACAAATAGTTATGGCCAGTGGTATTTTCCAAAGAAATGTATACAACTTTCACAGATTTCTCTTAGTTACAGAATAGGCCTTGCCCCAAGTTGTTATACCTCAAGAAAAGATGACAAAACTAAAAAGCAAACTAGAGTACCCAAATTAGAATTGGAATGGAAATGGTATATTTGCATTGCTGGGAAAACCAGCTTTTGGTAAAAAGAAGAATGTTTATACAAGACTGCCTTCCCAGTATTTGCTTAGACTTTGGATTTAGAAAAATTCAGGAAGGTACCATTTCACTTTTAAGTAATATTTTGGGGTATAGAATAATGGGTCAGCTCACTTTCAGGACTTCAGGGAAATCAAAATAAATTCCAATAAGGAAATCTTGAAAGAATTAACTAAGAAGAAAAAATACTAGGAAGGTCCCACAGGTTTGTGGAACAAAATAGAAAACAATGTATAGGCTTCTTGGGGAACACAGGTAGGAAGGTATAGTTTGGAACAAGATAAATCAGAAAATAAAAGGAGAATGTTTAGACTAATATTGAATGTTTTTAAATAGAATTCTATTTTATATTAGAAATCAGCTTCCTTCCCAAATTTGAGTGCTGTTTGCAAAAGAGGTGCTAAAATTGTTACTCAGAATTAAAAGTAATTACTGTTGCTGTAGCAATAAATTAGGCTTTTTTTTTTTTTTTTTTTAAAGCTAAAACGCCAACCAAGAGAGTTAGAATTGGAACAACTCCACCGTTGGAAAAAGCTATTGAGACAGAACCAGAGCAAGATGAAGAGGCCTACCAAATTAGTGAAGGTAAAAAGCAGGATTGATGGAAGCGGGGCAGGAGAATAACACAGCAGAGGGGGTCTTAGATCTACCGCTGAAGAAGAAAAGAAAAACAGTAAAAAGAGTGGGGTAGAGGGGCGGACTTATAATGATTAGATCTGAGTAAAGATTTTTATCTTTGTAATTTAGAAAGAGAGAGAGAGGAACATAATGAAATGGGATAATAGAATAGTAGTTGATTGTATTAGAATGTGACAAATTTGTGAAAGTGATCCATGAAAGATTATTCTGACCATGTTGCAGTATCAAGTGGAAATCATTTATTAACTAGCTCTTATTTGTAGACCAGATCTGATGCTTTGTGGATGCTGCTAAGCAACCAGCCAGTGAATTCAGATGTCTTAATAACATTAATAAAATTATGTTGAAACAAATAGGGAACATTGTCTAAGTCAAAGAGTTCTTTAGTCATGCAACAAATATTTGTCATTGTGTCCATTATATTTATAGCAAAATACTAAAAAGGGTAGGAAAAAAAGGACACCATTTCAGGTCTCAAGTTTATTGGTTCAGAGAGGTAAAGCAAAAAATCAACTACCCAATGACTTAAACAGCCCTTGTACCATCCTCTTTGAAGCACTCTTCTTGCCCTCTTGCTTTTCTATCCTCTCTAAGGAAATACTACTACTAACTGTAATTCAATTCAAGTTCACTGAATCTGATCTTAGCTGGGCCTTCAGTGCTGCTCCAGAATCTATTATAGGCCTCTTTCCTTTCCCATTTCCTAACCAACTATAATCTAAGCGTTTTTCTTTCCTCTGCTGAATAACCTTGCTTTCATTTCTGTTCACCAGAACAAATATATGATCTCCTCTGTCTGCCAGCTTGTATTTTACCCATATTGCCTCCTCACACATAAAATATGCCCAAGTCTTTCCCATTTAAAAAATCATGCCCTTAACTTTGGAGTCCTTCTGCCTGCCATCTTTTCTCCTTTTTTTAAGAGCAAAGCATTTAGAAAAACACCTATTGTTACTTCTTCATTTCCTATTGAACTGAATATATTTTGATTTCTTTCTGAACCACCTTCCTGAATTGGTGTTGATAGAGAACCTCCATTGGGTTGTTGTGAAACTTATTTAAGTTTTTTTTCTTCTTAATTTAGTTTTATTTGACTTCTTCATTATTTGTTACTATTGATTATGCCCTCTTTCTTGAAGCTCTCTCCCAAACAGGTACTCTTCTGTCTTTGTCTCTTCTCTATAACCTCTCCTTAATACCAAGCCATCGTTAGTGGTTTAGTTGAAGAATGAAGAATAGAGAAAGGATGATTTATTTACTGCTTCTGTAACAATTTATTTCCATTAATAGAGAGACAGTATGTTTGGCAATATGTTTTCTAGCTTAAGAAAAGATCATTTTTTAAACTTAAAAGATTTGTTTTAATCTATGTGAATTATATAATTATTATTTATTATTATGAGATAAATGTGTCTTTGGAGTTTCTGGAGTAGATGTGTTTGAGATAGTTTGTTTTTTTGCCGAGGGAATAAACTTTTGTAGGAAGATACTGGATGCTATTTTAACCGTCAAGTCAAGAAAAGGGATACAGTCTTTTTTTTATTTATTAACTTTTTAGGACTTGACCAGTAAAATGTGATGAATAAGAGAAGAATAAATAATATCATAATTTCTAACAATCTCCGATTTGGTAAAGATAGCCCAGTTGCCTAGAGAGGGAACTGAACCTGTGACTGAAGCAAGTCACAAGTCTTGCTTGTAGCCTCTATCACTTAACTAGCCATGCAACCTTGGGCATATCAGTTTCTTCCTCTCTCGGTTTTGCTTTCTCCATCTATGAAGAAATAGGGATAACAGTGATTTGACCTGCCTATCTCACACGAGATAGATGCTAAATGAATGATATGATGTGGAAGGGATTGGTCAAGTACTGTGCAACAGTGTAAGGTATTTCAGCTCCTGAGGGTAACCAAAATTGCTTAGAACCAGTAATGTCTGTCTTCCCCCAGGATCATATGCAGTGTCTGCTAACACGAAGTGCTTCTTACATATTATTTATTCTGCTGGGTTTTAACATTTGTATTTTCACTTGTGATTCTGTCTGACAAGGGTCTTAGTCCATCAGTTTTGGCTCAGTTGGGTTTTTGTTTTTTGGGGGGCGGGTTTTGATGGAAGGGTCTCAGTACAGGGCATTAAAATTATTCTCTGCTCATATCCCTTTCCCCTTAATCCACACTCTTTCCTCCAACCCAACACTTTGCATGCACAAGGTAACTCTTGACAGTAATTATTGAACTTCTTCCATTATCCTTTAAATTCTTTCTGGAACAATTTATAAATAAAATGAGCTGTTAGCTTTAGTTCATTTCCTTTAAATTCATTTAATAAGGTTAAACAGATTTACCTATTTAATTCTTACATCAAAGAATCTTGGAATAGTGGTCAGCTGGGATTAAGCAAGGTGAGCCATAAATTAATTGTTGAAGGAAGGAATTATCTAATGTTAGCTTTACAAAGTCTGTAAATTGAGTTTAAATAATTTTTTTCTTTAAAAAATGTAATAACTTTAGTTGATGAAGACTCTGACTTTAAGGATTCTGAACCAGACCGAAAACGCAAGAAGATTGAGGACTCTTCTTCAGGGACATCAGTGGCAGCTGATGTCTCTGAAGGTAAAGTAACGATGACATTTTTTTCCTTATCCATATGAAATAAAAATTCAGCACTGTAATGAAGGTTCTGTTAGTGAGATGAGTAATGGAATAACCTTGCTTAGATGATTATTTTGGAGTGGAAAGTAGCAAGTTTTGCGCATTGGCATTTCTGTAAAGTTTATTAGGCTGTGTTTTCACCTAGCAAGGATATTTTATTGATTGCACTCTTGAAGTCTAGGATATGTCTCTCTTTTTTTTATTTCTGGTACTTTTTTACTGCTCTGTTAAGAATTGAAATAATACTTGCCCAGGCAGAAATTTCATAGTGAGTAGAACATACTGAAAAGCTTAGCTAACCGACTTTGCTCATGGCTAGCTAAGGTGATCTGAGGGATTCCTTGTCAGAATAGTCCTCAGGCAGACAGTTGCCCATGATTTTGCCTCTTTCCTGTTTTATTTTAATAGAGGATTCCAAAGACGTTTATTTCAAAGAATCTCTGTGAGATTCTTTTTCAGTCAGTTGCCATTCCCTGGCATTCCTGGAGGCTCTGGAATGTTATAGAATTTGTTAAAGAAATAAAGATCTAATTTTTGTGATTAAAAGCTTAATTGCTCTTGATCTCTAGATATATAGCATTGTATATTATGTTTGTATGTAAGTATATACTGTGCTTAGCTTTTTGTCATGTTTAGATAAATTGATTAACAGAGCTATAGAGAAGATATCATAAATTTTCCTCTCTCTTTCTCTCATTCTATCCTCTAGATTTAGACTTTCTTGTACCGAAGCCTGGATTCTTCTGTCCAATTTGTTCCCTCTTCTACTCAGGTGAAAGAGCAATGACAAATCACTGCAAGAGTGCACGTCATAAGCAAAATACAGAGGTAAATTTTATTATTAACTCATAAAATTTTCAGGTGATATAATCAAACTATTTAAGTGTCCACCGAAAAGGTACATTCTTTCCCTTTGGGAGAACTTTTGAGGATGTCAGTTGATTTCTCTTAAGTTCAGAATCTTATTCCTCTTCTTCATTGTACCTTGCCAGTCTTTCTTTCCTCTGGGAGCATTTGCCAGAGTAGATTCCGCAGATCTGTAATCCCATGTGACACGTCAGTAAGTGTGGGAAACTATTCTGATATGCTTTTGCAGAGTCATAGACACACAGCATTTAAGTTTCTGAATTGTCTAGTCAGAAAGAACTGCTGAACTATTTAGCCTTGAGGAAACAGGCTTAAAGAATATCTCAGCCCATGTATCTAACCCCAAGGTCGCATAATGGCAGACCTAGATCTAGGATTTGAACCTATCTTTGTTTTATTCTGGGCTTCAGCCCTTAATTGCTATGTTCCAGGTTTTTTTTTAGCTTTTTGTTTATTTTTCTTTGCTGCTTTTGCACCTTTATATTGCTGTTCCTTTTCCCTCTCCCAGTCCCACTTGTATTTCTGGTTGTTCCTTATCTCTGAGATTTCTACTTAAATATCAGCTTCCCAGAAAGGCTTTTGCCTAAGAAAGACAGAGCTAAAATAGAATGCCCCCCCCCCCCCCACGAGTCAACCTTAATCAATTACCTTATTAATTTTTCCTTTATAAGGCTTACCACCACCCAAAATTATCTTACTTATTTTTTTTATTGTTTCTCTTCCCCCACTAGAATGTAATTTCCGTGAGGTAAAGGGTCTTACCTAACTTTTTGACCACTGAATCTCCCCAAGCACCAAGCATAGTACCTGATAATTATTAATATCAGATGACTGATGAATGGAAGGAAGGAATGTTAATGTAAGGCACTGTGTTTCAGATCTTTATTTTATAAGATCAGGCTCTTTTAAATTGTAAATATAATGAAATATATTAGATTTGTTTCTATACACAGCAAAGCAACATCTAATATTTTATATTGCAAATTAATTTTAACAGAAGTTCATGGCCAAGCAAAGAAAGGAAAAGGAGCAGAGTGAGGTTGAAGAAAGAAGCTCAAGCTCTAGGTGATTGGGGAAAAGGGGAAAAATTTGTTAGACATTTGTTTAGGGTCCAGTTGATTTGTGTATTTTTGTTATCATTAATTTGTAATTTTTGTTTCAGAAGCAAATATTCATGTTGTACAAATTTCTGATTGCCCTTGGTGTAGAGACTGATGGGGAAAGTATGATGGGTTTGATTTTTATATCAAATCATCAGGCATGGAGAAATATCTTTTAGAAGTGTTAAAATAAATGTTCCTACTGTATATTTAAAATACCATCTTGTGTTTGTGGCTGATTTATTAAAGACTTGTTTACCTCTGATGTTTGGGAATTCTTCATGTGTTAAAACATGACAGTGTTTTACTTTTCTTCAACCATCCATGTACAGGTCAAAGATTTCTTAAAACTCCCAATTTTTCTGGCTAAAATTAGTTTGTAGCATGTTCGGTCCAGGTAGGTTTGAGTAAAATGCTACTTGATTTTTTTAATGTGTTGGGAAGATATTTTTTCTGTTTCTGGATATATTTACTATTTCTGCCACATCCATTTAGGGTAGCTCCTTGAAAATCATTTAGTATTAGCCTGAAACTACAAAGACAAAGCAGCCTTTACTTCTGTGCACCACTAGAGTCACTTTTTAAACATTTGAATACTATTATTTAATGTGTTTGTAAAAATTGTAAGGGTACAAAAAAAATAGTACAGTGAATTGTTAAATGCAGGACATAGCCCTGTACTATAAATTTTAGATTAGGCCATGATTCAGAAATAAGTCTGCTGACTTTGAATTATTTTAGTACCTCATTTTTTTAGCTCTTCCAAGATTCAAGTGCACCAATTAATAACATAGGGTGAATGAAGGGAAATGATACTACGTTTTTAGGTTTCTTTCTCATCATAGCACAAGAGTTACAGCAAGAGTGGAGTGAAGTTGCTTACCTTATAAAAGAAAAAAGCTCAAATCAATTCATAGCTCAAGAAACTGGAAAAAGAAGAGCGAAATAAACCCAAAACAACCAGAATGAAGGAAATGATAAAAGCAGAAGTCAATGAAATTGAAAAGGAAAAAATGGGATGCAAAAATCAATGATATATAAAGCTAGTCCCTTAAATCAATAAAATTGATAAACCTCTAGCAAGATTAACAAAAAGAAGGCATAAACTAATACCAGGAATGAAATGGAATTTACAACAGATTCAGCTATTAAAAGAATAAAGAAATATGAACAACTCTGTGTTCAAAATCAACAGTTTGGAAGAAATGGGCAAATTCCTTGAAAATTGCAAACCACAAAAACTAAGCCAAGATGAAGTACAGAACCTAAATAATTGCAAATTGAATTTGTAATTAAAACTCTCAAAAAAGATACCTCCAAGCCCATTTGGTTTTACTGGAGAATTTACAAAACATTCAAAGAATTAATTTATACAATCTCTTCCAGAAAATTGAAGAGGGATTACTTCTCAACTCATTTTATGAGGGATTGACTTCAATCTATCTGCAAGGCTGTTTCAATATTGGAAACTCAGTCAATGTAATCTACCATATAATATCAAAATTCAGAAGAAAGGGCATTTGAAAAAATTCAACCCCACTCATAATAAAAACTTTTCAGTACACTAAAAATAGAGGGGAACTTCCTCAGTCTCGTAAAGACGACCTACCAAAAAAAACCTCCAAAAACCTACAGCCAGCATCATATTTAATTTTGAAAGACTGAATGCTTTCCCTCTGAGATCAGGAATAACGAAAGGATGTCTGTTTGTACCTTTCGACATAGTACTGTAAGTTCTAATCATTGTAAGAAAAAAATAAAAGGCATACATATTGGAAAAAAGAAATAAAACTCCATTTGTAGGTCGCATGACTGTCTACATAGAAAACTCCCAACAAATCTACAACAAAACTCCAAGAACTACTAAATGGGTTCAGTAAAATACAAGGTTAACACAAAAGTCAATTGTATTTTCTATATACTGACAACAAGCAAGTGGAAACCGAACTTTAAAAAAATTTGGACAGGTACATGCAAAAAAATGAAACTAGATCACCAACTTACATCATACACAAGAATAAACTCAAAATGGATAAAAGACTTAAATGTAGGTCATGAAACCATAATCCTAGAAGAAAACGCAGTAAAATCTCAGATATTTCACTTAGCAGTATTTTCACTGATACATCTCTGGCAAGAGAAACAAAGGAAAAAATAAGCAAATGGGACTACATCAAACTAAAAAACTTCTGCACTGCAAAAGAAACCATCAGCAAATGAAAAGGGAACTCTGTATGGGAGAACATATTTGCCAATGATACATCTGATACGGGATTGATTTCCAGAATATATAATGAACTCATACAACTGAATACCAGGAAGACAGCCCAATTAAAAAATGGGTAAAGGACCTAAATAGACATTTCTCCAAAGAGGACATACAGGTGGGAAAAGGTTAACCAAAGACCATATATGCATAACACACACAATAGTGTGGTGAAGGCCTGGGGTAGGGTGGAAGCTTGGTGGAGGGGGGCAAAGGGTGGTGGTGGTGGATGGAATGGAGGACACCTGTAATACTGTCAGCAATAAAAATAATAGTAAAAAGTACAGTACCATTTACAATTGCTCCAAGGAAAATTACTTAGGTATAAGTGTACCAAAACATATATAGGATCTGTATAATAAAATTATAAAATGCTGATGAAAGATATTAAGGGAGACCTAAATGAGATTGTATTGTTAATGGGTTGAAAAATTTAATGTAGCAAATATGTTAATATTTCTCTAAATTGCTCTACAGGTTTAATGCAATTTCTATCAAAGTCCCAGCAAGTTTTATTTTTTTAAATCCTCACTTGATATGTTTATTGATTGATTTAAATTTTTTTTTAGAGAAGTAGAAATGTCAATGTGAGAGCAACATCTATCAGTTGCCTCCTTTCTGTTCTTTGACCAAGGATTAAACCCAAAACCCAGGTATGTGCCCTGACCAGTAATTGAACCTGAAACCTTTTTGGTATAGGGGACAAAACTCCAACCAAACCACTTTGCAGGGGGGGCTCAGCAAGTTTTTCCTGTAGACATGGACAAGCTTTTCTAAAGTTTATGTGGAGAGGGAAAAGCCTTAAAATAGCCAAAACAATTTTGAAAAAGAAGAAAATGGGAGGGATCACTTCCCAGTGTTGAGGCTATACGGGTGCCAGCAGAGGGAAAGACACCTAGATCCATGAAATAGAGTAGACAACCTGAATATAGAGGGACCAAAATATACCCAATTATGTACAAAGAAGCAAAGGCAATTCAGTGGAAAAAGAGTAGCCTTTTCAGTAAATGGTGCTGGAGCAAATTTGATATCCATCAGCAAAAAAAATGAACCTCGACATATACTTTTCACACTTCATGTTAAAAGTCAAAATGTATCATGGATTTAATTAAATGTAAAACATAAAATTAAAACTTTTAAAAAAGAGCATAAAAATCTTTAGGATCTAGGATTTGGCAAACTTTTTGACTTGACACTAAAGCACAGGAGAAAAAAAATGGATAAATTGGATTTTATCAAAGTGAAAACTTGTTTTGCAAAAGACCTAGTTAAAAGGATGGAAAGACAATTTATAACTAGTATAAAATATTTACAAGTCACATAGCAAAGGCCTTATACCTAGAATATATAAGGAAGTCTCAAAACTTGAAATTTTTAAAAATCCAATTAGAAAGTCATCTATAAACAAGACATTTCACCAAAGAGGATATATCGGAAACATAAGATGTTCAACATCATTGGTTATTAGAAAATGCAAATTAAAATCAGTGAGATACTGCTACACAACTATCAGAATGGCTAAAATAATAATACTAAATGCTGGCATTTAGTAACTGGATTACTCATACATTGCTAATGGGAATGTAAAATAGCACAGGCACTCAAATTGTTTCAAAGATTGTTTCAAAACTAAAAATGGAATTATATATGACCCAGCACTTTCACTTTGGGGGCATTTATTCCAGAGAAATGAAGACTTATTGTTTTTTAAATCCTCACCTGAGGATATTTTTTCCATTGCTTTTCAGAGAGAGTGGAAGGGGGAGAGAGAGAGAAACATTGATGTGAGGAAGACACATCAATTGGTTTCCTCCTGCATGCACCCCGACGGGCTGGAGATGGAGCCTGCAACCGAGGTATGTGCCCTTGGCTGGACTCAAACTTGGGACCCTTCAGTCAGCGGACCGATGCTCTAGCCACTGAGACCAACTGGCTAGGGCATGAAGACTTATTTTTGCACAAGAATTTGTACATAGATATTCTTTATTTATAATAGTTCCAAACTGGAAACTAGAAATATCCTTCAGTGGGTGAATGGTTAAACTGTAGTACATCCACACTGAAATACTATTAAACAATAAAAACCAAACTGTTCATACACACGACTTGGATGAACCTCAGGGAAATTCTGAGTGATAAAAGCATATCCCAAAAGGGTACATACCACATTTCATTCATGAAATCATGATGTAATTATAAAGATGGAGAACAGGCTAGTTATTGACAGGGATTAAGAATGGGAGAAAGGCCCTGGCTGGTGTGGCTCAGCAGTTAGAGCATCAGCCTGTGGACTGAAGGGTTGGGTTCGATTTTCCGTCAAGGGTATGTGCCTGGGTTGCAGGTTTGGTCCCCGGCTCCAATCGTGGCTCAGGCAGGAGGCAACCAATTGATGTGTCTCACATCGATATTTCTCTCCCCCCCCTTTTCCATTCTCTCTAAAAATCAATTGAAAAAATATCCTTGGGTGAGGATTAACAAAAAAAAAAAAATGGAAGAAAGGATCCATGTAGCTATAAAGGGGTAATGTGAGAAGTCTTTTGATAGATAGTACAGTTGATCATCTTGATCATCGTTATGCAAGGCTACACATAACAATTGCATAGTGCTGTATAGACACAAGTGAGTGTACATATAACTGGTGAAATAATGCATTATGAGTTGTACCAATTCCATTTGTTCATTTTGATACAGTTCTATAGTTGTTTAAAATGTTAACATTGGGGAAGGGTGCACAGGACTTTTCAGTACATTTCTTTGCAACTTCATGTGAATATTTAAAAATGAAGTTTTAAAAATTGGATTCTGGGTTACATTGGTCATGTATTCAGGGAGTACATGGATAACCCCCTTGCCAGGAGTGAATAGAACACAGTAATCTGGCGTGTGCAATGTTATCACGATTATTCAAATTATGGTATTAAGAAATGAAGTGCAGATAAAAGGCAGGAATTGGAAGACCAAGTATTTGTGGCACTTAAGTCACTATGACAACAATAGTGATTACAGTTTTTGGTTTCTTACTGCCCCACTAAGCAAATGTAGGGAAAAAGAGAAAAAATGTTAAGAGTATACAATCAAAACAGGCACAGAGAATCAGAGCCTTCTATGGCAGCTTTGAAGGAGTTTCTTATCTCTGGGTGTCACAAAGAAGGTAATGGGGAGGAGCCCCTGACTGACACATTCTTCTGAGATATATGTATCCCACGTGGTAGCTGGTCAGCTGTTTTTAACCCAATATGGAGGGTACAGTGCTTTTTCCTCAACAGGAAAATACACATGTTCTGCATATGGATTTGCCTTCCCTGAAGACTCAGGGCTTCTGATTGTACCACTACTTGTGGACTTAAGGATGGACTTACCCATCACCATGGAATAATACTGAACACTTTGACAAGGAGATACGTTTTTTAGTAAATGGACATATGAGCCATGGGCTTATGCCCACAGACTTCACAAGTTTTACCATGCGTCCCATCATCCAGAAGCAGCTGGCTTGAGGTAGCATGACCTGCTAAAGACTAGCTGTGGCACAAATTGGAACAACATCTTGGGTAGTGTGAGTGTTGTCCTACAGATGCGTTATATCCCATAGAAGCTGGTATGTGCTACCATCTCCCTCGTGGCCAGATTTCATGGGTTTGGGAACCTAGGAGTAGTGGTGGGAGTAATCCCTCTCACTATTGTACCCACTAACCCACTTGAAGGATTTTTACTTCTTATCTCTGTGACCTTGGCCTCAGTCCTTTTGGAAGTCCAACTGCCCAACAGAAGAATGCATACACCAGGAAATAAGGGTACAATTCTAATGAATTAGAATCTGAGAATTCCCTCAACCTTTTGGGGTTCCTCATGCCACTGAACTAACAGGAAGGGAAAGAGAGCATTGTATCCAATGGGATGATTGGCCTTGTTTACCAGGGGGAACTTGAATTGCTGGTACACCGTTGGGGCAAGAAGGACTATGTTTGGAACCCAGAAGATTCATGGGCGTGCCCCTTACGACTCTTGCCCAGTCGTCCTCATCAATGGAAAACTGGCAGTTTGGTAAAGACAAGACCAGCAAAGACTAAAGCCTTCATGCTGGCAGAGGGTAGGAGGAAGACAGAATGAGTAGTAGAAAAATTCAACTGTGATTATCAACAAAAGCCTTGTTACCAGATACAGATGTTGGGACCATAGCAGCCATTTGGTATGATTTTTAAAAATCCTCCCCATTATGTTTTATGCTGGGTGTAACAAACTGAGGATGCTCTGACAAGTACCCAATTCTAAAACTACTAAGAGGCTTGAATATGAGTAAAGATTGACCTCAGGGCCTAGGTTTGAAGGGGATCACCTTGGAGGGGAAAGAGTTCTCAAATGTTGGTGTCGGTAGGATCTGATTTTGGGATCAGACATTGGTCAATGATTGGGCAAGAGGAGCAGTTGTGAAGTACTGTGACTCTGGGTAGGAAACACTGTAGCATGCTTTGTCTTGTCTCAGCAGGACCTTTGGCTCAATCGTTTTTCTCAAGAGGTTATCCTCAGCTGACTCTTAGGAAGAAAGCTCTTGGGAAGGGCAGGGGTTTACTGGGGTCAAGGAAATAAGTGGCTTTCCTGGGCTTGGGGGGTGGGGAGGATCCTGGTTAATATAGCATGTTGTGGAAATCATAGGGTTTAGGTCTTGAAAACCAGTCATCACCCTGGCCAGCATCCATCCTGAAGATGATTCTTCCAGGCTTCCCTTCTGCACTTGCTTCTCCAACCAGTTCTTTCTTGTTGGTCAGGATTAGGTTCCATGTAGCAGGTCCCTTCTTTCTCAGTTCAGCTTCTGAGAGATGGGATTGTTCCTTAGATAAGTCAAGACATTACCAGATGCTTGTCTTTGAGCTAGTGTGACTTCCCCCAATGTCTCCTTGCCACCGCAACTGGCCATTGCATTAGAATCATCTCTTATTTTTTTTTTTCTTTAATATGTACTTGCAGCCTTTGCATGAGTCTTAATGAGGATTCCATGTAGAGGTATATTTTCTTGATCTTCAGGACTCTCTCCCCTCTTCTGGTTGTTATGCTTCGTTGAACAAGGAGTCACTTTGGATTTTTATAAATTACCCTCCTATTAAGACCTCAAATGCTCTTGCTGTAGTTGGAATGTTTATGGCTCCTCAAATTTATGTGTTGAAATCCTAACCCCTAGGGTGACAGTATTAGTAGGTAGGGCCTTTGGGAGGTGCTTAAGTCATGAGGATGAAAGCCTCATGAGTGGGATCAGTGCCTTATGAAAGAGGCTCCAGAGATATTCCTAGCACCCTTCCACCATGTGAGGATACAATGAGGTCTGCAACCTGGAAGAGAGACCTCACTCAACCATGTTGGCATCCTGATCTCAGACGTCCGGCCTCCAGAATTGTGAGAAATAAATTTCCGTTGTTGATAAACCACACAGTGTATGTTCTTTTGTTACAGCAGTCCGAATGTTGTTCTAAGCTTACACCATTTTTACAGATGTCAGAGACCATAAATATTTGTGGCTTCATTTCTAAAGTTTTAATTCTATGAAATACTAGGTACACATTCCAGTAATAGCAATACTAATACCTAATATTTATTGAATGTTCACTTTGCACCAGGCACATATAATGTATGTAAAGCACTAAGAGTGAGATTTCTCCAGAAAAACAGAACCAGTTCAACATATATGTGTAAATACATAGGTTTATTATGAGGGATTGGCTCTTGTGATTATGGAGGTTCAGAAGCCCCATGATCTGCCATTTGCAAGCTGGAGACCAAGAAAAGCTGGTGATACAGTTCCAGTCCCAACCCAAAGGCCGGAGAACCAGGGTGTGGTGGGGTGGAGCGCGGGGGGAGGTTGCTGATGATGTAAGTCCTGGTCTGAGTTCGGAGGTCTAAGAACCAGGAGCACCGGTAATGTCTGAGGGCAGGAGAAGATGGATGTCCCAGCTCAAGCAGAGAGCAAATTCACCCTTCCCCTGCTGTGTTCTACTCAGTCTGTTCAGGCCCTCAACAGACTGGATGATGCCCATCTGCATTGGTGAGGGTGATTTTCATTCAGTCTACTGATTTGAATACTAACCTCTTTCAGAAACACCTTCACATACACACCCAGAAATAATATTTTACCAGCTATCTGGGCATCCCTTAGCTCAGTCAAGTTGATAGAGTTAACTAAAACACTTACCCTATGAGGCAGATATAGTACCCATTTTACAGATAAGAAAACTGAAGCTCAGGAAGGTAAGGTAACTTGCCTAAGACCATGTAGCTAGTAGGTAAAGAGAACCAAGGATTGAATACAGCTGGTCCAACACCAGAGCCGTCCTTTTACACTGCTGCCATTGTTCTGTTCTTGTCTTACTGGTTTTACAGTTTTTAGCTGAATATTATCTCCCTAACCTCCCCACTCCTCCTAATGCTGTCTTTTTCCACTTAACGCCATTTTCCAGACAGTCTTCTCAGTCAGTCCCTGTTGAAATGTACTCCATCTGGATTCACGAGTGCGTTCATTTTAGATGGTGATCCAAATGGCCAAGGCCTGTTCTTTGACAATACCTAGGTCAGTGTTCTTGGTCTTTGGTCCACGTAAGAATAGTGGGAGCTTTTAAAAGCCAGATTCCTGGGCCATTTGCAGAGATTTTGATTCAGTAGGTCTAGGAGTGTGGGGGGCTTCAGTGTCTCCATTTTTTACAGGAAGACTCTGAAACAGGAGACCTTCAGATTGACCATAATTTAAGAAACATTGACAAGTCAAATACTTCTTTTGGTTTCCTTTCATTTCCAAAGTGCCAGCCTTCAGCCAAGGAAGAAGCACTGGAAATGCCGCCAGTTTGTTGCCACCTTAACTCCTGAAAATATTTTCTCGGCCTTTTGTGGTGGTGTCTCCTTCTGAATCTAAGGGAGTCTTGGGTATGTGAGCTTCAGGAAGCTCTCTGGCCCATCTCTGCCCTGAGAAACAGCGGAGACGCTCAGACCTGCCCCCTCATCTGCACCAGCCCTGCCTGTGCCTTCATTCTGCCCCTTAACAGGGACCCATCCAACACCAGGACCTTACTTCCCCCTGCTGGGGCCAGAACGGATTTCCTCACATTTGCTAAGCCTGGTGCATCCTGGGATGTTATGACCTCTTCCAGAAAATGAGATAATCTCACTAAAGATAAAGTTTCATTCCTGTTCTGCCCTTCACACCATCACCTTAGTTTGGATCTTCCTGCTTCCTCAGAAGCGCAAGCTCACCCTTCCTCCCGTTCTTCCGATGCTGTGCATGCGTGCGCAGCTTTCCATCATCCTGTCTGGAGACTCCTCACCCTCTAGAATTAATTCAAAAGGAGGACTGTGCTGCACATGGACCCGCCTGCATTACTCCCACTGCCTGCTCAGTGGGAGGCTCTCGGGGAATTCACACCAGAGGAACCCCAACCCTCCATTCCGAGCACACTCCTTTCCGCTATATCAGCAGCCAGGCCTAAGTGGACAGAAATACTTTTCTATTTATTGAGTGCTTACTGTTTATTATGGTGGATTCTCCTGAAGGTCCCTTCCATGGGAAATTGAAACTCTGACACTACCATGACTTTTTTCTTCTCAGGGGAAGTAGATGAGATGACCAAAGTGTGACTAGGGCCTGTGGTTCTTAGCAAGCTTTACAAAGATCTGTGCTCAGAGAACATAAAAATCATTTCGTGTGTTCTGATGATCTCTTCTAGTAAAAATCTGTTGCTGTTTTTTTTCTTTTTTCTTTCTACTTTCTATTGGAAAATAGTATCAAAACTTGTCCCTTGGTTTCTCAGTGAGGTTGAGAGCTGACCCTTCTTTTCTGCCCTTTTCAGCAATGGTCTGGTTGCACTGTCAGAGGAATTGTTACAACTGTAGTGATTAAAACAACAAATACATTCTTTCAAAATTCTGGAGGCCAAAAGTCCAAGATCAAGATGTCCCCAGGGCCACGCTCCCACCAGAGGCTTTGGGGAAGAATCTGTTCCTTGCCTCTTAGTTCCTGGTGGCTGCCTGGCGTTCCTTGACCTGTGGCCCCATCATTTCAGTCTCAGCTTCCATCTTCACATTGCCTTCTCTGTTTGTCTAATTTCCCTCTGCCTCTCTCTGACAAGGATATATGTGATTGCATTTAGGGCCCAGTGGGATAATCCGGGATAAAAGCCTCCTCTTTAGATCCTTAACTTCATCACATGTTTTGCCATATAAAGTAATATTCACGGGTTCTGGGGATTAGTAAGTGAATATATCTTTGTGGAGGCATTTTTCTGTCTACCACTCTTGGCTGTGGAAAGTATGTACCCTGTGTTGTCAGCCCTCAAAGATCAAGCAAGACAAACTCACCCCCATGGCCCTGGACCATCTAGAGAATTAAGGGACCTCACTTTTAGCAGAGGGCAGAAAAGGGGTGGACCTTTTGGCCTTTGATAGGAAATGAAGGATAAATAAAATATTTTGATCAGCTTTGGTATCCTGGTGTGCTGTAATTTTTTACCTGCTGTGATAAAGAACAAAAATCTTATCTAGGCCAGAGAACAGAGGCACCACTGATTTTAGAAGATCCTAAAATAGTGCTTTGCATATGTTTTATTGTCATTTTAACCTCACTGCAAACATTATATTCATCTTACAGATAAGGAGACCGCTGCTCAGAGATGTTAAATCTGTCGATGGTTATACTGTAACTGAGTCCTGACGCTGTTTACCATCCCACTTCCTGCCCCTGGTACGTCCTGACCCTCCAGGCTCTTCTGCCCAGAACATGGCGCATGTGGTCCCAGAAGACCTAAGCTCATAGAAGCAAAAAATGCATTGACCTTTATTCAAACAATATTTCTGTAAATTGCCAAAGTTGGAAAGTGCTCTACTTATTTCTTTTCTTCCCCAGAGGAGAAACCAAACTGTAACTCGAGGGAGTTTTAAGAATTGAACAAACTCAACTGGGAAATACAGGTAAATCTAAGCAAATCTAGCTAAGTTTAGGTGAGTCCTTTTATAACCTTGGAATGAGGCAGGGAAGACTTATCAAGACAACAAAGGTAGAAGCCATAAGGGAAAGGACTAATAAATTTAACGACGTGAAAACGTGTACCTCTGCATGTCGGCCAGGCTATCTACAGAGTAGAATTCATCTGTGGGGCCTTCCTGAGTGAAGCTAACTGCCTGTTTAGCTCCCCCAGCTAGAGATCCCGACTTTGACACAGCTACGGTCTAGAAGGGTCACCACGTATCACTCATTGTTCAGTGTGCTACCTGTGCAGCCATACGTACATAGCAACCCTGATGGATATTCTCCCATGACGACCCAAGTAAAAGATGGACCCCAACCCAGAAACATTCCCCTGACAGTAGGGCGCGTGCGCGCACACACACACACACACACACACACACGCCCCTCACCTTGCCCTCCAAGGAGTTTTCTGAGTTACATCAGAGCTCTAACTCCTCATACCCTTCATGCCCTCTCCCCTCTCTTCTTTCCTTGTCTGATTCCAGCCATAACTCCAAGGAGAAATATAAGATACTAGTGATGCTTAATACATCTTGAATGTCATAGCTGGGGTTCTTTTATAGCAAGAAACAGAGCTACGCTTCAAGTTACCCAAAGCAAAATATGAAGGGATTCACCAGAAAGACACTCTGTATGTCAGTTGGATTCTTGGCTGCTAGCAACAGCAAGCAAGCCTTGGCATCTGAGGCAAGAGAGGATTACAGGTGAGCTTTGGGGGCTCACGGAATGGAGGGACGCTGGCAGCCTTGGGTAGGAAGTGGACAGGACTCAGGACAGCAGGGGCCACAGCTGCAATTCTCCATCCTACAGCAGGAAAAGGCTGGTCCCTGGCTGTCACTGCAGCTGCCACATCTGACTTTCTGAAGCTCCTTAAGGACTTACTTCAAATCCTGGGAGAGTGGCCAACTGGCTGAGTCTGGGCCATGCAGCACAGTGATGGAGAGAAGGAGGCCCTGGCTCTCTGAAGCTTCCAGAGAGAGAGAGAGAGGCAGGCACTTCTGCTCCCAAAAACTACTCACAAGGAGTGGGGAGAAGGTGTTTTGCAAAGGAGAAGCAGAAAGCTGAGAGCCCCAAATGCCAGCCACCTCCAAGGCCATCTCTCAGAATTCATGGGCAGAGAGACTCATGAGGAAGGGGATCCAGGAACAGCCTTTCTCTTTCTGTTCCTTCCACTTCACCTCCTGCCCATGATCTCTTTTTCTCTGACTGCCGCTGAACTTTCTCCACTTCACCATGGATGCGGCTCCTCTGAGCTGCCAGTTTTATTCACCCAGCTCCCACCGAGCACAGAGGCCAGCATCTCTCAGCCTCAATCCCAGATTCCTGGGAGAGGCTCAGATGGGTTCAGTTTGAATCAGATGTCTTTCCCTTTTGCCAGGGGGTGGTCTCAGAGAACATGGTTCCTTTAAATAGAGAAGACCCCCCAAACATGTCTACGTATAGAGGAACGGAGGCCGACGCATTCTCACTAGGGCTCAGCTCTGTCCAGTCTGGGCTCTGTGCATGAAGAGTTTGAAGAGCATGTACCGTGTGAGTAAGTGACGTAGAGGAGTTGCGAGGGGCGTGTTTAACCTGTAAAGAAGACTGGTTCTTTTCAAACCACTTTAGTCACACCATATTTGCAAGCAGCTAGGTGCCTTTTAGATCCAATTTTAGCTCTTCCTTAGAGCAGGTTCATGTTACTTTGTGTACCTGAATAGAGCCAAATTGTACTTCTTTAAAAATAGACTATAATTTGGGCTTTCCCGAGATCAACAGGGCCTCGCCTTTCTAAACAATGAAATTAAATTTTACTCCCCACTTGGTACCCTTCTCTAAAACTTGAATCTGACAAACTCTTGCCACAGGCAAAGCACCCTAGAAATCTTGGTTAAATGAATGAGTGAATGAATCAATCACTTTATCCAAGCTGAAGGGCTTTTTTCCCCTCCAGCAACACCTAACGGCCAAGTGAGGCAGCAAGACAGACACTTGATCTCCTCCACCTGCTCTGCAGAACGCCCTCCTGCTCCCCAGCTGCACTAGCTCCATCTGCACTTTCACCACCCTGGGCCAACTCACCGGCACGCCTCACCTTGGCCCTCGCTGTAGCTTCTAAGTGGTTTCTTCACCTCCACTCTGGTCCCTTCCACTTCGTTCTCCAAAAAGAGAGCTTTTGAAAGGTAACTTGGATCTTGTTATGCCTCTGGACTTAGCTGGTTCTCTACCATAGCGATTTTCAGCCAGTGCGCGGCAAGAATTTTTAAACATGCAATACCTGACTGTTCAGTCTGGGGCACTGGCCTCTTTCCCCTTAGATTGTTAAATAAAAAAATAACAGCAGCCAACATAATAGCCATCTGGTGTGAAGGAATCAAAATTATACCCATTTTTTTGGTCAGATCAGTAAAAAAATATTTTTTGGTGTGCTGCAGACATTTTAGTAATTAGCTTATGTGCCATGAGATGAAAGAGGCTGAACATCATTGCTCTACAGCCTTACCTGCTCCACTCTCCACCCCCCAATCTGCGCTGTAGTCACGATGCTTTCCTCACTCTCCCCGGACCTTGACCCAGAGCGCTCCCTCCCTTCTCTTTAGAACACGCTTGTCCTCCGACCAATGAACTCCTAGTTGGCCTTCTGACCTCATCTCAAATAGCTGTCACTGTCCCCGGGTGCCTGCTATCTGCTCTCCCACCCACCCATTTTCTTCCTTTATTACACATGCAGGTTTGTAATGGTCTGTGACTGGCTTATTTCATAAGTATCAGTTTCCTCTACTGATGGAAACTTCTTGAAGTAAGGGACTATATTACTTTTCTCAAACTGCCATAGCAAAATACCACAGACTGGGTGACTTAAGCAAGAGGAATGTATTTTCTCACTGCTCTGGAGGCTAGAAATTCAAGATCAAGTTTTTGATCGGCAGGTTTGGTTTCTTCTGAGGCCTCTCTCCATGGCTTGCAGATAGCTGTCCTCACATGGTCTCTCCTCTGTGTGAGCACATTCCCGCTGTCTGTTTCCTCTTCTTATGGGAACACCCATCAGATTGGATTAGAACCCACTCTAACAGCCTTGTTTTAACTTAATCACCTCTTTAAAAGCCCTGTCTTCAAATATCGTCACATCCTAACTGGGGGGGGGGGGGGTCAGGGCTTCAACATCTCGATTTTAGGGGGACACAAATCAGCCCAAACAGGGACCGTGTTACTTGTGCCCACCATTGTGACTCCATCCCTTAGGATGGTGCTTGGCATGTTGTAGGACCTGATACATACCTGTCAAATGAATGATTACATCCCCCCCCCCCACTTCTTCGTCCCCATCACATATTGTGCTAGAGGCAAATAAAAGAGGAGGCACAGATTGAAACAAAAAAATAAGTGACCACAGGAAATGTCTGCTACCCTGATCTTAAACTTACAGACCCTGGGGGAAGTGTCTGCTCCCTCCTCCTACCTCCTTATGGGGCCAAACCAGTTCCCTGCCAGCGGCTGACCCTTCCTGCCCTGGGTGCCTGAGCCGCCTCAGGGCTTCTGGGAAGAAGTTTTGCTGACAGCTGTGCACTCACCCGAGTAGCCGGCCCTCTTTAGAAGGTGAGTCACCCAGCTGCTGGGAGTGCGGATCCACGCGGCTCCGGGAAAGCGGTTTAGCAATAGGTACTACTAGGACCTAAAAAAGGGCCTGTCTTTTTCCAAGGTTAGGAATCCAATCTGAGGAGCTAGCAGAGGGGGACCGAAATGGGATTCTATTCCAGTTTTTATATTAATAAAAAGAAGCCTAAATGTGTAAAATTGGAGAAACTTTTGCGAATCTAGTACATTCATATGATAGAAAACTAGGTAGCTATTGAAAAAAAATTGTTTACGAAGAATTTTTAATGATGCAAGAAAACGTTACATGAAATAGCAGGACAGGGTCTCAGATATATAATAAATACTGTAATTTATATGCATCTATACTTACGTTCACAGGAAAAAGCCTGGATTGGTATATATCCAAACGTTAATACTATTTTTCTTGTAGATTCAGAGATTTCTTTCTTTCATGCTTTTTGTGTTAAAAGTAGCCTATGTTGCTTTTACAACCAGAAAAGAGGGGGCAAAGTTTTAAAGTCGGCAGGCAGTCCTTGTCAATGAAACTCCTCAGCGGGCGCTTCTTTTGGGAAAAGCGCGGGCTCCGGAGCCGGTCTTCCCCGGGGCCGTGCGCCCGCTCCGCGGGGCAGCGCAGCAGCGCGTCCGGGGCTCGAGGAGGCGGCGGGCTCGGCCCCGCGCGGCCGGAGGGGGAGGGCGGGGGCGGGGCCGCGTCGCAGTCGCGCCGCGAGAGCGCTCTCGGCTGCTCCCGGCGCCCGGAGCCCGTGCAGCCCCGGGCCACCCGCGGCCGCCGCCCAGCGCACTGATCCGCCGCCAGGTGCAAAATGCCGTGTCATTGGGAGAGTCCGCGGCCGCAGCACTGAGTCTCAGCTCAGCCGAGCCCGCGGGGGCGCCGCAGGTGGAAGAGGAGCAGCAGCCCGGCTCTCCCCGCAGGGCGCGCTGAGCTGCGGGGTCAGCGCCGCGGGAGCGCAGCCGCGGGGAGCCCCCCGGAGCCGCCCGGGGCCGGCCTGCTCCTCCTTAGGAGCCGCAGATCTGAGAAGGGAGCCAGTGAGCCGGCCCGCGCTCTCCAGGGCGGGATCCCCCCCGAGCTGTAACGCGGCTCCCCGCGCCTTCCCCCGGCCCTCCCCACGCCCCGGGCGCGCAGGGCCCTGACTCACGCCGGTCATGCTGAGGGTCTTCATCCTCTATGCCGAGAACGTCCGGACCCCGGACACCGACATCAGCGATGCCTACTGCTCCGCCGTCTTTGCAGGTAAAAGGGGGCTGGGACCCCCCGCCACGCGGGGAGGGTGGGGGTCCGGAGGGGGACGCCGCGGCTCTTCGTTCCGGGCAGCTCCCGGATGAGAGGCAAGACTCACCGCCCCGGCCAGGCTGACTTTGAGGGTTGCAAAGAAATGGGTCCTCTGGGAGGGGCGACTCCAAGGAAAACTGAGGCCAGGAGGGGGAGGCGGCCGAGCAGCGGGCAGCGGCGGGGCAGCTGAGCCCAGGCCGGGCTAAGGTGGGCCTGGAAGGCGGCCCGGATCTCTCGTCACAGAGATGTCTTAGCCGAGGTCTCTCCGCGCGGTGGGCTGCAGAGCACTGTACTGTCAGGCTCCCCAACTCTCCCCGAAGGCTGGGTCCCAGGCCTATTTATAGCCCAGCTCTCTTCCCCCGGGGCCCAGGCCTGGGTCTTTGATCTCTGTCACAGGCTAGGCTGGCAGGCAGGCAGCCGCTGGGGGCAGACACCATCCACCAGTCCACCTTGGCTTTGGGCACAGGATGGGGAAAAGTTAGCAGCTGGAAACGGCTGCCACCAGCACCAACCTCTAAGGACTTTCTCCCCCTGCCCCGAGAATGGAGCATTGGGGGGGGGGGGGAGTGATATCTGGGGGTGGTATCTCCATCCAGATTGGGGCTTTCTGGAGGAAGGAGCCTGCTCCTCTATCAGATTGGAATCTCCTACAGGATGATCTCCACATGGTTATGAGGACTTTTTCTTCAAGAGATGAAGGCTGGGCTGATCAGCTTCCCCTCCACCCCCTTAGAGCCAAGCTAGAGCTGGGGCTACACAGTGGGGTCTTGGGGTTTGGAGCCATACTGTGGGAGGACCAAGGGGCAAGAGTGTGAGAGCTGCCTCTCCACCCACCCTGTGCATTACAGTCACCCCTTCTCCCTAGAGATCTGGCTGTATCCCAGGCCCCTGAAAATCATAGTATCGGCTACTTCCTGGTCATCCAGCAGAACTTCCCTTTCAGTTTCACGAGGTCCTGGATCTACCTGTCCCCAGACGCCCGTGTGCACCTACGCTCCCAGACACAAGCACATCTGGGAGTGCATGTGACACGTACGATATTTCAAGGACTAGACACAGAGAATTCAGACACGAGTTCACAACAGCACACACAGAGGTATTGTGGCACGCGCGCGCACACACACACACACACACGTGTGCGCCACACACTCTTGGGCTTGTGGCCAGGAAAGCAGCCTGGACCAAGAGGAGGGACAGAGAGGGAATTAGAGGTGACATTCCAGCTGTGTTTAGAGGTGACACTCCAGCTGTGGTTTTTTCCTGACATGCCGCTTTGTTCTCCACCAGTTTCCCACAGTTGCCTCTGGAAATGAGCTTTAGCAATGTGTTTCCAGGGGAAGGAGAAGGGCATAAATAGGGGGCCTTCACACTTCCTGTTTTCTCAGCTCTGGCCAGGCCAGGCCAGTGGTTCACCTGCAGAGCCCAAGCCTGCAGCCTGGCTGAGGACCCTGGGCTCCATGTTGTACAACTCCAGGAAGCAGCATTTGTACTGAAAATATCCCTGTGGCTGAGGGGAGGGAGGATACTCTCGGGCTGTGGAGGGAGGACAGGCACCCTGTGCACTGAGCAGCTGCCTCTCCCTCCAGCACCCCTCCCCCATCACCGCCTCCCAGCCCAAGGGCTGAGCAGGCTTTGTGAACAGCACCCTCTGGAGCTGTCTAGTGCACAAATGAACCCTGAGAGGGGCCACCTTAGAGCCCCTGCCTTTGTTCTTAAGGGTCTTGTCTCCTCTGGTGTCCAGATTGTCCCCCACATTCCCTGATCATACCTCCACTTCCTAATACCCCCCTCCCCCAAACACACACTTACCTCATACTTTATGGTCCCCCTGGTCCCCTTACCCAGGCCAGGCTCAGAACCCTAGTGGGAGAAAGGAAAGAATGAATAACGAATGGGGAAGCACTTTCTAACCCCAGAAGTACTTCACCCACAGGAAGTATTGCTGGTGTGGCTCCTCTCTTGTCATTATTTCAGCCTCAAGGGCCATCTGTGGACCAACCTTTCCCACCCTGCATCCCTGTCCCTGTCCCTGTCCCTGACCGAGCCCCTCCCCCGATCTGCCTGATATGTCTGCAATCCTGCCCTCCTGCTGCTAGGCTCCTAGAAGTGGGCTCCCCTTCCCTGGGGAGAAACGAAGTTCTCTGTGCTGACTGTGAGTGTCCTCAGCCTGTGGAGGGGGCTGGCTGGAACCCCCATTGCAGTCATCGCAGTCACTGTCAGGCCGTCATGGGGAATGCAGTCCCTCCCTCCCGCAGCCCTGGCCACATTCCACCTCCTGCACTGGCCAAGCTCTTAGCCCATGTCCAAATTTGGCCTCCCTGAAGCATTCAGGCCTGCTAAACCTCCTCCCAGCCAGGGTCAGGTTGGTGAATGATTACAGGGAAGGCTCTGGTCTCAGGGACACACTATCCAGAGCAAAACAGCCTTCTGGGAAGACTTCCTCACCAGCTGGCCCTGATCTGGCCTCCCAGGCCCTTTAGGTTTGGGCTCATAAAGCCCCTCCTTTGGCTACCTGGTTATAATATCACACAGTGACACCTCTTGTCTCCTCAGAGCACATGTAAATCCATTTCCTGCTCACAATAGCTTTGTGACGCCTGTGGTCCAAAAAGGGGCACAAACTAAATCTGAAAAGCTCAGGGGAGGCCAGCATGGCAGCCCTTACAAACTCAGAGACTGAAAGTAACCACATAGAACGGTATGAACATAAAAATTCCTAATTAAAAGTGGGTTGTGGCAAATGGTCACGTCCTCGGCATGTAACTCCCTTGACAAAGGTCAGTCTTTACCTTAAGTGAGCCTGTCTATTGCCTTTTTGCATCTAAGACAACATACCTTTGAAATGTCAAAGTAATCTTTTCACAACCCCTCGGGGCACATCTCTATGTGTAAATATTAACTATCCTGTACCCACCCACGTAAAGGGAGTAAGTGTCTCTCCATTTTACTTTTTATCTAATCCTAAAGATCCGCCCCCAGCTTTGCTTTCTCTTGCCTCCCTAATCTATTACCAATGAATTTCAAGAGACCCTCCTAACAGCTCTTCCTTTGATTATAATGTATAAAATAGCTGTAAAACTGCCTTTCTCTGGAGCATTCTCTCAATCCATTGAGATTTTGCTTCCCTGCAATTGTGGCTCAACTGTTACAGAATTTTTTAAAAATAATTCTTATAATTTAAACTGTTATAAGAATTTTTTTAAGGCTGGACATTCTTTCGTCGACAGGTCAAAGGTCAGGGATATTACCCTCCTTTACAGATGAGCAGATAGGCCTAGAGAAGCACAGGGGCCTGATCAAGGTCACACAGTGGCTAAAGCATCCTTCACCCCACTTCCACTATCAGTCCCTCTGTTGTTATCAGCACCCAAGACTCATGAATAGCCATACTCTGCGCTGCCCACACCTGGGCAAATCCATACTCAGCAGAGCTCCCCTGTACTTGGGGTGCCCAGCAGGGAACACAGTGTAAGACAGATGACCAAAAGATGGAGGATTCTGATTTTGAAAATGTATTAATCACAAGGAGAGAGAATGGGTATTCACTAAACATAAACAATGTACCATTTTCAGATGCTGTTTCTTTAAACCTTCCCAACAGTCCTCTGAAAGAGACATATTTAACTGATGTTGTGCTTATTAGGTGCTAGGCACTCTTCTAAATAGAACTCATTTACTATATGCTATATTATGTTCCAGTTAAATTTGTATGACGTACTTATATGTAGATGTGTAATCCTCCTAGCAACTCTATTTGGTAGCAATTATCATCACCCCCATTTTACAGATGAGAAAACTGAAGCACAAATTGTTCATATTATACCCTAGTAAGTAGTGGAGTTGGGATGCAAGCCCACGAGATCTGGCTCCAGAGCCCTGTCTTTACCCACTCTATCATCTCCCTATCTTTACTTGCTCTACCATCTCCCGCTGGTCTTAGCTCTGATTTACAAGAGACAAGTAGTAAAGGGGATGGGGGCAGGATTTGAATCCAGGTCTGGCTCACACCCTGGAGCCGAGTCTCAGTCTGAGGTTGCCTGCTCACATCCTGACATATCTCACATTCTCAGTACTGTCCACACTGCCACTCCCTCCCTTTCTCTCCCAGGCACAGATGGCCTCACTCCTGCACTCTGGTCTGGGGGATGCTTTCTTATGTCAGAGGGGCCCTTCTGCATCACCCTCTCTGGATCTCATGGGACTATTTAGTCACCAGTTGGCCCAGAATGCTCCCTCTAGGCAGTACCCACTCTTGTGCCAGGTCATCTCACAGGCCTCTGGCAGGCCCCTGGTGGCTTTCAGGGTCTGATAAGCTGAGGCCAGGATCATAGGTAATGGGACACTGAGGTGGGCAGCCTGTAATGGGTGTGGCAGGTACCATGGGGCCTCCAGGGAGGGAGCAGTGTAACCTTGGGTACCAGTCCAGTATGAAGTTGGGTGGAGGGGCTCAGGAAAGCAGATAGTTGGCAGCCTTGGTCATATTCCAGTGGGACAAGAGCATCAAACAAGAGGGAGAGAAGGATGGTAGCTGAGAGCATTGACTCTGGACCCAGACTGCCTGGAATCTTGGATTTGGAATCTAAGCTCTGCTTCTTTCCAGCTGTGTGTCTTTGGGCCAGTTACTTAACCACTCTGTGTCTTAGTTTCCTCACTTGCGAAGCATTGATAATAATAGTACCTGCTTCAGAATGGTTCTGAAGAGTTTGTGTTAATTCATATAATGCACTTTGAATAGTGCCTGGCACTCAACGCATGTTTATTATTATTATATCTATTTATTATTATAATAATAATTATTACAGTTAACATGTATTGTATACATACTAAGAAATAACTGCACATATCCAAGAAGCCGTTTGCTATCTTTTTTGCCCTGTCAGGCCTAACATCAGCTCTGCTTGTCTATCCACTATCCTACCAGACTGGGCACCATGGGCCAAGTAGTGAGAGTACCCCCAGGGACTCTGGGCCTGTCTCCTCTGGCTGCCACTCCTGAAGCAGCCCCGTCTGAGCCGAGGGCATTTGTCTACTGCTCGATGGCTGGTTGTGGCCCTCCCCACAGTGTTAGGTCTTTCTCAGAACAAATATCCCTCGGGTGACTGGGCCCACAAGCCTTCTCAGCCCTTCTTCCCAGGCCAGACTCTTCTCTTTCTCTACTACCCGCCTGCCAGTCTCTTTCCAGATTGGTTCACTAAAATGAAATGTTAGCAGGAAGAGCTCTAACACCTACTGTGCACCTACTGTGCACCAGGCACTGTGCTGGAGGTGCTAGTGTTTGGTTTAAACCTCCCGACACCTTTGTGAAAGTATCATTTTCTTGATTTTACAGAAGAGGAAACAGACTCTGAAGGGGCAAGTCACATGCCTCAGGTCACACAGCTAGAAAAGGGTGGACTGGATGGAAGCATAGAACTATGGGATGGTTCTTCCTGGGCAGTCACATAATCATGGCTGTAGCCAGAATCATTACTTTCTGTGCGTGCATTTGATGCCTTTGGTGGACATGCAGGTGCCCCTTGGTCACTTTGTTTGGATTGACTAGGATATACATAGGGCACATATTCTTCAATGAATGTGAGGGGAGAGGGCAGAAAGATACATCAGGTCACCCATACTCTTAGAAGGTTTGGGACTTTGGCACATGTGCCCTGAAGGAATCCTGTTAACTCACATGCAGAGTGTTCACCTCAGGTTCAATGGCATTGGGCAGAAGGGCAAGGTTTGTTTGCTTCTTGGATACCTAATGTCAGGCCTTGGGGAAAAAACAGAGACTTGAGCCAGAGCAAGCCAGCCGGCCCAACTCCAACAGCAAAAAGGGGCCTGTTAAAGTATTTCTTCCTTGACTGTAGGGGAGGAATGACTCCAAATAAGTGACAGAAGAGGATAGGAGTCACAAACTCACATGCCTATGGGAGCCTGGCAGGTAGCATAACTAAGATGAGGTCAGAGGGAAAAGCCTCGTCCACAGGTGCTGGATGATGAGCGTTAGAGACTTTGGGCCCATGTGCCAGCTTCTCTGATTTTTCAAGACAAGGCAAAATCCAGATTGGTATGAGAAATCTCCTAATGTTTAGTTAAGGTACAATATTGTTATAAAACATGTATTTGTCAAAGACAACAGGTCTATGACCTGGATGTGTCACCCCGGGGACACCAGTGACAGCATCCGAGGCTCAGTGTTTCATTTAATCTTGGAGACCTTGGGCCTAAGCTCTCTGGAAAATAGGCAGCCACTCTTCTCTCATGTGGGATTATCAGTCAGCACCTATCTGGGACTGTCAATGGGGTGATGGGGATGAGCTTCAGTCCTCTCCCCCTTGCTTCTGTTAGCCCCCAAATGTCACCAAAGTTAACATGACATCTTAAGTGAAAACTAGGTTTGCTATGCAAACTCAGCTTCAAAATATGTCCCCTCCCTCCCTTGCTACACAACATGGCTCCTAAGTTGGCTCTATCACCTTCATCATGGGGCTGGGGTGGCCAGGGGTGCCAGGGATCTGCCCTTACCTGTGGTTTTCGGTGGGATACAGACCTGGCTGTTTGTTAGCAAGCTCTAACTAATGATGGTGTGAACGTGACAGTCTCTCTCACTCACATAATAGTTGGTGTGCAGGCAGTCCTGGCTGGTAAAGTTCCGACCCATGAGGCTGTTAAGAGTCCTTCTGTCTTGTTGCTTTGCTGTCCTCATGCTGACAACATGGTTGGTGATGGCTCACCACCACAGTCTGTTGTAGCAAGGGCAGGCATGCCCCTTCCCTCTAAGGACACAACCAGGCAGTTATATACATCCCTTCTGCTCACATCCTATTGGTCATCACTTGTTTTCATGGCCACATCTAGCTGCAAGGGAGGCTGGGAAATTAAGTCTTTCTGTTTGGGTGGCTATGTGTCCCAGTTAAACTTTATGGAAAATTTCTGTGGAAAAAGGAGAGAACATATAGGAGGGGGATGAGTGGAAGTCTCACTCTCACTCTCCATGAAAGCTGCATTCCTGACACAGGTCCTGTGGGAGGAAGCCCCCTTGAGTACTAGGCTCCAGTATGACGTCCCCAAGGGAAGAGTCAGCTATCTGATCAGGGCGGAGCCCTGGGGAGTGAACAGCAGTCATGGCGGGAACTTGAAGGCTGGGATGGAAAAGAGGCCTCAGGAAGTGTCCAGGAACCAGGCCACCAGCTGCTGCGTTTCTGGTTTACAGAACAGGTGTGCGGAGCCTCTGTTCCTTGGACACAAGCCAAGTGTTTGTAAAAGTCCCTTGGAAGATTCCCTGGGAATGTTCCATATGCTCCCCACAGATTTCCTGTGCTGAGTGATGGATTAGAGCAATAGGGGGCAGGGTGTGGTGGGGAAAGGAGCAAAGCCAGGAATTATGACAGTAAAAAAAATCCCAAAGCATCATATCTGAAACTTCCCCTAGGGGGCAGTACTATCCTCTTGGAGAACCACTGGCTTAGCCTCATGTTGGGGTGGAAGGAACTGGGACAATGTTCTCTACACCAACCCTGGGGGGAGGGCTGGCGAGGGCTTACTATGCACTGGGATGCCTGGCTGACTGAGCCGGCCTTGGTCGCTCCCCTTACTGACTGACTCCAATGTCTAGCTAGGCATCAAACAAGTAATTAGACTGTTATTCCTTCCAACTGTGACTGTGCTAAGAAAGAAAAGTGCTGCTGTGCGCTTGGTTGCCAGGGGCAGCAACCTAGACCAGGAGGTCAGAGACGGCTTCCCAGGGGCGTGATGTTTAAGCTGAGGCCTGAAGGATGAATGGGGAAGTTGCATGGTGACAGATAGTTACTAGACTTATCATGGTGAGCACATCGTAAGGTATATAAATGTCGAATTACTATGTTGTACACATGAAACTATTATAATATTGTATGCCAACTATATTTTAAGAAAAACAATTAAAGGGAGAGAGAGAGAGAGAGGTGAGAGAGAGAAAGGCTGTAGGCAGTTGCAGGCAGAGGGGGCAGCAGAGCTCCAGGTTGGGAGGGAGCTCAGCATGTTCCAGAAACAGAAGCCACTGGAGCTGGAACTGAGTGAGGGGCTGAGTGGATGGAGGTGAGGGATCTGGGCTTCATCCCAAGAGCATGGAAGGCCTTTGAGGCGTTTTCCACAGGGTAGTGACCCGATCATATTTGTTTTAAGATCGCCTGGCTCCAGTGTGGCCAATGGACCATAGGTGTCTATCTCATTATGAAGGTAGGCAGGGTCACCCAGGGAGAGCGGCAGAGTTAGGAGAAAGAGGTCCCAAGCCAGCTAGAGAAGGCTGAGGAGAGGACAGCCTCAGACTTGTCATTGGGTGGGTGAGAGTGACCAGGATCTAGTGCATCAGTGCCAGTGGGCCTTAGTTAGGAGTACAAATGATTCATTCATAATAACAGGAGGGAAGGCAAAGGATTTGGGCACAGAGGCGCATGGGGCCAGGGGGCTGGGAGCCTGAGGAAGTTCTCTACTTCATAAATAGGAAGCAAACAGGGTGCAGATGGCGATGAGGTGCTGTAGGCTTGGGTAGAGAAAAGTGAAATAGTCTAGGAGAGAGGGAGACTGAAGAGATGGGAAATTAGTATAATTGCCAGGCAGGAGTGAGGGCCCACCTGAGTCAGGGGCCCCAAATATCAAGTGGCAGGGAGCAGGTTAGCTGTGCTATTCTCCAGCACCTTTAGCGGCTAGGGTGCTGGGGTGGAGGAGGCAGAGGTGGATTTTACCAGGTCATGGTTTCACCGCGTGCAAATGCTGGATCCTCAAAATAAGAGAGGAGAAAGAGCGTTGCGTTTTTGTGCTGAATTTAGGCTGAGAAAAGTCAGTGAGGACTTGGGAGAGGGGAGGAGGACCTGTCCGGTGCTAGGTGCTGGAGTGTAGGGGTACAGAGGTGAGAAGCCAGGGCCCCTGTGGTCAAGAAGTTCATAAGCTGGAAAGGAACGAGACATGCGGGAAGGCATGCTAAGGGCTGTCACCACTCAAGGCTCACGCTGTCATCAATTTACCCCACGGTGGGGGCGAAGGAGCCTAGAGATTGCTGTGGAGGGTGACGCCAGGGAGCAAATGCGCAGCAAGCGGGTGGAGCCTTGTGCTCCAGGAACGCGATATAATTTGGACACAGACCCCTGCCTCTGGAAATACGGGAGTCCAGACTGCCCAGAAGAAGGCGCAGAGGCGGGTTCGGGAGGGCGCGAGCCTCGTCGGAGCGTGATGCTCCCAGCAGCCGCACGGGCTGCCTGGCTCCCAGCGCGGGGACGGGGCTGACGCCCGCCGAGCGGGACGGAGCGTGGGGGCTTTCGGCGCAGCGCGCGCTCCGCGGATCCGCACACTCCGCGCCCGTCCTCAGCGCTCGCGCCGAGTCGCGGTTTCCCGCAGACACATTTTTGTCCCGAAGCTGGGTCTCCGCGTCCTCCTACCGTCGCCCGTTCCTCTTTAGCTGCCGTGCACCGAGCGCCCTCCGCGCGCGGGCGGGCCGGCGCGCAGCCGGGAGGAGCGCAGCACGTGGGCGGCAGCCGGGAAGTCGCACCCGGGAGAACGGGTCCTGGGGCCCAGGCTGGGCGGGGAATCCCGGACGGCGGCCTCCCCCCCCCCCCCCCCCCCCCCCCCGAGAGCGAGGCCCCCCGCTGTCTGCACGCTGCCCGTGGAGCTGCCATTCCCGACGCGGCCGGGATTCCCACGGGCGCGCGCCGGCCCCCTGCCCCGCCCCGTCCGCCATGGGGAGGGTCCACCCAGCGAGTGTCCGGTGTCCTCCCTGCGGCCTCACCCGGGCGTTCGGATTCCTCTGCTGAGGCTCAGCGAAGGCAGCAGCTCCCCTTCGGTGGGTGTCTGGACTTGGTGCTCACGCTCCCGCCCCGCCCCGCCCGCGCGCCTCCGCGCTCCCCGCCGGCGCCCGCACCATGCTGTGCTGCCTGCTGGTGAGGGCCAGCAGCCTCCCTAGCGCGAAGAAGGACCAGCGCAGCGACCCGGTCGCCAGCCTGACTTTCCGAGGTGAGAGCCCCTTGGCCCCCGGCCCGCGCCACCCGACTCTCCCCACGCACCGCGCGCTCTGCTGGCCCCGCGCCAGCGCTGACCTTCGTCCAAGCCACAGTTTTCTTCCTCTATCAGCAGGGACGGGAGTCGCAGCCCCGTCTTCTGCAGAGAGCGAGGAGGATGAAAGATCGGAGCCCCGTCAGTGCCACGGGGCTCTGAGACTTTGGAAAAGTGAATGTGCTGTAGGATGTCAACAGTTACCACTTTCTAAGACCGATACCCAGAGGGAGTAAAGTTCGAGCCCTTCCTGGGGACAAGGGTGGGTTGGCAGACGGGTGCAGAACAGAGAGAGGAATCTGGGCCTGTAGACGGCGTGTTTCGAAATCCTTATTTCATTCATTCACTCGTTCAGCTATTGATTCATTCATGCTCCTGTCTTTATTGAACACTGGCCGTGTAGAATCCACCAGGTCTCCGTTGGGAGTAAAAGGAACAGAATAGGCCAGATAGGGCCGTGATACTAGGATTTCCAGGGGTGTCAAGGATGTTTTATTAAAATTCAAAGAGCCTAAGTGCCTACATGTGGTGCTTAGACAAGAGAGGACCCCTCCCTCCCCGTGTGTGTGTGTGTGTGTGTGTGTGTGTGTGGGGTGTGTTTGGAGCAACAACGGACTTACAACCCCCCTCTTACAGGCACCTTTAACCCCCTACTTTAAGGCATTCATTCCCATGGGAGGAGGTGTTTTAGGAGGGGAAAGGGAAGAGGAAAGATCTGTCAAAATTAAGAGAAGGAACAATGGCTGTGAGTCAGGACCTAGTTCTGCAAAGAAAGATAAATAAGGAGAGGAGAGAGAGTTTTCCACTTAATCAGGATGCATATCCTGTGGTTTCGTGGAATTAAAAAAATATGTGCATCACAAAAGATGGTCAAACCTATAGGAAGAAGTGGCTGGTGTTTTCTACAGACTTGAAAGCAATGGGGGCACTTTTAGCTCTGACCCATGATCTCCATCTGCTCCCCAAGCACCCCCCAATACTAATAACCAAGGATGTAAGACACAGTTTGGCCAGGTGAGAACTATGTGCAGCTTTAATTCTTTGTTATGAGATAATTTACATTGTATTTCTCTTTTGAAAAGTGTGAGGTGAAGCATTTTAGAAAAGTGCTATTTTTGTTAATTGGTGATATTCCTGGGTGTCCACTATGAAATGCAACTTCAGAACAAGGTTCCCAGCTCTCCCCATCCATCAGACTCTGCATAAGTGGTTCCTGTACAGAAACTGTGAGCCTGCCACTGGCTGGAAAGTTCCCAAAGGACCCTGAGCCCTGGGGTCTATGTCAGCCTAGTTCTCTTGGATGCTTTGGAACTCTTCTGGGTCTGTTTACAGCTCTTTCCCTGATTCTGTAGAAGTTTTCTGGTAGCTACTCATCTCATTCTACAGATAAGGAAATGGAAACCTGAGGAAATTAAATAATATGTCCAGGTCGTGGTTGTGGCAGGGAGCTACCAGTGCTTGGACTGGGCATTGCCCTTGAGTCAGGTAGGTGACTTAATAGGTAATCTCTTGAGGCCCCTCTTGGTTGTTGCCCTGGGCCAGGTACCCTGCCTGCACAGCAGCTGTCCTCCCCCAATCTCTGCATGCCCCACCCTTTACTATGCCTTACTGTTTCTGCACAGACAAGCCCTAAGCAAAAGTGAAATACAGAATGTAATATATCCAATTGTTCAAAGTCCATTCGTCTTTCAAAGCCCCATTGCAATAACACCTTCTCCAGGGAGGCACCCAGGATTCCCCTAGCTATCATTAGTCTCTCCTCTCTGGATGCCCAGTGCCTTGTTAGGTCGGCTAGCCCACTCACCCAAGCTGGTCTGTGCTCAGTACTCAGCTCCACACTTAGGACCCTGTGACTTGCTGAGACCAGCAGCCTATTCTGGGCATCAGGATGCCCAGGGCTGGGTGCAGATAGGTGCTCTGTAGGGTTTGTGTCTTTTCTGGTCCAGCCCCTGGCCATCATGCAGTGTGGGGCAGGGGTCTTCACGCTTTCCTGTGCCTGAGAATCCTCTGGAGAGTGTGCTTGAAAGACAGATTCCTGGGTCCCATCCGTAGAGGTTCTGCTGCAGCAGGTCTAAGTGACCTGAAAATCAGAACTGATCACCTACCTGATGCAGGTTGTTCCATTTTGGAAACACACCTTGAGAGCATTTGATGTGAGACATAGTGAAAGGTGAAATTAATGGGACATGTCCCCCTTTTCCAGGGGGAATTCATGGTGGAGTTTGGGGGCTGAGCTGATGCTTAGAGAGGGAGGCCATTAGAATTGGACCCAGAATTTATAGATCATCTAGACTGAGGTGTTCAACCTAGGCTGCATGTCAGAGTCACGTGGGGAGCTTTAAAAAAATTCACTGCCAGCCTCCCTGTCCCCCTTCTCTCTTGGAGGAGTGGCCCAGATATAGGTATTTTTAAATAGTCTCCAAATATGTCAAATGCTCTGTCAGGGTTGAGAATCCCTGAGCTCAACCCCCTCGTGCACAGATGAGTCTGTGGCCTGCTTGCGGAGAAGCCAGCCTGCACTGTGTGTTTGGCTCCCACACACTGCCCCAAGTGCATGGGCCTGGCTGGCCCCACTTTCCAAGCAGTTGTTCCCCCAGCATTCCAGCCTCGGATGTAATTTCAGGACCTGCCTCCCAAAATAGACCATGAGCTCTGGAAGGCCTGACTCCGAGGGTGCTTTTTTGGTTTCCCTGTCTCAAGGCTTCAGGGTAGAGGTGATTAATGAATCCTTATCATTCCTTTGTTCATGTACTAATTAATTAGTTAACTAAGGCTACCATGAGTACCTGGGTCGTGGTAGGTATTTTTGAACGATTGTCTTTGTGAGTGAGCAGCTTCACTTCCTATAGCATTTAGTGATCTGTCCTGTCTTCTGCCCTGCCCATTTTCTGCCCTATAGTGTGATTATGTTCCTCTCTTCATGCATTTAGTTCATCGAACACATATTTATCGAGCACCTACTATAGGCAGGGTGCTGTTCCAGGTGTTGGGGATGCATCCAAGAACAAGGCCAGATCCCTGTTTCCTTAGGATTCAAACTTTTATTTCATTGAAGGTCGGATCTCCTGTGTCCCCACTTGGTGAATTTCTATTGGCTTCCCCAGGCTCACCAGCGAGAAGACTGAGTCATTACTGTCTCTTTTCTCTCCCTCATCCCTCCCCATGTCTCTCCAGCTACCCCGCCCTGGGGAGCCTGTAAACTTTGGGCAGGAGCCTGGGGGAATCTTACAGAACTACCTGAAGGCTGACACACCTGAGGGGCAGACCTGACTCACCTGTGTAGGGAAGGTGGGCTAAGGGGGCACTGGATTCTCTGAATCTGGCTTTTTAAACATTAGAATTGCCCTGGCTGGTTTTGCTCAGTGATTAGAGCATCGGCCCATGAACTGAAGTGTCCCAGGTTCGATTCTGGCCGAGAGCACGAACCTCAGTTACAGGCTCCATCCCCAGCCCTGGTTGGGGAGCCTGTGGGAGGCAACCAATCCATGCGACTCTCTCACATCGATGCCCCCCCCCTCTGAAAAGCAATGGGGAAAAAATATCTTTGGATGCGGATTAAAAAAACAATAACACACACAAAAAAATTAGAATTGACTTTAAAGCACTGAAAATAGCCTTCTGCTTTCTTTTTGTGAACATAATACGTGCTCAATGTATAAAAGGAGATGTTATGTAGGGGCATGAGGCAAGAGTAATAAGTGGTCTCAAATCTTGGCACTATGAATTAATTTATTAATAATCTGACATATACCCATCAAGATTATGTTTTTCCATTTTTTTAAAAAAGCAATTTTAGTTGTGAAATTTAAGACCCAAATGAAATACATAAAATACAAATGCATGCTTTAATGCAGGGATTCTCGCCTGGGGGTGATTTCATTCCTTAGGGGACATTTGGCATTGCCTGGACACATTTTGGGTTGTCATCACTGGGTGTGTGTGGGGGGGAGGGTGGGCGCCTGTGCGCAGGAGAGCTCACTCCCGCCATTGGCATCTAGTGTGTAGAGGCCCGGGTGCTGCTAAACGTCGTACAGTGCACAGGACAGCCCCTCCCCCCCATAATAAGTATCCAGCCTTAAATGTTAATAGTGGCAAAGTAGAGAAACCCTGCTTTAATGAATAAATTATGGAGGGAATACACATATATATCACCCAGGTCAAGAAATAGAGTCTTGTTGGTCCCACCATTCCACCAGAATCCCCCAGACCCCTTGCCTTTCTTTTTAGAGTGATCCCATTCCAGATGTCTTCTTTCAAATGTTTGTCAATTTACATTTTCACTCAGCAATAAACCAGGGGCATTTTTCTATGTCAGTAAATATTCTTCACACCTTTAAAAATGTATTTTAATATATGGATGCACCCACTTCCTCCTCTCCGAGTCCCTGGTAACTGGCTTATTTCACTTAGTAAATGTCCTCAAGGTTCATCCGTGTTGTAGCATGTGTCAGGATTTCCTTCTTTTTCAAAGTTGAATAATATTCAATTGTATGTACATCTCACGTTTTGTTTATCCATTTATATGTTGATGGGCGCTTGGATTGCTTCCACGTTTTAGCTACTGTGAATAATGCTGCTATGAAGGTGGGTGTATAAGTAACTATTTGAATCCCTGCTGGACTTTCATATAACCTGTGACTGTCCCTATTTTTACTCCCACCACTCCCCTGATAGAGTGTGGGGACTCCTGGGCCTCTCTTTCCTTTCCACAAGGCCCCTGGCACAATCCCTCCTGCAGAGTAGCTGCAGATCTAACATGGACATTCAGGGCTTCTGGAGGCATGAAAATACAAACTTCTGGCCCTACTTTGAGACCCAGGACTGGATCAGATCAGTGTTGGGGGGCACCGTGCAAGGGTGTGATTGTCAGAACGCTGGTTCAGTGGGCCCATCCATGGAAATATCAGGTCCTCTCCCCTACATCTTCAGCTCCAGGAAGCAGGGACTGCTTCTTTCTCATCTTGGATATGAGGCCAGGGTGGCTGTGGCATCTGCAGCCCCTTTCATTAATCCTGCCCCCAGCCTAGTACCAGGCACATAACGGGTATGGAAAAATATCTGTACACTTGTGTACATCATTCCCCTCATGAAAGTCAGTGTCCCCCATATACTAGGGACAGCAACTCACTCTAAGTGTTGAGCTGTTTCACTTCCTGGTGCTGTAAAATGATTTTTACTGTGGTAAAATAGACACAACAAAATTTACCAGTTTAACTGTTTTTAGGTGTACAGTTCAGCAGAGTAAACACATTCACGTGGTTGTGCAGCTATCACCACCACCCACCTCCAGAGCATTTCCATTATCCCGCACTGAGTCTCCACACCCACTAACCACTTACTCCCTATCTTACCCCCAGCCCCTGGTAACTTCTGTTCTACTTTCAGTATCTATGAATTTGATATATTAGGCACCTCATATAAGTTGAATCATATAATATTTTTCCTTTGTGACTGGCTTATTTCACTTAGAATAATGTTTTCAACGTTCATCCAAATGGTAGCATGTGTCAGAATTGCCTTCCTTTTTAAGGCTGAGTAATAGTCCATCGTATGGCTATCCCACATTCTCTTTATCCATTTATCTGTCAGTGGACATTTGGGCCTTGGTGCCTTAGAGATGCAGAGGGAAATGGACCTGTATTTCTCAGCCTTTCCTTAATCCGTCCTTTGTCAGGCATAAAACCCTTCCCACATTGCAGACTGTGGTGCATGCCCTCAAGGAACACTTCTGCTTTAGAGTTTGTGCTCTCTATGATCCCACCTGCCCCAAAGATCCCAGTGTCATCATTGTCACAAAAACAAGCATTTTTTCTGATTTCCAAATGTACTGGGACCTTTATAATTGAGTTGGGGGGAGGGATCTGTCCTATCTTGCTCACTGGAGATTGGTAGCTGCTTGGCTGCTCCTTTCCACACTGTAACCCTTGTGCGTGTCCAGGCCCTGGGGCCTCTGAGATGTGTCTGTCCACACAAGATGGGCCTGGGACTCAGGCCACAGTGGGGCACAGTACCCTGGCCACTAATAGGTGGACTTTACCAGGCAGTGAGCAGAATGGCAGTGGTGTGGTTCCTTATGCAAGGCCACGGCCACATCTAACATTTAGGTGTCAAGATGTATGTGGGGCTCTTGCCAGTGGAGATTGCTCATCCAGGTGGCCCCAGCGATGGTCTGTCTTCTTACCTGTCTCTGAGGACCTTCTCACTTCCCCTTCCTCAGCCCATGGTCTTTATCGGAGTTGGCTTCAGTCAGGGACCAGGTCAGTGTTCTACATCATTCCTGCCACATATCTTGGCTCTTGGCGCTCAAGGGCCAAGATGGTGACTTCTTTGTTCTTCAGTTCTCCTCAGACAATGTTCCTTTAAGGCAATCTTTTCAAACTTTTTGGACTGTTACATACAATAAGACATTTTATATTAAGGTACAGTACACATACATAAATATGTATGTAAAAATATAATAAAAAGTTTCAAGTAATAGTGCTTTTCTAACAAAAGACGTACTTTGATATTTTCTTCTTCAGTCTGTTCTGTCATTACAAAGACATATTGGTCAACTCACTCAATTGATGTCATGGCCCTTTCTCTAATGGGTCCCAGTGAGTAGTTTGAAAATCACTACTGTGCAACAATGGGAGACTGGGACTCTGGTCTAGGAGTCTGGGGTAGAATGAATGAATGGGTAGGCTTGGGGAAACAAGTGAAGAATTTTCATGGGGGACAAAAGAGTAGGTTTATTCTTCTTCACTGAGTCTTTCAGTCTGGAAGAACACCCCATGGCTTCAGCATGATTTTCACAGATGCCTGCTTGCCCCCAATTCTGTAGAACAATCTAGGGAGAGGGTGTAGCCCCCTCCCCTAAATCCCAGCATGAGCTGTGAGCTCTCCTGTATCTCTGCCTATTGAGTCTCTTATATGTGCATAAGGCTACATCTCTTTAGGCCAAAATTAATTAGCAAGGACAGGACAAGTCTGAATTCATGATGAGGAAGGAACTATTTTCTTAACTGTTCCCTAATTAGCAGTGTGCCTTCCCTTTTTCTTGGCGCCTGTAAGGCATGTGATTGTGCTAAGTTAATGTTTCATTTCTTTCTTGGTCTTCTTTGGGGCCGTAGTGACCATCATCGACCCTCCAATGTCATCCAGAGGGTCCCAGAGTTGGCCCTTCTCGTCAGGACTTGGTGGAAATGTAATTGAAGGCCTTTGTTCCCATCATCCTCAGGGGAGGCAGGAAGTGGAAAATGTTTAAAAGACATTTTGCACAGGACTTGGCACACAGACACTGCTCAATTAATACTAGTCAGGAACACCAGGAAATGCTTCCAAATGGACAACTCAAAAGAGGCCGCAAATGGAATTTTCCATGTTACTACTGTAGATCATAGGAAGTTGATGGAGGGGACATTGATGCTTAGATAACATCTTATATCCTTTCAAAACCCCATAATGTAGACACTCATTATTATTAATTTATTGCTGAGAGACCTAAGGCCTAGAGATGTTATAAGCCCTGCCTAAGATCACACAGTAGTGGCTGTTATTTGACTGACTCCAAGGCCATGTGTCTAATGCCTGGTGCAGCCACATCAACATAGCCAACAAGGAAATTTGGAGTGCTTCAGACAGGGCAGACCTGGAGCAGTTTTGAAAAGATAACTGGTGCCCCTCCCAGGACATTCCTCCCACTGTGCCTTCTTTTAGCCCCTCCATTCGTCGATGCACAGCCATATTGTTAATGCATTCTTAGGGAGTTCTCTGAGAACAGTGATTCCATCCTCTGGTGAAGAAGTGAACTTGCAGCCAACTTGGGAGAGAAAAGGAACCATTCTTTCAGCGCCCAATTACTGGGGACCTCATTATATACTAGGGTTACTAACATGGTGAGGCATGGTGCCTGCGCTTTGAAGTTCATGGTGCGGTTGGAAAGACAGACACAGAAGCACACAATTATCCTGATGTCTGGTACATGTGGTCACAGCTTACAGTCATCTCTGGGAAAGTCAAGGGAGGCTTATCAGAGGAGAAAATGAACTGGGTATTGAAGAATCAGTAGGAGTTCACTGGATGCTTCAGAGTGGGGCACAGAGGGGAGGAAAGGGGAAGTAAACTTACATTTAATGAATATGCTGTATGCCGGGCACCTCTCTCATCCTATCTTGTCTAATTTTCACAACAACCCCATGGGGAGGCATTATTATGATCTTACAGATGAAGAAACAGGGGTTGAAGTGTTTAATAAATTTCCTAAGAGGTTTTTCAGTGCTGTGCATGGGCCCCTGGGAAATCCTTAAGACTTTTTGAGCAGGTCAGCAAGGTCAAAACTATTTTCACAATACACTAAAATACCATTTGCCTTTTTCACTGTGTTGACATCTGCAGTGATAGCGATGGGAGGTGAAACAGTTGGTGCCTTAATACTAATGAAGGTCCTGGTACCAAATTATACTTTTCCTCACCCTCATGTAGTTGCAGTTAAAAAAAAAAAAGCCAATTTCATTGAAGAATGCCCTTGATAAAGCAGTACAATTATTAATTTTATTAATCTTGACCTTCAAGTATGTGTTTGTAATAGTTTGTGTGTTGAACTGGGAAGTATGGGTAGAGTACTTCTGCTACACACTACACACTAAAAAATGACTGTTGCAAGAAAAAGCACTTGTGTGACTGCTTAAGTTGCTAGCTAAGCTAGCCATTTTTTTTTCATGAAAAATTTCTTTTACTTGAAATAATGTCTGAGAAACTGTAATTATTCAGACTAGGGCATTTGGCAGACATTTTCTTGAAAATGAATGAGTGAGCCTGCCACTTCAAGCTGAATGTTGCCAATCATAAGATTTGAGCTTTCAAACAAAAGTTGGAATTTTAGCAAACTTGCGTCTTCCAGCTTTCCACTATTTAGTAATTTTCTGATGAGATTGATGGTGATGTCAATCAATGTGATTTTTTGGTATTATATAATGAAATGTGTCAACATTTGGAAGGTTTACATAGCTCATTGAACAATGCAGGAAGTTACAGAATCATGCATTCAAAATGCAAAATAGAACAATGGGTTCTAATGTAACAGAGTACAAAATGTTCACTGATCTGCTTTCAGATTTTACACTGACACCTCTAAGTTGAAGAAATACAGCTTGTTGAGTTTTGGTGTAGTATCAAAGGATATCCACAAGTATCTGAAAACTTATTAAAATATGCCTCCTTTTCCAACTATATATCTGGTTGGGTTTTCTTTATAGATATCAACCAAAACAAGACGTCTCAACATAATGAATTTAGAAGTAGGTATGAGAACCCAGACAGGCATTAAAAAGATTTGCAAAATGAAAACAGTGTCACTATTTCCCCCTTTTGTTTAGAAAGTTATAGTTATTTTTCATAAAAAGATGTCACTTATGTTAATGTGTACTGGGCTTGTTATTATTAATTTAAAATTAATTACTAATGAATATTTTTAAATGCCCCAGTTTTAATTTTGAACATGGTAAAAGCCAATAGATAAAAACCACCTTAATAAAAATTCTTTGGGTCCTCAATAATTTTTAAGAGTGATGTCCTGTGACCAGAATGTTTGAGAATCGTGCCCCAAGGTCTCACCGAAAACAAGTGTTCTGTGGTGGTTTGTGTCATTCCAAAGTTCAGGTTCTTTTCCTACATCACTGATTTTCCACAGGTGGTGAGAGGGGGTTGGGAGCTCTGTCTCTCCCACTGGGAGAGGTGGATCAGAATCTTGGAAGAGACTTAATGAGTCGGAGCAACGATTTTCAATATAATTGCCTTAGAATCTACCAGGCCCTGCTCTGCCTCTCTCCCACACATGTTTCTTTTACCATGATTTTCCTTTGCTCTCTCTTCCTCTGTTGCTTCTTTCCTCCAAATCCTTCCCCAAACCTTGCTCATGTCCTTGACACCTCTCTGCTTTCCTCTGTTTTCTGCTCTGAAACGTCCCAGGTGGGGACTGACCCCCCCCAGGAGGCTGTACTTCATGGAAACCGGACAAGTGCTCACACTGCTCAGCTTCAGAGGAGGCCTCAGGTGTTCTGGAGATGTTTCCAGAGGCTTGAGGGGCTCTCACGGTCCAGATTCTGTAAAAGCTGAGCAGTCTCCAGGTGGAAACCAAGGGCTTCTCACTGGAGAGCCTTGTAAAGGTGGGGTAGAACCCACATGTAAATTCTGTGTCTTGCTGAACATTTTTAATCATCCACTTGAACACAGAATTATTTATGTTCTGATGCTTAATAGAAGAGTGGAACTTGCTTAGCCCCTCTGTGCCTCTCATCCACACTTTTGTTTCCAAGGCTCCAGAGGAGAGCTTCTGTCATCTGGGGCATCTGTCTGTCATCTGGGGCACTGTGGGTCTGATCTCCGCCATCACAGTGTTAGTGCTTCTTGTTTCCTACCCCAAACCATCCTGTATTACCTTGTCCCAGCCCTCCTGGACAGAGAGAACTGCCTTGGGACAGCCTGCTTCCAACAGATCCCTTCAAGGTTAGGATAAGCTGGATTTTAAAAAAATGAGATAAAATTCACATACTCTAAAATTCACCATTTTAACTATTTTAAAATGTACAATTTAAATAGTTTTTAGTATCTTCACAATGCTGTGCAACTGTTATCACTATCTAACCCCAGACCATTTCATCACCCCTGAAAGAAACCTCCATTAAGCATTCACTCCCCATTCCCATCTCCCTCCAGCCCCTGGAAACTGCTTATCTGTTGATTTGCTTATGCTGGACATTTCATATAAATGGAATCATATAATATGTGGAGGTGGTTGACTTTAAAAAGAAAAATGGAATCTTTTCTATGAAGATCATTCATTCTTAGAGTCAGAAATGTACAATTGAAAAATCTTACTTAGAAAATTAGGGACAACAGTAACAAATAATTAAGAAGAGTCAGCCTGGGTATTTTCCTTTAAAAACATCCTCTGACGGGGCTGCTGCTTCTCCCTCCCAGAGCTCAGAGGGCAGCCGTGTGATCGTGTGATGGGCGCTGGGCATTCGTGCAGACTGGGGGGTTCGCAGGGGTCCCAGGGCAGCCTTTGCTTCCTGAGCTTTCCTTGGGCAGGTGAGCTGCAGCGCGTGTCTGAGAAGCTGACCCTCCCTGGGGGGAGGTGCAGGGGTGCGATAGTCTCTCACCCCCTCTTCGTGTCTCTCATAGGGGTGAAGAAGAGAACCAAAGTCATCAAGAACAGCCTGAACCCCGTGTGGAATGAGGTATGCCAGCTTGTTCACCCTCCCTCTCCTCTCTGCTTCCACTGCCTGTCGGGACCAGTCAGGGGGCTCGTGCGGGAAGGGGGCTTTCCCAGGAGTATTGTCAAGGAGGGGGGGCTGGTGCTCCAGTGTGCCAACTAAATCCCCCTGGCACTTGGAACCTGGTGGCCTGGCATACCAGGTAGACAGGCATCTCCCTGGGATGTGGGCATGCACCTGGAGGAGTAAAACTTCTGTCTCTGATGCCTCCAGCTCTGCACAGCCAGGTAGAGGGTGCTTGGGGGCTCTCTTGCCTGTCTGTCTCCCTTACACAGGCCGTTCTCCCCGCCCAAAGCCCACCTCTTTCCCATAGCCCTCCCAGGTCCTCCTCTGACTCCTGCTGGCCCCTTCCCTTAACCACCTCCCTTCATATGCCTCCCTGATGGTGGTTGGGAAGCCCTGGATGCCTTGTGTGGATGGGGTTGGGACGCACAGGGGAGCCTTTGCTCTGAGGAAGGTCCTGGGGCCTCTGGCTGAGCCTTCCCAGTGCGGCACTAACTCCTGCTGCCCAGCTGGGAGGGGCCTGGCTTCCAGATGAGCACACTGACCTTGGTCCCTGGGAACCCTGCCTGATCACCAGGCATTTTCCACAGCTGGTGATTGGTGGAATTGAACTGGGAAGGGAGTCATTGGAGTCTCGCTTCCTCTCTTCTGCCTTCAGCTCTCACTGTCACTCTGAATCTTTGGGACCCTGCCGTTCATGTATTCATTCATTCACTCATTTATCCATCGCCCACCAGCATCATTTATGGATGCCTGCTCAGTGCCCTTGGGGGCGAGGGTAAACAGACAGTCTCTTCTTCTAGGGGGCCACAGGCTAAGGTGTCTTTTCTTCTTTTCTTTCAGGGCTTTGAGTGGGACCTCAAGGGCATCCCCCTGGACCAGGGCTCTGAGCTTCATGTGGTGGTCAAAGACCATGAGACCATGGGGAGGAACAGGTGAGGCGGGCAAGGGATCTCTGTCCTGAAGGTGCAGGTAGGCTCATGGTGGATATATATTCCAGAATTTGGGTCCTGGAGAGCTGATGTTTCAACTCAGCATTTACTGAACACCTGCCTCTTGTAGCTGCCTGGCTGCAGCCTCAAAATCTCAGCCACAGGTAAATCTGAGAGCTGCCCAGGCTGCAGGGAAGGAAGATGGGTTAGAATCAAGTGTGCACCGGTTTGCACAGACAGTCTGTGCCCCAGGGAGTGGGGAGGAGAAGGCTCCCTGTGTCCTGCTCCAGCCCAGGGATGTCTGGGCGTGGCTCTCTCTCCTTGCCCTGCCCAGACTGGTGGGGGCAGCAGCACACTGCAGGAGGCAAGCAGGCCACTAGCAGGGAGGTCTCAAGGAAGGCTTCACGGAAGAGGTAAGATTTGTGGTTTGGAAGTCGGAACAGTAATAACGGTTTCCAATGACTGCACACCTCCCTGCGATGGTGTTTTCTGTTGTTATTTCACATAGGTAGTGGGGGGGCTTCCAGACAGGGGAATAGCAGGAGCAAAGTTGCGGTGGCAAAAGCAGGCTCTCTAGGCTGGCGACGGGTCCCTTCTCTTGTCATTGAGCTCTTGGGCCTTGTATGAGCTGGTGGTAGGGGTCGGGGGTGGGCAGGACCATCCAAGTGTGCAGATTGATGGCCCTGTTGATTGTGGGGTGGCATGGCCTGGAGACACAGCCCATGAGGCTGCACAGCCATGACTGTAGGGGTTCAGCAGTCCCTGCTGGCCATGGTGGGGTGCCTGTCAACTGTGTTAGGTGCCAGCAGGGGTGGGTTCAGACTCTTGGTCATTTACTGAGGCCTGGGCACAGGGATCAGGCACGATGGCTCTGCTGTTTTGTGATCAGCTCACAGGGGAGCCTTTGTTTGGGAACTGGGTCAGTGGTATCTGAGTCCTGGGAGGCCTGGCTGTGTTACCTTGGAGTAGGGAAGGAGAGAGAGGGAAGGAAGAGGAGTCAGAGACCCAGGGAAGGCTGACAAGGGTCTCAGGCTGCAAAACACCTGGAAAATTTGAAATCTTAAAAAGCTTCGAAGAAAAACCCAACTGCCACTGTTTCTCTGGTTCTGCTGGCCATGAGTGCAAGACGTGGTGTGTATGGGGAGTGTGGGGGCACTTTCCCTGGGCCCCCCCAAGGCGGGGCTGCAAAGTGTGGGAGCCAGGGCCTCAGCAGCCCCAACCTGCACAGGGACAGGGGCTGGAATCCCTTCACACTAAGTTATCCCAACACAGGCAAACATTTTGTAGGAAACACGGCAGTCTCTAACAAGCACGAATGGTGGACCTGCAGGTCAGGAAGGGAATGACGCTGGGCACTGGGTGGTCCTGGAAGTCTTTCTGGAAGAGCGCCGCTCAGCCTGACTTAAAGACTGGGGTAGGCTTGAGAGAGGTGAGGAAGGGAAGGCATCCGGTGTCTGGGTACAGAGGACAGCCAGGCTAAGGCCTTATGGTGGGACTAAGTCACATGGCATGTGAGCCAAGTGAGAAGGGAGCAGTGGGCCCAGATTGATACGTGCCTCCAATACCAGGCTGAGGATAATATTAGCAAAACCACCACAGCTGACATTTTCTGAGAGCTTAGCCAAGTGTCTCTGGTCCTGTGCTGTCTTTTTATACAAGATCTTTTAAAATTAGTTACATATTATTTTAAATGTCACCATCACAGATGGGGAAACTGAGGCTCTGAGAGTTTGGGTAATTTTCTCAAAGGCTAGTGATAGCAGAGCTGTGATTGAAGGGCTAATCTGCAATTTGCTCAGAATCATCGCACCTCTCAGAGGCTCCTGGGAGCCCCAGGAGGGGGCTGGGACCTTCTGGAGAGTTCAGCTTCCTGATGCTGCTGCAGTGGAGGGGGAGAGCTTAGTAAGGCAAAGGCGGGGCAGTCAGTTACTGCATGGCACGCCGAGGAAATGCATGTTTCGTTTTCATGATCAGATTCCACATTTTACAGACTCTGGGGGGAGATTTGTAAGACTGTGAAGGCAGCATGGGAACACGGGCCACGAACATATGTTTGATCAATTCAAGGGCCAGGCTGGCCTTCAGGGTGACACCAAGCCAGGACCACACATGGGCGGTCCTGGCCCTGTGAGTCAGATGTCACATCAGGGACCAGGCTGTGTTGCACCTTGGGTCCCTCTTGTTCGCATCTGTGGGTGTCCTCCAGCTCCTGGAGGGAAGCCAGCTCTCAGGAAACCAGTGCCCACGTGGCTCCTTCACTGAAAGGCCAGAGGCTACAACTCAGTTCCTCAAACATCAATTTGCAGCAAAAAAATTCACATAATTTCCCAATTTACCAGAAGCTTCTTTCTAATAGCCACTTGAACATAATTTTTTGAGTTTTCCAAACATTTATCTTAGTTTTTCATTTCTAGCAATTAAAAATTAAATACTGCCCGGGCTGTGTAGTTCAGTTGGTTAGAGAGTCATTCAGATATGCCAAGGTTGTGGATTTGATCTCTAGTCAGGGCACATACAAGAAGCAACCACTGAATGCATAAATATGTGGAACAACAAATCTCTCTCTCTCTAATCAAGAAATAAAAATTAAAAAAATTAACTATTAATTAAACCAAATTTAAATTTAAACTTACATCTATAAATATCTGAAGAATTTCAGAGGTTGCCCAAACAACACTTTCACATGTGGAAATGACAGAATTCTGGCTTCATTGTAGCCAATGGGTACATAGCCTCGATAGCAGTTTGTTTGAATATTATATGCATGAGAGTGAACCTGCTGGAGCAGGAGGAGGCAGGCAGGATGTCTGCAAGGTGATTCCGTGATGCCTCCATGGTTAGACCTCACAGTGCTTTCACCTTACACATGAAATGTGAGAAAATAATTCGAGATAAAAACATTCTAAAGCTATAAAAGTAAGAAACATATCAGGAAGTGACAAGAGTAACCCTGTGACATTTTTCATTTTGAAAGAAAAAAGGGGAAGAATTCAGTGAACTGAGTTGAATGAACATTTTAACTAGAACATCTACTCAGTGTCCCCCCAGTTGTCAGGAAGCAAATGGAAATAACAGGCACGCAGTGACGGTGGTCATCTGATTGTCCTCAGGGTTTCAGGGAGGTTCCATGGGGTCATTGTGTAGCAGCCCTCTTCATTTCTGGGAGTTTTGGGAGGTGTCCTGTGAGCTCATGACTGGTATTCCTTGGATCTCCTTTCAAGCAGGGGGACCATAGTCCTCCACTGTCATTCACCCCGCCGCTCCCTCTATCTGGCCTCCTCTCCTTCCTGACCGCCCTCCTCTGCTTCTGTCTGTTTCTAGAGTTCTCTCAATGCCTTGCTTATTCTTTGGTCTCAAAGTCTCTCACTTTCCTTCTTTTCCTTCCTCACCCCCTTTCCTTTTAGTCTTTTTCTCCACTGAGTCTCCCCACGTCTCCTCTCCTCTCTTTCTCCTTGGCTTTTGGGACACTGGACACTTCTGTCTTTCCTTTGACAGCTGATGGCAGTCTGGGGTGACCTCTGTATACCAGACTGGTCTGCTGACCTGGAGTGGGATCTTGGGAAACCCCAGGAGGGGAATCTCATGTTGGGAACTCCCTCCTGGCTGCTCAGCACCCTACCCACCCTCAGCCTGAGGGACCCCAGAGTCAACTGCAGGGGTGAATAAACTTTGTGTTGATAAAATCGGGTTTGAAATGCACATAAAAGGAAACTCTACTTCTATGGATGGGAGACACTCATTGTAAACCCAGCTGGAGGTCCTGGGCTCCTATCCCAGGCTCCACTGAACCACTAACTTCCTGTTTACTCTGGGCTCCTCAGAGTAAACAGGAGGGGAGGTGACCCTGGTCCCTGACCAGCAGTTTTGACCCCTGGGATGTTCAGCCCATAGGTTTCTAATCTAGCTACAGTACAGCATCCCTGGCAGTTTTTACAGACACCACTGTCTGGCCCCACGTGGAGGTTCGGATGTAATTGGTTGGGGACGGGGCCTGGGCATCATTACAACTTCCCAGGTGTCGGGTATTTCTACTGTGCAGCCTGGGGTGAGACCACTCATCTTGACTCCAGACCAGTGCTACCCAATAGAACTTTCTGAGATGACAGAACTGTTCTGTGTTGGCTAGTGTAACTGAGGAACTGAATCTTAAGTTTTATTTACTTTTAATTAATTTTAATAACTAATGTGCCTAGTGGCTGTGTGTTGGACAGTGCAGCTCTAGTTTTTAGAATAGTGTTCCAGTCCTGGCAGCATATGAGAATGACCTGGAAGCTTTAAAATAGATCAGTGTCTGGGCTTTGCAGCGAATTGATGAAAGGTTAAACTGGGGTAGGATGCAGGCAGGAGCACTTCTTGGAACTGCCCAGGGGAGGCCAGTGTGCACTAGGGTTGAGCGTCCACTGCCTTAGAGCAATACTGGCACTTCTGCAAGGAATCACTCTCAATTTTTTTTCATGGATTAGCTAAGAAATAAATATAATCTGTCACTCTGGTATAGTTTATGTATGTAATTATTGGTGGAAATGATCACCATACAATTATCATGGCCAAAACTGCACACGGTAAAATTGTTAAGGAAATGAAAACCAACTGAAGAATCTTGTTGGCAACTGTAAACATCGACCTGGAAAAATGGGATTTAATAGAACCAAAAAATAAACAAATAAATCTTTGAGCTAAATCTGTGTTGGGAAATTTAAACAAAATAATTGTTATCAGTGACAATGATTTTGGTAAAATAAAAATGAAATTCAGAAAAAAGGGAAAGTTTAATGATATTGTTTAGAAAATGTATCAACAAATTAATTGGGCTTAAAATGCTTTTCCAGTGGAAATTAATTAATGTAAGTGTATTTTTGATTTAAATGTTTGATAAATGTAAACATGGAAGCAAAGGTCTCCATGGGGTCAAAACATCCACTTGCCAAAGCTCCAGGGTCAAAATGATGCTCACCTTGACTGCAGCAACTCACTGGCCCAGGTCTGGCCAGGCCTGGGGGCGGGTCACCGGCTTCAACAGACACATCCAGGATACCCAGTTAAGTTTGAATGGCCTCAGTAGTGCATGGGACATACTTAAATGATTCATTGATTATCTGGAATGTAAACTTAACTGGGAATCCTGTATTTGATCTGACAAGAACCAATTAGGAGGCACTTACTGCTTTTAGGCATTCACAATAGTGTTTCTTTTGGAATGAGCCACTCACGACCTTTTAGCGACCCGGTAACACTATGAAGTGGAGCACTGAGGGGTTTCTCACCCACACACAGAGCCTCCTCGCCTGCCTCACCTTCCCTGTGATCTGTGTTGTCAGTCCTGGCACCTGCACTGGCTAGGAGCCCAGCTCGGGAACCTCCCCGAGGGCCACTGCACCTTCTCCTCCCTCCTGCAGCTGCTCTGCCTCCCGCTCCCACACTGGGCTCCAAGAGCTGGTCCAGTGGAATGAGTGTGGACTTGGCAAAAGCTAGGATGCAGCCTCAACAGCTGTGTGGCCTCGAGCAGGTCACCTAAACCCCCTGAGCCTGTTTCTTCCTCCTTAGGGAGTATTGAACCAAACACTAAAGCCTGTCTAAGGGACCTACCACAGGGAGTTGCTCAGTAAACGGTGGTCCCTTATGGCACATTTTTTTCCTACTGTCTCTTGTGCTGCCTTCCTACTGACACCAGTGGCTTCAATTCCACTGACTCAGCCCTTTCCCATCCAAGGCTGCTCTCAGCCAGCTATGGTTTGAAAAGAGACTAATTCATACTGAAGTGTTGGTGGCAGCCTATAGCTTGATGTTTTGCTCCTCTTAGGAACCTAGGGGATGCTGCTTTATATGCCAGACTGCTTAGAATAACAAGGGAATGCTAATGGTGAGTGTCAGGGACCACCACAGGTTATGAGGAAATATTTTGGGAATGGGTGTCTTCCTGACACAGGTGACTGTCTCCTGTTGGGATGTCTCTGAGCCTGGAGTAGGCCTTGGTGCCCCCAGGGTGGAGGTGGGGGTGTCCTGGTGCCTCCTGGGACCACGGGCTTAATCTGTTGGGGGGATGTGAGCTCAACATGAGTCTTAGTCCTCTTAATAAGAGGGTCCCCATGCAAGAACGCCTGGGAGATGACAGACGCACCTGCGGGGGAGGGTCTGGCCAGTCAGTGCCTACCACACACATCTAGAGTATGTTGATGTGTCAGGAGCAGGTGGTCTCAGTCCCCCAGGCTGTCCACCAGAGCTGAGCAGGGCAGGCGTGGTGGCATGACTTCTCTCAGGGACCCCACTCTCAGTAGTGAGTCTCATCTTGGCACTTCTGTGACTTGGGCCTCTCTGAACCTCTGTTTCCTCATCAGGACAATGGCAATAACAGTACCTACATTGCAAGGATGTTGCAAAGTTTAAGTGAGATAATGCATGGGTGTCAAATGCCTACTCAGTGCTTGGCACACTGCAGGTGCTTGGTATGTGGGAACTATTGGTGGTAGCAGGACCCATAGAGAAGCACATACATACACCATACCTGTGTGTGAATATTGCACTGTGCCCATGCCTCATGCAGACACATGGCTGTACCTGAGCGCACGCCAACATATTGCATACATATATGCACACACAATCTTTTATTAAAAAATTTAAAACCTCACAAGTTTAAAATTATAAGTATTTTTACAGGTACAAATAAGCTCTATTCTTAAAAAATCATAAAGGAAAAAGTGCAAGTTCTTCCCCTCCCTCCCCCCTCCCCATTCCTCCCATGGTGTCCGTGGTTGACAGTTTGGTACACACCCCTCCGACTTTTCCTAGGCACGTGTGAGCATCTGCTTACACTCATGTGTGCACACTTACTTACACAAAAATAGAATCATGCTCCGTATAGGTCTGCACCTTTTTGCCAGTGTGGACTGGTCAACCCGTTTTAAGTGGGTCTGTGTATTTCACAATGTGGGGGCGCCATGCCTTATCCCACCCAAATAACCTCATTGATTGCTATTTAGCTTCTTTCCAATTTCTTGCTCTCGAATGATTTTGCATTGAACATCTTTATCCAAATGTTTCTGTGTCCTTATACTGTTGTTTCTTTCAGGTAGGTCTTTAGAAGTGGGATTACTGGATCCAAGGGTAGGAGCATGTAACGTTTTTGTAGATTCTACCAGATTACTTTTCAAAATGCCTTGCTTTATGTTTACCAACAGAGTAAAACACGTGCCGGTCAGTTTTTTATTTTTGCTAGTGCCATGGTGGGGGGACATGGTTAGCTTATCATTTGCGTTTCCTTGACTACTTGTGAAGTCGAGCATCTCTGCATGTGTTTATTGCCCATTGGTATTTCTTTGGCCAGTTACCTATCCTTATATTTTAGTTACTTGTCTTTTTCTTAGTAATTCATGGTGGTTTGTATATTTAACCCTCAGTCTATTTTATGTGTGGAGGGTATTTTCTTCCTGTTTGTCACCTCTCAGTTGCTTTGTCACAGTGTCATTCCACACAGGAATGGATACTCTCTCAGACGTGTGTGTGTGTGTGTGTATGTGCACTTAGACATTTAAAGAGGCAGAGAGGTGGTTTGCTGTTGCTAGAAGCTGGAAAAAGTCGGCCTCAAGTTCGGCCCCTGGCTTGCAGCAGTGCTGCTGGCAGGACCCCCTTTCTGGACGCCTGGGGAGGCTCCTTTGGGCAGGAATATTCACAGTTCACCGTCCCATTGTTCTCAGCCTGCTCTATCTGTATTTTCCATGGGTTTTTATAACTATATTTTGTCCTGGATTCTATCCAGGGCATCCCTGGCTTTCAGAATAGTTTTTGTTTCTTTCTCTGGATTGAAGTGGAAGCTATTTAGAGTTACCCTTGGGCAGCCCCGGGGAATCAGAATTGGGGGGAAGGCTGCCAGAGGCCAGGGGGGCCTAGGGGGTGGGAATGTCCGGCTGTCCCTCACTTCCTGCCCCTTGTGGCCAGGCACGCATGGTCTAGGGCTGGAGAGCTCATGGGTGTCTCCTCCCCTGAGTGCGTGTCTGGCTCAAACAGGGGCTCTCTGGCTTTCCTGTCATGCCTGACACATGGACTCTAATGAGAGGAAGGAACAGCTGAGTCAGTGATGAATGTGTCTACATAGTTTAGTCCATATGTCCTTCTCTTAGGTTAAAAGAATGAGAAGGTGCCCTGGCCGGGTGGCTCCGCTGGTTGGAGCGTGGTCCTCTCCACCAAAAGGCTCTGGGTTCAATTCCCGATCAGGGCATATGCCCAGGTTTCGGGTTCGATCCCCTGTTGGGGCACCTATGGGAGGCAACCGATTGATGTTCCTCTTACATTGGTGTTTCTCTCTCTCTCTCTCCCTTCTGCTCTCTCTAAAGAAAAACATATCCTCACATGAGGATTAAATAAAAAAGAACAAGAAACTGACACATAGCAACCCTTCTGGAGCTCTTTTTAGGAAGTAATTTCGAAGTTATAGGAAAGCTGCAAAAATAGAACAAAAAACTTCCATATACTGTCTACTCAGATTCATTTGTTGTTAACATTCTGTCCATTGGCTTTGTAATGTGCTCTCTCTCCCCTCCTTCTCCTTCCCCCTTCTCTCTCTCCCATTTGAAGGGAAGTTATATTCCTTGTGGCCCTTTGTCCCCAAATACTTCAGTGTATACTTCCTAAGAATAGGGATATTATTTTGCATAATTAAGTACAGTTATCAACTTCAGTACATTTAATACGGTTGCCATACTTTTATCTAATTCACTCTTCGTATCAATGGACCACATAATGTCTTTTATAGCATTTCTCTGCCCTCTCCCCCAGTACAGGATCCAGTCTAGACTCACATATTAAACTTAGTTATCAGGTTTTTATAGCCTCCTTTAATCTTGAATATTTCTGCAGCCTTTGTCTATTACAACAGTTCACATTTTAAAATAATACAATACCCCAATTTTAAAAACTGGAATGCTCCTCATTTAGAGTTTGTCAGGTATTATTCTCACGAATAGATTGTTACTAATTCTTGGCCAGGATACGTCTTAGGTGTGTTGTGTCCCTCTCAGGATCTAGGTGCACATGATGTCACTCATCAGTGATCTTCATTTCCATCAGCTGTTAAGGTGTTGTTTGATTTTCACACTGTATATTTTCTGTTCTTCCCCTCCTACCCCCCAAGTCTAAGAGACACTTTAAAACACTGCAGATATCCTGCTTCTCATGAAAACGTCCCCTAGATTTAGCATCCCTGGGGGATTCTTGCGGAATCAACCTTTACCATGCTGGTTTTCCATTGACAGCCCTCCCTCCACGTTTATCAGCCTGGAGTAGCGTGAGCCTTTCCTGCCGGAGGCTCTGGTGGTAGCCCTTGTCTAACCCCACTGCTGCCGCCTATTTGATCCTACCCTGTGCACCGGTCACCCATGCTTTCCCTGGAGCCTCCTGCCTCAGCAGGTGTGATGGTCATCAGGCCAGGTGTCTCATCTCCTCCATCCTGGAAGGACGGTGCTGGATCAGGAAGAATCCCATTCTGGGCCCGGATTCTTCTGGTAGAAAGTTATTCTTTCTCCCTGAGATTTTGAAGGTCTCATTTCTATTCTATCATCAGGAATGACCAAAAATTCATCTAACCTCTTCCATATGACAGTGTTTCGAGTTGTGAATCTTGATCTAATAGGGATAGGTACAGGCAGAGAAGGACGGGAAGGTGGTGAATGGGTCGGGAGGAAGGGAATTGACGTTGACCAAGCCCCGTTTATGCTCCAGGCGCATGTAGAGAGTTAGGTAAGTCAACTTTGATTTTACGAGAAGCTTCAGAGGTGTGCACTATTCCCTTGAAGCTCTGACAGTGCAGGGGTGGTTATCCATTTTGTTCAGCCGGTATCCCCAGTACCTGCAGCAGTGCCTGATCCATGATATGTGCTCACTACACAAATGTCAAGTAAATAGATGACTTTTACAGATGAGGAAACAGGCTCAGAAAGGGTGTGTAACTTTTGCCCAGTCACACAGCTGTCAAGAGGCAGAGCTGGGTTTTCAACTCAGGTAGGATGACTCGAGAACTCTTATTCTCAGTTGCTCAATGATCAATATTTAGTTTTGGGAGATAGTTGAGAGGAAGAATGTTTCCAAATTGTTGCTATAGGTTGAAAAGTAGCTTTTGAAAATGTTGGGGGTGACCCAAAATGGGAAGATAACGGTTGCATGTCTGCCACTGGGGTCACAGCAAGAGCCCTGTGTCACCTTCCTTGGGGTTACTCGGGGAGGAGGGTTTGTCTTACGTTCACTTCTTTGTCAGTGTCAGTATGAGCTGCACCCATGTCTCTCATCTTCCGGCTCCCTAACGTGGCTCCTAGCATCTGAGGCCATTGTCCTCTCTGGGCTCCTGCACCTTTATTCTCAGCCCACAGCACCATGGCATGGGGGAAGGCTTTGGGTGTCCCCTGCTGGCATGGGGACCACTTTCAGCGGAAGAGCTGCTCTCTTAGGGTCCCTCGGCCACCCTCACCATGGGCGGGTTGCCTCTCAGGCTGGTTTCTCCAGGCGGTCCAGCCAGCTGCCGTGTTGCCAGACCTGTACCCTACGCTGGACTCTTCTCTTCTACTTCTGCTCCCTCTCCTCAGGGCCCAGCCTTCATGGTCACACCCTGAAAACTCCAGTGCATAGTGTAGACCTCCCAACCTCCTCATCATATGAGAGTTTAGCCATCTACAGAGTACAATCACTGAGCTTTAAAAAAGTGAGCATTTACCCTTAATCTCCCCAACAAAGAATTAGCAGGCTTGTGACTTAAAATGTAGGTTTTATTATTATTCAACTTCGGTGAGGTCAACAGATTAGGAGACTATTGCCTTTGAAAAGATGGTTGGTTACTCACAATTCCCTAGAGGAGAGGACTGGCCATACCATGCAGGGCCACGAGAGAAGTACCAGGGTCAGTCAGGAGGCAGAGGGGGCGAGGGAAACCATGGGCAAGAGCCTTTACTGTAGTTTCCTCGGAAAAGAACATGCAAGTTAGGGGAAGATGGTTTAGGATTGGTTAGTTTGAATAATTTTGGCAGGCTCTGGGAGTAGTGGCTGTCTGGAGTTGTGTGGTACCTGGCCCTGGGGTGACCAGGGCAGGGGAATAGTGAGTGCCCTGGGATGTGAGAGCCCGTAGTGGAGGATGGGTGTGGGCTCTGGATTGGTTGGTTTGCAGGCGAAAGGTCTACTTGCAGGCGCGTCATTCACTATTTCTAGGAATTCCTTAGCCTTGGGAGGGACAGTCCCTTCAAGGTCAGCAGGCCCCACACAGCAAAGCATCAAAATACAGGAAATAAAAAGGCATGATTATTAATACAGCTTGGACTTTGATTTTTTAAAAATTTGAACCAGATCAAATTTATAGGCTGGGTTCGTTTTCCCATGGATAAAGAAAATCAAGAACGTTTTTGTTTCTTTCATGTTGTGCTCATGGGGCTCTGAGGTGTCCTAGCTGGTCTGGGATGGGGTACAAGGCAAAGCCTTTGGGGTCTGGCTCTGCCTGTTACTTATGTGAAATCAGGCAGGTTAAATGCCTTCCCGAGCCCCAATTTTCTCCTCTGTATGGTGGATCGACCAATAACAGTACCCACCCCACAGGGCTAGTGTCAGTTTAGATCCGGCAGTGTATGTAAAGTGCTTGGCACTGTATTCAATACACAGTCTACGGGGTCGGGGGGAAGTTATTACTAAGAGTAAATTCCATGAGGGTGAGGACTGTGTTTTGCTGGATATGCTAAGTAAATATTTGTTGAATGAATAAATTACAGGATTTTAAAAGAGTTCTGTGTTCCATTTTTAAATTTAAATTTTGAGTTGGTAAAATTTTAATTTTTTGTTACAAAAACAAAAACTATAAGAAAAAATGTGGTAAAAATTCTCCCTGTCATCTTTATCTCCCATCTGTCCAATTCTCACCCTTCCCCCATAGGTACCACTGTTCTTAGTTTCTTATCTATTATTCCAGAATTCTTATGTTATTGCTTAATCACCAATATAAATTTTGACTTTCCTCTTTTGACACAATAGGTAGCATATTAATTTTTTAAAATAGATTTTTTTTGGTATTGTGGTAAAATAAGCATAATAATGATCATCTTAGCTAGTTTTAAGCTTATATAGTTCAATGGCATTAACTACATTCCCATTTTGTGCAGCCATCACCACCACGCATCTTCCTAACTTTTTTCATCTGCAAAACTGAAGCTCTATACCCATTAAACAACAACTCCCATTCTCCCTTTTCTTAGCCTCTTTCAACCACCATTAGACTTTCTGTCCATGCTTTTGATTACTCTAAGTATTGGTAGCATATTGTACGCACTCTTCTGCACGTTTTTAAATTTTTTAAGGTTTTTTTTCTTTATATCTTTATTGATTTCAGAGAGAGGAAAGGAGTGGGAGAGAGAGAGATAGAAACATCAATGATGAGAGAGTCATTGATCAAGCCTGCAACCAGGCATGTGCCCTGACCGGGAACCGAACCCCAATCTCCTGGATCCTAGGTCGACGCTCAACCGCTGAGCCACGCCCAGCCGGGCCTGCACTTTTTAAAAAAACTTAGAAGTGTATCTGGAAGATTTTTCCATAGAAAAGCCTATGGCGTCCTTCCCGTTTTCCACTGCATGACTGTACGTACTTAACCCCTCTTCCATGATTGACATTTGGATTGCCTCCCGCGCTTGCCTCTCACGAACAATCATGTAAAATGGCCCAGTGTTTTAAAACAAAATTGTTTAGATTTCTTTGTGCTTCATTTAAATAAACTTGCTTAGCCACATTAATTCACACCCACCCACTTAAGGCTCAGATTTGGAGGTCACCACCCCATAGCTCTTCTCCCATCTCCGACGGGGCAGTAGCCCTACTGGATGCTGGATTTGGGAATGAATTCTTTTTCCATGGAGGAAAAATGTGTGTCCTGTCAGTGTGGAAACTGCTCTGACCTCTCCCTCTCTCCCCCATGCCAATTTCTGTCTCCTTCTGTCTTTGGGAAGGCAGCAGCTCTTTCAGCCCCTACGCTTCTCCTGCCCCACATTCCTGGGACTCCTGGACACGGCTCGGCCAAGAGGGATGGCGGGTCTGGGAGGCTGAGAGAGCAGTGGCATTTTTCTATGAGTGGGCTGCAGGGGGTGGAGTCAAGGGGGATTCTTTACAACCAACCAGACTGCACACATCCAGGGCTGGCTAGAGGCAGCCTGTACAGGACCCCCCAGGCCCCTCCCTGCTTCATCTGACCCCTACTGAATCCTGTCTGCCACACTTGGCCACTGGTTAGTGCCTACTGAGAGTGGGGCTATCTGATTTGGAAGGTCCCTGGGCCCTAGAGTCTGTGTCCCAGTCTTGATCTCCAGATGGGGTGGGTCTCTTCCCACTCCGGAGGCCCCCAGAATAAAGCTACTGCTCCTCCATCTTCTGTGAAATGAACAGTGGCCATCAGGGTTTCCTGTGATCAAGCCTCAGACCCCTGTCACCTCCCAGGGAGTCTCTCCTCTGCTCCCCCAGCCCCTCCTCCCAGCGCAATTCTGTGCTGCCCACTCAGGGACAGCGAGCTCCAAGGCTTTGGGACGGGCTGTCTGCCTGCAGCCCTTCCTCTAGGGGAGTGGGTGCTTGTGAAGCCACCCAGCTCCTCAAAGGGACTTCCAGGGTCTGTGGCAGGGGTGGCAGAGGTGGCAGTTGGCCCAGAAAGACATTTAAGGGAGGAAATAACAAACAGTCATTCGTGGCCAGAGATGCCTGAGCTGGCAGGGGTGGGGCCTGTGCTTCCTTTTGCATTTCCTTCCATTGTTCCCACCCCTCTTCCTGGAATTCTCCTGGGGGAGAGGGGGGGCACCCGGGCAGGCTGGGTGCCAGAAAGGGAGGCAGAGGAGGCCTGGCTCTGCTCTGTGCCCTGTGGCCCCACTGAGCTCAGTGTGTGCGGCCACTGACCTGGCCTGCTACTCCCTTGGCTCCTCTGTGGGCCTGCCTCCCGCTTCCCCAGGCTGAACCCTCAGGGAAACTGAAGTCTGAGGTTCAGGGCAGGCTCCCTAAGAGGAATTGCTCAAGCAAGTCACTCTCCTCTGCTGCTTTGGTTTTCCCATGAAGGACAGGCTGACTCTGATGGCCAGTGTCACATGGATATGTGGGTCCTCTGTATCCCCTGTCTGGTCTTTGTGATAATGCCTGGGTCCTGAGGACACTTCAGGCAATACACTGGTGACAGATGCCTCCTCCTCACTGGCCTGGGGGTGGTGGTGGTGAACTGAGGTACAAGTTTGCTCCACATGACAAAGGGATATAACACAAAGCAGTCCAAATTCTAGAAAATGTGACTCTACTAGCATGGTCTCTACTAGAACCCGGAATTACTATTAGTGGACATCTCTCTTTTCAGTCCTTTCTTTAAAGAAATGCTAGAAAAATTGGTCTTGAGCATATATGAGGCTTATTGCCTTGCTAGCAAGGGAACCTGCAAGGTGACCAAGAGTCTGCTGGTTCCAAGAAGGATGGAAATCGAGGGATTTTATTGTTCAGAAGCTTACATAAGCAGCTAGTTTATTTATCATCGTAAGATATACGTGACAAAACTTACCATTTTAACCAGTGTCCACAAAGAAAAGTTTTATGAGTTTATTTGAGCTGAATTTTGAGGACATGCTCAGAAGCAAAATCTCAATAGATTGAGAAAATGCTCCAGAGAAGGACAGTTTTGCTGTCCCTTTTATGCATTTAAAATCAAAGGAGAAAACGTAAGGAAGGTACATGAAATCCATTGGTGGTAGATTAAGAAGGTAGGAGAAAGCAGTGGGGAAATCTCTAGGATTGGACAAAAAGCGAAATGGAGAGACACATGCTGCTTTTGCGTTGGCCTGTGTGGGGTAGTTGAGGATGAACGTCTGCGGCACGTAGAGATGGTGTGCGGGGAACAAGGTAACAACGAAGGTCTAGTGCCCTGGTGGTCTTGTGCTCCGTCCCCGGGGCTGTGCCTTCGAGAGGTAGGGAAAGAAAATTACTCCGACATGTCAAAGATATGTTCTCCTAGATGTGTGAGAACACTGGCCTGGGCTCCATTAAGGTCAAGATCGACTTTTGCTAAGGAAACCCGTAGGCCTGGGGTGCCCGCCGTGACCCGAGCCTGCCAGGTTTATCACACAGCCCCTTTTTGCTCACACCGTTTTAAGTGTACAGCTCAGTAGCATTAAGTACATTCACACTGCTGTGCAACCATCACCACCACCCTTCTCTAGAACTTTTTAAACAAGGTTTTTATTGAACTTTATTGATCCTCACTTTCTCCCATGCTAAAAATCCTAGTTTCTCATACACACTCATTTACTTTTCACACAATACATACCCAACAGTCTTGAGATAAGAATACCAATGCTGTCACTAACAATGTAATTCCTGAGAACAGTTTAGGAGATTTTTGCAGTTCTTTTTGTTCTTAGGGATGTACAATCAAATAACTCTGTTTTAAAGTCACTAGCAAAAGTTCTCTCTATATAGTTATAAAGAACTATGACTGGATATGAAGTTCATATTGCTTTTAATTGCTTAGAGATTTATTTTCTCCAGAAATTTTCTGTCACCCTAAACTGAAACTGTGGACTCACTAAATAAAAACTCTTCTTCCCCCTTTCTACCCAGCCCCAGATAACCACTATTCTACTTTCTATCTCTATAAACTTGCCTATTCTAGGTGCCTCGTATAAGTGGAATAATATGTCTTATTCACTTAGCATGATGTCTTCAAGGTTCATCCATGTGGTGGACTGCTGAGGTTTGATGGCGAACACAGCCCTTATGTGGGGCACGTAGGCAGACCAGGGTGTCAGGGCTGGGCCTCTGTGGAGGGGCAGAAGGGGTTAAAGTTGACCTTGGGGGAAGGGAAGGTGTCCCTTGTCCCTCTTGTGCAAGGAGAGGGATCTGGCCTCTCAGGGATGGTGCATGGGGTGACTGAGGGCAGGGGGAGCCTTGGGAGCATCCTAGGTGACTCTGGTGTTCTAGACAGACCAGCTTCTCTGTGTGGTTTGTGTGGTGGTGGTGCTGGTGAGGGGTATGGTGCAGAAGAGTTGGGCATATTAGACTAGTTTTCTATGTTCTACTTTTCCCTCCTCTCAGGTTCCTGGGGGAAGCCAAGATCCCACTCCGGGAGGTCCTTGCTACCCCTAGCCTGTCTGCCAGCTTCAATGCCCCACTGCTGGACACCAAGAAGCAGCCCACGGGGGTAAGTGCTCATGGAGCCTCAGCACCAGGCCAGTTTCTGGGCTAAGGCCTTGCCTTTCTGAACCCAAAGCTGGGTTATCCCCCAGCTCCCAGCTTCAAAGCCTGGCCCTGCCCCACCAGAGCCTGGGAGGGGCTCTGGGAGGGGCTCTAGGGTGGAAGAGATGAGAGGGGGAGAGGAAGCCTGGCCCCTCTTGCTTACAGGGCTCACGTCTTCCTTGCCTCACACCCGCTTGGCCTGCCCTGGGTCCTTCCTGGGCTTGGTTTTCCAATATCTTCTAGAGCTTCCCACAGCCTTGTTGGTGGCCCCCCCCCCCCCCCCCCCCCGCCGTCTCTCTGGCAGCCCTTTCTCACCACCCAACCCCCTCAGATCCAGACAATCTGAGTCATTTGGGTCATAGATCACAAGGGAAGGGAGACAGACAGACCTGTCAGACCCCCTTCCTTTCCTCCATTGTCCTCCCCTCCCCTCCCCCAGCCTTCCCAATGCTCTCCCAGTTCTCCCAGACAATCCCTAGCCCTATCTCTGGCCTCCTGTTATTTTTAGTGAGCTAAATATACCCTCAGGGTTCCCGCTTCCTGGTCAGTAGAATTCCTGACCTTCCCTCTGGTAGGCTCCCGGGATGCACTGGGGGAACTATGGATTTGGAAAAACTTCTTCCCTGTGGGTCCCTGGGGTGGGGTTCTGGGCTGAGTTCTTTCAGACAGAGTGGGGCTACCTTGCCCCATGGAGTATGTGTGTGAGTGTGTGTGTGAGTGAATGTGTATAGGAGTGTATGAGTGTAAGTGTGTGTATGACTGTATATGAGTGTGTGAGTGTGCGCGCAAGTGTGTGTATATGAAAGTGTGAGTGCGAGTGTGTGTGAGTATATATGAGTGTAAGTGTGGGTATGAGTGTGAGTGTGATTGTGTATATGAGTGTGTATGAGTGAGTGTGTGTGTGAATGTGAGTGTATATGAATGTAAGTGTGAGTGCGAGTGTGTGTGAGTATGTGAGTGTATATGAGTGTGTGTGTGTGTGTATGTGTGTGTATGGGGAGGCTTGGTGAGTCAGAGTGGCTCGTCTGGGCAGAGGTCTGACTGGAATCACTACCGGGCACTGAGACCTAGAGAAAGAGGGTGACTGACTGAAGTCACACAGGGAATTGATGTGCAAATGAGGACACGAGTCCGAAAGTGCATCTCCCAGACGCTCAGGGGTGGAAGGGACGTGAATGGACTCCTGGTCTACTCCCCTCTGGGTGCTGCACCTTCCTCCTGAGGAGTCTTAGGCAGTGAAGGCTGGGATTCTTCCTTGACGGGGCGATGCCGCTTCCCAGGAGAATCCGGTCCTTTCTCAGCCCGTGCTCGCTGGTGCACATGCTGGTTTAGTGCAGCATTCCCTGAGCCTGTGTCCCCTCTTGACTTCCCTTTGAACTCCCCAGTCTCCTAATGCTTCTAATTGTTTCTAGTTCCAATTTCCAATTTCCAGTGTAGGTGTGTGGGTCTTCCCCCCCAAACCACTAAGCAAGTCTCTGACACCACCTGGGTGTCCTACAATTCAACTCAGTTCTGATGCCATCTGATGCCATCTACCTGGAGATGGCATCAGGTTACGGGCTCAGTCTTGCATGACTGATGCCCCCGCCCCTCCCCTGGGCATGCCAGTCACAAGTCCAGGTTGTCACCTATGCTTCTGACCAACTAGCTATATAGATTGGAGGTTCCAACAACCCGTCCTTGGATTCGATTAATTTGCTAGAGCGGCTCACAGAACCCAGAGGGCCATTTTACTTCCTAGATTACTGGTTTATTATAAAAGGATATAGCTTAAGAATAGCCAGATGGAAGAGCACATAGGGTAAGGTGTGGCGAAAGGGCGAGGAAGTTCTGCGCCCTCTCCAGGCGCGCCAGTCTCTCCAGTCTCCACCTGTGTGCTCACCAGCCAAGAGGGCTTCAAACCCTGTCCTGTTTTTTGTTTTTTTTTTGGTGGGGGGGTCTTCATTACACAGGCACAACTGATTAAATCATTGGCCATTGGTGAGTAAACCCAATCTCCAGCCCCTCTTTCCTCCCTGGAGGTTGGGGTCCTAGGGGAAGATAGAGGTACTGAGGAGGTAGGAGGAATGTGGGGCTGCAAGTTCCAACCCTCTAATCACATAGTTGGCTCCATTGGCAACCAGCCTCCACCCTTAGGTGCTTTCCCCAAATCACCATTCATATAGCAAAAGACACCTTTACTGCTCTTATCACTTAGGAAATTCTGAGGGTTTTATGAGCTCTGTGCCAGAAGCAGGGTGTAAGACCAAAATATACGCTATTTCTTATAAATCGCAATATCAAATCACTATGGTCAAGAAGAACTCCAGGGAGTTCTGAACTCCCTCTTCAGGGGACCCTGGAGAGGGCTGTAGCTAATGTAAAGGTGTAGAGCTAATGGAGAGATGGTAGGCATTCAGCAACTGGTGAGAGATACTTTGAGTCAGGGGATCTGGGCTGTGCATCTCCATCACATCTCAGGGATGGGGCTCCTGCTTTGCTGTGTGCCCGGTCCCCAGTGCCTCCAGCCAGGGTTTCTCACTTCCGGGCTGAGCTGCGCAAACCTTTCTCCACTCTAGCCCTATGCGCACCCAGAACACTGGGGGTTCCTGCAAGTTCTGCACTTGCTCCACTCCAAGCCCAAAGGCGCATCTACCCCCTGAGACAGAGCTTCTCACACTTGGTCCCTGTCCATGGGGCTGAGCCAGGCTGATGACATCCCCAGAGGCCTCACCTGTCTTCCTCTCACTCTTGGTTCCCATGACCTGTCTGCGCTTCAGCTCACCAGCTGGGAACCTGCCGTCTTCTCTTCCCTGGGCTGGGATCCCTGGTTGTCTGCAGAGCTTGTCAATCCTTCACAAACCATGTCTCCAAGAAGGGGTTATGAGGGCCAGTGGTGATTCATGGGGGAAGAGGGCTGGTTCCAGCTTGGTTTAGCTGACAGCTGAGCACAGCCTCGGGGAGATGGGCTTCCCTCCCTGAAGCCCAGGATGCCTCCACAGCCCTGGCCTGTGGCGAGGGTCTGGGACTGTCTTTTAGTCCCTGTGAGAGCACTAAGTCACAGTGCAGCCCTGGGAAGGTCCCAAGACCCTCTGAGCTCGGGCTTCCCACCTGGGACCTGGGGCCGGTTGCACTGCAATGGGAGGCACAGACAATTGGGGATGTGACAGAAGGGACAGAGCCCTGAGAGAAGCTGTAACTTCGCACTGGCCTTTTATCGAAGCTGATTTCTGCGCTGAGCCCGATGGGCAGCGTATGCTAGGTGTCCCCAGTTGATTGTAGCTCACATTGCCTCAGAGGGCCAAAGGAGCCTGCTGATGCAGAGATAAGAGTGAACACAGGGCCTGTGGAAATCTTAGAAAACCCTGGAAAGGCTGAGAGGAGGACACTGCTGTAGGCTGGGTGTGTACTCCATTTGCCTGTCACTCAGTGTTCTTGCCTAAGTCCCTTCAGATAGGGCACGCTGGGCCGTGTGCCGTGAGAAGACGCCAAATCTATCCTCAGATTCTAAACTGAAGAGGAAAACACTGTCCCTGTGCTGGGGGAGCCTCCAACCATGGGGTGTGGACACGTGAAGGAAAGAAGTAATGTGCTTAAAAATGTCTTTCGAGAGATAGCAGCTTGGTAATGAGGGTCTGGCTACTCCATGAACACTGTGTCGGCATCGCCTCAGTTATAACAGCCAGAGTCAGATCAGAAAGAGAAACCGCTGGGTGACAAGAACACATGGAACCTAGTTGTTTGGTGGGTTGGAGCGCCAGAAGGGTCTCTGCGTGTTGGGAGCAAGGACCTGAGGTGGGGCTGAGCACCATGGGGTGCGTGAAGAACTCCAGAGCCCGGCTGCATAGCCTGTGGGAAGATCTGATGAGTTGTCCCCTCTCTTTGCCTTTGGTTTCTTTGGCCCTCTTAGCCTGGGGGCCATACAGGACCCTCCAGAATTCTGTGATATTGTTGACTGTGACCCCAAGATGGCAGGCATGAGTGACCAAAGTTTCTGCCCAGACCAGTATGTGACTGACTGATAATGGTCTTGTGGAGGATGTCTGCATGGTGCTGGGTTGGAGACTTGAGGAATGGAGCTGTCAAGCGGGGGTACTTTAAGAGAGTCCTGCTGGGGGTTGTAGGCCAAAGTCATGTGGTCCCGGAAATATCTTTTTCCAGACCCTTTCCTTTCAGTCTGTATCTTTCAATCTGACGTCTCTTGCAGACTGCACATGTAAGGGTCTGTTTTGTTATCCATCCAGTCACCATATGTCTTTTGATTGGAGCATTTAATCAATTTGCATTTGAAGTAATTGTCAATAGATAATGTATTTATTGCCATTTTATTATTCATATTTTTAATCATTTTTTCCTTCCCTTTTTTGGTTAATCCTCTCCTTAAGGATATTTTTTCCATTGCTTTTTAGAGAGAGTGGGCTCATCAACTTTTTCAACAGAGTCCTTTAGAGCAAAAGGATCCAGTTAAGGATCATGTGTTGTGTTAGTTGTTTTGTCTCTTTAGGCTCCTTCCCTCTGGGAGAGTTCCTCATCTTTCTTTGACTTTATGATCTGGTGACCCTGACATTTTTGGAAATGCAGGCTTGTGATGTGGATACTGTCCTTCAGTTTGGGTCGGTCTGGTGTGTCCTCATGATTAGACTTATGTTGTGCACCTTTGGCAGGAATATCACTCAATGATACTGTGCTGCCCTTGAATCCTGGAGTGATATGACTTTGATTTGTTTCATTACTGAGTTATTAAGCTTGCTCATTTGGTTAAAGTAGCATTTGCTGGGTTTCTCCACGAATCCTGAGTCCATTCCCCTAAGTAGTAAGGATTTGATGGGAAGGTACTTTTTGTAAAGACCCAGTGCCTTATATAACTTTTACCCAGCAGTTTTAACAACCATTGTTGGTTTTTGGTTGGGTTACTTATTGTTTTGATGGTTGTTAAATGGTAGTATTCTAAATCAGTTATTTTTTTCCTGCATGAATCAGTTGACATTTCATTGTAAGAAAAGGCTTCCTTCTTATTTTATTTATTTCCGTATGGATTCATGTATTCCTCTTTTATTCAATGGTTTACTGTTACTATCATTTATTTTCATGTTTAAATTGTCCCAGATTTGGCCAGTGGCAGCCACTGACTGTGTGTCCTTCGACATGTTTCTATCATTTTTTGAATATTTTCTTGCTTTCTGGCATGAAAATATTTCAGAGTTATTTTCCACCGACTCTGACCTAACCTTGGAACGAGTTATTTCTCCAGAGTGCGAATTGCCTTTTGATGAAGGGGGGAAAAATATAGATGTCCAGATTCACCCAGACCTGAATTGGAGTCTCCAGGGGTCAGGCGGGGTTGTGGATGCGTCTGGGTGTTTGCAGCGGGCCCCAGAGGCTGCTCTTTTCCTTTTGAGTTGCAGTAGCTTGCGGTGCGAGGGCGAGGCGCGCTGGCTGCGTACGTGGCGACACCTGGTGGCGGTTTAAGGAACCTGCCGCGGCGGGGAGGCAATGCCTCGGATACCGGACTTTAAAGGGTCTCATTGCTTCCCTGTCTCCTCCAGGGTCTCCTGGGATGTGGACCTAGCTCTGTTCTCCTTCCTCAGTGTTCTGAGCCCCACGCTCCCACCAGCCCTGCCTTTACTTAACCTGGCTGCCCCTGCTCAGACCTCAATCTGGAGGGTTCAAGCCCCAGGCCTGAATATACATTCAGGGTCTCGAGCATCTTCTGTCTCAGAATCAGAATTTGCTCCAGGAGTTTCTGGACACCTCTAATATTACTCAGTAGAGATAGATGCCTAGTGAATTGTACTGGAGCCACTCAGGTGATATCATGCATCATTAACAATTATGTTTATAAAGGGTTTGTCAAAACTTGAGGAAATGAGTATTGTCTAACATTAAGTAAAAGAAAAGCATTTTATATATAACAGAGCTGCACACTGTTTAAAATGATTAGAGAGCCCTAGCTGGTTTGGCTCAGTGGTTAGAGTGTCGGTCCTCAGACTGAAGGGTCCTAGGTTCGATTTCGGCCCAGGGCAGGTACCTCGGTTGCAAGTGCCATCCCCGTACTGGTTGGGGCGTGTGCAGGAGGCAACCAACCGATGTGTCTCTCACATCAGTGTTTCTCTCTCTCTCTGCCCCCCCACTCTCTCTGAAAAGCAATGGGAAAAAATATCCTCGGGTGAGCATTAAAAAAACCAAAAAACGATTAGAGAGAATTATATCGAAATGTGAATAGTGGTGGAGTTATAGCAATTTGTTTTCTTCTGCCTTGTTTTTTTCTTTAAAATTTTCAGTTTCCAAGCTTTCTTAAATAGAGCACTTATTACTTTGATTGATGAAAAGGCTGCCCAGGAGGCCTGTTGAACCTGAGGCTCCAGGAAAGGCCTGGCCAGGCCTCCACTGGCCTGGGAGCTGCAAGGCTGGAGAGTCTGCTGTGACTGCACCTTTTCTTCAGGTTCAGGGGCCCCTTTGAACAGGGCAGGTTTCAAGATGGGGTCAGGTGGGGTGGGGACACAAGGCAGCCTCCCCCACCCTCTGCCCTGTCCAGGCAAATGAAGTGACCAGTCACTCTCCTCTTGGCTGGTCAGAGCTGGAGTAGTTGGAGGTGGGGTGGGGACAGAGGAGCTTCTGGTAGTGAAGAGGCTCAGAAAGCCCGTCTCAGAGCTGGGCTGAGCAGAACAGGCTGAGCTGTCTGTGGAGACACAGGGGAGGGCGTTTGAGTGAGCAGAGTGGTCGAGGGGCCTTTTTCCTGAATACCAGCCTGGCTGAGGGTTGAAAAATCCTCAGCAGAGGCTGGATTGCGGATTCATTTATATGTGCTCTGTCAACTCATCTAATCCTCACTGGACCCACAGGGAAGGTGTTATTGCTGCCCTGTTTTATAGAGGAGGAAACTGAGGCACAGAGAGGTTACAGATCATGCCCAACATTGCACAGCTCCTGGATAGTGGAACCTGACTTCAGATTCTGTCCTCTAAACCACCTCACTATGCTGATGGACTCCTGGGGGTGGCTCTGCCACAGCCTCCTGCAAACCTGACCCCTGTCAGAGCTGTCTTCCTTGGTGGAGGGATGAAAGCAACAGGAAAGATGGTGGTGGTCTGAGGTCAGTGCACTAATCTGCTGCTCCCTCACCCTCGTCTCTTCCAGGCCTCGCTGGTCCTGCAGGTGTCCTACACACCACTCCCTGGAGCTGTGCCCCTGTTCCCACCCACCACTCCTCTGGAACCTTCCCCGACTCTGCCTGACCGAGATATGATGGCTGGTGAGAAGTCTCCCGATCTTGGGAAGAAGCCCAGCCGAGGGTCCTGAGCCTGGGGGTGGTCGTCACAGTGAGGCTTCAGCAGCATGTGCTGCTTTCCCCAGGGTGGGGAGAAGGGAGGACACTTGTGGGTGGGAGTCCTGAGAGCTGCCTCTGCCACAGAGGAAAAAGGCAGGAGGCATGGCACCCTAGCTGCCACTAGGATTAGTGTGAGGACGCCCTCCTTGCTGCAGCTGTCCAGGGAGGGAGCTGTGCTTGGTCTGGGCGCCCTGCACTGTGCAGCTCCACATGGGTGGGTGCTGTAGATGACATGCCCGTGTGGCATGGGGTCTGTCCCAGGTAATACCTGATGCCCCACCCACTCCCCAGAGCCCAGTGCTTCCCTGCTCTGGCACCTAGCAGGCCTTTGGTGATGACATGTGACAAAAGAGTTGGATTTTCCTTGAAAGAGCTCCGGGTTGAAGTCAGGGGACATGAGTTCCAGTCTTACCTTTGACACCAAGTGGCTGTGTGGCTTAGGCTGGCCACTGTCCCTCTCTGGGCCTATAGTTTATCATTTGCAAAAAGAACAGACAATTACCTAAGTCCCACGGTTGCTTCAGCTCTTTACTGGCCTCTGCTGGGCTTGTCAAGGGAGCACCCAGCCCAGGGGTGGCTGGCTTTCCATTGCAGGGCCTGGGTGGTCCAACCTGCTGGGGTGGGCAGGAAGCTACACAGAGGGGCCAGATGGGGACTTGCCCATTAGAAAGAGTCTACAGTTTCTCTCATGGTGAGAGAAGCCAGTCCTGGAGCCCAGCCTCTGTGGGGCACTTGGTGAGGGAGGCAGAGCAGGGCCCTCTAGTTGAGGCTTGCACTGTCTGAACTGGAGATGAGAGATCACTCAGGACTGGGGTAGAGGTTGAGGTGGGAAGAAGTGGTATTCCTGGTGACAGAGGGTGGGGAGCGTCTAGGACCCTGAATGTTCTGGGACAACTTTTGAGGTGGCTCTGACAGAGGTAGGTTCATGCAGCTCAGGGGAGGCTCTTAGAGGTGACCAGTTCCCAGTCCTGCCTGGAAGGTGGTGAGAGGGGCAGTCCCTGACAGACGTGGCATCTGTTCCCGAGCTTCGTGTCAGGCTGGGGTGGCAAGGAGAGCAGGGTTGGGTGGGAGAGGAGGAGCCAGGCTGGCTTCCCTTACCCACTCCCTCCTGCCCTCCTGGGGCTGTGCCCGCTCATGTGCCAGGTGGGGGACAGAGCCGGGCCGAGACTTGGTCCCTGCTCAGTGACAGCACTGTGGACACGAGATACTCTGGAAAGAAGTGGCTGGCCACCACGGGTGAGACACAGCCAGGGCTGTCCTGATCCTAACCCTGTTACCTGTAACCATCTCATTGCTGCCGTTGTCCGGAGTGGGACGAGGTGGCCTGAAGGGTCCGTCCTGCAGGACAGGTGGGGAGGGCCAGGGCCATTCTCTTTCCTTCCTGTGGACTAACTGGGCTGACCGCCCCCACGTCGTAGCTGTTGGGAGCTCCCCTTCCTTTCTCATCCATCCTGGCTCATCGACGGGAGGAGGGGGCGGGGAGGTGGGAGGTAGCATTGCTGCCGGGCCCTTTGGACCTCCTTTAGCCGGGCTGGGTCCCAAGGGCAGGTCCTGAGGGACCCAGAACCCATTAGCACCCTCTCCGCCCAGACACAGGAGAGGAGGACACTGAGGACCCGGGGCTCACGGGGGATGAGGCAGAGCCGTCCCTGGATCAGAGCGGCGCCCCGGGCCCGGGGGCTCCCGCTGCTCCGAGGAAGCCAGGCTCCCATCCTGCCCCGAACCACGCGGGGCCGAAAAGGAAGAGAAGCGCCCCTGCGCCCAGGAAGGTGCTGCCGGACAAGCCGCAGGACTTCCAGGTCTGGACGGGCCCGCTCTCTCTGACCACAGTCTCCCCTTAGGGGGTCAGCAGCTGCTAGTGCTGGGTGTCTGCTTGTCTGTCCAGCCTCAGGGGAGACCCTGAAAGCTCTTCTAGGGGGAAGTCTGATTTTCCTGGGCCCTGGGAAGACGCGGGATGGCGGTCACATCGTGGGGCCTCAGAATAAGCCTCTGCCCAGCCCCTGGTTTTGCTTTTAAAGAAACCGTGTGTGTGTGTGTGTGTGCGTGCATTGCAGGGATTCAGCATATCTGTCATCTGTTTTCTCTCTTTTTTAAATATGTCTTTATTGATTTCAGAGAGAGGAAAGGAGAGGGAGAGAGAGAGATGGAAACATCAATGATGAGAGAGGCATTGATCGGCTGCCTCCTACATGCCCCCTGACTGGGGATCGAGCCTGCAACCAGGGCATGTGCCCTGATTAGGAACTGAACCCCGATCACCTGGATCCTAGGTCGATGTTCAACCGCTAAGTCACGCCCGGCCGGGCTGTTTTCCAACCAGAGTTTACCTGGCCAGTGAGCTCCTACTACTCAGGCGTGGTCCTCGGACCAGCAGCATGAACATGAGTCACCTGGGAGCTGGTTACGAATGCAGAGCCCCAGGCCTAATGAATCAGAGTCTGTGCTTTAGCAAGATGCCCAAGTCTAAGAAGCTTCTCCTCTCTATTCGTGCCCTTCCTTAGTGTCATGGGTTTCTCTGAAAGTCTGTGAACTTAGAACTTGTTCAGTCTCTTCAGAGGATAAAACTAATATTAATCCTTTGACACATTTTCATCCAAAAATCCACCCCATTTTACTTGCCTTTTAAGTTTGGTCCTTTGCTTTTCCTCAGAATTTTTCATTTTGCTATAGTTGCATTTAGTGATACTTAACTCCTTCAGAACTACTTTTAAAGTTAAAAATAGAGAACTTAAATCTTTATTAAATGCAACAAATTGTAAAAATATATTTTAGTTCTAAATCATGGCAATTTAGGCAGAAGTGCTCGCTATTAGCCTGAAAGACAAAATTCTAACATTTTTATTATTACTCCCAAGACATGTTCTTATTGCCTTTTTTCTCCTTAGAAAGCTAATGTTTTTATTGTAGAAAAATTGGAAAAGATAGTAAAAAGAAGAGAGTAAAAACCACTTATCTATCTTCCCATTGTTTTTAATAATATATTCTTCTATAGTAGACTATTTAAAAAAGCCAATCAATAACTAAGTAACTGCTGAGTAGAAATTAGAACCAATAAACATCATTTTTCCATGAAAATTGTTTTAATATTTTAAAATTTCATATTTGTGAAACCTTCTTTTACTTACAGTTCAGTGGAGAGAACTCTTAGTTTATTTCTCAGAATATGAGACAGCGTTGCATCTTACAAAGAACAGAGAGGGATCCACTGCTTCACTATTTGAGTTCAGTCTCTGAAGGAATTGTCAGTGCAGAATGTTCAAGGCACTTAAAAACGTCAGTGTCAAAGGGCCTGAGGTTCCAGTGGCTGCATTAACCTGGGGCTGGAGCCTTGACCCAGTCCCGGGAGTTAATGCTGGTAGCTTACCTGGGGTAGCCTGGCAGCTCTTATGTGGAACAGTGGGATTTTATAGGCACAAGGGACCTTGATGGAGAAATATGATTGTTTTTACAAGGCTCACCTAATTCTTCTTCTTTTTTGTGGTTAATCCAAAAATATCCTCACCCGAGGATATTTTTTTCCATTGATTTTTGGAGAGAGTGGAAGGGAGGGAGGGAAGGGGAGAGAGACAGAAACATCGATGTGAGAGAGACACATTGATTGGTTGCCTCCCTGATGCTCCCCGATCAGGGCCGAACTTGCTACCCAGGTATACGCTCTTGACTGGGAATTGAACTCATGACCCTTCGGTGCTCAGGCCGACACTCTAACCACTGAGCCCTGCTGGCCAGGGCTCTCCTAATTCTCCTTTAACATACTTCCCAAGAAGCCAGGAGTGAGGATGGTCTGACCTTTGGGGTGGGTTCAGGGGTGTGTGTTTCTGATTGCTTCCGCTTTCTTCCTGCTCATGCCCCCTCCTGACTTTCAGATCAGGGTCCAGGTGATCGAGGGGCGCCAGCTGCCAGGGGTGAACATCAGGCCCGTGGTCAAGGTCACTGCTGCCGGGCAGACCAAGCGGACTCGGATCCACAAAGGAAACAGCCCACTCTTCAACGAGGTGGGAGGCACTGGGCATTAGGGCTAGGACCTTGGTGGGCCCTCCGAATTGGGAGCACGTAGCAGAAGCCTGGCACTTCATTCAGTTTTTATACATGGTGCTGACTTTGGGTGGAGAGATGTGCTAGGTCTTGAATAGGTTAGCTGAGGAGCTGGAGAGACAGTTCTAGCTCTTATTCCTGCCTTGGGCTCCCACAGCTCCACATTCCTGTCATCCTATAGGGCCAGTCACCCACCCTGTCCCTGAGATGACAACCTCTGTGAGGTCAGGGGAGGAACATCCCAGAATCTGTCAAGTCCCCAGAGCTCAGTGCTGGGCTGAGTTCACCCTGTGATTTCTGTGTGCACCAGACCCGAGGGCTGTGGTTGGTGGCTGACCTCTCCCGGGCTTGGGGATCTGCAGGCACTCACTTGTCCCTCTTTCTCCCTGAACCAACAGACTCTTTTCTTCAACGTGTTTGACTCTCCAGCGGAGCTGTTTGACGAGCCCATCTTTATCACGGTACGTTAGGGCGATCAGAACATCCTCTATGGGCTGTGTGGACACACATGCCCGTCACTGTACGTGTGTGTGTGAGAGAAGCCTCAAGGCCCAGGCCATGGGTGACGTGGAGCAGCTCACCCCAGAGCTCTGCTGGTCACAAAAACGCCCCCAGCACTTCAGATGGAGGCAGCAGGCGAGTGGGGAGACCCCGCTGCTCAGCATCCCCAGGTGTCTCCGGTCAGGGTCCTGAAATCATTCAGGTAGCAGGCACATTGAGTTTCATCTTACATTGTTTGTCCATGTGCCTGTTTCTGGCCAAGATTTTCTTTCTCTGGGCCCCAGCTCTTTTTTCCTTCCCTCCAAAAGGCAACACAGTTTAGTCATTAAAAGTATGGGCTCTGGAGCCAAAATGAATCTCATCCTGCCTCTGCCATTTAGGGGTTGTGTGATTCTGTACAAGTCCTTAATCTCTCTTTGCCTCTGTTTCTTTGTCTGTCAAATGGAGACAATAATAACACCTACTCATAGGGTTCTCGTGCCGGTTCAACACGGCTGAGCACAATCTCTAGAACAGAGTAAGGGAGGGAAGAGCTGTTGGGTTGGACCCTGTGTGGGCCAACAATTACTTGTAAATGAGAATTTTAATTTATCTCTCCTTCCAGGTGGTAGACTCCCGTTCCCTCAGAACTGATGCTCTCATCGGGGAGTTCCGGGTAATTGTTTATTTTCTTTGTAAACATCCAGTTCTCGATTATCTGTGCTAGTGGAGGCTCTGTGGGTGATGTGCCGGGGTTGGCACTCCAGAGATCCTGTCTGTCTTGGTCTATATTGGCAAAATAGAATTAACAAAACAAAATCCCCCAGCCCAGACATCCCCCCCACAAAGGTAGTAGGGAGAGAGAACAGTTGTTAGCAAATAATCATTAAACCAGAGTGTTATGTGCATCCCAGGCAACCCACCAAGAGATTGTAAAGACAGAAGGAAATCTTTTTATATAGCCAAGCAGACAGAACCCAATCCATACATGTCCTCAAGATAAACATGCCCTGCTCTGTGTGGCTCAGCTGGTTGGGTGTCATCCTGTGCACTGCAATGTTGCTGGTTTGATTCCCAGTCAGGGCACATGCCCTGGTTGCTGGCTCAGTCTCCGTTAGAGGGCATGCAGGAGGCAGCTGATCGATGTTTCGCTCTCACATAGATGTTTCTTTCTCTCCCTCTCCCTTCCTCTCTCTAAAACACAATAAAAAACTTAAAAAAAAAGATAAATAGTAACTAGTCCTTAAATCAGTGGACTTGACAGCACAGGTCACATGTAGTTCCTCCTAACTTGACTGGTAGTTGGGGTGACCATCTGTGTGAGTTAATTGACTTTATCCACAGGGAAAAACAGAAAACCAGCTTACAGTTTTATGATAGGAGGTAGTTTTACAACTGGGAGCAAGGTATGCCCAGAAGTTAGGTTCCTCCCATCCCACAGAGGCAGGAGAGCCTTGAGAAAGACACTTCTGGGTCAGAAAGCTGGAGAAAGGCTTGTTTAGTTTCTAAAAAGATCCATTTCAAAGAGACAGAGAAAGTATTTACATTTATAAGTTTTTAAGGTAAATGTTCTGACACCAAGAGGGAAGAGAAATCTCTTCCTTTATTTCTAATATGGGGAGTTCTTCTTCTTATCTTTAATTTATATTTGTCCTGACATCTGGGCAGGTTGCATGTGATTTGAGTTTAGGCAGCCTTCCTGCTAGTTCTGACCATCTAGGGCCAGTAAGACCCTGGCGCTCTGTGCCTGAGCTCAGCGTCACTCAGGGCTGGGAGTGGGCTCCAGATGTGCAGTGAGGGAATCGGGGTCTTACTTACATTTTGGGTCTTACTTACAAATGGGGTCTTACTTACATTTGAAGTCTCTAATCTTTGAAACACTTCTTGCTCTGAGAACCAAAAAGTTAAGGTAAAAAATTATTTTTCTAATTATAAAAGTAATCCATGATTAAAAATGTATTTCTTAGAACAGTTTTAGGTTCAGAGCAAAATTGAGTGGACAGTACAGAGTTCCCATATATCCCCTGCTCCTCCCCCAAGTTTCCCCACCATCAATATCACACTAATCTATGATTTTTTTAATAGAAAATTATAAAATACAAGAAAGAATAAAAATAAAAACCACCCAGAGAAGCAGTGTTACCATTTTGTTGCATTTCCTTTCCTCTTTTCTGTGCACAGATATACTTTACCAAACTTTGATCAAAATGTATTCCACTTTCTTTCCATGCAATATCAAATGAAGATGTCTCCCCATGTCTCCAAATGTTCTTCAAGACATGAAGACCTAACTGGTTTTATTAAGCGATTCATGAATCGGCAGTATCCCATCCAGCAGCCAGAAGGGCACCCTTTTCAAAGCATGATTTTTAATGGGATGATATGATGCACCACAGTTTATATAACACTCCAGGGGCAGGCATTTAATGTGTGTTTTCTCTGTGTAATTTCAGATGGATGTGGGTACCATCTACAGAGAGCCCCGTGAGTCACATTCTCATCACCTTGGCCGTGTCCTTGCATTTGGGGCCTGGAGGCTGCTTAGGGACACCCATTTGGGACATTCACTTTCCTCCTTGGGGTTTTGGAATGTAGAGGTGGGGTTCGATCCTGCGGGTGAGATCTGCAGGAATGAGGGAGGACAGGCTTTCACCTTCCAGGTGAAACAGGTCCTCAGGGAGGTCCAGCCCTGAGGAGGGTCTCAGCTGGCCCAGTCAGGGCTGCTAAATGAGGAAGGCCCCAAGCAAAGGTGGCTGGGGACTGGGGTCCCCTGGACAAGGTTGGGTTGGGTCATTGAATGACAAGTCTAGGATCTCTCCACATCCTGCTTTCTGCTCTGCCCCTGTCACTTCCTCAGGGGGAAAGGAAATGCCCTCGGGTCTGGCTTTAGCAGCCTCTTACAGGGATTTCTGTTAACATTTCTAACTCAAACCAACTTGCACGCTCCAGATGTCTTTTATTTTAGAATTTGAGTCCTGCCCCCATGTCCCAGTGGACGAGTCCATCATCTCACCCTAATGTAGTCCGCCCTGGGCTCCCAGATGTGGTTGCGGACTTGGGTCTTTCCACTTCTGTGATCACTAATGGATGTTGTCTTGCTTAGGACATGCCTATCTCAGGAAGTGGTTGCTACTCTCAGACCCTGATGATTTCTCTGCTGGGGCCAGAGGCTACCTGAAAGCAAGCCTCTGTGTGCTGGGGCCCGGAGATGAAGCGCCTGTGAGTACACTTCCCTGGGTCCTCCTCATGGCACCTTCCCCTGGTGGTGGAGAACCAGACAAACAAACAAGCCTCAGTTTTTTCTGATTTAAAGGAATACACAGGAATTATGAGAAATGTAGAATATGTGGAAAAGTATAAATAAGAAATGAATCAGAGAGTGGTACATGTGGGGGTGTGTGAACTCCAGGAAGGAGAAGTGGTGGTGGGGGGTGGCAGCTGCAAGGTGTGGGCCTCTCTCTCCAGCCTGTGGGTCAGGAGGAGTGGGAGAGCCAGGAGGGGGAACGCACATCTCCAGGGGGAGGGTGGTGGGAGGTGAAGTTGCCCAGGGAAGGCACATATAATTGTGGAGGCCAAGAACAAGTCCCATGAAGATGCCAAGGATGAGGAGCTGGCTGATGACAGCTCAAGAGCCCACAGTGGGAAGGTTGGGGGAGGGAGACCCCGGGTGCTGTGCAGGGGCGATGGAGCTCAGGTGGACAAGCCCCGCCCCAGGCACCTGTCCCTGCTCTCTCATCCTCTACGCTCCAGCCCTGTCCTCCTGTAGCCAGCCTCTCCGCCACTGGACTTCTGGCTCTTTCTATGCGGCAGCTCCCAATCTATTATCTTTTTGTGAAACAATCCTTCCCCTTTTTCCTATGAATTAAAATCTGTTTTTCCCCCAGTGAAGCCCCTCCTCTTAAAACCAGTTCAGAGGGAAGCCCCTATTTTCTGCTGCAGCTCCCCTAGGTCTCTGGGGTTGGAGGGGCAGCCATCTCTGGCTCCTCCCTGCAGCCACTGGGCCACAGCAGCCCTTCCCAGCTGCCCCTACCTTTGAAGGCTGCTTCCCTGGCTGTTTCCCCCTCTTTTGGTCCTCTGGGCTGTTACCTACCCCTGGCAGAGCTGGCCCAGGAGGGTCCTTGGGTGTGGATTCCCATCTTTGCCATGAGGTGTGACAGATCCTCACTGATGACAAGAGCTCAAGAGCCCACAGTGGAAAGGTTAGGGGAGGGAGACCCCGGGTGCTGTGCAGGGGCGATGGAGCTCAGGTGGACAAGCCCCGCCCCGGGCACCCGATCTTACTTCTTTTAAGTCGGAGCTCGGAAGTCCCTCCAGTCTCTTTCTGTTTCCCTCCATCACCTGCCGAGTGACGCCAGTTCTTCCTCAGAGTTTGCAGCCGACCCCTCTGTTTCCCAGTCCATCAGCTCCCTCCTGCCACTCTCCCCTCCTCCGGCCTGGACCCCACGGTCCTAATTCTCTCTATGTTGTCACTAGCCCCTGGGTCTCCTGCACACCTCCTGTCCCCCACTATCCCTACCACACTCCGTCCACTCCACTCCTCAGTCACTTTTGGTGGCAGAAGTGACCCGGAGGTGCTGATTGCCATGGGTGTTGCCACGGGTGCAGTTTATTTCTTGTCTCACTCTCCACAATGGCTGTTTCTGAACTTCCCTCTCTCCCGAGCGCCAACCCCAGCCTCCCTTGGAGAGCCAGAGCTGCACAGGGGTGCGAGCTGCAGGCTCCCACTCCCTCCTCTGCTCTTTCCGCCTTCACTGGTCTCCCCACTCCCCCACCCGCTGTGCCCTGCGCCCCGGCCCTCTGCCAGCCGGCTCCACCTCTCTTCCTGTTCCCTTTTCTTGTCATCAGTGTCCCCACTGCCCAGAGGAGGCAGAGGCCCAGGCGAGGAGCCTGCCTGGGACCCCAGGGGCCACCTGCCCTTCTTCAGAGTGCACCCTTTCCTGGTGTTGGTTGAGGAAGGGAAGGCGTCGCGGGGTAGAGCACTTTGAGGACTCACATGTGGTTTGCGTTGCAGCCAGAGAGGAAGGACCCCTCTGAAGACAAGGAGGACATCGAAGGCAACCTGCTCAGGCCGACGGGCGTGGCCCTTCGAGGGGCGCACTTTTGCTTGAAGATCTTTAGGGCTGAGGACTTGCCGCAGAGTGAGTCTGGGGACTCCCCTGGGTCTGAAGCCCTGGGAAGGATGGGGGACCCCGCGCCTGCAGCATCAGCTCCCTGTATGGAAGGAGAAGGAGGGGTTAACCCTCTGCTCCCCCCCTGGCCCCCCCTCCCTCCCCCGCCTGGCTTCCTCACTCCCACCATCTACTAGGTCAGTGCCCAGCCCAGCTCCCTCCACATTGTCCTCCAGAGAAGCCTCAGCACCTCTCTAGGTTTCCCAAGGGTTTTTATGTTCTTACCAGAAAAGCAAACAGAATTAATGAAAAGTAATATAAATGCTGGTGGGATCACAGAGATGCAAGAAATCTTGGACCAATAGTGGCCCCAGGCTCCATTTCAGCATCCCCTAGGCCTGGTCTGGCTGGTTAGCCTCCATGCACCCATTTTCTTGGTTCTTTTTGGGGAGTTAGCACCGTCTGGACTCTCTGTTCTGTGCTCAGGGCTGGATCTCACTGATTTTCTTTCCTCCTCGAGGAAGCCCAGACTGCACGCTGGCAGACACTGGACTGGGGCGCAGTCACTGAATTGTCAGGAGGGCTCAGTGTCTCTGCAGATAAAGAACGGGTGTCCAGTTTGCCTCGGACTCACCTGGTTTAAGCACTGAAAGTCCCATGTCCCGGGAAACCACTCAGTCCCCGGCAAACTGGCACAGTGGGCCACCCTAGTGTGGCCACATCTTCATCCCCCCAGGAAGGCCAGTGTGGCCACTGCCTGGTTTCTCACAGCGACCAGCCCTGTATGGGCCCCATCCTGTGTGCTCCGTCAATGCTGGGGGAATTACAGCAGGTCCTTGAATAATGTTTTGTTCGACATCTTTTGCTATAACACTGATGAGGTGCTATACAAACTTAACTCTTGTTTATATCAATTGGTTTATGGTAAAATTGGTTTCATTATGTGTCGTTCTGCTTAAAGTCACAGAACCTGTTAAGTGAGGACTTGCTGTGTACTGAATATTCTAGAGCTGTGGGTGTCAACCAGGCTGCACGTTAGGATCATGGGGGGGGGGGCTTTAAAGTACGATGCCTGGGCCCCACCTCCAGTGTTTCACAGTGACTTGGTTTGGGGTAGGGCTCAAACACGGGTAGTTTTTATTTTTATTTATTTATTTATTTATTTATTTATTTATTTATTTATTTATTTATTTATTTATTTATTGTTAATCCTCACTGGAGGATGTTTTTCCATTGATTTTAGAGAGAGTGGAAGGGAGAGAAGGGGAGGGAGAGAGAGAGAGGAGAAAAACATCCATGTGAGAGAGAAATGCTGATTGGTTGCCTCGGGTCGGGGATTAGACCTGCAACCCAGGTACGTGCCCTTGACCAGAAATCGAACCTGCAACTCTTTGGTGAGTGGCCAATGCTCTAACCACTGCGCACACCAGCCAGGGCCTCATTGGCAGTTTTTAAAGGCTCCAGAGGTGGTTCAGCTGTGCTGTGGGCTGTGAGCTGCTGTTCTGGAGCGTATGTTGGTGGCATAAGCTCGCTGCTGTTCACAGCAGAGTCAGTGAGAACATTTGTTACTTAGGTCCCTGTTTACAAGTTTAGCATAAAGTTAATTGAGGGTTTCTGCTTTGACTAATGACATCAATAAATGAAATAGGTTCCTTCTGTACAGGCTTACTTGAACCAAAATCATGGGGAAAGCCTTTAAATAAGTAACGGGTATTATATGGTCATTAAAACACATGCTTAAAAACATTCTGCACTTGTTGGTTAAAACTATGCAGAGTGAAGCTGGTGAGATTCCAAAAGGGGGCTGGAGAAATGGAAAAGTTTGCTTTGTTCAAGGTGAAGGGGCTCTATGTTTAATTCTCTACAATGTTGCTTAAATATAAATAAAACAATAGGTGGTTAGGTAGAACATAAATATTTGTTAATTTTTGTTATCTGTTGTAGTTCTATAGACATTAGCTAGACTACAATCTTTAAATGTCCCCCTTCTCTCTCATTTATATATATATGTACATTATAGATAACACAGCCATACACATACATTAACACATACACACCTATTTATCTATCTGTCTATCTATTTTTCTATTTATCTGTATATACATAAGTAGATATGGCAAATTTAGTAAAATATTGATTTGGAGCAGCATAGACTAAAAATTCATTAAAAAAATGGAATTGACCTGTTGGTTAACCTTAGGTAAATCACTGTGCTGATGGATATAAAGAAAAATGTCAAACAGATGCCGATAATGGGATATTATTGTAACAACTTCCAGTCCTTTTCTGGATGTTTACTCCCCTTATTGATGTAGATTTCTAATCAATCAGTTGGTGAGCCTGTCCTGAAAGACACTGAGAGCAGAGGCACAGTGGACAAGCTGTGGGGGGCCGGGGGAGGAAGTGTTCGGGGCCCTCAGGGGCTGCAGTCCAGAGACGGTGCCCCCTGCTGGGAGTCCCTGGGCTGAGGGGGCACCAGGGCATCTCTCTCTTTCCCAAGAGAGAGGCTGGCAGGCAGAAAGTTGGGGTATTGGAGGCGGGACAGCAGGTGGGCAGTGACCAGCGTGTCCTTCTCTCTAGTGGACGATGCTGTGATGGACAACGTGAAGCAGCTCTTTGGCTTTGACAGTAACAAGAAGAACTTGGTGGATCCCTTCATGGAGGTCAGCTTCGCAGGGAAAATGGTAAGGAACAAAGAAGTGGAGGATTCCCAGGGAGGGTAGAATGTGGGACAGGGTGAGGTGTGGACACGCTGCTCTTGGCGATGCCCATCAGAGGCGTGTGAGTGCAGATGAAGCTGATTGTGGGACTCGAGATGAGACTCTCACACAGGCCCAGCTCTCTGGCGGCAGCACAGGCATGTCGCTGGGTTGGCTTGGGGTGGTCAAGATTGACACGTATTTGTGGGTGGACACGGAGAAGACAGATGGACAGTGGGTAGATACAGGAATATTTGGGGGGAAATTAAGCAGTTGCATGGAAACTAGATGTGAAGGTGTAAAGATAGGAAAACTTAAAAAATATAATAAAAACATGATTATTTAAAAAAAAATTGTGGTAGGAGTTGGGCAGAGAAGGGCCACTTTGGTGGGGGCCTTCGGAATCACTCTTAGATTCCTGTCTTGCTGCAGCCCACCGTCCTGCCCAGAGGCAGGGTTGCTGCTCTAGCCCCTGTTTATTTCTGCTCCATCTCACCTCGCATAGGATGGAGTCCCCAGCATTTGTCTGCCCACCCTGCAGGCTCTCCCTGGCAGCCTTGGCCATGCCCAGCCTTCAGCCCTCACTTCTTCATCTCTTCTTAGATTCATTTTGGAAAGAAGCAGGGTCTGCCTGCCCATCCCACCACCAAAGGGACCCAGCAGTCTGGGATGGAGCCTGGGGGCAGGTGGGGGGCTCTTTGCTAAAGTCCAGGTGTGATTGCAGAACTGGGAAAGGCTTTGGATATGCATATTTCCTCCATCTTCTACCTGATGTTCAGACTGACTTCTTTTATGTACATATTTATCAAAGAATTTTGAAAAATACGGAAAAAAGTAAATAAAAGGATCCATAAGGCACTATACAAAGTTCATGTTTGGTGGATATCTTTCTGGTTTATTTTCTTATGTATAAATAATATACTTTTTTTTCTAATTCTTTAATGTTTTAAAACATAAAGAAAAGTTGAAAGAATGGTTCAGGGAACATTGACCCACTGATGTGGATTCCACTTAAACAATTGTTAACATTTTTGGCATTTCCTTTCTCTCTAAAGAGATATTTTTTTCTTCTTCCCGGCTAAATAATTTGAAATCTAGTTGCTGACTTTACCTCTAAAGACTTCAGATGAATCTCTTGAGAAAAAGAAAAAATTCTTTATAACCACAATAACATAATCACACCTAGGAATTCCCCCCCCTTTTTATTGAATTTATTGGGGTGACACTGCTTAACAAAACTATACAGGTTTCAGGTGCACAATTCTACAACACATCAGCTATATAATGTGTGTTCACCACTCCAAGTCAAGTCTCCGTCTATCACCATTTAACCCCCTGTACCCTCCTTCACCTCCCCCCACACCCCTCACCCTGTCAGTCACCACACTGTTGTTAGTGTCCGTGAGTTTCTTCTCTTTTTCTTTCTTGCTCAATCCCTTCACCCCACAGCCACCCTCACCCTGACAGCCATCAGCCTGCTTTCTAAATATAAGTCTATCTCTGTCTTGCTTGTCAGTTTATTTTGCTCATTAGATTCCACATATGAGTGAAATCACATGGCACTTGTCTTTCTCTGACTGGCTTATTTCACTTAGCATAATGCTCTCCAGATCCAACCACGATGTCGCAAAGGGTGAGATCTCCTTCTTTTTTATGGCTGAGTAGTATCCCATTGTGTAAATGTCCCACAGCATTTTTATCCACTCATCTACTGATGGACACTTGGGCTGCTTCCACATCTTAGCTATTGTAAATATTGCTGCAATGAACATTGGGGCGCATACATTCTTTCTGATTAGTATTTCAGGTTTCTTTGGATAAATTCTCAGAAGTGGAATCTCTGGGTTATAAGACAGTTCTATTTTTAATTTTTTGAGGTAACTGCATACTGCTTTCCACAGTGGCTGCACCAATCTGCATTCCCAAATCCATCTTAGTGTGTCATTTTAAGGCCACTGTTTCGCTGTATGGAAGATCTATCCATTGATGTCAATGGGGTGTTAAAATCCCCTACTAAGACTGTATTACTGTCACATGCCTTAGAAATTAACAATTATTTTTTTAATGTTGTTAGATACGGGTACATATAAATTTTCTCTGATTATCCCCAAAGTGGAATTTGTGGTCTGCGTTTGTGGTTATGCCTCTTTCGTCTCTTCTGTAAGCGTCTTTCACTCCTCCTTACCCTGTTTTTCTCACCCCATGGCGCTGAGCTTTTGAAGAGCCCAGGCCATTTGTTCTTGTTCTGAATGTGTCTGACTGTTTTCTTCTGGCGTTGTTTAACTTGTTTCCCTGGTCCTCGTATTTCCTGTAACCTGGAAGTTGGGTCTCGATTCAGATGAAATACTTTGGCTTGAATGTGTCGTGGGTGATGTTCCGTACATCATGCTGCATCACACCAGGAAGCCGTAATGCCAGCCTGTCCCGTGGTCGGTGATGAATGTCTCATTACCTGGTTAAGGTGTTGTTTCCAGATCTCTCCCTAGTCAAGTACACGCTCCTCTTTGTAGTTTGCAGGTAACCTGTGGGGGCTGTCTGGGCACTGTGCAGATATCCTGTTTTCCTGCAGCCTCTTACCGCCTTGCCTGAACAAGTCACGTACTTGGGATTGCACAATGCTGAATTTCTCATTATTGCCTCTTCTCTTTATCATTTGGCATTTTTCTGTAAGGAAGGGCTTTCTTCCACCTCTGCCTTTTTGAGTATTAATATGAGAGCTCAATACTTTTTATTCTGTGTGTTCAAATAAGTCATTATTGTGGGGATGTATGAACTGTCCTGAAGTTGGCCATTGGGAACCCCTTCAAGCTGGATTCTCCACCCAGGGTTTCAATGCAAATGTATGTGGGAGAGGTAACTCAGGTTGTAAACTTGTTCACAGTGAGGTGTAAATGCTCGCTGGGTCCTTACCCAAGTGCAGTTTGGGTTTGGGTTTGGGGTCAGGGTCTGGTGCCCTTTCCTGGCTTCAGAAGGGACTGCGACAGAAGGCAGGAAGAAGGTGGGAAGGCTTGCTGGATAGTCTTGCAACTTAATCTAAGGACTGGGACCAATTTTTCCAACTAGATAGATGGAAAAGTCTTGAGGTGGTTTTATTCCGCATTCCCAGGGATGGTAGGATGCTTTGATAATGGTTACAGCCAAGACCAACCTGTCTTCTAATTCAGTGGCTTCCCCTGGAGCTAAGTCCCAGAGCTCTGGGCCTCCTGGCTGCTCCTGGGTCCTTGTTAGTGCCTTTATCTTCCTAGGTCTTCTCCTGTTCTGAGGTGCCCTTGGCTGGCCCTGATTTTTTTCCTAGGAAGGTGTAAATGTCTGAGGGTGGTGATGGAGGCAGGGAACCTGGCCAAGGCAAGGGACTATGTATGTAAAACGATTGGTGGCTGGGCTGGTGGGAAGCTGCACCCTCTTTACCCTCCAGAAGGAAGGGGCTTATCACGAAGGAGATAGTTGAGGCCTTTCCTCTTGAAAGCTTTAGCCTGGTGGTCTCTAGGTCCCCCTCTGTCTTCCCCCCAGTCACCTCATTGTGGCCTCCCCCACGTTCTCTCTGCCACCCTTATTGCCTGTCTCATTCTGCCCCTCCCTCCCTCCCTCCCTCTCTCTCTCTCTGCTTGTGTGTCACCTTTTCTCATCACATCCTAATCTGAACAGCCCTGGGGTTTGTCCTCAGTGTGCCCACCCACCTCAGCCTGGCACTCTTTGTATTTCCTCTTATGGACACTTGGTGGCACTATTATCTAAGATGTGAGCCATACCGGATTTGGCCCAGGGACGAGGGGAGTATGAGAGACCGAGCTAGAGGGAGAGATGGGGGTGGTGGGGAAGAGGGAGAGAGGGGGAGAGGGGAGAAGGAACGAGGGGTGTGTGTGTGTGTGTGTGTAGATACTTGGATGGCAGAGTGGGATACTTTAAAACAACTTTCTTTTTCTGAATGCAAGGATAGAACCTATTAATTGTAAAAAAAAAACTTGAAAATGATCAGAGAAACCTAAGGAAAAGGAGAAAAAAAATGAACCATATTTCTGTACCCCACGATACCCTGGAGACAGTGGCCGTTAACATTTGTGTGTATTTCCTCCTGCTATGTTTTCCTCTCTGCAGTTCTCACTCCTCCCTGTTGGCTTCACCCCCCCCCCCATTCTCTGAAAAAAATTGGATTCAGGTTACAGTTATTTTCATGATTTCAGATTCTGCATTTGCAAATTTGCCTACTGACTAAAAGGTATTTGTGAGTGTAAAGCCAGCACTCGCGGAGCTTTTGCAATCACTTGTGCACACGTGCAGGGTGGCAGCAAGTTTGAGCTGGCCGACTCGCAGGCTGCCAGCCGCGCTGGGGCACCGGGACGCTCTCTGCCGCCCTGTTTCAGCTCGCAGCCTGTAAATAAGTGTCCCTTTCTTAGTCTACTTAGTGTCATGTTTTTCGCATTTTTTGGGCAATTTCACTGTTTAAAACAGCCCCCAGGTGTAGTGCTGAAGTGCTTCCCAGTATTCCTAAGTGCAGGAAGGCTGTGACATGCCTTATGGAGAACATCTATGTTAGATAAGTGTCATTCGGACACAAGGGACAGTGCTGTTGACCATGAAGTCAATGTTAATGAATCCACAATATAGAAAAAAATAAGGTATCACCCGGCCGGTGTGGCTAAGTGACTGAACATTGACCCATGAACTAGGAGGTCACCGTGCGATTCCTGACTAGGGCGTGTGCCTGGGTTGCTGGCTGCGGGCTCGATCCCCGGTGGGGGGCGTGGAGGAAGGAGGGAGCTGATCAATGATTCTCTCTCATCATTGATGTATCTCTCTCTCCCCCTCTCCCTTCCTCTCTCTGAAATCAATAAAAACATATTTAAAAAAAAAAAGGTGTCTTTAAACAGCAACACATGTAACACAAAGTTGTATATTGATTAGTTGACAAAAATGTTGTGACAAAGGCTGGCAGGAGCCTGACCCTGTATTTCCCCAGGAGCAGCGGTTCAGCATTCGCTAATTCAGTGCTCTCGGTGGTGTAGAGAACATGTAATTACCACCAACAATGAGAACCAACTGTACCTGTGCAGTCTGGTAAACTGCTTTTATCATCTCATATTTCCTTAGGTTACTAAGTAGCCTTTGAAATAAATTTTTAATGACGGCATACTGTTCCTTTAGAAGAATATAGCATAATATTTAACCTATTTTTGGATACTTTTGGTCGTTGCAGCTTTCCCTTTTATGAACAATGCTGTGACAAATCGGTGTATGAAATCTTTGTCCACACTCCAATTGCTTTTCCATAGGGAAGTTTCTAGAACCAGGTCCGAGAGAATGCTTATTTTTTAAGTATTTGATAAAGGTGGCCAAAGAGCCCTCCAGCAAGTTTGTAGTAATTGCACTCCAGCAGCAAGTGAAGGAGGGTTTTAAAAAGGCTTAGAGAAGAGAAGCAGGAGGAGAAGTTTGGTGCCACCTTGGCTGAGTGTGTGGGGAGTGGAACGGAATATGGGGGGTATATTGGGGACTTCAGGACCAGAGACAGCGGGTGTGGCCATGGACCAGCAGTTATTCAGGTTCTGGACCCACATCCCAGTGGCTCTCTCAGAGGCGGCCCCGAGGGCAGCCGGGTCGCGTGCTTCCCTGCCATGGAGGAGATCTGCGATTTTCTGCATCGCTCCTAGGAGTGTGGGGACAACCTGGGCCTTCTTGCTTCAGGGAGCTGAGGCACAGTGTTGGCAGGGTCTCTCAGATGTGTCTGGTTAGAGTCCTTCCTTTTTCTTTTACAATTCTGCTCATCTAATTTTTGAATTAGGTAATACATTTATTATATATCTATATACATCTATCCTCTATCTCTATCACCTATCCGTATCTGTCTGTCTGTCAATCATCCATCATGAAAATTCTCCCCCTCGCTCTGTACTCATCCGATAGTTTGTCATTCATTACCTCCCCTGCGAAGGAAACCACGGCAGTTAGTTTTCTGCATCATTCTGGCTTCACTGTGCACATGCGAGCACATCTGACTACACATTCGTAGCTTTTACCCTTTTACCACAAACGTTTGCATATTATACTTATTGTTCGGCCTCTTGTTTTTTATTTTCTCCCAGTTTTATTGAGATAGAATTGACATACAAAGTTGTATAAAATTGACATACAGCATAATGACTTGACTTATATTGTGAAATGATTATCATAATAAGTTTAGTTAACGTTCATAATCTCATATAGAGAACTCCCCCCCAAAAGAAAACAATGTTTTATTCCTTGTGATGAGAACCCTTAGCATCTACTTTCTTAAGAACTTTCAAATGCACCAGATAATAGTGTTAACTATAGTCTGCATGTTGTATATGACATCCCCAGTGCTTAGCTTTTCAATTAATACGGTAACTTGGAGATTGTTTTATATCCCCCGAGCAGTCCTCATTCTTTTTAGAGCTGCATAGTACTCTGTTGTGTGGATGGAGCACCGTTTATTCAACCCGCCCTCTATCGGTAGACACGTGGGTTATTCCACATCCTCGCCAACACAAGCCATGCTGCCGTGAACGACCTCATTGTGTGCCATTCCGCACACGTGCAGGCCTTTCTGCAGGATAAATGTCTAAAAGTAGAACTGGTTGGCCAAAGGGTGTTTGCATTTGTTGCTTTGATAGTGGCCGGTTGGCCTCTGTATGGGTCAAGTTTCCCCAAAGCCCTGCCAATAGAGGGCTGCCAGGCTTTAGAGGTTTTTACAAAACAAACCTGATGGATGAGAAATGGTATTTCATTAGTTTTATTTGTGTTTCTTTCATTACAAGAGAGCTGGAGCATCTTTATGCAAACTGTGTCCCATGCTGCCCATTGTTTGGTTGGATTGTCGAGCTCTCTTCTTTCCTTTTGATCACACAAGGGCCACATCCTGGCACCCATCCCTACCCCAGCCTTCGCCTGGGCTCTTCTCACAGGGAGGAGTGGAGGGTGGGGACAGGGACCGGCCCTGGGTGGACCAAGGATAGAAACAGTCTTGGCTGCACCATCATCTCATGGAGGGAATGAAACTCCTGATCTAGGTCAGCTGCTCATTACGTGAGATAATGCATGTAAGATGCTTCACACACTGCAGGGCCCGTAGTAAATGCTCTGGGAAAGACTGCTCATTATTTTATGTGGAGGACATGCAAACCTACCAGGATTTATATATCTGAACCTCAGCCTTTACCTGCTGTCCCCTTGCGGGTACAGGATCCCCTGAGCTGTCTGAGGGGCCTGGTGTTGCCCTGGGGACTCCAGGGGCAGAGCAGAGCACTCGAGCTGCCAGTTGGATCCAATTTCCATCTCTGCTTGGTTTCGTGTTTGTGGAAAGCCAAGTCTTAAGAGCTGGGCTGATGTGAGGCAGAGTGTGGCTTATGGGTGTGTGTGTATGTTTACTTAATTTTCTTCTCACTCTGAGATGGCCCTTCAGCTCCCTCCTTCCCTTTTCCTTCCCTATCTTTAAACTCTTAGGACCCATAGTCTTCCAAAGGGGCAGGTGATCTGAGCTGATGGCCAGTGGGAAAGCCAGTCTGTACTCAGGGTCATGGCCACATTTAGGGTCATGACCATGAGGGGAGGTGGGGGAGGGGGAATCCCAGCCAGAATATGAATTAAGGGTGAAGGGCTGTGGCATTCAGGCAACCTATTCCCCAGATCTGGGTCTGACCTACCACTGAGCTTTGTTTTTGCAAAGATTCCCTGTGTCTGAGACCAATGCACAGGGCCCCAAAGTCCTCAGGGACTTCTGCCCAGCATGACAGAGAAAGACCACTGGCTGGGGTGGTGGTCCCTAAGGGAGTCAGATTCCCTGTGGAGCTCCATCCACCTCTGTGTCTTCTAGCTCTGCAGCAAAATCCTGGAGAAGACAGCGAACCCTCAGTGGAACCAGAGCATCACACTGCCTGCCATGGTGAGCCTTGGCCCTTGTGGACCCACCCCGGGAGGCCCCAGGCTCCTGGCCTCCTCAGCATCCTACCCCTGTCCCAGGCTCCTGGTTCATCAGAAGGACTCCACATCCACATGGGTCTCTTCTCTCTCTAGTTTCCCTCCATGTGCGAGAAAATGAAGATTCGCATCATAGACTGGTGAGTTCTGAGCCTCAGGGTCTTTAGAGGTGGCTGCCCTCAGGGGTCACTGGGTCCTTTGGTTTCTTTCAGTTCAGTGTGCACGCAGTGGGAGAGCGTGTTTTGGGTGACTCAGTCTCCTCTGGGGGGAGGCAGAGGAGGAGAGGGTGTGGGCCATTCTTGGGAAGCTTACTCATAGCCTTGCTCAGAGGCAGATAGGAGGGCAGCCAGGTAGGGCTAGAAGGGCTCCAGGAGGGGACAAGAAGGCTTCCTGGAGGAGGCGGGGTTTTGATAAGTACAGGATGAGGTGGGGTTTTGATAAGTACAGGCATTCCAGTAAAGAGGGGATCATAAGCAAAGGCAAAGAGCTGGAAACAGCAGAGCTTCTGGGGGGATAGGTTGTGATGCCCCCTGGGTAGGTAGGATAGAATGGAAAGGTCTCCATGCTGGGAACTGGCAGGGTTGCCTGAGCAGGGGATGCTACTGTGGGCCTGCAACAAGTGAGGGCCAGAGCCCTCATGGACATCTTGGAAAAGGAACTGTATCTACCACTTGTTGGGCACCTACTATGGGCCAGGCCCTGTGCCCAGCAAACATTTCACATGCACAATCTTACCTGATCTTCAGCTTGACTCCTTTACAGGGGAGGAGGGAGGTTTGAAAAGATTGAGTAACCTGCTCTAGGTGACAGCTGGGAGCGGCTGAGGCCAGGCCTGCTGCTCCCGAAGCCCGCACTCTTAACCAGTAGGCCCTGCTGCCTCCTGTTATGTTGGGGTGGCCTTTCTCACACCTGAGGGGCCTGTAGGGGTCCCTACACTGATCTCCAGGATTTTCCATACGCCAGTCTTTCCAAAGAGAGAGAGTTGTCCTTTCTCTGCCCCCAGAAAGTCTTGGCTGTGCGGTTCCCAGTGTGTTGTCCTTTGGTCTCAGGCCCAGGGCACCCCCAGCCAGGAGGGTAATGAGAGACTAGGGAAAACCCCCAGACCACAGAGCCATCACAGTGCGCGCCAGTTCCCCGGGCCCAAAGCAAACAGCTTGTGAGAATTAGAGGAGAGGAAGGGAGCAGCCAGGAGGGCCAGGAGGGAGAGGCCTCTGGGGCCCTGACCGCCGGTATGTTCCGTGGGGAAGCGGTTTGGGGGAGAGATGTGCTTTACGTCCACAGATGATCTCTTCATCTTAGCTCGCAGCGTGTGCGCACGTGTGTGTGTTGTGTTGCCTGGGGCAATGGCTGTGCGTGTCCGTATGGGTGGATGCGTGTGTGCGTGCGTGCACACAGGAGCCGGCGGTTGTCCTGTGTGTGTGGGGACAGGCCTTGCCTGAGCCCCTGTGAGCTGTGTCGAAGGCATCGGCATACTGTACAATCCAAACACATTACGGAATCTGGTGGTTGCATCTCTGGTTTGGGTTGAAGTGGCATTTTTATTGTGAGTCTATTTTCAGACTTGCTGTATTTTCCAAAAGCAACCCCAAGCCCCAAAACCCAAATCTTGGCCAGAAAGCATTCTGCTGCTGCAAGTTCCTATCCGGAGCAGAGCCTTCTTCCCAGAAAACTGAGATCAACTTGTGTTACTACCTGAATCCTGGAAATATGACCTAGTCCATTTGGCTTTTCTCTGTAACTTAAGCTTCCATTCGATTCTTTAAGAATTTCTTTTTCATTAAAATATAAAATCCCCCAAATTATCCCCCTCCTGCCCCCATAAAAACAAAACCTCTCTTCCTGTCCTCTCTGCCTCCTCAGCAGATTCAGGTAAGACCAGAGGTCAGAAACCCAATTCTCTCCAAGTGCTGGGCTTTTCTAGGAGTTGATCGTGGAGGCTGCTTAAAAGTGCCCTCAACTGGCAGTTAGCTGGTGTCGGTATCTCATTGTAGAATGTTTAACTGAATTTTAATTTTCCAATTCCTATGGATATCATTCTTCTGGAAAAGTGATAAAGATCTGTGCTGACAATTCACTCTTCCTAATGCAGCTGCTGCCCTGATGGAAAAATTTACAACTGAGGCTTAATCACCTCCCTGGGAAATACATAGAGGAAGGAAGGGAGCAGCCGAGATCGGGTTTAGATTTAAAAGAGGAAGAAAATCTTCGTGTCCAGGTGTCTTTCACAATGGGGCCTGGGTGTATCATCGTCTGAAGCTGCCTATGGCCAAAGTATGGGAAACAGCGAGAGAGGGCCTTCAGGCTCCAAAAAAACAGGCAAAATGCACCTGGGAAATTTCCAGAGGGAGAGAAATCTTGCTCAGCCCAGCGTTTCTCAACCTCAGCATGATGACATTTGGGCCAGAAAATTCTTTTATGTGGGAGACTATATTATGCATTGTAGGATGTTTAGCAGCAACTGGGGCCTCTCTCTACACCCTTCCCCCAATACCAAAAATGTCTCCACACTTTTCCAGGTGTCCCCTGGGGTCAAAATCACTGGCTTGAGAGCCCCTGGTCTAGCCTGATCATGAAGCATCAGGTTGCTGCAGTCACAGCTCTGGTTTCCATGTTGGGCACATCCCGCTCACATGCCAGCTTTGCCATTTTGGCAAATTACTTCATCTCCTAAACCTCAGCTTTCTCATCTGAAGTTGGGGCTAATTGTAGTGCCTACCTCACAGGGCTGACGTGAGGACATGAGCTGGGTCATGAGATGGTTTTAGCGAGTGCTTGGCTTTCAGTAGGTGCTCCATAAACGCCAACTATTACTCCATATTATTATCACAGGGGCCAGGTGTGGGTCTGCACACGACGTTGTTGGCTAAGGGGTTTACTAATCAGTGAGTCTCCTCGAGCTCATACCCACCTTCCTCTATGCTGGTTGGGAGCGGAGAGGCCTTCCTCCTGGGAAGCAGGACAGCCCCCCCGGCACATGGGAGCAGGAGACAGGACACCAGGGTTTAGTTCTGGCTCTGTCCCTGCCTCCCAGGCTGGCCTCGGACAGGGACCTTCCTGGATCAAAGTCTCAGTTTCCTCATGTGTGCAACCAAGATGATAATAAAAGTACCTGGTTTTTTTAAGGCCGTTGAGAGGAACCTGAGAGATAGGAGGTTAAAAGTGTTTCGTCACCGCCTGGCTGGGTGTGGCTCCGCGGTTGAGCATCGACCTAAGATCCAGGAGATTGTGGTTCGATTCCCGGTCAGGGCACATGCAGCCGATTAATGACGACTCTCTCATCATTGATGTTCCTATCTCCCTCTCCCTTCCTCTCTGAAATCAATAAAGATATATTTAAAAGAAAAAGAAAAAAAAAAGTGTATCGTCACATAGAAAGTCAGATACAAAAAGGAGGAATAAATAGTGCATTCGTGTTGGCTAATTTAAGACCATGGCCTTGGAGGTAGTGTCTTCCTGGTTACTTGGTTTTCTCCTTGGTCTGGATATTTCTTGAGCTCCCGGAGCCTGGCTGTCTCTGGACCTGGGGGTCTGGGTCCCTGAGCAGCCTCCTGCCTCCTACCTGTGGCCTCCTCCCTCTCACCTGCAATGTCCTCAAGGACATCCAGGCCACCAGCCCAGTGCTGGCTTGATGATGGGTGCTGATGCGTGTTGAAACAGACTAGCTTCCACCTAAGGAGGCTTGAGCAACACTTTATTTCCAGTCTCTTCTTCCCTGGGATTACCAGGCCTCAGTAACATCCCCAATGTGAAGACTGGGACCCCTAATCATATACAACCAAGGCCATTTCCTTCTGGGTGGGCTGTGGTCTTCGTTTCCCTCCCTATTCAGGCCCTCTCTGTCCCCTGTTCTAGGGATCGCCTGACCCACAACGACATTGTGGCCACCACCTACCTGAGCATGTCGAAAATCTCTGCTCCTGGAGGAGAAATAGAAGGTAAGCTCCCCCTCTGTTCTGCCCTCTAGCCCCCACGCTCTCTCTCGTTCCACCCCTGCCTGTCTTCCACCGCTAACTTTGAAGAGTTTGCAGAAAAGGGATGATTATAAGTCTTTGCTGCCCCTTTCCCAGGGAGAAGGGCTGTGGCCAATGAGAGAGATGGGCTTACAGACATTTAGGATTCTCCACACCTTGGAGGGTGGGATGCACCTCTGATGGATAGAGAGGACAGGTCACTTCTGCAGATAACATTGGGGGCTGCAGCCTCGCCATTCATGGGTTATGTATTGGCTGACTGCACTCTAGCTACGTCTATTTTGAAATAACTTTCATTGGTCTGTTAAAAAGTAGCCCATGATCATTTTGTAAATTTTAAAAGAAACAATCTGAAAGAAGATGATAAAATTTACCCATGAAATTACCCAGAAACCTACCCCATATCCAGCCTACCTTCTATCCAGACAGGAATGAACTTGATATTCTGGGGCCTTTCTATATGTACGTATGTATGTACACCTACATACATGTATAAGTATCGCATATACATGCATGCATATATACTATATACATGAAAAACATTGTTTTGAAAAAATTTTCAATTGCTTTCTGTCACTTGGCAATACAACATAGATGTTTATTCATGTTATTAAACATTCTTTTACAATATAATTCTAAGCAAATGTACATGTTCCCCATATGAATGTACCATAGTCCATGTTAACTAGATATTTTCTAATTTTTCCACATTATAAACAACTAACTTAATATTGAATATTTTTGTGGCTACTTCTTATTCAATACACAACTTTCCTTTTGGAGGAATGCCTAGCAGTGGAATTGCTGTGTCAAAGGATCTGACCATTTTAAAGCTTTTGGTTTATATCAAAATTGCCCTTCAAAAAGACTGGACTGATTTATACTCTGATCGCCCGCATAAGTTTATTTTGCTGCACCGTCACCAACACAGAGCGAAATAATGGTATTAAAATAGAACTTTGTTAATTTGATGGGTGAATTTCATGGTTGCCCTGATTTTCATTTCCTTGATAGCTGATGAATTTGATCAATGCAAATTAAAAAATATTTTAATAACTATATATTTATATACTTCATTCTATTCTATTCTGTTTAAACTGCTTGCTGATGCTCTTGTCCGTGTTTCTGGTGGTGTGTTTGTTTTCTCTCATTGTTTGTAAGAGTTCTGTATGTGTGTGGGTGTCAGCTTTCCCCTGTCATATATGTCGTGAGTAATTTTTGTCAGTTTTATTTTACCATTTAATAGTTTTTGATGAATAGAAATTTAAAGCTTTTATGCAGTCAAATCTGTTAATTTTTTTCTTAGTGTATAAGGCAAGGAGTTAATATTACTTTTTTCAAAATTGTTCTTTGGCGATACCAACACTATATGTTGAATAACCTCTTCCTTATATCTGGAAATACCACCTTTATCCCTTATGAAATTACTCAGTGTGTTCTGGGGCTTGTTTCTTATTTTTTTTTTTCTGTTATCTTTAATTGGTATGTGTGCTTGTTATTTCTTAGGTTTTGGTATCTAAGTTGTGTGGTTCTGCAAAATTAATTGGAAAGATTTAAAGTCTTTTCTAACATCTGAGACAGTTTATATAATATAAGAATATGATCTTTTGAGGGTTTGAAATAATTCACTCATAAAACCATATGGGCTGGGTGCCTTTTTGAGTGAGTGTAATGCTAGCTCTTTAAAAACTTTTCAGTTTCTCCTGTGATCATTGTTATTTTCAGTTTGTTACTTTTACTGTAGTCAGTTTTGATGATTTATATTTTCCTAGAAAAGCATTTGTTATGTTTATTTACACAGTTGTGCAGATAATAATTTAAACAATTCTCTTTTTGCAGTCTCTCCTCCTTTCTTGTTTCTAATGATATGTGTTTTGGGTTTTATTTCCTTTTTTCATGGTTAGCTTTGTTAAAAGTTTTCATCTTACTTTATTGGACATTTCAAAGAATCAGGTTTTGGATTTATCAATTCTAATTTTTTTTTCTAATTTTTAATTCTCTCATCTTTTTACTTTTTTCTTTAACTCTATACTTATTTTGTTGCTTCCTATTTCAGCTTCCTAGCTAATTTGTGCTTATTTTCAGTGTTTCTTATTTAAATAATGTAAGTATGGTTTCTGTTCCATATGTTATGCTTCTGGCCTTCAGCAAACCCCAAGGTTATATTTAACTATTTTTTACTTTTATTTTTTACATCTAAATATTTAATCTGTTTTGGGTTTATTTTGAGTGTTTTCAGAGAGCAGTCTGATTTGATTCCTTTGTAGGTAGTCTATTTTTTCTAAGTAGATGCCACTTGTAGGCATGGATCTTTTTTATTGCAGTTTAAAAAATTGCTTTGATCTATCTAGATGCAGGACTCTTTTTATTGAATTTTGTCTGAGACATGGTGAATTCTTAAATCTGAGATGAGGAGCAATTTCTTTTTATTCTAACATTAAAACATGGATGGTTGAAGGCAGTGGGGTAGGCATAAGAGCTGGAACTCTGGCACCAGCAGCTTGGGTTCCAGTTCTGCTTCTTTGTAGCTGAGTGAGTTGCTTCAGTCTCCCCTTCCCAGCCTCAGGCTCATGAGGTTGTTATAAGGATTCAGTGAGGTTATAAATGTAAAGTTCTGAGAGTGTCTGGTACACAATAAACCCCAAAGTAAGGATTGCTGTTTAGTATCATTATTACTGGCTTTCTGCATCACTGATTTCCCTCCCCTCCGTATTAATTCTGCTTTTTACTACTTCCAAGATGGTTTAAAATTGGCTATTGCATTTTTAGTTTCTTGTCATGCCTTCATTTTCCTCGGTCATTCCTTTTGATATTTTCCTTTCCTTCTTTGTCTGTTCTTTCCCAGAAGTTTTGCTTTGTTCCACAAAAGTTATGTCTTCCTGCACTCTATTAAGGATTCAGAATTCTTTCCTGAAATTTTCAGGTGAATGCTCTCTTGAATCTTACAGATGCTGTTTCCCTCCCCTGGTTGACACTCTGTTCCCTCCTCCCTCTTTTCCTCCCTCTCTAACGAGGTCTGTTCAGTGTTGGTGTCTTTCTCAGGCAGGTCTCTGTCCATTCATCTTGTCAGATCTTTACCTGGAGGACAGGTTAACATACCCAGCTTCTGGAAGACTCCACCTAGTCCTCTTGAAGTTGATGAATCCCTTCTTCTAGGTTATTTGAAACATTAAAAAAGAACTTTAATTATAGGAAATTCAAGCACATAGAAAAGTAAAGGATTGTACAATGAATTCCAAGGTGCTCTCACTCAGCTTCAACAGCTAGCTGCTCGCTGCCATTCTGATTTCATTGTTGATACTTGTAATTAGTGGAATACCCAAAAACTGCCTCCCAGAAGGCACTGCTACCGGGGTTCCTCCTGTCTCAGCCCCGGCCCCTCCTCACTGAGGGAGCTACTGCCCCAGGATGTGGACCCCCTTCTCTAATGCTGTTCGGATAATTTCTGAGGAGGGCCGTGTTGGCTGTAGAAAGATTTGAGGTGCGGCAGTGCAGGTATGGTAGGAGAAGGGGTGTTCTGGCCCCTGTGGCAGACCCGAACTCCTGAGAGTGGAAGAAACCTCTTTTCCAGTTTTCTGACTGGTGCTGTCCCTGTCCCTGAATCCAGACCCTGGCGCAAAGTGACCGCCTGTTTTCTGAGAGTCACTGTTTTATGAAGTTACAGCGGTGCCTGCCATCAGCCGCCTGAAGGAGAGTTTAGGCCTCTGCCTCCCTCGTCTTCCTTCTGTGCGGTGATGATGCCCTTGATTTTTTTTCAGGGTTGTTATGAATATTTTAATGGAACCGTGAGAAAGATGTTTATGTGGCCACTAGATGGCGCTCAGGCCATGGGCAACCCAGTGTGGTTCAGGGAGACATTAAAAATCGGACCGCTGGCTCCCACAGATTGTTTCGGAACTAAATGAGAATCTTCCTGCAAGCAGCTAACCAGTTTAAAACGGGCTGTTAAATAGCTTGATCTCTGTAACAATAAAGGAGTTCAACTTACTGTTCAAATGAGCCATTCCACGTGACTGGTCTGATGTCCCTTGCCTCAGAGGTGTCCCTTTCCGAGGCCCTGAAGTCTAGCACTTGCTTTGCTCCCTGCCAACCTTCTCCCACTGGTCCTGAGGCCACCTCAGAAGGTGTCACTCGCCGCACCTTTCGTTCCCATTGGGAGTTCTAGCACGACAATGCACTGCCCTTTATTTCGCCACTGCTCTCAAAACCCAAACTAAACCAAACTGTAAAAACGGGCTCTTTCTCTATAGCCTCCACCTCATGGTTCACCACATTATTGAGTCCAACCAGGAGTTTTTGTTTTTGGGTTTATTTCCAATAAGGGAAGGACTTAACAGTAGCCTCTTCAGCACTCCTGCCCACAAGTTTGCTGGGCATATTGAAGTGTTCCTTGGACCCTGTGCTCAAAGCATTTAGTAAAAATTTTGTTTTCTAAAAAGTAGTGCTTTCCTTAGAAGCTGCAGTTTTTTCAAAAGGTAACAGACACATGAGACCCATGAAACCTACATACATTCTTTTATAATTTTATACATGTGAAAATCATGCTATATAAATAGCACTTGTATCCTACAGTTTTTCCACAGCGAAGAAATCCAAAGTTAGTTTCTTTTTGTCTTTGGAACGTAGATGATGATGATTTCCCAGCAGTAGCCGGTTTCTCCTCCTGCCTGGCGCGGGTTGGTGTCAGGCAGCCAAACCGTGGGTGTGGGAGGTGTGCGGAGAGGCAGGGCTGGCGGCAGGTAAGGGCCTCAGTGTCCCCAGGGCTCATGGGCGGAGAGGGCCGCTCTCGGTCTCCCCTGCCTTCCTCCAGGTGAGAGAGCTGGGTTTTGTGAGCTGCTCAGCCCACAAAACTGGGAGCATTCATCTGTGTTTTGGGGCTTCCTTGGGCTGATGGAAAACACACCAAAACACTTGTGTTTTGGCAGAAGGGTGATGAGGACTATGCACTGTCTTGGTGCCTTCACTGGTCACTCTGCCCCTGACTTTGTGAGCTGTCTGCAGACACAGGGGAGAAAACTTGGGCTGATCCTCATCACCTGGAGGCCTAGGACCCTGCCCCCAAATTAAGAATCCTTGGCCTAAGTTGTCACCAGAGCTGTGTCTTTTTTTTTTTTTTTTTTAAATATATCTTTATTGATTTCAGAGAGAGGGGAGAGAGAGAGTTGAAACATCAGTGATGAGACAGTCATTGATCAGCTGCCTCCTGCATGCCCCCAACTGGGGATCGAGCCCGCAACCCAGGCATATGCCGTGACCAGGAATTGAACTGCAATCTCCTGGATCCTAGGTTGATGCTCAACTGCTGAGCCACGCCTGGCCGGGCCAGAGCTATGTCTTAATAGGTGCCCAGCACTGTGCCTGGTTAAGTCTGCTTACAAACGAATGAATGAAGGAATTAATGGAAGGTGCTGTTGGGAAATAGGCTACTCTGCAGCCATCTTCTTGGCCCTCCTAGCCACCGGCTGGTGGGTTTAGGGGACAGTTGTGTCTGGGCTGGGCACTGGCTTGTAGCCAGGATCCAGAGTCAGTCTGTGGGTGGGAAGGTGAGTTTGCCTGTGCAACAAACACATTGGGTTGGAAGTATGACCTTGGCCTCGCTAGCCTGGATAACAGGCTGGGCATGCTTGTGATCCTTTGGAAGGAGCTTAAAATGGAATCTGTTAGCTTCTGGTGGGCCCTGGCCACTGCTCTTCTTGGGGCTCCAGCTGGGTCCATGTCAGCCCTCTCGCTGTTGCTGAAAGCTCTCCTATGACCAGAAGGCCTGGCTCCCCCACTGACGAGAACCTATGCCAGTGGCTATGGGAATGGCCATGAATTGTGGTTTCTGTAGCTGACTTCTGCCAGGCGGTGTTCCTAGCTGAGGCCTGTCTGGGGAGAACCGAGGGGTTGGGTCCCAGGGCCTCAGGCCCCTGCAGCTGGGCCTCACCCTCTTTGTGCCTCTGCGCTCAGTGCTCAGCCTTGCCTCCGATGCAGACTTCCAAACCCCCTTTCTCTCTTCCCCACTCTCTCTCTCTGTGTCTGCTCATTCTTCTCTCACAGTGTTTTGTTGGACTCTTGGCTCCTACCCGCAGTCATAGAGCTATGGGAAAATAGTAATAGGCATTATGTTTTTAAAGGAGACCCATAAGTAAGGGTGACCAATGAATGAAAATAATCAGGGATTTCACCAGCCATGTCCCAGGCTTGGTCATGACCCCAGACTAAGTTACACTTAGCTGGTTGGAGGAGTAGACAAGGAAGGTCAGAGTGTGGGAAGGGGCAGAAATCAGAGAGGACTGTGGAAGGAGACTGAGGGGGTGCCCACTCTTTTGGGGGCATCTTGTAACTGCCTCGATGTGAAGGATGGATTCCAAGAGCCTGAAGTGTACCAGAGCTTCTCCTTCCTTTTCTTATTTCTAGAAACCCATTACCAGCATTTAGGGACACACCCAAGTGTGTAGAACCTTCAGCAAATGACAGCATCTGTCATTGTGTTTCACTCGAAGAGGCAGGTGCCAGAAGCCAGATCCAGTGCTTGCCGCAGTGAAAGTGCAACATGGTGTCCTCAGTGGCAATACTAGGTATGCCACTAGATGGAGATGTTGTGCCTTGAAATGCGACATCTCAGGGAGCTGGGTCCCCAGTGTCAACCTGCCTGCTGGGTGGAGCACTGGGTGTGCCTGGCTGCCTAGCTCCGGCCCTTTCGTGCTTCCCCCACCCTTTCTTTGTGTCTGTACTTTGTTTCCCTCACTTTTCTGGCTATAATGTGGAAAAGCACATTTTCTTTTCTGTGTTATTTCTTGAATGTATTGAGTCAAGTTTTGGGTCCAATTTTCAATTGGCAAACAGAGCACACAGATGTGCAGGCAGACACCAGTGGGGAGGGACCTGAGGGCTCACTGTGGCGCTGGGGCAGTGTTTGGCTGGGGGGCTCCGTGATGACTTAGTTGGTGATAAATTCGCAGCTGGGCTGGGAGTGAGGCCTCGGGCCACCTCTGGTTCTCACACGGGAGCTGTCTTTCCATCTGTCTGTCCGCCAGCTCTCCATCCACATTCCCGGTCACGTAACCAGACCTCCTTCAAGCCATGCCCATCCTAACCGCTTTTCCATTTCTTTACGCTTCAGAGGAGCCTGCAGGTGTGGTCAAGCCTCCTCCGGCCTCGGACAGTACGTGCTTTGGGGACCATGAGGGGTGGGCCTGGGGTTTCTGCTGGAGGGAAGAGGGTGTTGCTTGCTGAGGATTTTTGATTTGCCTGAGGTGGGTCTGAGATTGTCCACCATGGTCCCCTAGCTTACCTTTGGCTATATACCTCTCGATTTTGATTGAATATGTAAATTGCTTGGAATGATTTAAAGGCAGTTCCCTCCCACTCCCCAAACCCCCTCCTAATTCTGTTGGGCTCCAGCTGATGCTCAAATGAATCCACTCTCTCAGACAGGGAGGGAGTGGGGCCTGCAGGGTTGTTCTCAGTGGGGCAGGGGACATCTTGGGACCAGAGAGGTGAGCTGAAAACTCTTGAAGTTGAAATTTGAAAGGTAAATAATAAATGAGGTGATTGTTACAAATAATAGTGCTCACATTCCATCGGCCTGGGCTTCCCACCTCTGTCCCAAATGCCAGAGCCCTGTCTGTACTGGGGATTGGAGGGAGAGTGAAGATGCACGCAGGGCATCCCCTGACTCTGGGGGAGGCATGCTATTCCTGCCTTCTGGTCAGAAATTTCTTATTTTTCAAGCCCTGTCTCCCGACCACTCACTGGGACTTGAGGTTCACTTCACAGTTCATGTCGTCAGGTCTGACTCAGGCATTCCCTTGCTGAGGCCATTTATTTTATGCCCACCTTGCCCTGCCCTGCTTGTATGGATTGGATCGCCCCAGATGGTCCTCCCCATCCCTGGGGTTCTCAGAGTAAGGCCAGTGAAGTCAAGTCCTGGGAAACTTGGCTGTCAGCTGGAAAACAATGACATTAACAAAAGAGAGCCTCTAAAAAGAATGCTGTGAAGAGAGAGATTTTCCCTGATCATTAGTGTAATTCTTCTAACTCTCCTCCAACCTGCTCCACTGGGAGATGGTTCTTTGCACAATGTGGGGAGGGGAAGGGGTTGCCAGCATGAGTCAAGGCTATTAGGGTCTATTTCAGGGGTGGGGAGGTGTATGCCCAGGGGTTGCCTGTGGGGGGACATTAGATGGGCCTCCTCCTTGGTGCCCTGGGAGATGGCTTCTCTGGCCATGAGGTTCTGGGGCCTCCTTTGTGCCTCCCTACACTCACATGTGGGTTGGGGAGGGGCTGAAGGTTGGCGCGTAGCCTGAGGGCTGGGACAGGAGAGGACCCTGCCCTGAGCTTTACTTCTTGGCTTGGTGCATGGACTTTGAGCTTAGACCATTTTGAGTCATGCCACATTGGAGTCATGTGCTTCTTTGCATCCCTGGGCCTCAGTCTCCTCGTGTGTAAAATGAGATAATAAAACAATAAAAATCTCCACATCTCAGCATTGTAGTGAGGATTAAAGGGATGTATGGGAGACAATGGGAGATAATCAGTGTCACTGCTCTTTATATATGTGTGAGGCTGCGTCCCTCACATGGACAGGGAACTGAGGCCCAGGGATGGGCTCAGGCCCGAAGGTGGCTGGGTTGAGCACTAGAAAGCTGCCTTGGGCCAGCCCCTCTGACCCTGCCTGTGTCTCCCAGTGGATGACCACCTGGGCTTCCTTCCCACCTTTGGACCCTGCTATGTCAACCTCTACGGCAGTCCCAGGGAGTTTACTGGATTCCCAGACCCTTATGCAGAGCTCAACATGGGCAAGGTGAGCCAGCCAGACCCCCCACATTCCCTAGATCTCCAGGCCTGTGTGAGAGGTCTTCCAGCCTGGACTGGGAGTATCTGGGGCCTGCTTGGACTGCAAGGGCCTTATAGGCCTTGAGCAGGGCCAGGCAGCCACCTCCTCAGAGAGCCCTCCTTCTGCCTGGCTCTGTCCTGGCCTTTCCTTCCCCTTACTCCTCTCCCTTTTGCCTCACCTTCAGGGCCAGCCTGTCCCCCACTTCCTGGCCCCTGAGGGGCCCAGGTCCCCCCCACCCACCTGTCCTAGGTTTCATCTCTCCTCTAACTGGGTTGGAGTCTGGTACTGACCATCTGGGTGGCTTGGCCTGTCACCTGTACTCTCTGGGCTCTGTTTCTTTATTTGCAGAGTGATGGGGGTGGCTCAGGGTCCTCCTTGGTGCCTGGGAAATGAGCAACTTTAGGGCCAGATCAGGCCCCTTTCCTTTTCCTCCTCTCCCATCCCCCCTGCTCCTAGTGATCCAACCTCCCCTCTCAGGGGGAAGGTGTGGCCTACCGAGGCCGGGTTCTGCTCTCCCTGGAGACCAAGCTGGTGGAGCACTGTGAGCAGAAGGTGGAGGATCTCCCTGCAGATGACATTCTCCGGGTGGAGGTGAGGGGCATGACTCTGTGAGGCATGAGGGTGGTGTCAAGGGGGGCGAGCCTCGAGGTGTCATGGTGGAGGAAGGCCCAACTTCACCCACACTCATATGCCTTCACCTCTCTGGGCCTCAGTGCCTCAGCTGTGAAGTGGGAGTAACACCATAACCACCCTGCTTCCCTGAGGAATGTTCAGAGACTCAAAAAAGATAAATGAAAGTATTTTAAAAGTCTAGAGCTCAATACAAACTGAGAGGCTATTTTATAACAATAATGTAAGAATAGCTAACACTTATTAAGCACTCACCATGTATCAGACACTTGCTAGTGACATTTGATATCATTGAGTCCTGCCAGCACCCATGAGATGACTGCTATTAGTATCTCCATTTTACAGATGAGGAAACTGAGGCTCAAATGTATCATAACAAGTGGGAGAGCTGGGCCCTGTGTTAAAGAGGCAGCTGTATGGCGTCCGCACAGTGGTTTAAACTTTCAGGCTCTGCGGTTAGAAGGCGCTTGTTTCAGTCCTTGCTTGACCACTTATCAGCTGTATCAGTTTCCCTATCTGTAAAGTGGAGGTAATAATTATACTTACCTCATAAGGTTGTTGTGAGGATTAAATTCATACCCATATGCAGTAAACACTCAATCAGCACTACCTGTTACTACTATTTACATTATCCCAAAACCCAGTTGTAACCCCTCTTTTTTTGCATTCCACAAAGGGGATTGTAAAGTCATCTTGGTTCTTGTGATTGAGTGCTTCCCATGTCCTTAGCCCTGTGCCTGATGCCCAGAGGGGACAATGGGACCCATTCATCCCAAGCACATGGCAGTCTGTGGATGCTCCAGGGCTGGCTGGTGAGGGGAGACCCTGAGTGAGTGGGATGCAAGCCCTGGGCAGGGGCACGTGGTTTAGAGCCTTCAGCCCCTTCTGAACAGCAGATGCAGGAGACCAGGTCCTTGGGGTGACGGTGCCATGGCTGCTGGTTTGGATTAGGGAGCAGCATGGCCTTGGAGGTGTAGAGCTTATTAGAGGAACGTGGCCAAGCACACAGGCCTGGAATGAGTTTGCTCAGTTAGTAACCAAATCTGGGCGCTGTTGCTTAGCTGGACCATTCGCCACCCATCTGTCCAGCCAGGATTTACTGGGCGCCAGTCACAGCCAGGGCCTGCCAGACATGTGACCCCTCTCCACCCCGGTGTCTCCCTTCCTCCTCCCTATGACTCTCTGGCCGCCCTCTCTGTTTCCAGAAGTACCTCCGAAGGCGCAAATATTCCCTCTTCGCTGCCTTCTACTCGGCATCCATGCTGCAGGATGTCGATGATGCCATTCAGTTCGAGGTCAGCATCGGGAACTACGGCAACAAGTTTGATAACACCTGCCTGCCGCTGGCCTCCACCACCCAGTACAGCCGGGCGGTCTTTGACGGTGAGGCCAGAGGCCATGTGTCTGGATGGAATCAGATCAGGGAGAGGGGCCAGACCCTGCATCCTGCCTCCCATTTGAAGTTGCCAGAGGTCCATTGGAGGGCCTATCCTGGACAAACCTATAGGGAGGGACCCCTGCTGAGCTCCCCCTTCTAGCCTCCCAGGGGGTTCTTGCTGCCAGGACTCACAGATTGAGCTCCCCAAACTGGCCATAGTCAGCTTTGATTCTGACCTGTGGTGTCATTTATCACACGGTGGCTGCTGGGCTGGCATAGAGATTGTGGAGAATGTGGGTTCCCCGCATCCTTCTAACAGCCCCTCTGCTTTGATGTTAAGGAACCTCAGTGAGAGCAGCAGCTGACTTCAGCACAGGGGGGAAGCTCAGGCACCTATCTGGACACTGGGAAACACTGGTCACACGTGTGTGTCCAAGGGAGTTCTTAGTGGGAAGGGGAGCAGATGCCTGAATCCACCCACCCTCAGTCCCCGTCCCCGCTCCTGGAATCCTGGCTCAGTACCATGCCCTTTGTGTCCTTCCAGGGTGCCACTACTACTACTTACCCTGGGGCAACGTGAAACCTGTGGTGGTGCTGTCATCTTACTGGGAGGACATCAGCCACAGAATTGAGGCTCAGAACCAGCTGCTCAGGATTGCGGACCGGCTGGTGAGTGGGAGCAGCGCCACCCACACCCGCACACAGCCTGTGCCTGCACCCCTGCCGTGGGAGTCCTCAGACCGGTCCCCGTGGGTTCACACACTTACGTACGGCTGTGCCTGCAGAACTTCATGGTGTCTGGGTCCCTTGTGTCCCAGCGGTGCCAGGTTTGTGGTCCTGTCCTGTACACAGGAAAGAGAGGAGAGGGTATGAAAACTGTTCTGGGGGAGCCCTTAGTCTGATGGAGAAGACAGCACAGACAAAGAGCCGAGCGAGGAGCAGGACAGCACCTTGCACTCACTCATTCATTCAATTATCAAATGCCTTTGACTGTTACCACATGAGAGGACTTGTGCTAGAAATTTCCAGATAGAAGTTAGACATGAACAAGGAGCTGGCCTGCGTTCAGGGAGTTGGTTTAGTAAAGGAGAGCCCAAGCTCACCCATACAGAAGTCAGTTCAGGTGACTCTCCAGGAGTACCAGGGAAAGATGCGGGCTTCGAGGAGGGAGAGGGCCAGCGAGCATCGGGAGGGCATCTCAGAGCAGCGAGGGAGCAGGAGACAGGAACCTGGTCAGGACACCATTGCAACGGTTCTGGGGAGAGTGACAAGCCCTGGGAAGGGGATAACCTGGGGAGAAAGTCATAGGTGTTGGGCTAGAAGGTCCTGGTGGTCTGTTGGATGGAGGAGGAGGGCGGGCTGGAGGAGTGGCTCTAGTGGCTGGAATTGGGAAGTAGGGAGAGAGGCAGGTGGTGAGTCCTGATTTGGGTGTGACCAGGGGTTTGCCTGTGGAGGCGAGGTGTGGCTGGCCTGGCGCTTGGCCCGAGAGTGGAGGCGATTCACAGTGGGCAGAAGTGTAGGGGCCAAGGGTGGGAGCTGGTGCTCTGGCAGTGGCCCCGGGCCGTTCCTGTGTGTGCATGTGGCGGAGGCCAGCCCATAAGGCACGTGGCCCATGGGAATGGGGAGGAGGCAGGTGTGGCCACACTGCTGGAGCAAGTGAGGAGCATCGGGCGGAGGGAGGGGGTTTGAAAGGCTTGGGCATGCCTGTGGGTGAGGTGGCGAGCACAGTGAGGAGGGAAGGCGGACGAGCAAGGGAAGGCTGGGGTCTTGGAGTGGATGGGAGATGATATGGGCCCAGGTGGGGGCCATGGTGGCTCACGCCTTTCCTGGGACCGGCAAACGGCGGGGTGCAGAAGAACTTGGAGTCAAGGCCTTTTAAGGGCAGACTCCATCCTCTGGATCAGCCATTCTCTCACAAGACAGTCCCTGAGGTTGGAACTCTGTTCTTTCCAGGGCCCGTTTTCTCTGGTTGTCCCAGGGTGGAGCTCATGCCCTGGAAGGTTGGGGGGTGGGAAGGGCCATGAGGGCTGAGGGACAGCCCTGGCCTGATGGGTGTTCTGTGGGAGATCTCTGCCTCCCAGCTCAGGAATGAGGCCCATGAACACAGCTGGAGAAGTGCTCCATGGAGGAGACCAGGCTGTGGGAGTTTGTAGAGCAGGAACTCTGTTATTGGAGGTTTTCTGAGCACTCCTGAAGGAAGGCCATGACCTGAGCCTGGTTAGGTGCTAGGATTTGGGAAGGAGAGAGCATCCCAGGTAGGGAACTAGAGGGGCTCAGCAGTCACTTACCTGTGAGATGGCATGACTGGCTTGAAGGGGCTTGTGAGGAGCAGGATGCCATCTGTTCTGTCAGAGCCTGAACACAGCACCTGACCTCCTTGTGGCCACATGCACAGCTGGAGCCCCAGGCTTTGTACTTTGGGGCAGTTTGGTGTGGGGAGCCCTGGAATGTTCTTGAGCCAAGACAGACCCTGATATGTCAGGTCTGGTCTCTGCTGTCTTTGCTCTTTGGTTCATGAACTGGATGTGGTGACAGGGCCTGGGGCTGGGGTCCACTGTGTCCCTTCCGACCTGCAGTGACCATCTTGACTCTTGCCTGCCTGTCCCCAGGAAGCCGGCCTGGAGCAAGTCCACCTGGCCATGAAGATGCAGTGCTCCACCGAGGACGTGGACGCCCTGGTGGCTCAGCTGATGGATGAGCTCATCAAAGATTGCAGGTAGGGGTGCCTGGCACCCACACCCAGCCTCCTGACTCAGCTAGGCCCTTTCCCAGGAGTGTTCGTGTGTGGCGGTGAGCGACGGCACGTCTCCCCAGCCATGCTTGGCCAGCAGTCCAGCATGCTAAGTCCAGAGGTGGCGGAGCCAGCGCGGGGAGTTGAAAAGGTGACATTTAGAGCAGGTCATAAATCTCCCTGCAGCAGCGGCAGCTGTGGGACCTGGGCGGCCGGCTCACCTGAATGGGGAGCATTGTGTCTCTGATCCCCGACCTCTTATTTCCCTGATGGAATCTGCAGGAGGAGCTGGCGGTGGTGGTGGGGGGGAGTGACTACGTCCCTCCTTCCCCCAAGGCCATGTAGGGGACCTTGGTTTCTGTTTAGCCTTCTATTGACAAGGCTGATTGTCAGGAAAAGGGGGCCTTGGGTGCTGGAGAACAGCGGCCCTGAGGCCCAGGAGATGGGTGCATCTCAGCATCTCCCCTGCTGCCAGGTGACTTGGAGCTCACCACCCACCTGCTCTGAGCCCTGGTTTCCTCATCTTTAACTCGACATTGGGAATAATGAATTTATAATAGCACATAAGCAAACTGCCCAGCCCTTAGGAAATGTTTAACACATGGTAGCTGTGATTATTAGTAAGAAGGAGCAATGTCAGGAGACATAGGTTCTTGTCCTTTTAACCAGCTCTGCAGCTTTGGGCAGCTTCACTTCTCTGGACCTCAGCTTTCTCAGCTGTTAAATGGACCTAATAGTAAAAAGTTGCCTTTCTACTTCCTATGGAGTTAAGTGTGAACATATGCAAATGTGTTCTGTGTCCCCCTTTAAATTCTATCAGCCACCCCCTACTGAAGGTGTGACAAATGCCTTCATGCTGAGATGTGGGCCATCATCCTGCCTGACGCAGTGTCCTGCTAGTCCTTTGTACCTCAGTTGGGAAGTACATGTTTACCAGAACAAACGTTTCCCTGAAGAATCACTCCCTCCCAGTGGTGGAATTGCAGACAGCTCATTCACTTATTCCCCAAACCTCCCTGAAGCCTGGCAGGCTCTGTGCCAGGCACACAGAGCAGACTGACAAGGGGGCAGCTTAAGCCCTCACGTGACTCATGCTAACGTGAGCAAATGAAGTCAAGTGTGTTGGGTTGGAGGCATGTACTGTAGGAGCTCAGAGCAGGTTCATGTAACTCAAATCTAACTTGGGATGCTTCCTGGGGGAGAGGACGCCCAATGTGAACTCTAAAGGAGGAGCAGTAGTCAGCCTTTGGAGAGGGGCTCACCCAGTCAAAGGCAGAGCAGCCTGAAATGCCTGCTGTCTGAGAGTGGGGAGTCACCAGGGAGGCTCAGGTCCAAATGGGACAGGCCTCAGGGGTCCACTAATGTGAGCTCGGCCATGGGGCACAGTGGTCCCTGTAGTTCAAGGGATGGGCTGGTGGTGGTGGGGGAGACTGGAAGAGGCATCACCTAAGGAGGGACACTGGGAGGGGTGGGGACTATTCAGGAGGCATCAAGATGACAACAGCTTCAGAATGAGCACCTGTGCCAGGTGCTGTTCTAAGAATTTTACACATATGAATTAATCACAAAAATTATATGAGGTAGGAAGTAGAATGATCTGCATTTTACAGATGAGGAAACCGAGACATGGAGAGGTTAATCAATGTGGCCAGATTCATACCCCTAGTAAGTGGCCGAGCCCCTTGGTGCTGCACTGCTCTCTCATGGACAAGACTTGATGGTGGATTGGATGCGGGGACCCAAGGAAGGTCGAGAATGATCCTGGCTCTGGCCAGGGCAGCTAGGTGGATGGCAGTGCCATTCCCAGAGAGGTCAGCAGGAGAACAGCTTTTGGGGAAGATGAGGAGCTCAGGACTGGCCATGTGGAGGGGGAGGTGCCTGTGGGATGTCTGTCTGTGGCCTGGAGGTCAGAGGACAGAGTGAGGCTGGAGGGGCACACAGGGACACAGTCACCATGGGGAGGGCCTCAGATTGACTCGCTGTGCCCCATTGGCCTGGCCTGACAGCTGGAGTGCGAAGGGTGGGCCAGGGTTTTGCTCATGACTCACATGTTGTGTGGACCTTGGCAGGTCTGAGGTGCCTGAAACATCTGAGATGAGTGGGACCCAAGTCCTGGGTTGCCCTTGCTGCCCTCTCTGGGTTCTTGGAGGATTTGGCTAAAAATGCTTCTGCTAATGCCTGGGCCCCTTGAGTCACTCTCCTCAGGACAGAGGGGGTCTGGGGCCTCCCGGGGAGCACTGGTCCCAGGTCAGGAGCTTGGAGGAGGTTCTCCTCCAAGGAGGAGTGGCTCTCCAGGGGAGGCATGCCAGCCAGTCATCAGGACTGATTCCCTCAGCCACCACCTGAGGCCACCACAGCCCTGGGGCCACAGCAAGGGGGCTTCCTCCACCTCTGGCTCTGTGCTGAGCATCATCACTGCTGACAAGCAGGGCCACCAGGTGCAGGGTTCCTTAGCCAGCTTGCCATGGCTGACCACCGGCTGCTCACCCCTCCTCAGCATGCCCTGCCTACGCCTCCAACATTAGTGTCCTTCGTTCCATCAGAACCTTTTCCTGCCTCATCTCCCTGGAACCCCTCTCCCTTCAAGGCCAGTGGCGCTCACTCTGTCCTTCCTGCCCAGCCCTCTACTCTCATCTCTAATCTGACTGCCCACCACACATCACCACCTGGATGTCCTGTCAACGTGTTCAGTTAATTCTCTGTGACCTTCCTAAAACTGTGCCCTGCTACCTCCACTTCAGCCCTGCGGCGTCTTCCAGTTAAGAAAAGTCCCAGCTCTTATTCTGGTAAACGGGTCACTCTGTCCCCATTCCCTGCCTTATGGACCCAGCAGTCCTACCCTCTGACCTCTTCAGAGCCACCTGTACATGTTCTTTCCTGCCTCTGAGGTATTGTCTTGGGCATATACTGCTCCTTCTGCTAGAACACCCTTCCTGCTCTTTTTGGTCTGACTAGCTCCTGCTAGCCCTGACAGGTGCAGTTAAGGGCCACTTCCTCCAGGAAGTACTCCTGACTCCGAGGTTGCTCAGTGGGGGGCTCCCCCCCGAAGGCAGGGCTGGACTCAGCAGAGCTGTTGCTCCGGAGGAGCGAAATGAATGATCCTGCAACCAGTTCATTTTTCAGGCTGGACACTGCCCCACCCCCACCCCTCAAAGGCACCCATTCTGGCAGACAGCGACTTTGTGAGCAGCTCAGCTCTGTTGTCAGCCTGTGCTGGGCCTGCCTACCGTTCTCGAGGCAGCCAGGGTTGGCAGGGCAGCTGCCCCTGTTGGGAGGGGTTACAGTGTCATCCAGTCTCTTCTTCCGGGTCTCCCTTTCTTTCCATACCCCCTGCCTTGGGCTTTTCTGGGGCAGGAAAGGTCTGAGACATTTTGTTAGTGGCAGTCACGGGTCCCGGCCGTTTCTTGGGGAGTCTTGGCTGGGCTGGTGGCCTCCGTGAAAATCTCCCTTTGGTGGTCTGTATGGCAGTCCCTCCCAGCTCCCAACCCAGGCTGGGAGCATAAATCACTCTGGTTGGCTTAGCTCTCCACATCCCACTCCAGACCCGCCTGCCCCCACCCTCAGGCCCACTCAGGCCTCCTTCCCAGGCAGGCTCCAGCCAGGCCTCCGGCCCAGGCCCCCCTTTACCCACCAGGCATGCCCCTCCGCCACGTTCAAGTGGGCTGGGGATGGAGGCCGGCCCTCTCCTGGCCTGGGGCAGCCCCATCCGCGGCACCCTCGGGGCAGTAAATATTATATTACTACAGGGTGTGCAGTACGTGACCTGAGACAGGTCCCGGGGCTTAAGTTTCCTGAGATGGAGTTTGCGTACTGCTCCCCCCACCCTAAAAATTCAATTAAAAAAAATAACAGGAAAAATGCAGTGCGCCGAGGGCCTGCCAGAGCGGTGTATCTGGCGGCGGCGGTGCCGCTGCGCTCCGGCGGTAATTGGTTCTGCATAGCTCGGGGAAATTGGCAGAAAAATAAATCAGCCGGGAGCCGGAGTCGAGACGCTGCAGGGAGGGGAGTATGAGGTAGGGGGGCTGCGAGTGGTGGGAGCAGAACTGGCGGAGCGGGTTTGACTGATGTCCTGTTTGGGAGTCAAGGGCTCAGCGGAGGTGGGGCAGCCCCCCATACCTTCAAGCGGGGATAATCTAGAGGGGTCCTGCCGGTGAGGGAGGGCACGGAGCTCCCCCTCCCCACCCCATCCTGCAGGACCCTTGTGCGTGTACCGGCTGACCTTGGAGAGTTGGTACCGTGAGGAGGAGCATATGAAGGACTTTTCGGAAGCCCAGTGGGATGGGTCAGAGTTCTTTGCCTCCAAACAGGATGGAGTTTAAATCCAACCCCCCACTTGGGACCTAAGGCTGTGTTTCTGGGACTGTATACCCCCCCTCCTCTCCAAAGGCTTCCTAAACAGAGGGTTCTGGGAGGGGTGTTGTGGGGCCGCCCGGAGTCGACACATCTGTATTGCTGGCTGCCGGCCTCCCCACAGCGTCTGCAGTGGCTTGTCAGGGGTCCATAAATTTCCTTCTTGAAGAAAGTGTGCGTACAACAGAGTGGATTCGCTTCAGCCAAGGGCAACTTAGTACTCAGGCCTCTGCTCTAGGAGGATGCAGGGGACAGGGAGGGACAACCCCCCGGGACTTCAGATCAGAGGCATGTGGGCCACTGTGGTTGGGGAAGGCTTCCTGGAGGAGGTGAGGATGGCACAGGTTGCACGGCAATGACTGTGCACATGGGTCAGGCTGGAGAAGGTGCCCAGGACACACAGAGGGCCCAGCAGGTGAGCTGAGGGTGTGAGGCTTGTTGTGGGGGCCTGTGCACATATGTGTGTACATGCATGTGTGTGCCTGGACTTGGGTATGCAGTGGGCTCCTGCTCATCAGGCATATCCCATCTGTCTCTCGCAGCCAGCCCCTGGGCAATATCCAAGAGAGGCCCTCTGCCACTTACCTGGACCAGTACCTGTATAAGCTGCGCACCCGTCACCTGACTCAGATCACTGAGGCAGCCTTGGCCTTGAAGCTTGGCCACTATGAGCTCCCCACCACCTTGGAGCAGGCTGAGGACTGGCTTCTACGTCTCCGTGCCCTGGCAGATGAGGTACCTAACCCTGCGAGGCACCTTCCTTCCCGCCTAGAACATCAGAACTGTCTGGACCGTGATCTAACCCTGGCTCCATTGTTGGGTGACCCTGGGCCAGTGACTTAACCTCTCTGAGCCTCAATGTCCCCATTTGTAGAAGGAAGAGAGAAGATGCAACAAGAAACTGGATTTATGGAGCCCAGCGCAGAGCCTAGTGTGTAGAAAGTGCTCAATAAATGTCCCCAAAAGTGCATAATAAGTGCTCCCAAAGTATGTTAGAGACAGAGCTGGGACCAGGACCCAAGGTGCCTGGCTCTAGGTCTGGTGCTAGGGCCTCCTTTCCTAGGACCCAACTCCTCGTCGCCAACCAGCGTCTTTTCCTGCCTCTCTAGGGGCCCTGTGTTTCCTGCCCTCGTGGAGGCCTCTGAGCCCCAGGCCTGAGGAGGCTGCGTTTGCAGTAACTCTGAGCATTGTCATATGTAATCAGAGAGAAGAGACTCCAGTTTGTCTTTAGGGGCACCTTTCCCCACCTGCACCACCCTCATTCAGGTCAAATGTACCCACCCAGTTCCTTGAGTGACCAGGCAAGCCACGGATTTGTCCAGAAGGAGGACAAAGGTCCACTCTTATGTCACAGGCAGGCCAGCTGCTTCCCACTCTGACCAGAGCCATGTGGGACCTCCAGGGAAGAGTAGTGATAGTTGGAAGGCTCTCCCCAGAAGCAGTGTGCTGAGGAAGTCAGGGCCTGCAAAGGGCTTGTGGACGAGCGACTGGTTGAAGGGGAGAGGGAGGCCCAGGAGGTGGAAGGGATGCTCAGGAGGGGAAGGCAGCCTGGAATGTTGGTCCCCGAGAATCAATTCCCAAGCAGGGTCTCAGGCATGTGGCCAGCTACATGGGGGAACACTGTGTTGCTCAACCACAGGCCAACCCCTCACAATGGCCATGAACGATCTTCTTGGGCTGGCCAAAGCATGACTCTCAAAACCATGGCCCAGACTGACCCCAGAACTCTCAACACAGATTGTGAGAGGGCTTGGAGATGTTCAGGTCAAACAGGTGCTATTGGTTGTATGGGAACCCAGAGAGAGTCTTGCTCAGATTTGAAGGGCTCATTAAAACAGATTACAGCCCCCACCCCCGCCCCATGTCTGGAGTGGAGCCTGAAATTTGCATTTCTGCTGCAGGAACCATACTTTGAAAACCCCTGATATAGTGGTTAGGAACAGGTATTTGGAGACAGAAAAACCCAGTCCCTAGCCTCTTAGAGCCTGAATTTCCTCACCTGTCAAGTGGACTGCCTTTCTCTGCTTCCTGGGCTGCTGCAGGGAGGACATGAGACAAAGCCTGTGAAATGCTGAACAAGTGCTCCAGGGGTTTGAGCCCTGGTAAGAGACAGACCCAGCCTCCTCCTGGTGCACTTGGTAGATGAACCACACCAACCAACCTTCTCTCCTGAGTGTGAGCTGGGAGCCGTTCATAGCTAGAGGCTCTGAGGGACTCAGGGGCCTAGCAGTTTTGTTCTGGGTCAGTCACCATTTTCAGAGCCCACTGTCCCCAGGCCCAGAAAGAGTCAGCTTCTAGGGTCCCTGCTGTCAGAGGGAGCAGGAGTGAGTGTCCTCTGGGAAGGGCACACCTGTGGACTTGCTGCTTCTCCTGGGGCCAGTTATCTTGAATGTCATGTCACCTTCTGGGTTAGATGAAGTCCTCCCATGTCTATGCTTGGAGCATCCATCTGCCCAGTGTGTGGGGTGGGGGTGGGGGGCGGAATCTAAGAACTTAAGCCCTGGGCTCCAGGAAGGAGTATCTTTTCCCAGAAAATGTGAACTCAGCTCAGTGATTTTTGGCAGGCTTCTCGTGTGAGCCTGGGACAGCCTCACGCCCTGTCCTGGGGACTCCTGGCTGCTGAAGGCAGAGGTGCCCAGCCCAACCTGGGAGGTCAAGGAGGTGGCTAGGGTGGGCAGCTGAGGGATGGAAACCAGAGGAGAGACCTGTGTGGCCCCTGACCCAGGGTGGTCAGCTCATGGTGGGCTGTGAGGTGTGGGCCCAGGCATGTCACTGCCCCCACCCTGACTGCGACCTTCTCTCCAGCCCCAGAACAGCCTGCCGGACATCGTGATCTGGATGCTGCAGGGAGACAAGCGAGTGGCGTACCAGCGGGTGCCCGCCCATGAGGTCCTCTTCTCCCGGCGGGGCGCCAACTACTGTGGCAAGAATTGCGGGAAGTTGCAGACAATCTTTCTCAAAGTGGGTTCTTTTCCCTCAAGTCATGATCATACTTTCTCAGCCCGAAGCCTGTCCCCCTCCCCTTCTGTTTCCCCTCCGGCTCTCTATCTGCCTCTTAGTCCTTAGACTTCTGCTCTTGGAAAGGGAAGAGGGCTTTAGATAAAACTACTACCCTTCTCCTCTCTCTCACAGAGTTCCCTAGGCCCCATTCACTAGTCCAGAAAGCAGTGAGAGCCAAAGGCGCTGACCCCGAGGCTGCGCTTGCCCTCCCGGCAGGCCCCTGTAGAGGTCCTCAGCCCTCAGCCCCACCCTCAGCCTCTAAGGGCCCTGGCACAGACCTGCCTCCACACACTGCCTGAGTGCCTTCCACTCCAGCTGGAGCCTCGCTCGGGTTCTTGGACCTCCCTGTGGGAAGGCTGGGGTCTGGGCACTAGGTGTACCCATGGCTCTGCTCACCGGAGAGCTGGGAGCAAGTACCCTGCCCCCAGTCTCACCATCCCGACCTCTCCCTATTTCTCCTCCTCTAACACCCATCCTTGCTCCCTCTCCACCTTGTCTTAGGGGACTGACTAGCCTTGGGGTAGGGTGACAGGGTAGTGAGGGAGTACCTGGGGACTCTGTCCTCTTTCTGGGTTCATGTGGGGACATAGAGCCAAGGCTGCTTTCATCTGGGCACCAAGGCCTGGTGGTCAGGGCACAATTTGGGGAAATCCCTCCTCTTGCCATGGCTGCCCTGGCCCAAGGGGAGGGTCCGTGTTTGGACGGCTGTCATTGAAGCTGTCCTGCTAGAGGAGAAGTGGCATTGGGAAGCAGGCTGACCCCTACCACTTACCATTGATTCCTAATGGTGCTGTTGGCATTATAAGTCCCTCGCTTTAACCTTCCCCTTCCCTGTGTCTCTCCTCCCACAACACCAGGACCAACTTCCACCTCACCTCTTCCAAGTCATTGTTGAGTAACCTTAGCCTCAAACCTCTGAGTGGCTGTTGGTCAACCCATGCACACATTGGCCAGTCATTCTTGTCACTGCCTGGGGTGGGTAGAGAGGACTGGTTTCAATGGCACAGTGTGAGTGGACAGGTCGCAGGGCTGGCTGGCATCCTGTGTGGCCTTAAGCAGATTGCCTGAGCTCTCTGAACTGCTGGCTGTCTTCTCACCTATAAAATGAAGTTCAGGCTATCTACTTCATAGGTTTTGAGAACTGAATTAGGTAACACAGGTTATGGGACTTGCTGGAACTAGGTGGTCAGTGAATGTTAGTTTCTCTTCCCTCTTTTCCCCTTTTCCTTGGGAGCTCCCTTGCTCCCCGGGGAGAGGAGGGTCCACTAGCTCCATGACTGGAGGTCAACGCAGTCAGGGATGAGCAGATATCTGCATGTGGGGTAACTGATACTTCAGATGAAAGGGCAGTTTTGCCTAGAAAGAGGGTGGGAGGTGTGTCAGGCAGTGGGTTGCCCCTCCCACCTGCACACATGCTACTCAGGGCACGTTTCCCTTGTGATCTTTTCTCCAACCTAAGGGAGCTCCTCACCTGTAGGACAGAAAGGACAGGAAGTCAAGGAGCTGCCACATCCGAGTGAGGTTACCCAGGGAAGGCTGTCTGGCTAGAGTGGAGGTGGGGCTGCAGGGGGGTGCCTGGTGGACATGCTCCAACGGGTGAGCTCTGGGCTCTGACCTCTCGGCCCTGCAGCCTTGGGGAAATGCAAACTGAAAAATTTCCCTGGTTCCAAGAAAAAAAAAAAAAAAGATATAGAATTGTTTCTAGAAGTCTTCCCCACTGAGTTTATGAGCCCCGCCAGTAGCTCCTGAGCAAGCTCTACAAAAATGTTGGCAGCAAGCGGAGACCAAGAAAACATTGGTGTTTCTTAACTTAAACCAAAGTTGGAAAAAATGAGCACCAGCAGAGAGGGAGAGGAGCCCCAAACTAGACATTTCTTTATTTGCTGTTGCTATTTTGGGTCCGGCAGGCTGGCCCCGTCTGGGGGAGGGCAGGGAAGAGACTGGGGGTGGAGGGGGAAGGGGGGTCAGGCATTCCTGCCATCTCCCTGGGGCTGGTGGTTTGGAGGGGAAAAGGCTGCTAACCACCCCAGGGGAGAGGACAGCTGAAGAGAACAGGCATGGGGAGGTTTCCAGTGGGGGTGACACTCGGGGTCACGAACTCCTCTAGGCTTCATTGAGGATGAACCAAAAGCAGAGAGGCTGGGTGAAGGGTGAGACCGTCCTTGCCTTGGAATGACATCCCTTCCCGAGCCTCTTACCTGGACGGGGCTCTCTCCCCAGGCCTCCAGGCCTCCTCTTTCAGTGGAGAACCCTTGCTGCGGCCTCTCTCTCTTCTTCTCAACCCATCACAACAACTTTTCTTGTCTCATTCTGCTCCCTGTCTCAGAGGAGGTACCCCTCCCAGCTCGTGCACATGAAGCCCAGGTACTTGGTATGTTACTTCCTCTAAGAGACAATGTGTTTTTCCACGAGTGAGGGACTTCTGCTCCTCAGGCCACATCTGACCCTTGATTTCAATCAAATGGTGAAGTAGTTGGGAGAATAAATTTTCTATGTTGGGTTGTTGCGGTTATTTCATTTTGGCAGAACTTCTGAAAGTTTCAGGCTGAAAAGACCAATGAATAGTGGTTAGCATACTGATAAGCACTTGAAAGGGTAGGGGTGTCAGATGACACACTAACCTCCAGCCAATAAACCCCCAGAAAAACAAACAAACAAAAACAAACTCAACCGTAAATGAAGTCAGAGGCTTTAACCTGTTCACCTTCCAGACCTGGATCATTGGATCTCCTTTACAGACATGTTCTAGAACTGCATTCTCCGATATGTGGCTATTTAATTAAAATGAAATAAGCCCTGGCAGGGTGGCTCAGTTGCTTGGAGCATCACCCCCAACACTAAAAGGTTTTGGGTTCGATTCCTGGTCAGGGTACATACCTGGGTTGTGGGTTCGATCCCCAGGCTGGGGGCATACAGGGGGCAACCGATCATTGTTTCTCTCTCACATCCACATTTCTTTCTCTCAAATCAATAAAAACATGTCCTTGGGTGAGGAATAGAAAAAGTGAAATAAAACGAAAAATTTTAGTTTTTCAGTCACACTAGCTACATTTTAAGTGATCAGTTGCGACCTGGGGCTAGTGGCTACCATATTGGACCATGTAGATATAAATCATTAACATTGTAGCAGAACATTCCGCTGGACACTGCTTTCTAGAAGAGAACAGAAATGACGATGTGGCGGGAGAGGAGAGAATGGGGAATCCTGGTCTCTGCAGAGAGCACATAGGTGGGGGCGATGCAGCCTTCTCCTTCGAAGGAAAGGAATATTGGCAGGTGAGGAGAAGGTGTTGGAATCACACACACCCTTTCCATGAAATTCTGATAAGTCCTTCAACAGGGCACACATGTGATGGGGTGTCAGGCTGGTATGTCCACACCTGAAGGCCCCCTCAAGTTGGGTTTCTGTCCTTCTCTGGCACCTAGTACCCCATGGAGGATGTGCCCAGAGTCCGGATGCCAGTGCAGATACGGGTGAAGCTCTGGTTCGGGCTCTCCGTGGATGAGAAGGAGTTCAACCAGTTTGCTGAGGGCAAGCTCTCCGTCTTTGCTGAAACTGTGAGTGCCTGCTGGCCTACCCGGTGCTCCCTCATCCCCTGTGCTGCCACTGGGCCCCCCTCACTTCTCTGTTGCTTGCTCTCCAGTATGAGAACCAGACCAAGCTGGCCCTGGTCGGGAACTGGGGCACAACAGGCCTTACCTACCCCAAGTTTTCTGATGTCACGGGCAAGATCAAGCTACCCAAGGACAGCTTCCGCCCCTCGGCTGGCTGGGCCTGGGCTGGAGATTGGTTCGTGTGTCCAGAGAAGACGTGAGTGGTGGGCAGGGGGGGCTTGGGGACTCGTCTGCCTCAGCCCTTTTTCTGCCTCTGCCTTATTCATCCTTCTGCCTACTCCCACCAGCTGTGCCTTGGTCTTAGGGACCCCCCACCTGAACTCTCCCAGAACTGGGGACTCACTAGGCAGCATTCCTCTCTGGAAGGGCTCTAACAATCGGAAGGTTCTTTATTATGGAACCAAGGTTGGCTTCCATCAGACTTTGCATCTGACTTTGCTTCTGTTGGTTGCAGCCTCTCCTCCAAGACACCCCAGAAAGCTGCTTCCTCCTCCCTGTGGGAGCGCTTCTCATGCCTGAGGTCCTTTCTTTTTCAGTGTTTCTCAGAACAGCATCATCCTTCTCCAGCTCACTGATACCTCTGCTTCGCTCTCCTCTCTTTTCCAGCTTGGCTGACATTCAACAACTGTTTTTTTTTAAACTTCAAAAACATTGAAGTATAATTTATATTATAGTTAGATACTCAGATACTAAGTATACAGCTTGATAAAATTTTCCATTTCTACAATTATCTACTGAGCCTCAGTTGCCCCCAGGCTTAGGTGTCTTCAGTTGGTCTTCCCTTTTCTTTATTTGTCTTGGGTGGCGATGCATTCTACTGTCTGTGTGCATCTCTAGGTCTACCCCGTTCTCCCTTCTTTCTCTCCCCTTGACTCTGACCCCTCCTCGCTCTCTCCCCTCTGTCTGTCGTATTGTAGGTTGGGGTGAGGCTGATGCAGGAAGGTTGGCCCAGGCCTGGGGCTGCTCTGCTGAGGTTGTGGATGGGTGGGGATGGGGAGCCTCTTCAGCAGAGGCACTGACTGTCCCCTGCTCACAGCCTGCTCTATGACACTGATGCGGGCCACCTGAGCTTCGTGGAGGAAGTGTTTGAGAACCAGACCCGGCTCCCTGGAGGCCAGTGGATCTACATGAGTGACAACTACACGGATGTGGTAAGGGGTACTCCAGGGCCAGGTGGGCTCTGCTCTTTTGGAGTTCTGTAAATTTGGGCCCAGAAGGGACCTGTGACTCAAAGAAGGGTGAGGCATTTTCTCCCTTGCTCCCACGCCCCCAGCCTCTATGCTTTGGTTACCAGAGGGACAGTATGAGGTCCAGCTCGGGTAGGACCCTGATCCTGAGTCACGCCTGGGGCTTTGAGAGTGTATGTTGTCAGGTTGCATCTTCCCAGCCTCCCTGATCAAGCCTGTCCCTTCTCACGCCTGCCTGTCCTGTGTTGCCCAGAATGGGGAGAAGGTGCTTCCCAAGGATGACATCGAGTGCCCACTGGGCTGGAAGTGGGAAGATGAAGAGTGGTCCACAGACCTCAATCGGGCCGTTGATGAGCAAGGTGGGTGGCCCATGGAGCCCCAAGGTGTGCTGGTGAGGACAGCTGAGTGCAGGGCCCCTTAGCCTGGGACACTGGCCTTCACTGGGCTACTTCATCTGGGCACTTCCTGGGTTAGCCCTCACTTCAAGCTACAGACTAGGAGTCAGCAGCTGCTTGTGAGTCTGTGAGCAGACCCCGGGTGAAGAGAGAGCCTCTGGAGGGATGGAGAGTGGCTGGGCAGTGAGTGATGGGTGCCCCGCCCCCAGGCTGGGAGTATAGTATCACCATCCCTCCGGACCGGAAGCCGAGGCACTGGGTCCCTGCTGAGAAGATGTACTACACACACCGTCGGCGGCGCTGGGTCCGCCTGCGCAGGAGGGACCTCAGCCAGATGGAAGCTCTGAAGAAGGTGAGCCCAGTGGGTGGTGGGTGGGGGTGAGATCCTGTTGAGGGAAGGCATGCTGGGAACACGTGCATACTTGTGTGCACAGACACACAGAGGTGTACACAGGACATGTACAAGGTACATGAGCTCACTCGAGATGCTCACAGATCACACTGAGTACATGCACATATCACGCCTAGCACACAGATACACACAGATCACAAGTAACACACATATCACACTGGATACATGCACATATCATACCTAACACACATAATATCACACCCAACACTCACACGGAGCACACCCAACACATACACAGATGCAAGCAGATCACACCCAGCTCACACCCAGACCATGTTCAGCACATGCACAGATGCTCACAGACAGAACACCTTCAGATGCACATGACTATGCCAGGGGGGCGCACTGGCAGTTAACACAGACCTGGGAGGTGCAAAGACATACCTAGAATATGTCTGGGCCTGGGTGTCCTAGAGGCCAAGTTGAGACAGGGATTTGCTACCTTGGTTTACTGAGGCAGTGCTCTCAGGAGTGCCAGGAGCAAGGACATGGTCTCAGGCAATCAGCCTTGGCCTGAGCCGTGGCTTGGGGAGGGCACACCCTGGAGCATCACAGAATCAGCCTCCCTTGGAGGCAAGGGGGCTGGGGTTTGCACCTCTTAGCCACCAGTCATTGGCTGAGGACTGCTAAGGGTGGGCTGGGGCATGTACCCTCCCCAGGGAGCCTGCTCCTTTCAGCATGGGCTCTTCCTGGGAGAAAGAGGCCACTGGAACTGGTGGCTGCCCAACTTTCCTGGCAGCTTGTGGTGGGTGCACTGCGTGAGTGCATTGCCTGATAAAGGGGCCTGGGTGGGCTTCATCACCATTCATCAGAGAACGTGTACACAGCTGTGCCAACATGCCCACAGCTGTGCACAGATCCCCATGGGACACAGGAAAGTGCAGAGCGAGCATGTGTGAACACACGCAGTGCACGCAGCTGTTCCCAGAGTCCCACAGATGCCCGTGTCCACACAGCCTCAGAGACCACTTCCCCTGGGGCCTCTTGTCTGTGTACTTCTTTCCCAAGTACACATTGAATTTCACCTCAAGAACCAGGTCTCCCCCAGTCCAGGAGTAGCCTTTGGCAGGACCCCTGTCCCTTCCTCTCCCTTTGGGCACAAAGCGTCTTGAGATGGATGTCACTGGGTCCAGGGAAAGGCAAGGCTCTTGGGCAATAAGCTGTTCATGGTTCCATGAAGGAGACAGACTTCACTCTCTGTGAAGGGGACCCCAGGGACAGAGGTGAAGCCTTGCCAAGCAGCGTGCCTCATATCCTCACCACCGGTGTCCCTCCTAGACAAGGAAGAAGCTGGCCTCTAAGACTGGCAGTGGTCATTGAGCTCATGGCCCAGATCTGAGGCAGTGCCTGAGAACAGTCCAAGATCACTCTTTCTGGGGAGCTGGAGAGGAAGGGGTTTCCAGGCCCCCCTCTAGGCTCTGTAAAGGGAAGAGCTGGAGGTCCCTCCATGGCTGACCTAGGCCCAGCCTCAGGTAAAAAGCTGGGGCTGGGAAATGAAATCTTCCTTTTGCCTCTGAATTGCAGACCCACTTCCATTTTTATAAGGTGGGATGTGAAGAAGAAAAAGGAAATGACAAGACAACTTTGGATTCATGAAATCCACCCCAAATCCAAACAAACCAACCTGAAGCCCAGTCATCACCACTTCAGTCTACCTTCCGTTTCTGGCTCCTCAGTTGTCCCCACAGCCTAGGGAGTGTCTTCCTCTCCTGACATTCTGACCCAGAGCACTTGTCACTGTAGAAGCTGCTCAGAGCATCCCCCCACTCCAGGCAGTCCTCCCAGGTTTTCCCATCTGGAGGGTGCTGGTGTGAGGTGGCTGGGAGTTGTGGAGGGCAAGAAGGGCACAGCTGGAGCTGAGCTCAGGACTACCTGCAAACCCTCCAGCAGCCTCTGAGTTTGCTCTGCTCTCCCCTCGCAGCATAGGCAGGCGGAGGCAGAGGGCGAGGGCTGGGAGTATGCCTCGCTCTTTGGCTGGAAGTTTCACCTGGAGTACCGCAAGACAGACGCCTTCCGTCGCCGCCGCTGGCGCCGCCGCATGGAGCCGCTGGAGAAGACAGGACCTGCAGCTGTGTTTGCCCTTGAGGGGGCCCTGGTATGTCCCTGTGCCCACCGGGCCTAGGTGGGGTGGGGGGCGGCTTGGGTTCCCAGGGCTGTTCAGGGCCGATGCAGAGGAGGCAGGGGCCCCAGGATAGAACTTTGGACAGAACATAGACCAGGTACTGTGGCTTCAGTTCCTCAGGGTTGCATGTGGAGAAAGTGGACACTAGGCTCAGTGCCTTCTTACAATAAAACTGTTCCCGTTTGCGCACCAGAAGCCCCGCTGCAGCTTTGTATAGTCAAGATGGGAGCAGGGGGAGAGGGCCTTGGCTCTCTCATGCTCGGACTTGTGCCTAAAGCCATGGAACCCCATTCTTCTTGAAGAGGCTGACATAGGATAGACTGGGGAGGTGTTGGCCTAGCCCATGGGAGTAGCCAGAGAGGTCATGACCCCTGAATGTCCTTGGTTGGACATGAGTCCTCCTGGGACAGAGACCGTTGATTGCATGGCATCCCCAGGAATTTTGGGAGGGATGTGCCTCTGAAACTGAGCCCTAGGCCGGCTGTCCTGCCCCAGTGTGCACTTTCTGGAGCCAGTGGAACTGGGGTCAGCTCAAGGTTATCCAGGGTCTGCACAGTGGGTTCCCTCAAAGAGATGAGCAGGTCCTGCCTGGACAGTCTGAGTGGGGACATTCGGGTAGGATATGGTCTGTTCCCTGCTCCATTGGTCTGGGGGTTCCTGGAGGTGGAGTGAGATGCCCAGGATGAGACCCCCCCTCTGAAATCCAGCTACAACTGCCCACCCTTTGGGGAGGGGGCTTTGGGTTGTAACCCTGGGAGCGGGTCCTACCAGCTGTGCTGGATGATGGAATCTGAACGTGTTCATGTGGAGCATCTGGTGTGTGCATGTGTACGAGTGAGTATTTGGTTGGGGTGAGGAGCTGTGGGTCTTAGCCCTGGGTACCCATATGTGGGGCAGCACAGCTGCAAGGGCTGGGGAGTCCACTGTGACTCTGTGTCTTGTCAGAATGGGCCTGGCTCAGGCACAGGGCAGGGCCTGGCAGTGGTCTTGTGGCTCTAGCTAAGGGGTCAGGACATAGACTGTGGCAGACCTAAACATCAGGGCCAGCATGAGGAGGCTGGGCAGCACCCTAAGGAACCAGGACTTTTTTCATCAGGTGGAGACTCAACTCAAATTCCTAAAGAGAGCAGAGAGTTTTCAGGGCTCAGGTTGCTGGTAAGAGCCCATGAGGTGAATGAGGCATCAGGCTTGGCAGGAAATGGGTTCTCACATGTCCCGAGGACTGTGTTTCTGATTTGATCTCCTGTCTGGTCTGTTCTCACCCTGGTTCCCTTCACGTGGTAGTAAAGATGGCACCTGTGACAAAGGCTGATGTCATCTTTAGAGCCAGCAAAGCTCTACTGGATAAAATAGCTCGCCTCCCAGGATTCTGTTTTCCTCACAGCTGGAGACTCTGAGGAGAGGAGAATGCCACGTTCTTGGTGGCTCCAGTAGCAGTCCTGTGTGCGTAAGGAACAGTATGTTCTGATTGACCATCCTGGGCCAAGTGCCTTTTCTGTGGTTGACAGAACCAGTAGGTTGGGGAGAGGAAAGGAAAACCCCAAACAGTGCTGGGCAAAGGGCTACAGATTATGACCATGGGACTCTATTCAGTGAGCACTGGGGAGCCAGTGTGGGCTGCTGAGCAGAATTTGCTGGTCAGAGTTGGGCTTTAGGGCCAGTAATCAAGTAGCCATGGCGGGTGGTTGGGAGGAGAGCCTCCCATCAGGAGACCATCAAGAGTCTTGATTAGAGACCTAGGACCAGGTGACCATGTGGGATGGGAGCTGTGGGACCAGAGTGGAAGGAAGTGGAGTGGCAGGGCTTGGAGAGGAAAGTGTCAAGTGGGCCTCAGAGGATCCACTGGGTGGACAATGGGGTGACTCCCATCACCAGGCAACGGGGTGGGGTGGACCTGGGGCGGGGTGGACCTGAGGCAACGATGAGTTCACGGCTGGCCCTGGCAAGTCTGACACACACGGTGAATTGCTGTGTGGGAAAGACGGATGTGGCGGCTGCCTGCCAGGCGGCCCGGGGCAGGGAGACCAGGGGCATGGGGCCAAGTGTCAGCTGTGAGGTAGGTGGTGGGGCCAGGAGGAGAGAGTACACAAGGCCAGTGGTGCTTGAAGGTGCATGGGTGGAAGCGTGCGTGGGCTCTGGGGCTGCCAGAACCTGGAGGTAGGAGATGAGCAGGGCTGGGGGCCTCACTGCCGAGCCCCCATGGCTTGGTGACTGGGAGAATGAAGCGGGGCATTTCCCAGAAACAGAGGAACTGATTTGTTTATTATTTCTGTGGGAGAAAATGTCATGAGGGAGCACTGAAGTAAAATGTCAAGTCAGCAGAACTGAGATGGTGATAGATGGTGAGACCGATGAGACTCGCCTGCGGTATATGGAAGGAACCAACACAGTGAAACCATCTGAGTCTGGGGCACTTGGTGACTTAGAGAACCGGGCAGACAGGAATGGAGGGCTGCATCCACAACCTGTAGTTGGAGGAGTACAGAGTTTTGGGTAGTGTTTAGGCGTGGCCGGCGTTGGGACAGGGCCATGGGCCCGTTTGACAGGAACCATCTGACCACTCTGCACTTGAGTGAATCCAACCTCTATCTGCACCAACACACACACAAGCATAAAGACCCATATGTACACACATGCACACATGCATACATGCACACACCCCTTCCTTCCACGACCAAGGCCAGCCTGGGTTCCCATCCCTGAGCTTGCTGTTCATCCCGGGATATACCGATGCCTGGCAAGTCACAGGGCAAAAGTCCACTCTGCATCATGCAGGCAGACAGTTGGGTTTTCTGGGTGCCAGGACCCAGCACCTGTCCCGGGTGCTGGTCTTTGCCGACTGGCCACCAATGCCTGTGGATTCACCTGGCAGGAGCATGTGGGAAGGGTGAGGCTTTTGAGTGGTGAAGGTTTGGTTCCATTTCTTCTTTCTAGCTGTGGACTGGGCCTTTATCCCTTTAGTGACTGTTATCTCATCAGAAAGTCACTGCATCCTAGGGCTGTTGTAAGAGTTAGGGACATGACGCATGTAAAGAAGTGCTTCTCAGCCCTAAGGAACCCAGGAGCCATCAGGGGATCATGTTAAAACCACACTCTCCATTCAATGTCTGGGTGGGGTCCGAGGGTCTCCATTTCTAACAAGTTTCTGGGTGATGCGATGGTGCTGGTCCAAGGACCACCTTTGGGTACCGAGGATGTAAAATGCACAGTGCGTCATGAAGGTGAGAGAGGTGGTCACACTGCTACCCCCCACTTGGGTGCCTTTCTGAGTCCATTTTTGGCTGAAGTTGTGTGGCCAGGGTCCTGGAGAGGGAGGCAGGGAAAGATGACTTGTTCTCCCTGCTCCTTGGTGGGAAAGCATGTTCTTTACTTCCAATGCTCCCCGGGCCTGATGGTGGAGGCCTGACCCATGAGGAATGCCTGTCTGATTAGGAATAGAGGCATTCACATGTAAACGTGAATAAACCCACTAGAAGTTGCATCTTTGAAGTGCAAGGGTGCAGAATAAGGGTCACTCCAGAGCCACAGGGTCTAATGAGGGAGGCTTTTTGGAGGAGGACATTGGGAGGCAGAGCCTAAAGGAGTCCAGGGAGGGACTGCGGGTGGTGGCCAGGTGGCCTTCCTGGTAATCTGACATTTCTGGGTGTCTGGGCCCAGGGACTGAGCCTGTGGCGCCCCCTTGCCTACTACCACCCCTCCCTGGGCCCACGTGTTCACCGGCAAGCTGGGCTCACTTGCCAGCTCCCCTCCTGAAGACGTCTCGCTGGAAGGCAGGCTCTGTCTGCTCATTAGCACGGGTAGCCTTTCCCTGAAACCTTCTGCTGGGGCCAAGCCTGGCTCCCTCCACGGAGCAGGAGGCCCTGGCTCCGTCTGCTAATCGTCTGCTGTCTCCATCGTGAGCATTATTTTATTTTCGTATTATTCTTTTTCCAGCTAATATCCTGGCATTCCCAAAGACACCGGGTTTCATAATCTCCCTGGCGTTCCCAGGGAACTGGGAAGCGGAGCACAAAGCTGCTATTATAGCGCGTTCCATCCAGCCTCCCTCTCCTTGCCCCACACCCCTTGCTGCCGCCACCACGGGCTCCCACCCAGTCACCCCCTCCTGACGCCACCGGCCTCTCTGGGAACTCTGGTGACGGCTGCCGGGATGAGCTCACAGAATCCATCCTGTCGCCCTTGCCCTGGGCCTGCCCTCCCCATACAAAGATTTTTCCAAAGCCCTGTCTCTGAGCTTGGCCCTGAGTGTCAGGAAGGGTTTTCTGAGATGCCTGATCCTGGGCAGGGAGGGAAGGAGATAGAGACTCGGCAATTTGTTCTCATAGCCTCGGAGTTTTTAAAGCTGGAAGGGACTTTCACGTTCGAAAGGCGCTCTCCACCTGGCTTTGGAGCTCCCGGAGCCTCTTGAAATTGGATGCGAAGTTGTGTGTGTGTGTGTGTGATCTGTGTATGCACACGTGTCTGATGTGTGAGCACATGTGTGATGTGTGTGCACACGATATGTGTGCAATGTGCATTTATGTGTGTGATACATGTGTACACATGTGTGCAGTGTGTATGATGTGTGTGCAGTGGGCACGTATGTGTCTGCAATGGGAAATTCTGGTGGAAGGTCCATGGTTTTCTTCAATTCTAAAGGGAATCAGGATCCCAAAGAAGATAGGAAATACTAAAGCCCATCTTACCATGCACCAAAGGCCAGGCTGAGAGCTCATATGCATCATTCCATTCTAGTCTCACAGTGACCCCAGAAGGCTGGATTCTATTATTATGCCCATTTTATAGGTGGGGAGACTGAGGTTCAGAACCACATTGTCCAACATGGTAGCCACTAGCTGTATGAGGCTTAGATTTACATTTAAAAGAATTAAAATAAGAAAATTCAGTTCCCCAGTAACACCAGCCACATTTCTAGGGCTCAGTAGCCACACCTGGCGATCACATGGGACAGTGCTGCTCTAGAACACCTCTGAGCCCCTATGTTACCCCAGAAGAAAGTGAGGCCTGAGAAGGGGTTTGCCCAGCAGCACAGCAAGTCAGTATGGAACCAAGGCCAGAACAGCCACTCTTCTGCCCTCTCTCCCTGGGATCTCCCCACTCTTCTTTGGGCATTGTGTCCTTGAGTGGTGTCCTAGGGAGGGCGGTGGCACCTGGCTAGAGCCCTTGGCTGTGGGCATCAGCCTCTCATCTTATAGCCAGGTACCTTGTCCTTCCTGGAGCAGGAGGGGGCTAGTACCAAGGCCCCTTCCTGGGAAGCCTCGAAGTGGTTGGAAGGGGCCTGAGTCCACACCTGAAGTGGAGAGGACTTACAGAGACAGGCATTCCAAGCCCCAGCCAGGGGTCAGGGAAGGGGAGCTGGGAGCCAGAAGTGCTGGGAGGGGGGTCAGGGAGAGGCTGGTGCCTGAAAGGAGTAATTTGAGATTTGAACTGTCTGAAAAGAAGGAGAGATGTGAGTGGGGAGAGGAGGGGCCATCTCTGGACCTGGATGGAGCCCTACTGTGCACCCAGCACCTAGGTATGGTTCCCAGAGCGGTGCTTTGAGCAAGGGCAGCACCTGAGAGGTGAGAGGGGTTTGCCTCGTTAAGTAACCAAGGCTCATGGAAGGATCTACTCGTCCTGGGAGGTGGCTCCAGGTGTCCCTGCATTCTGTTTCTTGAATATGCTTATTGAGCACCTGTTCTGTACTTGGCATTGTGCTAGCAGGGCAGCTTAAAGGCTGGCTGCCCTCTCAAGCAGGGCCTCCCTGCCCCTCCTGCTCCCTCACATAGAAAACATTTGGGCAATTCCTCTAACTGTGCACACCCTGGGTCAGTCTAGCCTGAGGTTTGGATATGATGTCTGAAGGGCCCAACTATGTATCTGTGTATCTGGGACAAAGTGCCAGCATGTGAATGTGTGTGTAACAGCCAAGTGGACGTGGTGGGTGCCCCCATGTAAGTCATTGTACATGCATGAGGGTCTGCATCCACTGTTCCTAGGATGACCTTATAATTCATTATCTGGTCTGGGACACTATTTAGAACCATGCTGGAAAACGGCGAGGGTCATTCCTGGCAAATTGGGACATACAGTTATCCTTATTACTGAGGCGCTCTGTCGTGGGCTAGAACCTGCTAGAGCGTACTCTGCAACCTCCACAGGCAAAGACGTGGAAACCATAGGGGGACACGCACACACATGACGCCAGCCCACACGTGGCATCGTGGATTCTCCAGGTTTCCTGATTCCACTCCTGGTCCCCAGGGGCCTGCCGGGAGTTTTGCAAGGAGTTTAGCAGCTGCTTCCAAGCCTTGGCTCCAGCTGTAAATTAAATGGGGTTGCACCCTCAGCTGCTATTCCACTTAAGGTTGCGATCAGCCCAAAGTAGGAAGAGAGGTCTGTGTGTTCCTGAGTTCCCTCTTTTAAAGGGTTCTCCTCCTATGGCCTAGCCTGCTGGCCTGTGTGGGGCTTCCCTAGAAACTGAGGCCAGGGCAGCCAGGGCAGTGACGTGGGTCCTGGGCTCCCCAAGGCCCTCCTGACTTGGCGCTTGGCCCTATCCTGCCTCAGAGCCCTGCTCAGGTGCTGAGCTCTGTGAAGGAGGAGCTGGAAAGAGCCCTAAGGGGTGCTGGGAGATCCCTGGCTCTGCCAGCTAATTTGCTGTGCCACCCTAGGATCCCAGTTTTCTCACTTATCAGATGGGGGTGATAACAGCATAACAAAATAATCTCCCCCTTATAGAGCAGGGCTCAGCAAGCCCGTAGCCCACAGGCCAAGTCCGGCCCTGGACCTGTTCGTGGACATACGGCTTTACTGGCACAGCCACGCTCACTTGTGGGTGCACTCTCTCTGGCTGCTATCCCTCTGCAGGGCAGCCAAATAGTTGCAAAGGAGACCACATGGCCTTCAAAGGCCAAAGTATTTCCTTTCTGGCCCTTTATGGACAAGTTTGCCAGCTGCTCTAGAGCACATACTATGTGTCAAGCATTGCCCTCTTCCCTGTTCCTCTATTATCTCACTTAACCCTCCCAGCGATCCTGAGATGAGTTTTATTAGTACTCCCATTTTACTGTTAAGCAAACTGAGGTGCAGAGAAGACAAGTGATAATTACTCTAGCTGTGTTTTCTCACATGAGAATTGGGGACACTCTTACAGATAGTGATGGGGCTGTGCAGTTTGTAGCACCCTACCCTATACCACCATGTTGCTCTTTGGATGTCCCAGCAAAGACCACAGCGAAGAAGAGCTCCTGGCAGGTCACTCTAGAGCTGTGCAGGTCAGTGTTTAATAACGGGCTCTCGGGCCCGGCCGGGCGTGGCTCAGCGGTTGAGCATGGACCTAGGATCCAGGCGACTGGGGTTCGATTCCTGGTCAGGGCACATGCCCGGGTTTCGGGCTCGATTTCCAGTCGGGGGTGTGCAGGAGGCAGCCAATCAATGACTCTCTCATCATTGATGTTTCTTTTTCTCTCCCTCTCTTTTCCTCTCTCTGAAATCAATAAAGATGTATTAAAAAAAAAAAAAATAATGGGCTCTCAGAAAACAAATCCAGACAACAAATTCAGCCTGGTTCATAGCATTTGCTGATTCCCATGGTGTAAATATCTCTGCTGTGGCTTATTCCATGCTGGCAATGTGAAATCATGAATGTGGAGATGGGAAGAGATGGGCAGTGGCACATGGTACTATACACCCCACAGATATACTAGACACAGCCTTAGGAGGAAGACAACAGTAAAAGCCTGTAAAATAATTAGGAAGTGATGAGTTTGGGTATTTATCATCTTTGTTTTTTGAATTAATTTCTGTAATTATAAATGTATGTGATTTAATGTTTACAAAGGGTCGTGTTTAACAACCGCCTTTCGAAATGGCTGAAAATTTAATGATCTGTTCTCATGAGCCATGTGTCGGCTCCAGCTCTGAGGGTGGGGTCCTGATCTTGTTTACATAAGAAAAGAGATGGGGACCCTCCAGTAGTAGCTCCCTTCCCAACAGCTCTGTCACCTGTGTTCTTTGGGTCCATCATGCATAGGAACTGAGTTCTCCCCATAAAGCAAGGAGGGCAGCTGACCTGCCATACCCACCTGCTTGACTGTGCTGGGGAAGGGGGTACCCTGGTGGGCCCCTAGGATACCTCTGAGGCTCTGTTGTTTCCTTCCTGACCACCGTGGGTGTGGCTGCTGTGGCTCTGTCCCCTGCCTGCTCAGCCTGGGAACCCCACTGCTCAGCCTGTGTCCTTGTGCTGCATCCACCTCTGCTCTTGCCCCTTCTGTCCTGCCTCCACTTTATAGATCCTGAACCTGACCATAGGCCTCGTGCCAGGTAATGAACCATTACCAGAGGGAGGAGGTGTGTGTACTTGTGACAAATGACGTGTGGTGCAGAAGGAATCTCAGATAAGCTAGTGGTCTGTGCTGGTCTTTGGGTCTTATTCAGGCCAGTCGAGGAGTCCCCTTCATAGAAACTGCTTATTTCCCTAGAACCTGCCCACCTTCTCCCAGTGTGGTGGCTACACAGAGGTCCTGGGGCAGAGCCATCAGCAGACTAAAGTGGGCTTGGCTGCTGGCTCTGGGGACCCCTGGGGGAGCCCCATGGCATCTGGGAGGGAGAGTGTTCCTCATCCTTCTAAGCTTAGGCTGCCCCAGGGAGCCATGGCTGCCAGCTGGGCAGCAGCAGTTGGAGGCCACCCAGTCCCCTGGGCGAGCAGCAGGATCCCTTACACAGCTAGCCCAAGACAGAGTGCGTGGCCGCAGACCGCGTGGCTGCCAGCCCCAGCCTGGGAGTCTCATTGCCATGAGCTATGGAGGCAGGAATGTGACTGTGGGAAACCCAATGCCCTGGGCCTGGCCCTGGGGCCAAGGAACAGTTTGTGTGTGCAGTGGGAGTGAAGGTCGGGTGGGTGGAAAAGGAGCATCAGTCACCCCTGCAGCCTGGCTCTCCCAGGGCTCCGAAGGAGAACAGAGGAAGCCAGCCCCCTCTCTCCTGGCTGTGCCTCCCCCTCCCCAACTCCCCCCTCTAGCCAAGCCTTTCCCCTGAGCTCAGAGGTGGGCCCCCAGCATGTTGCTGCTCTTCTGGTTCTAGCCCCCTTCCTCTTGCCTTCCCTCCAGGGCGCCTTCCTAAATGGGACCTCCCAAGGGCCCATCTCATTCATGTCACCCCACAGATGGCCCTATCCTGGGGTGCGGTAAGTCTACATCACTTGTCCTTTCTGTGGTGGTGTCAGGCCCCCAGCATCCTGAGGGTAGGAGGGTGCTGTCTGATGCACGTCTTCCTGTCCCTTCCCCTGGGACCTTAGACCCGAGTGTTGTGCTCCTGGCTTAGGGTGGGGAATGCTCAAGATTCACGTGATAAGTCTTCAATGGATACTTACTAAGTGCCAGATGCTGAGCTGGGTGCAGGGGATAGAGGAGTGCCCATGCCTTGCCTGTACACTTGGAGAGATGGATGCAGAAGAGAAGCCAGGAGGGGCTGGTAGGGGACACTGATGCAGGAAGGCAGCCAGGGAGTTGTCCAGGCCCCAGCGATTACTGAGCTGAAGGAAGAGCTCAAGTTAACTCACCGGGGAGGACATTCCAGGTGGAGAGAGTGCTCCGTGCAAAGGTCCTGTGGAAGAGGGAAGGCAGGGGACTCCAAATTTAGTTAAACTGACACCATTAGTACCACTTGCTGAGTGCCAGGTACCTGCCAAGGGCAGCGGGTGCCTTTCATTTAGTTTTCACCAGTGGTTCTCAACTGTAGGAAATTTCTATTCCCCAGCCCATCCCCCAGGGGACATTTGACAATGTCTGGTGGGTTTTGGGTGGTTACAACTGAGAGGTGGGAAAATGCTATGGCCATCTATGGGATAGAGGCCTTGAATGCTGCTAAACATTCAGCAATGCACAACACAGCCCCCGCAACAAATAATTATCTGACCCCAAATATGCATAGTGCCAAGGTTGAAAATACCTACATTTTTAATAGTCCTGCTCACTGGGTGTTACCACGATTGCCACTTTACAATGAGGGACCTGAGTCTCAGGAACTGAACTTCCCTGTGGCACCCCAGCTACTCTTCCCTGACCCACACTGTGAGTTCCAGGCAAGTCTGACTCCTGGAGACTCAATTCAGAGGCTCTGGCTAGGCTGGGAGGGAGGGCTGGCATCCCCTCCACTCCTGGGACCTGAAGGGGAGGCATTGAGAGCTCAGGTCCCTCTGGGAGGGTTAGAAGATGGAATTCTGCCCTGGATGGGAAGCAAGGTAGCGGCAGGGCCCAGGGTAGCGGGCGTCCTGCAGCCCACCTCCTGGTTCTCTCTGCTTCTTTCCAGCAAGCCCCGTCTGTCTGTGAGCCAGGGGCAGACGGGAAGGAGGAGGCAGGCCCACACTTGGGTGGCAGATGGGGGTGGGGGTGACATAGGGCCCTGTGGAGTGGCAGGGCGGGGTGCTGGCTGGGGGCCTTGACTGTGGGCCCCTCCTCTGGAGGCAGGACAGATGGGAGACCCCTGGCAACATGAGGAGCATTCCTGAAGGAGACACTGGCTTCTCCCTCTGAAGAATGGTCATTCTCAGTGCCAGTGCCTGCTGTGTGCCAGGCACTGAGCTGGGCCTAAAATACCTGGCCCCAGCCTTTGTGGAAATCCTAGGGAGGGGTACACCTTTACTGATCGCAGGCGGCGGCCCTGCCCTTGGACGGAGACCCAGAGAGTGCTGCCAAAGCCCCAGACAGAGGCCTTTGGTGGGAGTGGTGCTGATGGGAGGCCACTAGGGTGGCCCTCTAGAGGAGGTGTGAGGTGAGTGAGGATGTGCACTGGCAGTGATCCGCAAGCAGGGAGGTCCCTGTAGGCACCTGGAGGGAGAGAAAGAATTCTAGGGCTGTGAGAGGCAGAGGGGCCTTGCTCCTTGCACTCACCTCAGCTACTTACCTTTGTGTGTGTGTGGGGCACATATATATATTGCCAGAATGAAGTGAAGGGGCTACAGAGTCCTGGGCCTTCCACCCCACCCCAAACAGAACCTTTCTCTCCCCCCACCAAAGAGCACTGAGCTGCATGTGCTACGCGTTGTTGCACCCGGGGGCTGGCCAAGCCATTTCCAGCGTCCTGATCTGCTTTCCTTGGCGTGCCTGCACCTCACGCCTGGGGTGGCCTGCTAGGCCCCCCAGGTCCAGCCCTATGTGCGCCTCACAGACCCCGAAACTGGGAGCCATTAGCTGCTGGACTTGGTGCGTGTTCTGGCGGGATGCCAGTGCACAGCCAGGCCAGACGCCACTCCTGGTGGGAACACAGGATGCCTGGGGGCCACACCTGCCCGGGAGGGAGGGTTCAGGCATGGTGGCCTTTGGGCCTTTCTGTAGTAGCCTTCCCTGTCTGTAGTAATGATACCCCTCCCTCTTATCCTGCTCGTGTGTGTGTGTGTGTGTGTATGTGTGTGTTGAGAGACTGATTGATCGATTCTGCTTTCTGCCCAGGGCTGAGGCTCCTGAAATGCCCACTTTTCCAGCTCCTGGAATTATTTTGAACACGTATGGGTTATTTGAACACCAACCCTGGGCACAGTTGCTAACTTCATAGTTTATGACTTAATCCTCCCCGTCCTGCCTGTGCCTTCTTTCTCTTATCAGATCATCGATGGCAAACATTTATTGAGCATTTATTATGTGCCAAGTGGTATGCTAAGAACAAGATATAAATAATCTCCTTAATAATCACAGCAACTCTGAGACAGATACTGTAGAATTATCCCAAATTTACAGAGACTGGTTCAGAGTGGTTAAGCAACCTGCCCAAAGTCACACAGCCAGTAAATGGCAGGGCGAGAATTGGAACCCAAGTAATCTGCTTCTGGATCTTGTGTTAAAGTTGTGGCCAAAGGAAGGGGATCATTCATTGCCTCTCCCTGTTGGAGAGGGGTTGTCCTGTGCTGGGAGCCAGGTCCTGCCCAGTTGTACTAGAACCTGGGTGAGTCCCCTAGGAGAGCAGATGAACATGTCTTTCCCGTGCATGTTTTATGGGACCCTTTTGGGGGGAGGGAGCAGAGGAAGACTGCTCTACCATTAGGATGCATTTTGTTGACCCAGAGTGACCAGGATAGGACTGGGACAGTCGATGGCACTTCTGGCTAGAGAACAGCATGAGCTTGGGATGGGAGCAGGTATGAGTCTGGGCCATCTTTGAAGAGTGTGGCCTGCCTGAAGCTGAGGACTTGGTTTGAGGAAAGTAAGCCCTGGTGTTGGATGGGAAAGATGGGGCAGGTTGAGGGTCTGACCAGAACTCTTCAGGTAGTGAGAGCCACCAAAAGATTTGTGCTGGAGAGCCAAATGGTGACTGTGGGTAATGCCGCTGGTTCTGGCTGTGTGTTCGGGGAGAACAGAAGTGGGAAGTCCAGCATCCAGGGAGGCTTTCTGGAAAAAGGGGTCTGGGGGTAGGCCCTGAGGGTGGGTGTGGTTTGGAGAGGAGGGGCACAGAAGGGGCAGCATACTTTGTATTTAGAGGCTCTTGGGGACTGGGTAGCTCCAGGGCCATTTGGGAGAGGCTGAGATTCTTGGAAAATGCTTGCCGCCAGGTGGGAGTCTGGGCTGCTCAGCAGAATGGCCCTGGGAAGTTGCCATTCTGGGTGGGCCTGGGAGGGATAAACAGGCCATCGAAGGCGAGGCCAGGGTTTCCTTTCAAGGGTATGTGTGCTTGTGTTTGGGAAGAGGAATTGGGCAAGGAATGGAGCAGGTGTGGGAGAGGGGAGAGGGACTTGGAGAAACCTGAGGAACAGCAGAGGGAGTGGACAGCATGGCAGTGCTGCCCAGCTCTCCCCAGCCCCTCTGCTGGCAGAGGAAGCCTGGTGGGCCTGGTGTCATAGAAAGCCAAGTCTGGGAGGCTGGGCTGGGGTGCTACTGGAGCATTCCCTATTCTTGTATGGGCCCTGGTCCCTATTGGGTTTCTAAGACCCCCAAACTGTACGGGACCCCAGTGAGGGGCAGCAGGGTGGTAGAGGTGGCAATGGGGGCATTGGTGCATCAGGGAGGTGGGCATCTGGTCCAGGGGAGGTGGTTGATGGCCCAGTGGTTAGAGACCAGTGCTAGTGAGGATGAGAGTAGGGGAGCTTTAAGCACAGACTGCTTTCTGAGCCTGAGTGTAGACCTACACTGCCTCTTGCTCCTGTCCCTGCCTCTGGCCTCAGCCTGAGCCTGGGGACCCACCTCAGTGCCTTTGTGTCTCTGGCAACAGCACTTTCTCCAAACATCCAGGGTGGACCGAGATGCTACACGGGGTCCTTCAGACTGTGGTTTTTCTGAACTCATCCCAGTGGGCAGATCACCCCTGGATTCCCCTGCAGATCCTCTTAAAGTCATTCATTTGATCAAACTCCAACCTCTTGGACTGGGACAACTCAAACTTCCACTTTGGTTTGTCTTGTCTCCACTAGAGAGGGAGGAAAATTTCCCTGTGGACTTGACATCGGAGTCTGTGGACTGTAGGCAAGGATGAGCTGCCCCAGGGTGAAGGTAGAGGCTGATGGTTCAGCTCTCAGCAGCCGAGGAGTATTGTCTAGAGGTCTCTCCTGACCTGGGGACTGGACTGTCTGGGTTGGTCTCCCTGTCACCCTCAGGGTTGGGGTCAGAATCTGTCGTAACCAGCTCTGCGTCTCCAGGGTGGTGTGGTGGATGACAGGAGTGAAGATTCCATGTCCGTGTCCACCTTGAGCTTTGGCGTGAACAGACCCACAATTTCCTGCATCTTCGACTGTAAGTGATCCTTCCAGGTGTCTATAAGGTGATGAGGATGGGTGTGTGATCTTTTGCTTCTTTGTATGGGGCTGTATGGTCAGGTGTGTATGTGGGGCTGTGGGGAACTGAGTCTGTGTGCTTTTTGATGAGTCAGTGTCTTTTGGCATGTGTGTATGCGTGTGCACCCACGCTCACATGCCCGTCTATGTATGGTGTGTGTGTGTCACCTCTAAGCTTTAAATCGGGCATTCAAGGTCTCGTGCATTCTGGCTTGTCCCATAATCCATTTGGCCTCTCCCCCTTCTTGTCCTCCTCTGACCCCCTTCTCAACTTTCACCAAGCCCAAGGACACATCACTCAGGTGTCCACTTCTGAGCTCTGATCTGTTCTGACGCTATGAGTGGCTCACTTCTGCATAGTGTGACGTGTCATTTCTGTCGTTCAGCCCCTCTGTCTGCCACTCTTCCTTGGGACAGACTCCACCCTTTCCTCCAGCCCCAGCTCTTAGCCACCTTCCGGCCCCTCACTTGGCATCTCTGTTTCTTCCCTGGTGTAGACGGGAACCGCTACCATCTACGTTGCTACATGTACCAGGCCCGGGACCTGCCTGCGATGGACAAGGACTCTTTTTCTGGTAGGTAGGAGACAGGAGGAGAGCCAGGGACCAGGGGCTGAGAGCTGGGGACTGAGCCATTGGGCTTTTGGACCACAGGGAACATAGCCCAAGGCTTCTCCTGCAGGTGGGGGGCTGTGTGTGCTGGGTTTGTGGAGATGGCTGTTGTTGCCTGGGTCACTGTGGCTTCCTAGTTGTCAGGTGGCTTGCTTGACCCCTCTGCAGGGTTTGGCTTTATTGACCATCCCCTCCTGAAAGTCCCTCTGGCCTTGGCCCCCAGGACACCCTCTCTCCTGAGTCTCCTGCAGCCTCCTACTGCTCTACCTGCTCTGCTCCTACCCACGTGCCTCACGGCCCTCTAAGCCTGATGTTCCAAAGAGTCTGTCTGTGTCCTCTTCTCTGGGCACTGGGGTCCCCCTTCCCTCCAGCTTCAGGGACCACTCATATTAGGGAAACTTCTATGTCTTTAGTTCCTAGGAGCTTTTTATGTCCAGCCGTATTGTAGGTATCTCCCTCTGGATGCCTGAAAGGCATCTCAGTTCATCCTGTCCAAACTGAACTTCTTATGACAGCCCCCCACCCCCAATCCAGGCCTCCTCTGCATCCCCCACCTTTGTCCTGGTGTCACATCAGCAGGCACTATTACCCATCAGGTTGGAAACCACCCATCAGTCACCCAGTCCTGTTGATTCTGGCTCCTGAAACTCTTATGAAGATGTCCCTGAGAACTGATCTTACCCCTTCATATCTGGACACTCTGGTCATCTCCTGACCTCCCTGCTTCCTTCTGCAGTGCCCCAGACAGATCTGGTTGTGTCACTCCTCTGATTCCAAACGTAGACACTGATGGATAAATCCTCAACTCTCCAGCCTGGCAGACAACTCTTTTGTGACCTGAACCCATGGACCTTACCAGTTTCATTTTTCCCTGATTGAGCCTCTATCCACTAGCTCTGGCCCCACCAACTTTTGTCATGTTTCTGGCCTTTGTACTCAATGTTCTCTCTGCCTAGAATGCATTCCCTCCCTATTTTTAACCCAGCGAACTCCTATTCATCCTTCAAGACCCAGACCAGATGCCCTCTGACTCTTCCCCAAGCCAAACAGGTTATTCCTTTCTCAGCACTTGGCCAGCACTTCACCAGCACCTCTCTCAGAGCCCTGACTCACTGGATAGCTCAGTTGCCATCTATCTCTGCCACATGCTTCCCACTGTGACTGAGCTCCTTCAGGAAGGGGTCTTGTCTTACCCTTGAACCTGCAGCACTTGATATCTAAAGAGCTAACACTTACTGAAATGCTCACTCTGAACCCACGTGCTTTACTGACATTATTTCATGTGACCCTTATAACTCTTCTGTGAAGTAGGTATTTAACACTCAGTTTTATAGATAAAGAAACAGACTCAGACAGCTTAATTCAACTGCTTGAATTAAAATATCTGACAGGTGACACATCACTCTCCAAATACTTGAGTAGAACTGAGTCCTGCTTTGAGAATCACAGCTTATAGCCAAGTGCCTGTCCTCCTTCCCAGCCCCCTCCCCTTCCCCACGTGGGTCCTCTCTGGTTCCTCCTTCCCAGCAGCTGTGCATCCTGCATTCCCCTCCTCTCAGGGACCTGTTCTCCAGCCCCATGCAGCCAGGTGCAGGGTGGTTAGAGCAATTTCTCCTCTGTGATTTGGGTCCTGGGTCTTGAGAGTGCCCTCTGCAAAGCATACTCAAAGCCAGCAGGCAGGGATTGGCAGGCCAGGGACGACAGGCAGCTGCAACACCCTGGGAAACTGTGCCAGGAGGCTTTCTGACACTTAGAAAGTACCCTGAGAAAAAGTGAAGTGGACTAGTTCACAACCTCGTTTCATTTTCGTTTGGGAGGGTGGGAGAGGTGGGGGTTCAGGCAGCCGGTTTGTGTGGGGCGGTGGTGAGGTGGGGCTCAGGTGGAAGGCCCTGGTCCTCTGTGGGCCAAGCTGGTGGTGACCCTGCAGGGAGGGAACTCCTCCAAGGAAGCTGTGCTAGGAGCCAGTGTGCACCTCCAGACGGCAGGCCCGCGTCAGCCTGGGACTGGCCTGCAGAGACGTCACACTTTCCATCCTGGCCCCACCCCCTCCCCCAAATAAACATCCCTTGAGCGTTGAGGGCACTGCCCAGGGCTTCCTCAGAGGCCACTGGCTTCTGAATGAAAGGCCTGATTGAGCAGCTGCTGGAAAGGAAAACAGCAGCCAACACGGGTGAACCTATAAAACCCAGAGTGTTTATTTTCACTCCCAAACCCTAAACCAAAGCAATTTCTCCCCTGGAACTGACCCTGGCGGCCAGAGGCTGTGTATGGCCACCGGCTGGCATTTCTCAGAGGAAACTCCTGTGTGAATCCAGAGTGTCTGAGGCTGGGGAGGGTCCAGCACAGTCTGTCGCAAGTCTTATGGTCTGGCCTGCCTGCCAGGGGTCTGGAAGCGCTCAGTCAACTCTGACCCATGGTGCTCTGGGCCTTTCCCCACAGGGGTGGGCTCCAGTGGCCCGAGCTGTGCTCCCTGCCTGTCCCCTGTCTGTGGGTCTTGGGGCTGCCTGGAGACCTGGCTGTGCCTGCTTCCTTCTCCCTGGCGGAGGGTTTGGGGGAACACGCAGGAATTTCCCAGGAAACATTTGTTGAATAATATTAAACGCAGTGAGGAAAGGGAGCCCTGTGGAGATCCTGCTGTTCAGGCTGCCTGAGGGCGTTGCCTTGGGTGGGGCTAGCACTCATGCAGCACAATTCTCTGGACCACTGGCGGGGCGTGTGGCCTGTGGTTGTGGGTGTGTGGCCTGTGTAGTGATTAGGGATAAGAAGAGCAAAATGACGTTTAATTCAAATGACTTCTCTTTGATATTGGGCTGAACTGCCACTGCTTGGTGAGCATCTGGAGAAGGCATTGGTTTACTTTGAATGGAAAAGATAGGACTTAGGACTCACATGTCCTCAACACCACACCTACTGGGCAGCATCACTTCCCTGAAGTTGCTCTTCGTTGTCGACTGATATTTCTCAAAGGGAATCAGGGAGGCAGCTGTCTGCTTTGCCAAATTGTTCCCCAGGACATTCTGCTTTGCCCCTCCCCCAGTTGGGCACCAACATTTCTGTGGTTTGAAGGAGCCATAAGCTCTGCTTACAGAACTGCCACCAAGACAGACAACCTTTGGGCAGCTCTGTTTTGAGGTCACCACCGTCCAGAGAATGGCCCTTAGCATGAGGGACCCAGAGACCCGTCTTTGAGAGTCCCACAGGTATGTGGGCTCAGGGGGCTTGACCCGGCTAACTGCGTGAATGAGAGATGGTGAACAGACCAGATGCCAAGGGTGGGGCATCTGTCAAGAAAACACAAGGTCCTATGCCCTCTTTGTTGGCTTCATGGTTCCTGGGAGGTCAGAGCTGTGCCGGCTGGGTGGTCCTGAGGGGTGTTGCTGCTCGGCCCATACAGTGAGGTCTAGTGAACCGTAGCTGCCCCTCTGTGGGGACCAGTGTTTTAGTTCCCCAGATCCAGACTGTCCTAGGTGGGGCTGGAGCCTTCTTGCATTGGGATCCCTGTGTCTGGACTCCAGTCAGGGTCCACCCCCTCTTTTGAAGCACAGCTTTCTGTTAAGACTGGCTCTGGTTGGGGGAATTTTCGAGTTGAGCTTAAGGAGCTGTTTTCCAAAGTGCATTGGAGGCTCGTGAAATGCTCCACTTAAAAAGGGTTCCTGAGCTATAGAGACTGGGAAACGCGGCACACTTAGAGATTTACAACGCACGGTGGCCTTGAGGGGCTCGGAGGCGGCTGCAGGAAAAGGGGCCTGTTTGATTGTTTAAGCACTCATTAGCTCCCCGGAGCTCACATTTCGAAGAACGCATTTTGGGAAACACTGATCTATCTATATAGGATTCAGTCCAACCAAATTGCTCAGCATGAATCCAGGACCCTACGTGATCTGCCCACCTCCTCCCCACTCTTCTAGCCCTGGACGCTCTCTTCCTCCCCTCAGCCAGATCAGCTCCTTGCTGTTTCCCAAGTGTCCATGCTCTTTGGTGCCTTTGATCATCTGTGCTTGGTGCCTAGGCACCCTCTTTTCCTTGGTCTGCCTGGTAACTTTTACATTCTTGAGATGCAGGGTAGGAGACCACCTTTGGGAAGACTGATTTGGTGCCACCAGTACACTGGGCACCCCCCATCCCTAGCACCTCATACACTCCACTGTTAAGTTGCAAATCACCTTGTATTGTAACTATCGTTTAGTTACCACTTCTAACAAGTAGTCACGAACGTAAGAGCCTGGATCGTGTCTCATTCATCTTCATGTTCCTAGCACCATGCTTGCCTACCTCATGCTGGTTGGCCAGTCATTGGATACTGAATGAATGATGGATGACAAATAACGCTAGAGTGAACATCTTTGTACATACAGGTTTTTGGTTAATTTGGATGATGCCCAGGAATATGGGAAATAGGGTATAAACAGTTTTATGTTTTCCTGGGCATACTGCCCAATTGCTTTCCTGAAGAGTTGCTGAATTGCTTCCAGCAATAAGGGAGAATATACCTAGTTCATCAAATATTCACCAGCACTGGGTTTTACAAATCTAAATAATTTTTTAAAATTTTATAGCAAAAATATTACTGTATTATAGTTTTCATTTGCATTGCCTTACTAGTGATGCAGTCCATTCTCTCTTAAGGACCCTTTTCCTATGAATGTGGCAGCAGGAGCACTGGACTAAGAGTCATGGTGTCTAGTCCTGGCCATGTGGAGCATGGGCTAGTGACAGTCTTCCTGGGGCACGGCTCCCTCTTTCGGCAAGTGGGATGATGCTACCTGCCTACCCTGGCCTCTATTCTAGTGTTCTGAGCTAGTTGGTGGGAAGGCCCATGAGGAAAGCTTAGGGTATTGGGAATGTGAAAGTGTCCTCCCTGGAGCTCCAGGAAGGTCTGAGCAGCAGAGCTGGGGCGCAGGGCTCCAGGCCCAGCAGAAGAACCACCTGCCTGGGGCTTCTCATGGGGATGGAGTCCGATAGAACCTTCTGTGATCATGGCTGGAGCTTCCGAGGGCAGCTGTGGTCCTCAGAGAAATCCAGTCCAGCCTTATTCCACCTCAGCTCTGGTGGTACTCTGGATGGCTGGGAGGGTAAGGCCTGAGGGCCCCTGCTGGCCCTCTCCTGCAAGAGTGGTGGCCTTGTGGACAGTGCTGGGCTGGGGTGGACAGGGAAGAGATAGCCCCTTACCTTCCCTTCACCTCTCCTTGGGATCTGCTTCTCCCTGGTCTTGGCTTTCCTGGAAGAGGGATGTGTCTGTGCGTCTGTCTGGTTTTCCTTCATCTGACCACCTTGCTTCAGCAACACCCACCCCCACTTGTTTCTTTTTTTTGGAGGGGCTGGCCCCTGTGGGGGGAGAGGCCAGGCCCCAGCACACAGTAGCCCAGTGTCTGAGGCCCCAGGCCTCCAGGCCTGCTCTTTACAATGCCTTTGTTGTGTGTTTTTTCCTCCCATGGGCGGGCGGGGCGCGTGTGTGGGTCTGGGTGATTTTTGTTTGAAAGCCACCCCCTCCCCGTCCCCCAGCGCTGAGCTCATTGCCTGCGCTGATGGGCCTGCTGGAAGGAGTCGGCCTGCTCAGGGGCCAGCGTGGGGGGTGCTGCCAACACCAATACAGTGTGCACAGCCGCTACAATGTGCAATTGTGATCTTTGTGTAAACGCGGTCGGTCTGGGGCTCGCACGCTTATAAAAATAAAGCGTTGGGAAGCACAGGGGGTGGGAACAAAAGGGGCTTTTTCGCCGGCTCTCTAATATGGTTTTATTTATCGGAACGCTCCCTCTTTCCCTTACTGGAACCAGGGAGAGGTTCTCTGCCGAGCTTGGAGCTGATGGTATCACAGCCAGACGGTTTCATTAAATGCACAGACGCCGCTGGGCCCTGCCAGGGGCAGGAAGGGAAGGGCTCGTCCAGTCCTGCCAGGCTGGTGCATGGAAGGGGGAGCCCCATGCCAGGGAGGCTCACACCAGGTAGAGGTAGTGAGATGTGGTGACATTTCTCCCCTGCCAAGAGCCCTCTTCTACCCCCAGAATCAGGTTCCAAACCAGTTTCTTGCAGGAAGTCCTCCAGGATTGACTTCATTGTGCTTTTGTGCCTAAGGCTAATGAGCTCATCCAGGCTGGTGGCTGCCTCCTGTTAGCCAAACCCGGCATGTTCAGCCCACAGCCTCTGCCTCCCAACTTAGATCCTCTTCTGCCTTAAAACTGGCCCTTTGGGTGACAGCCAGAATCTTAGACCCTGCTCCCTCCATCCCATAACGGGGATCCTCCCGTTGCCCACTTTAACCTTCCCACTTCTTCTACTGTCACTCTCTGCCACCTCCCATGCAGTGGCTATGGAATGCCACTTGGTCTCCTTAAGGACAAGGAGCTTGTCCTGCTCACCTCCTCTTTGTAGGGACATTCTGTCTCCTCAGCCCAGTCCCAGGATTGCAATCGGACATCCCAGTACCCTTCTGAAGCCAGCGGTGCAGAGGCCATTACCACTGAGGCCACCGAGGCCCTTTTGAGGCCACCTTGGGGGTTAGGGACAGCATTGGGTTGGACTGTGAGGCTTAGAGGATTCCAGGTATTGCAGAATGGAGCAGGTGCGAAGGGTATAGGGCAAGTGCTAGAGCATTTGGGCTCCGCCCTCCCAGACATCTGCATCCAGCTGCTTGTCTCCTGCACTCCTAGACTTTCCTGTCATGTGCCCTTGGCATTTTAGTCTTATAAAATGGCAGCAAATTGGACCCTTCCCCCAGACTAATACCCTAATGGGAGAAGTTGGGGAGCCCATTCTCCAAGCCCTCTGCTCCTCTCTTAAATTACATGCATTCAGTCCCATAAGCCCTTCTCTTGCATTGGTTTCCAAAGTGTGGCCCTGGAAGGCAGATCAGTACCACCTGAGAACTTTTTAGAAATACAAATTCTCAGGCCCTGCCCTGGACCTGATGAATGAGTCTCTGGGTGTGGGAGCCAGCAGTCTGTGTATGCCTTCTGCTGCATGTTCACATTTGGAACCACTACCCTAGAATATTTTCTAGTGACTGCAACCTTCCCTTTAGGACTAAGCAGGGGGAATGACTAGTGGGTGGGTCCCAGGCCAGCATGGCTGGGGCTGGCATGCTGGAAAGGAGTTTGGGGACAGGAGGGAGCTGCAGGGGCCTTAGGGTTCCTCTCACACCACCCACTACTAAATAGCTCTTGAGTCCATGTGCTCCTCTCTAGTGCCTTCCCACCCCTCTAAGCCACCAGTATCCTCATAACTGGTCTCCTTGCATCCACTTCTGCCCCCTCCAGTCTGTTCTCCATGTGGCAGCCAGAGTGAGTTGCTGAGATGCAGCCCTAAGCATACTATTCTGATGGCACCAACATCTCTGTGCTCCTCTCCCTTCCTCAAAGAAGCCAGATTTCTCTCTCACACACTCTACTGCACCCTGTATCTGTTCTAGTGATCAAAATTGCAATTTTAAATTTGCTTGTATGGATTATGGTTTTGCTCCAATTGTATTCTCAGCCTCTGGCCCCTAACCCCTAGCCTGGCATGCAGAAGGCACTCAGTAAATGCTTGTTGGATGAATGAATGAACAAATGAATGAGCCATCCAGAGGGACTCACTTCTCCCAACTGATCTTGCCCTCTGGGGCCAGCCCAAGAAGGAGCTCAGAAGGGGGAGTTCTCTGGATTTCTGTACCCTCTTGCCCGGATCAGGGTCCATTTCCCCATGGTGGCCCAGCAGTCTGCTTATGGAATGCAGGGAGAGCCCCGGGAAAATGGGCTCCAGCCTGATGTGGCAGCAGAGTGGCAACCACAGCTCTGTTCCAGCTTTGTGGCCTGAATGACTCCTGAGCAGGCAACTCTCACCATCTCTGATGTGTCTTGTCTCCCATCCCTGCACCCGGCCCACACAGATCCCTATGCGATTGTCTCCTTCCTGCACCAGAGCCAGAAGACGGTGGTGGTGAAGAACACCCTGAACCCCACCTGGGACCAGACGCTCATCTTCTATGAGATCGAGATCTTTGGCGAGCTGGCCAGCATCGCCGAGCAGCCGCCCAACATCGTGGTGGAGCTGTACGACCACGACACCTATGTGAGTCTCCTGCCTTCCTCCCTCATCCCCTCACTGCCCGCTTCCTCCAGGGACCCAGGGAGAGATGCCGCTGCGAGGAACAGATCCCCAACTAGATGGGTGCACCCTAAGGTTGGGACTGATGGCCTCTCCCTTGATCCTACAGACTACAGAGTGGTTAGAACTATTTTAGAGTAATTAAAAATGGACTACTAGCTCATGTGCTGTGCCCAAAACAGAGAGAGGGGACAGATCTGGAAAGGAAGGGCTGTTGGCTGTGGCTTAAAAGCCTGGATTTTCTCTGCCTCTGACTTGCTTATACGATCCCAGGCTAGTCCTTTCTCATCAGAGAGCTGTGTTGATTCCACAGACATTTATTAAGTAAGCACTTGTGTACTGTGCTGGGGGGTCCCTTATTCTGGGTTCCCAGTTTAGGTGGGAGCCGAGACTCACCCACAGACAGAGAATCCTCCAGGGAGACAGCCACATGGCCCTGAGGCAAACCAGGACCCTCTAACAGAGCTGTCCCACAGAATGTCCTTTGCTGATGGAAACACTCTGGGAGCTGCTAGCTGCATGTGGCTATTGAGCAGTTGAAATGTGGCTAATCAACTGGAAAAATGAATTTTGAATTTTATTTAGTTGTAATTAATTAAGCTTTGAATTGAAATAGCCAAAGGCGGCTAGTGGCTCTAATATTGGACATCGTCACCATAGAAGTTTTCTCAGGAGGGAGAGCTCCCTGTGGGCTGGAAAGGGCAGGAAGGCTGTGGGTAAGTCGCAGCCCTGAAGGAAACGTGGGATTGGATGCTGGTGCTGGGAGGAGGCAGAGGGACATTCCAGCATGGCCTGGGAAGAGTGGGAGATGGAGACTGAGGAGAGGGGAGGGCAGGGAAGGAGGAGAAAAGAGAATGAGGCCAGGGGAGCAGGGGAGTGACAAGGTCAGAGTAACGTTTTAAAAAGAAGAGAGAACAGAGAGACTGTGTCAGCTGATGAGACATGTGGCAAAGAGGTCACCTCTTGGGTTGGGGGAGGGAAAGAAGCAGGGCAGGAGAGGTGAGCAGGCTCCCGGGAGGGGGCCTTGCATCCCAGGAGAAGAGTTTGGACTCTGTCCTCCAGGCAGTGGGGACCCATGGGAGGTGCTTGAGCAAAGGACAAAACATCATCTTAGCAAAACTCATATAATTTGATGAGTGTGATCATAGTTTCCCACCTGGAAGGTGGTAGGATTTAAAGACAAAATGAACAGGAGAAACAAAGGTCGTTGGAAATATCAAATGCTTTTTCTGTGAGTGCGTCAGAGAAATGCTAGGATCCTGTCACTCTGTTTTCTAATGGGCTCAGAGCTTGATTAAGTTAAACAAGGCCAGTGCTAGATGGACATACAGAGGATCTTCCCCGCCATGATGGGGATTCAAATCTAGCAGCAGTGACTAGGGCCACTACATGTTATTCTCAATCCTTTTAAGGGGGCAGAGCTCTCCATTCAGCACCAGGGGCTGCCCTAGAGTTCAGGAGGCCCGATGTGGGTCTGGCAATCCCTCCGAGGCCACCAGAGCCCTGGGCTGGGGGATGCTGACTCTTCTGTCTCCACTTCCTGTCCAGGGTGCAGATGAGTTTATGGGACGCTGCATCTGTCAGCCGAGCCTGGACCGGATGCCCCGGCTGGCCTGGTTCCCCCTGACTAGGGGAAGCCAGCCGGCAGGTGAGCTGCTGGCCTCTTTTGAGCTCATCCAGAGAGAGAAGGTGAGGCTGGGCCACGTCCAGGTCCAGGAGGCAGGCAATACCTGGTGGGGGGCACAGGTAGGACAGCCTGATGGAGGGCAGGGGGCTGCCAATCCATCTTCTTCCTCCGCCCAGGGCCTGCACTCGATGCAGAGTACTGCGCAGAAGTCAGGCTCCTGCTGAGAGTGGTCTCAGCCATCTTTTTTGAACCCCAATTCAGGACACAATCTAACTTTGGGATCAAATGCTGGAACCTGGGCTGTACTAGAATTTCTGAGTCCTCTGGCCATTGGATGTATTTTCCCCTGGGTCATATCCTGAGCTTTTTTCTGGGAGGAGGACCTGGTTGCGGGGCAGGGGCTTACTTGTGATGGTGGTGGGGCAGAACTCCAAGGACAGGAAAGGGCAGGACCTCTGTTCCAGCACCACTGTGCCACAGCCTAGCAGTGTGATCCTGGGCTAGCCACTTCCCTGCTGTAAAATGGGGGGCTTGGGTTAGTTCTATATCACTAATCTTGCTCTTACTGTGATGTGAACCCCAATGCGTAAGCCAGATAGAAGTGGGGCTGCTCCAGGTGAAGTGTCTGGAGGGGGACACAGCATACTGCCAACCTGGCTTCCCCATGCACCCTCCCACCAACTCCCAGGCAGCTCTGAGGGGACCCCAGGACTCCGAGGAATAGTCTGCAGACTGCTGGACTGTCTGATAGCTGACATATGCCATGAGTATCATTCTGTGGTTGGAGATGGCTTTGCCTAGCCAGGGCAGAAAGGAGGGTGAAGGGGGCCTGAGTGACAAGCACCTAAGCAAGCTCTTTTCCTTCCCTCTAGCCGGCCATCCACCACATACCTGGCTTTGAGGTAAGTGTTGCTCTCAACTTTACTTCTTCAAACTCCCTGCTGGCCTCCCTGTGTTTGCAGCTCTGTTGTCTGCTAGCAAGGGCAGCAGGCGTCCACTGCCTCCATCCTGCCCTCAGGCAGAAGAGGGCCCAGTGGGGCCACAGGGGTGGACAGGGGCTGGGGTCTGGGCCCAGCTCAGGCCTTTTCTGCCCATCTTCCCTGAGAAGATCACACTCACAGACTGAGGGGACCTCATGATCATCCAAACCAGTGGCTCTTAGCTGGGTTGCATGTCAGAATACTTGGGCAGCTTTAAAAGTCCCCGGTGCTCAGGCTCTAACCCAGACCGAACGAAGCACAGCTTTTCAGGGTGTGGCTCAGGCATTGGTAGTTTCCAGTGCTCCCCAGGGGATTTCAATGTGCAGCCAGGCTGGGAGCCATTGACTTAGCCCAGAGGTTCTTTGTGCGGCATCACCTGCGATGCTGTTGGAAATACTTCTTGGGTCCCGCTACAAACCTACTGAAGCAAAGTCTGAGGGACCGCATGGCAGCTTGTGTGTTTATAAGCCCTCGGAGGATTCTGGCGCATACTCGAGTTTCAGAAGCTCTGATTTAGACCACAGTTCCCAACTTACTGTTCCCACCATGACTGGGTTTCTTTGCTCCACTAGAGATGGAGACTTGGTTCCCTTGTCCCTGCTCTCCTTCCTTCTGGGCATCACAGTAGAAAATGCAGAAAATACTATTCACTGTGGTACCCAGGCTAATTGGCTTCAGAAAATACTATTCTCGGCCAGGCTCAGCTGCAGCTTTGGGAAGTGGTCATCGGGCTCTGTTTGGATGCCTCCCCCTTAGAGGCAACCCACATTATTTGTAGACAGCTCTTACCACGCAGGCCCTCTTGCCCTCTGCCCCCCAAACCCCCCTTTGCTTCTCTCCCCACCCACCGTTGTCTCTTTCCCCATCCCTCTCTTGCCATATCCAAGCTCCCGATCTCAGTCTGCCAGACCCTGGGGACCTGGTTGTTTCTTCCTGGCTCCCCAAGTTCACATGCTCCAATAGGAGCAGCAGCTCCAGGACCTGAGGCCTCTCTGCTTCCTGGGGCTGCTGCACAGGTCCAGGGCCTTCCCACCACCTGTTGGCCATTTTCCTTTTCTCCTGTCACTTCCAGAGATGCTTGGGCTCTAGGTTTATGTTTTGGCCTCCTCTCCTACCAGTCCCTCGGCACCAATGTCTATCACACCTTCTTTCCCAAGGATCATATGAGGGCATGGCTAGAGGCACGTGGCACTTGCCTGGGATGGGAGGTTTCTGCTGGCTCCCCTTAGGTGATATCTGGTGTGCTGATCTGTGCCCAGCTATTGCTCCTTGTCACTGATGGCAAACTTCTGTCCCCTTCCTCTCCTCTTTTCACCGTCTCCTGGATGTGGAACATTCTGTGATGTGGTCCAGGTGCATGATACATCACGGATCCTGGAAGAGGTGAGGTGGACCCTCGTGGCTGTGGTGGTGGCTGGGGGTGGGTGGGCAGAGACAGAGGGAAGGTAAAAGCTATCCTCTGGGCATGTGCTCTGGAGCCTTCAGGGTTCCTGGTTCCCCCATGGGCATCTGTCACATGGAGACCTACCTGGACTTCATTTCCCTTACTCTGTGTGGATCCAGGGCTGCCTGGGGTGAGCCCTGGAATGATTCTCACCTCAGAGGACTTGTTGCCTTGTTGGAGGCCAGATTCTTCCAGACCTCTTTGGCAGCAATACATAGTCTTACCTGGCTGAGGACTAGGTGGCATGTCTTCAAGAAGAAAATGATCATAAGAGGCCAGAGTAGTCAAGGAAGCCTTTCTGGTGGAGGTGGCATTAGCAAGAAATTGTTGCAAGAAGAAGGTGGGAAACCTGCTAAGCACCAGTTTAGAGCCTGAATGGTTTAGGGCCTGGGTGGGTTGGAGATTTCTAGGTTCTAGAAGTTTGGGATTTGCGTCCAGATGAAGCATGTTTCGTTTTTTGCCATGAGGTTGAGGAACTCATTCCCTATGGCTTCCTGCATATCTGGGAGCGGGTCCTCATGAATGAGTAGGGCAGAGGCCTGGGCAGAGAGACAGCAATGAGAGCCCTAGTCAGCTGGGGGGTTGGGCAAAGGGCAGCTACTTCCTGCCGTCAGGGAATCCCCAGGCAGGGAGCGAACACCATTTGACATTTGCAGTGTAATTTGGACTTGAAGTGCAGGGTCAGGATGTGGGATCTGCAGGCCCCGCGCCCCTTACCTCACTTCCTTTTGCTCCCAGACCGAGGTGGGGTCCGCCAAATGAGCTGGCCATAATTGCGCCTGACAGGCAGCCTCCTGCTTCTGGCTGCAGTTGGAAAGACTGCCGATTTGGAAAGCGGAGCAGAGCCCTGTCCAGGGAAGCAGCACGGAGCCCTCTCTCAATTGAGAGCTTTCTGTGGCCAAAACCCACAGCCTGCTCTGAAGAAGACCCAGCTCAAGGATGAGTTATTAAAAAAAAGTCAAAATCCTTAATAACTGGATTTGTAATATATAACAGTGAAGGCTCAGATTCCGAGAGCAAGGGTCTGGCTGTGGTCTCCTTGTCAGGAAGCAAATCCAGATTTGCAGCTTCGGGGCCAGACCCCAAAGAGGGCCAAGTGTCCTGCGGCAGGACCGGCCACAGGCCAAGACGTGGTGTGGGTCACCGGGGTCAGGCGAGAGCAAGTCCTGCGGTCTGTGGGGCACAGGGCCGGGTTAAGCCATCAGTTTCAGAGGGTCTGAGGTCCCCCCAAGGATAAATGGAGTAACAGTTTATACAGGAAACCACCCCAGAAGATGACTTTGTGACCCCCTCTTCTCCAGGGGCCCCCAACCCAGCCCTGGGGCCTGTAACTTATCCACTTCCCCTGCACTTGAAGGCTAAGCCTCATGCCAAGGTCCTGGGTCCTATTTGGTTTTAAGAATCCTTTGGTGCTGGGTGGAGGCAGGGGAGTCTTGCTGCTGCTGCTGGTCCTGTAGGAAGCTTGGTGCCTGCATAGGATTTTTCTGTCTTTGTATTAGCTATATCTCCTGTTGTTCTGTCTTTGTATTAGCTATATCCCCTGTTCAGCCCCACCTAGGCTCCCAGCCTGATCACTGTGTGGATCGCCCCAGGCATCTTGGAGGGCTCTGATAAGCCAGGCCTGGAGCTTAGATTCTCAGAGCAGAGGGGGCAGCTGGGTGGTTAAGAAATTGTCTGGCTGTAGAGGTGTAGGTTGGGAAGCAAAGGGGCAGGAGGAGAGATCAGCTAGGAGGCTTAGGCGACTCTGAAGGATGGTTTAAGGATGGCCTCTCTGTTGGAGAGTGCCTTTGGGCCAGCTCAGCCCCAGGCTGTGCGGAAGACTGTCTGTGAATGAGATGAAATGTCATCTGTCCATGCAGAGGGCTCCCAGAGCAGATGGAGGACAGTGGGAATGACTTTCTGGAAGAGGTGACACAGAGCTCTCTTCTGAAGCAGGGATTGGCAGGTGGGCGGGAGTCCAGGTGTCAGTGCCTTGGGCTGGGGGCATATCATCACTTGGGGCCAGTTTGTTGGGTGAGATTTCTCTCTCCCCCAGGCTTTACACCCATCTGGAGGCTCCCTTTCCCGGGCTGTTGGCAGGGAAGGGGAACTGTGGTGTCCTGATTTTGAGACTTTGGTGACATCTGGGAGACCTGGGTTGTTGCAGAGAGCATATGTGTAGGGGGCATCTCTCCTGGCTTCCCAGACTTTCTGCATTGCCTGCTGTTTCCCCCTTTCCTGAGCCCTGCTCACCGTCCCCTCTTCCCGCTCTCCCTTCAAGTTTCCCTCTTCCTCTGTTTGCTCCTTGGCCCTGGCTCCCTCTCTCCCTCCTCTCCCGCCTCTTCTGAGCCCTCTGTCTCGTTTCTTTTCCTTTTTGTCTGGAGAACAAAGGCAGTCCGTGCTGCCAAGGGGAATGAGTTCAAAGAAACTGCAATTTTAGATTTCCTGAGAACTGGAGAGTGTGCACATGCACGTTGGAGCGTGTGCGAGTGTGTACACTCGCAAGAACACACACACGTGCACGCACAAGCATCAGAAGAGGGGCTGGCTGACTCCTTCATAACCAGGGGCTAGGATGTGGCATGTGTAGAGGAAGACCCACCTGGGACCCTGGGCGGGAGCAGGGGCTGTGGTCCTGACCGTTGAAGGGGGTGTGGCTCGAGTGGTGCCCTTGTCCCTGCTCCATGGAGGGAATGCCCTGGTAGAAGGGACTGCATCCTCTGTGGCTGTTTTCACTGGAGGCTCAGGGTCCAACCAGATGTTACTCCCTCGGCCCTTCCAAATCCAGGCGACAGGGTATGGCTTTTAGTCTGACATGCATACAAGGTACTCTCCTGCACCCCTAAATCCACTAGAAGGAAAAATTTGGTGTTTTGCAATCAGGAAAATAAACCCAGTGGTACCCCATCCCCCATCCCTCCCCCAAGGCCTTAATTTAAAACACTGTTTTTCCTCCTAAGTGTAATTAGAGCAACATGTTGTTCCTAACGAGCTGGGTGGGGCAGGCAGACAATGGAGCCCTCCCAGCCCGCCTGGCTGCCCCTGCCTGGAGCTCCCTGAAGAGCCAGGATCTGAACTTCCAGAGGGTCCCCTGACTGTATCCTGCTGGGTGAAGTGGGGGTCTATGGGCTACTGGTGGCTGGATGCACTTGCTAACACGTCCCGTCCCTGGGAATGAATGTCTGTCCAGTGTGGTGGCTCCTAGGACTGGGGGAGGAAGTCCCCCTCATGATGCAGGGCCTGGGCTCCCTGTACTGAACTGACCAGCAGGATGGTTAGACTACAGGGGCCATGAAGGTGGATTCTGCTCTGAGTGGGGAGAGAGCTTCATTTGTCTTTGGGTCCCCACCTTCTTTGTCTGAGTGGCTCGGTGAACACCCTGAACCCCTGTAGAATCCCATTAGCAGAGCAGCCTCGGGTTTGCCCTGCCTTCAGGGTTGGCTGGGGAGGGTGATGAAGGAAGAGGTTGGTCATATGTTGCTTTATCTAATTAGGCTTATATTCTAAGGTTGTCCTTAAGGTCCGTGTTCCTCAGAGTCCCCTGTCATGCACAGGACAGTGAATCAGGATGTCCTGGTGGCACTTTCAGTCTACATCTGCCCCCTGCCTACCAATGCTCATATGCGTCCCCAGTTCTGACAAGGGCCGTGCATCCCACTCTTACGGAGAATTGCTGCCCTGGGGGGAGGTGTGGTGCCTCAGGTTGGCTAGACTAGAAGAAAGTTGAGAAACTCAGGCACTAGAGCTGGCCATCTGGCCAGGGCCATGGGACTCCTGCATGTGAGATGTCTGAGACCTGTTAGGACCTTGGGAAACCGGACACAGGGTCTCATAGAATTCAAAGAAGTCAGAGAGTAGGCTACACAAATTTTCTGAAGTGGTTGGGGAGACTTTCTGGAGGATAGAGAGCTTGAACTAGGCCCTGGAAGATGTGTTAGATTCAGGAAGAGGGTAAGGGAAACCCATTCAAACAGCAGGGCCCATGAGCAGGCCCAAGGGAGAGAAGACTTGGTGAGGACCCAAGGATCAGGCTGGAATAGACAAGAGTGTAGGGAAGGAGGGGAGAGCATGTTGGAGCCAGTTCTTTATTCAGACATCCACCCACCCATTTATCCCTTTGACCCCCTCCTTCCCTCCCTTCAACTATCCATTCATAATCCTTTATTTATTGGACAGGGGATTCAGCTGTGGTTCCTGTGTGCAGAATTGCTGGTTTAACCAGGGACACAGACAAATGAACACATAGAAATGGCATAAAGTGATGTGTCTTTTAATTGGAGAGGGTCAAGTTGCTATGGGAGCCATGGGGTACTTAACTTAAGCTTAGAGCCCCAGGGAAGACTTAAATGGAGACCTGAAGCTGAGTAGGAGGTAGCCAATGAAGTGGGCAGAAAAGTATTCAGAGGGACCCACGAGCTTCAAGCCTCATGGGTAAAGACAGCATGGTGTCTCCTGCAGTCTGTTAGGGCAGGCAGTGAACATGCTCAAGGAGGTGGCTTATCACTGTTTGGGGTCCTGTAAGCAAAAGTTATCTGGTAAGAGGTGAGACAGGAGAAGTCAGAAGGAGGTAGAAGATGAGGGGCCATTGAGGCCATGTCAGGGAGTTTTGGCTTCATCCTGAGTGGGTGGGGAACTTCTGATGGTTCTTAAACAGAGTGATATTCTTAGTAACCCCTGGCTGCAGAGCACAGCATGCTTTTGTTGCATGAAGCAGATGTGCAAAACCAGATGCAAGGAGACCACTTAGCAGGATGCTGGTGAATCCAGGCAAGAGGGGGTGGTGGCCCCAGCTGAGGAAAGAAGACAGGTGGATGCACATGCAAGATATTTAGGAGACAGAATCGCCAAGGCTAGGTGATCAATCAGGCATGGTGACAAGGGGGAGGAGAGCTGAGGATGGCATAGGACTTTTTGGTCTGGTTGTCGAGGTGGATAGTGGGGTGGCTTTCTGAGATGACATTTGAAAAGAGCAGGTTTTGAGGGGGAAGTTAGAAAATCAAGTTTAGGACAAGTTCAGCTTGCGAGGCCAGTGGGACACATGGATGAACTGAGCAAAAGAGATTGGGACAGTGGGTTTGGAGTTTAAGAGAGATGTTTGGGAGGGGAAAGCTCAGGAGATGGCTGGGCAGAGGAAGGTACTCAACAGGCAGAGGGGAGAAGGTGGAGGGCCAGTGTGGAATCAGAGAACTGGTTTTAGGAAAGGGACCGAAGTCAGATGGCCAGAAGCTGCTAAGGGAGTGAGAGAGACAGGAGAAGGTAAGTGAGTGGCCTCTGGGTTGAGTTACAAGCATGTCATTGTTCTCTTTGGAGATAGAAGTTTCCAGCGAGGGGATACAGGGAGCCAAGCTCAGTGCACTGGGCAGAGGGCCATGTGGAAGTGACAGTCAGTGGATAGAGGCAGTTCTTTTCAGGAAGAGAGACGGGAGAGGGAGGGAGACTGCTGGAGAGGACACAGAGCAGGAGTGGATCTGAGAGACCATCTCTAAATGGGGAAGGAAAAGATTAGTAGATAGTGTGGAAAATTGGGGAGTACTGGATGAGGCTGGTTCTGGGAGCCAGAGAGTGTTTAGGTGTATGTGCAGTGATAACCTCACAGGTGTGTATAGTGAGGAGGGGGTACAAATGGCCATCGTGGCAGCTTGCAAGCCTGGTGGAAGGGGGGCCTGCAAAGGCAGGGGTCCTGGGATGAGGGCAAGGATATTCTGGGACTTCTGGGGACAGCGAGGTGGGAGGAGATGGTCTTGGGATGAGAATGGTGGCCTCGTGCGGAGGAAGCTGCTCTGCGGACACACCTCTAACCACTGTCTCTGCTTGTCTCTCCCTGCTGCCTCTGCTGGGCCTGGCGCTCTACAGCTGTGTGCACCTGCCTTCTTCCTCCAGGGCCTCCTCCAAACGGTACTGGAGTCTATCCTTCTTGAAGGTCTTGTTCCCTGGCCTCCTCTGTAAATAGGTTGCTAAAAACGGGGAGCCCGGTCCTCAGCATATAGAGAGGAATGCCATCAAATGGAGCTCAAGGAAAGATGGAACATGGGAAGGAGAGAAAAAAGGGATCATAGGATCACTGCCGGGAGTTTGGGGGCCAGGAGAGAAAACTCTGGGAGGAAACACATGAGTGAGCTTTCCTGGGTGACTTCGGGAGAATGTTGCAACCATGTGAGAAAGGCTTATCTTTCTGGCTCCCCACCCAGGGGAACTTGGGCACAGTTCACTCTCTGACACCTTCTTTTTGTCCCAGGGCTTTTGGCCCTGGGCCCACATTGGACTGGTCATCAGCCTCGAGCAGGCCACAAACAGGCCACCAGCAGGCCTTCAGGCCTCGCCCTTCCTCTAAGGAGGCAGCCCTTGATGTCCAGCCGCTGCAGCTGGTGGCCTTGAGGTGCCAAGGGTGGGCACTCAGCCACTTGTCCCCATAGCAGCCAGGCCATTGTGGTGGCTGTCCAGGCCCTGCCTGCATCCTCTAGGGCACAACTCCAAGGACTGTGATGTGCACAGCAGTCCCTGGAGTTGTGCCCTTGGCAGCCCTGCACATCCCCCCTCCCTCCTCCTGATGCATCTGTCTCCCAACCAGTCTAAAAATGCCATCTGCATTGTGGGTCTGGAGGACAATGGTGCACTTCTTTACTTTATGCCCTGGTGACGTAGCGATAGTTATGAAGCCAAGGCTGTTCTGGAAGATGCTTTCGGTGGCTCAGCTCTCTTCAAGCCACCTGGAGAGACCCACAGACTGATGGGAAAAACAATGGCACCAGCACCAGTGCTTACCATAGGGTCTCTACTATTTATTAAGTACTTCCAACATGCCAGACACTCTATGTTTGTTCTCTCACTGAATCCCCTGAGCACCCTCAAAGGGTATTGTAATTCCAGATCTTTGCTTGAGGGTATGAATCACAAAGTTGAGTAATTTGCCCAAGGTCAAACAGCTAGGATGTGGCCTGACTGGAACTAGAACCAAGGTCTAATCTGGTTCTAGAAATGAGCTCTTACCACTGCAGGTCAGCTTAGTATCATGGGTGTGTCATCAGGCAGGAGTGACAGCCGGGGTTGGTTGTGAAGTGCTGAGGCAGGAGTAAGCTGGTGTGTTTCTCTGCTCCAGCTGCTCCCATGATCTGTGTCGGAGCATCTGTAGGTGGATACACTGTCCTTTGAGAAAGAACCCAGAGCAAGTCACTTGGAGCATGAATCCAATGATTCCATTGTTTATTAAATGGGATTACGTGAGGCAAGCTCTGTGAAGTGTCCAGCAGAGCCCTTTTAATTATAATTAACATTCCCTGAGGGTCAGGAACTCCATGTATGGACTTGCAGGTGGTGCACCATGCAAGGGCACTGGGTCCAAGGGGTGCAATTTCCAGTGCAGACATCATATATTTGTATTTATTGTAACAATTTTCCAGTAGGTGGCAGTAAAGTGTCTTATTCTAATAAACCAGTGAAGTATGAGGATTTTCTGACGTGGAAGTAAAAATATTTAAGAAAGGGACATCTTTCTCTAATTGTCACAAAGGTGCTACGTGAGCTAGTAGTCTTACTATTAAGAGTTACATGAATCAGGCACTATTCTAAATGTTGTACTAACTTCTTCAGGCTTCACAATAACCTTTAGACACTGATAACTTTTAATGACCATGTTATAGATGTAAGAAATGAGCCATAGAGAAGTGAAATAACTTAATAAGTGGTGGAGCCAGAATTCACACTCAGAGCCTGTGTTCCAGCGCTGGGAGATGTGATAGTTGCCTAAACCCTGGTAGAACCTGCTTACCTTGCCCGCCTGCTTCCCCATGTAATTCTTCGTGATCATTGGGGATTGTTGCCCATGTCTTTTTGGCAAACTCTTAGAAGGTCAGAGTTGACATAGGGTGTGCTCAGCTCTGGTCTGTGGTGGTGAAGGAGCCTCCCCAGCAGCGCCCGTAGATGACGGGCATTTATATTCCTTTCTCCTGCCGGGAAGCACTCTGACTCCCAGTGTGACTGCTCTGTCCTCATGGTAGATGAGGGGTGGGCGTTAGGGGCTGACACGTGTCTGGGTGTGGGTGTGGGGGAAGGGGTGGAACTCCAAGGTGGATGGTAAGTTGGGAGGGTCTGAGCCTGGAGGCAGGAGAACCAGGCCAGCGGGGGGCACATGGTCCTCTCTGGGATGGAGAGGGGCTGAAGTAGGCGTGTCAGGATGGAGAGAGCAGTATGTGTGTGTGCACGTGTGTGCATGTGTGGGAGATGGGGTGACCCTGAGCAGCTTATTGGTGCATCAGAGCCTGCATTATGGGAGGATGGGTGACCTGGGGTTCATTTGATATAGGGGACTTACGCCCTGGGTCATGTGCTTGAATTGTGATCCTGGAGAAGATGGTGCCTGGAGAAACTGACTTCTCTCCCTCATTTCCTCCTGTCCATTTGCCCACGTGTGTGTCCTTGCTTCTCTGTTTCTGTCTCTCTCGTGCATGTTCTTCTTTCTGTCCATCTGTCCTCCTTTCTTGTCTCTCTGCCTTGGTCTTTCTCCCACCTCTGTCTCTGTTACACCTGATGTCCCCTGTAGTCGGACGACACAGACCTGCCCTACCCACCACCCCAAAGGGAGGCCAACATCTACGTGGTTCCCCAGAACATCAAGCCGGTTCTCCAGCGTACTGCCATTGAGGTGAGCCTGGCTGGAAAGCAGCCTGGACCTTCCCCTTCCTGGCCTAGCCTTCCCTGGGGCCTTTCCAGGTGCTCTCCTCACTCTGTGTCCCTAGATCCTGGCATGGGGCCTGCGGAACATGAAGAGTTACCAGCTGGCCAGTGTCTCCTCCCCCAGCCTTGTGGTGGAGTGCGGGGGCCAGACAGTTCAGTCCTGTGTCATCAGAAACCTCCGGAAGAACCCCAACTTTGACATCTGCACCCTCTTCATGGAAGTGGTGAGCCCAACACTCCTCTTGTCCCCTTTCAGCGTCCTGGTGGCTAGAATCTCCTCGCAACCCCAAACAGTCTGGGGATCTGCTGGGATTCCCTGTGGGAACCTGCGTGGGTCACGGCTTCTCTTTCACCTTACATGTCTGTGAAAATGGGAAGAAATGCTCATACTCTCCTCACTGGAAGAGGTGAAGCCTATGAGCAACATGGATGGGGCCAGTTTGCTCCCTCCTACCCAGATCCTGAGTCTGCAGAAGTTCCAAGGACCTATTTTCCCTCTCAGGGCAGGTCTCAATCCCCCGGAGCTTCCCTCAGGGGCCTGCCAGGGCTCTGATCTTCGTGATTCCTCCAAACCTTCCCTGACCTGGGCCTCCTCACCTGGGCCTCCACAGATGGGCTCACCCCCACCACCCTCAGCCCCCCAGTCCTCTCCAGCTCCCAGGGCTGCCTGGGCCTAGTGGCCGGATCAAGGCAAGCCTGAGGAAAGGAACATGGTTTGCAAGATGAAAGCACTATAGAAATTCCAGGCCCAGTGGCTGTCAACAGGAGCCTCCTCTTGGCTGAGCCAAACCCGCCACCGAAGGAGAGCATATAAATTATTTCAAGTTGTGTTCAAAGTGCTTTTGGGGCTGGGGAGGTGGGGTGGGGAGAAGAATCTGGGTCTGTAAGCCAACTCTTGAGTATCCACTTGGGGGGGACTGTCTGCAAGAAATGTTGAGTCCCGGGCCAACTTCTCCCTTCTTCCCCTCCCAGCCAGTGAGGGTTCAGGGAAAGGAGACTTGCTTTCGCTTTGGGCTGAGCTGAGTTTGGAAGGTAAAGCTGTGGGGGAAAAGCCAGCCTCCACGTACAGTGTTCAAGAGGCAGGAGGGGAAGGTGTGTGTTTTCTACTTCCCTGGCCAGCTCTTGGGCTCAGCCAGCCACCTCTTTGGAATCATGGCCACTGGAGATTATCTGTGGGTTCATAGTCATCCTCTCTCCCTGGGCTTGCCCTGTGAAGAAAGAATCCTTCCCCCCTCTGAGACCTCCCATACATGGGTTTAGGCCCCTGCTCAGAGCTTCCCTCCTCCTCTGTCCAGATGCTGCCCAGGGAGGAGCTCTACTGTCCCCCTATTGTGGTCAAGGTCATTGATAACCGCCAGTTTGGCCGCCGGCCTGTGGTGGGCCAATGTACCATTCGCTCCCTGGAGAGCTTCCTGTGTGACCCCTACGCAGAGAAGAGCCCATCTCTACAGGGTGGCCCAGGTAGGTGGAAGGGATGTTGATGGGGTGGGCTGAGGCAGAAGGGGCTCAGGGTAAGCAGGACTTCTTGCTGAGAGGTGTCCTGAAGCCCACCTTTTACTGGGACCTGAATGAGAGGTGGTTTCTACTCAGCTGACCAGAAGGGTAAGGACCTCGTCTTCCTCAGGGCATAGCCTGAGTCTGGGCTGGGCACACCAAGAGCAGGTACACGAGCCTGTGGGGGTTGAGGGTGAGGGCTGAAGTGGGAGGTGGTAAGACTTGAGGGAGAGAGAGATGCTGGGATTCAATGAAATGAGGAGGGAGGATAAAAATGGGAGGGGAGGAAAAGAGAACATTGAGGAGACAGGGAATGTGAAGGAAGATAGGAGAGGCAGAGACGGGAGAGGGAAGAATTGGGTGGGAGGAAGAGAAAGACACAGATGGAGAAGTTCGGAGAGACTGAGGGGCTTTGTCTCATAGTTCCCTGACTGAGTCCTGTGGTTGAGGAGGGACGAGATCCCTGAGGGAGCCCCCTCTCAGGCCTGGACCCCGCTCTCTCCTACAGATGATGTGAGCTTACTCAGTCCTGGAGAAGATGTGCTCATTGACATTGACGACAAGGAGCCCCTCATCCCCATCCAGGTAGGATGGTGCTGCGTCCCTGGGGAGAGACACTTGTTCCCGCCAAGAGCTGGCCTTGAGTGCTCCCTACCCTTCCTCATCTCTCCCACTCCTCCCGTTCTCCCTCCCTTATCGCATGGCTTCTACAAGAGGTCTCCCTCTGGATTTTCTTGGCTGGACACTGTACAGATGGAGGGACCTGAAAGGAGGGGTCTGTGTCCAAGCCAATAGTCTCCCCACTTCCTCCATTCTTCCACCTCCAGGAGAAGGAAGGGAGGGGGGCCTTATTCCAAGGGTATCCCACCCTGCAGCAGGTAAGAGGCATCCCCTTGCTGTGTACTCGGCAACATAGGGCCAACTGGTGAGTCAGACACCTGTGCCAAGAAGCACGGCAGGAGGTGTGTGGCATCTCTTACTGAGGGGGGAGCACTCTCCTCACCTTGGGCCCTGGGGTGGCTCTGGGTCCTGTAGGGCTGAGACCACCCAGCCTTTCCTGCAGTGGAGATGGAGAAAGGCCTCAGGGTGAGCACAGGCTGTGAACTGGCCATCTGTTCTAGGCTGTCACTTTCCTCTCAGCTTTGCATGATGCTGGTCACACCTCTGGCACCTGGGGCTCCCAGAGCTTTGGGGATGCCTGGAGGCAGAGCCTCTCAGCCTATGTAGACAACACTTGTGTCCTCAGGCCCACAGCCTGTTTATTCACTCAGGGGTGGAGTAGCACTTCAGAGAGTTTTACTTTCTTTAAACCATCAATCCAATGTTAGCATTGAGAGCAGGAGAGCAAACTTGGGGGTTCGGCTCAGGATCCTCAAAGCTGTCCCTGGAGGTGTGTTGATAGGGCTTCCTCCCTCTGACATTTAGGGCTGATACCTGCTTCTTTCTCACTGTTCATCATTTCACTTCCAAAGGAATGAGCCTTGTGTTCAGCCCTCGGCCCCGCTGCTGCCATAACAAGAAATTTTGCTCTATAGTTTCACTGGAGAGTCCTCAGAAGTCCCAAGCTCTCCATTTCTCCCATGTCTGTGGCTCCCCAGGGCTCTGCCCCACCATCCTTTCTGCTGGGGACACCTCTGATAACTCCTGGTCATTCTTTAAGACTCAACGTAGTTATAGTCACTTCCAGGATTCTCCCTAGCTCCTCGCCTTTTCCTGCAAATCTTGTCTGTATCTTGGTCATTGCACCTGCCTTAGGTCCTGTTTGTCTCTGTAAATGTCAACATCCTCCCTAAACTAGGCTCAGGGTAGTGACTAGGCGCATTCCTCTTTGTGTCCTTAATGCCCAGCAGAGGGCCTGACTTAGCAGGAGGTGTTCAGTGAAGTCTGCCTGGATTGGTGGATGCATGGGTGGGTGGACGGGTGGATGACCTGCCTACTCTCTGTAGGGGCTCTAAGAAGGAGCGTCTCTTGACTGGGGAAACCCAAGTGGAAATTTCAGATGTCCCTACAAGGATTCAGCTGTACTGGATGCTAGTGCTTTCTGGCCTGGGTGGGTGTTTGTAGCTGAATTAGGCAGATAATTAGGCTCAAACTCCAGTCTGCCTGATCCTGGCTCCCGCTTCCCACCCTCTCAGTGGGCTGTCTGAGTCTGTGCAGGGAAGTGTGGGGCTTGCCCAGCAGGATTTCCGTTCTGTGTGTGCTGCCCTCAAAGTGTCTACAGACTTGGAGGGGGAGGGACTATTTTGGGGCCTGCTGGCTACAAGCACAGCCAGAGACAGATGGTGAGGAGGCCCAGTCTTGCCATTCTCCTGGTATTGACATCAGTGAACTGGAGGGGGTGGTGTCTATCTTCTTTGTGGGAGCACACGGCCACTCTGGCTAGAGCTGCTGGCCAGACAGAGGGTAGGGAGCTGGGATCTGGGTTCCTGGATGTGTGCCCACATGGGGACAAGCTCTCAGGGTCTCAGGTGGGCAGGAGGAAGGAAGACGTGAGATCTGCCTGCTCTGATAGAGGAGACATGGACTCTGCCCTCATTGATCTGCCTATCTGATGGAGGAGACATAACCCTGTTCTCAAGGAGTCCAGAGGCCAGCATGGAAACCAGTCCTGGTGTCTAGGAAGCCCTGCCCTGATGGGGTTGGGGGAAAACTGATTTTGTATTGTGTTTTCCTTTGAGATTCATTGGTTTGATTTGGCTGGTCCAGGAATTCTTTTCCTCACTCTGTCTTTCTTGCACATCCCCTGGCACTTGGGAGAACCAGGCATTCTGAGGCAGATCCAGGAGGCAGGGGCTTCCAGTAGCAAATGGTTTGCCAGATTATTCTGGCTGGGCTCTCATCCCCTCTCCACTCCCCCAGTGCAGACAGAATAGAGGGCCCTGGCCTCTGGGGATGGGAGGGAGAAGTTGGGTAGAATTTGAATTTTTGCCTGGCTTCTGTTTGCTTAACCGTGTTTCTCAGCAACCTGTTTCATTCGTGCTGTGGCCCCCACTGCTATGCTCACCAGGTCCCGGCTGTGGATCCAGCTCAGGGCTCCTCCCCAACTCAGATAAGCTCTTGCCAGACCTGGCTTTTGCTTTGTTCCCTCCATCTTCTTCCTCAGTTGCACCTTCTCTGCTGATGAACCTTCTCACCATCATCCTCCCCGTTCCTGGGACGAGCCTGCCACATGTTAGAAAACATCACCTCAGACTTTCCTGATGCTCGGGGTCATGGGACTGACATGGTAGAACGTTCTCAAGGTTCTAGAAATGTTTCAGTTTCTGTCAAAAATGGCCAATTCTAGAGATGATCCAAAACATATATATAAGGCATATCTCTCTACTCCACCTTCCAGGGCTCATAGGTCAGCACCTACCTCTGGGGTTGAGGATGGTCCCTTGTGGGTGGGTGCCTGACCCTGTGAACTCTTCTCCATGGTGATGAAGGCTGGGATGAGATAGGCTCGGGCAGGTTAACTCCACAGTTGATTTTTGGTCTGTGTGCCTGTCTTTTGTGTGCATTTCAGACCCGTAGCCTGGGGGTGGGGTAGTCTGTGTATGTGTGTGGCACATGCACATGGGTGTGCATGAGGTGGGGGGAGGCTGGGAGCAGGTGTGTGTGCAAACTCTTGAGGGTGTGCTAGTCTCAGTGGCAGTGTTGCAGGAATTGTGGCCTTGACCTTTAACTTTCTGAGGGAAGGCCCGGGTATATCCTCAGAGAGGGTGCATGGAGGTATTTCATTCCGTCCAGTGCCCTGCCTTAAAAAAAAAAAAGGATACATTATTCATTTTTCTCTGATTATAAATATATGTTCATTATATCAAATTTGGAAAATGTAGAAAAATGAACAAATAGGCACTGGCTTCAACCAAGAAGAACGCAGTCTGAATGAACTGCTACCAACACGTCATTCTCTATCCTTGCCTTTCCCCTGAGCTTCTCTTTCTGACTGTGACTCTGAATTGGACTCTATTTCATCTTTAAAACAAAATTGGGGTCTTTGTTTGCTAAGCTGCTTTTTCATTAAGCTAGCTCTTGCTGTTCTGATTATGAAGATGGGGAGAGAAACTGTGCAGGAACACGGAGCGTGCTCATCCCATTTCCCAGAGAGGGTCTTGAAGCTCAAAGTAGAGGTGGTGCCCCTGTTCACCCCACACATCCTCCCACTTCCAAGCACTGGATGCTCTTGGAGTTACCAGGCGAAGGGTGACTTGCTTGTCATTCTGAGAGACCACCCTGAGCAGGGGGAGTCTCCTTTTTAAGTCTCCAGAGAAGGAGAATTTCTGGGGGGAATGGTTGTGTGTTGAGGGGGGATAAAGAGAAGAACATTGGAGATGTTTTTGTTCTGGTCGGGAGACAGGTGAGAGACATGTAGCAGATTTAAAATGAGATGCTCAGAGTGATGTCAAAGTGATGAAATGCTTTATTAGCAAGGACACCAAGATCTTGGACTCTCTTGGCCCTTGGAGGTCAGTGTGGCCAAAGTAATCAGGAAAGCTTCTCCAAGGGGTGGGGTTGCAACAGCAGAGGGGAGAGGAGGCTTTCCTGGTAGGTAAAGAGGCTGGGCAAAGGCTTGGTAGTAGGACTGTGTGTGTGTGTGTGTGTGTGTGTGTGTGTGTGTGTGTGATGGGCTTGGGGTTATGGAGGAAACCCAGTCTAGCATGCAGAAGGCTTCCCAAAGCATTCTGACCTGTTCCCCACGCCCGCAGGGCGGGGTGGGTGGGGTGCTGGGTCTGGCTGCTCCCTGTGTCCCCAGCTTGGGCTAATTTTGAGCTGGCTGCTCCGGTTATAGTCTTTGGGACGCCGTGAAGGTGGAAATGTGCTCCCAGAACTGGAGCAGCAAATTATGTCCAAGTCCCAAAGGGGAACGTGTAATTTCGGAAGCTGGACCAGATCTTTGGAGCACTATGTTTAGCTTTATTTTTTCTCCCTCTTGCTCTGGTGAACTGCCGGTTTCCCTCTCACCTTTCTAAAAACGAACTGTATTAAAAATAACAGTAAGGCTTCTGTGAGGCTCAGGATGAGAATAGGAGGGGTAGGGCTGCTCCTTGGCTCAGCTGTCTCTGGGCAGCCAGGGGTTTTACATGGAGTTCATCCGGTCTGTTCCGGGGGTCAGACCACACCCACCGACATGTGGCCAACCCCCCAGAGCCATCCAGTGGCCTGGCTGGGTACCCACTGACCCTTCTGCTTCCCTGCCCAGCTCTGGCTCTTACCAGCCTTGAGGGCCAGTTCAGGCGAGGTGAGGGCTTCCACAGTGGTGCCCTTCACAGAGCAGAGTTGGGTCTGAAGTTCCCAGCTCCCCTCCAGGTCCTAGCAGGCTTCATTGGCCAAGTGTTCTTGAGCCCTCCTGATCCCAGGGGAACAGGTCTCCTAGGCTCTTCCTGCCCAGGAAGGGAGGACAGCTTGGGGCTTGGCCTCGCATGGACTCTCTAGAGCCCCCTGCTCAGGCTCAAAGGAAGAGAGAGTCTAACCCCTGGAGCCGGGTCCAGCCGCTCTCCCCCCTCCAGCCCCATGTCCTTGGCCCTGGGCCATTCCCTCTCTCTTGTATGTGTTGTGCTCCTTGTTCCTCTGCCTCTTTGCACTTGCCAGCCCTCTACCCCTTGCCTGGAGGGCACCTCTTGGCCTCGTCCATGGAGAACCCCAGCTCTGGGACTGTTGTAATGGCCTCTGAAAAAGTCACCTGCCTCTAGTCCTGACCCCTGAGGCCCTCTGAACCCTTTGGTGCAGGGACTCACCCTATAAAACATCAATTCACAGCCCCAGAAGATGACAGGCAAGGATCTGATGCCAGAAAAGGATGTGGAAAACTTTGTGTGGTACAGGAGGGCATGTTGGATCATAAAACTGTTAGAGCCGCCTGTATGCAGGGTTTTGGGAAAGCTGCATGAGGCCCTGCTTCTGATCTTTGAGGAAAGAAGACTCAGAAACCTGCACTGGCCTAGGAACTGTGCCCAAGCAGGGGTTGGCATAGCTCAGCTGCTAGAAGAAACCATTAGGGAGGATGGAGAGGTGTAAAAGGAAGGGGGGGGGATATGAGAGTGGCTTTGAGTCAGTGGTGCCAGGAGCAGTGAGAAGCAGGCAAGATGCAGGCGCTGGCTGGGCCCCTTCCTGTGCCTCACCTGTGCATGGCCTTTATTTCATCTTCACTTACTGCTGCTGTGTGAGGTGGGTTTTGTGCCCATTTTCCAGAGGGGATGCTAACTCAGAGAGGTCAGAGTGCTTGGCTGAGGTCATGCAACTGACCTCAAAGCAATGGGGCCAGGATTCGAAGCCAGGCTTGTTCAACTCCAAAGCACACGTTCCTCCCACAACTTCACAGCCTCCTTGGAGGGAGAGCAGAGGGTGTGTGGTCGGAGAGCAACACTTCCTCTGGGCTCTCCGGCCTTTCCTGAAGCGGTTTCTCTAATCCGATTGCTAACTAGCGTGTTTAATTTGTAGCTTGCAGACGGTCTGTTGGGTTCGACCCCCACTAACATGGCATCTTCTCCATCCAGTCCTCATGTATGTATTGTTTACCTATTTGTGGGTTCCTTGATCTTCCTGGGGGGCTGGGAATGGGGAAGGGATGAGGGGGGGAGCGGAAGGGAAGAGGGAAGTATTTCCTGAGCTCCAGCAGGAAACAGTTACCTGCCCTGTGCCGTGATGGAGCCGGTGGGGAGAAATCTAAAGGAAGATACGCAGAAACAGACATCCCTGAGTTACCTCTTGGTGCATGCTGGGATCTTCCTTCATCCTGTTTACCTGCATGAGGACTGGGGGGGGGGGGTGTGCGGTAGGGGTTGCATGGGCCAGTGGAAACAGGGAAGTCTCTAGATTAGACCCTGACTGTTGGGACATGGACACGAGAAGCCTCTGTGCCCAGCGGCAGGTTGACTTTCCCTGCCCCTCCCAGAGGCCTGAAGAGTATGTGTAACTGAGGAACCTGGCTGACTGTCCCCAGCAGATTCTGAGAGGTCTGTGGGGCCCATCGTCTGCTCCTGCAGTTCCCAGCAGGGCTACTGCTGTCCGCCTGTGCTGATTTCCTACATGTCATTTTTATGGGTCGTGGGTCCCTCCAGGAAGAGGACTTTGGTATCTGGCCTTCCACATACACTCATGAAATCCCAAGCTGGGGGAGCCGTTGACCTGTAGGGGAGGCAGAAGACAGGACTTGCCAAAAGTTCAATTCCATTCCTGGTGCCACGGGGTGGCATTGCTGTATTGGATGGTCTATGGGTTTTAGGAGAAAGCAATCTATATTTTAATTTTTTTTTCTTTTCTGATTTATCCATTGTAGAGAATATAGAAAACCCAAATAAGTGTCAGGCAGAAAGTTAAAATCACTTGTATTCCTCCCAGTTGGAGATAACACTGTTGAGATTATGATGAGCTTACATTTTTAGATATCTTTTATGCACATGTGGGTACTTGTTTTTACAACAGAATCATATTGTACTTTTTTATAATCTGCCTTTTCTTTTACTTAGAAATATATTGTGAATGTTTTTTCATATCTTTATATTCTTTTAAAATATGGTGCATGTCATTTCATTATATGGACATCCATAAAGTTTTAACTATTACCCTATTGGACATTTAATTTCTTAATTTCTACTATTGTTTTATTTTATGTACCTTAGAGGGATTATTTTTAATTTCCCTTATATAGGTCCAGCCCATTTTTTGTTAAGTTTAATCCTCTGTATTTTATAGCCTTTGTTGCTGTCTAAGTGGAATGTCTTATTTTCTTATGACTTTGTCTAAATGGTTATTGCTAGAATATAGGAAAACGAGATTTTTATATATTTACTCTGAAGCCAGTCTTTATTAAACTCCTTTATTAGTTCTGACAGTTGTTAACTGATTCTGTTGGGTTTTCCAGGTAGGTAAGATTGTTTTCTTCAAACAATATAATAAATATGTCACTTTTTTCTAAGTTATACCTATTCCTTTTTCTAAAATAACATTTGATAATTGAGATGCTACTGAGCAAACTTATTCAGTTGCTGATTCCAATGAGAAGGCCTCTACCATTTTTCCATTAATTATGATAATGATTGGTAGTTTTAGATAGATAGTCTTGATTTTGTCAAGGTTGTGTCCTTTATTATTAGTTTATTAATAGTTTAAAATTAGGTGTAGAATTTAATTTTAACCAATGGTATTTGGCATTTATCAAGTCGATCATTTTGCTTTGTAATACGATGTTCTGTAATATGATGTATAATTGTCCTGCACTCCTGGAGTAAACCCATACTAGTCAGTTGGTCATGGTATCATAGTTACTGCAACTGAAGTCTTCTTATCCAGTCAATCAAGACAGGTAGGTGGTTGCCTAATTGAAAAAGTTGATTTAATAGAGACTCATTAGAAGTCATACATATGTACATAAACATTTAATTTCTAACCGTATCCATGTATCTTTATTTGTCAGTTATTTGACTTGTGCCAAGGCCTCTTTGAATTTGGGTTTGCCATTTGAGTATTGCATCATCCTGGTATAAACTATATCCAAAGTGATTTTTCCTTTAGGTTTATTAAAGTTTGATGAGATCTTGAGAATACCTGCAAAAAATGTATGTGGAGTTTAAGATCCTCTCCTCCCACCTTTTTTTGTTATCTCACTTATTTTAACTTTCATCATGTAAAAAAAAACAGCATTAAATTAGTTTTCATAGGTAAAATGCCTTTTGTTTTTAAGTTGAAATTTTGGTAATATTTTTGCATTGATCTAATTACCATATTAGTACAACTGGCATGAACAGTTTTAAGAATAAACACAATGGACTCTTGGTCAACATACAGCTCATCTGCTTCGAGCTGCAGTGGACATTGTAAGTTAGCTGCAGGATTTCAGCTGGCTCTGGACTACAGTCAGATTGTTGGTGGAGAGAATGGATAGTGTTTATTAATCCTGGTTAAGCAGAAGTTTGTCATTAAAACTTCTAAAATATATCGAGTTAGATTTGCTGTTACTTAGGATTTTTGCATCTCTATAAATAAGGCTTACGTTTAAGTTATCTTTCTAGGTTTTGATATTAGGGTTACAGTAGTTTCATAAAATATTTTTTTGTGGTGCATTCTCATTTTCTGTACTCTCGATCAGTCTCTATGGAATTAGAATTATTATTTCTTAACGGGTTGAAAGTACGCTTGTGCCACTCTCTATGAATTTGAATTATACAAGTTGGAAATTACATGATATAAATATTTAATAGTCTTGCTTCTGTACAAAATATGTAATAATATAAATCAACCTAAATTTAAAAAATAATTAATAGTTATGTAATTTAAAAGGTGGTGGCCAAGTGAATTGTGTTTATGGTTTAACTGGTAAATAGGATACCCATGATCTTTTCTGGAAAACAGTGTTATATTATGTGAGGTTTGAATTATAAGTGATTTGCAGGAATGCATAGCTTGTGTAATTGTATAAGATGCAACTCTGTACACTTTAGTAAAATTGGGCCCAGCACCACCTGTGGGGGAGGGGATTCTTTGATCACTCTCTACTTTTTAGTCAATTGATGGCTTAGATATTCCCAGATATTGCCTATTAGTACATATTATTACAATAAAAGAAAATCGTATCTGTCCTGTTTTATTCCCTCATTCCTAATTTTGTAGATTTGTGTTATTTATCTTTCTTATTAGGCTTAATAGCATTTCATCTATCACATAGTTGTTTTTCACCCAAAGAACCAGCTATTTGAAAATTCTATTAAGTTAGCTGCTTTAATTTCTAGACTCAATTTTCAGCTCTCTTCCTATGAAATCCCTATTATGTGTATTTTGGATATCTTGGGCTATCACTTCATCTGTCTGTTGCTTCAACAATTTTTTTTTTAAAGGACATATTCGTGTACATTTTCTTCTGAAAATTCTAAAGTTTTGCTTTTCACACTTAAGTCAATCTCTCTGAATTGTGTGTGTGTGTGTGTGTGTGTAAAATGTGAAGTAAAGATTAGATTTTTCTTTTTTCCCACATAGATCACCAGTAAATTCATATCATTATAGAATGACCTGTCTTTTCTGTTGATCTATAAGTGATAGCTGTGTCATGTATCAGGTTTCCATTTACTTGTGGGTCTGTTTGTGGATTCTCTGTTCTGTTCCACCCACCAGTCTGTTTTTCCGTGTATTAACAGTCCACTGTCTTATTTGTTATAGCTTTATAATAAGCCTTGACGTTGGGTAAAGGAAATATTCCGCTTTGTTCATTTTCTGGAGTGTTACTGTTATTCTTGTCCTTTGCTTTTCCACCTTGGTTTTGGAATCAGCTTGTCAACTTCTTTGAAAAAACTGCTGTGATTTGTGATTGAGTTACAGTGAATCTCTGGATCAATTTGTAGAGAACCAACATTTTTATAATATTGTCTTTTAATCATGAATATGATATAGCTCTCCATTTATTTCGATCTTCTTTAATGTCTTTCAATAAGCCTTTATAATTTTCTCCAAAAAGTCCGGTACTGCTTTTATTAGATTTAGTTCTAGCTAGTTTATGCTTTATTGTTATTTTCACTTGGAATTTTTACAGTACGTGTTCTAATTATTTTTTTGCTTGTATATAAATGAAATGAATTCTTATCTGCTGGTGTTATGTCCAGAAACTTTGTGGAACTCTCCTGTTAATTGTACTTATTTGAGGACCCTTCTGGGTTTTCTGTGTAGTAAATCATATAATTTGTGATTAATCATAGATTTGATTCTTCTGTGTACTCTTTAATTTTTCTTTTTTGTTATTTCTTTTTCTTGCCTTATTGTACTGGCTAGGACCTACAGTTTAATATTCTATGTAACTGATAATAGAGAGTTTTCTTATCTGCTCCTAATTTGAAAGTTCATATTTTATTTTTCACCAATGAATATGAAATTTATCAGGTGAACAATTACTAGTTAGCAAAGAATTTTTATCATGAATGATGTTAAATTTTATTGAATGTTCTTTTGTATCTGTTGAGGTGATCATATGATTTTCCTCCTTTAATCTGTTAATGTGGTGAATTACATTAATAGATTTCTTTTAGTACTGAAACAACTTTGCACTTCTGAAACAACCTATCCTGGTCATGATACATTATCTTTTTAAATTTATTGTTGGATTCAGTTTGAAGATATTTAGTTTAAGATTTTTTCCCCCATCAGTTTTTATGAGTGATAATGGCCTGAAGTTTCTTTTTCTTATACTGTCCTTTTAAGGTTTTGATATTTAAATAATAGTCTTAAAACCACTTGGGGCTTATTTCTCTTTTTCTAGTCTCTGAATGAAGGACAAAAAAGTGACATTATCTGTTGGCCTGAATGTCTGGGAGAATCATTTGTAATCTGTTTAGACTTAGTATTCTTTTTGGGGATATTTTAAACTGCTGATGTAATTAAAACATGTTTATAGGACATTTGGGATTTTCTGTTTCTATGTGAGTCACTTTTAGTGATTTATATTTTATAGGAGTTTATCTATTTCTTCCTAAAAATTATTGATGTATTTTTTTGTAATAACATCTTTCTTACTTTTTCAAAAAAAATTTCTCCTCAACTAGTTATGTCTCCTTTCATTCCTAAGGTTATATTTTATTACTTGTGCCAGAAATTCAGATTTTTTTTTAGTCTTTTCAGAGAGGCAATTTTTAGTTCTGTCCATCTTCTATCCTGTTCTTATTTTCTAGTTCATTGATTTCTTTTTTTAAAAAATTATCTCCTTCCTTCTATTTTTTTGGGCTTATTATATTTTTAACCTCTTAATTGCTATACCTAGTTTATTGACTTTCAAACTTTCCCTTTTTTAATGTAAACACTTAAGGCTATAAAATTCCCTCTAAGTACTGCTTTATGCATCCTGCAGGTTTTGAGAAATGGTATTTTTGTTATTTTCCAGTTCTGAGTATTTTCTGATTTTTGTTATATTTCTTTTTGGCAGTTGAATTGTTTAAAAGTATGTTTTAGAAGTTCTGAACTTATGTTTTAAGTTATCTTTTTGTTGTTTGTTTCTAGCTTAACTGTGCTATGGTTTAGAGAATGTGGTCTGTGTGTAATGTTTCTTGACACTTGCTTTATAGTTTGGTACAAGCTCAATTTTTGTAACTGTCTTGTGTATGCTTGAAAAGAATGTGTATTCTCCAAATGTGTTTTACATATAATATGTTCATTTAGATCAGACTTGTTAATTGTGTTAATCAAATCTTTTTTTTTTTTTAAATTTTTGTATGTGTTTATCAATTTCTGAAGGAGGTATATGAAAATAGTCTGCCTTATTGTGATTTTTGTTGGTGTCTCCTTATGATTCTGCCTACTTTCCCTTTATATATTGGATGCTGTGCAATTAGGCATAGATTAGCTTATAATACTTATATCTTCCTAGAGAATTAAATCTTTTAATGATATGTAGTGAAATCCCACTTCTCTGCCTTTTATAATTTCTATTAATGAACTTTGCCTTAAAGTCTGTTTTGTCTCATGTTAATATAGCTACACCAGCTTTCTTTTAGTTAGTATTTTCCTTCTTAGTATAACTTTTTCTATTTTTTCACTTTCAATTTTTCTGTGACTGTTTTAGGTGTCTCTCTTGTGAACAGCTAATATTTGGATTTTTAAAATGCATTCTGATAATATTTTTCTCTTAACTAGCAAATTGGGGAGTCTAATATATTAATTGTGTTTGTTTATATATTGGGATTTATTTCTGCTATCTTATTTTGTGTCTCTGTAAGTCCTGTCCTACCTTTTTCCCCCCCTCATTTTTTTTTTTTTTTGGCCTGCTCTTTTCATTTCTTCTATCCTTTTAGGTTTCAAAACTATAGATGTTTATATTCCTTTAGTGATTAGTGTAGAAACTTTAACATACCTATTCAACCTAGCAAAGTCTAAATTTAACTGGTATTTACAGCCTCCTCCAGAATATTACTAGGAACCCAGAATGCTTTAACTCCAATCATCCATTTACAAATTTTTGTTCACTATTTTAGTTCTATCTTTATAAACTACATTTTTAAGCATTATCTTTTAAGTAATCAAATTTTCTAGTAAATAGTAACCCACAGTTACTATTTCTTCTCATATATCAGACTTCTTCCTCCTAGTATCATTTTTTTTTCTTCATTAAGTAGAGCTTATAGAAATTCCCTTAAATAGGCTCAGTTCATTGTAACATTTCTCATTTTTAAATGATTGCCTGAAAATATTTTTATTTCACCCTTACTTTGAAAGTGCTGGTTTCACTGACACTTATTTTCTGTCAGCACTTTGAAGATATTTCACTATCTCTGGCTTCCACCATGCTCTCATCCTCCTGAGAGGCTGTTGTTTGTTTTTCTTTGAATTAGTTCTGGATAGTTATCAGTCTTTTCAAATATTACATATTCCCCATTCTCTCTATCATTTCCTTCTGGAACTCTGATTAGATCTATGTTGGACTATTTTTCATGTCAGTTGAACTTTCTTTCATATTACTTATATCTTTCTGTCACGCTCCGGCTAATTTCTGAAGATGTATCTTCTAGTTTATGTAGTCTTTAGTTGTTTCTAACAGCTATTTAGCCCCATCAATTGAGTTTCTAGTCTTAATATTCTATTTTTTACCTTTAAAAGTCCCCCCACCCTAAACCTACTTGTTTATTTTTGAAAGTCTCATTTCTTTGCCATATTTTTAATGGGTTTTATTTTTTTAAAATAGTTTTTCTTTTCTTAAAGCCCTATTTTTGATAATTCTGCTTCCTGTTGTCTTAACAGGTCTGATCTGCAGTTGGTGTTTCTAGCTGACTCTTGCTCATGGTGCCTCGTTCCTGTGTGTTTCACTATTTTCGATTGTGAACTCATCGTGTTCCTTGGAACTTTATCTGAGAGTTCTTTGAGGTCTGGATGAAAATCACATTCTTTCAGAGAGAAGATGTGTTTACTTTTACCAGATGCCTTGAAATACTATAAACCTAGATTCACTTAAAACTAAATGTTTGGCTTGAGCTTTTTGGGCCCACAGTTAGTTTGCATTTTGGCTCCTTATTTCTCTGGATTTTTGCTTACTCACTTGCCCCTACCATTTTTTATCTTATTTTTTTTTACATTCCTATCAGCTCAGTCATTCATTTAAAAAGGATTTGAAAGATATATATTAATTTAGGTATTTTTACTGGAGGGTTTCTCTGGTCTTCTAGATTGTCATTTTGCTGGAAATCAGAGTCTTTGTTATAGTTTCAAATTTGACAATCATGTTTGTCTGCATGCAGGTTATATTTCCTTCAGGACTGTAAACTCTTAACTTCTTGTCTGTGGTATCCTCTCGAGACTTCCTATGAGTATAAATTAGTCATTTGTTTTCGTTTTTTTTACTCAGTTCGTTAACAAAGCCCATGTCTTAATCCTTGCCCTGTTCCCCTTGTTTTGATCCTTAATCTCTCCTTCCTGTCTGTCCTTAAGGAGGGAAGTCCTTGCTCGTACTGGGAGCTCAGATGGCTTCCGTCTATTAGTGTATGGGCTCCTTCTAATATCCAACTTAGATAAAAGGAAGAAGGAATCAGCCAAAGGTTGCTTTCTTTTTACTTGGCCAGTCAGGACTCAGCAGGGTGGAGAAGTAGGAAGGACAGCGAATCAGAGGCTTTTTACTCCTTTCCCCCTCCATTTCCAGTACTGACCAATTCCTTTTCTTCGCGGACATATTCTTTCTCTAGATACATGAATATGGTCTACTCACTTAGGGTTAAGCCTTCTTGTAGGGGCCACTCTTCCCTAAACAGTTTGTTTTCTGTTTGTTGTGGCCATTAGGTGTTGGCTAGCTAGGTCAGGGCCACAGTCCTTGCCTATCAACTCCTATGTAGGAATCTTTTAAGTATGGGAGACCCGACTCTCTCGCAACAGGCCCACCAGGAGGGGTTTTCTTTCAGAGAAGTTTCCATAGTCTTGGCTGGGTGGATCCTTAACCTTGTGGGTTCAGACACCTGATGGGTCAGTTTTCTTAGGGTTGGATACGTGTTTCTCAAGTCTCTAAACTGAGGTTGCCAGTTCATGAGATTACAGTGAGAAATACTTCTGCCTAGGTGACTGGTGTGACCCTGGATAGTGGTCCAGCTGTGGTCTCTCTATAAGCTTAGCAACTGGGAAGCCAAATTGTGATTGGAAATGAGTGAGGAATCAGAATGAGGAGAGAGAATTCTGTGATTTGAAATTTAGGGGCACTGGCCAAGATGGGTGGATACATCTACTTTCAAAGGTGGGGACAGCGTTAGTCCCTAAGCCCGTGTCCCTTCTCCCTTGATGGTGCTGATGTGACCTACTGTCAATAGTGAACCCTTACTCCTCTTTCCCTCTGTTTCCAGGACTGACCAGTTCCTTTTTTCGTGGACATATCCTTTCTCTAGATGTTTGAATGCAATCTACTCACTTAGGGTTTAGGCTTCATGTAGGAGCCACTCATCCCCTGTGAGGTGACTTTGCCTCTCCTTGCTTTGAACCACGGTGCATCAGTTTCATGGTCTAATTCTCTAAGGACAGACCTATTTCCCTGAATTCCAAGTTTCAGGGGGAATGCCTCATTGCAGCTCATGAGTACTGACAACAATTTATCCAAAGACTTTGAAGCAAAGGTTTTCTGAGCAAAGGAATCAATTACAGGGTGTGGCTCCTAAGTGAGGAAGCATTTCCAGAAGGCATCCAAGGCAGTTTGTCTCAGACTCATGGTTGCACCTCTGAACTCGAGAGTTGGAGGGAGAGTATTTTAACTTTAATAACATCAGTGGTTTTACCTGTCCTTTGATATATATCGGTTGTGCTAATTAGGAAGATGCTTATCTTCTCCTTAAAGTAGGTTTCTTAAGGACATGCATTTGGCAATATTGGTTTAGCAAGAATTACTGTATGTGCTTGAAAGTAACAAAACTATACTTCTTTAAAAATATTTTGGGTTCAGATGTGTTGCCAGTGCAGCCTGGCCTCCCCCCACTCCCATTAGTTCTGATTAGGGAGGTTTGATGCCTGTCACTGCGTGTGATCCGGACCTTCCTTTGTGAGTCATTCCTTCTCTCATTTTCTCAGAGCAAATACAAATCGCCCATCAAATGACAAGTGAAGGCACAGGGGAGGCAAGGGGAGGGAAATCAGAGCCGAAATCTGTTAGCTATTTGGAGTAATTGGTTATTTGCTGTGTTTGCTGGTTGGGAAGCAGAGCACATACTTTACGGTCTCTCCTGTTACGGGGGCTGGAGTCACCCGCCGATATTGGATCCTTGTTGCCGGAGCCCTTGGCTCAGGGCGCCTTTCCCCTGCCTGGCATTCCTGTGGTCTCCTCGGGGGTGCACCCCTCCTCCCTGGATGCACACTGCAGGGGGGACAGCCTGGGGTGAAACTTGTCTGGCAAACTCCAGGGCCTCATCAGGGAGGACGAGGCCCCAGCCCCTCCACCCATCCGTCCTTGCTTTTGCTTCCACCCGCTGTTCTCCCCTCTTCCTGAGAGGTCTTTCCCCTGGTCCACGAGGGACCTGTTTTCCCACCCAGAGGAAAAAGTTTCTTCTCTTCCCAGAGGGAATTTCTCAGCTTTTCTTGGAAATCTACAGTACAAGAAGTTCTCTCTGAGGTCTAATTTAATGCCATTTTTACCCCTACTGGTCCTGTCACCTTCCCTGTCCCCTCCTGCCCCCTAGCCTGGGTCAAAACAGTGCTTGGAACTCACTGCTCAGTACAAGTCCCCCTGAGGATGCTCAGTGAAGATTACTAACCTACCCAGTGTCTTTGACACCTCTTTTACATTCACCGAGGCGTGGGGAAACCAGACTGAATGAGCAGTAAGTTCAAAATAAAAAATATTTAAAAAGTAACGTGATTTTGTGTATGGAAATGCACACAGTAACTAGACAGTTGGTTGACTTTGGCACATAGTAGGCACCCCCAAAATACTTTTTAAATTGAATTTAAGATAGCTAAGATTAGTGTCTATAGTTTGATGAATGCTTCTGCAGTTCTGGGAAGGCCTTCAAAAATAGTTTTTCTCTCAAGCAGATTGTTGGAAATCTTGTTAAGCAAAATTGTCTACATAAGCAGAACAAAGGTAAGGTAAGCTTTGGCCCAGGCCCTATTGGAATCATCTCAGGTTCTGAATTAGTGATGTCTCATTGCTTTATTCCTAAGTTGAAGACTGATGGCTCATTTTCATTCAATCTACTGGTTAGATTCCATTTTTCTGGGCTTTCTGTATGGGAGTATGTGGTCACACTGTCCTCTGAGAACCAAATCATGGACCACATGTCTACCTTAGGCTCCTGAGTTGGGAAAGAACCAGCAAGCTGGGATTCCCCACAGGCTTCCTCATCCCATTTGGGTCCCCCATCTGGAGCAGGCCAATAGTCAGATTGACCCTTCTCTGCTCACCATCTGCTTGACTTTGCTAGATTTCAGGCACATTTATTCACTGGGCCTTTTGGAAGCAATTCAGCATTTTGGTTAAAGGTCTTCCCTTCCCTCCCACCTCTGCTGGTCCAGCTTGAAGTAAGAGTAAGCAGAACAATGATCCGCCTTTGACAGACACGGGGGCAGACTGCAGAAAGTGTCAACAAGAGGTTGAAAGCCCAGTGTTCCACTTGTGGAAATAATTAAGTGATTTTTGTTATGAGTGTGTAGAGTTCTGCTGAATCAACATGGTAGCTGGCTGTGGGCATATGTTCATGTGGTTTGGGGGGGCATGAGAGGTTTAGTATGCATGGGGTGAGGTAGGTTTGAAATGGGGGTGTCTGCATATCTGGGGGTTTGTCTGATCTACATGTAAGAATGGGAACCTGTATGTTACATCTGTGTTTGAATTAGTGTGTGTGTGAGCAAATAGGCTCAGTTTCTAAAGCCTTAGAAATTAATGAAAGAATCAGAGGAATCATCATATCATTATTTCAGTTACACATATGTCAAGCTATAGGGCAGCAGTCCTAGGGATCAAACTGATGATATTGGTAATATCAACAAGAGCATTTATCATGGTAAATTTTACTGGTCTCAGGATATCTTTACAGACATTAACTCAGGGCCTCACAATAACCCCTGTATTGGGTTGTCGTGTCGTTACTATCTTGATGATAATGATTTATGCTATGAGAAATTACTTTCAACACAATCTAGATGTCTATCTCTGGGTTGACATAGACAATGAAGGCTTAAAATTATAAAAAAATAATGTACTTCTTTTTTAAAGGTGGGTGTATAGTTCAATATAGTGACCTGAGGTTTAACATTTTAACTTTAATGATAAATACATTTGACCAGGAACTTTTCTCTTTGATTCAAGTGGTCATCATGGGGAGAGAACACAAGTGTTGTGACCCCCTCTCTTCCACTTTCCTCACTCCTCAGAAAGGCAGGCTTAGATTATTTAGATTATTGTTGTCGGTTTTGCTGCCCATATTCATAAAATGTGTTAGACCCACTGGATGGAAATGGGAAATTAAATGTTCGGAATGCGCTGTGCTGATTTGGGTCTTCAGAGGGATTAGAGTGCCTATTAGGCCGGATCAAGGCTGGAGAAGCGTGTCTTTGTTACATGGCTCTGGTTGCTGGGGAACTGAATGTTGGCTATTAGCTGAAATCGGAGAGGCGGCCAGTCCGTGCCTTGATCAGACTTTTTTGCTTGGCTGGCTGAACGATGAGGGGCCTTGAACCTTGAACACGGGAAAATAAAGTTTTAATGGTCAGACTTCTTGCCAAAGCCTGAGATGACACTTCAGCAATCAAGCCTTTTGCATTTGTTTCTTCCCCTTGCCATGGTCGAAGACTACATGCCTAGCTAGTGCAAAGTGAGGTCAAGTACACACTTGCGATGAGAGACCATCTGACCCTTTTGGAGCTTTGGGTTATGGGATTACGGTAACATCAGAGGATTGGTTGGCTTTGGCACGTGTGGGTTAACACAGGGAAGGGCTGCCCTGTTTCGGTGGGGCTCGTTGTTATGGGCATGCCAGCTTATCCCTGGACTCCCTGAGGGAGAGCAGGAAGAAGCAGGCTTGAGATAATGTCATTGGAGGCCAGATTAGTGAAATAACAGAAATGATATTTTCAAGTCACACCTGTGAGTGAGTTAAAAATATAAGTTTATTTTCTGTAATTCAACTTAATCTCTCTGTTGAGCTTAAATTTTCCCTGATGGCAGAAAAGTCCTGGTATTCTTCAACAGTATAGATTAAATCCTAGTCAGTTTTGGACTTTTCCTTCTTGTCCTCCCCCTGGGAGGCAGCTAAATTCTGGTTTGGGCTTCTATCATGTCATGACTTCCACAGGGAGGGACCCTGGTCACCAGCATGTGTCCTTACAGATAGATCTCTGTAAGTCCACTGATTTCTGAGCTTGAAGACCACACAGTCTTTTCATATTAGTCATAAGACCCTTTCAGGTTCCCCTGTTCTCTCTCTCTCTCACCCTACTTTCAAACTTTTCTGGAGAGCATGGTACAATTTGGCAGTTCTGTCATGAACTCTGGGATCTACAGCACTTGACAAAGGCTCCCTTGGGCTCTCTCCCCCACAACACCCATGCAGCCATCTTCTGCCAAATGCCCCATACGCCAATTCCCCTGGCAACTTCTAGGTGGCTGCTGTTTACCAGATCCCCAAAGTTATGGAGGGATAACTTCCATATATAACTTTGGGCTAACCTTGGGGAGCAGGGTATGGGGGTGCCTTACCAGAAATCACCACAAGCCTCTCATTCTTGCTGCTTTCCCCCCTCTACATTTTTATCTCACCTGTATTTGGTGGGAAAACTGGATGGCCAAACATCCTTTTAAACCTATTATTTTAATGGCATGTCATCTGCTTTTGGAAATCTAAAAGCCAAGGATCACCCACCCCCTTGCTAATTAGGCATTCACATATCCATCAAATATTTACTGAACTGCAAATATACGCCAGGCAGTGTTCTAAGTACTGGGGACACAGTGTTGAAAAGACAAAGATCTCTGCCCTCATGGGGAAAGAGACACAATAAACAAACACCTAAGTAAAATATATACAATGTCAGATGGTGTTGGTTGGTAAGGAGAAAAAGCAAGGAAGGGGGAATAAGAATTGCCTGGAGGGAGCTCTGATTTAAAGTATGGTGAATAAGGAGGGTAAAGCATTACATTTAAGCGAAGACTTGAAGGCGGTGAAGAAGTCACTTATGCCTCCATCACGGGAATAGAGTTCCTGCCATGGGAAGAGCATGCAGGTGCTGGAATGTTCGAGAACCAGGAGGCCACTGTGGCTGGTGCAGCGTGAGTGAGAAAGTGGAAGGACGTGAGATGAGGGAGGTGTGACAGCCCCATCATGAGAGAGTTTAGTTTGTTGCTGTTGTAAGGGCTTTAGCTTTATTCTGAGTGAGTTGGCAAATCATTGGTGGGATCGTAGAGAGAGGTGACATGTTTCAGTGTGAGTGGCCATTGTGTTGAGGTAGATTTCGCAGCTATGGTAAAAGCAGGGAGGCTGGTAGAAGACCGGTGCAATAATCCAGATGATGGGGAAGATGGGGCCAAATGGCCTGATTCTGAGGATGTACTGAAGGTGGCGCCAGGAGGATTTGCGGATGGACTGACCGTGCAGCGTGAGGAACAGGAGTCCAAGGGGAATGCATCGTTTTTGGCTTGAGTGTCTGGAAGGAAGAAATTGGCATCTACTTACGAGAGGAAGACTGTGGAAGGAGCAGGGGGATGATCAGAAACTGGATTCTACACATGGTACATTTGAGAAACTTAGTAGATGTCCGGGGGGATCTCTGTTGTGGGATGTATGTGTGAAACAGGCAGCTGGAGTTCAGAGGAGTCATCCAGGCTGGAGAGAGCTCAGCAGTGTATGTGTTATTTAAAGGTGTAAGACCCGAGGAGAATCCCAAGGGAGTGAGAGTGGATGGGGAGGGTAGAGGCCTGCGCACAGAGGAGCACCGAGGCACCCAGATGATCAGGGGGTGAGTGACAAGGAGGAATTAGCAAAGACTGAGAAGACGTGGCCAGTGAGGTGGCAGTCACCATGCTCTGTGAGGCAATGCGGGGAGGATAGTTCCAGGACAGAGAAGTGACTGGCCACATTAAATACTGCTGCTAGATTGATTATGAAGGCCCAAGTCATTGTGACCTTGGCAATCATATTTTGGTAGAGCAGAGAGAATGGAAAAACAAGAATTAGAGACAAGTGTAGGTAATTCTTTCTAGAAGTTTTTCTGTTAAAAAAAAAAAAAAAGTGTGAAAGAAAGAAATGAGGTGGGAGCCAAAAGAGAAAGAGTGGTCAGAGATTTTTTTTTTTAATGATGGAGAACTAGTGTCACATGTTTGAATGCTGATGGGAATGATCCAGTAGAGAGAGAAGTGTGATGATGCAGAAGAGGGTGAGAAGAATCATGGAGTAGTGTCCTTGAGTAGACCAGAAGGCAGGGCACCTAGGACATCAGTGCAGTCTTGGTCTTGGGCTGGCCTTGGGGTGCAAGTGGAGCACTTACGGTAATAAGAAGGAAGATAGGATGTCCACTAACCTATTTTTTGTCTCAATAGCTTTGCCTACTCTGAAAATTTCACATAAATGTCTGCCCAGGGTCACACAAGAAGGAGTGGCAGGATTTGAACCCTGCTAGTCTGGCTCCCAAGTCCTGGCTCCCAACTCCCCTGATTTTACCACTTCGCTATATCCATAGCATATGACAATTATTGGCAGAAGCAGCCCTATGTCCGAAAACCCAGAAGGGAGAATGCCTGTTGCTACTAAGCCCAATGCTGGCTATTCTTTTAAGATATTCTTATTATGTGAAGAAAGCTTCCTCTTATTCTTAATTCACTGAGAGTTTTATTTAGGAATAATTGAAAAATTGTATCAACCCTTTCACCCTCGCTTCTTTTTTGCATGTTATGAATCAGAATTTGACAAATATTTTCTGAAATGGTCAGACAGTAAATATGTGAAGTTTGGGGACATAAAGTGTCACAACTACTCAACTCTGTGTTGTAGCTGAAAAGCAACCATAGGCAGTATTTAAACTATAAAACCAGGTGGTTGGTCACTGGGCCATAGTTGCCAAATTTCTGTTATAGATGATCAGGTGGGTTTTCTCTCCTTCCTCGGTGATATTGAGCCAGTCCCGCATTCCGGAACAATTCAGCTTGACCATGTCAGAGCTACTGCAGCAATCTCCTTGTTAGCTATTTTATTTAGGATCTTTACATCTTCATTCAGGAATAAGATTAAACTCTGTGTGTGCACGCGCGCGCGTGTGTGTCTGTGTGTGTTGGTCAGGCTTCACAAAATGAATGGGAAAACTTCACCTTTCTTCTATGCTGTGGAACGAAGAATGATTTATTCTTTTAAAGACAGGATTTTCTCCCAAAGAAACTGTCTTGGCTTGGTGTCTTTACTGGAAGTAGTTCTTTGAGATCTCTTCCACTACCAGGGTTACTGATCTCTTCATGTTTTTTTGTTACTTTTGAATCAGTTTTTGCAGTTCATATTTTTCTAGAATTTATTATCCGCTTCATCGAGATTTTCCAAAGTTTTATAATTAATTTGGGTGTAGTAAATAAATCTCTTAATGTTTTTACTCTCCCTATAATATATTTTTATTTGCTCTTTCTAATGTCTAATGGTGTACCCACTTTTTAACATTAGATTTGATAAATGTTTATTTTATTGGTCTTTTGAAAGTTTGCTCTGGGGTTTAATTATTAATTGTAATATCCTTTTTCTTTCTACTAATTACTAATTTCTACTTGTCACTTTCAATTTATGGTCTTCCTACTTTTCGTTTTCTATTTTCTTGAGTTATCAGATAATTTACTTCCATTTCTTTTGTATAAAAGCAAAAACATTTAAGACCGAAATTTCCGTTGAGTTCAGACTTGACTACCACTCACAAATCTTGGGGCATAGCCCTCTCACTGTTGATGTGTTCTATGGATCTGTGATTTCAGTTGTGGTTTTCTCTTTGACTTAAAAGGGTTTTAAGAGTATGCCTTTAAATTTCTAAAAGTTTGGGATTTTTAATTTTTAAATTTCTCATTAGTTTCCAGTTTTATTGCATTGTGGTTAGAGAATGTGATTGATAATGGGTTTGTTTTTTGGACTTTATTGAAATTTGCTTTGTGGCTTTTAACTTTTCCAAGTGCTCCAATGGTGCTGGACAAGAAGGTATATTTTCTGTGTTTAGATCACGCGATGTTTGTCTGTTCCATTGACACTGTAAATATTATTCAGATTCTTGGTCTCCATATTCTTTTAAAAAAATTTACTTGGTTTTTCAAGACTGAGGGAAGTGTAATAACTTTCCCACAACTGCTGTGTTGCTGTCATTTCTTTGTACAAAACACACTGGTTGGTGTCCATTATTTATGGCCGACTCTGAGCCTGAGTCATACACTCAGACCTTTAAATATCTGAGCTGGGGAAGAAAATAAAGACTGAGGTGGAATCACACAGCTAAGTGAAGCTCCATTCTAACCATTCCTACCTGTGCGTGCACATTTGCCTGTGTGTGAATGTGCGTATTTGGGCGGGGGTGGGGTATATGTGCATTTTAACATATATGCATCTCCTTCGGGCATGTCTGTATAACTGTAGTCTTCCTTGGATTGGTGATTGTGTGAATTTGATATGTATGTCTGTGTATGTTTATATGTCCATAGTATGTCTTTCTTTAAATGGAACTTAAAACATCAGGGCCAAGGCCTGTCTTGCCCTATGCTGGCTTTTTCAAGAGTGGTTACAAGTGAGAAAGCTCTGCTTCCTTATGTCTTAACATATCTGAACCTCTTTTCCTCTCTTCTGGCTGCCGAAGACCCTCTTGGTAAGTTGTTCAGACAGTGACTCTCTTCAGACTTGGCCTTGCTGACACCCACTCTCTACGCTGTGTGCCTGGGAACCACATTCTGGCCACACAGTGGGTATTAGGGCCACACTTTCAGGATGGGTGAGACTCTGAGAACTTCGTTCCCTTTCTTCATTGTGCTTGTTCAGGTTCCCACAGCCTTTCTTCAGCTTGTGTGCACCCCTAATATGTCAGAACTCAAAGGACTGGGCATTGGCTTAAAGGAAGCCAGCAACATTTCCAGATACTCGATGGTAGACATTCAGTTTATTTTATAGAATCAGAGCAGGTTTTTGGGAGGTCCCCTGGCTCACCCCCTCATATAGAGGAGGAAAGTGAGTTCCAGATGGGCTATCCTCACACCTTGTCCTTGGCCCTTCCCACTGAGCTGGTGAGCTTTAATGGTACTCACAGCCCCTGGTGATTTTGGGTGGAGGAATGGGGAAGAGTGACCATCCCACCTTCAGGAAGCTTGCTGACTCGGTGACAGGACACACATATAGACAGGACACAGCTGGAGGAACGTTTTAGACACAAGAGCTTGGAGGTCCTATAGACACAGCATGTGCGGGAGGAGTTAAAAGGGGAGAGACCAGTGTGTGCCACAACAGGCTTGAATACCTTTTCCTATAAATGTGAGTACATGGAGGAGGGAAAGGGCGGAGAGTGGGTTATCACAACCTTCCTCTCTTCTCACCTAATTTCTCCCATGTAGCATAATGTCTTTTGAATAATGACCACTTAGTATTTCTTGATTTTCTAAGATTCGACCTTGATTTGACTTTGGAGGAGGCTGAATTCTGGTTTCTGATGCTTTTTTTTTTTTTTTTTTTTTTTTTTGCTGGGGTGGAGGGGGGCAACATAGCTCTTTGGAGGTCTGATTATACTGAGTCTATTGCATTATATTTATAAATAACAGATTATTGACATTACCCCCCAAAGAGTTATCTTATGCACTGTCAAATTTTAGCCTCAGGTACTATGATGATATATGTCCATTTCCCAGAAAGGAAAAGGGAAAGCCGAGAGCTTAACAGAATCACACAATGAATGGGGGACAGGGTCCAGGCTAGAGCCTCTGTGTCTTAATACCAAGCAGGTGTTCAGACTTCTTCTCCGGTCTGTGCAGTGTTGGCCCCTGGAGAGATGGGAAGTTCTAGCTCTCTGCTCCCTTGAACTCACCCAACAGGGGAGCTTTGAAGTTCAGGCTAACCTGTAGGCTTTGCTAGGTGTTCAGTCCAGAAGGACCTTGCTTGACAAGTTCTGTTTCTGAAATGATGGGTTTCTTTCTACCTGCTCAGGAGGAGGAGTTCATCGATTGGTGGAGCAAATTCTTTGCCTCGATTGGGGAGAGGGAAAAGTGTGGCTCCTACTTGGAGAAGGACTTCGACACTCTAAAGGTGAGGCCTCTCCAAGTTCTCTTCTGTCTATCAGTCCCTGGGCACATGCGATGGGCAGCGGGAGACATAACACAGAGAGAATAAATATATATGTATGTATATTTATGCTTGTCTCCTCATTTGGTGCCTGAAGGCTGAAGAACTAAATGAGGTGAGAAAGGTCACAGATTTAGAGCAAGAAGTGTGGGCTGGGATAACCAAGAAAGTATTTTTGGAAGAATACTAGAAAGTACTGAAGTATTTATGGGTGAAACAATGCTTGGGATTTGTTTTAAAATGTTCAAAATAAAAAGTAAGGGGGAAGATAGATTTTCAAAATATTAAAAATTATCGAAATTGCAAAATATTGAAAATTGTTAAAGCTTAGAGATGGTCATGTAAGGATTTGTTATACTATTCTGTGTCTTTTGAAGTTATTTGAACTTTCTATAATCAAATTTTGTATCAGAGTAAAAAGGAAAGTCAGCTTGAGAATGTTGCTTTAATTACCCCACACTGACAATTGGGAAAGAAATTACCTGGTAAATATAAAAATATGGTAAACTCTCTTTCTGTGAAAAGAAGCCCACCCTAACAAACAAACAAAAAAACCAGGGATGTGTCAGAGAAATTCTGGTATTTTGAGGAAATTTCACAAATATAATTACACTTTTTAAAAGTAGGCTACTTTTGAAAAAGATAACCAGGGGTGACTCAAAATCACTTCCCAAAGGAGTCGTGCAGTGGCCAAGAGAGGGTTTCCAGATAAAGGTCAGAATAACCAGTCACACTTGAATTTCAGATAAACAGTGAATATTTTAATATAAGTATGCTTCAAATGTTGCACTAGACATACCTAACAATTATTTGTTATTTATTTGAAATACAGATGTAACTGGGCATCCTGTATTTCCACTTGCTATATCTGGTTGGCTTACTTAGAGAAAGGCCACAAAGGTTGTCAGACACATGGGGGAGGCCCAAGGAGCACCCTAAAGGGCCTTGATGAATGGGATTTGGGGCGAGTTGGCTGAGTGGGTAGCCTGGGCGTCTGGGTAATTCTGCTGCTGAAAGCCTTTGATGCATATTCTAGAGGGTGATTTCACAAAGTGTCAAGAGTTTCTCTGATAGTTAGAGGCTTATGGGCGACTTGTGTCTGGATGCCCGAATGCGCAGAGATGAGGCCTCAGGCAGCAAGTTCTCCATTGACTTGGTAGTTGGGTGTGTGAGGTTGGGCAAAGAGACAGAACTATTTGTGTACCAGGAAGAAGGTCGGACACATTAGGTCTGGCATGTTTTTACTGTAACCTTGCCAATAAATGAGAAAAACCAAGTAAGAATGAGAACTCCTGCCAGGGTGGCCCATTACCCTGGCCCCCTTGCTGCTCCCTCAGATGCCGGATACTGAATTGGCACCAACCCTCTAGCTTGACCTCTCTGAGATCTCCGACAGTATCCAAGAGAAAATGAGCTGTCTGAAACAATGCCCTCAACATGTTACTGGGAGAAAAACCAGACGTGAAAGAACGCTGGTCCTTTAAGGATAAGTAAATAGAAGAAAGCCACCACCAATAGCATGAGTCTTTGAAAAATAGCCTGTAGCAGTATGGAGAGACTGGAGTACACAATGGGTAAAAACAAAAATATATTTTGGCAATCATTAGCATAGGGGGAAAAAACAACTCATAGTCTTAGCAGCAAAAGGTAGAAAACAAAAGATACAGCAAGAAAGCATAAAAAACCCCCTGTAACCATAGAAAAACACAGTAGAAAAAAAAATTAGTTTTCCTGATAAATAAAAATGGATTAAACACCTCCATTGAGTGATAAGGATTCTTAGATTATATCAAGAGTCAAAATTCATTATATTGTCTTTCAAAGACGTGTCTAAAGCAATACAACCTAAAATGGCTGAAAAGTAAATATTTAGGCAAACAAAATAAAATCAGTGCAAACAAAAGAGAAAGAGATAGAATTTAAAGTAAAAAGCAAAGGAAACAAAATGAAGTATTTTATATAAATAAAATGTGTACACCTGAATGAAGGAAGCTCCCAAATATGTTTGCACAGAACGATAAAGCTTAGAAATACTGAAAGCAAAAATGATAGGAATATATAAACTAATATCTCACATAAGTAAAAGCATGAAATGGCAGAAATTAAAACCACAGTGGGGATTTTAATGTATCTCTCTCCTAAACAGATGAAGCAATAAATAAATAAATAAACAAATAAATAAGGAAATAAAATATGAATAACAAGGTAAATGTTTTTAAGCTACATTAAAAGTAGCTTTAAAATAGAGAATAAAAATAATAAAAAAATAGAGAGTACATTTTTTCCTAATGCTCAGAGAACACTTACAAAATTTGATCATATATTAGTTTAGGAATAAGTTACCAAAACCAGAAATCATACAAGACAGATTAAAATGTAATAAGAGGAGAAATTAATTACAAAAGTTTAAACAAAAAGACCAACCACTTGGAAATTTAAAAAGTATTTTATTGGAACTTCCAGTATGAACATGGCTGCATACGTCAGCATTTTTCCCCTCTTCTTCTGGAAATCATTCAAACCCACAAATTCCATTTTCAGTAAAAGCTGGAAACAAATAAAACTAGCAGACTCCAAAATACATGTAAGAGTTGTCCAAAAGCAACTGAGATTGGGTAGACGCCACTTGACAGTAAATTAAGAGAAGATGCATGGAAATGATGAAAGGTCATAGTGGTAGCAGATCTCAGAAAACCCCATACTTCCTAATAAAAGAATGCTGATAATTATTTAAGATGGGTTATAGGTACATGGGGGCTTATTACCTCTTCTCTTTACTATTGTGTGTGTTTGAAAATTTCATAAGTAGTTAAAAATACAGTTCTTGAAATTGAGGTTTAACCATAAAATATAAAAGTTATAACCCTTGTTCACCACAATGGATATGGGAACTTGGAAGACAGACTCAGGCTGGTTAGAAAAATCTGTTAGAGCCGGTTTGGTTCAGAGGAGCAGAGGAGGTAGAGCTACACAAGAATCACACAGATGAGCCATATTTGCAGGAAGCTGTCTGCATCTGTGGTGGTACAAAAGAAATAATTTATCCAACACATTTAGTGACAAGTAATGAGAAAAGAAATAGCATTAATTTAAAAAATGCTATGAAAAAAGAAGAGAAAATATAAATCATAACTTTACCAAAAGAAGGAAATATGTACCCACCAGAAAAATTTTGCCAAAGAGCAGACAAAATGAAATATTTTGCTATAAACCTTTTAGAAATGAGCAGTCAGAATACAAAGCAGAAATGAAAGAACTCAAGAGATCATGAGATGAGAAGAAATGAAATATGAACTGTTAGGATTCAGGAAAGGAGAAGGAAACATGAAATTGGAAGGAGCCCAGTGCAGAATGTCCACATTGGAAAACACGGTAAGGGGCATAGAGGACAGAAATAGTGAAGAAAGTGAAACAAAATGGAAATAAAGAGTTATAAAAAAGAAAGAGAAAATGACATATAGAAATCAGGGAAAGGAGATCCAACATTTGCATAATTGGAGTCTGACAACCAAAACAATGAAATAAAATGAATAAACACTTAACAGTTTAAAAAACTTCAGTGAAATAAAAGAATACTTGAATATACATTTTAAAAAGTCCACTTTGTGTCAGGAAAAATTGACCCAGATTGGTCAATCCTGAGACATATCCAAGTATATGTTATTGGACTTCAGAGATAAAGAATGTTTTGGAGTAGTCATGCGTCTTTCCTTCCAAAAATATTAAGTCATTTAAAATAGAAGTAAATCAAGCTGGTTTCAGTTTCTCCACAATAACATTTATTACCCAAGGACAATAAAGCACCATCTATTGAGCATCAAGGAAAGAAAGAGTGGCGGAGGATTTGTATTCAGCCAAGCTGCCTTTGAAGCACAAAGGCTACGGACACCCAGGGGTGCATATTCATGAACAGGTAATATGGTTCCCATGAGCCTGCCCCGAACTCCTAGGGAATGAACTTTAGCCAAATAGGAGGTAACTGGGAAAACCACAATAAAAGGATTGGTTGTGATCATGTTTTACCTTCGATCAAAAATCAAAAGAAATAAAAGGGCTAGGGTAACAGGACAGAATATAAATATATATACTGAAACTGTAGAAGTGATAAAACTGACAAAATTTAGGTGGAGAAGGAGAAAAGGTGATGTGATACAAAGTAATGGCACTGATTGCCATATTATAGAACAAATAGTGTTGACAGATATTATTTAAAATTGGCCAGTCAAATAACAGGAGGATAAGCATATTATAAGCAAAAAGTACAGGAGTAAATATTAAGGAAGATAATATTGTCTAATACTGGGTGATGGAGAAGGCAGGAGATAAAATTTGATTAATTTATAATTGCTATAGTAGGGAATTTATAAATATTGTATTGTCCCTAAAGACATAGATGAATAAGAGTATTATTAGTATATATAAATTTATAATAATATTAGAATATAAACTCAGGTCATCCTAGATATCAGAAGAAACACACACACACACCCCTACCCCAACACCAAAAAACAAACAACAACAAAAAAACAGACCATGCAGGAAAAGGTTAAACAAAAATCTATGAAACTAGAAAACTATAAATATATAACTACATAAAAATAAGTCTAAAAGCAAACTAAACATATCTGTCCTATCAATACATGCCATATCAATCACTTATTAATAACAATTTAAATCAGATCTCAAAACAAAATCTAACTCTAAAATGGAGAGATTCATAAAGGCCAAAAATAAAAAATGGTGAAAATGTGTGTCTGGCAAGTGCAAGTAAAAAGAAAGCAGAAGTCACAATCTTCCGTCTTCATATTAGACGAGAGTGTATTCAAGTTCCTCAAAGTAAGTGAGACGATGAATGGCACTTTACTATGTTAAATGGGGCAAGTCTAAGAGATGATCGTTTTGAGAGTATCTATGCGCTAACACAACACCAGTATTTACACCACAGAAATTATAGGAGATACAAGAAGAAATGGCAACACTCTGGTAAGTAGGGGGAGATTTTAATTCTCTCAATTCATGTCAGGTCAAGGGGACAAAAATGTGAGAGGATATAGAAAACCAGCATAATTGTTAACTTGATTAAACCCTGTAGCCTGAAAATAGAGACTACACAATTATATAAATTGACCGTGTGATAGGCCATGAAGAAAACCTTAATAAATTTCAAAAAGTGGCAATCCTACTGACAATGATTTTTTATTATAATACCATAAAATTAAAACTTAACAAGATCAAAAGCCCCAAAAGACTCTTCAGTGTAGAAAAAAATTTTAAAACCCTCTTTTTTTTTAAGCAATTCTTGGTGAAGAGGAAAATGCAAACCAAAATTGCAGAATATTTGGGAAACGAAAAAATGCTTCACATTAGAATTTATTGGTTATAGCTAAAGCAGTGTTCAGAGGAAGTTTATAGCTTAAAAACTTATGTAAACTAAAAAGAAAGAATGAAAGCTAATGAAGCATCTGGCTCTTGGATCAAATAATAAAGTAAAACTATGATTATGGAATGCCAAGAAAATGAAAATGAAAACATTATACAGAGAAAACAAGTGAGGCAATGCCAAGGCAGTAGGAAGCAGAGGCAATTTCAGAGCAGTAAGTGCTTTTCTTATCAGAAGAGAGGGAGCAAAGTAAACAAAGCTTCAAGTGAAGGAGTTAGAATTAAAAAAACACTTCAAAACCACAGGAAAAAATAATAATAAAAAGAAAATCAGAATTAAGGAACTAGAATAGAGAAAATCGTAGAATTGACAAATTAAAAAAACTGGTCCTTTGATTGGAATGAGTCAAATATATAAATGGAGCAAAAAAGAAAAAGTTCAAAATGATACATGTCAAATGTTAACCAAATTAGTTGTTATTTTATGGAAATCAGAATACAAGGCAATAATAATATTATGTTTATATTTGCTTGTATTTTATAATTTTTAATAATGAAACTACATCACTTGCATAATGAATTCTTTCTTGGAAAAGACAGAAGTTGAGTTAGACCTAAATGAGAAATAGTATTTAGCAATACGAGAAAGGAACTTAACTGAAGTATCTTGTCTGTCAGTTTCAGACAAGAAACAGCTAAGTTGTTGAATATCACCATTTATTAGGTACATTTTAGCATTTATAATAGAAAACCACTGCTTTGTTTAAATCTAAGCAATTCCAAAATACTGTCCTAACAAATAAAAGTCATTGGCTGTTTGAGAGGAATGAAATAAATAAAATAGAGTTCACAAATTTAAAGTGCTCAAAAGACATGCTTGACCCAGGATTTGATTCCACTGCCATTCGGACATCCTGGGCAGTGAGCACTGTGGCTTGACATGCTGACCCCTGCATTTTCCAGAGTTCTGTCTTGATCTTTGAATAAAACATCAGTTAGCTTTTCACATATTTGTTTGACTATGATCTTACTCTCTTAAAAAACGCACCGCCTATGTACCTGATGACCCTCAGACACCTGGAATACTGCATTAACCAGAAAGCCCTATTCCCCAGGGGCGCTGAATGAATGAATGAATGTCGTCCTCTGACTCCCTTTTCCTGTTTCCCCCCCCCCCGCCATCTTCTCTCTCTTTAATCTCCACTGTTTACATCGTTATTTCTGCCTTCATTCTTCTTTCCCTCTCCTGCCCCCCTTCCTCCTTGGCCCCCTCTCTTGTCTCCATCTCCCTCCTGCCCTCCTCTTTGCCTGTTTCCTCTCATTTGCTTTTGGCCTTTCCCCTCATTTTCTTTGTCTCTTCTCTCCCTTCCTTCACTCGAACACTGTCGTGTTTCCTCTGCCTTTGCTGTCCCTCTTCTTTCTCTCTTTCCCTGTCCCCTTCTCTTGTCCCTGCATATGGCAGGTCTATGACACCCAACTGGAGAATGTGGAGGCCTTTGAAGGCCTGTCTGACTTTTGTAACACCTTCAAGCTCTACCGGGGCAAGACTCAGGAGGAGATGGAGGACCCGTCTGTCATTGGGGAATTTAAGGTGAGTCCTTGAGGACAAATTCTTAACCCAGGGAGGCCTCAGACTGAGGGGCAGCAGGAAGTGAGGGAGCAGGGGCAGGGGTACTGTAGTAACATCCACAATGACGGGAGTGCTGATGTTGGTGACCATGTGAGTGATGGATGTGGTGACAGTGATGGTGATGCTGCTGATGCAGAATCTGATGGTGGTGATGGGCTGGCATTGGGCTTGGTGATCTCAGTGGTGATGACTCTGGCGGAGATGAAAGTCATGGTTATAGTGGTGATTGTGTTGGTGACAATGATGATAAAAGTAAAACCTGACTCCTCCTTCTTTTCAGGGTCTCTTCAAAATTTATCCCCTCCCAGAAGACCCAGCCATCCCCATGCCCCCAAGACAGTTCCACCAGCTGGCTGCCCAGGGGCCCCAGGAGTGCCTGGTCCGCATCTATATCATTCGAGCGTTTGGCCTGCAGCCCAAGGACCCCAATGGGAAGGTAACCTTTCCAGAGCTCTCACCTCCACCCAGAGGTACAAAGGGGCTGTAGAATCTGCACACAGCTCTGCCCTAGGAAGTTCACAACAATCCAGGGAAACCCGACAAATATACAAAACTGAGATGTGGCTGGATGGAGTTCTGTCAAGGGCCAAGTGCTCTAGGAGTTCAGAATAGGCCAAAGTTAGTACATGACGTTTGAATAATGGGGAAGACTTCTTGAAGGAATAGAATTCTTAAGGATTGATAGAGTTTTGATAGGCTGGGAGGGAGAAGAAAATGGTATTTTGGGAGCATCAAAAACCTCAGCAAAAGTTCGCCAGAAGACTTCTTACTGTATGTTTAGCACAAGGATGAGGCATAAGGATAGGCGACTAGACTGAAGGTGGAGGCTGGGACTGGATTTGGAAAGACTTTCCATGGTCGGGGAGAGAGCAGTGGAACAGGATCACTAACCCTGCCCTGCCATGATGCAGCCTGAAGCCAAAAGAAAAATAGGTAATACTGATCCTTTGTTTAAACTTTTGATATTTTGTTGATCATGGGCTATTGACATTGATTTTAGTTTGTTTTTTTTTTAATATTTCTTTATTGATTTCAGAGAGAGGAAGGGAGAAGGAGAGAGAGATAGAAACATCAATGATGAGAGAGTCATTGATCGGCTGCCTCCTGCACGTCCCCTACTGGGGGTGGAGCCCGCAACCTGGGCATGTGCCCTGACTGGGAATTGAACCAAGATCTCCTGGATCATTAGTCAGTGCTCAATCACTGAGCCACGCTGGCTGGGCTGATTTTAATTTTTAAAATATTGCTTTAAAATATTGTTTATCTTGATTACTTGATTACTGATCCCTTCAATTTTGTGCCTCATTGCCTCACTCTAGTCCTGACCCTGAGTAAAAGGGGGAAACTTGAAGGAGGGCAGGAGTCTGGAGTTATGGGGAGATGGTTGGGGGAGAGGCAGAGTAAAGCTGGAAAGAGAGAGAAAGAGGAAAGAGAAGAGGCAGGGGTGGGAGAGATTGGAGTTCAGAGGTATGAGGCTAAGGTCCTCCCCTGTCCCCTTAGATAGGTACATGCCTAGCATGTGTCCTTGAAGTTGTGGGTAAAGGCCTAGTGTCCTACCCTTGGAGCCTTGCTTTTCAAGGCAAGAAGTCTCAGCTGCCGCTGCCCTTCTGGGGGGGTCACAGAACAGAATGGAACCATCTGCAGACCAGGTACCACCAGTGGCCTCCAAGATGTGGTTGTGCCCAATGGTCATTTCATGTACTTCAAGACTTCTTGATGCCAAGAGTGACCCTGAGCACTCTCTGGCTCCAGCTGCTCCTGATGGCTAGTTGAGGGGATGCTGTTGCTTGCAGGAGGCATTCAGGGAAGGCCAGCCAGGGCTGGGTTGGGCTTACAAAGTCTGACTATCTCTCTCCCTTTCCATCTGCTGAAGCAGAGGTGACAGAGACGACCTCAGCTTGGCCCAATCACATATGTCATACAAACTGGCCCCTCCCCCCTTCTCCCAGTGGGAAAGTGGATTGAGGGTATGGAGGATTCAGGTACCCAATGTCCACTGATGGACTGTGACTAGAAGCCCACTTCAAGGCCAAGTGATGTGGCCTGCAGGATGAGGTCCCTGGCTTGGCAGGATGGCCAGATGACAGCTCCTTGATGGCTGGCCACCTAGTCCCATTGGGAGGCTGAGGACTGAAGAAGCCTCAGAGATGTGTTGGGAAAGTGGTTTCACTAAAATCTTTCTGTCTCCTCCTTCAGTGTGATCCTTACATCAAGATTTCCATAGGGAAGAAATCGATGAGTGACCAGGATAACTATATCCCCTGCACTCTAGAGCCTGTGTTTGGAAAGTAAGTTGGAGACAGCCTGGGTCTTGGGGTGCAGGTGACAGTCTGGATAACCTACAGCCCGGGGCTGCATGTCTAGGGGTGTGTAACCTCAGCTAGTTCCTCATTGTGTGCTAAAGGCTTGAGTCCTGGCAGAAACGCCTAGTTAAACCCGTAAACAATTACCTCAAAGATCAGAAATCTAAATAGAAACCCAGAGCATGCATTTGCTAATTAGTCTCTTTTTATTAGATTAACTTTTCCTTTGGAATAATTTTAAATTTACAGAAAAGTTACAAAGATAGTACAATCTCCTTATAACCTTCACTCAGTTTCCCCCATTACTCTCTCTCCTGGTTGTACCTTTGTCTGTAGTGGATAGACAGAGGAAGGATGCCAACTCAGATAGTAAGATGCTTCTTAAAATCTAAGAGCAAGGAGAGGAAAGATCAGTGCCCGTTGCACGGGAGTAGCTCTGAGGTGTTCTGACGTGCTTGCTCTTTGGCTGCGAGCTTATTTAGGCTGGAGAAAGGAGAATCACAGAGGGAGGTTGGCAACTGTCTCTAGCCCTTGTGGGAGGTGGCATGTGGTGTTCTGATATTGTTAAGTGACACATTGAATTCATAAACTGGTATATATAAAGTTAGTTGTGGTCACTTAGCCCTGCAGCAGGGACCCAATCAGCCTGGGCAAGAGCTGATTTGGAAGGTGAAACAGCCTTGGGCAGTGATGAACCACCACCCAGCTGGAACTGGAGGAAGGGCTGCAGAGAAGATGGGGTGGGAGCTCTGTTTGGTGAGCTCCGGTGGCCAGGATGGGGGCACAGGCTTCTGGTGACCGGGCAGCTGATTGGGCCTGTTGCAGGATGCCGGGTGGAGGTGGGACTCAGGGCGGGTGGGGGAGTGAGTGCAGAAACACACCCCTCCCCCTTGCTTCACCATCTTCCCCAAATCATGGCCAAACTGGTCTGCCTGGGCTTTCAAATCTCCCTCAGGTCACAGCAGAAACTCTTTCTAACCCATGTGTCGAACAAGCACAACTCAAGGGATATAATCAAAACACACTTTGTTTTTGTCTGCCGGTGTCCTGTAAACATTTATTCTGCGGGATTGCCTTCCTCATTCCGAGTGGAAACTGGCAGGCAGGCAGGCAGGCAGGCAACCTTCTGCTCGTGTTTAGACAGTGCACTTTGTCATAAACCCACAGTCTCGAGTTGGTAACCAGATGCCCATTCATGTGTAATTTAAACACCGTGGATGTCTGGAGGGTAGTTGTGCTCCTCCCCCAGCTGGTCTACTGTGGGTATAGCTGTGCACAGCATGTGGATGTGTGTGGACGGCTTTGCTTCTCTGTCTGGTGTCTCTCCCCTCCCCCTCTGGCTAGCCACCAAGGTTCCTGACTTGTGCAGGGCCAGGACTAGGGAACGTGCTAGAGGAGGGGACCCATCTCACTGCCCCTGTCATCCTGGCACCCTCTGGGTGTCATATGTTTGAAGTCGATTTATTTTCTGGTGGGTACTTTCCAGAGAGCCCCCCTGAGTCCTCCCACTGCAGCTCCTGGGATGAGGCAGATACAGCTGGGGCCTCCATCCCCTGGTTCTCAGATGGGCCTCTCCACAGTCTCATTGATGGAGCCCCAGGTCCCGTGGGGCAGGACTCAAAGTGGCTCCAGTCTGGCTTTGTGGTGGCCCAGTCAAGATGGGAACAGTGCAGCTCCTTCCAGATGGAGCTCCTCTCTCATCTCTGCCACAAGCTCTTTCTCTTCCTTGAGTGAGTGTCATGCCAGGCTTGTGTCTCTCACCTGCAGAGAACTCACTGGGAGAAGGGCCAACACCTCCACATTTGACCCCCTTGGGGGAGGGGGTCTCAGAGCATAGCAGGAGCTCTCTCCAAAGAAATTTCTTCACAAACCCTCTCTCTATCTGACTCCGGAAGTAGGTGTGAAGACCCAAGAGTCCAGAAAGTGGGTCTCAGGCCATCCCCTTGGTGAATTCCAGAGCTCAGGCACCTTGCTCGGAGTTTCACATCTTTTGTCTCCTGGTGGGAACTTCAGTTATAATATTCTGTTTCAATTCATTCGTTCACTCTATGGTCCATCAGATGGTTGCTGTGTGCCCAGCCCAGATCATTTGGGAAAACAACACACACACATACACACACACACACACACTCGCTCAGACTAGCCCAGTACCAGTAGAGTGCGGTGGGTGGTGTGTATTAAGAACTAACAGAAACCCAAGGAGGAGGGACTGCAGGGCCACTCCTGGGAAGGTAGGAAGAGGCCATGCTACCTTTTTGAGTTCCCACTGTGTCTGATGACATCAAGAAGCTGGCGTTGTCCTGACATCTTCCCCCACCCCTGCAGGATGTTCGAGCTGACCTGCACTCTGCCTCTGGAGAAGGACCTGAAGATCACTCTCTATGACTATGATCTCCTATCCAAGGACGAAAAGATTGGGGAGACAGTCATCGACCTGGAGAACAGGCTGCTGTCCAAGTTTGGGGCTCGTTGTGGGCTCCCACAGACCTACTGTGTGTAGGTGCACAGGGGCAGGCTGCTTCTCTGACAACAACCCCACCCCCTGAATACTGAGCACCTACTGTATGCCAGCTCTGGGCTAAGCACCTCACAAGTGTTCTCTCACTCAGTCCAACTGGGGTCTTGTCCCGACTCCACAGATAAGGAAACTGAGGCCCGGAGAAGTTATGGCTTGTAAGTGGTGGGACTAGGATTTGAACCTGTCTGTCTGACTCTGAGAACCTCACTCTTCATCATGTTGTTCCAATTCAGGTCTCCTTAGGCCCTGTAGAGGGAAAGAGTAAAGGAAGGTTAGGAGAGGAGAGACAGACAGTGGGACACATGGGCCCCAGCTGGACCCTACGGGGATTTGTGTTAGGTGAAGTCATGTGTGGACAGCCTCCGCCTCCTTCCTACCAACTTGGCTCTGTTTGGGTCTGATTCTCTAAATCTGCAAATTGGAAACATCTAAGTTCCAATTCTATCTGTATGTATTTAAACAAGTCCCATTATCTCTGGGCCTCAGTTTCTCTGTTTGTAAAGTGGAGATCCCCAGTCATAATGAACGACCAGATGGGTTGCCCACTATAAAAGTGAAGGGCGGATGACGCTGTGCATGTGGGCACACAGGTCAGTGCATGCCCCCATCCTCAGCAGTGTCCTGGAGCGACTCATCTTTGTCTTATGTTTGGGCTTCAGCACTGGACCGAACCAGTGGAGGGACCAGCTCCGTCCCTCCCAGCTCCTCCACCTCTTCTGCCAGCAGCACAGAGTCAAAGCCCCCGTGTACCAGACAGACCGCGTGATGTTTCAGGATAAAGAATACACCATTGAAGAAATAGGTGAGCTGCCACATGACCCTGAAACCACCGTGGACTCTTCCTCTGCTTCCTTCTCTACTGTTGGCCCTCTCTTGTCATAAAGGGGCCAACTGGACACAACCCATATAGCGGAGTGTGGTCTGGGATCCTCCAGGGTGGCACAGGTGGGCTAGGGACTTTGGGGATCAGTACTTATCCGTGATACTGCTGTAAAAATAAGAAGTCAAGGTGGAGCCAAGGTCAGAGCTCAGTCCATTGCCAGGTTGGGGCCCATCTGAGGGCAAGATTGGGGTGAGTCTGAAACCATGGTCGGGGGCATGGTTAGGATCAGTCTGTTTCTTGCTTTGGGTAGTCAGACTTTGATTAGAGTTTGGAGTACAGTGCACCTCTGAGAATCAGTTTTCTACCTGAGCTGCACTAGCCTGCCAGCTTGTCCTTGATGGTATGTTCTGAGCCCCACTCACAGCTCCTCCACCTAAAGCATCCACAGGGCTGGCAGTAAGTCCTGCAGCCCCCACCTTGCCCCTGGGTCTCCGAATGCTCATGCCTGAGAATCCCACTGCATGCTCCTTGCATGTTGAGGTGCCCACAGGCCTGCATTGCCCACCCAGAGCATCCCAGGCTCCCCAGTGGTGTGTGTAGGCCCAGCTGGCCCCTTGCCTTCTTCTGATTTCAGAGAGGTCTGATGTCAGAGCTGGTGCTGAGGTTAGAAAAGGGGGATAGTGGCTTTGGCTCCCTCATCCCCAGTCCCCTCCTTCTCTTTTGTTTTTCTGGTTGCAGGGTCATGACTGAGTCAGCTCCTCTCCACTAGGCCCTTCCCCTGCCCCCATTCCCTTTTCCTATAGAATGTGCATCGGTTTTAGGAGCTGTCTCATTTCCTTCTGCTAGTCTGTGAGCAGCTTTAGCACAGGGGCCAGGGATCATGGTCATACATTTGTAGGAAAGGAAAGCCAGAGAGAATAGTTGGTGAGGTTTCACATGAGCTTGTTTTTGTAAATAAGACTTGTGAGGCCACAAGTGGTTAATGACCTGCCCAAAGTCACCCAGCCAGTTAGGAGCGGAGCCAGATTCCTGACCCGGTGGCCCTTCTGTGATGACCAATGCTTCCTTAGAGGTACCTATTAAAGGAGACAGGACAGGTTTGATGAATGAACATGTGTGTGTGCGTGCGTGTGTGTGTGTGAACATGAGACTGTGAACATGGGCACACTTGATTGTACATACCTGTGTGTGGGTAGGTATGTAGACCCTCCTACCCCCAGCTCTCATAAGAGCTTCAAGTTCAAGTTGCTGGCTGGTTGGCCAGGCTTGTCAGGATAATAACCATCCCTGACCCCATCCAGCACCAGTCTTGGGCAGGTAGGAGCTGTGCCAGGAAAGCAGGAGGGGGGGGAGGGGAAGTATTTATGTCCATCATGAGCCTTTCCAAAGTGAGTGTGTGGTCTCAGCTGCCCTGCTGACCAGCTTACTGACTGCTCTGTGCTTCATTTCTGTCATCTGTATAATGGAGATAACACTAGCACTTACCTTCCAGGGTTATTATAAGGATCGAACCTGTTAATATCTATGAGGAACAGTGCCTGATTCCTGCTTTATAAGTGTTTGCTGTTATTGCTATTATTTTAGCTACTGCTACTAATAGAATAGCTTGCATGAACCGGAGAATAGCACTAAGGACATGTAGATGCCCAATCTGAGAATAGAGGTTGCTGAAGGCTCAGAGTTGGGAGCAATCAGGGAGGGCTTCCTGGAAGGGGTAGGTTTTGGTGGGCAGGCAGGATTTGAATGGGTGGAAAGGAGGAAGAAGAACTTTACAGAAGAGGCTTGGTAGAAATGATGGCAATGGGGAATCTTGATTTTAAGCCTGGAGACTGTGGATGGCGAGGTTTCCCCTACAGAGAGTGAGATGTGAGACCAGAAGTATGTCTGGGCTGGGGTGAGGCTGCAGGGGTTAGGGGCATTCCTACGTTGCCCTACCATCTCTTTCTTACTCAGCCCCAGCAACTTTTTTTGTTTTTTCTCTGCGGCAGAGGCTGGCAGGGTCCCAAACCCACACCTGGGCCCAGTGGAGGAGCGTCTGGCTTTGCATGTCCTCCAGCAGCAGGGCCTGGTCCCTGAGCACGTGGAGTCTCGGCCCCTCTACAGCCCCCTCCAGCCGGACATTGAGCAGGTAGGACATTGACCCTCAGGCCCCAGAGTCCCCAGCCTGAAGCTGGCACCACCCCAAGGACAGCATGGGCATCCCAGAGATACCAGTGGAGATCACAGGGTTTGGCTAGTCCCTCCTTGAGAACTTTTCGCCACAGTCTGAGTGGTCACCACTGTTGGCCTTCCAGGGGACCTCTCGGGCCTGGCCTCCTCTGGCTAACTGCAGCCCCTAGAGCCTGGGAGATGAACCTGAGTTGCCTCCTTCACCCCATGTAGGCTGGACCTCTGACTTCCCATGAATCATTCCAAAGTCTCGCTATTTCAGCCTGGCCTCAGGGTGCCCTCCCGTCATCGGTCAGTAACGTCTCTGATGGCTGGCCCAGTGCCGAGGGGAGTTCAGACAGGGTGACCAGCACCCTATGACAGAGTGGCAGAGCAGCCACAGAGAGCAGTCATCGGGAGGGCAGCAGGGTGAACAGAGGGACAGCAGCCCCAGGGTGGGTGAACCCAGGAAGAAAAAGTTTCAGGCAAAGAAGGGCCAAGGCAACCATGAGGTGCCTTTGAAAGCATGCAGAGGAGACCATCTCTGCTGTTGGGACCTGAGCTCTCTTCCCCTTGGTGTTGTGGCCATCAGCTCCCCAGAGGGACACGACATGTGTTGAAATGTCAGTTCTTGCATTCTCTAGCTCTGTGACCCTGAAGAATTTACTTCAACTCCTGCTCCTTCTTCTATAAGCTGGGGACAGAAGTAACACCTGGCTCACAGAGAGAGGGAGCTGAGTGGTATGAGTGGTTTCCTGTCATGGAAATCCTCTGAGCCTCTCTATGACGAAACATGGTCTCTGATCCTCCAGGACTTTGGGTATGCCATTCCCTTGGCCTGAAATACCCTTCTCCCCTTTCCTGTCTGGCACAGCGAGACTCAGCTCAGATATCACCATCTCTGAGAAGTCTTCCTGGACGCTTGACCCCCAGGCTGTGGGCCATCAGCCTGTGGGCCAGTGGGCTCTCCTTTGCAGTTGGCCCTGTGGTCCCATTTAGGGCACCTTCTGTATGGGGTGGCGAGCCTCTCCATTGTCAGGGCCTGGGTTTTCTCTGTCATGTGCCCCAAGAGCAGATGGTCAGTAGATGTTGGTTGAGTGAAAAGGGTGGTGAGAGAACAGGGTCCTGTCTCCTCAGGGGAAGCTGCAGATGTGGATCGACCTGTTTCCAAAGGCCCTGGGGCGACCTGGACCTCCTTTCAACATCACCCCACGGAGAGCCAAAAGGTGACTTACCCCAGCCACAGGCTTGGACCTGAGCGTGGTGGTGGGATGGTCCCAGCCAGCTTGGGTAGGACAAGGAGATTGCTCTTGGGCCAGGCTTTGGACCACCTGGGCCACAGGATACCAGTCTCATGGCCAAGGTCCAGCCAGGCAAGCATCGAAGTCTTCTTGGGTGAGCCGGCTTCTTGGCTTCTCAGTCAAGGACCGCCCACCCGTTGGTGGGAAATCCATGTGACTTGAATAATTCTTCTCTACAGGTTTTTCCTGCGTTGTATTATCTGGAACACCAAAGACGTGATCCTGGACGACCTCAGCATCACAGGGGAAAAGATGAGCGACATTTATGTGAAAGGGTAGGGAGTCATCCTCCTGCCCACCGACCCCGGCTCCACAGTGGTGCCCCATTGGGAACGGGGGCTCTGGTGTAGGGAAGGGGGACAAAGAGAAAGGAAGGAGGGTTTTATGGGTGTGGTCTCTGCCTTTGGGAAGTTGTTTCCATACTAAATTTCTTCTTCCACATTAATATTTGGATTCAACTTACAAGGTTTGAGGATGTCCGTGGAGAGAAAATTTAGAATGTTTATAAGTTTGTGTCTCCATTTGGTACATCATGGAGATTTCTTGAGAATTATTTTTCCTTTATCATTTACCAAGTTCATTTACCTTCTTAATTCCTTGTTTGCCTAAGTTGGGAATACATATTGTGGTGGAAACCTTAATTAGAGATGTTCTCTAAAAATGTCTCTGTCTAGTTGGATGGTTGGCTTTGAAGAACACAAACAAAAGACAGATGTGCATTATCGGTCCCTGGGAGGTGAAGGCAACTTTAACTGGAGGTTCATCTTCCCCTTTGACTACCTGCCAGCTGAGCAAGTCTGCACCATCGCCAAGAAGGTGAGTGTTGTTCCTGTCCCCAAAGGTGCTAGTTCCTGGGCTTTCTAATGTCAGAGTGATCACACTACCAGTTACTGGCATGCCATAGTCATCCCCTCACCACTGTCACCACTGTGGGAACACGCACTGCCATCATTGCAGAATGACCATAACCATTGTCCCCTCACTGCCAGTGTCACCACCACCATTGTTCCCTCACTGCCAGTGTCATCACTACCATGGTCACATTGCTGCCAATGTCACCATTACCATTGTCCCATCACTGCCAATGTCACCACCTCCATTGTGCCCTCATCGCCAATGTCACCACCACTACTGTGCTCTCATTGCCAATGTCACCACCACTACTGTGCTCTCATTGCCAATGTCACCACCACCATTGAGCTCTCTTGGCCAGTGTCGCCACCCACATTGTTCCCTCACTGCCGATGCCCCTAGCACCATTGTCACATCACTGCCATTGTCACCACTGCCATTGTCCCATCACTCGTGCCATTGCCACAGCATCCACCACTACTCCATTACTGTGCCGCCAAAGCCACCACCACCATCTTCACCATCTTCACTACTCCTTCCACTCTCACCATCACTGGCATTGCCACCGTTGGCTAAGTGCAAATCCTAAAACCACTGCCTTTATCCAAATCCTAGATAAACTAAGCAGGAGGAAGGGCCATGGGGTCAGGGTGGGAAGAACATTTGTAGGGAAACCCAGTATGGCCATCAACGGGCAGTGGGCCTGACCCTGTAGAGCTTCCCAAGGGGGCCTGCCTAGCATATGGATCGGGTTGTCCATGGACTGCTACCCAGTTTCCTACATTTCCATGTTTGGTGCCTGTGGTTACTGTCCAAGCTGGACAGTTACTAAGGAGTGACTCTGCCCTTCCAGGCCTGGAAGCCATTGTCCTCCTCACTCCACCTCCCTCCTCTCACCCCAGGCTGAAGGCACCTGGGAGAGCTGTCAGCATCAGCCAGAGGGAGGACTGGACTTAGGACCTCTGTTCTTTGTGCCTCAGCATCTTCTAGTGTAGGTCTCCTCTAGCTTTACTCCTGAAATAGGAGTAGAGCAGGTGGCCTTCTTCCTGGTGGATCTACACCTGCCCTTAGCGAGCAGACCCAGAGCACAGTGAAGAGGGTGCTGTGGACAGTGAGGGCCTCGCGGCCAGGCTGACTGGAGGTGGAGGGCACCTCTGTTGGAGCTTCTGACCACCCGTGTCCCACCTAGAATCAATTCTGCATTGAGGTGCTCTTCTATTCGGTGTTTTGGTTCTGCCGGTCCTATTACTCCAGAGGTGGCTCAGGGCTTCAAGCTGCAAAGCTTCTCTGACTGCTCTTTCTTTCCTGAGTGGTTGAGCGGCTTACAGAAGGGAAATATATAATGTGCCTCAGCCGACTCGTCTTCTTAATTCTCTTCATTACGTCCCTCTGCATGACCCCTTCCTGACCCAACATATAGGATCGTATGCACTTTAGAGAAACCAGAATGTTTTATGTAACATTCTGAAACCATCAAACACAAGAAAATATGGGTTAAACAAGGTTAAATGAATTCTTTCACCCAGAGATTGCTGCATAGTGCCTGCCAGAAAGCAGAATTTAGCTACAGCCCTGTGTTCTGTGCAGGCAAGGAAAGCCTAGCCTGTTTGTAGGCTTGATCGTGTTTGCCTTTGCTCGGTGTGTTTGTCTATCACAAGATGTTTCCATAACAAAGCAAATGCTGCATTTGGTGGGGAGGACTCTGAACCAAGCTAAACACTGTCTCTTTGCTGTGGACAGAGGGGAGTGGGGAGCTAGAAATGAGGAAGGGAGAGCTGAGGAATCCTGCACACCAGCTCTGGCGCTCATTCAGCTCTTAAAGGGGCCAGGCATGGATGGGAAACTGAGGCTGAGAGACACTGATTGGCCTGCTCAAATGAGAGGTGGGGACAAGCCCTTCTTTGTGACAGGTGGAGGTGTCAGCAAGGAGTTTCAGGAAGCAGAGGCTTCTGTATTTTCTACAAAGCAGGAGGAGGAAGAATCTTCTGGCACTGTGGCAGGTGATTAGAGACAAATGAAAGAGGCTGGAAGTAGCTATTGTGCTGAGTGAGGGAGAGAGAAGGGGAGAGAGAGGGAGAAAGGGAGCGGGAGAGGGAAAGAGATCAAGCTCATTGCTGGTACACAGAAGGGTTACCTGGAAGTTCTGAGGGCTGCTGGTTAAGAATTTGAGGTGGCTCCATTCTGGCCATGATGGGGCTTCATCTCTCAATTACAAGCACCAGCAAGGAAGGAGTTGGGCTGACCCCCGGTGGCATCGCCTGGGTTAGCGGTGAAGGGATGAGAGGCCTATGGGGACTTGGGGGCGGAGAGGGGGAAGAGGAGTTGGGGATCCAGAAGAGGCACCCAGGAGTGGGGAGGGCTGAGGGAACGGGAATGGAGCCGGCAACCGAGGCACATGCCCTGGGCCGGAATCGAACTGGGACCCTTTAGTCCACAGGCCGACACTCTAACCATTGAGCCAAACTGGCCAGGGCTGACAGTATTTGTGGTGCTGGGCTCCCGCGCTCCAGAGACGGTGGCTGGAGGGAGAGGTGGGGGAGGTTGAAGAGGAGGTTGAGAAACAGGGTCCATGGGTGCTGAAGTCAACCAAGGGAGTGAGGGAGGAATCAGCTTGACCCAGGCAGAGCCAAATAGTCTCCCTTCTTCGTAGGAATAGGGGCCCTGGGAGGCAAGGGGAGCCATGCACACAGTGGGGCACCAGTGAGCCAGTCTGGGCTAAAGGACTGAGTCTGGGGGTGGGTCTGTGAGGGGGCACTGTACAGCCTCTGGGCTCCTTGGTCCTGTCGCAGAGCCAGCCCTCTGCCGAGGGGTTCAGGGCCTCTGGCAGGCAGGCCCCCCAGGGACCCCATTAACCAGACGAGACTGTCGTAAAGTACAAGGTCTCCTTTCATCCGGCTGCTTTGAACCACCGCTGGTTGCCCTGGCCGGCTCCCCACCTGGAGCCCAGCACACCCACCGGGGCCTGCCTGCGCGTCAGGCACCCACCCTGCAAATAAACAGCTAGTAAAAGGGCCCAGACCGGGAGCGTAATGAGCGCCTGGGACCTGGGGGGCCATTCCCAAGGCTGGAGCCCCAGCCCAGCTGCTCCCACCAGGGGCCGTTTGAACCTCTGGCTCATTACTGAGCCCATAAACCAGGCCGGCCAGAGGAATGGAGGCTGCTGGCGGCCTGTGCAGGCGGGCCTGCGGTGCTGGCCATAAAAGCCCCGCCAGAGGAGGGAGGCACCTGCAGGAGGGCTGGGGCCCTGAAAAGGGGGAGGCACCAGACAGGGGCTGGGGGGTGAGGGCCCAGCTGGAGACCTGAGCCCCTTCACCAGCTCAGGAAGTGGTCCAGACCGAGGCCGGGTGCTTTGCAAGGTGGCCATTCCTCACCGGGAATGGTCTTGGTTCAGGAGCTCTGTGGATCTGCATGACCTGGGGTGGCCACACAGCAGGCGTGGCCCTGACTGGGCAGCAAGGCTGTGTGTACAGGGCACCCAGGGCTAGACAGACCATGTGTGGTCAGCAGTGCTCCCCAGCTCCCTATGGAGTCTGTCCCTCTGAGACTCGGTCCAGGCCCCTGCTATGACCAGGCACTCAGGACCTTGCACCCATTGTCTGCAGGCTGGTCAGAATGTTTCCTGTCCTTGCCACCCTCTCAGGTGAAGCTACAATGAGAGGACAGAGAACAGGCATGAGCAAGATAGCCCCGGCGACAGTCCTTTGGGTTGAGCATATCTGGACCCAGGGTAAACTCAGGCCTTGGTGTGCCCAGTCCCCATCCTTCAGCGGCTCCACAAGCCTCTGTGAGAAGGGGCCCAAGATGACATTGTTTCAGGACCCTGGTCCGAGGGAGGTGGGATGGGGAGCCCAGGAGCGTGGTGAACTTGCCAGCACCAGAGGTTTTTGGTTTGCCCCAGGGCAAGCTCTCAGAGGTGAAGGTGAGGGAGGTCTGTGGGTCAGGAGCTTTGTGGGTCTGCATGACCTAGGGTAGCCACACAGCAGGCATGGCCCTGACTGGGCAGCAAGGCTGTGTGTACAAGGCACCCAGAGGTTTTTGGTTTGCCCCAGGGCAAGCTCTTAGAGGTGACTGCCACCCAGCTTCTTACAGTAGTGTGTCAGGGGGATCCTTCCAATGACAACCAGGGTGGGGTGGGGGACCTCAGGTTCCCAGCCAGCTCACCCTGTCCCCAAGATCACAAGGGCAGAAGAGTATTTAGAGGTGGGAACAGGACTTAGAAGCCTGACTGCCAGGTGTGGACCCTGGCTTGCTGCTTCCCAGGGGTATGACTCACAAGTACTTGCTCTGGTTTCCCAGCAGTGAGGATAGCATCTCCCTTATAGGTTATTGGAAGGATAAATGAGTTCATAGTAGTAAAGGGCTGGTGCATAAGAAGTGCAATGTTAATATTATTGTTAGCTGTCAGATCTTGGGCCAACTCTTCATATCTCCAAGCCTCTGTTTCATCATCTGTAAAATGGGAGTGAGAATGTGGAACTACGGAATTGGGAGGATTAAAGGAGCCATCTTTGTGAAGGGGGCCCACGTGGTACCCTCCTGAGCCTTGAACACTGCTCTCTGGGGTCTCATCAATCTTCCTACCAGGACCTGGCTCTGGCAAGTCCCTAAGGGATGTCCCACTCCACTGCCTCCTCCAGGCAGCCTTCCAGGCTGGAAGGGTCCACTGCCTCTCTCTAATCTTTCTTTCCTGCTATCCTTCTCTGCTTCTCCTCTGGGCCAGGATGCTTTCTGGAGGTTGGACAAGACTGAGAGCAAAATCCCAGCGCGAGTGGTATTCCAGATCTGGGACAACGACAAGTTCTCCTTTGATGACTTTCTGGGTGAGCACTGCTTCTGGTCAGCACCAATCTGCACATTGTGGGCTGTGTGTATGTGTGTGTGTGTGTGCGTGTGTGTGTGTGTGTGTGTGTGTGTGTGTGCACGGGCACGTGCCACTCTAAGCTGGCTGGCAAGAGGTGCAGTCCTGCTTTGTGCCCTCAGGGAGCTCAGAGTCACTGGTCTGTGGTGCTGAGTGAGATTCATGATGCAGAGGAGTGCTGGCATGATCAGCAGGGTGGGTCTATCAGCAGAGGTGGCATTGAATTCTGGGCCATGTTGGATGGTAGGACTCAGATAAGGAAGAGAGGGAAACACAGGTTGAAGGCAGTGCAAGCACATGCCGGCCCTCACTGGCCATCTGGCCTCAGGTTTGACAGGATGCCTCCCACCCCTCCCCCGCCCCATCCCTCAGTCCAGATGCAGACTGAGCCCAGCAAGAGAGGAGTTCAAGACACTCTTCCCCCTTGTGCCCAGTGATGATGGAATGAGTGAGCACGGCTCCATCTCCCAAGCCCCAGACAGGATTCGGGAGGGGGTAGGTGCTGAAATGCTGAGCTGGGGAGCAGGGTGCGCTAGGCTGAGGGATGTGTTAGACACAGTGCTCTTGCAGGGGTGAGATGTGGGGCTGGGAAGATGGCCTTGTATGGGGCCAGCAGGCTGGACTGTAACAGCCCCATCACAACTATATAAGTTAACCAGGAAAATGTGGTCTATCCATACAGTGGTATATTATTCAGCCATAGAGATAAATGAAATACTGATGCATGCTCCAACATGGATGAACCTTGAAAACATTATTCTAGGTGAAAAAAGCCAGACAACAAATGGATGCATACTGTATGATTCCATTTATATGAAATGTCCATAATAGGCAGATCTGTAGGGACAGAAAGTAGGCTCATGGTTGCCAGGGTTGGGAGGAAGGGGGAATGGGGAATGACTGCTAATGGGTGCGGTGTTTCTTTTGGGGGTGATGAATTTTGAATTAAAATGACAAATTTTATGCCATATAGATTTCATCACAATAAAAACAGTTAAAAATTGTTGGATGTTAGATGTAGACAATGGGTGAATGAATGGATTTGTGCTTAGTAAGATAATAGTTGAGCGAGTGGGAAGCTCTCTTAAGGTGAATCATTAAGGGTAGATTAGTGGGCATGTGGACATGTGATAGGAAGCTGTGTAGATGGAATAAAAGGGCATGGGTGGGGAGCTGGAGATTGAGGGATCTGACCTGTGGCTAAGCCCACGGATGGAGGCCGAAGAGGTGACAGTGAGTTTTTGTGGAACCTGCCCAGTCCCAGAGTAGGGCTCAGCTGCCAGTGACTGAGAAACCCTCCGCCAAGGAACCCCTCTCTGCCACAGGCTCCTTGCAGCTGGATCTCAACCGCATGCCCAAGCCTGCCAAAACAGCTGAGAAGTGCTCCCTGGACCTGCTGGATGACACTTTCCACCCGGAGTGGTTCGTGTCCCTTTTTGAACAGAAAACAGTGAAGGGCTGGTGGCCCTGTGTGGCAGAGGAGGGCGAGAAGAAGATACTGGCGGTGAGTCTGCTCCCCACAAACCCGTAGAGGCGTGGGAGCTATTCTCCGGTAGAGATCACCCAGCACATATATGCTCGTTTCCTTCTCTCTTGCTTTCCCTCTCTCTGTTTTCCAAGGCTCCAGCCCTCTTCCCTTTCCAATCCCCAGCCTTTCTCTCCTTGAGCCTTGAATACCAGGGAAGCCTGTTTAAATCTAAAGATGCCCTTATCTCCCTCTGATCCTGTTTGTTTGTACTCTAGCTCCTTGGCCTTCACAGTGACCTGTGTGCTGGGATCCCCTCTGGCCTGGGCCTCCTGTAGAGGACAGGGGTCCTGCCTCTCATTTGAACGGGACCCTTCAAGGGACTGTCCTTGTACTACTGTTTTTGCCCAGAGGTCTGCTCAGGGGTGTCACAAGAGACTGTGAACTGTCGTTCCTTTGCAGAGGAAGTGAATCCCTGACAGTTTATTTTAAAATAGCAGGCAGTCAGCCAGCCCCTAGAGTGGCCCTTGAAATAAAATACCCTTGTTGTATAAGGACTCTTAACAATTAATAAGAAATAACATCTCAAAAGAAAAATGGTCAAAGGGCATGCATAGATAATACAACAAAGGAAGTACAAATGGACATTAAGCATTTAAAAAGGCTGACTCCCCATAGTAATTAAATAAAGGCATATTTTTAAATGTGAAAACTTTTTGCCTATCAAGTTCGAATTTATAAAACAGAAATGCTCGTCGCTGGTGAAGATGCACAGAGAGGCTCCATGTTCCCTTCTGCTGGGGGAGCTAACGGCTTTCCCACGTGTGGAAGCAATTTGGTAAACTACAGCAAGAGATATTTGCTGTATAACAACAAAGGCATAACAATATTTATGCCTTTGGCCTCTGCCATCCCACTTCTAAAAATCTCTACTAAAGAAATAACCAGCTAAAATTTAAAAATTAGATTCTGGGGTGTTTGCTGCAGCATTATTTATAATATCACAGGATTGGAAACAACCTAAATGAACCAAAATAAGTAGTTTACGAAACAAATTATGGTCAACCATCCCATAGAATGTCTTACAGCCATTACAAAGCAAACTTTAAAGAATATATAATTATACAGTAAAACAGAGTACATTTGTAAGTGAAAGAAGCAAGCAAGCCATAGACTATATATACACAGTGTGAGACTTCACAGTCTTGCAGAGAAAAACAGCTGTGATGCAAACGATGTTAACGGTACTTGTCCCCGCATAGTGGAGGTATAGCTCATATTCTCCTTCCTTTGCACAGGCAGACCTCAGAGATATTGTGGATTTGATTCCAGACAACCGCAATAAAACGAGTCACACGAATATTTTGGTTTCCAAGTACATATAAAAGTTATGTTTACGCTATACTGTAATCTGTTAAGTGTGCAATAGCATATGTCTATAAAAACAATGCAGATACCTTATTACATACCTAAAGTAACAATACTTTATTACTAAAAAATACTGACCATCATTTGAGCCTTTAGTGAGCTGGAATCTTTTTGCTAGTGGAGGGTCTAACTTTCAATTTGTAAAAATCACAATATCTGCCAAGTGCAGTAAGCAAAGTACAGTAAAACAAGCTGTGCCTGTGTATTTCTATTGTTTCTAAAAGTTCTCCACGGAGCAGTTACTGCTTTTATGATCAGATCAACCCAATATCATTAAAACAATTAAAGAAAGTGGCTCTTACAATTGTCCCCAACTGGCTCCTCTCCAGGCCACTGGGCAGATCCTTTGTGTCCCTGACCAGGTTCCCTCTGTTCCCGCAGGGCAAGCTGGAGATGACCTTGGAGATCGTAGCAGAGAGTGAGCATGAGGAGCGACCTGCTGGCCAGGGCCGGGATGAGCCCAACATGAATCCCAAACTGGAGGACCCAAGGTCAGTGCCAGCCCCTGACCCCTGATGCCGGGGTGGGGGTTGTGGGGGTGGGAGCTGGGATGTGTAGCCACAGTCTAAGAGGCATCTATTGCAGAGGTCATTAAACATTTAAAACAGGTCATGAGGCCCACATGGCCCAGAGAGGGCCGTACAGTGTTAGGAGACAGGCGACAGACATCATTCCAGGAGCACTGGGCCCCTCAGCTAGTTCCAGAAGCAGGCATCGTTGGGTAGCCATTGGTTGTACGCTGAGCAAGCTGTTGAATGGCATGTACATGCTCTGTTATGGAACCTTCTCTGTTGGTTTGTTACCATTATCCCCATTTTACAGATGAGGAAACAACTTCAGCAAAGTTGAATAAGGAAAGTGGTGAAGCTGGAATTCTCACACTTGGTCTGATTGGCCCTGGAGCCCAATCAAGGTCTTTCCCTTGACCAAGCTGCCTTCCATGACTCTCCTGTGGTGTCAGTGTGGCTTTCAAAAAGTCTTTCAGCCTTAATTTTCCCATCTGTGAAATGGGGGACCAGTCCCTGTCTTCTGTACCTCATAGCCCCTAAGTGGATGTAGAAACTTGAAGGCAGTTACTGGGGGCTGAAAGACTGCTGTTGGGGGTGGTGGTGTCAGGGCTGCATTTGCTTGGTCCTTCCCTGTGGCCTACTTGACTCAAGTGTCATGGGGCTGGCAGAACAGGGAGAGCCATCTGGCCCAAGGATTTTGGGATCTGGATGGAAAGACAGGAGAGGCCCAGGAGACCTAGGGGCCGGCAGTTAAAATGGCCATTATTGAGACGCATTCTGTTTGACTTGTGAGGCACCTTGGGGAAGGTTTTGAGGTTCTTGGCTGTGAGAGAAACTCAGCTGCCTGGGTTCACTTCCCACCACCCTTCCCTGACTGTGGACCAGTCGCGTGCATCTAGGCAGGTGGCCTGGCTTAAGTGGGGTTCAGCCAGCCATAGCTCACTTAATGTGACAGCCCCTTAAGGTTCTGCCCAGCTCCCAAATCGCTAGTCTGTGATGAAGTCCTGGGGAGGGAAGGAAAGAGGGTGGCAGGAAAGGTGTCCTGGACAGGGTGGCAGAGGACTGGGCCCCTGAGGGTATATAGGGTTTGGCGGCACTAGGAAGAGGGGGCCGCATGGGTGGGGCTCACACTCTAGCAGAGACTTGAAGGGGAAGGGAATGCAGGGGCGAAGGGCTGAGCTTTGGGGCAGGGACTGAGGGGTCTCAAGGCTGGACAGATCCTGGGGGTCGTGAGGAGGGCCGGGCGGTTCGGGAGCAGGACTTGGAGACAGCAGCCGTGGTAGGGCCGCCTGCTGACCTCTGGGATCTCACTGCCAGGCGCCCTGACACCTCCTTCCTTTGGTTCACGTCCCCGTACAAGACTATGAAGTTCATCCTGTGGCGGCGGTTCCGGTGCGCCATCATCCTCTTTGTCATCCTCTTCGTCCTGCTGCTGTTCCTGGGCATCTTCGTCTATGCCTTCCCGGTGAGCAGGCCTGGGGGGAGGCGCACGCCCTGCCTTGGGGGAGCTCCTGGTCTGATGAGTGGGGTACAGTCTTGGCCTCCAGCAGCGCCTGGTCTCACGGAGAGTCTGTCCTTGTCTTCGAAGAGCCCCAGACTGATGAAGAGACATAGCCTCTGTCCTCGCAAAGCCCATTGTCTGATGAGGGAGACATGACCCTTACTCTGGGAAGCTCCCAGTCTTATAGGGAGACAAAGTCCTACCTACCCTTGGGGGGCTCTTAATCCTATAGGGGAGACATAGCAAGCCCCTGGACTATGGAAGCAAAGGGTTAGTAGAAGGTAAGCCCCCTGCGGGAACCTTCCTGAAGGAGGGAGAGGGACTGGGTCAGGAAGGGAAGGCATGGATGGCAGAACAGAGGAGAAGGTCCCCTCTGTTTGTGAGGATGGCATCTGCTGAGGTCCAGAGGGAGGGAAGACCTGGGGCCAGGAGAGAGTCTCATCGTGAATCTGAGGACCGTGATAGAGTGTGTCCTGTCTCCTGCAGCAGGGTAGGCATGGGAGAAGATGTGGGTGGCCAAACAGTGGCCAAAAGCCTCTCACTGGGTGCAGTGGACATCGGGAGTCCCTTTCACCTGGTAAAAGGCCAGCTGCTACCCCCTAGCTCCATGGGGTCCACCCCAAAGAGAAGGCTCTGGGGCTGTGTTCTTGGTCTGGGCTTCTGTGGTCCTCACAGCTCATCAGGGGAACCCTGAAGATGCTCCAGCCCCCCACCTCCCACTCCCTAGTGTCTCTGGAACTTCAAACCTTAGAGGGACCACAGTGTTACCAGGGTGATACCTGACTTCTAATATTCTTAAAAAATTTTAAACCTTTTAAAATGAAAATTTCAAACTGACATGAAAGTAGAGAGAATGGCATAATCAGCTTCACGTCAGCCTGGTTTGAATGGCAAAAGAGACACCCAGAGAGGGGAAGGGACTGGCTCAGGGCTGCAGGGCTTACACTATAGCAAAGGCTTTGAGAAGGGAATGCAGGTTCGCAGCTCCCAGTCCTCGGTTCTGGACACTGCGGCCTCAGTCTGGTCAGCACCAGGCCGCCGGCCAAGTGCAGCATGCCCGCAGTGGGCAGTTTGTGCTGGAATTACTCGCCTGTGTGCCTTTCGCCTGTGAATCCTCCAGGAGGAGGAGGTGGGTGGGGAGCTCTCTCCTGCTGTGACTGGTGAGCGCTTGTATCAGCAGGTTTTCCATGTGGTAGAAATGCAGTTTAACGTAGTTGTTTCAGTATAATGTTGATGTGATGCTGTAGGAACTTAACTCCTGTTTATATCAATTAGCCTGTGGTAAAAATTGGTTTCGTTATATGTTGTTTCACTTAAAGTGTCAGAACCTATTGCCGATGCTGAGTGAGGGCTTACTGTATCAGCAGCATGCACCTCCTATGATGAAGACAGTTGAAACCACCACAAAGCCATCCCCTTCAGTTCCTAACATGGAATGTGGGGAACAGCAGAGGGGACTGTCTGGGCCATAAGTGACAAAGGAGGGTCTCGGTCCAGGGCGGCCGATGCGTCTGGCTTCAGACAAGGCCCTCTAAGCTGGCTGGAGCCTGGAGCACTTGCAGAAATACATTCTGAGGCTCAGTGAGGAGAGTCACAGCTGATTGGCCACATATGGCTGCAGTCCGGAGATGTGTCCAGGTTGTGGGGAACTGAAGCTTGTACAGTTTGGAGGGCGCTCTTGAAGCAAAGGAAGACAAAATTGCAAATACAAGGTTAGATACTAGGCCATGGAAATGCAAGTGTGCGTGGAGTGTAAGCTACCCTGGGTGACCTGAGGTCTGGTGTCAGGCCCAGGACTCCTCCTCGGTGTTTCCCCAATCGGGCAGGCCTAAGGTGTGGAGTCAGGAAGGCGAGGTCCCACGTGCCCAGTGTCCCTCAGGCTTACCTCCTCTCCGTTCAAGTGTATCTGGCCGTATTCTGTTCAGGTGAAAACTTTATTAACCTTTGCTGTGTGTCTGGGAGGCAGGTGCGTGCTGTGGAGATGAAGGAAAGGCGATGAGGCTCGTGCCACTGGGGAGCTCAGTCCCTGGGGTGTGGGGCACATTGAAGCCAGTGAAGGAAGGCGAACATGGGTGTGGTCAAGCGCTCTGTCAGGAGTCTCAGGCCAGGGAGTTCTGGCACAGGACCTCTGGTGCAGACTCTTGCATCGGCCACCCTGGCCCTAGGCCCTCCTTTGTCACTTATGGCCCAGACCAGACAATGTCCTCTGCTGTTCCCCACAGTCATGTTAGGGGTGGAAGGGGATGGCTTTATGGTTTTAACTGTCTTCATTGTAGGAGGTGCATACTGCTGATACAGTAAGTCCTCACTCAGCATTGTCAATAGGTTCTGCCACTTAAGCAAATGACATATAACAAAACCAGTTTTCCCATAGGCTAATTGATATGAACAAGAGTTAAGTTCCTATGGTATCTCATCAACGTTGTAACAAAACGACATGGAACTGCATTTCTAACAACTCAAAGAGCAGAGGTTGGTGGTAGCCCCAAGAAACTGGTTAGAAATATAGAGTCTTGGGCTGGCCCCAGGCCTGCTGAGGAGAACCTGCATTGGGGCACATTCAGGTTGGAGAATGGCTGTCACAGAGGACTGAGCTCTGTACTTGGGGTCAGGAAATGTGGCTGGGCTCTGCCTCTGCCAGTGACTTTTGTGTGACATTGGCGAGGCCCTCCCATTGGTATAAAGATGACAGGGTTGGAGAAGGTCAGCTCTGACCATCTGTGACTAACACAGTGGTTAGGGGAGATCTTGTACCTTCCTTGGGGGGCTTCACATCCAGCCAGCCTCTTCCTGAAGAGCTAAGGGGAGGGAGGGCAGGGGCAAAGGGACATCACAACCACCCTTTCTGTGCCTAACTCCTGCCCCTGGCCAGCTGTGCCCTTCCCTGTGAGGCACTTGGGCAGCAGACCAGGCCTTTAGTGGCCTGAGGGAGGAGACCCCGCTGCCTGGGGAGAGCAGGAGATTTCTGGTTACTTCCAGTCCAAGGTCCTTCCTTGTCCCTGGGGCAGCCTAAGCTCCAGGCCCTGTGGGCAGGAGCAGAGGAACACTTTGATCATAGCCCTGGTCAGAGCCCTCCCCTGTCTCCCCGGCCCCCAGCACTGGCTATCACCCTCCTTTGAATCCTTCTGGAAATTGTCCTCTTTAAAATACCAACCCTGCTGCCCCTCTCTCAGGCTTGTGGGGGTCAGGGTGTAGGTGAGAGGTCCAGGGCTAGAGGGGCAGACTGGGCCTGAGGCTGCAGACTGGTTTTGTTGGCAGGCCTTTGCTATGACCTGGGCAAATCCTGCTCCTCTCCAGCCGAGTGCCTCATCACCTGGTGGCCCCAAGACCTTCACTTGGCTTTTTGGCCCCCGGGGGAGGGCAGAGGGCCTGGTAGAGAGGGGCCCAAGGCCAGGGAATGCTCCCCTCCAGTTAGTCTAATCTCCCACCTTCTTGGAAGTTCCCTTGGGAGGGGAACAAGGAGGGCAGCCTGTCTGGTTCCTCCCAGCTCCCCCCCAGCCAGCGGGAGCAGGGCCAGCATGGGGAGGCAGCAGGCGATCTGGCGGGAAGGCTTTGTTTCCAGAGTTGGCTTTCCCGGGCCGGCGCTGGGGAACATACTGTCCCAATTAGGAGCCCTGTGTTGTGTTGTATGTGTTTTCATGGTTTGGGGGGAGGAGTGGGACGGGAGATTCCTTTCAGTCCTACAGCAGCCAGGGTCTAATCAGAGGTGACCCATCCCAGGTGCTGGCCTGTCATCTTCATACACCCAGCCCCCCAACTCACTCTCTCTCTGCTTTCTGGACAGGAGCATGGTGGCCAATGAGCCCTAGGTTCATGTGGGAGGGGGATAATCATAGCCATGCCTTCAGGCCACCTGTCTGACGGAAGAGGTCAGGGCAGGCGCTGGTGGTCAGAATCCTCTTGGCAGCTGATTGGAACATGAGAGTGGGACCTGGATTGATTGGGGAGAAGACAGAGCAATTCAGGCAGCCATGGCCGCCAGGTGGGAGGGTTCCAGAGGAGTTTCAGGAAGGTCTGGGTTTGTGTGGTTGGCGAGGGCACCAGGAGGGTAATGTTGAGCTGAATGAGGGTTAGGCGGTGGTGAAGGCAAGGTGCAGGCAGGTGGTTGAGTAGATGAGCCTCCTTTCCCTGCTCCGTTCCTCCTGGCAGCCGTCATCACGTGTTCCTGCCTCCTCTCTCCCTCTAGAACTATGCTGCCATGAAGCTGGTGAAGCCCTTCAGCTGAGGACTGTTTGGCCCAGGACTGGGCTGCTTCTTCTGCCCAGCTCAGCTGAGCAACTCCAGACTTCCAGGCCTGACCATCCTGCCACGGTGGGCAGACAGACAGGTGGACTGGCCAAGAGTTGGTAACACTGAGCCCTGGGAACACCTACTTTCATTTCTTTCTCTCCCAGTTCGATCCTTTTTGGATCAGCCCATGTATATTTCAGTATAAAACAGCTGGAACCACAAAGCTGTGTTGGTGTGTGTATCTCTTTAGTAGCTGAATGGGGTGTGACTGTGTAGGGCATGTGTCTGGGTGGGTGGAGTGGGAGTGGGGTGTGCAACAGACATCTCTGGCTCAGCCTTCTGAGTGGAACTGTGGGTCCTTTGACAAGACTGGTTGAGGGTGAGGTGGGCTTTAAGGGTTGGTGTCTGGTCTGCTTAAAGATGCAGTGTGTTCTCTGTCTCAAGGACTTCTCCCTCCCCCTCCCCCTCTTCCTCCTCACTCAGCCATCTCTTTTCCTTCTTCAGGTGCCCTTTGCTTAGGTGGTAGTTACCTGTACCTTGTGGTCACACCTGGGAAGTGGTTCCAATTATACAAATGAGCCCCAAGGAATGGGTTCCTTCTTGAAACTCTCCAGACAGGGAGGGATGCTGGTCCCCTGACTGTGACCTTGTCCCCCACGTTCTTGGGATTACTTGCAGTCTCCTCCCTCTGCTTCCCCACTCTGCTTTCAAGATCTGGGCTGGACGTGGAAGCATGCAACAGACACGTATTGTGGAGGGAAAGGGGAGGGGCAGGAAGAGATTAACCAAAGAACTTAGATGCATACATGCATAACCCATGAACACACACAATAGTGTGATGAAAGCCTGGGGAGGAGATGGGAGGAGGGTGGAGGGGCCCAAGGGGGGGGGAAAGGGGACATCTATAAAACTTTCAACAATAAATTAAAAAAAGATCGTGTCTGGACAAACACACCTTCTTATAGTCTGAAGTGTAGCATTTGCCATGGGACTGATATCTCCTGCAGGACTCAAGCTTCATCTATGGGAGCAGCAGGAACATACCTAGAGAAAAAGCAAAAAGCATGAAAACACCAGGTTTCCAAAATTGAGGCCTCTGCCTCTCCTCCCGAGGGGCTGGAACTCTGAGCACTGCTGGCCACCTCCCCTCCGGTTACCCAAGGGGCTTCTCCTATTTCTCTGTAACCTTGGCCCAGGCCCTGAGGCCTCCAAGTGATCCTTCCAGACCACTTGGCTCTTTCTTACAGTGTGAAATCTACACAGAGGCCTTACCAGGTCCCCACCTGATTGGTCGGACTGGAAGTGATTGGCCCAGGGCTGATGACCTGAGCCCTCCTGGAAGAGGGAGCTACATCTCGAATGCTGAGTGATTCTCTCTCTTTGGGAGAGGCCAGGCTGGAAGTGGCCTTCAGTGTCCAGCCCTGTGTGGGCCCTGAGAACCTGGGTGGCTAGTCCTGAGACCTTGAAACCCAAACCCTGGAGCCAGGTGGCCACACTTCACACAGAACACGGAGCAGGAAACAGGGTCCAAGGCTCTTCTGAGAAGGTCAGTCTGGTGATGAGCTTTCCCCAGGTACCCACTGTGTGTGCCTGTGCGAAGGCCCGGAGTCAGCCATCCTGCAGAGAAGACTGCAGGTGAAAGGAAGAAAGAGGTGGCACTATGACCTCTGGAGGTGCAGGTGTGGAGAGAGCTTGAGAGGCTGGGGAGACCAGGGTAGAGAGGAGGAAGCCACTGGGGAGGGAAAGATCAAAGTCACAAGACAGAATCGTGGGGTAACTAATGAAACAGTTTCTGGAGCAGAAGAGAAGGGTTAGTTTGGAAGGGAAGTTCTCTTTCCTTCCAGGTACAGGAAGGTGGGAGGAAATAAATACATGCCATGTGGCTGTCAGCCGGGTTGAGAAAGTTTGGCGTGTGTGTGTGTGTGTATACTTGCCCACTCATTAGTTTTTTTCCATTCATTCATTTACTTTTTCTTGCTGTCCTGAGTTGCAGATAATAGAACACATTACTCAAACTAGTAAAGGGAACTTAATGGCTTTTTGGAAACAAAATCTTCAGAAGGACTGGCTTCAGGCAGGGGCTGCTCTAAGTCCTCAACTGGGTCACCAAGAGCTTGCATTCTCTCTGCTCTGCCCTCATCAGGGTGAGCTTCAGTCTAGAACTGGCTTTATTCCCTGAGCTGGAGTTGAAGCTGCTCCCTGGCATAGGCCACCCAGCAACACAAAGGAGAACGGGGAGTGGATGGTGAGACACCACATCCAGCAAACATTTATTGAGATCCTCCACGTGGCAGGTTCTGAGGATACAGCAATGAGTTACATATGACTCCTGACCTTCCTTGGCTTCTGAAAAGTGTATTAGGAAACCGTGGTTATTTGTACTCTTTTGGGAGCGGCAGAGAAGGGGGACCTACTGCCCTGGGGTAGGGAGGGCAGGAAACCCTCAAGAAGTATCACTTGAGTGGAATGTTGGATGGGCCCTGTGGCTAAGCGGGGAAATGTGCTGGGCCATAAAGGTAGAGGGCAAGTCTGGAGCTGTCAGAGAGTCGGGCATGTTCTGGGCACGGTCCAGGGAGAGGGAGCCTGCAGGGGAGCGTGCTAAGGGATGAGAGGAAAGAGGGGTTGGAAGCGCAAGGCCAGGTGTTAAATGGCATTGCGTGTGCAGTTTTGGAGTTAGAACTTCATCCTGGAGACTAGGAAGAAGAACACAAAAGCTCTCAAAACTGGACTGGGAAAAATTCTAGCTTAGGGCTTATCTTGAGAAACAGGAGTCCTCTGGGCGCACATGGGTGGGCTTCAGGTTATATAAGGCTTAGCCTTTGAGGGGGTGAGAGTCTAGTGATCTCCCCCCATTCTGAACAAGGTCTGTGATCACAAATGGTGAAGAACAATTGCTTAAGACGCTGTGTGGCCAGTTGCTGAGGGCTGCACTAAAGGCTGGGTTATTCAGTAGCCAACTAAGGAAGATCTTAAACGCAGGGCAGGAGTGATTCATTCATTCATTCATTCATTCATTCATTCATTCATTCATTCACTCAAGAAATATCTATCATCTATCTCTATCTGTCTATCTATCTATCTATCTATCTATCTATCTATCTATCTATCTATCTATCTATCTATCTATCATCTATCTATCATCTATCTATCTATCTATCTATCTATCTATCTATCATCTATCTATCTATCTATCTATCTATCTATCTATCTATCTATCTATCTATCATCTATCTATCTATCATCTATCTATATCTATCTATCTATCTATCTATCTATCTATCTATCTATCTATCTATCTATCTATCTATCTATCTGTCTGTCTGTCTATCTATCTATCATCTATCTATCTATCTATCTATCTATCTATCTATCTATCTATCATCTATCTATCATCTATCATCTATCTCTATCTATCTATCTATCTATCTATCTATCTATCTATCTATCTATCATCTATCTATCTATCATCATCTATCTATCATCTATGTATCTATCATCTATCTATCATCTATCTATCTTTCTGGCTATCTGTGTACCAGGCAGGGTGCTAAGGTCTATAGAGATACAATGTTGAGCAAGATAAACATGGTTTCCAGAGCTCACAACTGAGTAGAAAAGAAACACAAGTAGATTGCCAGTTATAACACACTGATAGATGAGCAGGGGTTGCAGGATCAGGGCAAGGGTGGAAAAGATGAAAGAGGGAACAGTATGCAAAGACTGGCCATAACCAGAAATTGGTTCATAGATCTATAAGAATTTCCACATGAGCACAGAACAGTGATTCTCAACCAAGGGCAAGTCCCCCCGCCCCAGGGCACATTTGGCAGAGTCTTAGAAATGTTTTTGATCACCATGATTGAAGGGTAGGGGGTAAAGGTGCTACTGGCATCCAGGAGCTGCTAAGCACCCTTTAATGCATGGGACAGTGCCCCCCTACACACACACACACACACACACACACACAATTATCCAGTTCAAAACACTGATGATGCTGCTGTTGCAAAACTCTGGCATAGAGATAGTGGTTCTAGAGATACTGAACAATTAGACTTGGCAGACCTGTAGGATTGACTAGTTAGGGCTGAAGGGGGCAGAGGTGTGTGGGATGGGAGATAAATTCCAAATGACTCCCAACTGTCTGGCTTTGTGAGTGGTGGTGCCATTCACGAAGTCAATTTTGGACAAGAAGTTTCAGACACGTTTAGGGCACAATCAAAATGCCCTTCCTGCCCTCCATGTCTCCCTTCACGATGTTGTAAAGAGCATCATCTGTACCTGCTGTCTCCATATCTCCTTACCTCGCGCTCATTCCTCCACCCACTGTAGTCTGACTTGATTCTTGTGGCAGACTCAGTGGGTCTCCTTCTCCAACAGCCATCCCCTCTTTTCCTCTTTGAGGAAAAACCCCTGATACCGTTCAGCTTTCCCTGTGGCCATGTGTTGAGAAAGGACACAGCCCTAGGGGGAGGTGTCTTATGAGATCACACCAGTCACGGTGAAGCCAGTACCCTTTCCAGTGATTGGTTTTAGAAGAGGCATGGGACTCATTTATGACCAAGGAGAGTGAGGGGAAGATGGGGTGGTCATGGGAGTTAGGGAGCAGGATAAAAGTTTCTTAGGAAGTTTTATCCCCCCACCAGCAAGGAGACACATCTTTATCTTCTGCCTTTTAGTCTTACTGTGGAGAAAAGTAATGACCAGAGCCATGGTTGGCACCTTGTGGTCACGAGGGGACGAGCCTGTGGCAGAGAGCCAACACACAGAGGATGCAAGGCCCCGGCTCTCCAGGGAGCTACTGAGAAAGGACCAACCCTGGAACTGCCCCCCCAGCTGTCTTGTTACGCGGGACCCTAAATGCCTTGTTGCCGGAGCCATCCCTGCTTGGGTGTCGTGCTGCCCGCAGCTCGAAGCGTCCTTTCTGGTAAAGTTCCTTCTGCTCCCCTGAAGACTGATTTTACTGCAGTTGCCAATCAGCAGGGCGGCCGTGTGCAGGCACCACATCTGAGGCGTCATACGTTTATTATTTATTATAACAATTTTCCCACAGATGGCAGTAAAGTGTTTTGTTCTAATAAACTCGGTGTGTTACAGTAGTTTTCTGATAGAAGTAAACTACCTCGAGGAAAGAGCACCTTTTTCTAATTCACACCAGGGCCCCATGGAGCTCTGGTTGTTAAATCTGTGGACGCTTGCCCTCCCCGACACTTGGCAGCAGCTGGCAGTGCTGAACGCCCCCTGCTTCTTTAGATGCTTTCTGGCTCTGGCTTCCATGATACACAGTCCCCCGATTTCCCCCTCTCTCTCTGACCTGGCCTTGGTATCCTGGTCTGTTCTCCGGCCCCCCTGCTGCCCTTCTCACGCTCACACCTCAGCAGCCTCAGGCACCCCCGTGGCTTCCGTCACTCTCCAGGGGCCGCTGACCCCGGAGTGCCTGCCTCCAGCCCGTGTCTGCTCGGGGCTGCGGCTCCTTCCGCAGCGGGCATCTTCCCAGGGTGACTCACGGGCACCACAAACTCAAGACGTCCCACCCGACATCTCCTTCGTCCCCCCATGGAAACCGTGCCTGATCTCTTGTTCCTTCCACACGCCCAGCTGCTGCAGCTGAGCGTGTGGAAGCATCTATGACTACTTCCTCCTAACCCCATGTCCCCCGATCCCACAGATTCAGGGTGTTGAATCTTCTGTGGATCAAGTTACTTCTCTCCCCATTACTGCCACCTCCACTGACAGTAAGGGCCCAGCAAGCCGGCATCATTGAAAGCCAAGTGTCACTCCCTTAGCCTTCTGCACTCCCCCGTCTATTGTCCACAGGCAGTCAAATCTGGACCTGGCATTCCTGGAAGGGGGGGATCACACTGGCACACGGCCCCCCAGAGGCCCCTGCTCCCTTGCCTTTCCTCCTTCGCCTGTGGCCCTTCCCTCTGCTCTGGTGAGCTGAACCATTTCAGACCCGGCCTTTGCCCATCGCTCAGATCTCAGCTTGGCTCCTTCCTCTGGGGTGTTTCCTCTGACCTGCCCTGGTCTCCGTCCACCACTGAAATCCAGCAGGCTTGTCTGTCCCCTCCTCCCCCTGACCTTCGCCTGTGCCTCTGGGTTAGAATCACATCTCCAGCCTAATGAGATGTCTGCTTTGTTCACTGAAGGGACTTTAACAAGTGTTTCATTGCAAGTTCTCTTTAAATACCATACCCAGCCATTTCAAATAGGACTTTTGTGTTCTGAAATTCAGTTCTCAGCATTTGAGACCCCTTCTATTCTCTCTACAACATGGAGAATCACTCTCATCTGTTAAAAAGATGGTTCAGTAAAACGTGATAAGCCTTTTATATCTAGAAGACTGAGTCCCTAGCCTTTATTTTTTCTGCTGGAGTTTTTGAGAGAGTTATTCTGTGTGCACACATAGACTCCATTTTCTGTTCCTTTTCCAGGGCTCTGTGGACAGCCCCGGATGGGGTGACAGGGAGGCTGGGCAGACAGAAAGAGCTAAGCCTTGGCTTTCCCTTGGGCCCAAACCCCCCTCCCCATTTTACTTCCATCCCTAGGGAACACAAACTTGTCTCATTCCTCTCTCCATGTGTTTCATAAACGTAGGATTATGGGATTTCCAGGGGAACCAGGTGGGCACCCCGTGACTGGGACACGGGGACAGCCCAGGAAACATTTCCTGCTTTGGAAGAGAACAGGGTAAGGGCCAGCGTGCAGCCTGGCACACCAGCTGGTCCTTAAATGGTGGCTGAGACACTGACATGGCAAGTGGGAACTTTCCTCCCTTCTGTTCTCATCTCCCTTGTTTCTTCCTCTGGAACAACTAGTGCAGCCCCTCTTCCCTGTGGTTGGCCCCATGTGGGTTTCATACCCTGTTTCTCTGCTTTTGCCTTGGTCTCGGTTTTTCCTGGTGTGTGTGTGTGTGCGTGTGTAGAAGAGACACCAGATGAGACAGATGTAGAGAGAAACAGATACATGGTGAGGGTGGAGACAGACAGAAAAACACAAAGACCATGCAGCAGGGACAGAAAAGAGACCAGATCCTCACACACATTCCTCCAGAACTGGCCCCCTTTTGCTCCCCCGCCCCTTCCTGGCTCCCAGTTAGAAACAGAAGATCAGATGAAGATAGAGACAACCACCCTGTGCGTGCATGTCCTTGTGTCCCTCCAAATCCAGCTGGGGAAGCCTCACTCCATATTTTCCTCACAACCCAGTACTTCGTGGTAGGCCCCATTTTCCTTCACTCTGTAGTGCTGGCTTGTGTGTGTTTGGGGGTGGGGTGGGGGTGAGGGACAGTGGCTGATTCAGCTCCAACGCAGAGGGCCTGAGTGTCTGTTCCAGCCTGGCTGGTTCTCCTGTTTCTACCATCAGCCTAGGGCTGCAATCTGGCAGCTGCTTCCTCTTGCAGGCTCGGGGGACCCCTGTAGGGCCTTCCAAGAGCCCACCTGTGAACCCATCCCAGCTTCCTGGGCCCACTCCATTCCCCTGCTGGCTCAGACCTACATAGGAAACTTCCCTTTACTACTGGCTTCATCATAGGCGTTCTGGGCCTTTCAAAAGGCACTTGACTGAGGACCAAGGGTTCAAGAGAAGACCAAAATACACAAAGAATCACTCACACTTACAATGGATAATGCATTTTTAAAATACCTGCTGATGCTCTGGCCAGTGTGGCTCAGTTGGTTGGGTGTCCTCCTGTATATCGAAATGTTGCTGGTTCGATTCCCAGTCAGGGCACGTGTCCAGGTTGTGGGCTCGATCCCTGGTAGGGGGCCTGCAAGAGGCAGCTGACTGATATTCCTCTATCACATCCATGTTTTTTTCTCTCTCTCTCCCTCTTCCGTCCTCTTGCTTAAAATCAATAAACAAACCTGCTGGTGTATTTTACCTTTTTGTAATCTGTTTCCCCCTTTTTTTTCCCTGGAGTGCTTTTATCATCTAGGCTTACCACCCAATCAAAATCAGGATTGGAAAGACTAAGGATAATACTGTCTGAAACCCCAGGAAAGCACCCTCTTGAATATTCCAGAATGAGAATGCAGGGAGGCCCACCCTGTGAGCAGTCCCACTGTGGCGTCCCAAACCCACCCAGAAGACACAGTGTAAAAATAGACCTTTGAGGCCCAAAGGCTTCTTCAGTCTACACAAGGGTTCCCAGCCTGACAGATTCCTGGTCAACGGAGAGATTTGACCAGAGCACAGCTTTTAGGATCAGGCACACAGGAGCATTAGCCCTGCCTCTGCCCCTTAGCTGTGTGACCTTGTGTGGCCTTGTGGGAAGTCACTTTACCGTTAGCCTCATTTTCTTATCTGAAACGTGGCATAATGGTGGTCTTCCCTCGCAGGGTGCTGTGAGACTACCTGAGATGATGCTCAGTGCCTGTAACAGCGTGAGTGCTCAGTTTATTTTGCAGAGGAGCTGTGTGCTGGCCTTGGTATTGGGAAGGAGGGAGAGGGCTAAAGAAGAAGGCAGGGTAGGTGGGAGGAGGCTCGCCTATCTGGAGGGCTCCTCTGGTGTGGGGGTGATGGTGACTCCATTTCTCTGCCCAGGGAAGACGGGGCTTGCTGCTCTCTGCTTCTGAGAAAGGACTGAGAGAAGCCACACAGCCACCCTGATGCCTTGGCAGGACCCACCACACCACCGTGTCAGCCATCAAGTCCAGGCTTTCTTTCCATAGCAAGTAGGGTGACCAGTTATTTCACAGGTCACCTTCAGGTGGGTTGGGTAAGAGTTGCCTGCAGATGTGCATACTAGAGATGCCCAGCCCCCACCCCATTCAGCCCCACTCATGCAGACGGTCACATCTCATCACACTCAGAGCCACCCAGGAATCACCGTGCTCTCTGACACAGTCACAAATGCAGGCATCGGCACAGGCACACACTCAGGCAACATGCACTCCCAGTGTGCACTCAGAGCACACGTGCTTTCTGTGTGTATGTGTGTGTGTGTGCGTGCGCGCGTGCGCTTCACATTGTCAGCCAGAATATGCTCTGGAAACCTAAGCAGAAAGGAGCGTGCGAATGTGGTCATCATCAGGAGTAAATTAATCCCAGACCCGTAAAGGGTTTTCTTTTTTCATTCTCAGGCCTACTGCAAATTCAATTATGACTCACTGCCAGCTACTGAAATGAGGGGACAAGTAAGTACGTGGCTGGGCCTGGAAAATGGGGCGGGGCAGGGGACCCTTCTCGATCCACACCCTCATTCCCCTTTCCTGCTGTCCAGGGTCCAGGAAAGAGTTTGCAGTCATTCCTGGATTCCCCACAGCCATTGAACCTGGGGCAGCAGCAAGGTGCTGTCCAAGAACGTGGGACTGGCAGGAATAGAGCTGCCTTCTGAGAGCTGAACTAGGAAATTACACATGCACCTCGGAGTAGAGACTGGCAGAGGCTCCCCACCAGGCCACTAGGCCCAGGGACTGACGAGCCTTAATGGCGCATGTGCTCAAGCACATATGGAGAGTAGAATGAGCCTCAGACACCCACTTTGACTATGGCCAGGGAAGAGAGACATGGCTAGTGGACCCTTCTGCAAGGCTTTCTATCCCCATGACACTCAAGGCTTTCTGAGAGTCATGAAACACTGAATTTATCTCTCACCGTCCATGTTCATAGGCAGCCTTCTGATAGTGTTTTGGCTCCTGGCGCAGGTCTCCTTTACAGGGAGTGCGTGCATAAGGCCTGTCTATGTGGGCTGTGCTTCCCACCGGACCCACACTGGCATTTGGGTGATTTGCTGCTCTCTTAGCTCCCCTAAGGAGGACTTGCCCCTTGCAGCTGGACCTCCCTTCCTCAGGCCCACACAATCAGGGGTCTTGGCCTATGAGCATTCCTGGAGCAGCAGAAGCCCTGGGGGTCAAGAATGTCCTTTGAGAAGCCTTCTGGGGGACATATGGCCAGCCTCTCCTTGCTCATACCCTTCCTTGAGCTGTGGGAAGTTTGGGCCTTTCTTTCTGTCCCAGGTTGAGAATGAAGAGCAACCTCTCAGGCTGAGGCCTGGCCCTTGGTGACAGACGCAAATGGCAGGAAGGGGACTGGGTTACTTTAAAGGGACAGCATGGGTGGAGGGTACTGGACGTGTTTGATTCCATAAGAATTCTGACAAGGTCAGGTAAGGTTGGTTTTGAAAGAGGATGGGTGAATTACGGAGATTATATTTTGAGAGAGGGTGTTGTGGGTAGGCAGGGAGTTTGAGCTGGGAGGCAGGAGTGGGAGATAGGTAGGAATGGCCCTGGTGACTGGGAACAGAGAGACTCGAAGGGAGCAGCCAAGAGGTCCCACGAGGGAAGAGGCCTGTGGGCCTGGAGGAGGGAGCCTCGGGCTGGAGGTAGGGGCTCTGCCTGCCCCTTCCCTATGGCTTCTGGGGCCTCTTACATAACGTAGGCCTGGCCAGGGAGAGCTGGATTTTCACAGTTAGGCTCAGGCTGCCAGAAGAATGAGAAAAATGGGCCTGAGGGAAACCTTTACCACTGAGACCAGGAGAAAGGAAGCTAGGGAGGAGGGATGGTGCATGTCTGTGTCTGCCCCTGGCCAGACAGTGTCAGCCCTGGAAGAGCCCCAGCGTCTGCCTTCCTCCAGGGCCTCAGGGTGGGGAGGCCCCCTCCACTTCAGTCAGGCTGTCTCAGATGCCTAAGACTCATCCTACCAGCCCAGGTTCGTGGGTGACACCTAAAATGAACCCGTCCCCATTCAAAGCTGTCCTCTCCGGTTCCCAGTGAGGCAGGGGATCTCTGGGAGACGGCACAGGGAGTGGTGAGCTCCTGGAGAGCCCAGCCTTCCCTGACCTCCAGAGTTGGCTCAGATCAGGGGTGAAGATAAAGTGTGAGGCTGGTCCCACTGCCTCCAGGCTGGTGAGAGAGGGAGCTCCTGGCTACTGAGTGCCAATGGTGTGTCAGGCACCCTCCTAGGCATGTCATCACCTTTAATCCTCAGCTGTGAGAAGCAGCTATTTTGAGCCCCATTTCAAAGGTGAGAAAACAGACTTGGGGAGGCCACACAGCTATTAATGAAAGGTAAACCCCAGCCATGTTGACTCAGAGTGCTAGCTTCCACCTCCCTCCCCCACCCCACAGGCCCAGCCGCCCTCTTCCAATTCCCCAGACTCACCACTGGTGGCTTCTAGACTGTACCCAGAGCCCCTGCCTGGTGGGCGTGGGAATCAGGGGGCAGGGCAGGGGTGATTGCGTGTGGAGGTGGCATTGGCACTGTGAAGTTTCAATTTGTTCATTTACTCAACAAATATTTATTGAGCACCTTTCATTCCCCTGCTCTGTTCTAAACACAGAATTCTTGCCCTTGTAAAAGCTCCAAGTCGGGGAGCCAGACGATAAACAATCTCAGGTAGTAATAAATGAATTTGAGGAGGAAAAATAAAGTGAAGAGGGGGGAGATGAAAATGACTATGGGTGTGGGGGGGTAGCTTTTTTCCATAGGGTTTGGGGAGAAGCCCTCTGCAGTTGATGACATCAGAACAAACCTGGCTGAAGTGAGCAAGTGAGCCATGTAAAACCTGGGGGAGCACGTGCCAGCCAGAGGGCATAGCAAGTATGGATCCCTGAAGCAGGAATGAATTTGGCTTGCTGGTCTGGCCACATTGGTGCCTAGGAGTTGACCTTTATCTCCTATGGGGCTCATCCTCTCAGCAAGTGTCATTGTGGTTCATTCCTATTGCTCCCGGCACTGCCCCTCCCAGGACTGAGTGGGGTGCTCTCACCCACTCTAGGCTAGGAGTGGCACAGAGCCCCGCAGCTGCCTTCTTTCCCATGGTTGGCCACTTGGGGAAATGCTCCCAGGGTTCACACTCTTTACGGCCCACTCTAACCCCTGCTGAGGATGCAGACAACACGCTTGTTCCCAGATGGGCAAGGGTGATTATTTTATCTTTTAAAATAGCTTTATTGGTTTTTGTCTTATCACACTAGTAATATATGTTCATTATAGAAATTTGAGAAAATGGCTTATGAAAGGAAGAGCCTAAAAGAGCCACTAATCCCATTGCCCAGAAAGAACCACTGTTGGCACTTGGGTATCTCTAGAATTTTCCATGTGAGTATGAAATATGTTAGTATTTTTAAAGATTATGATCTCACTGTACACAGTGGTTTGCAACCACTATACTGTGACTATCCATCCGCATCACTGACTGAACTGAATGAGGGTTTTATGGCTCCATAATAGTCTATCATTTGGATAAGCCATGGTTTGTTTATGTAGCCAGGCCCCTATGGACTTTTAGGTAGGTTTGTTCTCTCTCTCTCCCTCTCTCTCACATCTTGTCTACAGAGCTTTTTCCCTGGCTATTCTGGGAGGCTGTTTTGAAGTCTCTAAGCGGTCCTTGTGATATGGGGCAGGCAAGATATCTCAGGATGTCAGAGGTCAGGATGGAGTCTGGACTGGGCGGGTTGGTCCCTGCAAAACTGTTTTCCCTGCAGCTATCCACAGAGGGGAGGGAGGCAGTAGGGGAACAGAATACAAAGAGCAGGGGCTGGGAACAGGGAGCAAATGATCACCTGCCCTGAGGTGAAATTCTCGAGAGTTCTCTGATTTTCAGGAAGACATGGCAGGAAAGCTGGGGGGAGGAGGGGTGATGGTGGGAGAGGTATCAGATGAGAACTCCCAGGAGAGTGCAGGTGCAATATGGATGAGTGAAGCTGTCTGAGTGTCACTGATTGTAAAAAAAAACTTCCTTGCCTCCTTCATGAAGCCACCTCTGATTTCTCCACCAGGGCAAGCTTGGAGCCCTTGCTTTTATGGTTTCTCTCTCCCTTGGAACCCTCAGCGCCCTTTGCTTATTATTACAGCAGTTATTTGGGTCAGCCTGAACTTGACACCCAGCTTTCTGGCTTCTCTCCCCACCATCAGTGAGGCCTGGGGCAGCTCTGCTCCCCACCTCAAACATGGAGTCATCATATCTCTGTTAGAGAACTGCTGTGAGGTCCTGAGGCCAGGAATGTAGAATATGGCACATGGTAGATGCTCAATTTTAAAAATGTTTTTTACATTTTTTTTCTTTCACCTTAGTCTAAGTGTTTGAGGGAATGTAAAATGTCTTCTCCATCTTTGTGCTTTCCTCACCCCCAGCGGGTTTTCCAGACACTTTAGGAGGTGCCCCACACTTTATTGGGGCATGGGAAGAAAATACTTACAAAATCAAAGCTCTTACTCTTTCCTTATATGTAGAATTATCCTTATTTACCAGATTTTGGTGTATTAGCTTTTGGTATAGGCCTGGTTAAGAGGGGTTACAGATCACATTATCTGGATTTAACTAAAGTACACCTCACAGAAATCGACAGTTGACTTAGAAAGATTCCTGCCATGAAACACTGATTGAAGAGAAGCTAACAGTGCAAACAGAAGAGAATAGCAGATTGAAGAGAAGCTGACAAGGCAAAGGAGAAATACCCAGCAGAACCAACACGCGCACCTCCTACGCCAGCAAGGGCTCTACTGACAAGTTGCATTAGGAAGTGAAACAACAAGGATTTAATCAGATCTGACAAGAAGTCAGTGACACAAGCTGAAATATGGAGAGGACTAGTTGAAATTAGGACTTACATCCATTACCTGCACCAGTGAACCTTGTCCTAAACATAGAGTGTGCCTTGAGATATTAACTCTCAGCAATCGTGCATGGATGTAATTTATGGAGAGATAAGTAGCCATATATTGGGAGTGCACGCTCAGACTTTCCACTGACGGGGGTTTGTTCTCCCAGGGTTTGGAGACCGCTGCCCCACAGCCTCCAGCATCAGGCCTGGCACTCAGCGGGGCTCAGGAAGCTTGTGTGGGGCTGACCTGTTCTTTGTGTGCGTGTCTGTAAGAGGTTTTTATGACTGCATAAGTGTTCCGCTCACCTCCCTCATTCGGAACACTCTCCCCTCCTCCTCCTCCTGCCCCCCTTCCTCTCATTTATCCCCTCCTGCCAGTGGGTGCCCCCGCATGACCCTCATTAACTCAAAGTGTAAAACCCATTTGTCTACAGCCCCCTTGCCCCCCTTCTTCCCCAGCTGGGGGCTGGGGCCAGGCCATTCTTTCCTCCTATCGGCTGTCTACGCTCAGACCGCTGTGGTTTATGAGCTAGGTCCAAATCTGCCAGGCCCCATAGCACAGGGAGGACTTGTTAGGGGATGGCCTCAGGGCTACTCAAAAGACCTGCAAAGGGTGAGCGATGCCCCCGGGGGAGCCCAGATCTGCCCCTCATTTCTCAGAAGCTGGCAGGGCTGCCTAGGAAGACTGTCTAGGTTGTGCCCTGCACACCTCTAAGGGCCCCATCCTTCAGGACAATGATGTAGATGGCACTCCCTCCCCAGGGCAGTGTAGGACACTAGCAGTGTGGCCGTGAACATTCCCTTCAGCTTTCTCCCCTTCACCCCTGCTCCAGCCTCCAGGGCAGCTTCTGCCCCAAGGGCCTCCTCCCCCAACCTTGCCACCTGGAGGGCACGACAGGGAAGGAGGAGGGGAAACTGGGTCTGGGATTAAACCAGTTAATAAGTGCCAAGCACTTAGAACTCTATAGAAGTGTTTGCTGTGATGCTGAGGAAGTGATGCATCAGGAAAGGTAGCTGAGGTTTAGGGCCGTTGGCCTTAGGGTGGCAGCACTGAAGGTCCTGAGGACTGGGGACTGTCATTAAATGAAGACGTAGCCACCCCCAAGTGGGAGTGCATGACTCTTGGGGGCTGTGCTTGGCACCTCCAGGCCCCACTGGGGTCATCGTTGCGCAGGGGACTCATATCTTCCTCTGGCTCAGTCTCCTCAGGGCAGCCCAGCAGGGCAGGCAGAGACGAGCCGGGCGGAGGTGTCCCCCCTCCACCTCCCACGCTGGTAGGGACCCAGAGGAATCCAGGAGTCAGAAGTGGATCCAGGGTTTGTGGCCGGAAGCCCAGCCTGGCTCTGTGTAAGAAGGCGTTTGAGTTTTCGTTACTCAGGGGGAGCCACAAATTGTCTTGATGATCGTGGTTGGGTTTATGTAATGTAAACACCTCAGCACACGGCATCTACCTTGTGGGGAGGACAGGTGGGGGCCTCAGACGCTGGTTGCTGCAGGCAAGGGGGCACTAGGGGGCCTCAGCCAGGAGCTGTGCAGATGCCACCCAAGCCGTGTGCCAGGCTGGTGTTAGAGTCCGAAATCCCCCATCAGTGCTTCACTCACTGGCTTCAGCAACCACCTCTCTTGGTTCCTTATTTAAAGCCAACCCACCCTCCACTCCCAAATGAAGGCAACTTAGCAGGTCTCCCCATCTGGTAAGTTAGCTGAGACTCTCTCTTCTTCCCTCTACCCTCTTTGACTTTGATGGTCCAGAGCATCCTCAGGGACCTGGGGAGGTGGATGGTGGTCCTTAACCGGGAATGGGTATAGGGGTGGGACAAAGCTCTGTTCCAGAGTGACCTTGTCTGGCATCAGGGACCAGAGTGTGTGTCTGATAGAAGAGCTGGGGATAGACACAGTGCACTCCTGGGCCTCTTACAGGGTGGTGCTCTTGCTATTTGGCCCCTGGCACTGTTCAGTGGGCTGCCTGGGTGGCCATCTGCTGCCCAGGGCTGCACCCCTGCCCCATGCTTCCTCATGGCTGTCCCAGCCCAGGCCCCCACTGGCCCTTGTGGTGGCTGCTCTGGTACTCACTCAAAGCCACTGCTGACCTGCCTCCAGCCCGCTGGGGTAAAAATAGATGTTTCCATCGCGGCCACCTCTGCAGCCTCAACTTTCTCCCACTTGAGCCCCTGCCAGTGCTTGCTCAGTGAGTGGAGCACAAAATGCAGGGCTGAGCCTCATGCTGGGCCCCACTGAGGAGCCGGGCTGCTAGTGAATGTCTCATTGTTCTGGGAGGTGACCCTGTGTGTCCCTCTTCCAGGTCTGGGGCCTCCCTACTCACCTCCAAGCCTCTCCCCATTCCCTTTGGCTTGGTGCCCACCTTGCCTTCCACCTCATCGGATGAGGAGGCATGGTCCCTCCCTTACAAGGCCAGCTCTGTGAGCTTGTGACTTGTGCACAAGGCACTGTGCTGGTCTTGGTTCAATGCTCTGCTGTCACCTCCTTAAAATTCTTAATAATTTCTGATCAAGGGGCCCTGCACTTTCATTTTTTACTGGGACCTGTGAATTATGTAGGTGGGTCTGCTCCATTAGGAACCACTAGTCTGATGGGAGAGACACAGGTCTGATGGGAAAGGCCCATCCTTTCCCTTAGAGAGCTCATAGATTGGAGAAAGAGGCAAGGAAACTCCTAGAACACAAACCATCCAAGGGGCAGACATGGTCTTTGCCCTCTGTAAGCCCCCATGTCGATGTGGGAGACACAATCTTTGCTCTCAGGGAGCCTCTGGTCTCTAGCCCCCGATGTTGGAGAGCTCTTAGATGAATGGAGCAGACACAGTCACTGCCCTTACCGAGCATATATTCTGATGGGGGAGGCAGAGCCCCTGCCTTTAGTACATCTCTGCCTGTGAGCAAATTCAGTCTTGTCAGGGGCTGTGTCCACAGCCAGGCTCTGTCCCTGGACAGGCCTGTGGGCAACTGTTTTTTCTGAGCTGGTCTCAGCCCATCCACAAGCTCTCTCCCAGGTAACCTCTCTCTAGTGGTTCCTGGGGGAAGGGTGAGACCTCATGCTTGGTGCAGGCCCTGGAGATTGTTTGCCCCAGGGGCATGAAGCTCAGAGTATGCATTGGGGGCCCTGGGCTCCAGGAGGACCCTCTCAGTGGGGTGACGAGGGGAAGCCATCCACCAAGAATGTAGGAGGGAGGGGCTGTTGAGGAGAGGAGAGAGGGTGGGGAGGTGGTGGGGAAAGGGCCTTGGGAGACTAGGATGGGGCTGGGAACAGACATATTTATCTTTGCAAAATGACTGTCCACCCAGGCGAGGTGGTGGGGCACACAGTGAATGTTGGAGAGTGTATTGGAAAAACTCAGCTCGGGCTACTGCATGGGTAGGGAAAAAGCCAGTTCTTCTGTACTGTGTGTTTCTCCTGTGTGTCTCCTTTACCACTCACATGGGATTCTTCACTTCTCACACTCTGGGTGTGTCACCAAATGTGTGAGTCCTCTCCTCCCCCAACCAAATAATTCTCTGTGACACTCTAGCTGGGTGTCCTACAATTTAATTCAATTCTGAGATAGCATCAGAGCCCACAGGTTAAAGGGATCAGTCCCTCAAGACCACCTTACTCCACTCCAGATGCCAATTGAAAGTAGCAGGTCCCCAGGTTACCCACATATTTTGTCCAATTTGGCTACAATTCAGAGGTTCCCATGATTTGCTTCTCAGGTTCAATTAATTTGCTAGGGTGGCTCACAGAATTCAGGGAAGCTCTTACTCACATCGACCAGTTTATTAAGGATATGTTAAGGGGTACAGGTGAACAGCCAGATGAAGGACATAGGACGAGGTCTGTCCTGAGTGCAGGAGCTTTGCCCCCGTGTTGATGGATCAGTGCCTGAGACCATCCAGAAGTTCTCCTTGGTCTTTCCCATACATGACTATGGTCACCAACCTGAAAACTCCTTGAAAGCTGTCCTTTAGGTGATTTTATGGAGGTTTCCTCGTGTAGGTATGACTGATTATTAACTCCATTTCCAGTCTCCTCCCCTATTGGTAGATAGGGGTTGGGGCTGGAAATTCCAAGCTTCTCATCAGGGCTTAGTTTTTCTGGTGATCGGCCCCCATCCAGGAGCCATCCAAGATCCCACCCAGAGTTACCTCAATAGAACAAAAGATGCTCCTGGTGCCTTTATCACAGGAATTTATAAGGGTTTCAGGGGCTCTGTGCCAGGGACTGGAGCAGAGACCAATGTATATTTTCAATGATCTCACAGAAGCTGGGAGCAAACATGCCTAGTTCTCACAAGTCCCCACGTGCCCACAACAACTGGGTGGTGGGATGTATGTAGGGGCCCTTTCAGGGCAGGGTTCCCACACTCTCTGTCTTTCCCTGACCCCTGGCATTTATACCTGTGGCAGGTCAGGCAGGAGGAGGGAATGTGGTCAGATGTCAAGGAGAACTTCTGGATGGTCTCAGCACTGATACATCAGCAGTCCAGGCACCTGGGGAGTTTCTCCATCCTGGAAACCCAGGCCAAGGACTCACTTCCTAGTCCACACCTGAAGCTGGGTGGATCAAGTGCCAGACTCTTTGGGGGCAGGAGGAACCCTTTTCCTTCTCCTCCCACCCACGTTGCTGCCTTCAGGGCTCAGCTCAAGCCCCTCCCAGAAGCCCCCTAACTTCTATGACCCCATGGCTGTGTCTGACTTCTCTGTTCTCTCAAAACAGTTCCTGTGTGCACCTTTCTGCCACAGCCCCTCAGACCCTACCGTGTTGAGGAGACAGCAGCACCCCCATGCCCAGCTTATTTGGTCCAACTCCCTGAAGCCAGAGACAGCAAGGAAGCTGCCTGAGCCTGCACAGCCATGTAGGGGGGAGGAGAACACAGGGCTCCTTGTTCTGTCTCCTAGGCTGCCGGTGTGTATGAGTGCCACCCCTTCATTCATTTATTCATTCATTTAGTCAACAAGAATTTATTGAGCATGTGCTGAACACAGGAGCAAGGGGGGCAGACAAATGAGACTGATGCCGCCACTGGGAAAACAGATAGATAAATCTGGACAAGCAAGTGTCTTTGTGCCCTGCAGGGCTGCTTCTGAGTGAAGGGGTGGGGATGGGAGGGACAGTCCTACTGGACGGTGGGGGCTCCATTGGAAGGCTTCTAAGGGAGAGACTACTATCCTAGGGCTTGTGGGATGGGGGGATGGGGTAAGCCAGGAATTGAGACTGAAGATAGAGGAGGCTTGGGATGGTGGGGAGGGATCCCATTATCTAGCTATCTCCCAGGACTGTCCCCCAAGGGCTGTGGGCCTGACCTCTGCTTGACCTCCCCTCTCCCCTCTCCCCTCTAGACTGTGCCCCTCTCAGCCACCTCATTCGCTTCCCCTTGCACCTCCTGAGGAAGTGTCCCCCTCTCCTCACCAGGCTCCCACTTCTCCTCGCCCCCCTGTCACCTCCACTCCAGAAGGAGCCTTCACTTTCCCCACCTGCCTCTCTCTTCTCAGCCCCCAGCATCTGTTGGGGAAATTGGGCCATTTGAAGAATAAAGGAGAAGGCAGGAGGGAGGAAACTCCAGTCTCAGGGCCCAGCACACAGCTGGGGTGAAAACCTGTTCCTCGTTAACACCCTGAGTCAGGGAGCAGAATGGGGGGTGTCATGCCTCCTCGGTCCTCCTGCAGGGACCAGGAGGTGAAAGGCATGCTGGGAGATGTTAGCTGGAATTATTGGGAGCAGATGGGAAGGGATGGTGGGAGGGGCAGGGATGTGGGGGAGGAAGAGGGTCAGCCTAGGAGTGGGAGAGTGGTGGGATTACATGTGTGAGGGGACTGGACAGACCCTCACCCAGACCACTGGGGTCCTGAGCCGATTATCTGGAAATATCTCCTCCATGGGTAATTCTTTTGTCTAGACTATAGGGAAATCCAGATTTGGGGCATATAGGGATACTGCCCTTCAGGAAGGGCAGAGCCAAGAGCCATGTCTGCCTGGGAGTGTGTGTCCTATCAGAAGCTCCAGTGCGTGAACATTGGGGATCCACACTATCCTGCCCCTCTCCTGAACCCCTCTGAGGTCTGAGGGTCCCTGTCCCAGGCACTCGCAGGGCGGAGTGAGCGGTGGGAGCATACATTAAGGTTGGACTCTGGACTAGGAAGCTGAGGTCTGCTAGGCTGGAAGCGGCAGGCTGGACCCTGGGCCCTGGGGGAAGGAATGAGGTAGGGTGCTCAACAGATGGGGTGTTGTCAAGGCACTGTGGCCAATGACCGGCATTCAGAAGGTTGACAGTGATGGTGACAGTGCTGACAGTGATGGCGGTGATGGGGTAATAATAGCGGAGACTGTTGTCCTCGGCTTGGCTCCCCTCCAATGCCCAATTTCATGAGGTATCAGGTTGGCGAGCCTTTCTCTTCAGCAGGACCCCACCCCCTCATTTCCAGGCTTCAGAAACACCTTGGACTTAGCTGGGCCATGTTCTGGTCTTCATCCCTGAGCCCCCTCCTCAATCCTCAGCCTCAGGCCTCAGCCCTGCACTGATTCTCTCTGCAGAGGGCAGTGGAGTGGTGTTTAAGTCCCCAGCCATGTTAGAATCCAAGTGGTTTAGGTCCTGGAGCAAGAGTTGGGGCTGGGAAGGGTGGGGTCAGGGTTTTAGTTGTGCACCCCCCATGTCCCTGCTCCTCAGGCACTTGTCCCTTGTAACCCAGACCCAGGCAAACCCCCAGCCTGCACTTCCTGCACCACATGGCTTGGGCCCAGATTCCTCCTCCAGTGTTTTAATTAGATCCCTCGCTCATTAGCTGCCCAAATGTCTTCCAGACACCCTGCAGCTGCTCTGGCCCTCCCCACACCTGCATGGCCAGCTGGGCCTCCCCCGCACCTGGAAGACATTGAGGCCTCCAACCAGGGCCCCGAACTCCAGCCCCTCCCAGTGGCCTTGAACGGCTGGGACCTGGAGAGGAGAAGCAGCCCCTTCAACCGAGGGAGGGTGAGAGGCACAGGAGGTGCCCCTGCAGGGAATGCTGGGAAGTGAGTCCTGGCAACAGCACACAAGACAAGGGTTCCGATGCCTGTCTGCCTCGGCCAGGGAAGTCAGGTCTCTGGTCCTGCTGCCTCCGCCGAGGCCCTGCCCCCAGAGCCCCCTTGAATGAACTGCTCAGGGCCCAGAATGTTCGCCTTTTATATGTGTGGAGTGGCCAAGGAGGGTATGTGAGAGAGACAGATACTCAGAAAAGGGGCTCTGGGAAACTGGGCTTTGATCTCAGCAGGCTTTCCTGCAGAATTTGCTAACACAAATCATCATTGAATGAGTGGCAGAAAGAGGGTCACATCCAAGGTCATGGAAAATGGCCCAGGCTTGAACTCACATTTGCCCCTAGCTGCAATCCCCCTTCGTGGTCCTGTGATTTGCACCAGCTCCAGAGGGCACCAGCCACACAGAATCAAATGAATTCATTTAACATTCACTTATATACACTTATGAGGAGAAAGGCACTGTTTTGAAGGCTTTGCAAATATTAACTCATTTAATCTCACAATAATCCTAGGAGACAGCTACTATTATTTATCCTCATTTAACAGAGCAGTAGAATAGCCTGCTCAGGTTCACACAGGATGGCTGGTGCCGACAGGATTCTAGTCCCTGTGGTCTGTGCTCTCAGTCCTGCCCTCACACCTCTCTAGAGTAAACCCTGAGATATGTGGTGTCCCTATTAATGCTCCCCCCTCCCAGGAAACAATGGGTGCTGGAATTGCTGCCATCCCAGGGAGATGGGAGATTCTCGTTGTGCCACTAGGGACAGGCAAGTTAATTTGTCTTCATGACTCGGTTTGCGAGCTGTAAAATGGGAAAACCATCCTGAGCTCCTAGAACTGCCTTGAGCATCAGATAGAGAGCGGTGTAGCCTCCCCATGCTTCCCCATCCCAATCCTGATCCCTGCCTGGCAGGACCAGAGAGATCAGCTGCTGCTCAGCACCTCTGCTCCCCAAACCTCACCCAATTCATAGGATGATGGATTTTTAAGATGTAAATCTCCTTCACTAAATGAATGGATGAGCACTGCGAGTTGTTAAAGCAAGTGAAACAGAGTGGAGCTGGTTAAATTCGGCTTTGGATGAGAGTGATGGTGAGGAGGCTGGTGTTGGCTGCCCAGCTCCCAGCACTCCTCCATCCCCCAAGGCACCCAGAAGAGCTCTGGACTCTCCCCAGACCTTAAAGTCATTGTCTTGAAGGGGCCAGCTGATCATCTATTGGGGGGTTTTTGGTACCCTGGTTGAGGTCCCAGCCAGTCCCTCTGGAGCCTGCCCCAGGGCTCTCTCTCTCCTCATGTGATGACAGTTTTGGGCTAAATGAGTTGGTCTGGCAGGATACATGGAAATAAAAGTATTGAGCTGGGGTTCACTTATATGTGAGGAGCAAAGAAGGGAAGCAGAGAGAGAGCCACCCTGCCCAGAGCCATCCCAATTGTGTGTGTGTGTGTGTGTGTGAGTACCTTAAATAGTTTTTCCATCCACCTTCCACCCCTCATTGTCAGTTTCCCTAGCAGGATGCTAGGAGGGGATCGCTGCCAGGACCAGCTCTAAATGTCAAGGCTTGGAAAATCCAACCAGCCCCCAGGGCTCTACATTTCCATCCCAGGCAGCAAAATCATGGAAGCAGGCATCGGGGGAGAATGATGAAGTTAGGCCCCCACCTCACCCCTTCCACTTTCCACCTCTGTGGAATCACTCTGCTGCTGACCTGGACCCCATGCCTCCCAGATCCAGGCTCTTCCCCAGCCATCCCACGCACCTAGACCAACTCAGGCCCTGTCATGCCCCTGCTCTTCAAGAACCTACAGCGGCTCTCTACCACCCAGCTGGGTCGATATTAGGTCTTCAGCCTAGTACTTAAGTTCCTGCCATTCATTTTGTGAAGGGGATTTACATCTTAAAAAACCATCATCTGTCATCCTATGAGGTGGTGTGGGTTGGGGACCAGAGGTGCTGAACAGCAGCTGATACTCTGGTCCTGCCTGTCAGGGATCAGAATTGGGGTGGGGAAGTATTGGGAGGCTCTACCACTCCGCTCTCTATTTGATGCTCAAGGCAGTTCTAGGAGCTTAGGATGGTTGCTCTTGCTAAACTAGTGTTTTCTGGTGTTCTGTTTGGGATCTGCTGCCCTAGTCAATTGATGCATAGATTTTTTTCTAGCTCAAGGGCAAGGTCAGTATTACTGTTCCACCCAGAGAATGGAACAGTAACCAGGTAGCTATTCCCTGTTAATTCTAGATCATCAGTAAGTAATCCAGCCTGTGACATTGTTAACCTTGCCTGTTAGAATGCTGAATGAGGTCCTTAAACCTACAAGTTCCTTCTCTCTCTCTTTCTCTCTCTCTCTCTCTCTCTCTCTCTCTCTCTTTCTTGAGCTAATCTGGCTGGAAGCTGTACCCTCTCTTAGCTCCCCGATCATAGTCCTGGAGGGCAGTTCTTTGCCATCAGATGCCTTCATGTCATTGCTACATTTCAGTGGTAGCCTTGCCTAGAGGCTGAGTGATGGCCAGATGTCAGTGGGATAACTCTTCATTTCCCCCTTCACCTTGCATGTGTGATTCCTAAATCCCTTTGTTGAAATTGGTGCTATGTGAAAGTTGTGGTCTAGAATGCTTTACTCCAAGATCTGAAGACCAGCAGCATTGCATCGCCTGGGAGCTTGTAAAAAATGCAGAGTCTTGGGCCCCACTGCAGACCTATTGAACCAGAATCTGCATTTAGCAAGCTCCAGGTGATTTCTAGGTGGACTCACTGAGGTGTGAGAAGTACTAGTCTGGAGCAGTGATTTTTTGGAACCACAGGTATGAGCCACAGTGGCTTATAAAACAATGCTGTGAGTTGCAATCAGCATTTAAAAAATAAGAGTAGAATTGAAAATATAGAATGCACTGACTTAATTAAGGACAATTTTGTTGTTGTTGGAAACTTTGGGTGTTCTGGGTTGTGGCGTAAAATGTGTGTCACTATCAAAAAAGTTTGAAGGCACTGGTGTAGGGGCATGGCACTCAGTAATGATGAGCTGGACTGGGTGGTGACCTCTGCCTGGCCCCACCCACTCCCTCCCCACCTGGCCTCTCCCCAGCTGCTTTGGATGCCTAAGGGTTTCCCGTCACTGACCACACACACCTTGTCACCACACCCTGTGGCCCAATGCCTGGGTTTTGGGGTGTGGTAGGGGAGAGCTGGAACCAAAAAGAGTGACTTTTAAAATAGGTTCTTTTCCAGGTTTATTTTTCCCCAGCTTCATCTCCCCCTTCCTTTTCCAGCTCCTTGCCCTCATTCCCCTTCTCCCTCTCCAGTTCCAAGCTGGAAGGCAAAGCCAAATGCAGTTCATCAGAGAGCACTCTCTTTCTCTCCATACTATAGATTTCTCCTTCCCAAGGCTCCTTACCCCATGCTGAGGAGTCAAAATAACCCGCTGACCCTGAGCCTGCAGGGCCATTCCCACCTCTGGCAGTCAGCCACCAGCCCTATGTCTGCCAGAAAATGGACTTGATCTTTGAACCTAGCACTCACCTGGAGATAAACCTGGGTGACCGCTAAAGGCATCAGAGCTGCTGTAGAGTCAGTCAGGGCATGCGGAGGTGAGCAGGGTGCAGAAAGGGCTGGAAGCCCCGGGCAGAAGGGCTGGGAGGCAGGAGGACTGTCTGCATCATTTTCTCCCACCCTCCACCCTCAGACCCTGGCTTGAGGCAAAGTGAAATGTCTGAAAATCTACTAGGGGCTCTTCTCTCTGGAAGTCCATCATCATCATCACCATCACCATCATCATCACTACTGTAGATGACATAGGTGATTACATGTCCCCGTGTGCCTGGAACATTGGGGTTCATGCCTGTTGTCTGGGTATAATTATTAGCAAGGCCCCGTTTCACTCTCAAGAGTGTTCTAATTTGGATTTTAAATTATCTTGTCACCCTATATAAAAACAAACAAACTAAAGAGAATTTCTCCAAAGGTCAAAGTAATAGCTAATTAGCAGTTCAGCTGGGACTTGACCCAAATTACACATTCCTCCCAGGATGCCCCATGGCCCTCCCAGGATGCCTTATGCCCCTCCCAGGATGCCTCACTTTCTGCTTCTCCCTCTGTCTGGTGGTAGGGTAGCGTGGATTGGTGCGTGAGCTGATGCGCTGGGTCCTAGACTCCTTACCTGCCTCGAGAGTCAGTTAGAGAGGCTCAGTTGACCCTCTAACAGTCTCTCCCGGTGGCAAGGTGCAGCAGAACCCAGAGACGTTTTGAAGCCTCAGATTTTACTCCATGGGTAGGCAGGGCTGAGATGGAAGTTGGAATATTACCCACGGGGTACGCTGGGATCTTTTCTTGAGTGTTCTTTGGTTTCTCCTTTGGGCTTGCTCAGAATCTTGGCTGTGGAAAGCATGAACTTCCTGAGGGTTGATGACACATGGGATCCCTTTTCCTGTTTTTTGCAAAGATGTGTGTGGCAGGTGGAGTGAGGCAGGTGGACCTGGGAGTTAGTGGTGGGATGGGGAAGCTGGGGCCAGTATTTTGCATGCGGAGGGGCCTGAGACCTGGGAATAAGATTTTGGGATAGAAGGATGGCACTAGTTGCAGGTGGTGTGTGCTGGCAGTAACTGCCCCATGAACTTGGCCTTGGTGTTGGGGTAATAACTTTGAGGTAGAAGGCCACCCCAAAGGCTCCTAGTATTCTTGTTCCTCCAGGCCACCCATGGACACTGAACTGATGACAGGTTTCTGGCTCTGTCAAGGCTGCTGGCCACAGACTCCTGGGAGACCTGGGATATTGTCGCACTGAGAGACCTGGGATATTGTCCCACTGGACCCAAGCCCTGAAACTTTGTTGGGAATCTGCCACATCCAGTCCAAGGACTGTGCAGGAAACACAGGCGAGGGGCCACTGCAGGGTGCCTGACACCAAAAAGCACACCACTGCTGATCAGGATGGGAAAGCAACATATTTTCAAACACACACACACACACACACACAAACAAACGCACACATGTGGACACACCGCATATGTAACACATTCACACTATTCTCATAACCCTTGCACAGCTACACACACTAACTTCTAGACACCTTACATGTACTCATTCACCTGTATTCATGTACATGTACACATGTGTGCACATATACACATGCGATCACACAAACATTCATACATCCATGCAGGTACATCCACATGTATGAGTACAAGTATGCACACAACATGCATAGCAGGTACTCACATGTGTCCCCCTCAGTCATGCAGGAATGAGGAATGGCCCCCTGCCATGAGAGGGGAGGCCTAGTGCTCTGAGAATAGGGGCTGTGTGTATGCACAACACCTTAATTCTCAGGGACTTGAGGCTCAGGAGTACTGGAGAAGGAAGAGTGGACGGTGCTTGAAGCATAGGTGCAGAGAGCACGGCCAAGGCACCCTCAACAAGCCTCCACCCCACTGTCCACACAATGTCCCAAAGGACAATCTTCTCCTCGCCCCTTCTGCTCCATATCCCCTCTCCTGCTGACTCACTGGAAGAGAAAGAACAGGTTACCTATAAAGAGAAACCAAAATCAGACTGACCCCAGACTTCTCCCAGCAAGAAGACAGAGAACTTTTATTTAAACAGTTCCAGACTGGACTCCACTGGATTTTGTTGGGGAAACGAAGGGCAGATCCTGTGTCTACTCTTGGGTTGGAAGGCTGGGGAGAGAAGTTCCCTAATGACCCTCTTAGAGGACACTGCCTGTGAGGATCACGTGGATCAAAGCTCTTCAAAATCCTAAGTGGAACAGTTATACTGGCCTCCTCGGGCAGGTAGGGCTGGACATGGCAGGGTTAGAGGAAGCAGAAAAGAGACGGAGGCCTGCCTGGGGAAACCCCAGGGCAAGGGTTCAGAGGTCAAGCAAGCTGGTGTGCTTGGCAAGTAGTGGCTCTTTCAGGTGTTCTGGAAGGTGTTTCTGAGCTATTTGGCCTGAAAGCAGTTACTCAGGACCTGCTTGCTGCAGGTGGCCCTGGGTTTATACAGGACAGACTCTCCTCCTAGCCCATGGCTGTCATTCCAAGTGTAGCCTGATTGGTGTACCTGTGGGTCCATGAAGCTGTCTGTGGTTTGGTACATTCCATTAACCCTATTCAAAATTTGGAGGTCAGTCTGTGGTCAGGGTGAGGGTTGGTTTTGCAGCCAGGGCCCGAGTTAGTCTTTGAACAGGATCAGTTTTGTGGCCACTGTCAGAGGCTGGTCTTGGCCATTGCTGGAATCAGTCTGAGTCAGTGTCAGGGTCAGTCTATGGCCATGGTTGTGGTCAGTCTGAGGTCACATTGATGTGACCAGAATTAGGGCTGAGTGTGACTGTGAAGCAGTTTATCCTCAGTGCAACTGATGTGGATGAGACTTGTGGTGAGGCCTGTGACCTCACAAAGCCCCAGCTGATGAAAGGTTGCTGGGCCCTTCCTCCGATGGGGTAACATGCAATATCTCGACATTAGTAACTCTGAGCTCCAGGCCCCTTGGTGAGGTCTGGAGTGGGTGGGAACAGATCTGCCAGTCCATGTGCTCCACAACTGGAAGGCCCAGCTCCCTACCAACAGGACTCCTGCACATGGCTTCAGTCTGGGGGGTCCTGTGGGGATGGTGGCAGATGGCAGCCCTGACTCTGGGGCTTGGCATCTGGAATCTAAGGCTTTGACGTAGAATGTGGCCCATGGTAAGGGCTCTTCAGATGTGACATGGCTGGTCATGGGCTGTGTGTGGGCCTTCAGCAAGGTTGGCTGACAACTCTCATCCCACCCAGACCCATTTCTCATTCCCTAAAACAACAAGTGACTCCACTCAACCCTGCTCCTCTGCCCAAGGAAAGTGACAACTGAACAGTTTCTTTGCCCTAAGCTCATGCTTCTTTCAACATGTTGTCTCAGAAACTGCCCATTCCAGAAGGAAAAGCAGAGAAGGGAAGGGACTGAGAAGGCTGGGAAAGGTCAGCACCTCTGCTCTGGGTCAGCTCAGTGTCAGAACAAGCTTGCAGGGAAGGGATGGCCTTACTGGAGGGCTGGAATCCTGGGATCCTCAGATGCATGTCAACCCATTGGTATCCCTTGAGGCCCTGCTATGCTCTAGGCCCTTGGCTGGGCTCTGCAAGGAATTTAGAGGTGAACCAGATTCTTGTCCTCAAGTCTTTAGATGGAGGGCTGGAGAAATGGATCCATTTACTGTATGTGAGCCAACAGCAATTGCTAGAAATGCTCCCATGCTCAGTGGTCCACATTAGAATCACCTGAGGAGCTTCCGAAAAATAGGGATGTCTGCACTCTGCTCCAGACCAGTAGTAATCTGCGTCTATGTGGATCAGCACCTATGGAAGAGACAAGATGCCTCCTAGGCCCGCAGGAGAGGAGACTTCATTAAAGCATAATCAAATGATGGTGATACTGATGTTGGCTAACAGTAATAATAACATTTACTCCTTATGGAGTCCCTGCTCATATCCCCACATCTCACAACTGTGGTGGGTTTAACACATGCTGCCAAATTCTTTGATACCCTTTCCAATGAGAGGTGGAGTCTATATACACTGCCCTTGAATCTGGGCTCTGTGACAGCTTGACCAACAGAATATGGTGAAAGTGACCCAGTACCAGAGTCTGGAACCAGGTCTAAAGAAACTGGCAGCTTCAACTTCCTATCTTTTGTGACATGACATATACTTTGAAACCCAGTCACCATGCTGTGAGGAAGCCCAGCAGCCACATGGAGAAGTCACTTGTAGGTGATCTGACCGAAGGTTCCTATGAGGTCCCAGTGGACAGCCCCCACCAACTGCCAGACAGGTGAGTGAGCAGGACTGCAGACAGTTCCCACCCCAAAGGCGAGTCACTCCCAGCTTCAAGTCATCCTGCGTGATACTGAAGGAGCAGAGGTAACCTGTCCCCACTGAGCGCTGCTAAACTGTAGATTTGTGAGCAAAATAAATGGCAGTCGATGTTTTAAACCGGGGGTTGGCTAATTTCTCTGTAAAGAACATGGTAGTAAATATTTTAGGCTCTGTGGGCCATTAGGTCTCTGTTGCCCTACAAAAGCAGCCAATTGTCGATTCTCTCATCGGCGTTTCTATCTCTCTCTTTTTCTCTCTCTGAAATCAATATAAACATATTTAAAAAAATAAAAAAAATAATGTAAGGCCAGGATTTGAACCTAGCCAGCTTAGTTCCTGATCCCATGTACTTAACTATTTTGCTATTCTGTTCCCCACCCTGATCCAGGGAAAGGGTGCCCTGGAATGGAGTGTGCATTCCAGGGACAGTTCCTGCTACAGAAGAACAAATTGGCATCTGATTGGTATCCTGGCTTTTGTGAGCTGAATTAACGCAACTCAGTGTCTGAGATCCATTGAGACCCTTCAGCTCTTGAGCTAGGATTTGAAAGGCAAAGGCTTCCACCTGGAAAGTCAGAGGCCCCAAGGCCTTGCCTGGGGCAGGGAGGACATCTGGCAGGGAGGACAGACGGACAGTTAGATGGCTGGCTGGTCATTGCCCTCATGGGTCACTGTACTTCTTGTTTTACTTGACCTCTCAGTAGCATACAGGTTTGTTCCCATGCATGTTCCCTAGCATCCTTTCATCTTGCTTCACCTTTACAGAATCTGGGAGATGCCCCCTTTCTCATCCTGCTGTTGGCTTTTCATGGCTCTTCTCATCCCTCCTTCTCTCTCTCTTTTCCTGGATCATTCCCACTAGTGGTTTGGTAATTTTATTAGTCCTTTCAAAGACTCAATTTCTGGCTTTGTTGAACCTCTATTTGTATGTTTGTTTTCTATTTCATTATTTTCTGTTCTAATGTTTAGTGTTTCCTTTTATTAGCTTTGGGTTTGCTTTGGTACTCTCCTAACTTATTGAAATTGATGCTTAGCTCATTACTTCCTGGCCTCTTTCCTTTTCTAATATTTAAAGGCAGTAAATTTTCCTCTTTCTGCTTTGGGTGCATCACACATTTTCATATGTAATATTTTCATTACTGTACAGTTCAAAATATTTTCTGGTTTTTATATGATTTATTCTTTGACACTTAGATTATGCATGAGTGTGTTTCTTAATTTCCAAACATAAGGGAATTTTTCTGTTGTCTTTTTTTAATCCTCCTTCGAGGATATGTTTTTATTGACTTTAGAGAGAGAGGAAGAGAGAGAGAAAAAAAAACAAAACATCAATCGGTTGCTTCCCATACAATTAATAGGATTAAAAATGTTATCTTTTAAATCATATAAAGTGAAAAAACTGAGTAAAAGTATGATCCCAGTTAACTAAAATGGTCACAGATTGAGATTTCTTGAACTCCTCCAGTGATACAAATTTGGTCCGTGATTCTAGTGAGGACCCTGTTTGTTTTATAAACTCTCAGTGATGGGTTTTCTTGTCCTCTCTTCCTTCCCCCTTCTTCCTTCCCTCTCTTACTTTCTCCATTCTCCGAGATCTGTATGACACATCGAGGCAACTCTGCATAACCCTGAGAGGCACACATGCGTGTACATACGCGCTCGTGCTCGGGGGGTGGGGGGGGCAGGGGAGAGAAGGCGAGTGGTCACTTTACTTTCGGTGCGCTCCTACCCTGATGGCGCAGTTCTTTGGGGTTCCAGCTTAGTGTGGCTGGGTCTGCTAGAGCCTGGGAACGCCCTGGGCTTTCTCTTCTCTCCCTGTCTTCATGAGAGGTGTGAAAAGTCACAGCCTGGCTTTGAAGCTTTTTCTCATAGATTGTCAAGTGCTCTCAGGGTTGGGGTGCTCCCTTACCCGTCTCCTTCTAAATTTGGCCTGGTAACTCCCACTTTCTTGTGAGCCCTTATGTTTTTAAAAGCAATGCCCCAACACTTTCAGCTGTCCTTAGTAGGAGGATCGATCCAAATAACTTAGCTCACCTGTACCAGGAGTAGGGGTCAGTTTGCTCCTTTTTGAAACTCTGCCTTCCCCTGGCTCACAAGGATCACTCTCCTGATTTCCCACCTATCTCTGCTGCCCCTCCTCTGTCTACTTTGGAGTCCCCTTGGCCCAGGCCATAAATGTCAGTGTTCCTTAGGGCCCAGCCCCACATGTTGGTTTCCCTTTCTCCCTACATGTTTCCCAACGACCTCACCTATTTCCTCCACTTTAATTATTGCTTGGGATGCTCCTGGCTCCCAAATCGACATCCTTAGCCCCAACTTCTCTCCTTAGGTCCACAGCTTATGTCAGTTGCCTATTGAATATTCCTCTAGAATCTTTTGCAGACACCTCAAAAGCGTCATGTTCAAAATTGAACTCATCATTTTCTTCCATACCGGCTCCTCCTCAGTATTACCACCGCACACTAGTTCCTCACTGGATACTTGCCAGTGTAATTACCTAAGATCTCTAGTATCCATTTATACTTATCAAGCATAAAAGCGAATGCCGTTGTTATGGGTTGGATTGTGTCCCCTTCCAACATTATATGTTGAAATCCTAACCCCAGTACCTCAGAATGTGACCCTATTTGGAAGTAGGGTCTTTGCAGATGTAATTAATTAAGTTAAGATGTGGTCATTAGGGTGGGCCCTAATCCAAAAGGACTGGTATCCTTATAAAAAGGGGAAATTTGGACAAAGACACAAACGTAGGGACAATGCCATGTGAAGATGAAGCCAGAGATTGGGGTGATGCTTCTGTAAGCCAAGGAAAGGCAACGATTGCCAGCAACCTCTACAATCTAGAGGAGAGTCTGGGACAGACTTTTCATCCCAGCCCTCCAAAGGAACCAACCAGCTGGCACCTTGATCTAGGACTTTTAGCCAACACACTGGGAGACAATACATTTCTGTTGTTTAAGCTACTTGGTTTGTGGTACTTTGCTACGTCAGCCCTAGCAAACTAATGTAGCCATGGTCCCTTTTTCATAAAGCAGCTAAAAGTCTTTCTTAAAAGCATAAATCAGATCAGGGTCCTCCAGTGACTCCCTGTTTCATTTAGAACAAAATTGAAATGAGTCACTGTGGCCTTTAAGATCTGCCCGCTGCCTAATCCTCCAACATTATTTTCTCTAAGCTTCTTCTCACTACTCACTGCCCCCTAGTTTCGCTGGTCTTCCTTCTGTTCCTCAAAGATTGCTGCTGGCTTTCCCCTCTCAGCTTCTGCATTTCGATTCTCCCTTCTGGAAATACCTTCAAAGAACAGCCTATCTAAGGCCAGCCCTTTCTCTAAATGACTCTTTAGTATTTACCCTGTCTTATTGTCATTAGAGCGTTCATCACTACCTGGAATGATCCTATATTTGTTTCTGTGTTTATTTTACATCTGCACTATGCTACTAGAATGTAAACTCCCCGGAGCAGAGACCTCATGGTCATGCTCGCTACTCTATCCCCAGTGCTTGGCAAAGAACTTCATGTGTGTTAGTCACTGTATAGCTGATAAATGAATGTATAAATGGACAAATGAGTCCATTTGAGGGGGGCTCTCCTCCCTCACCTAACCTCACCCTGCGTCTCCCATCTCTCTCCCCTCTCATCCTGAGCACCAGCCACATTGCTCTTCTTCCACATCCTCAAACCTCCCTCCCTGCCTCTCACTCTGAACCTTTCACACAGAGGACCCCTGCCTGGAATCTCTCACTCCCTATGCTCCCACGGCCTCCAGAGGCCTTCCTGAGCCCTGTTCCCCGTGGGTGGGGCTTCCTGCTGGCCTCCATCATCACTCAGCACACCTGATTGTGAGCAGCTGCGGGAGCAGCTCCCAGGTCTCCTTCCCTCTGCTACCCACAGTAACTAGCTTACCATGTGGCAGAGGGTGGGCTCTTGGAACATCTTTGTGAACTGAAGGGCTAGGGCCCCACACTGGAACCCCAGAGTTGGCTGCGAGACATCTGCATGGCCCAGCCCCTTTGCCCACATTGTTGTAGAAGCCCTCACAGCTGCAGCCTCGGAGGTTTAGGGGTTCCTCTTGGCATGTCCCTTGCTGAACTGTGCAGCTCTGTGAGGAAGGGATTTGGCGCTCTCACCTTCTGAAGTAAGAGTGGGCATTGCTTCCCACAACATCACACACCCTGGGGGGGTTCCCTTCAATTGGAAGGACATTTTGAAGGGAGGGCAAGCAGTGTGCTAAGTGTGGATCATACCCTTGATAGAGAGAAACTGCTGGACTTGGTGGGATTTTGGGTTTGGGTGGTGATGCTTCAGGACCCACAGAACAGTAATGGGGATAGGGATGTTTCATTTCTCCAAGGGGCCCCAATGACTCAACCCCAGGGAGGGTTTTGGAAGGAAAGCAGTACAGTTTAGCATTCTGCAGGCTTGGTAATCTTGGGAGTGTGGGGACACCTGGGCATGGAGGGGTTCTCAGGGGACAGTGGCAGCAGGGGTTCTCTTATGATTAGGTACAGTCTTTGAGACTAAGTTCTGGCCAATGAGGTGTGAGTGGAAGTGATGTAAGTCATTCCGAACTACGTCCTTAACACGAAAAGAGTGTCCTTCCTCACTCCTCCCCTTCTGACTGGTTGGTATGCAGAACTCTTTCAAGTGGCTTACAGCGAGCAGACAAGTGAGGAGGCTCTTCCCCGACCATGAGTGAGACCCTGTCTGGGACCTCTGGGAAATGCAGGAGATGCCTCCACGCAGGCAGGGAGACCTGAGACCTGGAGTTGTCCACCCTATTTGCTGCTGTCTAGAAACTCCTGAAGCGGGGGGATTCACTTGCCAAAATTCAGAGCTCAGAACCAACCTCCTGCCAAATGGAGTGACTGAAGTCTCCTTAGAGGGAATTGATAGGAGCAGAGAAAAGTTTGCCAAGAGTGTCAGCCCAAGCAGCCCTTTGGCATTGTCCCGGGGCCTGCTGGTCCAGGATCCTGCTATAGAGGGCCCCAGAGAGAAGAAGGGGCCATGATACTTCTCCTGAGACCCCTGGGTCAGGCTCTCCACTTGGATCAGAGATCACTTAGGGCTCTGGACTCCAGAACTTTCCATGTCTCTTACTTCCATTTCTTCCCTGACCTGGATCTTCTTGGAGAAGAGGTCTCAGCATCAGTCCTCCTGGGATTGAAAGGTATATATGATCTTGACCAACTGGGTTGGGGTATGAGATACCCTCTGTTATCTGCCTCAAGGCATGACCATACCTCTTCCATCAAAAGGGCACTTCTAGAAGATCCCAACAGAGCCACTGTTCTTGGTTCCGTTTGTTTGCAGACTTCTCCAGAGCCTTGGGCTTATCAGGTCCCTTAGGTTTCTCCCCTTCAGGCCTCTGGTTCTCACTTCCTTTGGGAAAAGGAGATCCGAGCCTATTTGGGAGCTCTCTGCAGAGGACGCTGGCACCATGTCCAAGTTGGCAGAGTTATATTTAAATGGCTATATTTGCAGTCCCACTCACTTGTCCCAACTCCGGCCCCGCCTGTCACCCCTCTCCCCCCTCAGCAGCCCGTCGTGCACCATTGAGCCCGCTTCGCCCCTGCTTACCCTGCTCCAGCTGTGCAATTGTGGTCTGGGCCACAGGCTATTTTTTGCTTGGTGCCAAAGATTATTCAGTTATCAGGAATGTGTGTTTAAGTGGCCGTCTCCGGAACAAAGATTATAAATAGGAACTTGGGGTCAAGGCCTAGGCCCCAGTGTCCTCCTCCTCTTTGTCCCAGTTCCTGTCCCTGCTCCTAGGTTTTACTTGGGGTGGACAGCAGGGGGCCATGGTGAGGTTGTCTGGGAGAAAGGACCCCAAGCTGGGAGGCCAGAGGTCCAGGACTGAGTGCACTCTGACAGGTAAGTCACCCAACCTTTCTGAGACTTGCTTTCCCCACCTGGGAAATGGGGAACCTCAGACTCATTCATTGAGTGGCAAATACATTGGAGGATCTTTGTGGGTCTATGGAGGAAAATCCAAGTTCGACAGATGGGTATGTGGGAGGAGAAAGTAGCAACTATTGCATGTCAATTTTTGGGGGTGGGGTGGGGGGTGGGAGATGGCCGGGTGTTAAAAAAAAAGGAATAAACAAGAAACAATCTTGGGAGTAAACATAAAAAGTGGAGGGAAGAGAGATTCAGAATTTGCCTTTAGGGAGCTCCTAGTCTGATGGTGGAGACTGGGCCCAGGTTTGATTCCAGCACAAAGTGGCCTAAGCAGAATGGAGCGGGCACCTTTGGGCACAGGTGCTCAAGATAAGGCTAGTCTTTCTCTGACACAGTGAAGGCTGGTTCCCAAGGTGCCAGTTCTCCTGGACAATAGGACCAAGCCAGAGGCCCTGGCCTAGGAAGTTTGGCTGGTGACTGTGGGTGAAGACACCGGCCAACAGGGTTGGGCTACTTCCTAGTGACCAGTGTCCCCTCTTGTGCCATTGAGAGTCATACTCTATGACCTGGCTTGGGAAGCTCTGGCTCCTCTTTACCCCACCCAAGGGACAAGGATAGGGCTGCACCAAAATGCAGGATTGGAAGTAGCCCCTGGGGGCTTCATACTGCTTCCCTGGGCTCCTCTTCAGGTTTCCGCTATGAAGAAGAGTGTCAACAAGGAAAAAGGACACAAATGTCATCACTTTACTTCAGCTTTTCTGTCTGTAAAATGGCAGAAATAATGCACAACCTCCCTCCTTGGAGTTATTAGTTTTGAGAGTGATTGGAAAGGATCTTGTTACAATAAACGATGGTATTCTGAGCAGAAAGGTATTGATTGACTCTGGTGTCACCAACCTAGACCAGTCCCTGTGGCCATAATCCTTATAGTTTAGGCCTCGAGTATAGTTCTTTAATCTGTCCTGCTTTCTTAGTGGTCTTTCCCATCCTCCCCAGGAACTGACAAATCTCAAGCCTGGATGACATCTGGGACACAATTATGAATATCCCTTCTCCTCTGCAGGCACTTAGCTCTTTCTCCTCTTTGGGTAGGGCCAGTACCTGCCTCACATTACATCACCAGGATGGGGCTGCATTGCCAAGTATGGTATTGTATCCTTGGCTTCAGCCCTTGCTCTGGGGTCATTGATGTAAATGAGTCTCTTCTTTTGGATAATGTTGGTGTATTAAATGTGTGCTGTCATTAAATAGAGTCGATTTTTACATATTGGTCAAACTTTTCACTTAAATTTGCAAGCAAGAGAAAAAAATCCTTTGTCAAACTACATTTTTGTTTAAAACAAGTAGCGATAGATGAAAGAGTGAGATAGTCCCAAATGGAGGTATGGGCTAGGCAGGAAACTGCCTCCCAAGCTGAGGATTCAGCAGTGTGAGGACAGTGGGTGATGGCCAGGCTAGCCACTTGGCAAGATAACGTTCTGGGGATGGCAGGCTCATGAATTGTCTTCACAGGCTCTTGGAAGGCCCTTGCTGAGTCATTGCCCAGGGCTTCCTTTGCCTTTGTCTCTGGGTGTTCTAGCTTGGTTTGACCATGATGAGGGTCATAGAGGATCTCAGTCAAGTTCCACAGGCAAGAGCAGGTGGCCATCAGAGGAATTTTCCAAGAGGCAACTAAATGTACTATTGGGGGTAGATAATAGGAGAGAAAAAAGGAGTCAGGAGAGAGTCCATGCTTAGCTTATTCAAGTCCTGATCCCCACACCCCACCTGGTCCCCAGGCCTTGGCTGCTCCCCAACTGGCTCATGGGGTAGCTTTGGAGACCAGAATGGGACTTGTATTAGACAACCATCAGGAGTCAGTCAAATATAGGACTGAATCAACAGGGCAGCTTTAATCTTTTTGCCTGAGGGCTTAGCTGCTGCCTCCTTTTCCTAGAACAAGGCCAAGATAACTTTCAGCACAAAGACTTCTTCAGCCCCTGACTTTGTGACTCCACAGAGGAGAATCCATTTCCTTGCCTTTTCCAAGGTGGATTCTGTCCTCATTCCTTAGCTTGTGGCTGTATCACTCCATTTTTTGCTTTCATTGTCATACCGCCTTCTCTTATTTCATTCTTTCTGTCCCCTTCAGTCCAAGCTGGCAGTGTTTTGCTGGTATGGCATCTTCAAGAACCTGATTTGGATGACCTGCATCTTGAATCCTGCTGGCTTCAAGTGCCTGTTTTGGATAACATGTCTTTACCTTGGCCTTCTGCCCTCCCCCAAGTGCCTCTTATCCCACATACCCCTCTTCTCAAGAAGAACAGAGCTCTGGCCCCAGGGCTGACCCCAGGGCAAGGAGAAGTGGTATTGGCCAGCACAAACTCACCCTGGAGACTCTGGAAGGCAGGGACAAGATGGTATACCTGGACCACATGGCCATAGGTGAGTCCACCTGTTGTAGGCAAGACCAGGACCAAGATGCTGGGCTACGACTCTTCACAACAACTTTCACTGGTTTATGGATGAAGAACCTGAGGCCCGGGGAGCAACAGAGGGTGGCCTGAGGTCATATAGCCAATAAGACAGATCCAGGACTAAAACCCCACTTTTGCTGCCTGCGCCTCAGCAGCCCTCACTGTAAAGGTTTTAGGTGTCCTGCTAAGAAGTTACTGCCTCCAGTCTCAGTGCCATCTGGACAAAAAGGGCCCCAGCCTTGGAGTGTTTTCCTTAAAAAATTCTAGGTCCCCTTCTGTGGCTAGGACTGACCAAGGTTGGCAGTGTCATCTGAGTGGGGCACCCTGAGTTGGAACTGGGACCTGTGTGGGCTCCAGTCTCTCTTTCTTCCCCAGGTACTCTCTAACCCTCTAGCCCATGTGTGGGGTTGACCAGTTGCCCCAACAAACAATGCAGTCACCCTGGGATTTATAGCCATGCTTGGTTCTAGGCAGACAGTCTGACAAGTGGATTGCTCCTCTGGTTTGTGAAGTTTTTTTAATCCTTACCCAAGGATGTGTTTTTATTGATTTTTAGAGGAGGGGGAGGGGGGGGGAGAGAGAGAGGGACAGAGGGACAGAGAGAGAGGAACATTGATGTGAGAGAGAAACATCCATCAGTTGCCTCCCATATGCATTTAGACAGGGGATTGAACCCACAATCTAGGTATGTGCTCTGACCAGGAATTGAACCTACCACCTTTTTGTGTATGGGACAATGCTCCAACCAAGTCACCAAGCATGGGCTTGTGAAGTATTTTTTTATGTGGGATCACATGAGAATTGGGCTTTCAGAATGCTGCTGACAAACTCATTTTAAATGACTCAAATTGTTTATATAGACAGGAGCCTGGCGAAAAAAAAATTTCCTGGGGTCCCACACACTCCAGGGATGGCTCTGCTGTTCCCCTGACATCAAGTCATCCTGCTGTATTGTTGCTTATTGTATTAATTGATTTCCCCTTTGTTGCTTTGAAACCTCTTTAAAAAGACCTACACCAAGGGAGATTTCCCAAATTCCCTTTATTACCCCCTCCCCACCATGTTTCACAATTCTTAGATTTTAAAATTGGATCCAGATCTGACTTCCAGGCCCTAGTTATTCAGCTCAAACAATTTCCCTTTGTCCTGGCCTCTGTGGACAGTGCTCAGCCCCACCCGACCCTTAGCCTTCTCACAAAAAATCAGGAGGCCTGCTGACACCCTGAGATTTACAGGAATCCAAAGATATAATAAAACCTTCCAGAGAGCATATGACTGTCTGGGAGGTATGGGATTGTCACAGCTTATACTTCCACCCTGAAATGGGGCACTCTGAATTGTCAGTGGAGAGGGTGTCCAAAGGGACCCCACAGGGCAGCCTTTGTGCTTGGCACCTGCTCTCTTCCCTTTTTTGGCTGCTTGCCCAGGTCCTGACCCCCTAGGTTTCCTTCTAAAGCATGCTCTGGCTTGTGCTCCCAAGTAAAGTTAAGATGAGGGCTTGGAATGGAACAGCCATGGTCTAGGGAGTGACTGTCCCTTGGCAGATAAAGGTGAATAGACCATCCCTCACTCTGGAGGTCAGTGCTGTGAACCACATTTCCTTCCCAGCAGCATCTGCCCATGGGCCCCTCTCTGAGCCTCTTTGTCTCTCTCTTCTCAGTGGGGCTGTCAAAAGCTGAGCCTCACAGGTTGTGACTAATCACTAGCAGATTTTTTTTCCATCCAAGAAGAAGAAAAAGCTGAAGGAGATGAAGAAAAACCCCAACAGTGAATAACTCGGAAGAGTTTCCAACATGTGGGTGTTTTTCTGGGACCAAAGATCAGGAAGATTCCAAATGTAAACAATCCCAAAATAACTCAGCTCTCCCAACCCCAGGCATTCCCAGGACTGAATGTCCACACTCCCTCCCTCTCCCTCTGGGAACCCAAGGTCAGGGAGAGGTGGCAGAGCTTGGGCACTGTGAAGAGCTGCTTGAGTGAGGCCTTCAGGCAGAGCATAGACTCTGTGAGCCTGGGTTTTTGAGATAACAGTTTTTTTGAGAAAGGGGCTACTTCCTGACTCATCAGATCAGATATCCCTGGGATCAGGGACCATGACTATGGCTTTCTTTGCTCAGAGTCATAACCCATTGTGCTTAAGCAGAGCTCCTGAGATTTCTCGCCAGCATAGTGTAATGGAAAGAATATGGACTTTGAAGTCACACAGGGTTGGAATCTTGGCTCCAACACTCATTAATTGTGTGGCCTTGAGTATGTTATTTAGCATCTGGGAATCTCAGTTTCCTTCTTGTAAAACTGAGGCAATGATTCTTACCAGAGAAAATGCTCCAACTAATGTGCCTAGTATAATGCCTATTACCTAGAAAGGGCTCAATGAATACTCCCTTTCCCCCTCTTCCTATGAATGTGGTTTGAGTTGGAGAAACCAAGAGGTTATTTTCCACCCCTCTCTTTTGCAAAAGAAGAATGCTGTGTGTTCAAAGATAGAAATTTCTCCTTCTCCATGTTACTGAAAATCGCTATTGAAACTTATATGGAGAAGAATATATTCAACATATAGTTTTAAGAAACTTTCTGGAGGTGATAATGCTGGAGGAGATGGTGGAATTCTTAGTGGAAGTGGCGACAATGGCACTGATGGTATTCATAGGATGAGATAATGGTGGGGGGGGGAGTGGTGGTAATGTCAGAAATGGTGGTGATAGACACTTTGGAGTAAATGATGGAGAAGGTGGTTAAGATGATGTTTGGGGGCAGTGGTGGAGATGGTAATGGAAGTTACCATGAAGTGGAGGTAAGGGTAGCAGTGATGAGAATAACAGTGTTAGTGATGGTGTTAGAGGTTAAGTTAGAGGTGATGGTGTTTGTGTTGTTTGGGATTATTGTGTTACACTTGACTTGTGGTCATGATGAGATATGGTGATTTGTGATGAGGACTACCTTCAATCAGTTATCCACTTCAGGACATAAAGGCACAGAAGACTCGGGCAAAGCAAGGTGGAAGAATGCTTTATAATTTACTGTTACTTTGGCCCCAAACTCCAATAGAGAACATTAGACATTTTAATCATTGCTGATTGAACACACATATTTATCTTGGCTACTTCCAGAAGTCCCACTAAAATGTCATTAATGAAATTTTTAAAAAGGCATAAACCCACAAGGAAAAAGAGAATGGAAGAGAAAATAGAAACAGACAAGAGAAGTTAAAAATTTGAAAACTAGTGGATGGATGAGTGGTACCTGACTTAGCAGACCACAGAAAACTGAAACCCAAACCTGTAAGGTTTTGGGGTAGATGTCAGGAACCAATAGGCAGCAAAACATTTCTAGCCACAAAATCCCAGAAAAGCCTGGAAATTGGAGATACCAGTTGTTTCTGAAGGCAGAGGTTCAGAATGAGGGTCAAAAATGGGAGGATTGTTTACAAGTTTTTTAAAAAAGTAATAAGAACCTCCCTATCTCAGATTTATCCCTCTACCCTATGCATCCAGGTAATCATCCCCTCCCATGCTGGCAGAATACAGAAGATTTATGCTCTGAGAAGTTGAACCTGAAATTTTCTGAACATAGAGGCACCAAGTACAACTGGAGGAGGGATAAGGAACCAATATGAAAATGGGGTATTAAAGATAAGCCTGTTTCCTGAAAGGTGAATCTCTCAGCTCTCTTCATCAATATCCAGTACACTGGAAACCAGGTTAGTATCACACAGGCAAGATATTAGAGAAGACTTTCTTGGGGAAACTGACTTTCCCAAGAGAAAATACCTATAAGTTTTAATATTTGGCCTCTCATCGAAACTGCAAGTCCCACTCAATTACCCTACAGTGAAGCTCATGTGTCGATAACTTTCTTTTCCTTCCACCACTTTCAATCAGAATTTTAGTTCCTTACATTCCATATGAATGAGCAGGAAATAATTACTTGATATTTCAGGAAGGCTTTCAACATGAAAGGCAGAGATAAAAACAAACTAAGAGGAAAAGGAACATAAAGGAAACAATGAAGAAGTAATTATGATTAATATTTTCAAATAAAAGTTGATGCCTCTCTTTAAATGAGAACTGGAGGTGATATTTTAAAAAAGGAACAGAAAAAATAAAGTTCTTAGAAATACAAATGTAACATCCATACTTGATTAAAAATCAAAGGAAGGGTTGGAAGATAAAGTCAGAACAAATTCTAAAAATAGAACAAAAAAGAAATGGAAATTGATGGGAAAAGTTAAATGATCAGTCTAGGAACGGAATCTAAAAATATAAGTCCTAAGAGAAATAAAATAAAGAAGGCAAAATTACCAAATACAAGAAAATTTCCTAGAACTGCAGTCTATGAATTTATAGATTGAAAATTTTTTCTATGAGAACATTGCAAATTGAAAAAGAAAAGCAACTTACCCCAAGACACATTGCAGTAAAATCTCAAAACACAGGAAATGAAAAACTTAAAAGTTTCCAGAATGGGGAAAAAAGTTTATTGATAAGTTATTGGGACTCTGAATTGTATCAAATATCTCAACAACTACCATATAAGGTAGAAGAAAATGAACAATGCTTCTAAATTCTGAGGGCAATAATTTCCACACTAGAGTTCTATACCCAGCCAAACTAGCAGTTGAGTATGATAATAAAAATAAAGATATTTTTGGACATGAATGATCTTTAAAAATTATTTCCCAAGCACTATTTTTACAGGAGGATACTGGGGAATATTATCCACCTTAAACAGGAAGTAAACCAAGGAAAATAAAGGAGATAAAGAATCTAGCAATCAGGGCAGAGACAAAGGGAAGTCTGAGAATGATGGTGAAGGACAGTGTTAAGATGACCATCATGAAAAATATGTAGAGAATAGTCAGTGCATATCGGCCATGAAGATGGAGGACTCCAGGAGGGAGGTCTCCAAGATGAAAATGAAACTGATAGTAATGTACATTCAAAGAAAATATTTGGTTCCTTTGAAGAATTTGGCATAAATTAGTAAATAGTATATGGAAAATTAAAGGCAAAACAAGGTAATTATTAATTCCAAGAGAACCAAAGGATTGTACAACAAAGATAAAGTGACTCAATTGTGAATGATAGTAATAGGAATGCAAAGCTTGAATATAGCTGTGATTAACATCAATATTGTGTGTGTGCGTGTGTATGAGTAGTGGTGTAAAAGAGCTTACCTTTCATCTTCCATAGCAGAGGGTCAATAAAACTGAGAAATGCAAGAAATATTAACATTATCATGTCATTTAGAAGTATGGACATAAACACTAGAAGAAAGAGTTAAAACAATTCAAAGTGCTTGCTTCTGGAAAGTAGGACTCAGAAGTGAGCATGATTGGAACAGAAGTCTTATGGTTTTCATTATAAACCTTGTAGAACATTTTACTTTAAAAAATATGTACATGTATTACTTTGATAAAAAAATAAAGATTTAAATAGAATATAAAAATGAGAACTCTAGTGAGCCTTGCTAGATTATGTGGGGAACTTCTTGACCAAATAAGTCAGTCCAAATGGCTCAGAACCAAAATCAGCTGAAAGACCTGCTCCATCTACCGCCTCTGTGTCCAAAACCAAGTCTTGGATGTGTCCACACTCACCAGAAAGCCACAAAGGGAGCTCAAGAAACACAGAAACATCTTGCATTTGCTTTATTGCTCAGTCTTTTCCAGGACCATGTGGATGCCACATGGGAGAGAGAGAGAGAAGAGTGGGGGAAAGGTTAGCACCAAAAAGGAGAGATGATTGGGCCTTCTCCTTGGGGGAACAGGCACCAGGCCTCCTACAGCACCCAGGTGGGCTAGACATTCAATCTGGCACACTATCTCCTTAACTAGCACATTGCCCATAAGATATTCTTAAACCTGAGTAATATTCCTCCTTGAGGGTAGAGCAAGGAGGGAGGAGAGTCTTGTGAATAACTTCAATAATCCAACAGTAGTGATGGCAGTGAAGCTGGAGGTGATAGTGTGATGATGGAGCTTGGTAGAGGTAGAGAAAGTGGCAATGACAGTGAGAGTTTTATCATGAATATAACAAAGAAAGTGATGGGAGAAGTGACAGAGGCAGTGATAGTGCTAGTAATAGTGGAAGTGATATTGATAATGATGTAGGAAGTAATGGTGAAAATAATTATAGTGGAATGATGAAAATGGTTGAATTAGTGATTATAGAGGTAATAGTGGTAGTGAAGGTGGAGATGTTAGAAGAGGGAATATCAGTAATGATAGTAGAGGTGATATGGTGGTGAAGTGAGGTGGTGAGAGATGTGGTTATATTGGAGATGATGGCAGGATGGCAGTGATGGAAGTGATACAAGGGAAGGTGACAGTAATGTGGATGGCACTGATAATTATGGCAATGAAGGTGGAAGTGATAGTGGTGATAATGGTGGGGATGATGGTGGCATTAATGTTGGAGGTGGTAGTGGTGGGAATGTTGATTTTATAATCTGGGGATGTTAGAGTGATTATGGCCAAGAAGGCAGTTTTCATAATGGTGAGGATGAAGCTACTGATAATAGAGACAATGATGCTGGATGGAGTGATGACAGACACAATGTTATCAATGTGGGAATATTAATCAAGATCATAAGACAGACACATATGTAAGACATCTAAAGACAACAGTCTGGATAGGCTGGGTTTGCTGTAGCAATGAACAACTCTCACATTTTAGGGAGTTTGCATAGCAAAAGTTTAATTCTAATGCTATTGTTACAAGGGGTTCTATTGTCACAGTCACCCATGCACCGTGCTGATGGAGTATCCAATTCTGTGTGCTTTTAGGATCACCAAAGCGGTAAGAAGAGAATGTGATAAGTGCATTGTTTCTGTATTGGTCAGCTAAGGCTAGGTGATGGGGTGGTAATGGTGACCAGGGTAGCCCCACTTCCCATGCAGGGAAACTTCTGGAGAGCTATTTTCCCAGCCATAGTGTTGAGCCTGCAGGGTAGGAGGGAACACCGCTGGCACCCATATCTCACCTTGAAATATTGTATCCCAGCCTCCTCTTGTCCTCTGCTCCTGTCTGTCAGATGCTCCTGACATCCAGAAATTTGAGATGCCTGGAAAAGAGAGGAAGATGCTGGAAGCAGCTATGAGCTCATCGTCGGCCGGCGCCGGACGCCCCTGCGGGACCCTTTTTCCATGGCTGGGTCCAGGCTCCTGGGATGGTGATGACTTCAGGGCTGGAGATTCCCCACTGGCTGCCCCAAGGGATGGACACTGGCTTGTGGTGCATTCCAGCCATGCTCCCCTCAGCCCTGACAACGTGAGAACCAGAGCCTGTGATCCTCTGTCTCCAGCTACTCTCCGGGGGAGCCTCAGGCCCAGTGTGTCCCTGACATCTACTGGGCACCTCCTCATGACCCAGACCTTTCCAGTCCCCGCTTTTTCTGTTCCAGGGATGGAAAGCCCAAGATCAAGAGATGGGCTCCTCCTTTTTTTTTCTTCTCTTGGCCTATCTTCCTCTTCTGCTTTCCTCCCTTCTCCATCCAGCCCCGATCTGCCCCTGAGTCATGGGCCCTGCTTGCTCAGCAGACATCAGCTCAGACAGAGCCAGTGTCACTGGCACTGGACACTGATGGCCCCATAAAAGCTGTGATCAGTGAGAGGCAGTTCTCGGCTGACTGTAGATTTGCCCATGTGTGCCAATGATGGCATTTTGTGGGCACTTTGCCTGCCCTTCTTTTCTCCAAGCTCATCATGGAACATTCTACCCCAGCCCTTGTCCACACCACCCTCCTCTCTAGCCCCAAGCAGCCATTGATTCTGCCTCCACACATTGTCTTGGCAATTCTTTTCTTTTCTGGTCTCCTTAATGACTTGGGGGTGTTTTGTAGGCCCTATTGCCTGGAATGTCCCTACCCATTGATAACATCTCTCACATCCATCCTTGCCTGGATAACCTAGCCACCAGTCTCTAGCCCAGGACTTATTTTTCTCAAGAGCAGTCCCACAACTACAGACTTCCTTCCACTTTTTCCCTCACTTAGCTCATCTGCTAGCTCCGCACTGCTTCTCATCCTTGCCCACACATTCCTGCAATTGCCTCGGCCCATCCCCTCGGCTCTGCCCTCAGCCCACCTTCTTGAAGTTGTCGTCTACACTCGCTTCTCTGCTCAGCTTGCTATTCACAGCTTGACACATTCCACTTAGACTCAGGCCCTCCACCCCACTGAGTCTGTGCTCACTGCAGTCCCAATGGCCTCCTTGCCAAGTCCTTCTCTGACCTCGCTCCTTGGACCTCCACAGTAGCCAATTACACTGATCTCCCTCCTCCTTGACCTTTATGCTACCCTTTGAGCCAAATGACCTAAAAATACAGTGGCTGAAGCAAGATGAAAACCTATTTCTCTCTCAAGGAAAAGGCTGGTGTGGTGATGTAATGGTGTCCGGACCTGGCTCCTTCTGTTTGTTCTACTATCTTCCGTGTGTCACTGCTGTTGCTTGGTCCTGCTGGCTGCTCCAGATCCTGTCATAGTTGGGAAAGGGGAGCTGGGGATGGGGAAGCCAGGCAGCTGCCCTTTAGAGGCAGAACTCAGAAGCTGCCAAATTACTTCCGCTCCCATCCCACTGGCCAGAACCTAACAGGTGGCCAGACCTAGCAGGAAACTGTGATCTCCAGCCAGGTAGAAATTCCACTGCCATGTAAGAAAAGAAGAGCAGATATTGGGGGACAACTATCTCTGATGGGTCCTGTTCATATTTTTCATAGGCAGTTTTTCTATGTCTGCCCTTAAATGTTGCTGTCTCCTTTTCAGGCCTATTCACTTGTCTCTGCCCATGTTCTCCACAGAGACTCAAAGCAACCTCTGGATTCCAACCCCACCTTCCCGAAGTAAGGGCTCCCAGGTCTATATCTTTAGTGCAGAGGTACCTCCTTACTCTACACTTACATTTCCCTCTCACAAGTGGGTAATTTCTTTTGGACGTATTACTAGCACCTCAAAATTAGACTTGGCCTAAGTGAATACCCCTCTGGGAAGCCCCTTCTCACTTCTTCCTATGCCTTTTGTGGGTGCTGAGACATAACTCCTGCCCCTGGTGTCTGAGTCATGGCCTCTGTCTGTTCCAGAACAAAAGATGTAGCAATCCTAACTTATTTTCTTTCCAAACCTCCTTTTCCTCACAGGCCTTTGCTCCTGGGTATGGCACCACCCCTTCTCCCCCAGGCTCTCCCCACCAATCCCTGTGTAATCACTCCTCAAGCAGTCTCTTCCTCTCCATCTGCTGCCTCAGTGCAGGTCTCTCCACTTCCCTATTGGCTTCCCAGTGGCTTGCTAGCTGTCCCTTGCCTCCCGTTAACACTTGCTTCTCTAGGTCTACAGTGCAGCCAGACTCTTTCTAAAATGTGCATCTTCTGCTTATACACCTTCCATGGCTCCCCAATGCTCACAGTGCACATCCCAGCTGGCTGCTGCTTCTCCTTTCAGCCATGCTCTCCTTCTCCCCATCCCTGCTATGTCATTCCAAGTGACTGTGAGCTCTGCAAACTGCACAGCCTGTTCCTTGGCCTGGGTTTCTACCCCATCTCATTCTCTTTATCTCCCCAACCTCGTGACAGACACCTGCTCAGCCTTCAGGACTTCGCCTAAGTGACTACCCCTCTAGGAAGCCCCTTCTCACTTTTTCCCATGCCTTTTGTGGGTCCTGAGACATAACTCCTGCCCCTGGCCTCTGAGGCATGGCCTCTGTCTGTCCCAGAACAAAAGCTGTAGTAATCCATTTCTGCATCTCTCTCACTTGCTCAGGAGCTCTCTGAGGGCTAGACCATGCCCTTTCCTTCTCCCTGTCCTCAGCACCAGGCATGAGGCCTGGGAAATAACGAGCATCCGGGAAATGTTTGTTGAATGAATGAATGACCATGTCACTGTGTCTCAGAAAACTTCAGTCGCTCCTCATTGACTGTATAATACAGTCCAAGCCCTTTTTCAAGACAGTCAAGGTCCTTCATGGTGGGACCATCAGGGTTTTCAGGCTCAGCTCTCACTCTATCACCCAGAGCTCACTTTTTTTTTTTTTTTTTTTTTTTAGCATAGCCACATACTCTTAGGCTCCTGTATCCTTTGCCATTTGCTTCTGTCAGCCTGGAGTGCTTTTCCCTTCACTTGTTGAACACCTTCTCATCCTTCAAAACTCGCTTTTATTCTACCTTCGTTGATTCGCCCAATTCAGTCACATACTCTTTGCTCTGCACCCCTGCTGCTCCGGCTGCCATTGTAGTTCTTCACTGTTCCTGTCCATAGAGTGCAGTGTCCAGCTGTGGTACTAACATCCAACATCCTTCCTTCCATCTGGAGTTCTCTCCCTCCTTTGCTGTCCCCACCACCCACACAGCTGGAGAGACATGACTGCTCTGGCCTTTGGCAACCCTGCCTTTATGGTCACAGTTGAGGGACTTCCCCAAGCTGGGCCAGTCTCAGCTCCTTATCCTTCTGGTTCTAATTCATTGGTTCAAGATTAACTACTTCGCTCAATTCAGGCTCCTCAGGGTCATTCTCTGATATGTCTTTTAAAACAGAAAATGAAATAGAGGTAGTATGATGGGAAACTTCAAAGCTGTTGGAGGGCATGTTTCCTCTGTGTGAAGGAAGCCATGGTTCAATAAGAGAAGGAAACTGACACACAGAGAGGCGTGGATGTAAGAGAGATAGAGATAGAGGAAGAGAGAGAGAGAGCGAGCGACCTGGGGCTGCATCTTTGCTCTTGCCCTGACTTGGATTCTCTGAGTGAATAATATCCATCTTTTTCCCTAATGTGGTTCAAGTTTCAACCAAGAGTCCAGACTAATGAATACACATATCTGGTTCTGCAGAGCACTATAGTTATCTGAGTGTGAATTTGAACCCTTCCCCCATCTGTCTTAGAGTCTCTAGAGGGAGCAGCACCCATTGAATGTCCCCCATTGTGGCAGAGTCTTCACTCAGGCTCACTCCTAGAACAGGGCTGATCCACCTTTGCTAATTCAATGACTAAATGCTCCCACAAAGAGTGATTGAGCTGCTGCCTGACCATGGCTTTCTTCCCATTTTAGGCTGTGTGTACCCATCAACAATCAGCTAATTAATAGTCTGTGAGCCAAGGTTGCTGGTGGTTTGTTTAATGTAGCCACTGTCCCCTGGGCTGAGGAGTCCTTTCCACAGGTGTTTTTTCAGCCTGGACATGATTTACTCCCTTTCCCTTCCCTCTCTCCCAGGCTAATTATTGCTTTTGTTTATAATTGAGTTAAGTAAACTGACCTCCGTCTTCCCCAGCAGAAGCCTCTGTGCGTACACGGTCCATCAGTGCTGCCATGGTGCTGCTGGACACTGGCCAGGCTGTGGGACACCAGACATCTGGATGCTGAGGAGGCTTCAAGGGCTGCTGCTGAGGGCAAATGTCAGGGATCGGGGGAAAGGAATGTGACAGCAGACTTTCCCTGCCAGTGACCCAAAACTGCCTGGCACTCAAACCAAATCATTCCTGAAGCAAAGTGGTGAGGTCAGCCTGGGTGTACATTCTGAGCCATGGGCCAGGCCTGGGAGCAGAGCAAGATGTCTCCTTGAGAGGAGACCATTGAACAGATTTGTAGAAGGGGATGGTCAAATGGCTGCAGGCTGAACAGAGGGGACTTTGAGGGGGGAGAGGGAGGCACTGTTCTCTGCTCAGCTGGGAGCCATTGGGATGGGCAGCCACTGGGGGCCTTTCTGGTGGAGCTGCCTGCACTGGAATGAAGCTACAGGGCTGGAGTCCAGCACTTTCCAAGGGCCCCATAAGTACTGGGCTGTTTGCTATATGAAGACCAGCCCCAGGCCCATCAGATGGTTGTCCTCAGCAGGAGGAAGCAGACACACTCTTTCATTCTGGTGTCCATGTGGCCCAGCACATGGGGAGCTGTCTGGGTGGGGGTTACCAACCAGAGCTTGGCTGCCCCCCAATGCCTGTCCTAATCCCTGACGTCACCAACCCAGACATCTGGCTGTCAGGTCTGATTGATCACATGCTTAGAGGGAGCTGGCAGAGCAGGAAACCTAACTACAGACACATCCATGCCCACCCAGCCAGGATCACTACTAGACATTGCTTTGGGGCAGAGACGTAACCCCACTGAGCCTTGATGTCCTCATACGCTAAATGAGATAATGAAAGCACCTACCTGTTGGGGACTAACAAAGATTGTGAGCTGAATCTACTCAGCGCGCAGAACCTGGCAGTTTGTGAACACCCAGCTAGTGGTAACCACTACTTGTATCATATAACAAAATGCTCCTCTTACTCTCTGTTACACTAATACGCTATGTGATCTTGGGGGAGCATTCTCTCTGAGCCTCAGTTTCTTCATCTGTAAAATGAGAACATTTCTGTCAAGTTTCCTTTTTTAAGCTAAAGTTTTATTATCTGTAAAAGGAGGATATTATTTTCTTAATTATCTTCCTTCCCCATCCCCTTCTTGGTTATTCCTCATTTTAGCTCAAGGCTTTGAGTTTATTAAAAGTCAGTGCCCCAAGGATCCTATTCACTGCTATTCGCAGATACACCTGTGTGTGATTGAAATTCCTTTAAGAAAAGTGTCTGAGCTAAGAAAAGGTAGATCTGGATCTTAAAGAGAGAGCTCCAAGAAGGGAAGGCTATAGACAAATGCCTCCCTGGCCAGTGGTCCCTTCCTGTCTCCTTTTCGTATTGGCTTAGAGAATTTCAGTTGCTGTGTTCTCAGGAGCCAGCACAGGGTCCAAATTAAGGTACCTTGGCCTCTCTAACCTCATTTTCCCCTTCCTGCCCTCCACTGATCTGCCTCCTCTTGGAAGGAGTCATTGCTATCTTTTGCTTATCTCTACAGATCAGTCTGAGTGAGGTAAGATTTACCTTGTATTGTGAGGACAATACATGTTTCATTTTTCAAATATAGGGTGTTATGATGTTAATTAAGTGTCTTAGGGTAGGATCCCCTAGAAGTGGTCCTGAGACAAAAATTTGAGTGCAAGTAGAGAAGTGATTCCAGAACCTACTAAGGGTGTGCTAAAGTGAGAAACAGAGGGAAGAAGCCAATAAAATAGTCCTAGTGAGTGTGGGAAACTGGGGCTCAATCTCCCTGGGAACTTGGGAGACAGAGTTGTCCCAAACAAGGGGAAGGAAGCTGGGGTATCTACCTACCACCTTCCCATCTTTCTCTGGTTGAGGGCTGCCTTCAGAGCACTAAGCCTCCAACACCTTTGGCCTGTCTTGTGCACAGGCAGGATATGCAGAGCAGTCAGGCTTCAGTCTGTAGAGGTGACTGCTGAGGACTATGGCAGGGCACCAAGAGAGCCTGCTGCAATATGCTTTTAGAAATGAGGTACATCCTATACTCTTGCCCTCAACCTCACCAAGGCTCTGATGTGCAATTTAGAATTTGGGATCACTGGGCTAGTGCACTATGACAGGATTTTGAAGGATGCCAGAGACAGTCATTTTGAGATGAATAAAAAATTGAGTCCTTCCCCATTGGGACACAATGCTGCCTGGGTCCCTCATGTTTCTACATACCTTGCCAGCACAGATACAGGCCCCCTTTGTTCCTGACTACCTTTTAAAGATTGTTTGTATAGTTAACAGACTAAGAACAGAGAAGGTGTCTCCATCTGGAGCATAGGTCAGCTTTGTACTACCTAGCACAATAAGAGAATGTCTTCCCCAGGCTTGCTTACTGCCTATTATAAAAGATCAGGCTCCCTAAGCCTTGCAGGTCCTCTACTGTAATGCAGCCAATGGTGTGTGCAGGCATCACCTGGCACTCTTTGCCTTATTGTATAAGAGTCAGGCTTCCTGAAACTGGAGCAAATGCTGATGCTCTGGATACTACTATTGCTGTGAGTAAACTGTCCTTTGTCTTTGACTCAGACGTCTTGTGTCTTCTGCTGGTGCCTGTGAAACTGTGGCAGGCTAACTTGCTAGCTTGCAAGTAGGGTAAAAATCTCAGCTCCTTTTACAGTCCTTGACACCTCTCCCACCAGCCCCCCAAAATCAAATGCCTAATCATCATGTAAATGATGAAAAGTGACATAAGACCTCTTGTTCAGGAGCTTAAAATCTATTTGGACCAAGAAGACAAATGAATAGAAAGTAAGAAATTATCCACCATATGGTCTGGTCACTAACTGCATAGTGCTTGGGTAGGGACCCTAAAGGTGGTAGTGGGGGATTAGAGAGAGAAAGAAGAGATGGAGAAAGACAGGGATGCTGGGAGTGAATGCAGGGGGTCCAGGGCAGTCCTGGGATAGGTGAGAATCAGCCCCAGCACAGAGAATGCCCATCTGATGACTGTAGACTGGGCTCTGGATCATGGGGAACCTCAAAAGCCACTATATTCTGTTACCCATTTTTTCCATGCTTTACCCTTATCTTCTTTGGGATTCACTGTTTTGACCCCTTCATCTCCCTCAACTCATTGTGCCCCAAGGTGCCTTGGAGAAATCCCCATAGCATATGTGGCAGTTTAGTGGGGTACATAGCTGTCTGTATGGCCTGGAAGCTGAGGTGGTATTGAGTCTAGAGTCCATAAGAGCTTCCGCCCACTCTCTCCAGCAGCAGCCAAAGACCACCAGGAATGTGCAACAAGGAGAAGATTTATGGCTGAGCCAGGAGGAGCATCACTGTGAAGATACCTACACAGTCATCTTGACGGGAGAATTTACAAGCATCCTCCTTTGCTTGCTACTGAGTGGAAAAATACACTGGGCCCAGAGCCTAGAGCTCCTTGCCAAGGCCTGTGACTCATTCCCGAGTCATAAATAACGGGTCCCTCATGACAAAGCAGAGAAGGGAGCCGGGCCCAGGGCCATGTATTTATTAGAAAAGAGAGTGGAACCATTAGTTGGGGGGCTCTGTTTCCGAAAAATTTAAACCACACCGTGTTAGAGAAGGTCAGGAAGCACTTCCACAGGATTTCAGACCTGACATTTTATGCATCTTCTCAACCTTTCATCTGGGGTAGAGACCCTGATGCGTCCACCAGAGTCATTCCGCCAGCCTCCTAGGTCCTCAGACCAAGATGAGGTTTTGCCATCTCCCAGGCCCTCCCAGGTGCCCCCTCCACCTCCTGCTGCTTCTGATGGCGAAGAGGGGAGAAGAGTAGCGTGCTTCAGTGACCACCTTGCTGTGAGCATCAGGAAACATTTACTGCCTGAAAGTGTGACCTCTACAAGTTGTGGCCCCTCCTGGGGCTTCCATTTCACAAGCCTTCCAGGGCTGCTGTCAGAATGAGGTGGGAGAATGGATACAGGCACTGTGTGGGACCCAGACCCTACTCACGCTTGTGAGAAGCATGGTCCAGGGGCAGGAGGAAAGAGGAGGAAAGATTCGAACCTCCTGCACTCTTTCTGGGCCTCTCTCCCTGTCTCTGTCTCTGGGTATACAGGACTAAGAATTCAAAGGGTAATAGATGCACTCAGGAGGAACAATAAATCATTAGGGACTATCAATGAGACCTTTTATGCTTGAAGAAAACAGCCACGCTTGATTCAGGGAAAGCTAAACTTGTCATCTTCCCCCAAACCCACTCCTGTGTGTTTAACACCATCTTCCTAGTTGCGCAGACCAGAAAACCTGGTGTCGAGGATGATGATACCCCGCTTTCGTTCCTCCCTATACCAGCCACCAAGGCCTGCGCATGCCCTCTCTAGCATCTCTTTCCTGCTCCCTATACCTGCCAAGAGCACCACGTCCCTCAACTGATGGCACGGGCCTGAGCAAGTTGCATTTCCAGCCCTTCTGTGACCTCCCACTGTCTTCTGGCTAAAGTCCATCCCCCCCCATCGTGGCTCCCAGGCCCCCTGGGATGCAGGTCTGAGGTTCCTGATTTCTCTCTTCTTTACCTGCTCAACACCTGCTCACTCACTGAGGCCCAGGGCCCAGCCTGCTTCTGCATGCTGCTTCCTCAGAACCACCCCGACCCAAGCAGACACTGACCTAAGCCTCCTGAAGCCTTGGTGACCCTTAATTGCTGCTACCCATCCATGCCCCAGCCTGGCTGAGCACTCCTCTGGGCGGGGACTGTCTTACTCACCTAACCCTCCCTGGCTGCACAGACCCTGTCATGCAGCCGCAGCCAGAGCGAACTCAGGGAGCCAATGATGAATGGCCAAACAGATGAATGGAGTGATGAATCAATCCTGCCTTTCTGACAGCCGTTGGAGCACACAGAAATGAATGCTGTGTCGTCTTCCTTGCTCTGAACTGTGCCCTATTTTCCTGCCTTCTTCTGGCCTCCAGAACTGATGGCCTGAACTGACAACTGGCCTTGAGCACAGATGACTAACAGAAGCTCCACGCTTGGGTTGGCTATTTGATCTTTGCTACCTTGACAATTAGGAAGACTTCACTCTTCTACCCTGAGCTACACTGGACATTTCAGACACTTCATAAGGGCCCTGGATTTGAAGTATTGAGGCTAGAAATGCATTCCCCTGTTGTGTTGCTGTGTGCACTGTAATCACAGACCATGCCTATTAAAACAAAACAGAATCCCAACTATCAGACCTGGGAAGCCTCGTAGAAATCTTCTGGACCAACTGATGGATGAGGCCCAGGGAGACAGGGGCTTCGTCCCCAGCCCCCAGTGTTGATGGGACACCAGTCACATCTTGCCCTTGTCTTCTTCCTCACATCCAGAGAGCCCTGGGCTGGTCCAGCTCCCTCTCATCCAGCCGATGCTTCCATACAGTTTCCAGTTCTGCCTGTTTTTCCTCTGCCTCCATTTAAGCACCTGGTGCTTAGGGTCTGTTGAGGGGACAATAAAACCTCAGCTTTGAGGACAATAGATTTGGGTCTCAGAACCCCAGGACTTAGAAACAACTTCTTGGGACTGATTCAAGGCAGAAGGCCATCAGGGTACTTCCCTTACTCTGTCTCCGTTTCTGGGAGGCACAGAAGAACCAAGAAGAGCCTGGTATGGAGATACTACAGGCCAGTCCATCTCCACAGGGCCAATGGAGACCAGGCAGGATGCACTTAGCAATGGGTCCCAAACAAAAGAAACAAGTGTGAGGGAACAAAAGGCAACCCTGGGCTTGAGTCTGGAGGCCTCACCATGTAAGTGTTCTCAGAGTTGGGGTTGGGGGACACTTGGGGAGGGCTCTCTGGAGGGGAATAAACTCTGGGAAGGTTCCGGGCGGAGAAGGCCTGGGATGTGAGAAGGGACAGAGGCTGGAGCTGGAGTAGCACAACCATGAGGCTGGACCGAGGAAGCGGTGCACCTTGCTCCTGGAGCCCTCAGGTAGGGAGGAGAGAGAGGAGGAGTTAGATTCAGCCTGGAGGGGCCATTCAGGCTGGCCCCCTGGACTGGAGTCCTCAGCCTCCCCTGCCTTAGGTTCTGGAGAGACAGTATCTTCCTACAAGCAGGCTTCCAGCTGTGGCCCTCACGAGCCAGCTCTCACTACAAGCTGCTGCTTCAGCCCATCAAACCTGTTCTCTGGAGAGAGACACAGTCTCCCAGTGATCAGACAGAAATGCATGCCCATCTTCCCTACCCCAGTGGGGATCAACTGCTTTCATGGGAAGTGGGGGTCTGGAGATGCAGTTCTAGTGGTGGGATTGGAGGCAGCAGGGATGAGCATGAGCGTCATTTGGAGGAATGAAGGTGGCGTGGTCACAATGCCTGGGCACAGGGGACTTCTCAGGGAGCTCTCTGGCTTGGAGAGGAGTCAGCACTGCTGGTGCCTTCGGCCTCATTTTCTGCTTCGGCCACTCTCACTCTGCATCTGGGCACATCCAGTTCTGGAATCATCTGCATAGTCCAGGTCCTTGCCCGAGCTATCCTTTCTGCTCAGTGCACCCTGCCTATCAACTTCCTAACCCCATCTCAGCTGTCATCCCCTGGATAACTCCTACCCAATCCTCTAGGGCACTTGAAGAGTGTTTGTTTAACAAACACGAAGCCCTGGTCAGAGGGCTATGCGGTCTTAGAGAGCTGAACTCGTGTTCAGTTCTCTTTGCAGAAAATCTTCTGCATCGCATTTGTTTGTGACCTTGGGCAAATCTCTCCCCATCTCTGGCCTCAACTTCTCTATCTGTCAATGAGGAGGCTGAGCTGGCTGAGCTGACACACACCCTGGGTGGCAGCGAGGCCAAGGTCCCGGCCCCATGCTCTTCCCGCTGGCTTGCCTCACCCTCCCCAGCCTGGAGGAACATCCTGAACAGCGTTAAGAATAATAAACACGGGCTGATAAACATCAATAAGCCCGCCTGGTGCCAAAAGGGAAAGAGGGAAGACTGTGCTTCGCTGGCTGGAGCCTCCCTGGACCAAGGAGTTGCTGCCAGCTTCTTAATCATCTGGAGACAGCTGGCCGGCTCCCCTGGCCCCACCCCTGGCCCAGGGCAGGCAGAGGCCAGGCCATGCCCTGGGGGAGCCAGTCACTAAGTCCTCAGTCACAGGCAGGCCACAAATGGCCCCCTCCCCCCTGTGCCAGGGCCTCTGGCTGGATGAAGGGTTATGTTACCACCTTGCTTGGAACCTTTGGGTGGCTCCCCACTGCCCACAAGACAGAACCCACATGTCCCAGCGTGGCATAGAAGGCTCCTCAGACTCTGGCTTTAGGCCATGTCTCCAGCCTCATGCCCACCTGCTCATAAACTACAGCCACGGAGTGTGTCTTGCCATTTTCCGGAAATGCCAAGCTCTTACTCCTCTGAGATTTTTCACTGACTGCTCCCTTTTGCGGAAGGCCCTGCTGCCCTGGCAAATCTTACCTTGACACCTAGTTCAGGCACGAGGGACCTGCAGAGTTAGCATTTTTAGTTCAGGGGACTCAGTATTCTAATTATTCAGTTCCTTGCTTGACGGTCTCACAGATCGTGAATTCTTGATAGAGGAGACCTGTCAGTAGAGGATCAAGGTAGGCTGCTACCCAGAGCTAAAGCTCCGAACCAGGTGGTCTGGGTTCAAAATTTGTTCTGCCACTTTGCTATGTGGCCTTGGGCAAATAACTTAACCCTCTATGACTCAGTTTCCAGTGACATAAAGCTCATGTGAAAGGCTGATGTCAGGTTTACAAAGGTCTGACACAGAGTGCTTAGAAGAGTGCCTGGGACCCAGCAATATTCTCCAAGTGGTCCCCCTTATTATTTATCTTTGCATACAATGCACGACCAGTGCATGGTACACAGCAGGGAATCAGCTGTGTGTGTTGAATTACTGCATGTTTGTATGACATGTAGCTAGAAAAAGAACCATAGGCTTAGCTCCTCCATCGAGTCCTAGTCCACTGTGGTTGTGTAATACATATCTGATGAGTGCCTGACTGTGGTGGCCAACAGCATGCCCACAGAGCAGGCACCCTCTAAAGGCAGGAGCTGTATTTTCTCCATTAGGGCACGGGGATTGTTTCATGTGGAACCTATGGGTGCTGTGGAACTTGGGGACTTCTGGTTGTCTAGGCCTCTCCAGGGGTACAGATGAACTCAGTGGTTGTGGCTCCGGGTGCTGAGTCATGTAATGCTTGGAGTCAGCAGTGGCTTGGGGAGGGAGAGTGGCCAAGGCAGGAAGTGGGCTGCGGTGGCCAGGGAGGGCTGCCCCTATGACCTACAGCGCCTCAGGGGCTCTTTCCAGAGCAGGCGACCTGGCTCATTCATTAAACCGCAAGTTCAAGGGCACCACCATTCCCAGGGTGGTTCAGCTTGAGGACTTCCAGCCTTCCCGCCTCCCTGGGGAAACTGTGTCTCCCTGCTTTGGTCCAATTTTCCTTGTGAGATTTCCGGAGACACCAAATGAGTCATGTGATAGGAGACATGGTTCAGGAACTTCTTACATTTCTAAAATTCCTAACCCTATTTTCAGATCCTTGTTCCCCTGTGCATACCCCTCCCCAAACATACCCTTTTATTATGAACAATAGTCTCCTTTCCAGTGGAGAAGAATCATTAGTAGATTCATGAATCATTCTTAATCTGAGGAGGTTTTTCTGCTAGATTATGGTTCAGGCTTGCCTGAGTGTCCTGGTGGGAAATATACAGTCTTTGGAGTGCAAATAAACTGAGGGAAACTCAATCATTCTACTGGTTATTAGCATGGGGCTGCCTGACCTGTCCATTGGGGAACTCAGGAATGACCCTGACTCAGGGAAAGTCAGGGCACAGCTCCTTGCATCTGTAGACCACAGCACTGAGCACGTGTCAGCTATGGGCTTCCAATTCCTAAAGCTTAGAGATGGGGAATTTGGGGCAGATAGCACCTGGAAAAGGTGGGGTAAGGCCTCAGCCTATGGGCAAGGGGTAGGGAAAACTGCTGGGGAGACTGGGGTTCTAAGAGGAGATAGGACTGGTGTTGTGAACTAGGAATGGTGGGACTAGGAAGGAAGTGAGGACCCAGGTGTGTGCCCAGCACCAAAGCTGTGAGCAAAGACAGCACCTTTGAATGAATCAGAAAAAGGTACTGGAGCACAGTCCTGAGCCGGAGTGCAGGGCTCCCTGGGCAATGGCTGGACCACGTATGTCTCTCCTGCTGTGGTTCTTATGCAAAGACCACATGACTTGCACAACCTTGCACGGTGGCCAGGAGCTCTGGACAGAAGAAGCCCTTGTGCATGTGTACATGCTCGAGCTTCCTGGATCCAGGACTGTGTCTCCTCTCTCCTCTATGTCCTTCTGCTGTCACTCCTGGTGGGGTGGGGTGTGTGTCTTTCTTCTATGGGGCTGTGATGTGGGGCTGTGAGGCTAGCAGAGGGGTTGGCTGCTATAGCCTGGAGCCTTATTAATGGGATACTGAATGCGGACAGGGTGCCCTCCTCCTCTCTGCTGAGGTGCCCCGGGGACGGCTGATTAAGCAGGTTGGCACAGAATCTGCAATAATTTATGGGCTACCCAGAAGTTTCTGCCTGGAGAGCTGGGTTGCTGCATTATTCATGGCGGGGAGTCATAAATCTGCCCCTGGACCTGGCTTCAGCTCAGCCCTGGAGTATGAGGACAGAGGGAAGGTAGTGGGGGAGGAGGGATGAGGTGTTCAGAGTTGGGGGCATTTCTGAACAGGAATCTGACCTCTGCTTGTTTGTTAGGTCTGGGGCGTAATGAATGACCCTCAGATGTCATCTTGTCTACTCCCTTTCATTTCACTGGTAATATTCTTTGTCTTCCATTGGTTACTCTGGTCCAGGAACTCTCCTCTTTTCTAACCTGGATACCTTTTACTGTGGCTGAATCCTTGGGTTCCTGTCTGAGGTGACTCTTAGCAGGATTTAAAGTATCAGATGACATTTCTTTAAAACAAATTATTTGCCCAAAGTCCTGCCATCAGGCAGTGTGGGCTTCTACCTGCAAAATCCAGAACGAGCCTCTGCTAGTCTTACTTCTGGCTATGGTTACTTTACCTCACTCATTAATGTCTCTGTGTTTGCAAATGCAGGGCAAGGTATAGCCAGCCTTGGGCATGAGGGGAACCATTAGTGCAGTGCTTCTCAGACTTGAGCTTGCATCTGAATCATCTGGAGGAGCTGTCAAAACACAGACTGCTAGTCCAATGCCAAAGTTTCTAATTCAAGAGGTCCCAGGTCAGGCCTGAGAATTTGCATTTTTAACAAGCTCCCAGGTGATGGTGATGCTGATGCTGCTGGCCCGGGGATCACACCCTGAGAACGACTGCCTTCCTGTAATTTAACCCAGCTTTGCCGTGCTTACCTCACCTAATGAGGGCAGGAACAATCAGTAAAACATACAATCACTGGATTCATTCATTCATTCACTAAGCATTTATTGACACCTACTAAAAACACAGATATAAATGGCCAAGGACTGGCCTCCGAAGTAGCTCACAGTTCAGCTGGGAAGAGGACATGTGAGCTAACTCCAGGCATTTGCTGAGAGTTGAATCAAGCAATTCAACAAATTCAGCCCCTGGTGGGGGCCTATAAATGCCCTCACTGCTCGCTGCTGTGATCTAAATAAATGGAGAAGACATAGTCGCACGAAGCTTTCTCTTCCCAAGCTGACTGTCTAGACAAACACCCAGAAATCTGATGGGCTGGGAGTTGGTTAAGTCTGAAGGTACTATTGTCCTGAAAGGAAGAAGGTCCTTCATAGATTGGGAGGGCAGAAAGATTTCAAGGAGGAGTTAAGACTTGAAGGATGAATTTGAGAATGAGGGGAAACTGGTTAATATCACCATCCATGCTAGATAAACAATTTTTTTCAAAACCTAAAAACAAATGTGACTGTCTATTTGCTTTCTGAGCTTTAGGCTGAAAACCTTTCCCCTGACCTTATTGATCTTATATCTTTAGTTTTTTGGTAATTTCTCATTTGCATTTTCTTCTGGGACTTGCAAACATGCTTGTTTGAAAGACTTAATCCCTTTAAATATTGGTTGCTTTGTAGTTGTTTTAACCAGTAGAATATGATGGAAGTAATGCTGTGAGAGTTCTACGACGAAGGCTTAAGAAGGCTAGAAAGCTTTTACTTTTGCCCTGTTAAGAGACCTGGACACCAAAAGAATTCTAGCTACCTTGCTGGAGAGGCCATGCAGAGAAACTACATGGAGAGGCCAAGTAGAGATGCCAAGTAGAGAGGAGTCAGTCTCGAAGACTATATGCAGAGAGAGGCCCAGCCATCCCAGTACCTCTGCTGAGCCCAGACTTTCAACATGACTAACCACATGTCTAGACATGTGAGTTAGCTATCTTGACTGTTCCAGTCCATTCGAACCCTCAGATGGCTATAGCACCCAACTGACATCCTATGGTATGGATGTCTATCTAATGGGGTACAGACAACCTACAGAACTGTAAACAATAAGATGCTCATTGTCTTATGCACCAAATTTTGGGGTGGTTATTATATAGCAACAGAAAACCAGGACAGTGGGGGAAGAGAACTTGGGACTGTATTACACGATTCAATCTGCGGATTTTTACTCAATGCCTTATGTTAACTGGCCCCTTATCTCTGCTCTCTGCATTTAGATATAGTTTAGAAATTTGTTGGTATACAAATTTAACTATTGATATTGACCTCAACATCCCAATGTAAAATTCAATATCTCTACCCTGATATAGAGTTTGAGCCTTAATGTTGGCACTATTATGATTCTTAATTTCTTGATCCAATATCCTGACTGCAGCTAAAAAGCCTCTTTCATCAAGCCTGCTTCTTTCCTTAACCTAAGACATTTTACTTCCAATCCTTTTCTCCACAGTTCACCTGCATCTTTTGAAAACATGGAATTAAAAGCCCCTCAGCACAATGTCTTTCTCGAGTTATTCCCATTCATGCAATTCCTCCAGCAGATGTAATATGGACCTCTATCAGACACTCATTCTTGACTGCTAATGATTTTAATGGAGCAGGATTTACAGTCCCTGATGTGGCCCCTATGACTTTCCCTGTAAAAACCCATGATGACTTAGAGATGAAAATATGTAACATCATTGAAAACCAAGGCTGATGAACAACATATTATCAGATTATAAGAGGAATTCTTACTAAACTCAATACTGATAAAGCTGTATCACAAAACCAGGTATAAGTGGTGCAGTTGTGCTCTTCTTAATAGAAAGCAGAATACTTCTTTTCTCCTCCTCTGGTTGGCCTAAAACACTCTGTGATCTAATTAGAAAACTAGGAAGCTGTCCCACTACTGTATGGGTGCTGCTTGTTCTGCTTCCATACTAAAGTTTCTACATTCATTTGGAATTTGAAACTGCTGCAAAACAACAGGGCAATATAGGGTGACCTCAATGGTGGTGCTTTGCACTCAAGCAGGTGTCCTACCCCCGTGTGTAGCCTTACACCTGTGGGCGGGGACAAAGACTTATCAGAACTGTAACAAGGCTTGCTGGGAGTCACAGGTTCAAAGTTCCAAGAAGCCACGTAGTAGGAATGGAATAAGAACTCACCATAGCACATATTAAGAGAAGGCCTGGGAACCAGACCCTGGAATTTGGGTTGAGATCACTATAGGAAATAGAACCCTCAAAAGCCCAGTAGCAATAAATATGAGAAGGGGGGTTCAACTGATTCCAAATGTGGTGTGGGGGTGGGGGGTGGGGGGTGGGGCGGGGGATCAAGAGAAATCTACACATTTTGTTTGTTGCTGAGACAGAATCTTGATATATCTCTTTTACTTTGAAAATGGACAAACAGGGAAAATGCTCAACTTGATTTATTAAAAAAAGATGAACTGAAGAACATGAGAAAGGAAACTTCGTCTTGATGACTCAGAAGTGCAGACAGTAACTAGACTTAAATTTTAGAAAATTGTTTGGAACTCTCACTAAGTTGAAAAAATGTGTCCTCTGTGACCCGCTAAAGAAAATCATAAGGAGAGAGAAGACCAAGATGAAATGAGATGAAAAGATGACAGAGAGAGATGAAAGGGAAACTAGGTAAGATGTGGGCACTTGTCAAGTTACCTAGTGCTATGAAATGAACTGCCCTAAGAGTTGGTGTCTTAGATCACACATTTTATTTGCTCAAAATTCTGTGGGAAGGAAATTGGGCAATGTTTCTGCTCCACGTTGTGTAGGGCCTGCTCCATGAGGTAGTAGTATTCAGCTGGGAGTGGGCTGGAGCTGAATGGTCAAGATGGCTTTACTTCTCATATCTGGCACCGGGTGGCTAGATAATTGTGAAACCTCTCTCTCTCATGTGGCTTGAGTTTCTTTATATGATGACTGGATCCCCAGAGTGAGAAAGTGGAAGCTGCCGCCCTCTTAAGACTGAGGATTGGAGGTCTTGTAATATCACATTTGTTGCATTTATTGGCTAAATCAAGTCGCAAGACAAGCCCAGATTGAAGGGGGGGGGGGAAATAATCTCTGTCTCTTAACGAGAGGGGGTGCATGGGCATACAGGTGCAGGAGGAATTATTGACAGCCTCTTTGTAGTCAACCTACCCAGAAATTGTAGCTTCAATGGAAGAATGGAAAAGAAACTTTAAAGAGATATATATACACACCAAAGGAGATGAGGGGCAGAATTGACACTGTGGAGAACTGGAATAGTGATATGGAACACAAACTTGAGTAGTTATCCCAGAAAATATGAATGGATATAGAGATTAAAATAATGGGTGGGAAAACGAAGGACAGAGAAACAAGCTCCTAATGGAACTCCCTTTCTAAGCTTTTGTAATTCCCCACATTAGGCGTCTTGATGGCAGAACCACCTCACACACAGGGCATTCTGAAAAGGCCAGAATCCCATTTTCTCAGGATGGTTGTGAGGGTTCCAGCATGTGACCTGTGCCAGCCAGTCGAGTACATGCATCTGGGGTTTTGAAAAGAAGCCTCTGGCACAAAGATGAAGGGACTGAGGAGAGGTCATGAAGAGGATGGCAGTCCTGGGCCCAGGGGAGCAGAAGCCGCAGCAGGAGCTGCGGTGTCCAGAGCCCCTGCTAGAGTGGTGATGCTGTGAGCAGCCCCCAGGGGGCAATGTTAGCATCCCGAGGCCTCGCTGGATGTTCTCTGGCATAACTTGGCTGCCATTCTGGCTAATGCTGAACCTCCTCTGCTGCCCACTTCTGAGCCTGAGTCTCAGCCTTTTTGATATTTGTGTAAGATTCCCAATATGCTCTCAATGAATTCTTTCACTACTAAGTCAGCCAGAGTTAGTTTGCATTGCTTGGAATTCAGATCCCTGACTTATAAAAGGATATAAACAAGGAATAACAGGTGTTTCTATGGGAAGAAAACCAGGATAACTGGCAGCAGCAATGATCGGCCAAAACAAATTTTGTTTTGCTTCTTAGAAGACAAAAGGGAATTCAAGTAAGTATCCAAAAGTGTTTTACTATATTTTAGGCAAGATAACAAAAAGAAAGCTCATCTAGTCATATCATGGAAATCATTATATTTAATAAGAAAAGTATATTATATAGTAATCAAGGAGTGAAAAAAATAAATTTTCTGCAAGTTAGGATGTCTTCAGACTTCTCATGTGCAACTATACCTGTCAAAAGAAAGCTTAACAATGTTTCCATTTTTTAGTTTTGTGGTAAGAATCTGTGATCCGCATTCTTTCTTTAAAAATAATTACTTGAAAATGTTTAGCCCAAAACTTGAGTGTGTGATTCTCACTCTTCATTCTTCTTTCTGAAATTGTTTTAACTATTCTAGGGCCTGTGCCTTCTCACAAACTTTAGAATAAGCTTGTTTATGTCTACATGAATGTTTGCTGGAATTTTGATAGAAAATGCATTAAATCTATAAATCAATTTGAATAGAACTGACATCTTTATTATGCTGTCATCTAATTTATAAACACAGTATGTCTTCACATTTATTTAGATTTTCTTTTATTTGTTTCATCAGCATTTTGTAATTTTTAGCATACAGATTGTGTCCATGTTTTGGTAAATGTATACCTAAGTATTTCATTTTTTTTTTTTGAGTGATTGTAAATGGTATAATGTTTTAAATTTTAGTTTGTATATGTTTGTTATTAGTATATAGACATGCAATTGACCTTATATCCTATAATCTTACTAAACTCACATATTATAGTGGTGTGTTTTTTTGTAGATTCCATGGAAGTTTCTATATAGACAGTCATGTCATCTGCAGATAAAGACAGTTTTACTTCTAAACTATATGTCTTTTATTCTTTTTTCCTGCCTTATTGCAGGGCTAGGACTTCTAGTCCTACACTGAGCAAAGGCAGTGAGGGCAGGCATTCTTGCCTTGCTCCTGATCCTAGGAAAAGAGCATTCAGTTTTTCACCATTAAGTATGATATAGCTGTAGGTTTTTTACAGATGCTCTTCATCAAGTTGAGGTAATCCTCCTCTGTTCCTAATATGTTGAAGTTTTCCATCATGACTAGGAGTTGGATTTTGTCAAATGCTTTATCATGGACTTAAATCTAAACCTAAAATTATAAAACTTAAAAAAAAAAAAAAGAGTAGAAAATCTTGGGATTTGGGGATAGGCAAAAAAAAGATAAATTGGACCTCATCAAAATGCAAAGCTTTTTCTCTGTGAGGGTCTATATAGAGGGAATAAGACAAGCCACAAACTTGGAGAAAATGTTTGCAAGTCATGTATTTAGAAACTAGTCATTGTCAAATATGTAAAGAACTCTTAAAACTCAAGGAAAAAAAATCTGGTTGGAAGTGGGGAAAATTCATGAATAGACATTTTACATAGAGAATATACAGATGGCAAATAAATACATGAAAAGATGTTCAACATCATTGGCTTCTTTATGCATAACAGCCCCAAACTGGAAACAACTCAGATGTCCTTCAGTGGATGAATGGTTAAACCAGATGTGATACAGCCTTCCCATGGAATACTACTCAGCAAGCAAAAGGAACCAACTATTGATACACTCAACAACTTGGATAAACTGCCAAAGAATCATGGTGAAATTAAGGTGAAAATACGCCAATCTCAAAAGGTTACATATTGTAAGATTCCCTTTATATAACTTTCTTGAAATGACAAAATTATAGGAATGGAGAACAGATTAGTGGCTGCCAAGGGCCAGAGATGGGGTGTGAATGTTAGAGGTTAGAAGCAGGTATGGCCATAAAAGAGCAACACAAGGGATGTTTGTGATGGTGGAACTGCCCTGGATCTGTACTGTGGCAGAGGATATAAGAACTTACACATGATAAAATTTTACAGCATTAAAAACCACATATACACAAATGCATGTAAAATGGTGAAAATCTGATTAAGATAGGTAAATTGGATCAATGTTAATAACCTGGTTGTGACTATAGTTTTGCAAGATATAACTTTGTGAGAAACCGAGTAACAGATACATGAGGTTTTTTTGTATGACATACAACTGCATGTGAATCAATAATGATCTCAAAATAAAAAGTGTTACTAAAAAATGAAGCATTAGAGACATTTACATTAAAGTCAGAAGCACAACAAAGGTTCCCATCATAACTAACCATTCTTAGTTGACATTGTTCTAGAAGTTTTAGCTAATACAATTATTTAATAAACTGAAAGAAGAAACTAAGAAATAGTAAATTAACTTATCATAAGTTGTATTTAATATTTTTTTCTACCTTGAAAAGCCTAGGGAAGCTGCGGAAGAGAAGTTATAAGGGAATCAATTGCAAAATGAATTCAGTTAGCAAAGTCAAGAGTTTTCTTATAAAATAGCAATAGCTAGTTAAGACCAAAAAAAGAAAAAAAAAATTTCCCTGGCATGAACTACTGAAAACTGTGCAGGACTCATAGGAATAAAACTATAAAGCATAATTGAAAGACATAAAAAAGGGACTTGAATAAAGGACTGAATGAGGGACATGCTTCTTGTTGGGAAGATTCAATATGTAAAAATGTCATTTCACCACAAGTTAATTTATACCTTTAATAAAATTCTGATAGATGTCCTTATAGGAGTTTTTCAAAACTTAAAGAGAATACAAAGTTCATTTTGGGCAAGAAGTGCCTCATTATTAAATTTAAAAATTAAGCATTAAAGTCAAGAAACTTAAAGAAGAACAAAGCACACCAAAGGAAATAGGGCAAAGGAATAGAGAGAACTATGAGCTACAACAAGAAAAACAGTAAAACTGATAAATAGATTCAGTAACTCTTCCCTTGAAAAAAGTAATAATAAAATAAACAAATTCTCCCTTATGCTTTTTATCATAATAAATCATGTAAGAAATAAAGTCTAAGAAAAATAAGCCTGTAATTCTATTCTATGTGAGGAACAAGATAGGTGTACATATTTTTTTCCCATTAATTTGTTCAGTTGAGTGCTCTCTCAGTACCAGGCTATTTTAAATTTCTCTAGCTTTGTGATATATTTAATTAACATAGTAGTTAAACTTTAAGCTATGAAGTGATGAGTACAGGGTTCAAATATAGACTTTTGATACTTAGTTCTGTGATAATGGCAGATTTTTTGTAACATCTCTAAGGTGCACATAATTGTGCTTCGACGTTTTGGGGAAGGAGTAAATAGGACCCACAATGCATGTGAAACACTTAACTCAGTGCTAAGTACAGTATCAACACTTGATAGAGGTTAAGTTTTCAGTATCTGGGAAGCAACATCTCAAATTTTCCTCCCTTCCATTAAGTCTTCCACCTCAGTTTTAGAATTGTATTGCCAAAGTTTTTAAAGCGTTTCATTGGGATAGCATTGAATTTATAGATTTACTTAAGGCAGATGAACATTTTTACAATACTCATCTTACCCAGGAACAGTGCATGTCTCTCCTCTTACGCAAGTCTCCTTTTTATACCCTCATGGGAAAATAGTTTACATTTCTTCATTAATTTGTTCAATTGAGTCCTCTCTCAGATAGATACCTATCACTAGCCTTAATCTTCTAGATGTTTTATGGTCTTTTGTTGATATTGTAAACAGAATTTTTCCCCATTGATTTTTCAAGCTGGTTCTTGTTGATTTATGGGAAAGTTATTGATTTTAGAGTATTTATTCTGAATGGGCAGATATAAAAAACCAATTTACTTTTTCCTTTAAGTTCTGGTTTATCGACTTCCATAAGATAGCCCCATGTGTGTAAACTTGATTTGGATTTTGTTACTTGCAACCAAAAGGGTCCTGACTTACAGTCTGAATTTTAACTGCTATCAACTGCTATCTCCACATCTCCTTTTATCTATTAATTTAAAGTGAAGAGGTTTCCTAATGTTGACCCACTCCTGCATTCCTGAAATTAAATGTTTGTATTGCTAAATTCAGTTTATTATTATTTATGTGCAGTTTTTGTTTCTTTAGTCAGGTTTTGATAACAGAGTTTTGCTGGATTTGTAAAATGATTTGAGATACTACCAAATTTTTCTCTGGTCTTAGAATAGTTTATACAGTGTAGGAATGATCTACTCCTTGAGAGTCTGAAATACTTCTCTAACACCTTTTGGTGGGTAAGTCTCTAATGTTGTCAACTTCTTTTGAGCTTATTTTTCTATTCTTTTTCTGTATTTTTTGAATCAATTTTGGTACTCTCTATTGCCTTCTTCCCAGCTTCCTAACCTCTTTTTCTTACTTCTTGATAATTCTTCCAGAAGCCTTTGGGTGAGACTGGACAGGTAGAGGTCCATACAGGGTAGATGGTGGCCATGGCTCTTAGTTGGAGTGTCAGGGTCTGAGCAGGGTGAGGAGGAAGCCTGTGTGAGGTGGTGGTTACAGTGAGAGGAAATTGGTTATAAATGGGGGAGGGGGAAGGCAATAAGGAAGTATATTAGGAAAAATGAGAATTGGGTTCTCGCTGTCTGAGAAGAGAGTTACGATTACGGAAAAGAAGAAAAATAGAATGAATTCTGTGGAGTTGAATCAAAACTGGAGGTATGGGTGTGATCTCATGGTTTTCAATATATATAATAGATATAGAAATAAATGTATGTATTTGTGTGTGTATTTAGTTTTCTATTGCAGTATAATAAATTATCCCAACTTTAGTGGCTTAAAATATAGGACATATTTATTATCTCATAATGTCTGTGTATCGGGAATCCAAAAGTGACTTAGCTGAGTGCTTCTGCCTCAAGGTCTCACAAGGCTGCCATCAAACTGTCAGCCAGAGCTGTCGTCTGGTCTCAAGGCTCTATTAGAAGAACACCTGCTTTCAAGTTCACTCACGGCATTGTTTGCAGAATTTACTTCCTTGCTGGCTTTTGGCAGAGGAACCCTCAGTCCCTTGCCATGTGGGCCTCTCCATGGGGCAGTTCATGGCACGGCCGCTGCCTTCCTTCCGAGTGAGTGAGTGAGAGAGAAGAGAGAACGCTCAAAATGGAAGTCATGGTCTTTTTGTAACCTGCACTTGAATGTGACTTAACATCACTTTTGCTATATCTTGTTTGTTAGAAGTGAGTCACTAGGGGATTACATAAAGGCTTCACTACCAGGAGGTGGGGATCATTGGGGGCAATTAGGGATACCAACAATAGGTAGATAGATTAGATAGATAGATAGATAGATAGATAGATAGATAGATAGATAGATAGATAGATGATAGATAATAGATAGGTAGATAGATGGATAGATATGGATTTCTCAGCTCTAGTAGCAATGAACACACCTAGTACCCAGATTTTTGTTTTAAAGTAACTTTTCTACTAAAAAAAAAAAACGAGGCATTTTTTATTTTATTTTTTAAAGAAGTGGTGAATTCCAGGACCAGGGCAGAAAAAGTACGAGATGAGCCTGGGTTTTCCTGTTGTTCCAGAAAGTAAAGAAGTGCTCAGAGAAGGACGGGTACAGGTCAGAAGGACAGAGAAACCAGATTGAAGGGACTCCCACCAGCCAAATCTGGGATAATTTGACTAAACTCAAGAGAAGAGAAGAGTTACAGATTTTTACCACTGAATAAAGTAGGAATTCAGGAGTCCATACTGATATAAATAAATAAATGAATATGTCAATGGAGAGGAGAGAAAACCTTTCCTTAAGAGTAGAATGTCACTGATGTAGATGTGATGATGGAATTAGAAAGTCACCATTGGACAATCATTATAGTTATGAGCAATTCAGGCAAGAAATATCAGTGGATTTTATCATGGTGGATGGCGAATGGGATGGTTATATAGTCTCAAAGTACTTCCCCACACAGTACTTATTGACTAAAAAGGGAAGATGAGTCACTTGACAGTAGAAAATACTCCCTTAATTCAGTGATCAAGGTCAAATTGAAATCATGTGACCTCTGAGAGGACTTCAGGAGGAGCCACAGCATGTGATGTTCTTGTTCAAAAGGCATAACTTGTATCTCATCATGACAAAACATGAGACAAACCCAACCGAGGAACATTCAGCAAAATAGCTGTCCTGTATTCTCAAAAGCATCAAGGTCAAGAGACTTAAGAAAAGACTGAGGAACGGTTCCAAATTGAAGGAGACTAAAGAGAAATGACAACTAAATGCAACACATGATTCTGAATTGGGTCTGCTTGTTTATGGACATTGTTGAGGCAATTGGCAAAACTTAAGGGGGGGTCCGTGGGTTGAATGGTAGTAAAGTATCAGTATTATTTTCTGATTCTGATGATTGCATTATGATTATGTGGAAGGGTGTCCTTATTTTAAGGAAATACAAACTCAACTATTAGGAGGTAAGGGAGCATCCTATCTGCAAATTATTTTCAAAAGGTGTAGTGGAAAAAAGACTTTTGGACTGTTCTTGCAAGCTTTCTTTAAGTCTGACATTATTTCTACATAAAAAGAGTAAAAGAAAGGATACCAAACTGAATGAAGTGCATGATTCCAAATATGCGGAATAAACAAACTTGTCGATAAAAAAAAAGATTAAAGAGAAAAAACAGTTATCCTAGTCAGTCAGCATGTTATGTGTAGTATTTTCTCCTAATTTTTAAATTTTCTCTAAGTAGTTGCATGCCTTTCCCCTTCACTGTGTTGTGTCTGTGGCCACTTCTTTTCTCCTTGACTTGACCTGCTAGAAGCAGCTGTATATTGACTAAGAGCTTGGGTTCTGGGGATGAACAGACCTGGGACAAAACTCTTAATTCCCTAGGCCTCAGTTTTCCCATTTATGAAATGGGGAGATCTATATTTTCTTATAAGCGGAATGTGTGGATGTTAAAGTGTTTAGCATGGTACTCGACCATTAGCTGAATGCCCAATAAATGGTCCCTATTAGTATACTAATTATAGTCTTTTCAAAGATCCTTTTCTTGAATTTCTGAGATCTACAGTTTTCATTATTTTTCATTTGTCATCTTCTAACACTATCTTCAAATTCTTCCTCTAGCTTTTCATACTTTCACGTTTTTTTTTTCTCTTTTACTTGCTGTTTGAGTTGAATACTTGGTCCATTTAATTTCTTTCTTCTGTTTAATGAGAAAAACATAAAACTATATGTATTCTGTTCTTGAGAGCTTTGTGCTTTTTCTCTTTGCTATAGCTCCCCATTGTTTCTTAAACAATCACTAATTACAGTTTTGATTTTCTCTTTGACTCTTGGGCTATTGAGACAAGTTTCCCCCTCTCCAGAGTGGCTTCATTTTATTTGTTTCTCTGTTTTTCCTTTTGCAGTTCACTTCTAGTTTTGTTGCATTGTGGTTTGAATTTGTGTATTGTACTATTTCTGCTTTTGAGATTTTAATGAGATTTTCCTGTGGCCTAAGATATGATCAAGTTTGTAATTATTTCTTGGCCATTTGAAATGAATATGTATTTTTTGTTTCTAGGGAACACAGTATGATATAGATCTAATAAGTCAAAATTTTAATAATAATTTTTAACTTCTATATTCTTATTAAATTTCTATCTACTTGATCTTTCAGAAATAGTGAGGCATATTAAAGCTTCTATTATGACTATGGTTTTGTTCAATTTCTCCTTAATTTCTAACCTTTTTAGCCTGGTATATTCGATACTATCTTCAGTACATAGAGATTCATGGTTCTTATACTCTCATTTAGTTTTCACAATTTACCAATATAAGAAATCTCTCCCTCCACCCCTGCTGTTAGAGCTCTTTTGCTGCAGATTCCACATTCTCTGCTATGACTATTGCTTTCTTTTTCTTTGTTCTTGGGCATTGGGCACCTAGTAGACTGCCGATCCTTTCCCCAGAAGGTGGTCTACTTTACAGGAGTCTGTAAGACCCTGCTCTGGCCACACTTGTGTCTTCCAAAGATGGGTATCTGATACACACTGGACCAATCAGAATCTTCCCCTCGTGTGGGGAACTGGGACTAAGGATTTCACTCAGCTTTGCCACCTCCTGGATCTAAGGGGATACATCCTGGGCTATTGCCTGTGCCATGGCCATCTTCCTATACAGGCAGACTGGAAAACAGAGGGTGTGGATTACTGCAAATAAGGAAAACAAAGTTGACTCAGTGATGAGAGACAGGGAGAGTCCCTCATATGGAGTTTCCAGTATCATTTTAGTTTGGGGGCTCCAGAGTCAGGATATTTAATAATTAATCTCATGATAATAATGCTTCTGATCTTCATGTTTCATTATATTTTCCTTTTTATTTTCCTATTTGCTCAAATTTGCTTTGCAAGTGTCTTTATATTTGAAAATCAGGAAGTCACTTATTCCTAGTTCCTTTAATTACACAGCACACACACACATAGACACACATTACATATATATACTATTATTTACCAATCTCAAAAAGAACATAGTATGTATTTATTTGCCCTGTGTAAGAAGATCTCATGCTGTTAAAATTTTCTTCCTACTTCTCCCTCCCATTTTTCCTGATGTAATAACATTTTAGATGAAGGTTATTACAAATTTATTTCTTGCATTTACCCCCCTTCTCTTTCAAAATTATTTGGGACATTTTTTTCAATCATGTTAATATCAAGTTTTAAAATAAGTTGCCCCTGATTTTTACTAATTCTCCTCTTTGTTCCCTGCTCAGCTGGAGCAATGACTTTGAACACATTTTTCTGGATGGTTGAGTGTGTGATACATGTATGAGGGCTTCACTGTTTGAAGTGACCTCACAAATGACTCACAGCGTTCCCGTCTTGAGTTCAGCCTTTTCCCCTTGGAACTTTGCAGATATCATATTTATCATGTTTCTTTTTTGTGTTTAGGTTGGCGAAGGAGAAGTCTGATTCCAATTCAATCCCTTTCACCCTGACATGTAAACTTTCTTCCCTGAAATACTTAAAGGGCTTTAAACGTTGTCCCTGGCACCCTAAAATTTCACCGGGAGATATTTAAGTGCGGTTCCTCTTCCGTTAATAATGTGCTGTTCTCCACGGGACCCTAAGGTTTTAAGGTTAAAGGTATTGTTCATCTCTCACATTTCTCACTTCACCCATCTCCTCCTCCTTCTGAAATAGTGAGGAGAATGTTGTTTTAAAATGTAGGTTTTATTATTAGTCAGGTATCGTGGGGCCAACAGATCTGGAGATGATTGTCACTGAAAGGACAGTTTGTTGCTCAGCGTTCCGAGAGGAGCGTGGATGCCCACGTGGGAAGCGCCAGGCCGGCTGGCTCCGGGAGGGGCAGACTCTCCAGGTCAGCAAGGCCCCAGATTTCAAAGGAGGCAGAGGGCGTGAGGGGAAAGCGTGGGCAAGAGCCTTTATTGTGGTCTTTGTGGGAAGGAATGGGCAAGTGAAGGTGAGCAGGCTTAGGATTGGCCCATTTGAGTAATTTCAGTGGCCCTGGGGCGTAGGGCTGTCCCTAATTGTCTGGTACCAGGCTCTGGAGGGATGAGGGCAGGTGGGAAGGAAGTGATTGGGCTCTGGGATCTAGATTGGTTGGTCTGCACGTGAAAGGTGGTTACTGGTGAGTCCTTTACCATCTCTAGGAGTTGACTGGCTCTGGGAGGGGCCGTCTCTCCAGGTCAGCAAGACCCCAGCTTTCAAAGCACTGGAAAATATAGGAAACGGAAAGGCATGATTAACGCCAAAGCAGCTACTAGAAGGCCCCCAAATAACTCTACTGTTTCACTTGATTGTTTATAATAATAATATTGTTGTTATTATTATAACAGAATATTTTTACCAACTTTACTAGAACTTGTTTTTTCCCCCCAAATGACCACATATTTCTTTGTTCCTTTTTCTTTTTTGGTATTTATTTGTATGATTTTTGGCTTTCATTTCTATTAGTCCCTTTTCCTGCTTCCTTTTGGATCGCTTCGTTATTCCATTTTCAGCTTCTTGAGGTGAATCCTCAGTCTACTTATTTTACGTCTTTTTTTGATTTCTAATAAATGTATTTAGATTTAGATATTTTTCTCCCATTTTAGAACCAAGCATTAATGAGAGCATGGCATCTCGAAAGGGTCACCCTTTGCTCTCATTAATGTTCAGTTCTAAAATGTTTATATTTTTTGTATATGATTTTCTTTCTAAACTTTAAATTATTTAGTAGTGAGATTGTTTTGCTTGTTTGTTTCCAAACATATGGGCTTTTGGGGCACTCCCTTTTAGTGGTTTATTTTGAGTTTTATTGCATGGCAGTCAGAACGTGTAGTCTGCATCCCATTGAGTCTGGAATTTGATGAGACTTCCTCTGACATGCATTGCAGATCAAATATCACAAATGACCCATGTATACTTGCGGGATATGTGTGTTTTCTGTTTATTGGGTGCAAAGTACTCTATAACTCTATTACATCAAATCTTCTATAATTTTATTATTCAAAGAGTTTTATTCAAACCTTAGTGAGTTTTGGTTGCACGAGCTATTTATGTCTAAAAAAGCGACTCTTCTGACTGGGGATTGATTGGTCAACTTCTCTTTTTGATACTGTCAGTTACATATTCTGAATCTATGTTGTTAGTTGTGTACAAGGCAGGATTTTTAAATCATCTTAATGAATAATTCTTTTTAAGACTAGGAAATATTCTTTTTTCATTTCTTTACAATGAAAGTTTTCTTCTATTAATTAATATGTCACCCCTTTGAATAGCATTTTACTGGTGTGTGTATGTGCATGTGTGTGGTTCGTGTATCTTTGTATCTTCTATCTCAGTTTTAGATGTTTTTTTCATAAGTAGCATATATATGAATTAAATGGAAAAAACATTGTGAAATTTTGTCTTTTAATAAAGACTCAGCCCATTTGGATTCATTTATTACATTAATATATTTGAAATTACTTCTGTGATATGATTTTTGTTTCTATTTCCCATACTTTGTCTTTGTTTCTTTATTTCCCCTCCATTCCTACTTTATGTTGAATTTTTTTTGTACCCCTTTTTCTCTGTATGTTTGGAAATGACACATTCCACTTCTGTCCTCTTGGCAGATAATCTTGAGAGTTCATCTTTCATGGGGGTGGTCTCTCCAATGCCCTTGCCCAAAGGGTGGCTTTGTGATGACCTTTGCCCAGCTCTGTGGGATTGAGTTGTGAAGGAGGTACTATGTGAACAACTTTGTCTGGGGGTCTTCCCCATGTGGATGGAGTAGTTCAGCTTCATACTGACATAGGGAACAGGGTGGGGACTCGGTGTCTTTCTTGGGCTACATCTGTTTTTCTGGTGTTGGAAAAACAGTGTGTTTCCAAACTCCTGCCCCTGGGGGTGAGCACAGTTAATCCGGCCTCCCCTAGTGGGTGGGCTGTATGTTCATGGCTCCTGGCTTCCCGTAGGCAGCCCAGTCCTGGCATAGCAATCCTATTCCCAATGACTGGCTGCTGTTCTTAGCTGCCCTGCAGCTCCTGCTTACCACTTTGGTTTCCTTCTCCATTATTTGCATTTCTTTACTCTCTTTAGTATAGTTAGATACATATATTTTAAATTAACAAACATATGTGTTATTTCTATATGTTGAGATGAAGGGTGGGGGGTGATACCTTGACCTGAAAGCCCTTTATTAATTATTCACATGTAAATTAGACTGGTGCTAAATGACTGACACATGTTGGAACCCTTTAGGGTCAACTTCCCCTCAGGGTAGCTATCTTTAGGAAGGAGAGGCCCTGTCATCTTCGAGCAGCCCTTCGAGTACCTTCTGAGTTGGTCCTGCACGTGCCCAGGTCTCTCTGGGCTCTTGAATGGGACCTGGCCATCCTTACTCTTCCTGCTCCTGTCCTCTCTGGCCTGGACAGGGAAGCCTCACAAGTTCTCCTGAAATGCCCACAAGCAGTTGAAGGTCAAAAGAGGCAATAAACAATGCAATAGCAAAAACAAAAGAGCGATGACAAAGATGGATGGGATAAAACTAAGGAAGAGCTTTTCCCAGGGCTGCTTTCTGAACTGTCTGGACACTGAACAAATGTGTTCAGACGTTTGCCGGAGGTGCTGTTGGGCTGGCGCCAGAGCTGCTGGCTGGGAGGACTCAGGCCCTGGAGCCTCCTCCCTGTCTGCGGGTTCTGGCATCAGGGTGCTCAGTACTTGGGTGCTGCAGCTGACCAGGCTTCTGGGGTACTGCCTAAGCCCCTTTCCTGGATCTCCAATCGTCTTCCTGCCTTTTTGAGTCAAGCAAATTCACGACTGCTTGTTCAGGCTTCCAGGAGCCTCTCGCTTCTTGCCTACTCAGTGTAGCACCTTGACACTAAACATCATTTATTAAGCACTTATATTTGCCTCATGTAGGACAGACCCTGTGCTAAGGGCTGTGTCTTCTTTCACCTTTGTTGTACCATTATGTGAGTGCTCCCATGATGTGGGAACTAATATCATCACTTTACAGGTGAGGAGACTGAGGCCCACAGAATGTAAGCCCCATGCTCAAGTTTATGCACCTGGCACATGGCAGAGTTGGGAATGAGAGCCAGATTTGTCTAATCCCAAAGGCTGTTTCTTCTATATTCCTCTACTGATGGATACAATAGGGGTCAGATGTGATGTCAATGTTTGTTTCCAAAGTAACTTCCAAGGCAGCTTCCAAATGGCCAGTCTTAGCTGAAGGAAAGGGCCAGAGAAGCTCCACAACTCGCTGCTTCTCCAGGGAGAGGTGTAGCCCTTCCAGGTCTTCTGGAAGGAACTTGTGCATTGCACAGGAAAGATGGTGAGATCTTTCATGCAGGTTTTGGGTGAGGGTGATTCTGGGGAACTGGGATGGGGGAAATGTCAGGTGCAGAGAGAGAAGAGGCTACACTTGACTGGAGGGAAACAAGGAAGTGATGAAAAGATGTTTGGGGGTCACTTATGCCTTGAGACATCCCTCCATTCGCACCAATCAGGCAGCTGTCACTAACGGGAAAGTCTCTCTATATTCCCCTCCTACAGATACCCCTCTGATCACAGGTTCCAGGGTCTCTCCCAGTTCAAACCCAGCTTGAGAACCACCTTATCCAGAAGGGAGGTATTTTATAGTCTAACCACTTTCCCTCTACTGTCTTTCAAAATGTGGGTTGGGGGAAATCTGGTTATGCTTGGAAGATAATCCAAGAGAAGGGCTAGTGCCCATACCCTTCAGCAGGTCTCCACCCACTTCCAGGAGACCCCTCCCAATGTCTTACAAGCCCAGTGTCCTGCAGCTCAGTGTCCTGCAGCCCAGCCCCTGCTGCAGCAGTTTGTGTTCCAAGGCTCATGTCCACTGAGGACCCTTCCCACTGTCCAGAAGGTGTGCCCGGGGCAGGGTGTCTGCACTCAGGTGACTGGGCACCTGTGCCCTGGGCCTGTCTGCCAAAGATGCTCATCTGCATCTATACCCATCTGTACTTTGAGGCTCTGCTGCTGCTTCGCGTGGGGGCAGCGGTGGTGATCCAGCCCCACACAAGGCCAACTTCTGACTTCTTGCACAGGGTCTGAACAGCTCCTGGATCCAGCCTGCATTTGTGCTGTGTGAAATAAGACCTCCTTGACCCAGCCCTCCTGGCCTCAGATGGGCCAGATAACCCTCCTGCTGTCTGGAAGCTCTCTGGCTCTCGGCTCTCAGAATCCTTGTTTTTTCTAAGGCCCATTTCTCCCTACTCCACTTGGCTTCTCTGAAACGATGGTGTGGCTGGTGAAAACGGGCTCCCTGTTCTTGCCCTTTGTGAACACTGCTGGGTACATCTAGAAGAATCCACCTGCTTCCTTCTCCCAGAAAGGGAAGGATATCAGTCAGGATGGAATAAATGATACCGCAGTAACAAACCTCAAATCTCAGTGGTTTTACAGTGAAGATTTATTTCCCACTCACACTCCACTGTCCATTGTGGGTTGGCTGGGGGCCTGTCTGTGTGGTCCTTCTGTAGGATCTGGGCTGATGGAGCAGCCTCTCTGGAACAGTGCTGGTTGCTGTATTGGGGAAAGAGCACTGGAGGGCTTCACACCAACAGTGAAATGCTCCAGCCTGGCAATGACACACACCACATGGTCCCCCAACCACATGGGGACCAGGGAGTGTGATCAGAGAGCAGAAGGGTGGAAATATAAACCACAAGATTTGCTAAGTGTGGCTAAGCAAGGACACATTTCTGGATGGGTGAGGAGTTGGGGTTTCAGGTGAGTGATCAAAAGAGATTTATTCCTCTAATCATTGCTTCATTCGACACTCTTGACTTTGGAGCTAGACAGTCCTAGTTTAAGTTTGAATGCTGCCATGAGCTGATGTGTGACTTTGGGCAAATTGCTTAGCTACTGTGAGCCTCTGTTTCCTCATCGATAAAATGGGGACAATACCATACAAGATACCATAGCCAGTAAATGTTAGGGTCGAGATTTCCAATTACCTGGGTCTGGGTCCACAGCCAATTTTTCTTTCAAAAATTGGAGTCTTTGCTGGTAAAAACAAAAACAAAACAAACAAACAAACAAACCTGGGTAACTTAATAGTACTCAGGTGGCACAAGATGGCAGTGTAACCTCTCCCTTGTCCAACATGCCCAGTCTTTTCCTCCTGTCCCAGGCCCCCACATTCTCCCCAGTAGTGCTGGGTGCTCAGGAGTCTCCTTCCAACCTCAGCCTGAGACTGGCTTGAGGATAGAACTTGTTTTCAGCTCATCTGTGGTCATTTGCTAAGGACTCATGGTTGATCTGCATTCAGACCCATTCATCCCTGGTTCTGACCTCTCAAAGCACATGGAGTGACCCTGGCACACAAGGAGGCCCTGAGTCCCAGGCTTCTTTAGCCCCAGGGTATTCTCTGGAGGACTCTGGGGAGACCCCTCTGTGGAAAGGAGAAAAGGATGACAGAATCATTCTAAACAAGGCAAAATAAAGCTATTTATCTTGGGGCATTAGTCGCTGAGCTGCTGACACAGGGAAACATGCTGTACTCTTGGCAATCACCACTTATATTAAGACAGGATGATTTGTGGAGCCGAAGGCCCAGAGACCCTTCCAGACTTCCCCACCCACCTTGTTCTGTCTCCTCAAGTGCCAGAGGCTGGGGTTCTAGCTTTTCCTTGGGGGAGAGGAAATGGCTTTGGCCTGGGCATAACAGGTGCCCCCAGTCCCAGCCCCATTCCCTTCCAGATGCACATTGGCTGTGGGACTACAGGAGGTGCCTCAGCCTCCCAGACCCCTGCTCCCTGGGTCCTGGGTTCAGTGTCAACATCGCATATTACGCCTGGTCTTTTTTCTTGGCTGCAACTGTTTAGTATTTCGAAGGGTGCTCTTTCAGTCCCCAAATTTCCCTATACTGTATTCCAAAGGGAGATGACGCTAACAAGGCTGTGTATGTACAGCCCCTGCCCCGCCGCCCCGATTGTTCCATATAGGAATGAAAGTGGCACTGCTGCTCTGTCTTTCCAGCTTAGATAGTATAGAGCAAGTAAGTCAGGAATCTTCCTTTCAAGGTCACTTGTTATTTGGTTTGATGCCAATCCCAGGTGACCCTCTGACTCACATTCACGTACAGAACAGGTGCCCTCTCCATCCTGAGTCCATCCTGGTCCATGTGTAGGACAGGTACTCCTGGTATAGTGTCCTTCATGCTCACTCTCCACCTATATGCCAGGTAGAGCACATGACCTGACCTTCACCAATGAGAGAACCATATTCTTCTGGTCTCAGTGATTGGTTCAGAGGTAGATATTTCACTCAGTCATGGCCAATGAGCTTCAAGGAAACATTTGTTGTATTTATTATTGAGTGAAGCTCCAACAAGAAAAGAAGGAGGTGTGAAGGTGGGCTTGTTATTGGCACAAGATTTCTTCTGGACAGCGTGGTGTCAGGAGGTCTGGCACTGCCTGGAGGGGAGAGCTGGAAGGGGTGGGGCTGGGGGGCACCTTGAGGGGCTGAGGATAAAGCAAAGACACAGAGAGAAACTGAGTCTCTGGTGATGTCCTTTAAGCAGCTGGGTCGAGCTTCTCTGTCTCAACCTGTTGAGTTTGGGTTGAAAGTCAATATAGTCCCTTTGTTGTGTAAGTTAGTCTGAGGTGGTTTTTGTGTCATATATGGCCACACGAGCCTTGACCAGTACAGTAAATAACTGTGATCAGATCATAGAAAACCTTAGAATGTGGCCTCTGAGCCTTTGCATAGGCCGTCTCACTACTGAGAACACCTCTGTTGCATAGCAGAACTCTGTTCCTCTTCCCGCACCCTGTTGAAGCACCACCTGCCACTGTGGCTAAGGGCTGGGTAGGGGTCAGGCTGGGATACCCCCTCTGCCGCCTCTCTTTGCCCATCCTGGGTAGAAACACAGGCTGTCTGCCAGTGTAGCGCTGCCTCTGAAGGTGAAAGTCACCTTCTGCCACTCTCCCGCTCGGTCTCCAGGCTGCCCGCCTCTGGGGTGGGGAAGCAAGCGACATAAATCCTTCCTCTTCCCTGTCCCATGGTGCTTGCCTGTGCGACTGCAGGGAGGAAGCTCCTGTGGTTATAAATCACTGTCCCTTCCTGCGGGCTGCCTGCCCTTCATCACAGTGCTTTACGATGCTGACACCGGCCAGGATTTAGTGGGCCCAGCCTGGCTGAGGCCGCCTCATTGAAATGCCCCCTCCACCAGTCCCACCTCCTCCTCTTGGAATTAAGGCCACTCATAAATCCTGGAGATGCTCATTTGCATATCCACCTGCATACATTTGCCCCTCAAATTGCTTGCCTTGGAACTCACAGAATCATCCAGCCACTGGGACACTGGGACTAGGACTTTCTGCTGTCCCAACTTTTATTGGAATAGGAGGAAACTAAGGCCTGGGAGGGACAGGGCCCTGTCTGTGGTACAGTAGAAGGCAAGGGCAGAGGTGGGGTATGGCTCAGGAAGGACTTATCTAGAAGTAGGCCAAGGATTCAGGAGCTGAGTGAGGGACAGGGAGCAGATCTGAATTTCTGGCTCTGGCTCTGGCTAGGCTGTGAGGCCAAGGGCACTGCAAGGAGAGAGCCCTGGAGAGGGGCTTGCACCTGGAGGCTTGAAGACATTTCTTAGGAAGGCTCTGCAGGAAGTGGGAACAGCAGAGAGCAAAGGCTGGCCCTTTAGGGAAGGACAGGCTGGTGTGGGTTCACCAGGAGAACTGTGTGGAGAAGATTCGGAGATTGAGGGAGCAAGTGCTGCTGTGGTGGTAGACCAGGGGGGCCTACAAGATGGACTGAGGGTAGAGGCTGGGGACATATGAACCAGGGCCCCCTTTGGCTCTTTCTGCCCATGACCAGAACCCTGAGTAGACATGAACAATCTGTGGGGAGGGCCTAGCCTGATGGAGGTCTATGGTTCTTCTGCCAGATTCTTCTGCTCAGCATGGCCTCCCTGTCCCACACCCCGTCACCAATCCAGTCATTACTGTGCCTGAGAGCATCACATATTGGTTCAGGGGTGGCTTCTTTGGGCTCTTTTTGATAAGCCCTCTCCAAGGGTGAATGCTCACTGAGGCCTTCCCGCGTGCTCCCTCCCAGTGAGGGCAGGGCCCCAGAAGCAAACCTGAGATCTTTCTGGACTCTCGAGGACAGGTAGGGCCATGGTAAGGTCAGTGAGCTTTGCTGCCTTTGACCCTATGCCCTATTCTTCCAAGAAGAAGCCCCATGGAGGGGACCCAGTGCCCCCAGCCGGGTCCAGAGCTGTCTGGAGACCAGGTGTGCTGCTCTGCCCAGGGAGGCTGCCTCTGGGTCTGCCTGTCCTCCACCCCACTCCCATGCCTGCTCCTCTGTCCCTTGCCCCTGTGGTGTGTGCTTCATGTACTTCCAATTGACTCATAAAGAATGCCTTCTGTCAGAGGCCTGTTTTGCAGTAGTTTGAGGAGGGGCAGACTTTGGGTGAAACCTGGAACTCCTTTGAGACCTGCAGTTCTGACAAGATTAGGGTGGGGTCTTCCTTGTGCTGGGCCAGCCCTTACCACAGCCAGGACCGAGAGCTCGCTTCCTCCCTCCCCAGGGTGGGATCTAGGTGGTGGCCCCAGATATGGAGCCTTCCTCTCCGAGTCTCCTTTTGTTACTCCAGTGCCCCCTCTCCACCCCACCTTGCTCCATCCACCGTCCAAAGACTGCACAGAGCTAGAAGGACAATCCTGCAGCGCTGAGCCCTGGCACTGCCGTCTCTGCTCCAGCCTCTTCTGTCACTCTGAGGCTCTGTCCTGGGTAGCCCAAGTGAGGCCAGTTGGCCCAGATGAGGCTGCACATCCTCAACACTATGGCTCAAGGTGTGGCTGCTGGTGAAGATGGGCTAAGACCAAGGATTGGGGCCAGGATGGTTAGGAAGGAAAGAGGCAAGAAGTGGGGATGCCCCTGAGAAATAACCCCAGGGAACGACAAGAGTGGAGTGGGAGCCCACCCACGGCAAGCCCTGGCTGTGTGCTCAGGGAGAGGGGCCAGAGATGGTCCTCAGCCAAACTGAATCCCCCTCTCCTTTCTTCAATCCCTTTCCCAGCCCCTGCCCCTCCTCTTTACAGAGGTCTTGGGGTTGTCCTGTTTTCTCTCCTCTCTTGAACTTCCAGTGGCCTCCCCAGGTTTGGGGAGAGGCAGGTCATTCTTTTCAGCCTGCTGCCTTCAGGGCAAACTAGCCCAGATGAAGTTGACAGGGGGGATATTGGGGTGCCAAGGAAGAGGGTGACAAAGATGAGACCAAGCTCTGTCTCTGTGGCCTTTTAGTAAGAAGGAGTAACATTAAAGGATGGGCTATGGCCTCCTATTAGCCCCAGGATAGTGGGGATCACAGGCAGGAGAATGGCCCAGAAGACCTCCCCAGAGCCACTCTGGCGAACATTTGCTGGGATTCTTAGAAAGTGCTGAGCAGACTTCGTGGCGGCACTGCAGCAGGCCTGGGCAGAAAGGCCCCCCATCTGGAAGCCTTTAAGGTCTCCCTCCCCCTCTTCCCCAAATAGCTTGTTCCCAGAAAACAGGAGGAGAAGTTACCCAACAACAAGCTGGGGCTTCCTGTGGGGCTGGTGGCCCCCTCCCCTGCTTCTGTCATAGTACACCAGGTCCTCACCCGCTCCCCAGGCTATGTGCAGCTGGGCCCCTGCCAACGACACATTGCAGAGTTGGTTCCTGTCACCTTCTCCAAGATCTGGGTGCACAACTCACCTCCCCCAGGAAGCCCTCCAGGAGCGCCTGCTTGCATTCCTGTAACTGCTCTACCTCTTATGTGAACACAAAGATCTAGCTTTTGTGTGATGCCTCAATTCTGTCCCAGGTCTTTTGGTCATTTGCAGTTGTTGTCTCTTTCATCCAGTCTGGGCAGGAGGAATGTTTAAAGGTTTAATGGAAAATTGAGGCCCAGAAAGGCCAAATGATTTGTCCCAGTAAAGAGCTAGAAGTAGACCCCATGCTCCTCCCCAGTTCAAGGCTGTGTCACCTTCCCACCATGCCCCTTTGGTTTATCTAATCCCCTAGGCTGACAGCACAGGCCCAAAGAGAGCCCCATGTTCTGGTTTGCTGACTTGATGTGGGGTTTGGCACAGCCGAGGTGTTGGCCTGGGGGCAGAAGTTGGCAGAAACCAAGGGCACAGGCCTTGGGTAGCTGGGCAGGATTGGACACTGCAGAGGAAGAGGGGTCTTCAGAGGAAAGAGTCGAGGCCCACCGAGGATACCCCTCCTCTGGGGCTGCGCTGCCTCTCGTGCACACTGCATAGCCAGCCTGGCTCCTGCCCTGCTCACTTGGTGTCTGATTTGAGGCACCTTGGAAGAAAAAAATCTCCACCAAAAAGAGGTTTTTGACTTTTAGATAACTGGACAGTTCAGTTTGAGATGGCATCTAGTCCCTATCAGATCTCACCATAAGTACGTGACTACTGGGGCTCAGCTTCCTCACCTTGAGTTCCTCACCTGGATAAAGAGCTACAGAGCATCTATCTGAAATAGGTGAGAAAAAGTGAGCTAATATTTGTCAAATTCTTACAACTGTCTGACACATAGTAAGTGTCCCACGAGAAGCTTATTGTTTATTCATTTAAAAGCATGGTTTTCTTTGTACCATTCATTTCAATTCCTATAAGCAACACAAGATGGCATTTACTCAAGTGTGTGACTCCTGAATACTGGGGTCTGAGGGCCTTTTAGGGAGGGAGATCCTGGGCCTTATACAAGCCAATCTCCTCACAGAAGATGCTAGCGGTGTCTGGAACGCCTTCCTCGACTCCCTGAACCCTTCCCAAGGTTGTGGGGGAGTTATTCTGTGCCCCTGGGGCTGAAAGGGGTATGGGGTGTGGTAGGAGTGGGGACTTGGCTTAAGGTGGAGGAGCTGTTAGTCTCAAGGCTCCAGAGTCCAACCTGGGTCGCAGCTTCTAACCCCACTGTGTCCACAACCACAACATGGTCAAGCAGGGGTCTGAAGAGGAGGCCACTTTCTCGGGCCATATTGAACTGCTCCAGAGATCAGAAACCCCATAATCCTTGACCCAGGGCAGACTGAGTAGAGGGGGGTCTGGGGAGGGGGCATGTGTGACCAGGGATTGCAGCTCCAAGTGGAAATAAGCAGGAGCAGATGGAGCCCAGAGCACAAAGTTCCTGTTTTCACGCAAATGTCTGGGATAATAAAAGTCAGGGGGGCAGAGGGTGGGGGGTTGGGGTGGGGTTGGAGGAGAACATAGGCAGAAACAGGGTGGGGGTGCAAAAGGAAGATGCCATGTCAGCAGAATTAGCTCTTATTCAAAGAGTTGCTATTGAATTGGTTTGGGATGGAGGTGGCCTTTCCAACCCTTTGCTCAGGGCCCTTGGCCAACCAGTGAGGGCCCTGACTGGCCCTGGGAGAGCAGGGAGGGTTCTGGTCCTGAGCCTGCAGAGGACTCCAGACTGCAAGTGCTCCTTAGAGTTGATTGCATTTCCTGGACTTTGATGCCCAAGATCAAAGCAAGGCCAGGCCCTCCCTGCCTCCTGGCAGATCCTCCCTGCCCTGGGGTCCAGGTTGTGTGGTCATGGTGGCTGGAGAGGGCAGGCCAGCTTGGCATCCATGGAAGGCCCCTAGTGAGCTAGAGAGGCTGAGATGTGGGCCCTTTCCCTTTCTAGGGCTGCCAGGGGCTGCAACTGCGGGTATAGCCCACATCCGATATCCGTGCGTTCCTGTGTTTGTCACGCTGGTTCTGTGTCCTCAGACACCCAGGAGTTGGATGCTGAGGTCACTAACACCAGGCCATGGGTTGGGCTCCCCGTGGCCCAGATCAACAGCAAGAGCCAAGGCGAGCCTGAAGCTGTAGAGATGGCAGGCGGTTTGTCTTGCTGTAGCAAGAGAGAGCTCTAACATAGGTTGTGTAAACTGGCCTTTTGTGGGATCCTGGCTGGGAGGGATTCAGAGTTGGCTTAGAGGAGGGTCCCACTACTCAGGCCTTTTTATGAAGGATCTCCTAACTCCCTCACTGACCATCAGGGCTCCATCCAGGGGATCTTCCACTCCCCCGCTCTTGTTTCCACCTGACCTGGGCTCCCTCAGGGGACTAGCCTGGGGGTCATTCACTGCTGAGAGGAGGGCCACCTAAGGTCCTGTCTTGAGTGTCCAGGGACGTGGTGAGCCCCTTTTGATGCACCATATGGATTTGTAAGGGTCCCACAATCGCCCTGGAGGCTTTCCTTAACATCTTTGCCTCTGATGCCAGTGGAAGGGCTTCAAGTTCAGGTGATTGCTTCAGCTCAGGGCAAACCACTTATTGTCTGGCTCTTCCACCCAGGTTTCTATCATCTGGCACTGCCTCAGTTTCCCTTTGGTAGAAGTATGCAAGAGGGTGCCAGGAAGAGGGCAGGATGAGGGTAGGAGGCAAATAGTGTGGAGGCTCTGAAAGGAAGGCAGGGGAGGCAGAAGCTTTTGCAGTCACATACCTGCAGGCCCTGGGGAGGGATCCTTGGGTACAGGGATGGTGGTGCTCCTGCGGGCCTGTGGCCTGCGTGCCTGCAATGGGGCCTGGCTCTTCATGGTGCCCACCCATGTGGAGAGGATTAGGGCTTGGAAAGACATGTTTTTCCCCTTCCTTCTTGGAAAGAGGATCAAGGGGACCTGGTGACAGCCCAGATATTCCGGGCGTGTGGACAGCCCCGCTTCCCTTCCCGTCCATCTCCCAGACAGCCTGGGAGATGCACACCATCTGCTGGCAGCCCAGAGTCTCCTCGAGCCCCTGGCCAGCCTGGAAAAGGAGCCACTGGCTGGGCCTGCCTTCCTATTCCTGGAGCCCCTTCCTGTAAGGGGGACCAAGGGGAGCATTGGAGCTTGGAAATAAGGCAGCAGGGATTATGCAAAATGGTTATTGGGCTCAATGGACCTCAGAAAAGTTGGTCAGGGGTTGCAAAGATGTAGGGACCCCCCTCTGACTGTGATTTCCCTGTGCTCCCTTAGATCCAGGAGCCAATGCTGGCTTAGAGAAAGGAGTTACAGGACCTGCTGACCCCAGTTGGGGTTGGGGTTGGGGTTGGGGTTGGGATTGGGATTGGGATTGGGATTGGGGCTGGGACTGAGAGTGACCCTGGGATCCTCTTTTGTCTGTATTTGTGTGTGTGTGTAATTCCCTAGACCAAACGCACACATACACACCCACCCACACACACACACACACGCACACACACTTCTATGAAGACAGTGTCTGGCATAGTGCTTGCATATAGTAGGTACTTAGTAACTATTTGACAAATGGGTGGATGAATTAGTGAGTGAACATGCCTGATGGTTCTAGCCCACAGGCTTGTCTTTCTCTATACTCAGAGCCTTATTTTTTGAGGCTCTTCCATCCCTAATTCCCGGCTGGTGGCACTTTTCAGGTTATCCAGGGTGGTTACTTCTCCCTCTTGAGTATTGCAGATTGGGTGGTACCGGTGCTCTACTGTGACTGCCTTTGTCCTGCCATGCCTATCGCGGAGGGACTAGAAACTTCCAGGTTGGCCCCATTCAGAATGGGCGCTGTGTCCTTCTTCTCCTCTGAGGTCTCAGGTTAGGTGGACATGGGGGGACTGGGCACATGTGCGAGGAGGGGATGAAGACCTTGGTCACTGGCCAGTAGTGGGGTTTGGAGGATTCTGAACTTGGTTTTCATGTTGTTTTTCCAATAGGAGCCCTCCTTGGAAGTGATTCAGTGTGACCAAAGCCACTGTGTCACACGCCCAACAGGATTCGGAAGGATCCCTGTTCCCAAACCATGTGCTCCAGGATGGCTGAGCAGTAGGATGGGTAGGGAAGCAGCTGGGACCTGACCCAGGACAGGCAGGACCTTGTGCCTGGCACCTTTGACTGAGACACACTGAGACCCTCTGTGTGTCTGAGTGTGTACACATGTGTGTTTTTCTGTATGAACATGGGTCAGCCTGTGTGTGCAAGCATGCATATGTATACACTCATGCCCTAGAGTGAGCGTGGGGACAGTGTTGCCTGTGCCGACGTGCACGTGTCCATGTATGCATGTGAGCCTGTGTGGGATTGCGTGTCTGTGTGTGCACACCCACAGACGGAAGCCTTGGCTGGGAAACCCAACCTCCCTCTCCCAGGACTCAACCTCTGCTCCCTGGGGGCCCTGATAGAGGAGAACAGACAGTCCCCAAATCCTCGATCTGTGACGGCAGCTTCTGTTAGATTTCTGCCCCCCCTTTTCTTGACACAAATAGCCTGTGGAACAAAGGGAGCTGGGGACTTGGATTATTTATACAGTCAACATTAAGCAACTTGTGGTCTATTTAAATTCTTCTTTATTAGGCTGGGAAATTCCATGGCAAACACTCTGGCAGTAAGTAAACCTCCAACACGGCAGCTCCCAGCTCCTGCCACTGCCATGTGGCTCCTCATCTCCTCTCTGCTCCCCACCCTTTGACCCTGGCCTCTTCCATGTGAGCTCCCCGAGGCCCTGCCCAACCCCCTCTTCCCCATGCTTGTCTTCCAGATTGCCCCTCATTCCTTCCACCTCATTCCTCAGACCTCCACCCCAGACCCCTGCCTCACTCCTTCTATGTTTTCTTTGACTTGGGAGGAGTGCTAGGGACTAAGTGTTACACCTCAGAGTCTGCAGGCACAGACACAGGTCTGGGTGACGGGGAAGGAAAGCAGGGCTTGTGAGGAGACTGGGGAGGGCCGGGTTGTGGCCAGCCTGGTGCCTTTCATCAGTGTGCCCAAGGGACTCAAGGACTTCTGCCCCCTGCCGGTATCTCTAGTAGACAGCTGGAGTAGAGAAAAACAGTGCCCAACCAACAAGATGAGACACTAGGGGATTTAAGCCAGTGACAAGTTGAAGAACCTGATGCTTATCTTGAAGATGGGGGACTCTGCTGTCACCTGGGCCCACACTCATACTCAACACTCACACTCAAGGACACTTGAGGGCCCCATAGCCTGGGGTTGCAGCACAGGATTTGTCTGGGCCAGGGTGAGGGAAGCGTGAAATGTTAGGTCAAGGGCGGCAAGGCCCCAGGGGTCAGAGGTAGAGATGAGGGGCAAGTTGGGTGGGGGAGTAAGAGGTCCCTGAGGCAGCGGGGCTGGGAGGGGGCAAGCCTCCTGGGAAGGGGGTCTGTGGGCAGCCTAGTGCCCAGGTAGCTGGAGCCGTATTGTCTGTATCCTCCAAGAGTTTTTCTATGGGGCTCCAGGGCAGAGAAGTGGAACCCGAGGCTGGAAGATTCAGGGAGGATCTGGCCACAGAAGGCAGGGAAGCACTTTTGCTCCATCAGAGCATCAAAAAGTGGTATCTGGATGCGTTCAACGGTGGGTGTTTACACCCTGGACTTGTTCCAACAGAAGCTGGTGATGCCCTGAGGGTTCTTGGCATGGGTGCCATTGGGCCAGGCCTTTCAATTCGGTCTCATCCTCTGACTTCAGTGTTTGCATATGGAGGAGCTCAGGGACTGCAAAGTCCCTTTGGAGGGGACAGCCTCTGGGCTGGGGGACTGTGGGACCTGGCCTAGTCTGCCCTGCAGGGGGCTCTCCATCCTCATGTCTATAGCCCCTAGGGCTCACCCAGAGGCAGACACAGCTGAGGGCAGAAGGAAAGCTTGGGAAGGGAAGGGAAAGGGAGAATGAGAAGCAGTGAAACACTCTGGGCTCCTGGAGGGTCCCAGTTGGCAGCTCCTGCCTCCCATTCCTGGGCGGACACCCCTCTCCTGGCCCTCAGCTCCCTCAGGCTCTCCTGTCGCTGCACTTACCTCTATTGAAATTCCCTCTTTCTTGTTTCTTTCTCCAACTAGACTGTGAGACTCCTGAGGACAGAGTGCTAACATTCAGCTTGTAACCCAGCGCTTGGCATACAGGAAACAGTAGGAGCTTAATGAATGCTTGATGAGCTCAATGTAATGGCCCTTTCAGGGATTCTGGCCCAGACCAATTTTTCACCTTTCTCCCCATAACCTCAGCCTGGAATCCCTTCTCTCTCATACCTTTCCCAGGGGACGGAGCTTGCAGCAGACGGCGAAGGAACCGCTGAGACCTGAGAGGCCCCTGTAGAACCTCTCCTGAGGGCCCGCAATGCTGGGAGAAGGGAGACAGGCCCCAAGGGTTTGGGGAGGGCTATCACCTGGGAAGGGGACTGCAGGGGTAAAGGTCACCACACTCTGCACCATCCTCCAAAGACTGGGCCAGGGCTTTGGCTATTGTTCAAGCTGATGTTGGGGTGACTGATGAGCAATGCACCCCCTCCAGGCAGGCAGGCAGGCAGAGGTGGAGAAGCTGTCCCTTCCAGATTGCAGTGTGACAACCTCAGTCTGTACAAACGGCAGCCAGAGAGGGTGGAGAGACAGACCTAACCTTGCTGCCAATTATCACCTCTCTGTCGGCCCTGCCCTCTGGGCCTGTCCCTGCTGCCACCTCTGGGCCTGTGTTTCTGATTAGCGGGCCCCAGCTGTGCAGCATTAGTTACATTTTTCCAGGATGAATCTTGGTTGTGACTTCCTGCCGCGGTTCTGAACCAGCTGCCTGCCTTTGCTGCCTGCTTCTCATCCCAGTCCCCTGCCTGCCCCAAATGCCCTCGTTCCCAGGGGACAGTGAAGCCACCACAGTCTCAGGGGTTTGTCTCCTGGGGTGAGGGATGTCCTTCAGCCTGCCTGGGGCAGCTCAGGGCACAGCCATGGTTCACCAAGCAGAACCATTTAGCTTCTCAGATGGGTGCCCTTCAGAAGGAGTGATACGGCCCCAGACCCTAGCACAAATGCGCACTGGGCAAGAGCAGAGTAGATCAAGGCCAGGGAAGTGTTCGGGCAGGGATGAGGGAGTTGCTCACGGAAGGCTCTGTAGGCAGAGACCATCACCTTCTGGCTTTCTGGGGTCTATCTTCTGCCCAGTGACAGTACTGATTTTAATGGAGCCACAGTCTCCAAATGAAGCTTTGAGCTGCAGCAGCCTCCTTCATTCCCTGGTTTCCCAGTGCACTTCAGGGGAACTTCTCAGTGAGGACACCAACTTGAGAGGCTCTGCATCTACTTGAGAGGTAGTGAGCTTCCTGTCCTGGAGGTATGTAAGGGTGAGCTAGAGAATGAAATCTTTTACGTTCATAGTGGTCTTTAGAGCTCATGTGATCTTCATCATATCTATGTAAGGGGTCAAGGCAGAGGTGATTCTTATCATTTTCAGAGGAAGCAACTGAGGCTGGAGAGTGAATCCTGTAGTCTAGGCCAGAATCCAGAAGTGAGGCCCACTGAGCTCAGTGTGAGTTTGATCAATATGCCTCCTCTCTGAACCCAGCCAGATTCTGAGAGACTCTGAGCCCAGAGCCCAGGTTTGCAGCCAATGCATCCTCTCCCTTCTCTCCCTGCCTCCCTGGTCAATACCCCCAAACAGTCTGAGCCCCCCTATTCCAGACAAACTGATTCTGACTGTCCCTTCTTGCCCCAACTTCCTGCCCTTAGCCATAGCCTTTGGCCCCTGTCAGAGTCCGTGATCTGGGACAGGTCTCCCAAAAGTGGAGCCCTAAGAAGAGGCCACCAGCATCTTGAATAGAGGGTCCATGGAAGCCCGCTCGCTCTCTCGTCTTCAGTACCCAGGGTGAGCCTGGCATACAGTACAACTCAGGTTGGAGTGTGGGCTGAGCAGCTGGAAGAAATTGAGCAGAGAGTGGCATGAGTTGGCTTTAGGGACCCCAGGGAGTCAGAGGGACTTATTCACTCTGGGAAAGAGGCAGAGACTGGCAGTGGGTGTTGCGAGCCCTTCCTAGGGCGAGAAGGCCAATGTTTCCAGAACATCTGGCTCTTGAAAATGCTGCCCAGAGAAGTGCTGGCAGCAGCACTAGGGGCCAGACACCCAGGGTGGGATAATGTGTTGGGGCTCTGGGGTCAGGGCTACTGAGAGGGGACCAGATGCTGCTGGGAGCTGCCGGCTGCCATGGGCTGCCTTTCCCCTGGGTTACTGCAGGAGTACAGTGTGCCCAGCCCATAACCTGCTCCAGGAGCCCCAGCCGGCAGCTGGGTTCCAGAGAGAGGGGCACATCAGCTCTCTCAAACTCCCTCAAAGAATTTCCTGGCCTAATGTGGTGGCTGGGATTGGGCAGGGAACAGAGACCCTGCCCTGGGGAAACCTCTGTCCCAAGGGGGGGGGGGGGATGCTGCCTCTGCCCTCAGGCCCCTCTTTCCTTTATGACACCCCTTGGCACTTCATAACCCCCAGGTTTCCTTTTGTTCTGGAGCTAATGGTTTTATGTCTTCAATTCTTTAGTTATTTTAGGCAAATGTGAGCTGTTTCTTTCATTATCTGCAAGGAGTTGCCAACAGCTACATTTGGCTAGATTGAGATTATGAATGAAACTTGGGTTTGTCTCCCACAGTCTTGGTTGGTTTTAGCCTTCAGCCCCTGGATGGCTGGTGGCAAAGTGCCCTGTGTGTGGATCAGCTAATGGGAACACAGTGTTGACTTGCCTGGGCCATGTCCCTAGGATCTTGGAGCAGGGTGGACTCATGTTAACCTTTCACATGAGAAAGAAATTTCCCTGTTGGAAGACAACACCTCCTGCCTTCATCACATACACGTGGAGACAGGGAGCTCACTCGCTGTTAGTTCACTTTAGGTTCTGTCATCTGCTCTAGGACTACAGGCCAGGCCAGGGGTCACTGAAGGCTCTCCTCCGGAGGGAGCTATTACAGGGGCTCCCTGAGCCCTCTGGTGGTCACTGTGAAGGCATACTGCTCTCCCCAGGGGGCCTCTCACAGCCCTTGCATGGCTGGCAAAGGCCCTTGAGTTAGATTTTCGTGCTACCCACCAGGCACAAGGTCAAGGGTCTACGCCAAGACACATCACCCTCTCCCTGAAGCGGCCCACTTCGTGCACATTTTCCTGAGCATCCTCACCTCACCCTGCCAGGTCCCGGCACGCAAAGAACCAGGCTGCATAGAGCTCAGGGTGGACTTGCGAGTCCCTGCAACGAAAGGCCCCACCTTCTAACAGAGATGGTCTAGCCTTCACTGCAGAGAAGAAGGGACCATTGACTGGAGAAAGACAGAGGAAAGGCAGGAAACAAGGCTTTGTCATTCTCACCTGCCATCAGGCTGGGGCCCCTTCCAGCATCTAACCAGGTAGCTCAGTTTAGGAGCAAACTTGCCCTGGGCTGAAGTGTCCCAGTCATTGTCTGTCCAAAGGAGAGTAGAGACCAGGGTAAGGAGTATAACTCCCCTAGCGTCTGAAGCTCCAGAGATGGAGACTCTGAAGGAGGACCCACCTTCTCCCCCATTACCAGCCACATTGCCGTGGCCACAGCACCATTTTTACAACTGAAACTTTTGAAAGCCATGTCTTGGCAGGAGGAACAGGAGGTAGCTCTTCCATACAGTAGAATCTAAGCTATTGCTTTAAATGAGAAACACTGGATAGTTGGGAGAACAGAAAGAAAGTGAGAAGACAGTAGGGTTCCAGTCAGCCATTGGGCCAATTCCAGGAGACCAGGATACTCTAGCCCAGCACAGGGAGCTGTCCCAGCACCCTCGGGCCTGCGAGTACAAGAGTGGCCATGAGAATCCCCTCACGTTCTGTGCACTGTCTCACCATACACGACAGGCACTGTGGGCTAGTCTCATGGGCTTGCATGGAATAACTTCACTTCAATTCAGTTCGGGCTCTTCACCCTTTGATGGCACACAGTGGGACCTCTGAGGGCCTGTCAGTTACTTTATACAGCCTCCCCAGCCTGAGCCGAAATCCACGCCTGCAATTCTTTCCTGCAGCCCTTTGGGTTTCCTCTTCAGTCCTCCAGCAAAACACCGTTCCAACAAAAACCTCCGTAGCTCCCCAAGAACTTGCCATAATTTATAGGCACAAGGCAGCCCAAATCCAGGCAGAGAAAAGTAACATTCCTCCCCCAAGAAGCAGCTCAGCCAACTGAGAGGAGGGGAGAGATTGATTCTGCTAAAAGATACACCCATTTACAAAACAAATGGGAAAGTCAATGGGAAAAGAAGGGAGTGAGCCAATGTCCTCACAGTGTCCAGTGTAAGGGTGACCAGTTGTCTCCCAGGACAGAGGGTGCCTTAGGACAAAGGATGACTACTAGTTTCTATTTGCCCAAACGGTTTTCCCAGAACAAAGGGGCACTTTTTTCTCAAAGGTAAATTCAAGCCACTTCCTTTAGAGAAGTCCAGAAAAACTCACAACTTTCCAATGAGTTTTTCCAGCAATTATGGCCATTATACAATTTAACTTTTACAATGAACCAGGCAATTAAGTGCAATCATCCCCGTTTTATGAATGAAGCAACTAAGGTTTGGGGAAAGTTGAGTGGCTTCTACTCTGATGAGGTGACAAAAGGAGGCAAGATGCAGAGGGAGGTCTGCAGCCTCCAGAGCCCACACTGTGTGGGAAGGAGGAAGAGGGGAACCCCAGAACTTAGAGGACATCAAGTCAAGAGAAAGCGCCAAGTAGGGCTGCACCAGGATGGGAGGGGTTAAGTGCCACACTGTGGAGGCAGTCATTTCAGCACCACCCCTCCCCCCTTTTCTCTTCCTTTTCCACTGAATTGACCTTTAAATTATGGCATCAGCTGCTGTGCCAGACACGCTGCGATTTCCCCACTCCATCTGCCTCCCTTCCTACTGGCGAGGTCTCTCCACTTGCTACTTTCTCCTCCCTCCTTCCTGCTCACTCCTCTCTCTTCTGCCTCCCTCAGGGTCCCATTCACAAAATCCGGGCATGGCATCCCAGGATGACCCTGCTGCAGGTGGGCATTGCTGGCAATCCCACCCCCTCCTGTTCTGCCCTGGCCTCTGCAGTCAGGAAAAATCACCTCTGCCCAGTGCTCCTCCTGCCTCCCCTGCTCTGCCTTCAAACCTTCACACCAGCCCCTCCCCAGTGCCGCCCCAGCCGCTCTTTCTGCTCCCCCATCTGCCCCAGCCTCACCCCTCCCAAAAGCCTCATGCCGGGATGTACCCCTGCTTAATGTTCATTTGCATTTGGCCCAAGGCCTAAACAATATTTTTTGCCATGACTGTCGAATATAGCAGACATTAAATCTTATCGGTTTAATTTTCTTCCAGATAATAGTACAGCCTTTGATTTTTTTTTTTCCAAACTATGGAAAAAGTGTCAAAGAAAAGTGGAACATTAATCAAGGGACTTTGATGAAAGGAATGAAAGTGTTTTCCTAAGAGCCCAACATGTGGTGCAGCTGCTGGAGGATATTTAAATGACATTTTTCATATGTTGCTGTAAAAAAAAAATCTCTTTGAGTCGATTCTGGAAATATATTCCAATTTGCTACAATGCCAGTGGTTTTAAAATTATTTAGAAATAAAATGTGTTTATGATTTCTGCTCTACTTTGTATATTTGTCTGCTGCAGGCCCTGTTCCTTTGAGGAGGGCTGGGCCTGTCTTTCCCAGAAGCCATGGGGCTTTTTAGGACAGAAACATTCAGATTGGGGGCTCTCAGAGATGGGAACCATGTTGCCTTCCCCTGTGGCCTTTGGCCTAGCACATCATTCCGTCCCAGGGGTTGAAAGTGCACCAGGAGGGATTGAGGCGAGAAAGAAAGAGAAGGTGATGGAAATGGCACTGTGGTTAGGGAGGTCTGGGGCAACCTTTATAAAAACTGTGATATGTCCTGGAAATGAGAAAGAAATGAACTCATTCGACTCCTAAGGTCCCTCACAAGCTTGACTACCTGAGCAAGAGAAATCTAGAGGTCAGAAAACAGCCTCTCCTGTGTGTGGTTCATCACTGCAGTGAAGGGAGCCCCGTCCACTGGGGCTGGATGAGACTGGAGTGTTACCCTCATTTTGGGAGCCAGCTGGACTGGGAAATCCTCTGGATGGTGTTTGCCTCTCATCCAGTAAGGATCCCATCTTCAGATCACTCAGAGCTTCCTAAGCTCCTGCCTTCTGAAGGGCTGTCTTCTCCCCTCTTAACTGCCATTCTTGCCAATCCTAATATCAGGGGAAGGAGGGAGACTTCCAAAGCCCCTGCTTGAGCGTGCACACTGAGGCCATTCTGTCTTGGGCTCTCTAACTATGGGGAGCACAGGAAAGATTAGATTCCAGAGGAGAGAGAGGTCCTACAGACCCTCCCCAGGGCCAGGATGGCAAATGGCCTGGAGGTTTGACATACTTCCCTAAAGCCAGGCTGCTCCTAGGGGAGGGGCCGGGTAGATGAACTAAGGTCTGCAGGCCTCTCTGGCCTGGCCCTGGGCCCTGCACTGGCAGTGGGTCTGCACTGACCAGTGGGGGGCACACTCTCCCAAGTTTTCCTATCTCCACTGTAGTTGTCTTTTGGACCTGAGGGAATGTGCAGAAGTTCTGGTGTTTCTCCTCTTCCAGGGGCTTCCTGGGGGTGGTGGTGGGCGATGGGTGGGTGGAGCCCCTCTCCTTCCCAGCCTCTCCAGGACTATCTCCAGACTACCAACTGCTCACTTCTCCGGCACCGTGTCCTCAGAGGCTCTTACTTGGAAGAAACCTTTTTGGGGCACATGTGGTTTGGGGGAGGGAAGACACCTGCCTAGACACATCACTGAGGTGAGCACTGCTGAATTTCTATGACTGAGCTCAAGTGCAAACTCAGCTTTACCTTCTTTCAGATCTACCTCCTTGTCTCCTCCATTCTCATGGCCCCTCTTCCTAATCCATGCCTTTCACTTTTACACTGTACCCCTCCCCCACCCTGAAGTGTCCAGCCCAGTTCTGCCTCTGGGTCTTGGTCCCAGTGAAATGCCTTCTTGTAAGACCAGCCGAGGCCCCACCTTGTCCCTAGAGCCTTCACTGTCCAACTCCAGAGAACTCACCCACTGAAGCTGGGGAAGGAACAAGTGGGTGCCATCTACGTTGTTTTTGTTTTAAATTCTTGTTGGTCTGTGAGACCCTGATGCAGAATGGGGGGCCCTTCCTATGTTTTCCAATAACACTGCTTGGTGAGGGTGGGGGTAGGGCTGGGAGGCAATGCTTCTGGGGTCTTGGTGCAACCTCTTAAAGTAAGCTTGCAGGGCTCATGAAGCCTGAGTCCCAGCTGGTTGCTCGAACTTAGCTGATCAGGATAATCTTGTTTTCCTGTCTAATGTAGGAATGAAATATGAAGAGAGTCTGTTGGGGGCTTCTAGGAAATGATTCCTCACTCCTAAGACAGAGACACAGGAAGGCAGGTCCTTTGTCATCCTCTGGGCATACTCATGCTTAGATGGGATGCCAGGAGCTCTTGCAGCACCTGAGGGTGATGCTGAGACACAGAGGAGGGAAGATCAAGAGCATCCTAGGAACATGGAAGAGGAGACCCGATGAACCTTTTTTGAAGAAGAGAGAATCAATTTCTCTCATCCTTGAGTCTGCCAAAAATGGGATATCATGTTACTTACAGCTATAAAGCAGCCCACCTGGCAGGGTGAGAGCTGGGGTGATATGCAGAGAAATCCGCCTGCTGCCACTGAACAGGACTGCCTGATATCAGAGACTCTCTCTCTCCGTCCTTCCCCCCTCCTTTCTAGAAGGAGAGAAGAGATCTGAGCTTTGTCTAAGACCACCTCTGAGACTAAATGGGGATGCCAGGCTTGCCTCATTGGACTCTTCTGAGTCCTCTCAAGGATAATGCACATACTGAAGGCTCATTGGATGGTCCTTCCCCTTCTCTCTCCCCTACTGCCTTACTTGCAAAGACAGTCTTCAGATGTCTTCCTTGCTGCATGTTAAAGGTAGCCATTAGTCTGGAAAGGGAATCGAGGGCTCTGATGAAGAAATCCCAGTATCTGCTCTTAATCCCAAACCAATCAGATCCAAGGGGCTTTCAATAGGGAAGGAACATTGCAGAGCTTCACTGCATCCTGAGCACTGTGTTTTATATTTTAATATCCTTGAGAGAAGGACTGTACCTCATAATAGACCTGAGAACACAAGGGATGCTCCTCCAGAGGTGCTGCATGACCTGAGGGATGGTTCAGCAGTTCATGCTACACCATGCTAGAGAAGGATCTGAGCCCCCATGCCATACCTCAGCAGCTGCCCTTGAGAATACTAGTGAGAGCACAGTAAGTCTGGTCAAGTGCAGGACCCTGCCTCAGCTGTCCAGTGTTAGGTAGAACTCAATGTTAACCAGAGCCCCAAAGAATCAGTTAAACCCTTGTGTTCCTGCAAAGCCAGAACCAAAGACTGTAGCATGGCATCAAGGCACCAAGTTTTACCATGAGCTGGAGAGTAGAAACAGGCTTGAATTACAGCCAGAAGGGTTTGGGTGAGCTGCAAGGAGACTTCCTAAAAGAGTGCTTGGGCCACTATTAGAAAAGAGCAACCAGTAACATTTTCTCTGCTTCTGTTTTAGACTCAGGTGTCTATAAAGGCAGGAGAACTACTCATGAGACTGATTTGGAGTTGATATAGCCTTGAGTTAGAGGCCAGGGCTAAGTGACCTCTTGCCCCTCTCCAGGGCTGGAGAGGGATTGGCGTACCCAGTCTCAGTTCTGAAACACGAGGACTGAAGTGATGTATGGCCTCTCTTTGGCATGCTTGGACATTTGGGAAACCCAAATGCAAAGTAATTGGGGGGGGGGGGGCTTAGATTTCTCCAAATAAAAATATTTTCTCACTGTATAAATAAATACCTTTGTGGGGTTACTTGTTAGCATTTTGTTTTATCTCCCAACCATGTTGAAAATTCAATCATCCAGTTTCATGAACACACACAGAAGGACAAAAAAGGCTACAATTCAGGTACATGACTCAGTTTCTGACAGGGGAGGCTGAAGGAGGACGCTGGTGAGCTTTTGGATGAGAGCTAGACACTGGGAAGAAGGAGTGAGGAAAGAAAAGTCCAGATAGTGTTGACTTCAACCTCATGGCTGGGCTCTGTTCTCGTGACCACACTGAATCATCCAGGGCTGGATTTTATGGGAGCCACATATTTCCTGCCCTTGGAGAACCCTAGCCTAATGAGGGAGTCAAAGTCCTGGTCACCAAGGAGCTGCCAAGCGATCTCCGCACTTGGGAAGTTTCATGCCCATTGGCTCAGATATAAAGCAAAGACACAAATGTAAGAAAATAGTTTTAATACTTAGCACGACTAAGACCCTTTGGACCTGCATCTGAGCACTTGTGGCAGGGCAAAGTTAAAAAAAAAAAGAGGTCCTTTTCCAGGGAGCTAGAACAACAGGGAGTTGAGTTCCTGGACCCTAACCCCCAAGCAGCCCTGGCTTCCTAGAAATGGGATACTAGTTTTTAGGGGGGGGAGGCCGGGAAGGTGGAGGAGGAATGTCCCACCACCTCTGTTCTCAATAACACCATAAAAATACCTCTGTCAATTTAGAGTCTTTTTCTGCTAAAAAGCATAACCACTTAGCCCCCTGATGTCCTTGGCTTCTTCCTAAGAACCCTGGCTGTGAACTTCTTTAAGATGATGTCTTTGTTTGGGTTCCCTAGAAAATAAGGCCTTAGGCAAGGCTTAAGTGCTAATCCTTTATTTGGGAGGTGCAAATCTAGGGCAGAAAGAGTGAGTCAAAGTGGAAATGAAGCAGTAAAGGATAGAGAACAATGCAAGATGAAATGTTATCACACTGGCCTTAGCTTCCTGACAAGCTGCCAGGAGACACACAAGGTGTAGGTGTATCCTTCAGCCAGGCAGGACATCTCTGGACAAACTGTACAGAAAAAGTATGCCTTAGAACAGCCCATTAGAAGGGTGGTGAAGAGAGAATTTTATCTGAAGTTCTCTTCTATCTTCTCTCTTTCAAAGTTCATCTCATAGAGAACTGACTAACCTGAGCTTTTTAATTTTATCACACAGTTCCTTCAACAGCTGCTTAGGAAGACAGATCTTACACTGTGCTTATTGATGCTTCTTCCAAGTCTGAAAGTGCAGTAGGAGCCTGAGACTGGCAGGGCAGCTGGTCAACTTCAAATGGCAGAACCTTGCAAACATGTAAGAAGTCAGTTGACTGGTGGAAGATGAGGTGGAGTAAGTGGCTGAAGTTGGAGAGAATCTGAGAAGTTTCATAAGCTGTGTCCAGTAGAAATGGAGTCTCTGGAAGAGGGTGGAAAGGAGTCCTTACAGAAAGTCAGGGAAAGTCAGAGAAAATGGGAATCTGGGAGACAAAAGATAAGAATGGTAAGTTGAAGATGTCATGGAAGTTGAAATAGGCCAAGTGGAAAGATTCAGTGACTCTGGATAGGAAGTTACTCCAGTTTTGGAAGCTACTTCAAGGGCATTTCTCTGAATAAAAAGACACATTATATCAGAGCCCTCCTAGCTAGTGTATGCTCTTGATGTAAAGAATAGGTCTTCTATTTTCTTCCATGACCACCTGTGTGGTAAATTATAAAATGGCCATACATTCTTCCCCTCCCAAATTCATGCCCTTGCAAAGTGACATTGTAGATTCTCCTATCAGGAGGTGGTCTGTTTCCAGACTTTTTCAATCTGTGCTGACCTTATGACTTACTCTAGACAATGAGACATTAGCAATCATGATGTAAGTAGAGGATTGGAAAGCACCCTTATGCATTGGGGCTTGCCCATTTGCTAAGCTTAGAACCCTGAGACCACTGTGTGAATGAGCCCGAGCTAGCCTGCTGGAGGATGAGCAGCCACATGAAGGAGAACTGAGGTGCCCTGTCAGACACGAGTGAGGCTGTCCTTGTTCATTCAGTTGATACCAGGCCTATCAGCTGACTACAGACACATGAGGAAGCCTAGTGGAGATCGGCTAAGACAGTCCAGATCAGAACTTCCCAGCTGACCCAAGAATCATGTGTTAAATAATTGTTTGTTGCTTCAAGCAACCAATTACATGCAGCAAAAACCAACTAATTCAACCTGAATAACCCATTGTGTGTTGAATTCACAGATTGTGCTTAGTATAGATTTTCAGAATAGAGCTGAATTTCACAGAAGCCATTACGGAGAAAGTCGACTGAATACAGAGGATAAATGATGATGAGGTTAGTGATGCCAGGTGGTGGTAATGGGTGTTGACACTAGTAATGGTATTGATGGTTGTGACATTGTTGGTGATGGTAGTGGTGATAGTGATGATCATGGTCATAAAGATGATGGTTTTGATGGCAATATGTTGATGTTAGCTACAGATGCACCCTGATCTTAATGGTGAGCAAGCCCCTTGGCCTGGATTTCTTCTTCTCTTTGTAACCAGACACCAAAACCTAGCTCCCAAGGGGAGAGAAGTTACAGGAGCAAATTATTCTATAAGCTGGGAATATTAGAACCCCTGCCTTCAATTTCCTTTTTGACAAGAACTAGATGAACTAGAGCTAGGATAGAAGTAAAAGAAAATTGTGGGGGCTCTGCTATTGGCATCGGCTGAGTATTTGAGAGCAGAATAAGAGAAAAGGCATGCAAGGGCACACAAAAGCCTGGTCAGCTGATGGAGGAAAGAGAGGCCAATCTCATACTACCTTGAGCTAGAAGCCACAGATCTGGGTCTCCAGGAGCTCTAAGAGAATACTCCCTTTGCCCTGGAGAAAGCTGGCCGCTAGGAAGAGAGACACAGATAGCAAGGATGTCCACAGCCTCATATGGCCAGATTGGGTCCCTATGGTTATGTGTGGGAAAGGCCTCAAGGTGCCAAAGGCTCAGTCTTGATGGAGCTTGGTGCACTCATCATCTGCCATCTGAATTGGGAGGAGCCCACTGTGACTTTGCTCTGCCCCAGGCACTCTGGGAGAATGAACTGTGGAATGCACTGTGAACGGGAGGATGGGGAGAGAGTGAAATAAGATGCTGATGACAGGCTGCTGGCTTGGGGGGCAGTGTGATCCACGGGGCCATGTGGAGGTCAGACGTGGGAAGGACAGGGCGGGTCAGAGCTGTCCCAGCTGTAGTCCAGCTGCTCACTGACCGGTCGTCCAGACCTTGCTAAGGACTGGGAATGCTACAGTGGTTTTATCACTCAACACATGCCCTCCTGCAGGTTGGTTAGATGAAGTCCTGACTTCTCTGCTGGGTCCCAAGACCCTGCTCTTGGAGCGCACACCTATGTTTCTTCCTGGCTGAATTAGACCTCCTACCCCTTGCCGTCACTAAGCATAGAGGCATAGCTGGAAGCCCAGTGGAGTATGCACTGCTGGGGTTGCCTTGTCTGCATGCAATAGCCCTCTCCTCAAGCATGATTCTCTCTAAGGCCCATGACAGGTGTCAGCAGAAATGGGGAGAGAGTAGGGGAGGGGGAATCAGTGATTTGGGAAGAGCTAAGGAAATGAGAAGTGGCTAGAGCTTGTGGAAGGTGTTGAAATGTCTTCAGAACTAAACTAAGAAATAAAACTCTGAGAGAGGTTTCAAAGACCCTGAGGGGGAAGAGGGGACACAACTTCTTGAGTCCCACTGGGCCTTGAGAAAGCTTCAGTTTCATAAGTCTGTGTGTTTAGATAGTTTGAAAATTAGCTCATTTCTGTACCTGAAAAAAGGCACCTGTCAAAGGGGTGAATTGGAGCTGAAATGTAACCTGGCCAGACTCCACTCATCAAGGTCTGTGCTCTGTTATTGGCCTGTACCCTTGCAGAAGAAGGAGCATCTCTTACTAATCTCAGAAAGGTACTATACAGGCTAGTGGGAGATCTGGTCTAAATGCACTTGGAATATCATCTCCACCCAGGTTGGTTCCATCCTGCTGTTCCAATACTGCATGCAAGCTTTAGCCAGTCAGTGAGAAAGGGAATGCAAGCTCTTTCCCACGAAGCCCCAATATCTGTAGCTGGCACAGACAGGGTCCCTTTCTCAAGTGCACATTCTAGTCACGAGAAAAAGACAGTATTGCACACATGATGATTGAAGTATCATGATGTTAAGGGTAATGAGGAGAGCATATAAAAAGACATTTACTTTACCTGAAGGTCAGGTAAGATGTTCCTTTCTGAAAAAGTGACACTCACATTGAAATGTCAATGATGTGCAAAAGTTGGCAAGAAGTAGAGAGTGGGGATAGGAAAAAGTGTGGTGGGGCAGGGAACAGCATGTGTGTAAGTTGTGAGGGAGGCACATGGAAATTGGCACATGGCAGATCCTGAAGAAAGCCAACGTGGCTGTGGTAAGTGAGAGAACAGACTTGAGATGAGAAGGAAGGTTGTGAGGGGCTAGACTGTGAAGAAATCTGTATATAATGAAGGATGTTGATCAGACTTGTGTTGTGTTCTGAAAAATCTACCTGGATGCTGAGTGAAAGGGAATTGGGGGAAGAAGATTGAAGGCTGGTTGATGGTGGTGTCATTAGCGAGGCTGTGGCAATGGAGAGGTAAATGCCTGCTGGAATTCCACCACAAAGGGGTGCATAGAATTTTAGTCTCCACTCTGAACACCAAGTTCCATGCCCCACCCAGACCTAGGATGGACCAGCTTCCTCCTTGGTCAACTTGGGTTAAGATCCTTGACTCTATAATCATTGTTTAAAAATGGAACAAGAAGACACAAAGTGCTCAGCACTTTGTACACTGCAAGATCTCCACCAGTAATTTGGCAAATGAAGGAAAAGTAGAGAAACACAAGGTGAAGCTTGTGCAGTTGAATCAAGTTCTTCAAGGTCAAGGAGGTAAAAAAAACCCACAAAGTCAACATAAAGGGAAAGGAAAAAGGCAAGGAAGCTCAATTAAGAACTAGCCCTGAGAAGTTTTCACAAAGGCCATTATCTTTGATCTGCCCTTATCTTTCTTTTGGGAGGATCTCCTTTTGTGGGTTAGGGGCTGCAGATTCCCTTGCTCCTCTAGCTACACCCCTCCCAAATTCCCATGTGCTCTCAAGGTCCTGGTCTCAGCCAGGGTATGCAAGAGAGTGAAGCCTAGCCTTGGCAGAGGTGCTTGCATTTTTAAAAGAAAATGATTATTATTTAAGCAAATCCGTAACAGGCACATTTTTAGGCAGTTGGGTAATGGGTAAAGGAAGAACTGGGTCACGAAATCAGGTATTTGGAATTCTGGCCACCTCTGGGATCACCTTCCCCAGAGTTCCTGCCACAGGAGACTCGGGCTCCACACTGTGCCCTCCTCCTGACCAGCTAGCTCCAGGGCTTTTTCTCCAGAGTTTATGGTCACCATATACAGGGAAAGTGGGAGCAGAGTGCATCCAGGCTGTGCTGGCTGTCAACACTGACCTGGGATTCTTTCAACCCTTCAAATCCTCTCTTTGGACCTGTTCCACTGGAGACCCAGATACATCCAGACAGGCCATGGCTTAGCACATGGAGTTTCAGGGGCCTACATGGGCTTCAGGGATGAGATAAAGATGAAAGAAGTGACTTCCACACATAAGAGAGACTTGGAGTGCTGGTAGAGGTACAGGTATAGACCCATGGAAACCTCAGGAAAGCTGAATGGTAGCCGCATCCTGCAAGAGGAGCACAGCTGTACAAGAAATCGGGTTTGAATAAACCCAGTGGAAGGACAAGGTGAATAACTGAGGACATGGTAAATACTATGTACCCCTCTACAGCCTTGGCACTGATGGGGTTGTCATCTTAGGCCTTGAAGCTGTCACTTAGAATGCACACAGATTCTAGTGAAGGAAGAAGTTGAACTGTCCCCAAGGGCAATTACTACCACCAACCTTGTCTATAAGCTTCATATAAACCAGGGAAATGGGCCCAGAGAAATGGGCCCAGGATGAGAGCGAGCTTCTTAGGGCTCAGGGCCAGAGAGCCTTTCCTGACAGCAGAAGAGTTTCTATGAGGCAGTGAATTGTGGGAGGCCATCTCCTTCCCACCCAGAGTGGACTCTGAGTGGGGTATCCAGAGGCCTCAAATATCTGGTCTCTCAAGTGCCTCACATCCCACACTTGAGAGTTGGTTGAAGGGACTGGGGTCATGTGAGAGGACAGTTGGAGTCAAATGAGGACTAGAGTTAGGGATCAATCTGTGTTCAGGGCAGGGCAGTCTGGGGCTTAGTGGACAGCCTGATGGGCAGTCGGTCTCTGACAAATGTGTGATCTCCACAATGGTTTACAAATCTGTCTGTTGGGGTGAGGTGAATAATATAGAGGTGATACCCCTAAAATGGGGGGGGGTCACAATTTTGGACTCCAGCTCATTAGAACTTTTCTAAAATCTCTGAGCCAGCAGGATACTTTTTAGGACCAGAGACATGAGGAACCTCCGAGTGAGTGGAAGTACTCAGGGCCTTGACAGGGAGGGAGAGGAAGAGGTGGCCTTGGGATGAGGTGGAAGAAGGGGTTGTGGAGATTTTGGGCCAAGATTCCTACAGACAACTTAGAGCCAGAAAGCTTGAGAGGTGATGGGAGGTCAGAGTGGGGTGGGTGGGGAAGGAGTCAGGCTGTTCCTGGGAGCCCAGACCACCTTGGTGGCCTTCTTGTGGCTACCCCTAGAGTTCTGCCTGGAATGCAGCAGGGGAACATGAGGTTCTGACATTTCCTGGGGTCTGGAGTCCAGGGATGAGAGATAGCAGCCTCCTTTTGCTCTGGGTGCTGGCAGCAGGAAAAGGCCTTGATCTGCAGTCTGGACCCCTTGAGAAGCCAGCAAGAGAAAAGAGGTGCTATGAATGTGGAGAGAGAGGCAGGGTAGTGGAGCTGAGAATGCCCTTATGAGGAAGGCTGGAGAAACACAAAGCCTGGCAACAGTCATTAGGTTTCAGGAGCTGCGTTCAACCAGGCCTCCCCTTCCCTGACAGCCTCCAGGACAGAAGGACACCTGTCTGAACACCCATACCCCAAGCTGGGAGGGAAGGCCCACCAGATGGATCCTGGTGAAGTCCATATGACTGGTGAGCCTGTACCCTGAAGGATTGGGGGACCATCCTCAAGGTTGTGGTGACAGTGGGCACCCAGGAAGGGAGGAGGGGCCTGAGGAATCCATCAGGTGATGAAGAGCTATAGGACTTGGGCTGATGGAGGGAGGTCCCCTGTGTGATGGGTTGATTCATTTTAGAGAAGCAGCAAACTGGCAAGGGGCAAGGGAGACAAGTGTCTACCACAGTCTTCTCGTGTCTGTTTCTCTTAATCATGAGACCATTTTTGTACCAATCCTTTTATAGCGGATTCAGGCCTCTGCACATTCATTCAACAAACATTGGGTGTCTCCACTGTGCCAGCACTGCTCAAGGGGCTTGAGAATACATCAGTGAACAAGAGACACTCAAATCCCTGCCTGCATGGGTTTACATTCTAGTGAGAGCTCAGGCTGTTGGGAGGAGTGGCAGGTGGGAGATGTTGGGAGTCTGGGAACAGCAAGGGGGCTCTGGTCTTTGGACTAAAGAGTTGGGAGGAACTGGGCCTCTGGCAAGAGAAACAAAAGCAAGGCCCAGACCTGGGTTTCAAAATGGTACTGAGAGTATCCCAAGTCAGAGCTTCAGACTCAGGGAATAGGTTTGGATGGATCTTGGGTCTCAGGTACAATCTGAGAGGTGCAAACCCATTTATCAGACTGAAGGCACAAGGTCAAGGCTGCCAGAGGGTAGGCCTGGTTCTCTCATGCTTCTCTTTCCTCTGGCCCACCTGAGGACTGGGAACAGACAGGTGTATGCTGAGCCCTGCCTGGCTCTGCCTAGAGCACAGACTGCCCTTTCACCCAGGTGGCCTCGGCTCTCTTCCCCACAAATAAAGAAGTTGGAGAAGCTAGTTCTGACAGCCTGATCTCAGGCTGGTGACAGAGTCAGTATTTTCAACAGAATATCCCCAAAGAGGACCTTTCTCCTGGAACACTTCAGGTGCTTGAATTTACTTCCTGGGTGCTCTGGCAACTATGATTTCAAGTTAACCACCCACTGCAAGTAAGGTGGCAGATCCGAATTTGCCTCCATTTTGCAAATGGGCATATTGAATCCCTGACCATTCAGAGTGAGTCCAGTGTTACAAAGAGACCTTCTGGGAGATTTGGGCTTGGCTGCTTTCCTCCCATAGCTGGGACCCAGGGCAGGGGCCCAAAGTGGAGCATACCTTAGACTCTCTCAGACACAGAGGGAAAAGGAGAGCAGGTGGGGCCTAAGTCCTGAGCCCTGTGGTCTCAAGGTTGCAGTAGTGGTTTTCAGGACCCTAAATGCACAGTTTGGAGGAAGAAGGAGAATGCATAGGAAATCCACATCTTTTCCTTGCCCCCTCTTCCCTGTTCCTAGTAGTTGCAGTGAGCTGAGGACCAACCTGGGCCCTGGGCTGCCTGGTGGCCCTGAATCATGGTAGTGAGGTGAAAGTGGGACAAGCCATTGGATTCTTGATCAAAGTTCTTGAAAGAACAGCAGTGTGGTGCATGTGGCCAGTTCTGGCCTGTCAGAGGCCTCCTGGTGTGCCAGAGGGCTGGACTACCTTTGCTTAATTTTGACTCTTGTCCACTCGGTCTCTGTCAGTTCTACTTCTCAACCTAAGGCTGGTTCTCCTCCCTGGCATTTGTCTCTTTCCTGGAACACTCTTTGCTCTCTGTGTATCTAGTTCTGACCTTTTTTTTTCTTCCTGATTGGGATCTCCCTGCCAACCTGTGGCTAATCTGTGTGATTACTGCCACATCTATGCCACAAAACTGGCCTCTAGGGAATACCAGCTGGATCCTTTAGCAGACTATAAGTGGCCCCTCTGAGATGTGATGTCTTTCTGTGCTGTGGGGCCCTTCCAGTTTTGAGGTGAAGCTTTCTCTGGTGGCTCTTTGTCTTTCTCTGGGGATGTGATGGCTGCAGACCCCCAATTCTGGCCCCTTCTGCAGTTTGTGCCTCTGATCCTCAGCCCGGGCTGCCTGTATCCCTCCCTCTGTAGGCAGCCTCCTGGCTGACTTTACTCCCTGTCACATTCCTGGCTGTGAAAGGGACCTCTTCCAGAGCCCTAGGGAGATGACATGAGTTTGTTTGTTTTTCTCCTGTCTCCACTTCAAGGGCTCCACTGGCAAAAACAACACCCTGATGACTTCCAGCTCTTCTCCTCTTTTACCCTGAACATGGGAAAGATGGTCTCCACTCTCAGATGTGTCAGCTGAGAAAAGAGGAGCACAGGGGCCAGCTTTAAGATGGTCACTTGCCCCTACTCCCCTTTTGAGGAGCAGTCACAGTCACCTGGCATCCACAAAGCTCCCTGTAGACCCAGCCACAGGATCCCCTCAGGGGAGGAAGAAAGACCATTGTTTAAAAAGCAAGGCTCAGCCAAAAGGAATGAATCTAATGGGAAATCTTTCAGCCAGATTTGAGGATCAGAAAGCTTTCCTGACACAACTCACACAAAACTGTGCATGAACAAGCCTCCTTGTAGCAACAGTGTGTGCTCCTGTACAGATGAACTATGTTGAGCCTTCAAAATCATGACTATAAACAGATTTCCTTTTAGTGGAAGAGGCACCACACAGAACCAGTGAGAAGGGATTGTGCACAGGGCACAAGGTATGTCCACCCTCCAGGTTCCAAAGACAAGCTGCTGAGGGTCAGACTTTTTCTCAAGGGACAAAAGAATGACTGTTTTTCCCTTTAAGGGATAGTCTTTGGGTCAAAGAGGCTAATGTTGAGAGCCCAATGGAAGGACAAGGTGAATAACTGAAGACATTCTAAATACTACATCACCCTCTACAACCTTGGCATTGATGGGGCCACCATCTTGGGATTTGGACCTGTTGTTGAGAATGGCCTTGGTCCTCGTGGCTGAAGAAGTTGAACTGTCTCCAAGGGCAGAACAGAATCTTACTACCACCAGCTTTGTTCATAAATTCCAGACAAGTTCAGGGGGCCACAGAGAAATACGCCCACGGTGAGATCAGGACTCTAAGATCAGAAAGTCTTTCCTGTTGGCAGGAGTGAGTCTATGAAGCAGTAAATGCAGGGATAGCTCTAGGGTGAATTGGGAATCCAGAGAGTTCCAACTCAGAGGACTGCCCAGTTCATCTCCCATGTATTCTTAGAGAGCAAAAGAAGGTCATAGGGCTCAAGGGGATGAATTAGGGACTAATACAGGAAAACAGAAACAGGACAATGGAGGAGGGGATATTCAGCTTCTTAAAGTCCTCAAAGTTTAGATCTTTGTTTCTCACTTTACACAGGGCCCAGACACTTACCCTGAGACGAAGCTGCTGCATAAAGTTCACTTGAGGTAGTAGAGGGGAAACAGTGTCATCTTGAACTCCCCCAAGCACCTGATTTATGATTGCCATGGTGGACAACTCTGGATGAATTGTTCCACAAGATCAAATCTGATGATTGTTCCCTCATAAGCCCTTCTCCTAATGAGAAAATAGTCAGTAACTTTTGGGGATCCCCTGCCCATCCTGATTGGCAAAACACAGTTCTTGTCCCTGAACAGCCCAGGTCTTATGGACCCTTGGAGATCCTCTGGTCAGCCTGAAGGAGAGAGCAGAGTCATGGACATGAAACATGCACTGAAACACAAAATGGACAGCTGCCAAATGGAGCTCCTCAATACTGTGCTTGGGGACTCCGGGCAGAGTGTGCAGAGTGGGACCAGCTAGGGTTGGTCAGGAGATCCTTCTCAGGGATTTTCAAGGTCAATGATGTGCATGGATTGGCAGAGAGGTGAAAAGAGGTGCTACAGAGGAGAGGCTGGTAAGAATGAACAATCCTGTGCAGCTATGTGCCAACATAATGGTGCTATTAAAAGTCACTGACAGCATTCTAGTGTCTCAGGACATTGAAAAGTCACCCTGCCCACACTGAGTTGACCTCTTTCCTACATCATAGTTTCTCCTGGTCCCTGTCTTTGGAACATACTTCATGCAAGCTATCTATATTCCTCTTGACATTTGGAGTCCAGAACTACTTCTCTCATCCACTCATTCGATCCATATATATTTAGCATCTTCTATGTTCTAGTTACTATACTGGGTGCCAGGGGTACAAAGATGAATAGTATCCAGTTTTCAAGAAGCCTTTAGTTGAATTCAATGTTGTTTAATAGAACTTTCTGCAATGATGGAAATGCTGCCAACCTATGATGTCTAATATGGGAGTCAGTGGCCACATGTGGCTATTGAGCACCTAAGTAACAAATTTTTATTTTATTGAAATCTAATTTAAATTCAAATAGTCACACGTGGCTCATGGAAACCATTTTAGGAAGCACAGATATACTGAAAAAGAGACAAGTAGGCATAACATTGTCAGGACAGCACAGTCAGGGTCTGTTGTGATCTATTCAAGGAAGTAGAGGAGAGGGAGTGACTGGATCTGCCTGAGAATTAGGAAGGCTCCCCAGATGAGGAAAGGATTTGAACTAAGTCTGGGATAATGAACAGAACATGCATGATGATGGGTAGGGGGGTGTGTGTGGGCAGGAGGCTCAAAGTAGTGATTCCTATATTTTTTGTAGACTTCCCAGCTGGGCTTCTCCATGGATTAACCAGCAGAGCTGGGCTTACAAAAGGAGATACAGATGTGCTCTGCCCACTTGGCTCTTTGCCCTCCTCAGTTTCCAGGGAGGTGAGTGATGACAGATGGACTCATGACTCTCCCTAGATTGAGGGATCCAAAGGACTGAACTGACCCTAGGAATGATGATTGCACCCAGGGGAGAGGGTGCGGGGTGTCTGGAGACCATATGGGAAGCTGGGAAGCATTTAGGGGAAAAGGATTGACGCAGGGGGAGGAGGTTACTGGGAGCCAGTTTCCCAGTAGAGGCCAAGAGTCACTCCCAGGGTCAACCCCATCCTCTTGTTTAGATGGAGAAATGGGGGAGGAGTACTTGGGTCCCATGAAGCTGAAGGAGACAGTCATTGTGAGACTAAGACAAAGAATAGGTGATGAGATCTTCCAAGGCCCTCCTGTGCTCAAGTCCTTGGTGGTTGGCTGGTAGGGCCCACACCATGCCCATCAGAGTAGGGTCTTTCAGGGGTAAGGACCAGTGTGTGTTCCTAAAGAAAAGAGAGTTTGAAAAGTATATATTTAATTTCCACATTCCTGAAGTAAAACTCTTGATTTGCCCTTTTAAGACTTACCCCTCCTAAGCTTTCTCATCTCAAGATGGCATCACCATCCAACAAGTTGCTGCATCCAGAAAACTGGGTAATTATGGATTCTGCCCTTTTTCTTCTTTTCCACATTGTCTTCATCAGAAAGTTCTGTTCATTCTCCCTCCAACATACATCTCTAGTCCATTTCCTTCTCTCCATTTCCACTGATTCCATCTGTCCCATGCTTCTGGAATTTCTCATCTTTGAATTTGCCTTTAATTAGTTTCCATATTTCCTATGCTGTTCTTTCTTAACTATTTTACACATAGAAGTTAGAACAATTAAAAAATACATTGGATTACTCTATTCACATGTCTAAAACATTTTCTATGGCTTCACGTTTTACTTGAAATAAAATCTGCACCCTTTAACATGACTAAAGAGGAACTGCCTGCCCAGCACATTATGCTCCTGCTACACTGGTCTCCCAGTTCCTTAAACAAGCCAAGCTCTTTCTTACTGCCAAGACTTTACCCATGTTGTGGCCTTCCTGCCTCTTAGCTGAGATGGTTTCTCACCCTTGACACCTCCATGTGTGTATCCTCTCTCCTCTTTCATAGCATACTCTTCTTGGCCTCATAGCGGATTTGCAATTTGTTTTCTTGTTGGCTATATCCTTCACTAGACTCAAAGCTCTGTCAAATCAAGAGCCATGTCTATTGTCTTCACCACTGTGTGCAAGGTGGGCTGCCTTGCACACAGGAGAAAATGGGTAAGTATTCATCAAAAACATGAATGAATGATATTTCCCCTTAGTCAGTCCTACGAAATCCACAGTTTCTGTTAGGAAGATATAGCTAATCCCAAGGGCTTCCAATGTTGTCTTAAGTTATTACTGAGGTTTATCCTAAATGTTCCTTTTCTTCTTTCATTATATCTAAGACAAATAAGACTTTTTAGGGATTACCAAGGCCCTGTGGGTTCCAAGGAATCCTGATTCCATTCACATTGATGTCTACTTTAGAGTTTCCAAACATAGGAGATACTAGTTGCATGATCATTTTGAAGGGACAATCCTTTCCCAGACTGAGTCTGGCTGGGATTTCCGTAAACTTTTCCTTTTCCTAAAAACTCTCTCTCTCTTTAGAAAAATGTGAGTGGTGTGAGAATAGGACTGTATCTTTGGGAATCTATTTGGGCAGCAGTAAGGGAGGGAACCAGTCAGCTAATCCTGGTGAAAGGGCCCTGTGATCCAGCCAAGAGCAAGGGGATTGATACCTCTCTTCCCTGAACTTTCAATTCTGTGGAATTTATAGCTCTTGATGTGAGCAGTACAGACCAGCCTTCAGGGAAGAATAGTGGTGAGGCTAGGCTCTCAGGTTTTGGTGGTAGACTCCCTGGGTTTGAAGCTTATGTAATCGCAGGCAAGTCACTGGCTCTCTGCACCAGTGTCCTCATCTGTCTTGAGTGTCTCTTTCCCTGCATCAGATCTTGATCCTGTTTGTTACCCCCATGATTATCCCTTATAAAAGTCACGTGGAAATAGCAGTCAGTAGATTGGGCTATCCTGGGTGCCTCTTCTTACATGGTTACTGTCCAGTGCCTTGGGCCCAGGAAGGGCAAAGTCCTAAAAGCTGGGTCTGAAAACAGCTTTTCCTTTTTGCTGCCATATCCTTTTTTTCATATCCTGGAATCTTGTCTCATATATGTTCTCCAGGGTGCCTACCATTTTCTCTCTCTTTTAAACAGGAGCTGCCTTGAAATAAAAAGATGTCACAACTTACTTGTTGCTTTTTATAATAAAAACATTCTGTTAATCATCTCCCATTATAAAAGCAACTCACAGAAATACAGAAACTGTCCAATATTAAGAAATTTATTCATGTAATGCATTATACAAATAAGAGAGAAAGTGCATGATCATAACAATAGATGTTTAATAAAATCCACGTTAATTTTTAATTTAAAAACTTCAATCCTATGGGGCTAGTATTGTATATTTTTACTTGGTTAGAGTGTCAAACTTTATCTAAATTACTTTATCCAGAATAATAAAATACTAAAAGTATTATCATCAAAGTCAAAATATAATATTGCTATAAATTTTCAACATAGTTTTGGGTACCTTAGACAATGTAATAAAGAAAAACTAGGTAGCATAAATATTGGAAACAATGAGGCAAAAAAAACACATTATTTTCAGATGATTTGACTGACTCCATATTGAATAACTTTTGCCTCTAGCATCCCTTGCCTCTTCTTTCTGAAACAGCTCCCAAACTTCACTTGAGGGTTCACCCCTACATATACACTTGGTGTGATCTGGATGGAGCTTTTCTCTCAGCAACAGGAGTCAAGCATGTGACCAGGCCCAGCCAATCAAAACACTCCATTCCTCTGGGTTATTTGGTGATGGTCATGCGACTGACCACAAGGAGCTTGAGAATGAATATTATATATCTAAAGGCCAGGGAAAGGGGTGGGGAAAAACTAAGTCCTCCTGCTGAGTTTTTATTCTGGGCTTTCCATTAAAAAAACAAATTTTTTCTTTTCTCTTAAGACAGATTTAAAAAATAGCTGCTTTATTGAGGTTTATTTCACATACCATACAATTCACTCATTTAAAGTGTACAGTTCAGTGGTTTTCATTATATTCCCAGAATTGTACAATCAACACCACAACACCTCTCCAGTCCTAGACAAACCACCAATCTACTTTCTGTCTCTATATACTTGCCTATTCTGGACATTTCAAAGAAATGGAATTACATCACATGTGGTCTTTCACTGGCCTCTTTCACTTAGCTTAACATTTTTCAGATTCATCCACGCTGTACATGTGTACTCCATTCCTTTTTATTGCCAAATAATATTCCATTGTATGAATACACCATATTTTATTCATTTATTCATTCATTAGTTGATGGATATTTGGGTTGTTTTCACTTTTTGGTTATTAAGAATAACACTGCTATGAACATTTGTGTACAAGTTTTTGCATGGACATTTGCTTTAATTTCTCTTGGGGTATTGCTGGGTCATATGGTCACTGTACATTTATTTTTTGAGGAATTTCCAGACTGTTTTCCAAAGTGGCTGTACCATTTTGTATTCCCACCAGCAGTGTATTAGGGTTCTAATTTTTTTTCCATTTGTTGTTATCAGTCATTTCTATTATAGCTATCCTAGTGGATATGATGTGGTATTTCATTGTGTTTTTGATTTGCATTTCCCTGATAGTTAATGATGTTGAGCATCTTTCCATGTGCTTTTTGGCCATTTGCATATCTGCACAGAGAAATATTTATTTAGATCCTTTGGAGTTTTATTTCTTCTAAGCATGGGGGTGGGAAAGACTTCCCTAGGCAATGTACAAAACTCAGAAGTTTTACAGAAAATAGTGAAAGATCCAACTATACGAAAATTTTAAACATCTGCATTTTCAAAGACAATCACAGTTAAATGAAAATCATCTTTCCTCTGCTTTAAAGAAGAAACGATTTGAAACACATATAATACGGGTGCGGGGCATCTTTTCATACACCTGTTGTCCATTTGTATATGTTCTTTGGAGGAATGTCTATTCAAATTTTTTCGCCCAGTTTTAAATTGGGTTACTTGTGGGGCTATTTTTTTCTGTTGAGTTCCTTTTATATTTTGGATATTAACCCCTTATGAGATATGTGATTTGCAAATATTTTCTCTCATCCCATAGGTTGTCTGCTCACTCTGTTGATTCTTCCCCTTGCTATGAAGAAGCTTTTTACTCTGATGTAGTCCCACTTATCTATTTCAATTATGAAAGATGAACAAGTTCTAGAGCTCTTCTGTACAACATTAATAATATATAAAGAAATTCTACAAATCAATAAGAATGAGTCAAATAACTCAAAAGCAAACTGGACAAAGGGTGAGAATGAGCATTTCACAGAAACACCTATAGCTGATTAACATATGAAATGATGCCCAATGATTCTGCAGATTTGCAAATTAAATCAACAACGAATTACAGTCTTTTCACCATCAGTTTGGCAAACCTTTATAAGATCAATATTGTCTAGCATTAGTAGAGGGTCTCAGAAAATAGGAGGCATGTATATCATTACAACCTTCTTGGAGGTCAGGGCCAAATTTATCTGCATTGAGCTATTAACAGAAGAAACTTCAGGTTAGTAAGACTGCAGATGGCATTTGCTTATAGTTAACAATGCTGTAGTAGATACTTAAAGTTGTATTAAGAAGGTAGAGCTGATGTTATGTATTCTTACCACAATTATATATATACTAAAAATTATATATACTTATAAGAAAAGTGAAGGAATATCAAAGATGGGAGTAAAAATGTTAATATCCAGATAATAGAAGTCCTAGAAAAAGATAAAAATATGTAGGAAGAATATATTTGATGAATAACAGAGTTATATTTCCCAGAATTAAAAAAATCTCAGATAAAAAAGATTGATAAAGTAGTAAAAGGAAAAGGAAGAAAATCCTCATCCCTAGATACACTATAGCAAATTTTAAGACTATCAAAGACAAAAAGAACATTTTAAAAGCTTTCACAGAAAAAGTGAACCACTGCAAAGGAACAAGAGTGACTCTGATATCAGACTTCTGAATGGCAATGCCAGAGACAAAAAGACAAGAAAATAATATATTTTAAAATATTGGAGGAAAAACTTCATACTAAGAATTTGATATCTAATCAAATTGACATTTGAATGACAGTGCACAATAAAAATATTCTTAGTGGTACATGGGCTTGGATGACCAGCCACAAAAGACCCACACTGAAGACACTTTTTGAAGTGTCTTTTTAGGACAGAATTAAATTCAAATGATAATGTAAGATATATCAGATGCAAAGATGATAAAAAAATATCTTGGCAATGTTATTTATTTATTTTTATTGACAGGATCAAAGGGAGAAAAAGAAAAAACCTACTACAACATGGATAAATCTTGGTAGCAAATTTAGAGTGTGAAAAATAAATCTCAGAAGGTTTTGGTGCTCAGCTATAATCTCCCAAGTTTGAAAACAAGCAAAAGTAAAAACACACACACAAAAACACCCATTATATTTAAACATATACATACATATATATATGTATCTATATATATATCTGATAAAACTACATTTTTTAAAAGTAAGAGAATATAAAAAGTAAACATAATATTCAGCGTAGTTACTCAGAGGGGGGTGGAGTCAGAAGACAGAATGGGTGAGGAACATAGTTATCTGTAATGCTAGGTGGTGGTCAGTGGGTGTTCAGTTTCTTAGAAATGAACAAATACATAAATAATAAAGGAAGGTCATGTATGAACCAATGATTATATGCTAGGTGGTGGTCAGTGGGTGTTCAGTTTCTTAGAAACGAACAAATACATAAATAATAAAGGAAGGTCATGTATGAACCAATGATTATATGGGCTATGAGGTATTATATGGGCTATGATTGGTATTACTATAACATTATGCAGTGGAAGTCCATAAGAAAGAGAAGTTAAAGAAATGCAAGGTGGTTTCATTCATTTGTCTCCATAAACTTGGAAACTGTTTCATAGTCAGTGTCAGGAGACTCTGTACAAAGTTGGCCTGGGCCAGAAATGGGCCCCAAGGTTTACATGTGTTCTCTGGTTGCCTCCTCCCCCACTTTAGATGTCTTGTGGAGGAGTGTGGACACATGACCAAAGAGACGCAGCCCAGAGGGTGATCAACAATCAGGTTTTTGAGTCAGAGAGCCTGATTTCAGTTCTCACCCCTGCCACAGAGGAGTGACTGTGTGCAAATTATTTAACCTCTCTGAGCCTGATAAAATGCTATATATACACTTTGAATAAGCCTGATAAAATAGTACATAATCACATTGTCAAGTGCTTGGTACATGGCATATGCTCAAAAATATTAGAGCCCTGGCAGGGTACCTCAGTTGGCTGGAGTGCCCCATACACCAAAAGGTGGCAGGTTCAATTCCCCATCAGGGCACATACCTAAGTTTTGGGTTCTATCCTCTGTTGGGCTTTGTATGGGAGGCAACCAATTGATGTTTCTCTCTCTCTCTCTCTAAAAAGCAATAAAAGCATATCCTTGGTGAGGATTTTAAAATATATTAGCAAAAAATAATAATAAGGATTAGAATAATAAAATAAGAATAAGAAATGACATCCACTTTTCTAAAAGAAATCCTAGGGGATTTGGGTTGGGTTCTTTGATCTAAGATTGCTGATAAATTCTGGAATTCTGTAATAGTTCCTAACCTCTGTCACTTGCCTTCAGTTTTGCCTTTTGTTTCTTAGTTTCCTAGTAAACAGTTTGAAAAAGTCCAACCTTATTTTGGCTGAGTTTGGGGGAAAGGGACTTGGCTGGAAGAACAAGGAGGAAGCTGCTGCATTCCCGGTGGAGGCCGCCATCCAGGCCTTGTTGGAGCACAGAGCTGGGGTGGGAACAGTGAATGGCCCTCACGTTTGTTGAGCCCTGTGTTCAGTGTTCTCACAAAGGTCAGAGCAAGGTTGGGTAAGGTTGCATTCAGTCCTAAGAGGCCAAGATGCTATACATGCTGGTGAGCAGTCAAGGTTTCCTAGGTCTGAGTGAGTGAAGGGCCCTGAGAAAGCTAATGCTAGCAGTCAGTATGTTGGATCTCCATCAACTTGTTCAAAGGGATTTTGAATGGTTGTGCCCTCCCAGGTCATCCCAGCAGGACTGCACCTGCCCAGTCTAGCCTCTGAACGCCCCATCTTCCTCCCTCTCCAGGAGCCCTAGAAGCCTGATCTGAGCCCTCCAGCCCAGTCCCTATGCCTCCACTTTAGTTGCCAATAAGGACACAGAGGTGCAGAGATATGTGCCATCAACTTCCCCAGCTTTTGGACGCCGGCGGTCTCCGGGCCTTCGCGAGGTCATGTAGGCCTCTGTGGATCACCCAGGCTCTCTCCGCGGTTAGTGCTGGGCTTTCTGGGAGTTTCCTGAATTGTCTCCAGTTTGCCTGTAATGCCGCCTCTTCCTCTCCATCCCGCTGCCCCTCCAGCTCCCTTCCGGCAAACCGTTGGGAAGGTGCCAGAGTTCCCTCCCCCAGCTTGTTTGCGAAAGCTCTGCTTGCTGAGAGCCCCGGGTACTGACTGGCAGCTCGCACTGTGCGTATGGACAGCTCAGGCATGGGGTTGGTCATGGGTGTGTGGCAGCCCCAAGAGGTAGGTGCTGATAGATGGCGGTCCTGGCCCCATGTTGACTCCTCAGTGACATCTGAGTCTTCGTTGCGTTTGACGCTTCATCTTTTGTCTTCCTGCTTTCCTGAAATAAGAAATGACAAACAATCCCAGAACCGGAGCCACATGTCCCCAAATGCGTGTGGCTCAGCATTGGTCATGTTTTTCCAATTATCCCTTGTTCTGAATGCCACAGTTAATACGCGAGTGCACACTCACACACATACCCAGGACAATTTTTAGGCAGACTTTCAGGCTCCTCTTTTCCCAGAACCCCATGGCCCTTCAAGGCCGTGCCCTACCCAGCCCCTCCATCCCTGCTCCACGCCCCCCGAAAGCTCCCTGGCCTCTGGGCTCCCCCCGCTCTGGGAAGGCCTCTGTCTCAAGACAGGATGTACTTATTTTTGTGTTCCCTGGAACGCCCTTCCACCCGCCGGGGATTTCTAAGTCCTACCCATCCTTAGGACGCAGTGCAAGGCGGCTGGTCTACCATGAAACCTCCTCAGGGCCTGCACCCACGCCCATCTCCCCAAAGCATGAATTCCTATAGTGTTTGAGGTCCAAACGAGTGCTTCCCAGGCTTTTTTGAATCTAGGAATACTTATAAAGTTTTAAAAAATCACATTTGGGGTTGATAAACTAAAGGAAAATATGTTCATTGGAAATACAGATAAACAAAATAAAGTAAAACTGTTTCATTCCTTCAACCAAGAGGTAACCGCCATTCACATCATCATGAGGGTCCGAAAATAAGGCCTTTTTCTAGATACACACACTCACACTTACACTCTCTTTTTTAAAGAATTGAAGTTATACTTACATATGGCCTTATAACTGCATTTTTTCAATCAACAATGTATTGCGAACATCTTTTCACAAAGAACTCCCTTTTTAATTTCAAAAGATTCCATGAATGACCACATAAGAGCGTTTATGCTTTTTAGAAAATGTTTTATTGTGGAAAAATTTCAAACATACAAAAGTAGACAACAGTGTAACAGCCCCCACATAATCATCATCCAGCTTTAATAATTACTAACATTCTCTCCTTCTAGTTTCAGCCACCCCCTGCCTTTTTTCTCTCGAGTATTTTAAAGAAGAGCCCAGATAACCTTTTCTTCTACTGTCGGCAGCAGTTGTCTTTACAAGGTCTGCTGTTTGAGAAAACGGGTAGAAACCCAAAGGCGGTCTGCGTGCAGGACAACTTTCGAGCGAATCTGTGTTTCATTCGTGACAGCAGCATTGATGATTTGAAAAATAGTCACACATATACGTGCAAGTTGTATTATTTATTCAGCCTTCAGTCGCTGCTTGTAGGGCATATGGATGTACAGCTCCCTTGCAAGAGTTCCAGCCCACAAGCCAGGCACTGCCGGTCTGATCCGTTCACTCAGGCATTCAATCAAACTCTGCCCAGTGTTTGTCTGCAGTTGGCTCGCACATGTGCTTTCTCTCTCCTGACTCCACCATTAAGTTCCTTCAGCTTCTGTCCTGCACACAAGCTACAGGCATCAAGCTGAATTGTGATCCTAAAGTTCTTATCATGAGAGGCTGTGAGGGCTTTCGGGGCCTTCTAGGGCCATCTTCTCATTCAGCAAGTGAGAAAACCAAGGCAATGGAGGAGGAAGGATTCCCCTGGGGGCAGAGCTGGGGTGAAATATCAAGTTTCCTAACTCCAAGACTGTTCTCTGTACCTTATCTACCTTGTGGGCAGAGCTTCATGGAATGAATAGGACACAGGGAAAGTGTGACCTTGAGAATGGGTAGCAGAGTTCCTGCTGTGCCTGCTCCTTGTTAGGGTTTCCAGGGACATTTGGGGACTAAATCCTACAGCTCGCTTCTCCTCCTTCCAGCTTTCCTGCCAAGGGAGTCTTGAACATAAAGATAAAATACAAAAGGGAAACAAAGTAGTAGCTTCCTAATCTCTGGGCGAATGCCAGCATCTCCCCAAAGCAAGGCTGCTCTGGTAAACAGGACTGGACAGGAGGCTCTGCCTGGAAGCCCAGGGGAGCTTTCTGCTCCCAAGTCCCTTATGTCTCAGCGGGCCTTAGAGTTTGCATTTACTGCCCCACTCCTCTGTGGGCTGGGCACACCTCATGCACTCGGTCACAGGCAAGCCATTCAGGACGTGGCTGCCTTTGCCTCTGGGAGGCAGGTTGCAGCCCAGGAACTGAGAGAGGCAGGAGGCTGGCTGGGATGGCCTGGACAGCTGAGTCCCAGGAAGTGAAAGAGAGGTGGCACCTGAGCAAGCCCACCCATTGTAAAGTCTGGCCGAGGAACGTCCGGCTCTGACCAGGTTGGCAGTTCATCCGCAAGGGGCAGATAGGAGGGAGATGAGAAGAAGGTCCAAGATGGCTCTCCCTGACATTCCCCACATTGGAGAGATGCTGGAGTGAGCTTTCACTCTCTGTGAGTCAAGCTGAATTGTGGGGGCCAGGAACTCATGCCCTTCCCCAGCATTTTTACCGTGTTGACTATAATCCATAGTTGCTTTGTTAAAACCGAGACTGGTCAACATCTTTGTGAGTCACTATTCTGATTTCATAGTTAAACCAAATTGTGCTACAGAAGGTCAACATATTTTATTCCTTACTTTTTCCTTTACTATCCTTGTGCAAGAAGTTTTAGATTTGAAAACTAATTTTCCTTTTCCATCCTTTCTCTTTCTCTCCCTTCCTTTCTTCTACCCACCTGAAACTTTGGGGTAACTCCTGGGGCTTGGATTTTTGTAGCTGAAGTCTTCTGTAGCTGAGAGATTCCCAGGTTAGGAGTGAGGCAGTTGGGTGGGGGCAGTGGGAACGAGAGGGTACTGGGAAAAGAGCAAAGGTACACATGTAAAGAAATGCTCAGCCATTAAATACACCCCTGCTCCATGTGTCCCTACACCCACCAGTGAAAAACACAAATCGGAGTCACCATAGCAGTAACTGAACCAAGGTCTCCACCCTGGAGTCCCGCCAGCAGTGATCCCTCATCTCCAGTCAAAGTGAGGAAGCTCAGGGCGAGGCCCAGGCATTGTGACGCAGGGACACTGGCTCTTCACGGTGTCCAGGGCCATCTTGAGAACTTCCAAAATTACCCAGGAACCCCAAACATTCTAGCTTCCTTTGGTTTAGTGCAGAGTCTCCTACACACCTCATGCACAAGGGCAGGTATGTGTGTGCGAGTGCGCGTGCGCGAACACACACACACACACACACACACACACACACACACACACACTGGGATAAGGCACCCATTTCTCCCATTATTCTACATGCCCTTCATGTTCCCTCTCCACCCTATCATTAAGAAGCTGAGTATATTCAAATGAACAAAGCCATTCTATTTATTTAATTGATCACAGACATTTATTAAGCAACCACTATGTGCCTAATTTTAAAATGATAAGCTGCGCTTTTGAGATAGAAGAAAAGGAAAAAGTTACAGGCATTCTCCCCTTACCCCCATTAAGAAGATTATATGTCAGCTCTAAGAGATCAGTCTAACCTTCAGAAATTAAGGGAAAGACAGACCATCCAGTGCTTGATTGTGTGGTTCTGATTCTTGGTCCAGGGGACTCAGAAGTGAGAAGATTAGTTCCGGCCTAGGTGGCCTGGGAGGCTTCTGGGAAGAGGTTTGAGGGGATCTGCTAGATGAGTCCTGGACAAGGTGGAGATAGGCCAGGAGGAAGAGAGGGGCACATAAGGTGGATGGGAGGACAGAGGCAGAGGCAGAAGGTAGGAATGGGCCCAGCCTGCCTTGGGGATGGAGAGCAGCCAGGCTGGGGGTAGAGGGCAGGTGTGTAAGCCAGAGAGGAGCGTGATGAAAAGGCTGGTGAGGGAACAGCCAACTGCAGGGCCTGCGTCAGACACATTTGTGGGACACTCTGCCTGGAACTCCTCTGGAGAGGTAGGGAATTTGGGCCTGCATGTATTTTTAGCCTCGTCTTTTCCGCCCTCTTCTGAGCAACGATTCTAAGAGCTTTCAGCCTGAGGTCATCTGTTTTCCTAGTCTCCGTTCCAGGGAAGCAGATGCCAGCACCACCACCTCACACGGAGGCTGCTGCCGCCCGGGCGCTGACCCCAGGAGAGCGACGTGTCCACTGGACCACAGGAGCAGCCTGTGTGAGTCCGCCCCCCTGGCAGGCTCGGCAGTCCTGAGCTCTGCCAGAATGTCACCCCTCTGTTCTGGCATGACCCTAGAGAAGGGTTTTGAGAAATCCCCAGATGCCTGTCCCCACTTCCCTCAGGGCCAACAGTGGCATGCCTTAGGCTGGAAGGCTATGGAGGGACATGGAATATCAAATCTAGCCTTCAGGACACCCTGGCTATAGGGGTCTCTGCCTTCCCTGCTCATTTTCTTTCTATTGCTTGCTCCAGTCCCTCTCTCCCTGCCACCACTGTGGGTATTTCCCAAGATCTGCTTTCTGCATTGCAGCATCTGCAGCACACCCTCAGTCACCCTTAGAGGATAGCTTATTTGCTCCTTTGTCTTGAAAGTCTTCAAAGCCCACATCCCGGTTCAAAGTCTCTTTTCTCTCTAGGTCACATTTTCAAGTCTCTGGTGGACATGAATACTGAAAAACACACGACCAAAACCAGTTCATAACCTTCCCTCCAGAGCGTCACTCCTTTCAAACATCTTGTTTCTGTGCGAGGTATTCAAACATCTTGTTTCTGTCAGAGGTACCACCAGTCTACACTCCGGACTAGAACCCCTGAGACCCTTCAACTCCTCATCAATGCTCATGACCAGTGAGCTGCCAAGATGGATTCATTCTTTCTCAACCTGTCTTTTGCATTGACGCATCATCTACAACTTCAATCCCATTTCTCATCGATGCTTGGTTGGATGACCCCAGCAGCCTCAGATGGCCCCTTCCTTGAAAAATCTCCTTACCCTGCCACTTTATAATGCGACTTCCCACCTGATCAAGAGTTCTCTATGACACCTCTTTTCTTTATCTCATCAAATCTCAGTCTTTGGCTTCTCAGTACTTCTCTTATTCTCTCCTCCTGTTCAGCTTTAGCTTCTCCTTTCCACTCCAGCCAAGTGGGGTTGCTCTCCGTTCCTTGAACACATCAAGCTTATTCCTGTCTCAAGGTCTTTGCCCTGTCGTTCCTTGGTCTTCCCCTCTTCTCTCCACTCTATTTCAATTTCCTAGCAAGAATGTAATCCTCTAAAGGTAAACTTTACTTCATTTTTCAAACCATAGAACATGTTTCAGCCTGGAATTGTCTCCAGAGACACGTTGTAAGTCATAGAAGAAAATATGTCTCATTTACAGAATGTTTTATCTATTATTTTTATTTGCACCAGAATGGTATTACCCAACTTGATCACTCAGGTTTATGAATCTGGGTCTTTTTAAAGTATGGAATAAGACATGAGTAGACACGAAAGAGTTTTTTTTAAAGGAAATGCCTGTGAAGGATAAAGGGGAGAGAGCTAGAGAAGACAAGGAGACCCTTCAGATGACAGTGAAGATCTGTCCCTTGTGAAGGAGAGAGGAAAGGAACGGGTACTGGGGAGGAAGACTCTGAGCCTGCAGTGCAGTTCCAAGAAAGTCTCAGCCACAATGAGGTGTCTGATGATGAGTCCCTGAGTCAAAGTCACCTGGCTGGAGAGTCCTGCATCTCCAGAAATTGGCCAGCATTAGTACATCTTCTGTGCTCCATCATTGGCTAGAGTAGCTCCTGGGAAGCATGGCTTCAGCACAAATGCTGTGGTGGATTCAGAAGGGCAGCAGCTGAAGCTATCCTTCCATATGCTCATCAAAGCAGCGCTCTGAGCAGTGCATTTTCATGGATGCCTCACGAGGCTTGGGATTTCCGCTGAGGAAGGAAAATTAGAATAAGGACTCAAATTCTGAATGATTCCAAAGTTGAAGATTGAACTGAAATTATTGGAATGAGCTATGTATTCCTAAAGAGAATTTCTTAAGAGAAGAGGGATGTGTCTTCATTGTCACTTCAAGGAATTATCACCATCATTGCCACAATTTCTACCATCATCAACATCATCACTACTATAACCATCTTAACCATCATCATCATCATCATCACATCATCGTTTTTACTGCCATCACCACCTCTATCACCACCTTAATCACATCATCACCACCACTCTTACCACCGTCACCACCGTCACTACCATCACTGCCATCATTACAACCGCCACCATCATCACTGCTATTAACACTACCACCACTATCATCATTACCACCACCACTATCATACCATCATTATCACCACCACCACCACCATCATGACTACCACCGTCACCGCCACCTTCATCACCACCACCGTTATTGCCATTATCACCATCACAATTATGAAGCCAGAGACTATGGTGTGGGGGAGAGGAATTTGATTCCAAAGCCCAGCACCTGGGCTTTAACCCTGTGTCTGACACTGGTTCGCTATATAACCTCAGGCAACTCTTTCCATCTCTATGAATCTTCATTTCATTTTTTAACTTAGCAAACAACTATAGTGCATGTGCTCTGAGCCAGGCAGCCTGGTATAAAGCAGAGGGTAGGCTGAGATATTGTAAGTCCAATAAACTGCCAATTCTGAAGTCAAAGCTTCAATGGCATTAACTAATGATTGACCATATCCAAGGTTTCATGTAAACAGTGGTCATGGTAGCTGCAGAATGATGTGCGACCTTGCCCTGGTTAGAATACTCAAGAGCAATAAAAGAGGTTTTATACTTTATCCAGTTCCTGTGGAGAGTCAATAAATGTACTGTAAACTTGAGGGCCTCAGGAATGAGGAGGAAATTCAGTAGAGAACTGAGAGCTCAAGCTTCAGCACATATCTGTTAAGGCCCAGAGAGGGTAAGACCTCTCCCACTGGTGGCACAGCATAGTATGGCTGAGCTGGGTGTGTAATTTTCAGCCTGCAAATGTTCTCTGAAGCTGCTGGAGAAGGATGATGGTTGGGGTGGGGCTTGTCTGGGATGGGGACAGGAATGTTGCTAGAATACAGCTCAAGGGTGAAATGAAGGCCATAGGCCCTGGGTGATGACAGAGGCAGCTGCCGCAAGCCAGAGTCCCAGCCACATCTGGGCTGCTGATTGCACAACCCAGCTGTCGACTGGGCCTTCTGGCTCCCCAGTGGGATGGGCTGGCTAGGAGACTATAGGAGGGTGGGCTAGGGGCCTTGGGAAAATTCAGCACCTGAAGATGGGTCTGGTGTGTCCCTCCTCCTTTTAAAAGATGCCCTGGCTGAGGATTAAAGTGGGGGCCAGGAAGCCAAGGGCTCCTCAGTTTTCAGTATTCTCTTTGTTTTTACTACCCCCTGCTCTCTAGGTCATACTCATGTTCCTGAAGGGGGATTTCCACAGTTCCCTTCCCACCCGTCCTGGGGACTGGGCAGGGGTGGAGGGTGAGCCTAGGGGCAAAGGGGAAATGGAAATTCCCTTAAAGTTGGCGATAGTAGAGGATGCCATGTGTAGGACTGAAGCTACTAATCTGTGACTTCAAATCCATTCCAGGAAGGATGCGTTCTCTGCTCTACCCCCTACCCTGCACTCCCACCTGGAATCCCTCTGCACCCTTTGTTCCCTGGGACATGAAATAGGTCCTGATCCTGCTTGGGTTGTCCACCCTTTCATCACTCTGTGCTCCTCACTTGACCTTTCCCCATGCAGATGTCAAGGCTGGGACCCAGCAAGAGGAAGGCAGAGCTCTGAGCCATCCTTGAGGTCAAGAATCATGTTTCACTTTGGGAAAGGAGTTCCCCAGGCCTGCCCCACGGGACTGGGGTTCCCGAATGAATGAGTGCAGACTGATCTAGAGAGGGAGGAGCTGACGGGGGGGAGGGGGTCTTCCTTCTTCATAATCAGGAGTTAGCCTCTATGATGAATCACTGCTGCTCATTTTGGTGCTCCATTTATTTATTTTTTATTTATTTATTTATTTATTTATTTATTTATTTATTTATTTATTTATCTATCTATATCTCTATCTATCTATCTATCTATCTATCTATCTATCTATCTATCTATCTATCTATCTATCTATCTATCTATCTATCATCTATTTGAGAACTGACACAAGAACCCAGAAAAGACATTTTCTCCTTTCTGAGGCTTTATTGATTGTGAGAAGCACTATTGATATAAACAGATTTTTTATTTTATTGTGGTGGTGTTTTTTGGTGAGGGGTAGCCTTAAGGTGAGAGTGCAGATGAATTGCTGGCAAGGACTCGAGGTCTTTTCCCTTACCAGCAGGATCTTGGGTTTTCCAAGATGGAAGCAGAATTGTAACTGTCCAGGTTTCTTTCTGCAGTTGAGGCTTGGCTGGGTGAGAAAGTAGAGTTATATCTCTTTTTCCTATGACCCCACAACTTACTCACTTCCCATTGAAGGAACACAGTCTCTGAGGGTCAGAAGGAACCTTAAAAGACACGTCCAGGGTAAGTTCAGTTACATCTAGGGGCAGGAATCCCAGAGTACTTCCAAAGAAATGCATCTTATCTCAGGACTAGGAGAGTGAAAGGCTTCTTTGTGTGAAATTAAAATAGATCCCCTTGGAGCTCTGTGGGAGCATTATCACAGAGAATAAATCCCATCCTTTAAGAAAATGGCATATTGCCCGGCTGGGCGTGGCTCAGCGGTTGAGCGTCGACCTAGGATTCAGGTGATTGGGGTTCGATTCCCAGTCAGGGCACATGCTCAGGTTGTGGGCTCGATCAATGACTCATCATTGATGTTTCTCTCTCTCTCTCTCCCTCTCCTTTCCTCTCTCTAAAATCAATAAAGATATATTTAAAAAAAGAAAAAAAAGAAAATGGCATATTTTCTTAGATGTTCTCTTCTTTTGATGAACATTTTATACCCATTTCCTTCCTTTTTAAATATGTTTTTTAAATTCTTCCCCATCCAGATGTCCCTTCTGTTTGTTAATACCTTTGTAAAGTATTGAACTCATGCTGAACACTGTATATCAATGTGAATGTGAATCCTGCAAGACCCTTCTCAATGATGATATGTCCCTTCTATTTCTTCATTCCAAGCCTGCACATTTTTCTGTGTGTGCCTCTCTGTTCATTTCCAATTGAACTTGTAGTCAATTAAGATTCTTAGGCCTTTTACATATTATAAAGTCTCCTATATCCTGGCAATCTAGATTTTTTTTTTCTTTGACATCAATATAGGAGTTTGCATTAATTCTATATTTTTAAATACTTAATTTTGTTAGACCACTTTATAATTTCAGCCAGTACATTATTTTCCTATTGCTGCTGTAACAAATTATCACAAGTTTGGTGGCTTACAATCATACAAATTTATTATCTTATAGTTCTGGAGGTCAGAAGTCCAAAATGGGTTTCATTGGGCTAAAATACAGTGCCACATACCTCTGGAAGCTCTAGGAGAAAATTCTTTTTTTTTTTTTTTTGCCTTTTCCAGTTTCTAGAGATTTCCTGCATTCCTTGGTTCATGATTCCTTCTTCTTCTTCTTTTTTTTTTTTAATATATCTTTATTGATTTCAGATAAAGGTAGTGAGAGGGAGAGAGAGAGAAACATCAGTGATGAGAGAGTCACTGACTGGCTGCTGCATGCACACCCCCTACTTGGGATTGAGCCCACAACCTGGGCATGTGTCCTGACCAAGAATTGAACCACAATCTCCTGGATCATAGGTTGATGCTCAACCACTGAGCCATGCTGGCCAGGCTCCTGGTTCCTTCTTACATCTTTAAATTCAGCAGCATAGCATCTTTAAACCTCTCTCTGATTCTGCTTCCATCACCAGACACTTTTCTCTGACTCTTCAAAGGATTCTGGTGATTATATTGGGCCCACCCACCAATCGAGGACAATTTCTCCTTCTCAAGGTGCTTAATAAAACCACAACTGCAAAGTTCTTTTTTGCCATGTAAAGTAACACATTCACATGTTACAGGACATAGGACCTGGACTTTTTTGGGGGAGGGGGAATTATTGTTCCCCCCCATAGCCGGTCAAGATTTTTTTGGTCTGGTTCTTTCACCTAATGTATTAGTCACTCTTGTTAATAGTCATAGCATCTGTCAAACTGATTAACATCCATTCATTACTCTCATCCAAATTATTGATAAAAATTTTCAGGAAGACAGGGATAAGTATAGATTAAACACAAAACTCTTCTTCAGGCTGACATGGATTCATTCATAAACACTCTTTGGTTATGGCAATCCAGATAGTTAAGAGTCATAGATAGCCTTTCTTTTCCTCTAATTTTCTTCCTTCTGTTTCTTCTACCTTCCCTTCCTTTACATGAATATGATTTATATAAGCACTGCACCAAGTTCCAAAATGTAAGAAAAGACAAGATAGAAATTGTCCATTTTAAAGTGCTATATTGATGGAGAAATGTTATTAAACAATTATACCAATTAACATTAGATTTGGCAGTGCCTACTGGAGATACATCTTCAATGCCTTAAACAGAAAAGTATTTGTTTTCCCCCATGAGAGAAGTCTAAAGGTAAGCATCCTAGGATTGGTAGATACACATCTATCTTTTTTGGATAATACACATTTATTTCCATTTTCATAGGATTTACTTTTTTTTACATTACTATATGACAAAGTTTAAAGTCTTCCACCCATATATTCTCTTTCAAAACAGTGCAAGGACCAAGCACTATCTAACTTTTATTAACATGTTATTTTCCAATATTTTACTCCCACTTATGTAATGCTCTAAAGTTAATCATCACAATAATTATTATTTTATACAATCAATACTTGTTTAGATATACCTACATGTTAATCAATTTCTTTGCTCCTTAGAGTTTCTAACATCCTATTACCAAATTCTGGATTCAGTTTCTTTTCTTCTGCAAAGCATCTTTCTATATATTTTTTCCCCCATGAAGGCCTGTGAGTAGCATATACCCTCTGTCTTTATGAAAATATTATTTCTTTTTAAAAAATATATTAGGCCCCACTATCCCTCCACCATCCCTCCAACCCCTTCCTCTGGTAATTGCCATACTATTGTCTGTTTGAAAATATTATTTCATTCTCACTTTTTAAATATATGTTAGTCATAACTGACAATTACACTCATTTCTTGAGGATGATCCAATTGTCAACTGACCTCCTTGTTGCTGATGAAAAGTCTGCTGTCAGTTTAAATGTTATTACTTTGTGAGTAATTTGTTTTTTTTCTCTGGCTACTTTTAACATCTCCTCATTATTGTTTGGATTCTGCAATTTCCCTATGATATATCTAGGTATGGATTTCTTCTTATATCTACTGTTTGAGGTTGTTATTTCTTAAATATGAGTCATGTCTTTCATCAAGAATATGGAATGTTCTTAGTCATTATCTTCAAATATCACTTTTCCCTCATTCTCTGTTCTTCCATTCAGAAACCTTCATTAGAAACATATTGTGAGAAACATCGATGTGAGAAACATCCATTGGTTGCCTTCTGTACACATCCTTACTGGGGATTGAAAACACAACCTAGGTATGTGCCCTGGCTGGAAATCTAATCCACAACCTTTTTTTGGTGTACAGGATGACACTCCAACCAACTGAGCCACCAAGCCATGGGTATCCTCCACATTTCTTAAATTCTCATTTCTATTTTCCACTTATGTTTCTTTCTGTCTTAAAATTTGAATAATATTTTGAAAACTGCCTTCCAATTTACCTTCCTTCTCTTCAACTGTGTTTAATATGCCCATCCATTGAGCTTTTAATTTTCATGATTCTAACTTTCATTTCTAGAAGCTATACTTTGTTCTTTTTCAAATTTACCTGAACTTTTAAAAAGAATGTTTTTATTTTGTTCTCATATATTTACTTTTTGTCTTTGATAATTAAAATATCTATTTTACAGTGTCTATCTGGTATTTTTATTATCTGAATTCTTAAGAGTCTAATCTAACTACTTGTTTTGTTTATTAAATCTTGATCATGACAGAATATTATTCTTTCTGAGTTTCATCTTTAGAGGGTCTTTATTTATGGGAATCTAGTGTTATCTTGGTCAAGTATTTGTTTTTCAAAAATTTTGTATTTGTTTCTGCCAGGCTCTCTAAGAATATAACTTGAATGGAACTGCTTTTCATGAGGATCCTGTAAAGAATGTAAATAATAAAGCCCAAACTTACATGAGGGAAGGTAAATGGTTAAATATTCTCAGAGGTTAATTTTTCCCCATATCTAGATCATAGCAGAAAAAGTGGGTAGTTAAATATTATTTTATTCTATTCTTGTACTAAGGGTACATCCCAAGATCTTGGTATTATGAAAGATAATAAATTCCAACTTCCTAACTTTCATGGGTACATGTTTGCTCTCATGTTTCCATGTGAGCAGTAAGACTCAAGCCTCTTAATTTCTGATTTTGAGAAATCCTTGTATGTTATGAATCACTCAAAACATAACCTCTTACATTAGTGGAAACCCAACCAACCTTCTATAATAATAAGCAGTGTTAGAGGGAAAAACACAGGGAGCAGTGTGGAATAAAGATTGTCAGGTTTTTGAAGAATTGTCTCTGAAAACTCTGTCCACTAAACTCAGAGAATTGAACTAGGTAGTTGCTGCACACATTCAGGCTAGGCACCAAGAAAGAACATGAATGAAAATCAATGAACAAGGCAGCACTAACCACCTGCTCTAGGCTACTTGTGACAGAAACAAGAGAAGAAGACATCCTTACCCACAGGAAGGAGATATCTTTACTGTCTTCTCCCAGCTGCTAAGAACCTCCACCCTCCTCCCAGCTCTTGCATCCATGGGGTCAGAAGCAGAAAAGACTCTTCTAGAAATGGCTCATCTCTCCTTCTATGTCCCTTGCCTTGGCCACTCTGGTTCTCTGCCATCCCTTTAGTCTCTACTCGATTTTATCACTTCATAGAAACCCTGGGTCTAAATCAGGTCCTCCCCAATGCCACTATGTCCCCTTGTCACCCTCAGAAACATTATTTATTTACTTGTTCCCCCATTGGAATCTAATTTCCATGAGGGTAAAGATATTTTCTTGTTCCCTGTGATATCCCAGGCATCCATCCACACAGTGCCTGGAATACAGCAGGCATCAACCCAACATCCTTGGAAACTCATAGATAGTCCTTAGAGAAGAGAGAGATCTACATTCATGAAGGGGCTAGAGAACAACAGCTCAGCCCTGGAGAGAGCGTCCTGCACCTTGGCGGCTGAAGAAGGCGTTTGGGAGTAGGTGAGCCTTCCACAGGATCTGGAATAATAGGAAAGGTTGGGGTGGTGAAGAAAGAACAGCATTCGGAGTGGGGTACCCTTCCAACAAAGGCCAATTTGTCATGATGGGGCGTGTCAGGGTGCAGGGTGGAATCTGGGAAGGCTGGGGCAGAAAGGAAGGTATGGTGGCTTTGTAGGATGGCAGACCTCTCTCTGTGGCCTCTTTCTCACAATACCTCCATCATCCTAGGAAAACAGTCCCTTATTGGTGATGACAGCAGTGATGGCAAAAATGATATAGTGGTAGTAATGTGGGGAGAGCATAGGGTACTTTTGGGAGAACTGAATTCTAATCTTAACTTTGTCATTCACACACTATGCAGGTCATGTGGTCAATATGATCCTCAGTTTGTCTATCTGTAGTGACAATGATTTATTTATTTACTTACCAAATATTTACTCAGCACTTACTATGTGCCAAACACTGTCCAAGGCACTGAGTTTATAGTCATGACCTAACTAGACATGGTCTCTTCCTGTTGGAGCTTGAAGACTAGTGGGAGAGCCAAGCATTAAATAACATCTACAAATTTATCATTTCATATTTTAGGAATTTTAGGAAGGAAAGGTGCCAGGTGTATATCAGAAAATAATAACAGGACTCATTTTAGATTGAGAATCAGAGAAGGCCTTTTGAGGAGGTGACATTTCATTTGAAACCTGAAAGATGTGAAGACATTTACCAGGGGACAAATGGAGGCAAAAACATTCCAGACAAGAGAACAACAAGGTCAAAGTCCCTTAGATAGGAAAGATCTTGTCTTGTTCAAAAACATGAAGATTGGCTGACATGGCTGGAGTAAGACTGAAGAGAGGTGTGGGTGGGCCAGACTATACTGAGCCCTGAAGACCATGTTCAGGAGTTTGAACTTTATCCTGAGCAAAATTTTAAAGCAAGGTGATAACATAACCAAAAACTATACCTTAAGAATATCATTCTAGCTGCTCTGTAGAGAGTGGGTTAGGATTGCCAAACAGGCAAGAAATGATTAAGGCTTAGACTGGGATGTGGCAGTGGAGATGGAAAAGAGTGAAACAAGTGCATTCTAGATATATTTGAGAGGTGCAATCAATAGGAATGAGTATTGGAGTGGGGGTGAGGGAGGGGGAACCAAGGATGACTTGCAGGTTTTTGGTATTAAGTGGAGGTGTCTGTGACAGGGATGGGGAACACTACAGGAGGAACAGATGTAAGGGCAAGACCAAGAGCTCAGTTTTGTTGAAGCTAAGAGAGAAGTGTCTGAGATACACTCAAGTAGAAGCATCAAGAGGACTATCTAGAGCACAGACGAGTGCTCTGAGCATGAGAGCAAACTTGAGAGTCAGAGCATATGGTATTCAAAGCCAAGAGGTGATACTTCCATTCTTTGCACCCCAGTAAAAGAAAAGAGATCATGGATTCATGGGTGACAGAGGAGCTTCACCGGACTCCACGTCATTGGCAGTAGTGATGATGAAGGGCTGCAGGCAGCTGATTTGGGAAGTGAGATCTCCAATCTCCCTGTTTCATCTGAGGTATTAAGATAATGGATGCAAAGTGAGTCTGTCCCTGTGAGTGTGGGGTTTTTGTGCCTGAGGAGTAGCTGGGAGGATCCCACTGGGGACCCTAAGACGGAGAGTAGGTACAGCAGAGGAGCCTGTGCTGGGGGTGCTGATGAAAACAGAATCAAGGGACAGCTGGATTAAAGAATCCTTAAGGAGCCCTGGAGTATATGCCACATGCGGAGTTTAGGAATTTAAGCCGTCTTGCCCTAATTAGAGAAATACAGCCACAGCCTTTATCTTCTGTTCTTCCTCCTGTCCTCCTCCTCCTCCCTCTCCCTCTCCTCTTCCTCTTTCTTAATTTAAAAAAAAATCTTCACTCAAGTATATGTTTTACTATGTTTTTTTTTTTTGTTTTGTTTTTAGAGAGAGGGGAAGGAAGGGCAAGAAGTGGGGAGAGAGAGAGAGAGAGAAATATCAATGTATGAGAGAAACATTGATTGGTTACTTCCAGCACCCGCCCTGACTGGGGATCGAACCCACCACCTAGGTATGTGCCCTGGCTGGGAATTGAACCAGAAACCTTTTGGTGAACGAGAGGACACTCCAAACAACTGAACCACCCAGTCAGGGCTTCCTTTTTCTTCTTAAACCAGAGATCAAGCCTGCTCTCCCTGGCCCTGCCTGCACATCAGGGATTCAGACCCTAGGGTTTGGCCAAGAAAGTCAGAGGGGAAGGGGCACCAATAGATGAAGGATAGTAGGCATAGTGGTGAAGGGAAGGAGCAGACAGAGGCTTGGAAGGGCTGCATCAGGGTGGAGCTGTGGTAGGTGACCCAACACAGCAAACCATCTCCTTCCTTTCATCCTTCCTGGAGCATCCTCTTCAGGGACAAGGTTTGGATGAGAGGCCCTAGGGGGAGAAATTCAGGCCCCAGGTCCCAGGCCTCAATCCCACAGACCTGAGTTAAAAAACACTGGCTTAAGAGAAGTTTGACAAAGTTTTCCCTGGTGCTGACTGTGAAGCTGTGATTACTCAGGGCTCCTGGCAAAGTTCCTGGCAGAAATCGTAGGAAATGACTGGTATGGTAATTAGAGTGACTGAGAAGTCCAAGTCTCAGTTCAGATCTAGGGTGGGGCTATTCCCATTGTTATGTTTTTCTTCTCCTCTCTTCAGCCACAGACTGAACCTCTAGCAGCCTCAGCAGGCCAGAGTTTGACCCCAATTCTGGTGTGGCAGGGATCACTACTATTCCCCAAAATCTGGCCTCCTCTTCTCCAAGGTGCACCAGAAATTGTATTTCTCCACCCACTAGAAATTAAGAGTGGTCATATGACTTGTTTTGGTCAATGAAATGTGAGTAGAAGGAAGGTGCACCCCCTTCTGGTAGAAAAATTTAATTGGCCCTGCTCAACTGTCTACCTCTCTCCTTGCTGAGGCAGTTGTGGAGCAGAATTAATATAGGGGGTGCAACCCTAAGACATTACACAGAAGGAAGACCCTGCCCTGGAGAGTCACCCAGATCTTTACTATTTAAGTCACTGATGTTTGAGGTTATTTGTCACTGTTTCATGGCCTAGCTTATGCTGGTACCAAGCTGAGCTCAGTGTGCCTTCTGTGTGGGGAGAGGGGGGCTATAAAGTGGAGAGAGGATAGAGGAGTTATCTTTCAGAAGCTGATAAAGTAACTGCAGGAAATGGAATATTCTTTTGAACTTAATTCTGATCAGCAAAAAGAACTTAATTAGAATTAGAAAAGCGAAAGTGAGAGGAATCCAGATGAAAAGTGACCACTACATAGTCAGAGAGATTTCCAAAGGCTCTGAGAAAAACGTTAATTCATGAATTTGGGCATTCAGTCAGTCTTTCTCCATTTATTTGACTAACAGTTGTCATGGAGTGCCAGGCATGATTCTATGATGGGGGACACCGAGATAAAATGTAAGGCCATTGTCATTGAGAAGCTCACAGGGAGCAGAGGCTCTTCTAGCCTAGAATCCTAAGAGAAATGCTTCCATGGAAATCTTGGATGATCATGGTGAGGAAAGGAAAGAAAGAGCTTAAGCCTAGATGTGGGAGGCACAGATGGACACCGAAGGTAGAACAAGGATCATAGCCCATGTTGAGAAAACTCAGTCACATCACAGTCACTAATTCCACAGACATTCATCTACTATGTGTCAGGCATTGTTCTAAATATCAGGAGGGTGCAAAGGTAAACATGGCCTGGAGAGAATCAATATGCAATATTAATTTAACCAATATGCAATATTGGACACTGATGTGATGTGTGTAATAAGTTATAAAGAAGGGGTTAATGTGGAGTGAGGGACTGTGCCTTGGCATTTGGGAAAGGCCTTGGTGAGTGAAGACAAAATAGGATTCACCGTTAATCAGTTACTCTATATGCGTTCATTCATTCAACCTTTCTTTTGGGCCCTAGTAACCTGGAAGTGGACTGTCTAGAAGGGACCATGCAAGAACCTAGGGTCGGGCTGAATCGGGGCAGGTGTGTCCCCAGGGCAGGGTCAGCACTATGACCATGGGAACCACACATCTTGGTTACAGGGAGAAACCACTGGCCCAAGCTGAACTACAGGTTGAAGGGTAAGGTGAGGGCTTTGGAAGGAGACAAGTCACGATGTCAAAATCTAAAAACACTGAGGTCACATCAGAAAGGGGAGCAAAAGGGGCTTGGGAGAGCTTTCAGGGAGGAGCTAAGCCATGTCCAAAACCTTGATGCGTTGGCTGCATAGAGGGGCTGGGGAGTTGCTGACCGCAATGTGCTCAATAGATTGGGAAAAAGAAAATTTGTCAAATTTTAAAATCACAAAAATAAACCTGTTTTGCTGAAAAAAAAAGGAAAAAGGAAAAAAAAGATCCACATGTGAGAAAGTTCAGCTACTTCTCCAGAATGGGCTTTGTTTAGTACCAGAGAGCATCAATCCTCTTTGCCCTGAAAATGGGCAATGAAAGGCTTCGTCCTAAGGTAGGAGCTCCAGGTCCTGACCATTGGGTCTGGATGATTATTGGGAAGACCTGAGCTTCCCCCAAAGGGGCCACCAGCCTGCCTGGCTGACACCTTAAGAAGGACTGAGAGCCCCGGGACCTCTGAAACTGCTGCAGACAAGGTCATCTTCTCAGGCCCAGCTTCTGGGGGCCCCGGGACCCTGTGCCCAGACTTCCCTGCTCCCAGGCCAGGACTCCAGGGCCATCACAGCACTTTTCACATGTGTGTGTGATTTCTTGGTTTATGTTGGTCTTTTTCTGTCTTTAATTAAGTTCCTCTTTGGAAAAGATCCATCTCCGCAGGACCAAGGGATTAAAAGTTTTCAGTTTTGTTTTTGATTTTTGTTTTCACCCCATCTGTGCCACGGCTTGGGGCCCTTAGTGACTGATTTTCATGCTGGGGACAGCAGGCACCTGATTGAACTGTGTGGGAGGGTATTGAGTGAAGTGACAGCAGGAGGCCAAACAGGTGGCAAGGCCAAAAGAAATGTCTTCCTCTTAAGCTCACATACATCTACCCTAAATGCCCACCCTCAGGGAGCTTCCCAAAGGACCCAAGCCCCCAGCTTGGGCCTCTCCCTCCTAGTACCCCCCCTTCCTGTGTGGCTAAGTCCCAGCCTGGACACTCCATCATCAAAGAGGGAAGACAAAGCCTGCTTGTTGCTCCGTATTTGTCTTGGGAGCGCTTGTTCCTAGGAGAGCCTCCTGGCCTCCCAGGCCAGGAATAGCACTGACTCTACACGGCCAGCCTGCCTGCCCAGCCAGACCTTCTGAATTGCTTGTTTTTATTAAAATTCTTCTGCACGCGCAATCCCGGATGGTGTGTGGATCTTGGATGAGGCGGTGTGGGGGACCTGGGGCGAGGAAGGCCTCGGGCTTATTCGGCCTGGTGTTTACTTGGCCTCTCTTTCCAGAGTAGTAGAAAATGGAAGTCCATAACAGTGACCCAAGATTGGTGCCCCAGAGCACGGCATGTGTGACACAAGGTCCACTGCCGGCATTGGCCAGCCCCCAGATGACACAGGAAACACACTGGAGGGGCATAGGAATAGGAAACCAACAAGGCCTAGCCCTGTGGGGCAAAGCCTATAAGAATTGCGCCCTCTCTGCTCTTACCTGCAGGCTCCTGCAGGGTGACCATCAGCCTGGCAGTTCTCTCCTGCCACAAGCTGCATTCTGAAGCAGGCAGGGGCTGCCTCTGACAGCTGCAGCAATATGAACCTGCTGGGAGCAGGGGTGGGCTCCTGGCTTCCAGTTTTGCCCAAGTGCTGGCCTGGTGGCAGGCTCTGAAAGCAGTGCTCTGCAGGGCTATGAGTGTCACCTTCCTGGGCCCAGATATTCCTGGGCATTCCCCAACCTGGTCTTGGAAGGTTGCACTGGCCCCAAACTCCAGAGGAAAATCTCTTCTGCCTAATGGAGTTTCATGCAGATGTTCTATTCCCATCATTCAATAGCGTTTCCCTGGAGTCTGATTTCCTTCTTGTCCCACTGATTTCCACTGTCTTGGGCCTTGAAGCCAGTCATTCTCCTGGGAGGCCCTTGGTGAGACTGGCAGACGATTGCAGAGGGTGGTATGGGAGCTTTCAGTCAAAGAGTGCACTTCTCAATGTCAGAGTTGAAGACCTAGGCTTGTGCTCTCAACAGCCTGGGCTCCAAGCCCCCCTGCAGAGGTGACCACCCGGCAAGACCTGAGGGACACGATCAAGGGTGTAGGGTGGGGGAAGAGTTTTCAAGTCAGGAAATTGCAAAAGTTCCAGCATCTGCAGCCAAAGGCTCAGTGTGGAAAATTTCAGGCTCCAAGCAGGGTTCCAGAGGAGGGGGAGAAGAGCCCTGGGGCCAAGATGCTTGTCCCAGGCTTCCCAGACCTGGGCCCTCCCCCTGCGGGCAGGAGGTGTGGTGAGGGCGCATGGCAGTCTTCTCCATGGTAGAAAACCAGAGTCCAGGGGTGCTGGCTTACACACCTTCCCTGCCCATGAGGTGTTTACACTGATCACAGAGAAAAACATCCAAAAGGGTCCTAGTTCTCAGGGGAGTGCAGTAGAGGACCCAGCCCTCATTGTTCAGAGCAAAACTGAGGCACAAGGAGAAGGAATTTGCTCTAGACAAGACTAGAGTTTCAGTGTGAGAATGTCTCCCCGTATAAGGGGCACACATCCTAGTGGGACATAGGAAGGGGGTGCAATCCCAGGGAAGATTTAAGGTGGGGCTGATAGTCTGCGCTGGGGGCGCCTTCCCCACCCCTTGGATTCACTGCAGGGGCTGCCTCTAGGAAGAGCTGAGTTTCAGGGTAGCCAGGACCATGAAGGGATGGAATGAAATGGGGGTGGGGGTGCCAGGCACGGAGGCCAAGACTGGCTGCAGCCCTGGCCAAGCTGCCCGCCAAGACTTCCTCCCCGCCTGGCCCGGCAGCCACTGCCGTGTCCCTTGCAAGGGCCTCCCTGTGCTCAGCAGCCACACTCCAAGTGGCAGGGCTCCCACCTGTCATCAGGAATCACCAGGGCCCCACTGGTACCCCGCTGACCCCGTATCCGGGCCGGGACCATTTGACCCGGCTTGGGGGAAGCAGCCTGCCCGCCGCCACCAGCATCTCCGCCGCCTGCTTGGGCCTCCTCAGGGCTCCTGGAGCCGGGCCGAGAGCGTGCAGCCCGCCGGCTTGCGGCTGGGGATTTCACTCGGAGCCGCTACATTTGGAACCCATTATTTAATCATTAATTTCCTCCTCTCGTCGACCCCTTCCACCCCGCCTCAGCTCGGCGCCCCCGCCCCAGATTAGATCTCCACGTGGTGCTTTGCAGTGATCCTTGACGGGGCTTCTGTGCTGGGGACGACGGAGGCGGGGAGGGAGGAGGGGGGCTGGGGCTGTCCCAAGCCTGCTCCACGGTTGCTTTGGGAGAAGAGATGAGGTCGCCTAGGGACTGGATTTGGGGTACTGGAGTGTGCAGTGTCCAGACCCTGACCCTAGCAACTTGAGGACAAGCTGTGTCTGTCTGGGGGAGTCAGAGAGAGGGGGTTTTCCCAGAGGCTCTTGGCCAGGGTGGGGTAGTAGGGCCAGCTTAGCTCTGGAGCTTTTAGAGGCCAAGGGCTCGGAAGCTCCTCCAGGCCTCTGCAATGGGAGGAGACAAAGTGCGTCTTCTCCTGCCCCAAGCCTTCTGCCCCTTTCTCCCTTGGGTATTCATGAAGGTGAAGAGGGACAGTGGGGAGTGACACCCAGTCTCCACCCCAGCCCTGGGCCCAGCCAGGTAACTAACAGGCATGGCCTCCCATCAGGAGGCTCCCAGCCTGTATGAGGAAGGGACTCAGCAGGAGGGATGAGACCTCGTAGGCATCCAGATCCCTGGCCCAGTCCCAGGGGAGGCTGGTGAGCTGAGGAGCTAAGAGGGAAGAAGAGCCTCTGTTGGGCTTTGCAGGACAGAAGGACAGGGAAGGCGAGGGCAAGCATCCTTCCCCTGCTCTCTGCCCTCCCCCCACCCCATACTCTTAATTACCTGCTCAGAGACCGGAGGAGTGCTTCTGACTTCTCCTAGCCCCATTCTCGGGAGCGGTGGTCCTGAGGACACTGTGTACCTGGGGAGTGAGACAGGGAACTGAAATCACGGAGAGAGAAAAGGAACGAGCGTTTGTTGAGTGCCCACTGTGTGCTCTGCCTGCATGTTAGGTTTTTCATTGCTTCCTCCTCAGCAGCAGCAACTGCACGGCCGACCCTTACATAGCGCTTTTATGTACAGACAGTGTTCTCAGCACTTTACATCTGGTACCTCACTGCAGTCCTCCCAGCAAACCTTGAGGGACGCACCACTATTATGCTTACTTTAATGACAGGACATTGAGGCGCACACATATGAAGTAACTTGTTCTGAGAGAGAAGAGACAGGGTCTGAAGTCCATGCTCTTCCCAGCACCTAGAGGGCAGCTGTGCTTGGGTCTGAACAGGCCACCACTATCCTCCTTTGCTCCCTGGCACTGAAGAAAGCTGGCCAGCCCAGGGATACAACTCAGTAGGAGATGGGGAAGGGACAGGGAGCGCCTCTTGTCCAGGCTCCTCTTCCAGCCAAATGCCCTCTCTCATCTCCGATCCTGAAACATCTGCCTTCTTCCAAGGTCCAGCTTACTGTTAAACACTCTCTGACATTCCCAACCCCTTCTCTGAAGTCTTAATAGCACCAACAGGCTGAGACTTGCCTGTGCCATTCTCCAGAAGTTTCCTGTGGACAAAACTTTTCCCTCCCCAGCTGGAGGGAAAAAAAGAAACAGCAGCTTCCTGCTGAGCACCCCTCAGCCCCGGGAAGGGATGAGGACTGGAGGCCAAGGTGCTTGGGCTCTAGCTCTGTGCCTCACTGTCTTCCACTGCCCAACCCCCCAGAAGTGTGTGAACTGGGCTGGACATCCAGGGAGCAAGCTTCCCTTTTCTTCACACACTAGCTGCCACACTAGCTGCCGGTTGCTGGTTGAGCCTGTGAAGGGACATTTATCTTTATTTTTTTTGTTGTTGGCTTCCCAGGCTCTAAACCTTTTTCCTGTGCTTGGAGGAATTCCTAATTGAATGAGTCCTGGTGCAAGACAGATTCCATCTCTCACTATGAATGCTAAAGCCAGTTACTTTCTGTGCACTTGGGACGTGGACATCTAACCCAGGCTGGGCCAATTGGAGGAGTCCTGCCTAGACTTTAAACCCAGGACAGGGAAGAATTATTCTGGTGGTGGCTGCAGCAGCAGTCTCCAGTTTGAAGGGGCAGCAGCAATAGTGGCTATTATGGTTACCAGCATGCAGGGCCAGCAGGTGGCAGGACCCCTTCTGTTGTGTGCTTTGGGCTGTGTTTCCACCTGTCTTCTGAATAGCCTTTCTCTGTTTAAATCAGCCAGACTCAGTTTTTGTTGCTTGTGACGGACACAGTCTGGATTCTCATCCTTTCTGTGCCCACCTTCCTCCCCTACCTTGCAGCCCACTTGGCCTGCAGTCAGATATACAGTGACAAGATACAAAGCTGACATCTTTCCAGAACTGGTTTCCCAAGTCAGACACCTATGCTTTCCCAGAGGCTCTAGGGAAAAAGTAAGGACACGAGGTAAAGGGTGAGAATGGGTTTTGGAACCCCCAGTACCACGCTTGAGACCCTGCCCTACCCTTTTACAAGTGATATATTATTTAACTTTTTTGAGCAATAGAATTTTTTAAATCTCAAAGTAAATGTAATAAAACCTGCTTCATATCAGTGGTTGTAAATGAGATGATTAATGAACATGAAACACCTAAAATGATGCCTGTCACATAATGGGCACTCAATATTTATTTATTCAGCAAGTATTTTCTAATTATTGGCTGCAGTGCTTCGCTCCTCTCTACATCCATGCCCTTCGCCATGTGAGTTTGCGGTTCCTCCCACTAGAGGCAGAGTATATTTTGCCAACCCTCAACTGTGGACTCATCTACACGACTTGCTTTGGCTAATGGGATGTTAGTAGATGCGAAGCAAACAGAGAAATGAGCTTGCACAGTTGATCTTGATCTCTTGTGATTTCACTGTCATTATGGGAAGAACATCCTGTGAATAGGTGCTGGTCCTAGGAGGATGAGAGATGCATGAAGCCTACCCAACCTACAGCTTGGAGCCAAGACCAGCTGATCCTCATATGCATAAGTGAGAATAAATGATTGTTGTTTCACACCATTGACTTTTGGGATGATTTGTTATGCAGCACTGTTGAGGCAATTACTAACTGACACACTAGCAAGAAGTCCAAAGATGGGCAATCCAAGAATGACAGAGTCTGGCCTCTACCATGCTATCGGGAACTCCTGCTTTCTCTGCCATTCTGCTTTGCTATGCTTAGAATATAAACTTTTTTTCTTCATTGGAAGCTGGTTTCTGTACCTCTGAACATCATGTCCATGCTTCAGGCAGGAAAAGAGAAAAAAGGCAAAAGACAAAAGCTGAAAGAAACCTAACAGTTGAGTCAGCCCCTTTAACAAGCTTTCCCAGAAGCCTCACCCACAATATATTTTATATTTTATATATATTATTTTATTTTATTGTCCCACTTACATTTTATTATCCAGAACACAGTCTTAATGTTACCCTAGCTGCAAATGATTCTAGGAAGCTGAACACTTTTACTAAATCACAGCACTTCCCTGAACAGATTTGAGGTTCTGTTAGTAAGGGAGGAGTACAATATCTGCCTCAGATTTATTGAGACCCTACAATGTGCCAGGGAGTGTGCTAAGAGCTAGGGATGCAGCTGGCCTAGGGATCCTGGCCTAGTGTGGAAGAGAGATGAAGATAAGGGGGCTGTGTATTCTTGGCTACTAGTCTGCATGGTCCTCCATCTCAAGCAGGCTCTGTTTTTGTCAAGTGTGAAATGGGTGTGGAGAGCTTTTTTCCCCCCAGCATCCCATCCCCACCTTTCCCTTGAGAGCCCCACATCCCTAGATATTGTAGTGTTGGTGGGGGTCCACCCTGGGTGAGTTGGATGGCAATTGAGTGGAGTCAGGGTACAGAAAGAGGCTTCCCTTTTTCTGGATAGACAATAGGCAGCATTCTGACTGCTGCCCATGGCAGGTGCTGTCCAGACATCAGGAAGGACAACCTAGGAAATTCACTCAAGTGGGTATCAGGGAGTTCAGGGCTGTACCAACGTGACTCCCAGATGGCTGCCTGCTGTTGGTAATGAGTGATGCCTACCAAAGAGCACCCAGGCACCCTAGATGCTGACCCACCCCTGAATACATGGTTCCTCTGGGTTCAGTGCCTTCCTTTCTATCTAGGTTTTACTCCTCTCCTCACATCTCTCTTTCTCTTCATTTGTCCTAATCTGAGGCATCCTACTGGACTCATCATTTGCTTCATCCTATCAGGGTTTATGACTTGAAATCTCCAAAATTTATTTCTGCCTTTCTACTGAAACAACCCTTCCCTGGGGCATGAGTGCCTTATAATCTAGCTTGAATAAAGGAAAACACGGATGAAAATAAATACTTGAATGAAAAAGTACATCAGTGAAGATGTTAAAATCCTATCATCTACATAAGTGGTCAGGCTATTTTAATATAATGTGATAAAATCTAGAGAGACCTAACATAGCTAGAGGTGCCTCACTTGGCCCAAGGGAAGGGGGGGAAGGGAGAAAGAGCAGACTCTGACTCATTTGTTCATCATTATTTGTTGACACCTGCTCTGTGCCAGGCGCTGTCCTTGGTGCTGGGACAAAAGGTGTCAACCAGGTGCATGGTGGAGGACACTGCCCTGGCAGAGAGGGTAGTCAATGTAGCTGCAGGGAGAGTGCAGGACACTCATAGAATTTAGTTGTAAGAAGTGGGTACAAGAACTTGGGAAGGTGGGGTGTCAGCAGTGTCATGGTGTTGGAGTGGTAAGAGGAGACTAGGTCATGTGGGACCTTTGGGGACACACTTGAGAAATTGGACTGGATCCTGAGAGCTGAGGAAAAACACTGATGGGTTTAATGTTGGGCAGGGGTTGATAGCTAAGGGAAAGATGATGACGCTGCCTGTGATGTGGGGAATGGGTGTGAGGGCACCTGGAGTACATACAGCAGGATTGGTTAAGGTGCTTTGTCCTTGTGGAATTTCAGGGCTCCCACCCAAGCCAAAAGCAGCAGACATGGAGAGAAGGGAAATGGTTAAAGACAGAAAATCTGTGGGTGAGTGTCTTCTTTTTTTCAGAAAAAGTCAAGAGGATAGTGTCGCCATACTGTCCCCTGCCTTGCCACCACAGTTTCCTTCTTGGGACCCAGGTTTAATGTCCCTCAGGAGAAGACTCAGCCAAGCATGAAGAGATGGGAGTGAGAGCAAGTAAGAGGAAGGAGCTGAGGGCCAAAGTGAGCTCTGTGTTGGAATGAGCAGGGACACCAGACTGGGGGGCAAGTTCAGGCACTGAATGATCCCCTCCTCTCACCAAGCCAGTCCACCACCTTCTCCTTCCTGCTCTTCACCAAATGCAGAGACCTTCCTGTGCCCTCTGGGCCCAATAAGAACCTTAGGAATCTCCATCCAAGAAAGGTCACCATGCCCTGGCTGCCACCTCTGCTTTGAGGCCAGACAGACCCCCCCTTTTTTGGCCCCCAATCCAGGGCCTCCTGCAGATCCCTGCCCACGGCCTCCATCTGGCCTTCAAGGCATCACTTCATTTTCTTTGGCTGTTGCTTTTTCCTCTTTCCACGTACCTGGTTGGCTTCCAGGATCAGCCGAGGCTCAGACTTGGCTACATGAAAATGGAGATAGATACAGTCCCTCTATTATTTAATTTAGTTAAAAAAAGAAGAAGAGAAGAAAGAATTCTTGGCTAGGGTGGCACCTTCCAAGCCAGAAGACTCTAGGAGCTTGGACCGAAAGTGGCCAGCAAGGATCTCCCTTCAAACTCAAGTGGCCTCCCCACCCCCGCCTCAGGTCGTCTCCCCTGGCAGGCTCCAGGCTTCACCACTACCCTCTGCCTCCCACCTCCCAGGCCTCCCTTGCTCCCAATCCCCCAGGGCTGCAGCCCCTGCCAAGCCCTGGCAGTGACACATTGCTCAGCCCCTGCCTGGGGCCCTCCCAGCCCCAGCGACCTCTGGATGCCCCCCCCCCCCCCCGGCCCACCACATACTATGACTGTTCCAGCCGAAATTCCCTTGCACTGTGGAAAGAGGAAATGAGAACAGGGGTGGGGGTAAGGGATAGTAGAAAAAAATAAAATGAGATGGAACCAAGTCCTTGAAGGAGAGAGAACTGAAGGAAGAAGAGGCTTGGCTGGGGGCAACTCTGGGGACATGGCAGTGGGTCATGTCAGGTCATGCTCAAAGGGACACTGCCCACAACTCCCCTGTGACAACATCTAGAGGCAGAGCTTGTCTTGACCTGGGGTTGGGTAAATCTTCTGTCCAGCCTCCTCTTGAGTAGGCATTGCTCTCCACCAGAAATGACCAATGTACCCAGGGCCTCTGAGGTCCCCCAGGAGGTAGGAGAAAAGTCTGGATGGCTGGCCCCACAGGAGGAGCTTTGTCCCAGTGAGCTTGGTGTTTCCCAGCACCCTTTCTTGTCCCCCTTCCTTACTCTCTGATGCCTGATTCCCAGCACCCCACCCTCAAGGGCTTTTACACACTTCACTGCCTTCTCCGTGCCCTGAAAGACCATTCCACCCTCTAAATTTCACAGCATCCTGTCAATCTGCACCTTTATTAACCCACTGAATGCTTTTCAGAATGCATCATGGTGATTGTGTAACTATTATATTGTTTTTACAAAGTTTTGACTCTTTGAGAATGAACTCTTAATACCTGTCTCTGTTCCAAATGTGGAATTCCTTGCTGGAGCTGTCTCAGGGAACAGAGAAAGACCTGAGTCCAGGCAGAGCCACTGGAGAATGACCCAACTCCTGGCTGAGGAGCCAAGGTACATCAGGCTCTCACCAGCCTTGACAATAGTAGAAATAGTGCTAAATAATTGCTTAATGAATTAAATGAATTTATAAAAACAATGCATTAAATTAATCCACACTAAGGTATAAATGGCTAAGAACCTCATTACTCCCCCCCAAACAATATGCTCCCATTTGTGATGAAAATGCTCGATAAAATAGGGAGAGAGAAAATTCCCCAACCTGAGAAACCTAATGGGGTTGATGGGGATATTCTAAAACTGGGTTGCCCGGCCGGGCGTGGCTCAGTGGTTGAGTGTCAATCTAGGGTCCAGGCGATCCGGGTTCGATTCCTGGTCAGGGCACATGCCCGGGTTGCGGGCTGGATCCCCAGTCAGGGGCATGCAGGAGGCATCAGATCGACGACTCTCTCATCATTGATGTTTCTATCTCTCTCTCTCCGTCTCCTTTCCTCTCTCTAAAATCAATAAAGATATATTAAAAAATAAATAAATAAAAATAAAACTGGGTTGTGGTGATGATCACACAACTTTATGAATTTACTAAAATCACCGGTAGCATTGCATTACAAGTGAATTTTATGGCATGTGAATTATACTTCAAAAAAGCTGTAAAAGAAACAAAAACAGGATGTATGTTAATCTAACTGTGTCCATCACGGAGGAAATTCTTCCAGCACTGTGGAGACATGGGGAGCATATAATGGGGACTGAGATGAAAGCCTGATGTCCCTTGGGCCCTGGGTGTTCATGGAACAGGGTCACCCACCTGAGCCTCAGAGAAGGAAGGCTGGTCAAGAGAAGGTTCCTACAAGAGGTGATGCCAGGTGAATAGGGGTTTGCCCAACAGAGAAAGGGAAAAGGTATATCAGGCAGAGAGAACAGCTTATACAAACCCTGCAGGTGAGGCAAACCTTGACTTGTGCCAGTGGCTCTAGGTAGGATGGGTGGCCTCCCCAGACTCTGACAGGCTTTGGCCTCAGCACCAAGACAACAATGCCACAAGTGCCCAGCCCCACAGGAGCCCCAGGCAGACCCCTTGCTATGTCCATGGAGGCTGGGGGCCACTTGGCTGTGCTTTGGTTTTTAAGGTTTAGGAGGAAAGAAATGCAGAGGAGGAAAAATCATGCAGACCAGTAAAAACCTGCCCTGGCCTGCTGCGTGTCCATGGACCTGTGCTTGGGAAACTCTCTCTAGAGGATCTATGAACATCCCATGAAGCTAATGTTCCAGCCTTCCTGCTGGGGGAGCTGCAATGCTGAGCTGTGTTCTCCAAAATGTCAGAGAGCCATGGGTGAAGCCATGCCAAAGAGTGTGGGGGAACAGAGAACACATGGCTCCTCAGGTGCCCCAGACTCTGAGGTCATAGTCCTTGCCCTTGGAGCACTGCCACTTGATGGGGAAAATAGGGTCTGTCTTGGTCCCTCAAAAGCAGCCAAGAAGATATCGAAGAGCAAAGTCCAGGTCATACAATGACCATTAGGAGCTGGCCTCTGAGCCAGAGGCACCCACACAGCTCCACTCTTAGCTACAAATGCATTCATAAGATGTTTTGAATCTTTTAATCCCAGCAAGTGTGTCACCAAAAATTTTAATTTTTAAAAGTGTGCCTTGGTTCCATTGTGTGAACTCTTACCTTTTGAAACAGCATCAGTGGGCCTAGAGATTATTATGCTAAGTGAAATAAACCAGTCAGAGAAAGACAAATACCAAATGATCTCACTTATATGTGGAATCTAATGAACAAAATAAACTGAGGAAGAAAATAGAACCAGAGGTATATATACATGCAACAGACTGACAGCTGTCAGAGAGATGGGGTTGGGGGGACTGGATGAAAGAAGGTGAAGACATTAGCCAAACAACATATATGCATAACCCACAGACACAGACAATAGTGAGGTGATGGCCTGAGGGGAGGGGAGTGGGGGCTGGGTGGAGGTGGGCAAACTGAGGGGGAATGGGGACATCTGTAATAGTGTCAACAATAAAAACAAGGGGAAAAAAGTATGCTTCCAACACTAACAATACCTAGAGCACTCTGTGATATGAAGGGTGGTGAAAACACCTGGAAGAAGAGGAGAATGTGGGGATGTTAGAAACACCGCATTCTTTGTAGGTATCTTTGAGAAGATGAGCAGGAGATGAGCTGAGATTCCTGTGATGGTGAGAACATGGCCTTACCCAGAAACAAGACAATCCAGGTGTCTGCCCTTCCCAGCAAGATGAAGGCCCAAGCAACCTCAACTCTATTCAGGGTTATGAACAGTTAGATTTGTGTTCACCTCAGTTCCCAAGACTTTGTCCATGTCACTCATCCAGCTGGAGCACCTCCCCCTCTCTGTACCAATCCACTCTTCAAAGGGCTCCTCTTTTCCTGTTTCCTCTAACCCTCAGAGGCTCCACATGGCTCTGGCCACACTGTGTCTTGCATTTTACTCAGTTACTGGGAAGCTATATCAGCTTCTCTCTCAGAGGGCAGATGGCCACTTGCTGTCTATATTCCTGATGACCATCTGTCACATGCCCAGTGCCAGTACACACAGTGGTACCCAAGAAATGTTTGTCTTATAGGATTAAATGTAGGCTTCATACCCAGTCCACGTGATTCATGTTCCTCTCCAGATGGACCAATTGCTGCATTCTCCCCGGGTGCAAACCTATATTCTCTACTAGAATGAAAGCCAACTGAGAACTAGGTGGCCTTCCCTCCTGTTTCTTACAGTCCCAGAGGGCTGAACTGGAAGGGCCCTCAGAAACCATCTGTGACCTCCTAGGTTACTTGGAGAAAACTAGGACCCCAGTGCAGGGAAGTGTGTTGTATAAGACCTGTCTTAATCCTGACTCTGTGTTCATTAAGTATGTGATGTTTTCCAAAGCATTACACACTCCCAGCCTTGTTTTTCTCATCTGTAAAAGTGGGCTTTAATTCTTACCTCCCAGGTGTTGGGAATATAAAATGAGAGAACAATGTATGGTCCTCAGCTCCCAACAAGCTTTCAATGTTACCCTGAGGCAAGCATTGTTAATACTTTGATGCATTTTATTTCCATTCTTTTGTTATGACAATTTATTTAACATAATAGTGATCATATGGTATGTATAAAGTTGGATATGTTGACTTTCTCATTGTCATTATTTCTCTAAAAATTTGTGATTGCAGACTTGACTTCCTCTTTATTCCAAAAGTTATTCAGGGGACTGAATGTAAATTCCTAAGTAGTTGCAACTTTTTGTTTGAACTTTTGTTATTAATATCTAGTTTTATTGCTTTGTGGTTAGACGATATGGTCTGTACATTTTCTACTTTGAGGATTTTACTTTGAGGCATTCTTTGTGGCCTAAAATATGATCGTTTTTAATGTAGTATGAATGCCTGAAAGGGAGGTGTATTCTTTTTGTAGGTGAGGCTTATAAGCATATTAATCCTACTTTATTAACTATATCATCCAGATGCTCTATACTATTGCTTTTGTGGTTATTTCATTAGTTAAATGGGGACATGGCATCTTAAATCTCTCACAATGCCATGCTCCCATCAATTTCTCTTTGCATATTCAGCAAATTTTGCTCTTTAAAGTTCAACAAGTGTGTTAATAGGGGCATGAAGTTTGAGTACCGAAGCAGGTGTGTCCTGTAGCATTTATCAAGTGACTGTCCAATCAAATTGTTTTGTTTGATATTTCTGGGACATCTGCTGTCCTTCCCTTTTTCCTCATTTGTGTGGCATTCTATTATTCATTCTTTTCATTCTAAACTGCTGAGCCATGTTGGTATAAGTGTGTCCTGTGATTGTCATATAATTGTATTTATTATATTTCTTATCACGCTTCATTCATGTTGCTTACAGTTCTATTTTAAGGTTCCATTTCATGTTCCTTATAACTTCCATTTGCTATACATGCTGTATTTTCTTGCTTTCTCCCCAGATGGCTTTAGGCGGGTATGGAAAGAGAAGATAGGCTAACTGGGGCAGACAGTTCACATCTGGGGCACACTTTGAAGGTCTGCCCAGGTTTTTTAACACTCAGACATGGCAATACCCAGACATGGCACAAATAAACTCATCACCCAGGAGTGTGTCCTCAGTACTAAAGCCAAATTCTTGGACACTTGGAACCTGGAGCAGGGACTAGCCCATGTGAGCTGCTGGGGCCCTAGAATACACCTTGAAGTTGGAGGGAAGCTCTCTGAGGTTGATTTACAACCTGTGGGGGCAGCTCTCTCTGATACTGGATGCCTCAGACAGAACCAAGGTCATGCAGGGTTATGTCAACTCACTATAGTTAAGTCTAACAGATTCCCTGGTGAAAATAGAAGGCCTTGATAGATAAACAATTTCTTTAAAAGTTAGAGTCTCTCCTGGAAGGGGAAGGGAGATCCCTGCCAGATTTCCTTTAGCTTCCATGATCCTGATTCACCTGCTAACACGCTTTCCTGACCCTGGGGCTGTGAGGAGGGTGTGTGCGCCCAGAAACCTAGAGCCCCATTGCGACTTTCTTGGACCCTAGTCCCTGTTGCTTTTATAAGCCTTTTCCTCCATAAAAAATACATTGAAACTTACATTTACAACTGCGTTGGTGAAAAGATTAATTCGATTATTATACATCATTATTAGTAGTATATTCTTTTTCTCCTGATTTTAAAAGTAGATCAAATGAAGAAATTTTCGTGAGCCCCTGATATTATTGCAAGCCCTTGGAACTGTGTCTCCTGTGCTTAATGGATAAACAGGCCCTGCAGGAACCAGGACCATGTGTGGGGATCAGCCAACCCAGAGGGACGAGGGAAAGGACTTCATGCTGTGGTTTTAACTTTGGGGTGCTTGCTTCTGAGCCAGAGAGCTCCAACGGAGGGAAAGTGCGATAGGTCAGTAAGACAGTGGGAGTGTAAATGGTCTCAAAGCCACAAACGCCTCCCCATCTGCGGTGGGCATGAGGCCTGCCAGCCCTCGAATGGGCATGTGGTGATGTGGGAAGGTGCTGGAATGCCCTTAAGGTTTCTGACCACAACCAACAAGAAAGAGAAAAGGCCTCCACACATATGTTGGGACACGAGAAGTTTTGTTTGGCGCCACAGTCAGGTGCTCAGGGGGAGAGACTGCACAATTAGACCCACCTGGAGCAAGTGCTGCCAGACGGAGTCAAGGGGGAGCCGTGGTGCCGGTGCTCACCGGAGGCGACTCCATTCTCCCAGTTAGGCGTATTCTGGTTCTTTTACAACGGAGTCTCCGGACCACAACAACACTGACATTTTGGGTGGATAATTCTCCGGGAGAGGGGGGTGTCATGTGCATTGTAGGATATCTAGCACCATCCCTGGTCTTGACTCACTAGATACCAGTATTTACCCACCCCCACCTAGGCTATGACAACCCAAAATGTCTCCAGATCTTGCTCATGCTCTCTGGGGCAAAATCACCCCATTTGAGAACCACTGTTTTAATATAAGAAGTAAAGAGGAAATTCCAGGAGGACAAGAGCCTAAGATGAGTCCTTGGTGATCCCAAATGTTCCTTAGCACTGAGATATTACCACAGCCACCTGCTGGCAAGCTTTCCTCTCTCCTTCCCTCTCCCCGTCCCTTCTTCCTAACAAGATCTAAGCAGATCTCTCCAACCCTCCTGCTTTGGGAGACCAGATGGATGCAGATGATCTGGCACACGACCAGCCTGCCATTTGCTTCAAAGTGGGGAGGTGCTCTAACCCTTTCTGTGACTTCTCTTGGGGCTGAAGTCACTGGCCATGGTGAGTGTCAGTCCTTGCATTTGAGGATGATGGGCACATCTCCCTCTGTTCTGTAATAGCAACATCTAACAAACTGGCAGGATCTGGGGCCAGTCATTTCTCACAAGAATTTTGTTAGTCTTCCATGTTTTATTTGCTACTATTTGTAACATTCCCCTTTAGGGGAAAACTCACACAAATTCTAGCACCACTAACCTCTTTACAAGAGAGAGCTGTTAAAATGTGTCAATTTCATTTATTCCTTGAGAGAAATTAATTAATAAATTCTATGATAAGAATAATGGGGCTTTTGATCTGTCAAGGGAAATAAACGCTATAAAATCCTACAGTTCTTGAGAATAAAGGTGCCCTCGAATTCTTGTAGTTTAGTTAATTTAGGAAGAGAAAGAGAAAGTGGAGGCATTGGCTGCCCTTAGGGACAGGTGGCACCAGGGCAGGCCTAGGGAACTGGGGAAGCAGGAGGGGCTATATTCCATTCCTTGGCAGCAGACTTTCCAAACAAGCCCCGGGGGTCCTGCGGAGACCATGCCCATTTGTTTGTTTTCTATGTTAAGGTTGCCTGGTCACAAATAGGACAAGGGTGATCAACTATAGGCTCATCTCCTACCTGCCAGAGGCCCCGTATCTATGGGGCAGATTGAGGAAAGGCAAGGGATTTCTGAGAAGTTGAAGAGGTAGAGGCCATCACTCATTTCTGACAACTGTAGCAAGAAATCTTATGCTAAACTTATTGGGAACTTAATGGCAAACTTCTCTTGTGTAGAGAAATTTACCATATTACTCCAGAACTGAAGTTTGAAATAAAGAATCGGCCAGTGTTGGAGAACTCGGCCAATCAGGCAAGAAATTAGTCCAGCAGCAGTTGGCTCCCACTCCAGGTGGAGGCAGAGCCTATGGAGGGAGGGGATAAGTCAGGTGGGATAGCTCAGGCTAAACCAAAAGGTTGGGCAGATTAGTACTGCACAAGTGTACCACACCTAAGTGGATAGAATTTAACAATAGTCATCAAGGCACGTATATTAGTTACAGTTTTGAAGAGTTGAAAGTAAAGGATCTTAAGAAAGAGATGCCATTTTTTAACTCACAGAGATGTCATGTGGGCACCTAAAGAGCACCCATTTAATGGTATTTCTTCCCAGTGGTTGAAGGTTCACTGCTTTTGAAATAAATGGATTTTTTTTTTGTCTTTTCATTTTGTTTATTTATTTTTAATGGAGGCATTACTTATATTCAATAAAATACACAAATCTTAAGTACACAGCTTAATGAAGTTTTACATATGTATATACTCATGTAAATACCACTTACGTCAAAGTAGCACATTAATGGCTTAGGGAATTCTTTATGGTTATAGGATTAATGAATCTATAATACAAGGTTACATAGAAACGGCCATCTAGGTCCCTGATATCTTCTCTCCAGTTTTGGACAGAGGCAGTCATTTTTCTTTAAACCATATTAACCACAATTACTTGGATCCAAGTCTGTATTTAACAGTGCTCACTGTACATCTGAACTTATACCTCCCTTTTCTTGAATTCTTTATTGGCTGGATTATGTCTTCAAGCAGATTAAGTCTTATATATACTTGAAATAGTATATTTCTTCTAGGAAGGGTACATGGATGCAGTACTCTGAGCTCTTTCATACCTACAATGGCCTTCACACATAAATGGAAACTTGGCTGGTTTGTGTTTCCAATCACAGATTTTCTTTCTCAAAGCTCCTAATACCTCACTCCCTATTTTTTGCGTTAAACAGAAAAGAAGTCCAAAGTTGCCTTTTTTTTGTTAAGTAACCTATTTTCTTTTTCATCATGATGTTCTTTATCTTTGAATCTTGGAGATTTCTTTGGGGTATAGCCAATGAATTTATTCCTTTTCAGGTTTTCCTTCAACTCAGAAAAGTTTTGTTTCTATTGTTGTGGGAGGGGTTTCTTGGTTCTGATTTCTTCCCCAGGAATATCAATTATCTGAACACTGAATCCCTGTCCTTTCCTTTCACAATACCATGTTCTCCTCTTTCTCTTCCTTTTAAATAGATTTTATTTTTCAGAACACTTTTTTTGTAGAAAAATTGAGCAGAAAGCACAGAGAGTTCCTATATACCCCTGTCCCCCAAGTCTCCCTCAATATTAATATCCATGCCAAAACGTTACATTTGTGACAATAGTTGAACCTACCTTGACACCTCATTATCACCTGAAGTCCATAGTTTACACTACATTACACTCCTGGTATTGCACATTCTATGGGTTTTAACAAATGTATAATGACATGTACCCACCATTATAATATTATACTATCATATAGTATCACAGAACAATTTCATGCCCTAAAAATCCTCTGTGCTCTTCCCATTCAGCTCTTCCTCTAGCATAACCTCTCCGACCATGGATCTTTCTACTGTCTCCATAGTTTTGCCATTTCCAAAATGCCACAGGGTTAGAATGATACACTGTGTAGCCTTTTCAGATTGGCTTCTTTCACTTAGTGATATATATTTAAGGTTCCTTCATGTCTTTTCATGGCTTTTTAGCACAGTATAATATCCCATTGTCTGAATGTACCGCAGTTTGCTTGTCTAACCTACTGAAGGACTTCTTGGCTGCTTCCAAGTTTTGACAGTGATGAATAAAGTTGCTCTGGACATTTATATGCAGGTTCTGTGTGGACATAAGTTTTCAGTTCATGTTAGTAGATAACAAGGAGTTCAACCACACGGTTGTGTGGTGAGAGTATGCTTAGTTTTGTAAGAATCCGCTGAGCTGTCTTCTGAAATGGCTGCACCATTTTACGCTCCCACCAGCAGTGAATGAGAGTTCCTGTTGCTCCGCATCCTGCATTTGGTGTTGTCAATGTTCTGGATTTTGGCCGTACTGTTAGGTGCATTGTGATATCTCATTGTTGCTTTAATTTGCGTTTCCCTGATGACACATGACATGGAGCATCTTTTCATATGCTTATTTGTCATCTGTCTATCTTCTTGGGTAAGGTGTCCACTTTTGCTCATTTTTTAATTGAACTGTTTATTTTCTTATTTTTGAGTTTTAAGATTCTCTGTATATTTTGGAGACAGCCCTTTATGAAGTGTGTCTTTTGCAAGTATTTTCTCGTCTGTGGCTTATCTTTTCATTCTCTGGACAGTGTCTGTTTCAGAGAAGTTTTAAACTTCAATGAAGTCCAGTTAATCAATTATTTATTTCATGGATCATGCCTTTGGTGTGTAGCTAAAAAGCCATCTCCAAACTCAAGTCATCTAGGTTTTCTCCTATGTTATCTTTTAGGAGTTTTGGAGTTTTGCATTTTACATTTAGGTCTATGATCTATTTGAGTTCACATTTGTGAAAGTTGAATATATGTCTATAGATTTATTTTTATTTTTATTTTTTGCATGTGAATGCCCAGTAGTTCAGCACCACTTGTTGAAAAGACTATCTTTACTTCATTGCATTGTCTTTGCTCCTTTATAAGATCAGTTGACTACAGTGAGGGGGTTCTTTTTCTGAGGCAATGTTAGTCTCCAACTTTGTTCTTCTCTTTCCATATTGTGTTGGCTGTTCTGGGTCTTCTGCTTCTCCATATAAACTTAAGAATCAGATTGTCAATATCCACAAAACAACTTACTAGAATTTTGATTTCAATTGCATTGAATCTTTAGATCAAGTTGGAAAGAACTGACACCTTGACAATATTGAGTCTTCCTGCCCACAAAAATCCTGATTTTCCTTTAATCATTCTCTCTTATTGTTTTCCTTGGCATTCCGGAAAAACTTCTCAAGTATCCTTCACCTCATTGGTTCTAGTGTCTTCCATGTCAAATCCCCCTTTCCATAGCTAATGAAGGTTTCAATTCTCCTATGGCATTTCTAGTTTCCTTACTCTCTTTCCCCATCATCAAACTCCCCTTCTCTCTTAAACTCTTTTCATCTCACTCTAATAGTTCATCATCTCATCTGTTATCTCTTTTTTCATAGAGTGCATTTTATTGAAGTTTTTGAGAACACAAAGCAACTATTTCCTAACATTTCCTGTCCTAAATATTTGATAAAAATACATTTTTCATCTGCATCTTGATTGTGGTGCTTTATTTTGCAGAGCCTTTTGGTCCATGCTGGGTTCTTCGGCTTCCACCCCAGGACAAATCAACAAGCCCAGCCAGTACAACCAAGGAAGGAATTGTTCTTAGCTCCTATCACATTGTGTGTGTTTTTTGTTGTTGTTGTTGATTTTGTTTTTTTGGTTGCTGCACAGATCCTGATGCCAGATCTTAAGCTGGAGAGGTGGCTGGTAATAATTTACACAATCCATTCAGAGTGAGAGGGAGGCAGGGCTGTGAGCAGTCCTAGCAGGGGACTATGTGTCTGGGACTCTGGCTCAGTGTTTGGGGAAGCTATTTTCTATTTCCATTTTCCTGTTAGGTCTGGCCTTCATTCCAGGTATAAACCACAGCTGGACCCATGGATCACTGCCCACTCTACCAGGGCAAACTCCACTTCCCTGCAGGCTTTCTGTGGGAGGTTGCCGTCACTCAAATCCTGGAGCCTCCCAGTGCCTCTTACATAGGCCGGTGCTCTGTAATATGAAGGGAGTACACATGGTGTGTTTCTTATCTGCTCTTAACTTCCTTCTCTTCTGACCCTCATCCCTCAAATTGGGGAGAGGTGGTAGTGTCTGCAGGCTCTCTTTTCACTTCCTTTTTAGGGTGCTGCTCCTCAGGCAGAGCCACTGCTGATCGGCTTTTCTGCGCCCCTTCATTTTTTACTCGTACAAAGCCCCCTTGCTCTTCTGGATGTGAGTGGTCCTCTTCAACATGACCAATGACCCTGCACATTTCCTATTTCTGCAGTTCTCATACTTTGGTCATGTGAGTGGGTGGGATGGAGGATGGGGCATCTATACTCATATTATTACCTTACTCAGAACTCTGTTGGTCGGTCCATCTCTTCATCTATCTAGTGAACTGTCCAACAGGCTCTGATTTTGATAAATTTGGACCAAGTTTTATCACTTTCCTATTTCCTTATGACTCAACTCTCTTGGTCTCATTCTCTCTTTCCCATATTGAGAACCTGACTCCAGAGTTCTAGATATGTTCTCATGTTTCTGAGAATTATCTGTATTATATTCTTATATCATTGGCCACTCAGAGGAACTAAGTCAAATTCAGTGGAAACCAATGGTATGGATGGATCAGAGACATTCCTTTGGGAAGAAAAGGCTCAGTCTTGAGGGAGGTAAAGTATTGGTCAGGCTTGTAGCTCCATTACTAACAGGTTGGGCTGTGAAGGGAAATATTCTAGTTTTTATGGGACCTCAAAGTCCCTCCTTTGTTAGGCGAAAGCATGGAATTTCCAAGGCCTTCCCCACTCTGGTATTTTTGGGTTTTGCGGTGAGCTAACCTCTGCTGTGAAAGACACACAAGAAAGTGCAGCTCAGGTTTCTGGTCAAAGAGGAAAGACTTGTAATTGCATCAGCTTGTGAAGCCCTGTAATGTCAGGTGAAACTAAACTTTGCAAACAAGTACTGGATGCCTAATATTTTGCTGAGAAAAGAAAAAGGTAGGCATCTAAAGAGGGCGCAGAGAAATTGGATGACAAAGAAAGATAATATTAAATAAAAGTAGAGGAAGGCTGAAAATAAGAGAGAGAAGAAGAACGACAGAGAGAGAGAGAGATGCTGTAGAATGAGAGGGAGGCAGGAGGCCCAAGGGTGGGGCAGGTGCCTGTGGGAATGACAGGCTCGACTGGGAATGGGGTGGAAATGAATTGAGGAGGGTTCCATTCCTTTTAGTCACTCTCTGAGGTGACAAACAGAAGCCCTAAAGGTCTAACATGTCCTAGTGGCTGCCTCCCACTCACATTATCTCAAATTTCCAGCTCATCCCTGAGCAGGGGAGGAGACACAGTTGATGCAGTGGCATCTGGGCCCCACTAGGCGGCCGTGGTCCTCCTTTGAACTCCAGGCTTAGCAGAGAATTCCTCCCCATGTAACCTGAGAGCCTTTTCCTATTTTCTGTTCCCTGGAGAAGAAGGGATGAAATTGTGATGAAAGGAGATTCTAAATAGAACAAAGAAAACACACACACGCACACACACACTTCTTTGTTGAGCAGTTATTGTGAGTGAAAGCTCTAACCACTGCAGATGGCTGAAGCTGGCCGCCATAATTTTTTACCTGGTTTTCCTTCACCAATGGATTTTCTCTGAAAAGCAGCAGAATTGGGAGTTGAGTTTCCAGGGTTGGGCTCTTCTTTTGATTAGGGTTAGACTCAGCCCACAGTTGGTGTTAGGATCTACATAAGGTCAAAGTGAAGGCTCTGACTGAGCTCAGAGTTGGAGCTATTCTGTAGCTGGGAAGCAGAATGACTGACTACCTGCTCACATAAGAATATGAACTCATGATATTTGGAGCTCTCCTCTCTAAGGGAATAGCCCAGGGATGATTTCCTGGAGGGAATAAACTTCTATTGAGACTTTGAAGAAGAAACCTGACAAGGCAAAATGAAACCTTGAGGGACTAGAAAGAACGGTTGGACACAATTGAATGGAACGACAGTGAAAGTCCCCAAGTAATGGTGTCTTCTGATCAGGGTCCAGCTCATTGTCAGACACATGAACTCCCAGGCCACCCTCCCAGGCCACCCTCCCAGGCTACCCTCCCATTCCCTGTTGGGGAAGAGGACTCTCACTGACTTTGGCCAAGGGCACTTCTGCACACGTTCCTAGCTCTGAGTGCCCCTGAGCCCTGTGTCTGCACTTGGGGCTGCCAGGCAGGGGCTGGCGCAAGGCAGAGTGGACACAACCTGGAAACAGGGAGTGGCTGTGGAAACAATGTGAGTCTGGCACACACTGCCAACCACTCCCAGGGAGCAGATGGCCTGGGTCATCACTGGGGAAACCAGAGCCTGGGGACAGGGAGCTGCAAGGAGCTCACTCGGCCCAGAGCCCCTTCTCCAAGTGTCCTTACCATCATGGCCACCCAAATCCAGCAGTGCTGGGGTCCAAGGTCCATTCCACTGTGCTACCTGATACTTTTTAGTATGGTTTTTGGTATGTGTCTTATCTCTGTTTTCTCAAATGACAGCCTCAGTAAAGCATCTCCCTTCTCTCCATGCCCCCTTTCTCAAGATACTCTCGTACCTGTCAGTAGTCTCCAACCTCCATGAGGGGGATGGCCTTCACTTGCTAGTCAAAAGCTTCCCTAACAAGAGTCTACCTTAGACCACAGGAAGGGGACTTCCTGAAGGAATGCCTCCCCCAACAATCTGGGAATCCCTGAGGCAATTCCTCTACCATGTCTGGAGGTTCCTCTCCTTTCAGTCCAGGGGTTCCCTAAGAGACTATCACCCTCAGGGGTCTCCATCATTGTGGACAATCAATGAAGGATCTTCTCCAGTGTGGAGTGCTTGAAAGTATGTCTTCCCCTGTAGTCTAGGGTCCCTGGGGGGATGCCAACACCCTGGGCAGACTGGGCAGTACCTGCAAGTCCATGAACAAGAGCAGCATTGCAAGGTGAAGGTGTCAACCAAGAATACAAGTCAGGCTCAAATGAAGGTAAGGATGGCTGTCAGTCCACACCCATGCACGTCTTATGAAGAAAATGATGACAGACACGGTGCTGCTTGCAGTGTTGGTAATTAAGGGAGTGGTGATACCTGGTGGTGGTAGCAGTGATGGTGTGAAGGTGCTGACGGAGTTGACGTCAGCAGTAGTAATGATGGTGCCAAAATCACCATGATGGTGGAAATAGCAGTGAGGATGGTGGTGATGAAAACTGGCGCGATGACATTGATGGTGGTTGTTGCAGTGGGGGTGACCATAGTAAGGGGGGGGATTGATGGTAGAGGTAGTAGAGAATGAAAACCCATCACCACTGTCCTAAGAGGGAAGGATCCTGGGGCAAGGCATGCAGAGAGTTATGGGAAGGAGGATATTGATCTACAATACCTGGAGGGAGAATCGTAACCACAATTTAAAAGGACAACAAAAGCTGTGTTCAAAAGTGGTTCAAGCTAATCCTGAAACAGGACACCAGCTATAGAGTGCAAAGCTGTGGGTTTTACAAGCAAGCATTTTGAGATGTGAGTGAGAAACAAGAGAAGGCAAAGCCCACAGGACCAAGACTGTGAACCTCTGGCTTTGCCAGGGTGTCTATGATGGTCCTGAAGTCGACTGTGAGGATGGTAAAATCAGGAGGCCTTCACGCCTCTGGAAGGTCCAGAGAAGGCTGGAGAGCCCAGGGATGCTCCAGGGCTGACTGCATGGGAAAGGACTGGTGGCCAGATCTGTGAACCTCTCTTGTCCCTCAACCTCTTTGTTTCCAACTCAGGGGAAGGTGGGGCTGTGGGAAGGATGTTAAAATCAGCTAGTGAATGTTAAAAATATAAACATGCCTCCTCACATAATGTCCTGTGTACTCTGACTCAGTTTCCAGGGTGGGGCCAGGCACACATATTTTTAATAAGCTCCCAAGGTGATGCTGATACACACACGTACACACAGGTCAAGATCTGGAACCAGATATGTACCATATTTAGCAATCTCCATCTCTGCCACTGGCCTGGGGGTATTTATAGCCGAAGGCAATAATATTTCCATATCGTCACATTTTCACCTGCCCCACCCAAAAGGTCTTAGAGGCTGCAGGTGACTGGATGATATGGGAGGCCAAGAAGTGGGTGCAGGGCTGTAGCAGGAACACAGGGTGTTCATTTCCCAATAAAGATATGCTGAGGGAAAGTGCTATGCCCAGACACTGACCCTCTGGGTTTCTTAGAGCCAAGACCCGGGTTTGTTAGAGGTTGGGGAAGGATGTGGGGAGCCCTCAGAGGATCAAAGCTGAAGGAAGAGAGAAGGCTGAGGCCCAGGTGATGTGTGAGGGCTCAGGCTCGGCCTGCCATTCCCCTGTTTGCAGTCCCTTCACACCACTCCCCAGGTCACCCTGCCTGGTCTTCTGGACCAGCTTCCACATGGCCCTGTCCATGAAGCCCTTCTGGGCCCCAGAGACTGCAGGGCTCGCTTCCTTTGCTTAGGCTGTCAGGCTGTGTTCTTGCTTTTGGGATTAGACATATGCCGTTCTTATATTCTGCCCATTCTGACAGTTTTTCTGACAGTGGTGCCATCACAGCTGGCTTCCCACCCCTCCTCTACCCCAGCTGATTCGTCTTACTCTGGCCCTCAGCCCCCAATGCCCCATGTTAAGCATGGGAGAGCATTTATTAAAATGTGCAGACTTGATTTGAAGGTGGAATGAGTACCTAAGATGAAGTCAGGGCCTTTGGGTTCTAGTCCCAGCTGTGCCCCTTTGCTGGCTTCTGGGGACCCATGCTGATGTGAAAGACAGAACAGCTTATCCCTGCATCTTCTCTTTCTTCATCAGTCCCTGGTGACTCAGTGTCCTTTGTTCTAAAGAAGCAGCCTGAGCCTTCCAGAAACAGAAAGATGACAACCCTACCCCCCCCCCCCCCACCTTGGTCCCAGAACAGCTCATATTGCAGGTGAAGAAGGGGAAACTGAGGCAGCCTCTAAGATCCCGACAATCGTGTTTTTGCTCCTGGAGGCTCTGCAAGGGAATTACCTCAGGTCACAGGCCTCGTGAGAAGGAATGAAGTTGGCCAATCAGATTCAGGGAGTGACTTGAGCTGATCAAAGGGAACTTGTTGGGAGAGGAGAAAGTGAGAAATGCCTTGGGAGTGGAGCCCAAGGACCTAAATGGCTCACTTTGAAGGTGGGGAGGCCCTGAGGTGAAGGAAGAGGGTGGCTTGTGACAGACGGAGCTGGGGCAAGGGAGGGGGTGGAAGGCTGGCTTGTCCACGTGGTGACCCCAGCTGGGGGTAAATGCAGGGAGGGTCAGTGTGGGAGGTTTAGGGACCAAAAGATTGCTGGTCCTGAGGTCCAGGGATGGGGTGGGGCTCAAGGATTAAGTGCAGCTCAGATACCCATGGGGTTTTTCATACTCCTCAGCAGCTTAGCTGCCCTCTCAGCAGTCCCTCAGTCACCTGAGGTCAGGCCAGATCAGCTGCTCCCAGGTGAAGACATCAGACCCCGGGGAAACTCCACCTTCTCTTCCAGGAAACCCACCACTGGGGTCAAAGGGATCTCTCACCTTCCAGCCCCTCTGCTTCCCCATGAGCTGCAGAGGACTGTGTGTGTGTGTGTGTGTGTGTGTGTGTGTGTGTGTGTGTGTGTATACACTTAGGGAAAAAAGGCATCAATGTGTGGAGGGAAGGAGATTTCTCATCCTCTGCTCCCATAGGAATAGAATGTTCCAGTAGATACCTCTTCGTTCTGAACAGGATGTGAGCAAAGACCCCTCTAAAATTTTTCTATAATCAGCTGTGTGGAGACAGACTGTGGTACTGACCAGCCAGGAGCCCCTAAAAGGGTGTGTTGGCTGTGTAAAGCTGGCACCTTCCAGGTGGCTGGACCCCCCCTTTTCCTGCCCCTGGGGCTTGTGGCAAGGCCTCAGCCAGCCAGGCTGTGTTCCCTCCCCCCTGCTTCTCTCTTCTGTCCCTGTCAGGGCGCCCTCCTAGCCAGGCACCTGCCCCCACACCGGAGGAGCTTGTGCATGAAGGTGGTGATAAGAGAAATGACAGCATCTGTCCCCACAGAGGCTGGTGCAAAGCCTCCCACATAGATGCTGGGCAGCTTGATCTGGAAGAGCCCCAAACTAGAAACCACCCAAATCCCCATCAACAGGTGCCTGGATCAACAAATCCTGGTACGTCCATCTAATGGAATACTAGTCAGCAATAAAAAGGAATTAACTACTGACTTATGCAACAGCTTGGATGCGTCTCAAGGCAATCATGCTGAGTGAAAGAAGCCAGGTCAAAAAAGAGTATGTGCTGTTTGATTCCATTTATATAAAGCTCTAGAAAATGTAAACTAATCTATAGTGACAGAAAGCAGAGCAGGGGTTGCCTGGGGACAGGGAATGGACTGGGAGGGGTAGGAGGGAAGACTACAAGGGGCAGGAGGAGACTTTGGAGAAGATGAAACTCATCTTGATTGTGGTGATGGTTTCACGGGGGTAAACCTATGTCAGAAATAATCCAACTGTGCACCCAAGAGGTCTGTTTACCATGCATTAGTTATACCTTAATAAAGCTGTTTTAGAAAAGTGGTGGTCGGATCATGATGATGGAGATAAAACTGAAGCAAAGTTGCTGACGGGTCAGGGTTAACCACAGGTGTGAATGAGGTCACCTTTCTGATAGTGGGTACTTGCCTCTCCCTGTAAACTGTGGGGACAGATGGGACAGTGCCTCCTTCACTTCTGTCCCAAGCATCCTGCATGAGTCTCACAATGCAGCAGGCATGCAGGAAATAGTCCATTAGTTCATCTTGGCAGTGACAACCCAGCATGATAAATGCTACAAAGTGAGAAACCCAGGGGCTATGGGAGTACTGAGGAACATCCCCATCACACAGCCTGTGGCTCCCCGGAAGAAGTCATGTCTGAGCTGAGACTGGACAGGTGAGAGGGCTTGGGTAAGGTGGAGTGTCCAAAGTATAGGAAACAGCTTGTGTCAAAGTCTGGAAGCATCACAGAACAGAAGGTATACTGAGGAAGTTCAGTATGGCGGGAGTCAGAGTAGGAAACGGAGACACAGGATGTCAGATGAGTATATTGATGGATGGATGGGTGGATGGATGGATGGATGGATGGATGGATGGATGGATGGATGGATATTTGTTGTGTCTACAAGCCCTAGGAAGCCCTACCACAGAGTAGCTACAGAGAATTTCTTCAGATGTGGGCAATACTTCTGCCATCTCTGTTGTCCCTTTGGTCCAGTACCCATGTGCCCACTCTGGTACTAGCCCATTAAAAGCGGGGACAAGGATGCATGGGTTGTTAGAGACATTCCCCAACATTCACTGTTGTCATCCTCACTGGAGGAGAGTCTGTGACCCTGGGAGGGGACTGAGGAGTGGGCTTCCTCACAGGCAGTGCTATGAGGGCCCTCTCAAACCTCTCCCCAGCATTCCTCCCTGTTCGGGTGTGGAGCAAAGTTGGGGTATAAACAAGGCTGGCTGCTGGGGGTGGGGCCGTCCTTTGCTGAGGGCTGGACCAACCTGAGCTGGCCCCACCGGTCCCTGGGGGCAACAGGAATGAAGTGAGAAAGATGCAGATTGTGCTGGGCTCTTGCAGGCAGGCCAGCTGTGTTCCATACACACCCGGTGGCCTTGAGCAGCACAGCCAGATCTGCCCTGCAGGCCTGGAAGGAACCAGAGAGGCAACCTCTTGCCCTGGCTCGAGCCCACCCTGTGTGTGGCCATAGCTTCTCTAGCACATGGCTGGCCTTGCTCCCCAGCTCACTCTGGCTTTTGTAGGGTGTAGCTACCCGCCAAGGAGTGTCCTCAGTCTCAGTGACAAGGGACTACAGAGACCACCTGTCCATGTGCGAGATGCCAGTGGAATGGGTTTGCTGGGACATGACACGGTGCTTTGCCCTCCCTATGGATGCGTGGTTCCCATACCATCCTTCCTTCTGCCCAACACTCCCTACTGACTTCCGACACTATCTGCTGCCCTCTTTTAGCCACTCCATTCCCTGCTGTCACAGAGTGGCATAGCTCCTTGTCGCTTCCCAGCTCAAGCCCAAGCAGGGGCCACCAGCCCTACCCTGTGTAATCATGATCTAGACTTTGACTCTACTGGAGCATCTGTCACATCCTTTGTTGATTTTTATAACTGTCACCTCCTGTGCCCATTCAGGCTGCAGAATTCTGAAGGGGCTCTACCTGCTTTTTCTCCTGGGCTGGTTGTTTTAATTAACCTTTGGGCTGTGAGGCAGGCTGTCCCAGGGGCTCCACAGAAGCAGAGATGGCTTTCAGCTCTCCCTACCCTTGCTGCAGCTTCTCCCAGTGCCAGGCCAGGGGCAGGAACAGATACCCATCCTTCCTACCCAGGGCACCCCCAGTCTCCCTCCACTCCCCTGCTTCACTGTAGGCATAGCTTTCAAAAGGCCTTCTTCCCCAGGGCCTGGTCACTTCTCCAGTCCTGGGGAGCGGGTGTCATTCCTTTCACATGGTGATTCCACTGGTGCCCACAAAACTTTGTATGTGGCCCAGGGTCCTTCCAATTATTCTGTTCACGATTCCCAGCTCCACGGGGCCACATTTCCACCTTGTCCTTAAAAAAGAAGAGGAGAGAGGGAAAAGAGGATGTCATGGTTACCCCACATCCACTATTCCAGGAACTTTGAAGCCTTTGGGGGAAAGAGCCCACCCAAATCAAAGTCAGCGGACAGCAGGGGGCAGGCAAGGGACCAGCTCTGATGGTTGCTGGCAGCAATCACAGGTGTCACCAATCAACTGTTCCCTTCGTCCTGCTTCATCTCTGTCCTTTGAAGGGTCTGTGTTGACCAGGGATGCCAGGTAGCCTTTGCTGCTCTTGCACAGATGCCTCCAGGATGCAGATTGGGAAGGGAGCTGAGGAACAGGGTAAACATCTGTTTCAGTCCCAAGCCAAGGGGAGGTCAAGGAGGCAATGCATTTGAAGAGTAACTGGCTCTGGAAAAGCTGGTGTGCAGCTTGAGACACTAACAGGCCGTCAGGTCCAAACACCCATCTTACAGGTGGGACAATGAGCCTGCCAGCCCTGATCTGGGGTTTCTGAAGGTAGGGCCCTGGGATCGCTATGGGATATGCAGACCTGCATTTCAATCTCCTTCCCCTGACAGCACACACACACACAAATGAACCCAGTGGGTTAGCAGCAGAGGAAGGAAGCTGGCAGCCAGAGAAAGGCCTTGGACCACTTTTCCACTGGTGAATCAGAGGAGAGCAGTAACAGGAGCCAGGCTAACCTGACCTCGGTCATCTCTGAGTCATAGCTGAGGTCCCTGTGCTAATCTTAACCCCTCCGACAGGGCTTGTTGGGACTTGCCCCCAAGTCTTGACCAACGCACTACTCTTGGAACTGACATCACCCTGGGAAGTCCTGGCCCATTAGGGCAGGGTCAGAGCCTGGAGCCAGGGTGGAGAGGGACTGGTATGGGTGTCAGGCTCTGTTCCCAGCTCACTTGTCACCTTGAACAGGTCACAGTGAGGAGTTCAGCAAGATGAGCTCTCAAGTCCTCCCAGTTCAGACATTCTTCAGACCAGGGCTGAGCTGGGGTCCAAGAGGGAAGGGACCAGGGCCGGAGCCAGTGGGAGACCACCAGGCTAGGCCTGGCCCTGCCCTTGTCACGGAAATTGTTCACTAAGGACCTGACCCTTAAGGATGGACAGCAAGTGATGGCCACCTGTGTTCTGGGGTCAGCTGCCCCTCAAACTTGTGTGATTTTGGACAAATTGCTTCCCAAATCTATTTTTTCCACTGGAGGCAGTGCAGCTAGTAGTTCAAGGAGTTGGACTTTGACATCAGACTGACTTGGGTTAGGATCTTTGTTCTAACCGCTTAGTAGCTGGATGTCCTGGGGCAAATCATTTAACTTCGACAAGTCTCAGTTATCTTATCTGTAAAATGGGAATGATAATAACACTTTTCTCAGGGGATTATTGTGAGGATTGAATGCAAGTGAGAGGCTCAGCTCAAGGTCTGTCACATAGAAAATATTCAGAAAATCCTGGCTACTGCAATTCCTAGCTACTACTTCTGGGCTTCAATTATATCCCTTTGTAAAAAGAGAGGGTGGCAAGAATGCTGTCTAAGTCCTGTTCTCTGATCAAGTCCTCGACCCTGAGCAACCAATCCAGGTACTGGGACTTGTGGGGAATGAGAAAGCAGTGAGTTGTGGAAAGATCTCCAGGGCTCTAGAGAAGGGATTCAAGGGGCAACAGAGAGATGGCAGCTAGTCAAGGTGAGTGCTGGAAAGGTGCTGTGTGGGAGCAAAAGCCCAGCCGGGTTCTGGACCTCAGGGGCACAGAGCGCAGGGGTGGGCTCTGATGTCTATGAGGAAGCCTTCTCCATGTTCAGGCTGGTCCTCAGGTTGCAACTGAATTCCGTGGAAGGATCTTTCTTTTCACACTGTTTCCACAGGTGGTCTTTTCATCATGGTCTTAACCATAGTTGTGTCATATTGGTGTTGAAAAATGCTGCTGTTAGAGGAGGTGGGGTGTGACACTTCCCCTCCTTTTCTTCTAGCATGCTGGTGTGTGTATGTATGCGTGTGTGAGTGTGTGTGTGTGTCTGGGGAGGGTGGACAAGAGAGGTTGTGTCTGTGATCTGAACACACACATAGGCATCTTTGCTGTCTACTAGGAAAGCTGGGCAGCCATGGAGCTGTGGCCTGGTGCTGAGGTGAGGATGTGGAGGCCCAGAAGAACTGAACCAACATCTCCAAACTCCTACCTAGGCCAGAAAGTGGCTCTGTTTTTTTCCTACCCAACACCAGGACCTGTCCCCAGGCAGCCCTGGAGGTCAGGAAAGCACAGAAGTCCTTTTCTGCCCGGAGGAATAATTGTGGAGAACTTGGATGAGGCCAAGTCCAGAGCCAGGGCAGGAGAAATGGAGATTACCCACTTGGGAAAATGAGGCCATGCAGAGAACATAGAAAGGAACGTGGTGCCTGCGGAGGCGGGGGGTGGGGTGCTGAGTCAGGAGGGCCTTGCATGAGTGGGCTTATCAGGCTATCTTCCCCCAGTGAGGAGGATTCTGGAGCGCGTGGAGGGCTTGGGCAGGGCGGGGGAAGCCAGTCCTGTGAATCTGGGGAGCAGGGTGCTGGGGGCACAGTGAAGACACCATGAGCATCTTTTAAATGGTCGCTAAATGCTGAAGTCTACAGAGGCTGCTAAGAAGCTGGACTGAGAGAGGAAACTGCAAAGAAAAGAGAGCCCCTGTACCCCCTCAGTTCCTGCCCTGATGGGGGAGGGGGCTAACGTGGAAGAGGTGGGGAGGGCCAGGGGCAATCCCTTGACACAGAGCTTTGACTCAGGGGTCAGGGGAACAGCTGTGAAAGCCACGCCATGGGCACATCTGGCTAGGTCTGGGTTGGAGGAGGGTGAGCCTGTGGCCGGCAGGGAGCCAGAGAGGTGGAGACAGATAGGCCCCTGTTTACTGCCCAGCTGAGGTGTTGCAACAGGAAGGGGGCTGGGGAGGCGGAGGCAGCTCAGGAGGAAACAATTTATCTGGAGCACGAGGAGCAGCTGGGGAGGCCAGCTCTGCCGCTTTCCAAGGCCAAGTGGGATGTGAGGAAGGGACGTCTGGTGCCAAAGCAGCCAGCAGTCTCTGTCTCCAGCTGCCCACCCCTGCCCCTTCCCTGTGGCCTCGGGATTCAGTCCCACTGTTCTCACCCAGAGCAGAGCCCGCTGGTCAGCCATCCCCACTCCTGTCCTCAGCTTGGGGCTGCCCTTTCTAGTAGGATGCCCCAGCAGACTGCAGGGCTTATTACTGCCCAGTGTCTAGTGCTCTCTCACCATGTGCCAGGTGTTGCACAGTTCTTTCATCTGATGGCTGTGTGAGATAGGTGTGTTCTCCTTTTTGCAGAGGTGAAAACAGGGCAGTCATATGCTATTTGACCAGGGCCACACAAAAAGACAGGGCTGTAGAAGGAACGCAAACCCATGTCTGTCTCATTTCCAGACTCACTCAGATACTCCTGGGCACATGGAGGTGAGCTGTGGACCTTTCCTTGGCCTTGTGGGGACAGCTTCTGCCTCCTCAGTTTAGCCCCAGGACCCCTCACTTCCACCCAGCTCATAGGCCATCCTCTGAGGAGTTAGCAGGCCTCACAAGTACCCTCTCCTGCCAGGAACCTCTCCTACAACTCTGCGCCCACAACTGGACATGGGAAACAGCAGCGGCCTCAGAGCAAAGATTTCCAGAGCAGAGTTTTCCTGGACTCTCCCTCACCTCCTGGGGTGGATTTCCAGAATGACAGGGATTGGACATCTGGGACAACTATGAACAACTGGCTTCCTCCTGAAGGAGACCTGGAGAGATGCGAGGGCAAAGGAGCAAAGTGGACATCACTTAGGAAGTCTTCTTGAGTTGCACCCATTTCTGAGATGAGGCAGAAGAGGCTTGGGGAGCCCAGCCATAGCAGAAAGGGCAGACCTTAACATATCCCCAAACTTAAAACCAGTAAAAAAACTGGACTGGAGGCTCCAGCTGCACTGTCAGCTGATTTTCAGAGAATGCCATTTCCCACCAGGAAGACCGTCACATAGCCTGTCTTGTTTTGTGCCCTGATATAGACTGGGATCTCCTCCAGGTAAGGGACTTTGCCTCTTACCTCTTTGTGTCTCACTCATGGAATGAAGTGATTTGTATGTATTCCATAATAAGCCACGCACTGTCACATTCAGTTCTTGCAGTGATCCTGTAAAGCAAGGGTAACCATTCCCACTTTCCAGATAAAGAAACTGAAGCCCCGAGAGGAAAGGACTTGTCCAAGGTCATATAACCAGCCAGTAGCTATAATTTAAGTGGCTAGGTATTGAGCACATACTGTGAATTGGAAAAAATAAGTAAAGCTATGCTGCAGTAATAAATAGCCCCCAAGTCTTTTTAAAAATTTATTTATTTATTAGTTACAATTGACATACAATATTATATTAGTTTCATGTGTATAACATAGTGATTAGACATTTATATATCTTATGAAGTGATAACCGTTGTACATCTAGTATCTATTTGGCACCATAAGTAGTTATTGCAATATTATTGAGTATATTTACCACAAATCTTAATATAACAAAGGCTTACTTTTCTCTCACTCAAAGTCTGTAGCTGAAACTTTTTAGGGCAACTGTCTTTCACTCTTGTTTCAGATTGCTTTGGTGTGGAGCTTGGTCACCTCACCAGAAGACTCCTTCACAGGGCGAGTGATGAGTTCGTTAATGCACTGGTAAAAACTAGTCATGTGGTCCTATTTCCCTGGGGTGGTAGTTTGGGGGCAGATGCGTGGGCACCACCATCCCTCCACAGCCATGCATGGTGCTAGCCTGGGTCCAGAAGTCAGTGCTGGACCCTATATCATTTCTTGAGCCCCTGGGGCAGTGCCCTCGCAATGAACACCCTCCAGGCTCCTTGGGTTCTGCAATGGGCCCTACCTAGGCTGAGCCCCTTCAGCTGGCATGAACTCAGTCTCAGGTGAACTTTGAACAAGAACCCTGTGATATAATCCCAACTTGTCCAAGCCCACTTTAAAGTCTTACTTTCCTTAGAGGTTGTTTCTCTGGCTAATACTCCCTGGCCACCACCCATGGGAATCACTTCCAAAGGGCATGTGAAATATCTTCCTTTTTGCTGTGTCCTCTAAGCCTTTCCCTAAAGCAGCCTGGACAACAGGTTCCCCCTCAGCAGCACCTGCATTAGAGAGAGAGCCCTCAGGGGTATGAGAAACCCAACCCACTGCCTCGCCTCAGCCTGTCCCAGGCAAGAGGGGAACTCAGCTCTTACTCTTCCCCTGTTCAGCCTTTGCTTTCTCCCTTGGTCAGCACCATATCTATTTACCTGATTCTCAGATCCCTGGGGAAGCACAGTTCTTTGCATCTGGGGTCGAGGTCTCCCCATGTGTCTAGGGCTGAGCTGTTCCCCCAGCACCCCACTTGGACTCAAAGCCTTCCCTTATTCCTGCCTCCAGAATTTTGCTAAATCCGGTTCTGCTCTCTCATATGGATATAGGCACAGAGAGGCTATTCATACTCAACCAGCCAGGGAAGGTGGGGGAAAGACCAGACAGGAGCCCTGGGAGCCTCAAAGATCTTTCCCATCCACTTTACACAGGAACAAAACCAAACCATGTGGTTTCAGAGAGCCTCCAGTTTCCTAGATTCAAGCCTTCTTAGGAGACTTAGTGAATAACTATATAAAGCATTTGACAAATATTAGAAAAACTTATATAATAACATTATCTTATAAAATCTCTGGCCTGAAGTGTGTTCCTGAGTGTTAGACCTGGATATGTGACTGAGTGTTCCACAGGTAAACCTAGATGGAGCTTCCCCAACAGCCATTCTTCCCTCACTGTCTTTTTCTCTCACACAGGGCTATAAAGGCCACATAGTTGTCTTCCCAGTTTCCCCTGAAGCTAGAACTTGGGCATATGACCTCATCCTGATCAATGGACCTAGGGGCTTCTGCGAAACTTTCTCTCTCTATTAAACTAGGCTTCTGATTAGAAACTCTGCTTTTGTTTGGCTAGAAATTAGTACCAAGAGGTGGTGCCTGGATCTCCACAGGCACTTTGTGACCATGAGGGGACAAATCTAGTGTGCTGAGGTTAGCGGACCAAAAGGATAAATGAATTTGCTTCACTGATTATGTGATTGGTCCAATAAACTAACCTGAGACCTTTGGGCTTATTGCTGTATAACACATATCTTTATTTTAAGCTGCTTCAACTTGGGTATTCTCTTGCCTGTAGCTGAAATTATTCTAACTAATACACACCTCATAATCAACAAATCCATAAACAAACTCAGCTCTTCCTTCCCAAATAGCTCTTCCTCCATAGTTCCTCATCTTAGCAAAGACAGTTTCTTTTGCCAGCAATTCTACAGTTACCTCTGCTTCCTTCTCTCTACTTCTCTCATCCAGACTGTCACCAAACACCTTGAAATCTCCTAGCAAAGTCTCTTTGTCATTTCACTCTGCTAGGATTATGGTGACCATCTCCTGCTGGTTTTCCCTAACTCTTATTTTTTTCCTTCTATGCCATTCTTTGCAGTTCACTGAGTGTCTCTCTCTCTGTTCCCTGGACATGACATGCTAGTCACACCTCCATTCTCTTGTACTTGCTGTTTCCTCCACTGGAATGTTCTCCTCACTCTTTTCTCACAAAACTCTTGCTCAGTGTAAGAGACCAGTGCAAGGTGTTGTTTCCTCTGTGAACTTTTTACCAACTCACCCAATCCGGGTAAGTTGAACTTGCTTTTGTTCCTCCCATAGCTCTGGTTTTAGCATCAGTAGACTGTAGTGACCTCATTGCCCATATAGCTTCCCTACAAGGCTGCAAGCTGCTTGAAGTAAGGAACGGTGTCTCAGTCACTTTTGAACTTCCAGAACCCAACAATGCCAGACAGCAGCTACTTAGAAATTCTTAATCTAGTGAATGAAAATTTATGTAAAATAAATTGACTTCCTCTTGAACTTAGGCACCTATCCTAGCTATCTATTGCTATGTTTCAAAACTTAGTGGCTTAAGCTAAAAATGACTCTGAGGATCAATTTGGTACACCCACCATGGCAAACACATACTGAAATCTAAGTGTGCTTCAGCTCCAAGCTAAGGTGAAAAGAATCTGCAGGCTGATAGCTGGATCAAACAGGGCTGGATGCGGGGAACTGAGGTATGAGATCACATGAGATGGGCTTGGGGGCGCGGCAGGTGGAGGAAAAAGAGTCTGTATTAACTTACCACCTCAAATGTGGGCCATTATTATATATTGGTGTGTGTGTGTGTGATAGCTATGTGATTCCTAAGAACAAGTCAAAGGATCCTAAGCAAAACTGACAGAGTATATTTTTGTTTTATAAGTATTGCTTTATAAATTATTAAGTGTTATGTGAAATACTGGGCACCACTGGATATTGCTAGACTGTGAGCTCTGTATGAACAGGGAACATGTCTCATTTAGCTGTGAATCCTTCGCATTTAGCGCAGTGTTGGGTGTTTAACAGGTATTCAATGCATGCTTCATGAAGGAATGAATTTGTCAGTGTTCCACTGAGAAAATGACTTAGAGAATTGGACTCGATGTTCCCAGTGTGGTCGGATTAATCAAAGCCTGGTGGGAACGCCCCCTCCCCTGGTCTTAATATTATACTTCTCTTAACGTGGCCCAAGATTATATTTGTCTCCTTGGAGCCACACCACACAGATGATTCATATTGAGCTTGAGGTCAACTGTAGTCTCTGGGTCTGTTTCGCATGAACAGCTATTAAGTAGAGCAGGGCTTCCCCCATCCTGTCCATATGCAGTTGATTTTTTTGAACTAAACACCTTATGTAACATTTCATGCTGCTGAGTTATAGTCCTTCCTTCTTGCTTCTGAAGATCTATTCAGACCTTAAATCTTTTAACTCAACAGATTATTCATCCCTCTTCGAATTCCTTCACCCATGATTGTGACACAAAGGCAATCTGGATCTTCATGCATGTTCACAACAAAACTGCTGAAGAAGGCCAGCCACCAGAGACCTCCCTGCATGTGGGGATCAGCTTTTTAACCAACGTAGCTGGGGAATGATCGTTTAACCATCTCTGATCTCATCCGTCTCTTGCACACTGAAACAATGAGGTGCACAGAATTCTCCTGGTCTCTGGTACCCATGCCAGTGCGAGAATGAGCTCAGCCAGGTGTTATTTGCTCTTTGCAAAGTGACCCTGGCTCCTAGGCATCTTCACTTTCTCTTCTAGGCTGTCAAGGGCATTTCTTTATTCCATCAATATGTCTCAAGAACCATGAAGATGTTCAAGTTCTCAGCCTGGTGGCCCCACTGCCACGTGAACTGTTGTGATCCAGGAGCCCAGATATAGGAAAATGGCAAAGTCGGTGTGGTAATCCTCTCCATGGAGCAACATGGATACCATTAAAGCAATAATTATTTTAAAAATATGTGTGTGGTAACACAGGGGAAATAAACTTAAATATAGTGTGAACTCAAAAAAGCAAGCTACAAGATTACATGCACCCCGTGAGGATAAACATGTAAAACACCACGCACTCTTGAGGCATCCAAGTGCAGTAAAAGTTGAGTCAGGGAGACAGGACTATGAATGCTTCATTCTTTCTGTTTTTCAAACCTCCAATAATGCTACAGAAAGCTGCTTCTGATGCACCCAGGAAGCAGGAGGGAGGGACGGGAAATGAACTGGGGAAGGATGGAGGGAGGAAGCTGGTCTCTACTACGCATGGCTGCTGGGTTCCATGGGGCTACCCAAGAAGCCATGTGAAATGCTCTCAGGGCTGCTTGTCTGTAAAGGAAAGGGGAGCACTTGTCAGCTCCAGCTTCACCCCATGGGGGGTTAACTCTTCTTCACTTCTGGTTGTGCATGTAAGGGCACTTAGAAGATGACTGGGGAGCCCTCGATGCCACCTTCACAGAACAGCCCTATCGAGAGCGGGACGACATGGAACTGGCCGTCAGGTGGTGCCCATGTGCACGGGGCTGGCCCTGTAGCACTGATCCTGCAACAGGCCCCTGGGGAGAGCCAGGTGGCGCCGAGGGAATGCGATGTGCTGGGCAGGATGAGGCCGATCCAGCGCTGCTAATGGTTTATAATTACAAAAACCTGCTCCCTTCCATTGCTGGAGATTGGCTTCACTGTCTCTAGCTTCTAAATTCCATCTTGATGGTCAGTAGAGTCTATACCCATCTCTGGTTTCCAAATCTCCTCCTCTCCTCCAGGGTTTTCATCAGCAATTTCTCCCAGAGCTTGAAACCCAACTCATCTCACCTGTTAGAGACACCTGTGCCCTCCCCACCTCTCTCAATCTCTCAGGAGTCAGGTTGTTCCCCCCCACACCCCCACATGCACAGTTCCCAGGGATGCTCACCCTCCAAGGAAAATGGGAGTGTTTTCAGGAGGGGAGGGTTTGGCCATTTCTCTCATCAAAGGCCCTTGCAGGCCTTGACACATGTTGGCTGGGGTGGTCCTGGCACATTTTGTACCACCTGAACTAAGGGACACTTTTGTGGAGGGGAGGGGGCAAGATTGTTTATATTCTGGCCTATGTGCTTATGCCCCATTCCCATCACCTTATTACTTGTTTGTTGGTGGTGGTGATAGATTTTTTCTTTTTTGTTTTGAAATTTCCATAGGGCCACATTAACCTGTTGTCATCTTCTCGGGGCCACAATATTTTCTCTACTTAAAAACTATTTACTTCTCAAGGTCCACCCTACACACTGGTTGTGCCCACTGTTCCCTTCCTGTGACATGTGAATGCCAGCCTGATAAGGGCTTTTTCTCCCCAGGTCCCTATCACTTTCATTTTATACCGCACGCTGTTTAGTTGATCAGAATTTGGTGTCTCCTGCCAGTTCCTCTTGTTGCTCTTTAAGAGATTAAATTATCAGCCAGGCAAGAATGTAGCAGGCATTCTAGCCTCAGCAGATGTCCTTGTAACCAGAGTCCCACCACTCCAGCCAGGACCTGGCCTCTGCGAGTTTGGGGGCCCTGATCTTAGACTTGCAGAAGTACTTCCCCTTCACCTTCCACAGGACCAGAGCCCTCTCAGCCCCCAAGAAGGGGTCTGGGAAAGGGAAGTTGGGCTGGGCTCCCAGAGCAGGTATTGCAATCTGTTGGAAGCAGAGGACGCGAATGCCAGGCTTCAAACCTCAGCTCCACTATTCCTTGGCTGTGTGACTTTGGGCAAGTTACTAAACCTCTCTGGGCCTCAGTTTCCAAATATATAGGTACTGGAACTCTTGTGATATTTCCAGAAAGTATTAGAGGAAGGTTTCCCACACCCAGCATCATGACTGCTGCCTAACTCATAGCAATCAAAAGATGTCACTGATTATATTCTGATTTTGGAGAAGCTAAAATAATTGTGCATCTTGGAACTGATGAGATATAGTAGTATCTACTCATGGGGTTATCATAATTGCACAACTTATAATATGCAAAGTCCCTAGAGCAATGACTAGAACATAGCTCGTGTTAGCTGCCTGGATAACAAGGCGGGGGATGGCAAGGATGTAGGCTTCTGAGGAGTGGATGGTGTGATGGCTCATTCTTCACTGTCCCTCGCTGTAGAACAGAACTTTTTTTTTTCTGGGAATCAGCTGCTCAAGGAGGTACTGTCCTGCCCCCCTTTCATCCTGATGTGCTATGTGACTAATTCTCACCAGTGGTTTATGGAATGGTCACTTCTCAGCTAAAGGATTTCAAAAGAGGGTGAGCCTTCTCCACACACTGCCCATCTATTGGATGTGTGGAGGGAGCTTGAGGCCCTGTGGGATAACAGCCATAAGATGGAAGGAGCCAGGGTCCCCAAAATCAGTCACAGGCCGGTCAGGAGCACCTACACTTGACTGCCCCATAAGGAATGACAAACCACAGAGTGAAGCTACTGAAAGAAATTTATGGGTAATTTATGACAGCACCTGGCATTATCTCAACTAAGCACACGGTCAGCATGGGAGGCAGAGTGGAGGAAGGGCACTGTGGAGGGAACTTAGGAAAATGGAAGAAGGCTTCAGAGAAATTTGAGGGACTACAAAACTGGGATCTCACTCATCATAGTCTAGTGCCTCAGAAAACAGTTGACAACATCCAGCCCTCTGTGTGTCTCCCTCACACAGTGCTGACTATATTGAAGTTTTCATCAATGGAACATTCATTCAACATGCAATATGTCTCCACCACGTGTTAGCACCGGGTCCCTGGTGACGGGGCTCTGCTGGGTGTGGTCCAGCTTGGCCCCCCATCCTGTGGTCAGGCCCAGTCCTGCAGCCCATTCATCATCCTGACATCCAGAAGAGATCCCATCAATCATAACACCTCATTTGCAAATGTGACTTCTCTCAGCTAAGCTCCACTGGGGAGGGAGCCCCAGCCATCCTGTAGTGGGTGGGTGGACTTCAAGAACAGCAGCCTGCACCCCACAGGCCCACAGCAGGACTCCCAGGCCCCTGGGACAGGGATGGGGACAGGATGGCTTCTGTCTGTGGTGGAGTGACTGCCACAGAGCTGCAAGGTTTCCTTCAGGAAGCTGTTGGGGACCAGGGACCACACCAACTCTGTCTAGAAGGCTACAAAATCCCAGCGCCATTGCCTGAAGTGAGCTTGATTTCTTTTTTGTTTAAAAAAAAAAAAAAAAAAAAGTAAAAAACCCAAACCCAAATGGTTTGTCTGCATTTCCATTCAGTATGTTAGTATCAAGATTAAATAGTCTGTGGCTGCTCCGCAGTTTACCTCTCAGATCATAAAACCTCCATAGTGACTGAAAGCAGGAGTCTATCAAGTCGATTTCTGTTCCCCTTCCCTGTCCCCTCAGGCCCAGTTACAAGGAATCCAAGTTACAAAGTGCAGGCGCCCATGGCCTGGCCCCCTGTGGCCTCAGAAGCGCCCCTGCTTGGAATGAGGTTCTCGTAACCCCAGGTTCACAATTGGGTGTGACAGTTTGAACTGGCTTGACCCAGGTTTTCTGAGGCTCCTCTCACAGACCCCAGAACAGGGGCCCTTTCCCTGGTAGGTCCAGTGGGCAGGCTCTGGCCTAGCGGTGGGCTCAGAGCAGCTGGAGAAGGGGCTGTGCAGAACAGAGTGTCCCCGCCTGCAGGTGAGGCAAGCCTTCAGCCTGGCAGTTGGGTCTCCTCCCTCCCCTCCCAGGGACTGCTTTACTGTAAACCCTTCACCAGAATGCAAGCCCTGCCCATGAGCTCTACTCGTCAAACTGCTGCAACCTGGGAAAAGATGAAGTTGCTCCAAAATACAAATGAGCAAAATTGGAAATAATAAATTTTTAATGAATACATTCAAGCGTCATTAATTGTTCAATTCGGTACTCATGAAAATTTCCTCCCATTTGAAAACAATTTGTACCTCTGACTTTCTCGCCTTGTATGGGTTCCTGAGTGTGCGTGATGATGGCTGGGAATCGGTGCCGATCGTAAACTAAATGAGTAAACTTCAGCCAAATAATTTCAAACGCAAAATTATAAAAATTCCTTCCAAGTATTTTATAGCAAAATAATTCTATTTAATGTGGGATGTGGGTGCATTTTAATTCTTTTATATACTGCAGGGTGGGACCTACAAAATCAGACTGTCTAGTACCCAGGCAGGTCCTGCCTCTCTCCTCTCCCCCTCCTTTCCTTTCCCTTCCTCTCCCCTCCTTCTTTTCTCTCTCCTTCTCAGACCCCTTCTCCTCTGCAGTTTCAAGGAAGCATCAACAGAATCTCCTGCTAAAAATATTAATTTTTATGAAGATACTAATTCTTAGCATTTCTGAGGCCTCTTGTGGAGGTCAGTAAATGCTACTTAAAGGGGTTGCTGTCTTTGTCTCCATCTAGTCCTTTAGCTGTTCCTAAGGAAACACACTCTGCTGAAATATACCCTTCCTTACAGCGAAGGACCGAAAAGCACCGCCCCGGCTCCTCCACGGTGGCAGGTCCCCTCACTCTAGCTGGTGAGCCATAGGCCTCCACTGTGGCCCATGGATTCTGTGATGAGCCTAAAGTTGCAGCCAGCTAGAAGTGGATGCTGCAACCTGTGGTTCAGCTAAAAGGTCCATTTCCAACCAAACACGTGGGTCACCCAGAAGCCTAAAACCTTATTGCCCAAATGCTCAGCACCCTCAGGACTCACGCAGCCTTCCTGCCACATGGGAAGATCACTTTGAGCACCTGAGTGGTTTGTGTGGCTTACAGGCCCCTAGGCAGGGACAGCCATCTGCAGAACCCAGCAGACTGCTGAGGTGGCTCCTAGGCCAGGGGGGAGGCTCCAAGGACACCCCAGGTAGCCCAGCTTGGACCTTCTCCAACAACACCGGGGAGGGCGAATTATCTTAGCCTTGGGGAGCATGTTCCAGAAGGTGCTCCAAGGCCCTCCTAGTGGCTGAGCCACACCTCACTCTGCAGCTTCCCTCCCCCACACACCCTGCTCTCCAAGTACCCTGGTGCCTCAGCCAAGTCTCTCTCCATGCAGCCCCCTCCTGCACCGTCCATGGCCCTGGTCCTTTACCTGGTTAGCTCCCCTGTCACCTTCAAGACTGAGCTTCTACGCCCCCTCTCCCAGAAAGCTTTCCTCTAGCAACTCTCTCTCTAAGATACTTGGCTGTGTTCACTGTATCAGTTGATTGATAGACAGACAGACACATACATACATGGTAAGTAGATACATAGGTAGATAGATACATATGTATACATATACAGATATATAGATGATACATAGATTATAGATAGATAGATGATAGATAGATGATAGATAGATAGATGATAGATAGATAGATGATAGATAGATGATAGATAGATGATAGATAGATAGATGATAGATAGATGATAGATAGATAGATAGATGATAGATAGATAGATAGATGATAGATAGATGATAGATAGATAGATAGATAGATAGATAGATAGATAGATAGATAGATAGATAGATAGATGATAGATAGATGATAGATAGATGATAGATGATAGATAGATAGATAGATAGATAGATAGATAGATAGATAGATAGATAGATAGATAGATAGATAGATGATAGATAGATGATAGATAGATAGATAGATAGATAGATAGATAGATAGATAGATAGATAGATGATAGATAGATCCATTTAATTGTTGTCCCATCAGACTGTGAGGGCACAAACAGAGCCTCATCCATTACTGTGCCTCTCCCATTCCTAGCAGAGCCAGACACACAGCAATGCTTGAATGAACGGATGAATGGATAAGAGCAAGGCTTGGATGAGCAGGAAGTTGAGACAGACATCCATGGGTCTAGAATGAACCAGCAGCAGCTACTGTCTGCAGTGCTCCCAGAGTCAGTGTGGGGTCACGCGAGGCCCAGAAAGCCAGATCATTTTCGGTTTTGCTCTGCCCCTTCTCCGTCATCTCTTGAGTAATAAGTGTGGGTGTGCTGTCGTCAAACCAGGAAGATGAGGCCCTGACCACCTATCAGGCCTGCGTCAGCGCTGCCGTTCCCTTCCTCCTTGGCAGCAAGGTCCGGCCCACCAAGGTGGGTGAGCACCAGCCGCTGGTGCCAGGCCTGAGCTCCAGCCCCAGCTCTGCTGTCTGCTCGCTGTGGAGTCTGAGGCATAATTTCCCACTTCACTGGGCCTCTGAGAGAACAGTGTTTGCCTTGCTAAGTTGTACAGATATCAATAAATTCATCCACAGCTCAGAATAGCACCTGGCACATAGGAAGGGATGTGTAAGGATTAGCCTGAAGGTGGAGTCAGGGGTCGACCTGAGGTCAGTTAGGGTCAGCCTGAATTCAGGGGCAGCATGTGGCTGTGGGTTTACTGCATGTGGTTTGGGGACTTCTAAGAAAGCCCAGCACACTCACTAAGCCCCAGAAGTGTCCTCAGGAGGGAAGACGATGTGCTGAGGGAAGCCAGTGCCAGCGCCTCCCTTAGGGAGGCCAGCGGAGGGGGTGGTCTCCCACTTGGCCTCCTTCATCCGTCTCCATCCCAGGAGCGTCCTCACACCCAGGGCCACCCGGCCAGGGACACTGGGCATTGTCAGGGGCTGGCTGGGCCTGGCACGGAGCGTGTGGAAAACACTGTGCCTATTGTCATGCTCCCTGCCTGGGTGCAGAGGCCAAAAACAACAGGGCACCACCCCAAGCCCAGTGCCTGCTGCTCGCCTGCCAGGAGGAAGCCTTGCACAGGGTGAACGGGGAAGAAGAAAGCCACGTTCTGTTCCGGAAGCGTCGATGTGCCTCTCGCCCCCTGGGCTCTGCACTGTGCAGTGGCTTCTCCAGAGCCCCAGCAGCCCTGCCCCAGGCACCGCCTCCACTGGCCTAAAAACAAGTCCAGGGCCTAATCAGAAGCACAGCCTCCCCCGGCTTCCTTTCCACTCTAGCATGGCAGAGACTTCTGAGCAACTAGGATACAGTGACACAATGATGGGTGGATTTTCTACGACTTGTTTTTTAGGAACATAAAAAAAAGGGAGAGAGAGAGGTACCGTCCATCCATCAAGATGGATGTTACTTTAAGGTCCAGTTTGGTGCCCTCCTCCAGAAAGCCTTCCCTGACAGCACCAGCCCACAGTCCCTCCCTTTTCCATTCTTTCTGCAGCCCTTCTACATTGTCCTAATCATAGGTGTGTTAGACCAAGCTGGTGGCCAGGCTGAGGGTGGGCCTAGGGCCTGTGAGCAGACACCCTCCAAGCACTGATGCTGCTCTCTAATGGCTCCTGTGGCCTTCCCACCATCTGATACCTTCCCATCGCGTGTTCCAGGGAAGAACAAAAAGCAGCTGGTTGCTCAGCCCATCTGGGTTCACGTGTCTAGAACCATTTGCTAGCACCACTTCCCAAACACAGAACTTAAGCTCGGGTCAAAGGGCTTTGGAACCCAGCTGACCTGCAAGCACTCCAGAGTCTGTAGCTGGTCTTTTCTCTGCTCACCCGGACAGGAACCTAGAGCCCTGTGCTTGGAGGGCTTGGAGAGGTCCCTCTGCTCCCTTCCTCCTGAGAGCATAACTCTGATCCACGCAGGACAGGTGGGAGCTAGCCCATCTCTTCTTGAAGTTGTCCAAGCAGTTCATCTTTTATCTACTTTACATCCAGAAAATGTTCTCTTGTGTCGGACTCATTTCCTTAAATCCCATTCTCCAGGGACTGGAACAATGTGTTCCCCACACAGACTCATCCCTCACACAGTCTCCTTTTGTTCACTCCCTTCCCGAACTCCCTTCCCCAAGTCCACCTCCACTCTTGTCTGTGATGGGTGGTCAGCCCTGGTCCGCCAGGGGCCACCCAGAAGACCCCATTAACACCTGAAAGCCTTCCCTCCTCTGAGGGCAGAGGCCAGGGACTGCCCATAAAGGGGGAGGCAGTCCCCCGCCTTCACTGGACCTCAGCAGCCTCTCAGGGCATGCCCGTAACCTCTGAAGACCCTGAAGACTCTGGACTTGGGCACACTTCTGAGGAGCACATGTCCTTTCTCTCTTTGCTCTTTCCATGGATGGCTCTGCCCACTCCCCCTCACCCCACACAAAGGCATAGGGTACTGTTAAATCATCCACCTATGTGATTCATGAGGTGAAGGGTGGGGTACATCGTGACCCCCTCACAGGGGCTCTAAATCCTACATAGGGGTGGCTATTACCGGAAAGGATTGTTGTCAAAGCAGATTCCCTGGCCCCTGCCCAGTGATTCTGATTCAGGTCTAGAGTGGGGCCTGGGACCTTGAATTTTTAAGCAGCACCCCTAGTCACATCCCTCTTGTCTCTGAGCCCTGTGCTTGGCTGCACTGTGAGGAAACAAGGGAGGAGATGAGGTTGGTACCCCCAGGAAGCTCACCTGCTGCCCTGGTAGACACACAGGAAGCCACACAGTTAGTCAGGTAGCACCTGGTGCAATGACCCAGTGCTCAGTGGAGCAGTGGGTTTAGTGCGAGATCAGCCATGCATTTGAAGTTGGCTTTTTTGATGAAACGGGGACTTGGGCTGGATTTCTGGGTCCAGGAGAGTTTAAATCCACAGAGAGGAGGGCAGAGGCAGTCAGACACCAAATGGAGAAATGATGCCTCCAAGGGAAGGAAGGGCCAAACAGTGGCAGTGCAGACACTGGTGGACTGAAGCCCACTGACACCCTTTATCAGGCTCAGCCGTTGGAAGGATTAGCAAAAGAAGAGGAAACAGAAGGAATCGAGAGGAAGCAAGAATGGACTCCAAGAAAGGTTAGAACCAAATGTTTAAATATCTAGGTAAGCCCCAAATTCTGAGTGCTGAAGCCATTTCTCTTTTTCAGTCCTGAGTCAGGATAGGGTGCAGATGAAGCCAGGCCAGGGAGGAGGAGCACAGCCAGGTGTGGTCCCGGGCTGGAGAAGTGTCCCACAGCCCCAGGCCACACTTCCTTTGGCACTGAGCCCAATTATCAGCCTTTCCTGGCTAAGACAGCTGACCTCTGACCATATAAGTATCTTGCAGACCCACTTGGAGGGTTTAAGACTGGCTGCTGCCCAGCTTGCAGCTCTGGCACCTGGCTCAAGGCCTGCCCATGGCTTTCTGATGAATGACCCCCTATAACCCCCTTCCCCTTTTCATGCTCATTGTGGACATGCCTTTGCCTTGCTCAGAGTCGCCTTGCATGCTCAGTGAGTGGGGATGAAAGCCAGTACTGTCAAGCGGAAGAACGCAGGGACACAGGATTTACCCAAGACCCCCAGGAGAGGGAGCTCTGGTCCGAGAGACCCAAGGCCCTGGTTCTGCTCATGGCTCTGTCGTGTGGTCTTGGACTGGCCATATCCCTCTCTGGGCCTCAGATTTCTTTTCCATAAAATGAGAGGGTTGAAATAGCTTGTCCTGTTCCAAAACGCTGCCTGAGGGAAGACTTACTACAAAGAACATTAAAGAGGTATTAAACCAAGACCAGGCATTGCGAGGTCAGCAGCATTTTGGGCACTGCCTTGGACTAGACACAGAAGGAGAGTTTTGTTTCTGAGACTGAGGCCACAGCCCAGACAGTCTTGAAGAGAAGAGGGACTAATAATACTTACTGAAAACTCATGGAAGACCTACAAGCAGGTATAGCAAGGATTAACTAATAATCAGTTACGGTATCCTCAGAGCAGTTTGGGGATGTAGGCGTTGCCTTCAATTGTAAGGAAACAAACTCTGGGAGCATGATTCACATGCCCAGGGTCCAAACAGCTTTTAAAGTGCTAGAAGTAGGAGTCAGCCCCGAGTTGGCCCAGGCAGAATGGGATAACCAGCTCAGGATGTTCGGAGGCCATTGGGAGAACTGCTTTGTACGGACCTTCCTTGAAGCCCTTGCTCTCCTTGGGGACAAAGCTGCTCAGAGCCCACCCCCACTTTAGGAATTCCGCCAGTAGCTGCCTCTGGGACTAACCTGTGTCTGCCCCAGGCTCTAGGGGAGCCAGCCTCCTCACCCCACATCCCTGCCATGGAGCAGGCCCCTGTGGATTTGGAAGGAGCCCTAGACTCCACAGAGACTCCATCAATACCCCAGGCCAAACCAGGCACTGACAAAACCACAGCTGGGGTGTTTCAGATTAAATTGGCCTCTTCTTTGAGTAAAGGAAATGACAGGAGAGAGGCCCCGAATGGTTAAACGTGGTCCAGCTTCTCAACTGACATCTGGGCTCTGGGAAAAGGATCACTGGGGACAGGATCAATGCTTTGCAGTTTGTTTGTTTTTCTTTCTTTCATTCTTTTTTTTCAGAAATAGCTTTTAAATGAATGAAGCATAAAATAAAATTTCAAATATTAATTAACATTTTTGGATACTTAGTATGTGTTAGCAACTGTTTTCAAGGCTTTGTATGAATTAGTCCATTGAATCCTCACAATAGCTCTATGAGACAGATATGACTATTACTAGCCCATTTTACAAATATAGAAACTGAGGCACAGAGAGGGAAGTGACTTGCCCAAGGTCACACAGCTGGTAAGTGGCAGAGCAAGGATTCAAGCGGAGCTGGGGATACTCGCCTGACTGTGACCCCACCGGGCAGGTATGGGCCTGCCCCCTGGCAGCCCTCAGTGCCCCATCCTCTGTGGGTTTCCATAGACCTAGTCTTGTCCTCAAGTGGGGAATGAGGCTCCATGGCCTGTTGCTGGGGAGAAGGGGCAGCTGGAGTCTTTCATAGCACTCAGAAGGGCTGGCCCTCACTTCAAGCGACTAGCCTCCTTCTGAACGGTGTTCAACATGTACCCTTGGCAGCTCTCAGCTTAAACCACAGGACAGCTGACCCATCGCCTGTTCCTTGCGAAGCCTTCTCGGAATCCTTTTCTCAAATCCTTCCTGTTTGCTGCTGCTTTATTCTCAAAGAACATGTGTATATTTTTCTTTTGTAAATTGCCTTATTTTTTTACTCACCTTTTTTCTGTTGAATTATTTCATCTTTTCTTATGGAGTACTCTCACATTTGCATACTCTCTGTCTCTATCATTGTAGTTGCCTCTTTATACAAGTTCCCATTCTTGCAGCTCAAGTATAATTCTCTAGCATAAACATATTTAGGAGATTATACTGCCCAGTGGTTAGAGATTGTGCTCTGCAGCTACCCTGCTTGGGTTCAAATCCTATCTCCACTGTTCATTAGATGAGTTATTTCACCTCTCTGTATCTCAGTTTCCCCATACATAAAATAGAAGTAATAGTAATAGTTCTTTTATAGAGTTGTTGAGAGACTTAAGTGAGAAAATCTATGTAATGTGTTTAGAATAATGTCTGGCACATAATAAATGTTCAAGTGAGAACTATTATTTTAATATTAAAGATATTGAATCTTTGGCTTCCCTTTGTTACAAATATAACAGAAATGAACTGTACCCTGAGATGTGAGGTCCTGTTAGATGGCAGGCTCTCCATGTTGCTGAGGTTCTGGAAGGATTGGGGTGTTTTCACTTATGGGATAAGACAGAGCACAGAAGAGCTGAACTCTGCATGACAGAGGGAGAAGAATTTGGAGTTGGAGGAATTTTTGAATGGAGGGTGAGGTGGGGAGATGAGAGTAAGAGAAGAAGGGGTACGGATAAAAGAAATATGTGGGTGGGCTCCAGAATATGGCCCCTTCTCATGACCCTCAAGCCAGTGGAATAATGCTAATTGTAAATGTGGTTCGTTTGAACTCAATTCTGCATCCTGGTTGACATGAGATGACTGCCTCAGGCCATGAAGTCAGAGGACATCAGAGCCAATCATCCCTTGCTCCCTGAACTGGCAAACCCAAACTAACAAGGTACCTAGGAGCACCAAGAGTTGATATTTGGATCACGCACGTATTTTTAAGCCCAGTTAATCATTTGGCTGTGTGTTTTTTTAATGGCTGGGGTGAACACTGTGATGTACCACCCAGGTCTTCCTTTAGAACTGTAGGACTTACCCTCCCAGTTGCAGAGAATGCTGCCAGCAACTTAGCTGTCACCCCTCAAGAGACACCTTGCCCCAAATCACAGGTGGAATAGTTCTCTGATGCTATGTAATAAATTCTCTAAGACATGGGAGCTTAAAACAACATTTATTATCTTGCAATATTCTGTAGGTTGAGAACTTAGCTGGGTGGTTCTGGCTTAGGGTCTCTCACGATGGTGACTAGGCTGCGGTCATCTGAAGTCCTCACTGGGGCTAGGGAACTGGCTTCTAAAGGTGATGCCCTAAAACGTCTATGGCCAGGAGGCCTTGGTTTCTCACCACATGGACTTCTCCAAAGGGCTGCTTGAGTGTCCTTACAACAAGAAGATGCTGCAATGCCTGTTATGACCTAGTCTTGCCATCACTTCTGCCGTATTCATTTTGTAGAAGGGACTCACTAAGTCCAGCCCTCATTCAAAGGAAGGGAAGTAGGTTCCACATTTTCAAGAGACAAATGTTAAACAATTCACGGGCATGTTTTTAAACCACCACAGTCCCGCATTCCTGGAAGAGCCCACATCCAAGTTTTGGTTGCCCAAGGATGTAAAAACCAGGTACCTTCCCCCAACTTAGGACAACGCTGAAGGACCATCCCGGCTTGAGGGTCCCCTGTGGAGTCAGCCCAGCCTTCACCAAGATGCAACACAGCTCAGCCTCTCCCTGCTTGCACATGTGATATTCCCAAGAACACCTCGAATAAACCTTCTACATGCCCCATCTCAGAGTCAGATTCTCAGGACACTCACCTGTGAAAATGGTGTTTTCTGTTAATGCCCTAAGTGTTAAATCTCATTAACTCTTTCTTTGTGAATTGCTCTTCTATTTTTAGAAAGGCTTTCTACTCCTGAGATGAGATAAATACCTAGATTTTGTTGCGGGTCCTCTGTGATTTCAAACTCTTAATAACTTAATATAATTGGAGTTTATTTTAATATACCTTGTGAGATACAGATCTAATTTCACTTTTCTACAATGTTGCATGAATTGTCCTAACACCAGTTTTTAAAATGAATTTTTTTTTTACTGATTTGAAATAACTCCTTTACATGTGTCCTAAATTCTAACATTTAATTAGGTTGGTTTCTGAGCTTTCTATTCTGTTCTGGACCATAGCCACATTATTTTGATTGTTATATTTCTGAAATAGATTCTAATATCTGAGTGTACAAGTCACTCTTCCTTCTTTCTCAATATTGTCATAAATTTATTCTTTCAAAATAATTTTACAGTAAATTTGGCAATTGCTCCACCTCTCAAAGTCACAAGGAAATTTTGATTGGAATGTGTTACATGTATAGGTGAGTTCTTCCAAAATATTTGTTTATTAAAATCTCATTTCAAGTTCTTCCTGGGTATGGTTATATGTGTAGAGGGTATATGTGGGGAAGTATGTGTATGTGTATGAAGGGGGTGTGTGTATGTGTGTGTTTTAAATGTATATATATGTATGTGTGTATATATATATACTTCTCTCACCAATGCACACTCTGTCACTAAAGCTCATTGGTGTACAAGGAGTTAAAGATTTTAACTCCTGCCAATTATATTTTTCTGTATGGATTCTGTTATTCTATATTAAGATTATATCATGAAATTATATTTCATATAATTTACTTGGTTTTATTTAGATAAATAAATACCTGTTTTTCAGTGCTTTCAAAACTCTATGATTTATTTTAATAAATAAATGCACATGGTAGAAAGGAGATGTCCCTTTCATACGTGTTTCTCCAGTCGCCGAACTTGTCTTCTTCACAGGCATATTGTATGACCAGTTTCTGAGGGAACCTTCAGAGGTACTCTGTGCGTGAACTATGTGTATACTTTACATCCCCTCCCTCTTTTTCCCCCATATAGAGTAGTGCACTACATAGTGCCCTAAACTTTGCTTTTGTCCACATTAAACACATTATTTAGAGATTATTCCTTATCAGTGCATAAAAATACACCTTGTGATTATTTTGTGGTTGTTAACCCTCATCTGAGGATATTTTTTCCCATTGATATCTAGAGAGAGTGGAAGGAGAGAGGGAGGGGCAGAGAGACAGAAAGAGAGGGAGAGAGAGGGGCATCGATGTGAAAGAAGCATAGGTGTTGCTCAGTGGTTAGAGCATCAGCCAGTGCACCAAAGGGTTTCGGGTTTCAGGTTTGATCCCCAGCCCTCGTCAGGGCCCATGTGTGAGACACTCCTTGTGATTTATTTATTTTTTTAAATCCTCACCTGAGGATATCTTTTCTATTGCTTTTCAGAGAAAGTGGAAGGGAGAGAGAGAGAAAAACAAACAAACACCGATGTGGGAGAGACAACATCGATTGGCTGCATCCCGCTCGTGTCCTGACCAGGGCCGGAGATCGAGCCTGCGACGGAGGCACATGCCCTTGGCAAGAATCGAACTTGGGACCCTTCAGCCCGAAGGCTGATGCTCTAGCCAGTGAGCCAGACCGGCCAGGGCACTCCTTGTTATTTTTAACAACAGCGTAGCATTTTATTATATGCACACATCAGGTTTTTTATCTAGTCTTTTTCTTAGTGGGTCTTTAAGTTTGTTCAGTGTTTTACTATAGCTGGTATGTTGAACACATATGCCACAGGACATAATAAAAATATAACCTTTTTTTTCCCCATTATCCTTTCAAAAGTATTTCTTTAGGGTAACACCTCATTTGAAAACACTGGCAGTTCTCATTACTTTTTATTTTCTGTCAAAAACACAGCCTCAATTCAGAAATTTTAATCTTTCTGCCTACATAATAAGCCAAATCCTGGACATGACTTAGTGTTATATCTTCTCCCTTCCCCCACTCTGGTCAGCTACCAGTAAGAAGCCTGCTGTCAGAAAGGGGACTTGGTCTCTGCTGCTCTTCCTCCCACTAGTTGCTGTTTTATTTTCTGAGAGAGTCAAGATGAGTAGGGGAGGGCGGGAGAGAGTACATAAGTGAGGGAATTTAAAGGGATGAGATGGTTGTTATTACTTGCCTGAGTGATGTAGGGCTCTGTGCCCCTGGTTGATGGCTCATGCTGACACTTTCTCTTAGGGAGCTTTGTGGAGTTGTCAGATATTCCCTGTAAAAATTCTCTTCCTACAGTTCTCCTGACCTGTTCCTGATTGTTGCTTAGGACTCCTTTCTTGGCATGAGCATATGAAAGTATCTCCAGCTGGTTCTCCCAAGTTCTCCTTGGCTCTCTGGGTGACTTGAGTGAACCAGACCTAGGGGAACCCCATGCTGGTCCTCTCTTTCACAGATGGCCCATATCTAGCCTTGAACACATTCATGTATCTAATGTCCTAACAATCCCTGACCCCAATACAACAGTGATTGAAGGGCTCTGCCATCAAAGTCGCAAGGCAGGCCTTCTCTGATATCTGAATTTCTCAGGAGAGTCAGCTACTGACCCCAGGCCACTTTAACGCCCCAGGCCTGGGGCAGTCAGCAGTCTTCTGTGTTTCCCACTGCTGGAAGAGCCTTTTGAGGCTCTCCAAGAAGTTCCTAGAGAAGTTCCTGGTCTTGATGGTAGCCTCCTCCACTGGTCCCTCAAAGGTGAGTGAGGACCCAGAAGGACAACAACTTTCTCTAACCGCCCCCCCCCATCCCCTATCCTTGTAGTCTCAGACCTTGTTTTTATCCTTTGTCTGGCTGAGCAGTCCAAGAATCAATGAACAGATTTTGGCTAAATTCCTTTAGACAGGGAGAGGTCTATGGCACATTCACTTTGGTGTCCTGAGCCAAGAAGAGTTCCATTCCAATATTTTGCTATGCTATCATAAATAATGGGGCCATTAATATTCTTGTCCAAGGGTATTTATTTGTGCACATGGACCAGTATATCTACATGAATTGCCAGATGAATTAACAGAGGAGGAATTGTGGGGCCAAAGTGTATGAGCATCCCTTTATTGTTATAGATATTGCCAAATTATCCTCCAAAGAGTTATACAAATTACTCTCCACCAAAAATATATGGGAGTGCCTGTTTCTCACTCCCTTGATAAGCTTCATATTTTACATTTAAGCCTGTAATCTACCTGGATTTATTCTGACATAAATTATGTTTTAACTCCTCAGATATCCCCTGCCTCCAATTATATTAGATAGTAAATTCAAATTTATTTATTGAATAAATTTATCTATTCCTCACTGTCTTAAAATGCCATTTTTACCTTGTAATACACTCTTGAATATTTTTGGACTTTCTCTGAGCTCTTTTATTCCACTGATCTGTTTTTACCATTCTTGCACAAGTTCCATCCAGTGTGATTATTGTAACATTATAATACATTTTAATATCTGGTAGGAAAACTCCCATTTCATTACCCTCCTTTTTCAAGAATTCCCTGGATCTTTTCAAACTGTATTCATTCAGTAATTTTAAAAATCATTTTGCCTAGTTCTAAAACATTCCCATATGGATTTTGATGAGTATTACAAATAATTTAAAGTTTAATTTGTGGCAAACAGACAACTTTCTAGTATTAAATGTTCCCAAATCAGAACAAAATATTCTCACTGGTTATTTAAAAAATTCAAGTGAGCTTTGTAATTTTCTTCATACAATTTATTTCCTTCATACAATTATAAACCTAATTACATATATATGTAACATTGTATATATTTGTCACTATGGTAATCAAGATTTTTTCCCATTATATTTTCAATTAGTTAATATTGGCATATAAAAACTCTCTGAAAAATATTACTATTTCCAATCATTTTTAGTTTTCTTTGACCTTCTAAATAGGTAATCATATTGTCTGTAAATAATAACAATACTAACTTCATTCCAAGATTTTTACTACTTATTTTTATTTTGTTTGTTTGTTTAATTACCAAGGCTTCACCATTAATTATGTTATAAACCCATATCTATGAGTATCTCCAAGTATAAACAAAAGTTGTGAACATATATGACAAAATATTAATAATGATTATTTTCTTTGTTGTAACTCCTGTATTATGGTAATATTTGCAGTAAACAACAGGAAAGTCATAAAAGCTAATTTGTGCAACTTATTTGTGTATAATTATCCAAGTCAAAGGGAAAAAGAGTATCTACTTTTCTACTTCCAGTGATGATGGATTACAGGGACAGGGCTTACCATCTCACCTTAAACAACTAGAAACTAGAAAAATATGTGAAACAACTACCTTCAGATAATAGACAACAGGCAGCTCAAGACTGTGGTCCTAAAGGGGAGGGGGTGAGAAAACCCCTACAATTGCATTAACTTCTGCCCGGAGAAGCCTTCTGAACCACAGAACAGGGAGGGTGATCCCAAGCTGGAGTGAGAGCTCAGGAAGTCTGTTGCAGCTGAATGTTTAAGCGAAGAATTCCCAGGTAGAGTAAGCTATTTAGAAAAAGTGCTTGAGAAATCTGTATAGGGGGCCTCTTGTATCTGATGAAAACTAACATGGTACATGTAGAGTGAAACTCTATGAGGGTGGGAAAGAATAATCACAGCTTCATGAGCTGAACAATCCTAAGCTATCAAACAGGGGTAGAAGAATCCCTGTTGAAAATGTAGATCATTCAGTAGAGATCCTAAGAAAAAACCATACATTAAAAATAGTACTAAACCCCAGATTAGCACACCAGGAAAATGCTTTAAAACAAGCCTTGACAGGATCAACTAAACCACTGTAACTTTACTACAAGCCTTGACAGGATCAACTAAACCACTGTAACTTTACTGTCTACTATAAAAAAGCCCAGTGCTTTGTAAAGAAAGATAACAAAATTCCAACTCTTAAGAATGTATTGTTGACAATGTCCAGCATCCAATCTAAAATTTCTAGAGATGACAAGAAGCAGAAAAATGTGACCCAAAATCAGGAAAAAAAAAAACACTCAATAGAAAAAAATCACTCAATAGGTGGTGTAGACGATTAATGCTCAAACAGCTGTTATGAGTTTAAGATTTAAAGAAAATGGGAATTTAAACTTAATTTAATGTTAAATAAAATAAAAAACTCAGTTCTACAATCCCTGTAAAGAAAATGGGAGATATATTTATATAACTCAAATGGAACTTCTGAAATGAAAAATTTACTGGATGGGATTAATGGTGTTGACCCTGGGGAAGAAAATACCTGTTAAAAAGGGCTGCTGGTGGCTGATTAGGCTAAAATTTATAAACACAACCTAGAAACCCTTGCTAAACAGGGCCTCTCACTCAAGCTGCACTTCAGGGAGAAACCAGCACTAAACTGCCGGTTGCCTGCACTGAAATGCCTGTCTGCACTGTGTTCCTGCCCCCTGAACCAGCCCTTATGAAGAAGTTCCAGGATCATATTTCAACCAATACAACTAAGACTTTCCCATCCAATTATAGCTGTGCTGCTATATTTGCATTAACATCCTCACTGACAAATCAGAGCAGCTCCATTCTGACAGGACAGTGATTTTTGGATCAATCAAACGGTGAGAATTTGGAGTCCTAATTTGCATGAGAATGGACCAACCAGTGGTGGAAACTTTTCCCTGTATAAGTCAGGTCTCCTCTGGCTTCAAGAGCAATTTTGTTCACTGAAGACTGCATTTCCCTGGCTGGAGCTGTACCACTTAAGCTGTCTTGTGGGACCAGACCAGACCAGAGTGAAGAGCGGCTACCTTGGTGGACCAGAGTTGAGGATAGCTGTTTCACCAAGAGGGCCAGCTTGCCCCAGGGCTACCTCACAGCCATGCTGTTCCACAGCTGTTCTGTATCATAATTGAGCTATAACACTATTGAGCTGTCTCACAGCTGTGCTGTCCTACAGCCAAATTGTATCACAATTGAACTGTTCCACAGCCGTGCTGTATCACAATTGAGCTGTTTGCACTGAGTAAATTCTCCTCCTTCACCTTACTTTAATTTGGGGACTCCTGATGGCATTGAATAGGCACCAATGACCGTCAGTTGACAATGATATATTAGGGACAGCAAAAGAGAAACTGATTTGAAGGCACAACAATAGAAACTATACAATTGAATCACAGAGAGAAAGAAGGCTGGGGTGAGGGCACAGAGCCCCACTTTGCTGATGTATGACATAATATCAAGGGACCAAGGGTAAAACATTCTTATATATGCTATTGGACTCTCAGGAGAAAAAAGGGAGAGGGACAGAAAAGTATTTGAAAAAATTATGACTAAAAATTTTCTTATAAACAATTAATGCTAAAACAACTGAACATCCACATGCAGAAATAACACAGACCTTACAACCATCTCAAAAATTAACTCAAGATGGACCACTGAGCTAAATGTAAAACATAAAACTATAAAAATCCTAGAAGATAAAAATAGGAAAAAACCTAGATGACTGTGGGTATGGTGAAGACTGTTTACAACATCAAAGGCATAATCCATGAAATAAATACTTGATAAGATGGACTTTATTAAAATTAAAAATGTCTTCTTTGCAAAAGACACTGTCAACAGAATAAAAGGACAAGCCACAGACCAGGAGAAAATATTTGCTAAAGACATGATAAAGGCTGGTATCCAATATATACAGAGAATTCTTTAAACTCAAAAATAAGAAAATGAACAACTTGATTAAAAAATGGTCAAAAGACCTGAACAGACACCTCACCCAAGAAAAGATACGGATGACAAATAAGCATATGAAAAGATGCTCCACATCATATGTCATCAGAGAAATGCAAATAAAAGCGAGTTACCACTACACACCTAACAGAATGACCAAAATCCAGAACACTGACAGCACCAAATGCTAATGAGGATGTGGAACAGCAGAAACTCTCATTCATTGCTGGTGGAAGTGTAAAATGGTACAGCCACTTTGGAAAACAGCTTAGCAGTTTCTTACAAACTAAACATACTCTAACCATACAACCCAGCAACTGCACTCCTTGAAAGCTTATGTCCACGCAAAAACCTGCACATAAATATTTAGAGCAGCTTTATTCATAATTGCCAAAACTTGGAAGCCACTAAGATGTCCTTCGGTAGGTGAATGAATAAGCAACTGTGGTACACCCAGACAGTGAAATATTACACAGTGCAAAAAAGAAATGTGCTATAAAGCCATGAAAAGACACAGAAGAACCTTAAATACATATTACAATTATGAAAGAAGTCAGTCTATAAAGGCTACAATACTGTATGATTCCAACTATATGACATTCTGGAGAAGGCAAAACTATGGAGACAGTAAAAGAGTTAGTGGTTGCCATAGGCTGGGTGTGCATGGGCAGAGCACGGAGGATTTTTTAGGGTAGGAAAATATTCTGTATGATAGAGTAATGACGTGTTATGTCATTATACATCTGTCCAAATCTATACAACGTATATCAACAAGAGCAAACCCTAATGTAAAGTATGGACTTGGATAATTATGATTTGTCAACGTAGGTTTCTCAATGGTAACTCTGCAGAAGTGGGGGGATGCTGATAATGGGTAGGCTGTGCATGTGTGAGGATAGAGGACATATTACCTTCCTCTCAATTTTTCTGTGAACCTAAAACTGCTCTAAAAAATGAAGTCTTTACTTAAAAACTTAAAGTTTCTACTTTACATAATAGTGAATTATGAAAAACAATACATTCCCCCTAAAGAGGAAAACAAGACAAAGATATTCATTCTTACTTGTTCTAGTCAACATTTTACTGGAGATCCTAGCAAGTACATCAAGGCAAGTAAAATGAACAAAAGGAACATAGTTTTGATAAGTATTGGTAAAACGCTCTTTGGTTACAGATTATGTAATTTGCTTTATAAAATATGTTAGGAATCAATCTACAAAAAACCCTTCTAGAATTAATAAATGAATTTAGAAAAGTTATAGAATAAAATGTCAATTAATAAATACACATTTTATTTTTGCATACTAGCAATAAACAACTAGAAATTAAGCTTTTAAAAATATCATTTACAATATCATCAAAATATAAGCACTTAAGGATAAAATTAAAATAGATAAAACACTGCTAAGAAAACTTAAGTGGAGAGAGGTCATATTCATGTATTGGAAGACGATTGTTAAGATGCACATTTTCCCAACTTGATCTATAGATTCAATAAGTAACTCAATCAAAATTCCAGTAGGCTTTTTAAAGAAGTTGACAAGATGATTCTAATATTTCATATGGAAAATCAAAGGCATTAGGATAGATGCTTTACCTAGGCCCTTTCCTTCTCATGCTAAGCCAACAGTTCTAAATTCAGTCAAGTTTACACTTTAAAGCACTCAATAAGACAAATTATTTTCTTGGGAAGTATAAATTGCCACAATAATTCAAGAAATACAAAGCCTTAAAAGTCTAATAATTAAGGAACAAATTAAGAAAGTTGATACAGAACTACCTCCAAAAGTTTTCAATGACCTATTTTGTCATGCAAATGTTCACAGAGTTGAGGATTTCCATGCTACATACACTTTCACAGAGAATAGGAAAAGATATAAAATATCACAGTTGATATTATAAACCTCAATTAATTATAATACAAAAACATGAAAAATATAGTAACAAAGCTACTTACCAATTCTAGAAAATCAAATTCAGCACTACAATAAAAATATAATACAACATGAGACAATGGGCATTATTAAGATAATGTAAATATGGTTTAAGAGGAAATCCTTTAATATAATTTACTGCATCTTTAGTTCAAAGGAGAAAACCCTATGATCATCTAGGTTGATGTGAAAAGGCAAGAAAAATCTGCTTTCTCTTAGGATATAAAAAATTATAAGGGGCCATTGCTTCCCCCTATAAAAATGGTTTTTAAAAAGGCAGATAACTACAACATTATGAGTTTTTCTGAATCTATAATAGAGCTGATGTCACAAGGCTACAGGATTCCAAAGAGTGAAGAGCCCATTTGAGGGGAGATGGAATGCACAATTCCTCTTTAGAGCACAGAAGAAAGGGTTGGTCACACAAGGCAGCAGTAACCCATTGCTAGAGAAATTTTCAAGATGTAATAATATTAAGATAACTATAGCAACAAGAATATTCAAACCCAGTACAAATATTGACTAGATTAACTCAACAACCTAACGTACATTAATGGTATTACAGGAAAAAAGTCATGTACATCACAGGGCAAGAGTACTTTTTATATCAGTCTCTGCTATTTTTCTAAACACAGTGTTCAACAGTCAACAAAAAAATTACAAGATACACTCACAAAAAACTTTCAAAATTGTCAAGAGATAAGGCAGTCAACAGAATCAGACCCAGAGATGACCCAAATATTGGAATGATTAAGTGGGAACCTTAAAATAACTGTGATTAATTAATAGGTTAAAGTATCTAGTGGAAAAAAAGTGCTTAAATTGATGGAGAATTTCAAGAAAGAGGTAAAAACTATAAAATAGTCAAATTGAATAGACAAGATGATGGAATAGGTAACAGCTACACCTGCCACCTCTTACAACCACATCAAAATTACAACTAAAATATAGAACAACTATCACTCAGAGCCTCCTGAAATCTAGCTGAACAAAAGCCCTACAACTAGGGAACTGAAAAAGCATCCAGACAGGAAGGAGGGGCGAAGACGAGAGTGGATCCAGGCTGGATCAGAGAGATGCGGCGGCAGGCCCACACCTGGTGCTGCGGTTTAAACCTGGGAGGGATATCTCAGTGGTGGAGGTTTCCCGGAGGAGTGAGGGGTCCCAGCCCCACATCAGGTCCCCCAGCCCAGGGTACCAGGGTAGGGAAGAGAAGACACCACAACTTTAGGCTGTGAAAACCAGCGGGGACTGTCTCTGGGGGATGCGGAGCCTGCAGGAGTCCCAGGCAGCACCTCTTAAAGGGCCCATGCATGGACTCACTCAGATGCCCTTCCTCTGAGCTCCAGCACCTGGCAGAAACTTGAAGGGACCTGGGATACGTGGAAAGGAACTAATCTGCCTGAAATTGGGGCGAGAGGTGGCGGAGCAGATTCCTCCCAGGCAGAAGAGCTGGCAGAGGCCATTGCTCTTTTGGTGAACCCTCCCTGCACAGAGTAGACAGGCAGGTGCCATATTTGAATCTCCAGTACTTGACTCACACCTTTGGCCCTGCCCTGGTGATTCCCGGAGGCCCCACCCCTCCCTACCTGCAAGCTCATCCAAACCATTTCCAGGGGCTTTTCTATGCAAGTGGCCTCTTGAGCCTCATGCTTAGGACTTTCCTAAAAATCTCTCAAACAAGCAGCAGCATGCTCCATAGGACTTGATAAGTGGCCCCAGGCCTGGCATTAGTGGCAGCCTGCATTGGCTCATATCTTGGCCTCTCCTGAACACCTTCAAGCCCAGCACAAGTAGCAGCCAACTACAGTTTGCTGTGTAGCTCATGCTGGGTGGCCCTAGGCAAGGCACAGGCAGAGGCTGACTTTGCACCTCCAGGGAGGCCCCAGAGACAGTGCATCTGGTGTTCAGATTTGACCACCACGCTGGATTACAACCCTACCACATCCACGAGTGACACATTCAAGGAGTGCACTTGGTGAACAGCAAAGCCCCACTGAAGTAAATACTGCTCCATAGGGATGTCTCAAGCATAGCAGCTCTTTGGCTGTAGTTGCAGCTGGTCCTCGCAGCCAATTGACTGGGAGTCAATTCCTCTCAGTGATGCCAACACCAACCAAAGCTCAACTACAACGGGGCAGTGCTCACAGCCCTCACAGGGGAGCACCTAGAAGGCCCAGCTCAGGTGACTGGGGAGGCTGAGCCACTGGACCCTACAGGACACCTACTATACAAAGCCACTCTACAAATTCCAGGAGACATAGCAGCTCTACCTAATACATAGAAACAAACACCTGGCAGCCAAAATGTGGAGGCAAAGAAACATGTCACAAAGGAAAGAACAGAAGAAATCTCCAGAAAAGGAACTAAATAAAATAGAACTAAGCAAGCGACTAGATACAGAATTCAGAATTATAGTTATAAGGATACTCAAGGATATTAGTAAGACTGTTAAGAAAACAAGTGAGACCATTGATGACATAATAAAGTACCAATCAGAAATGAAGGCTACATGAACTGAAATGAAGAATAATTTACAGGGAATCAACAGTAGAGGACACTGAGAATCAGATCAGCAATTTTGAACATGAGGAAACAAAAAACACCCAACCAGAAGAGCAAAAAGAAAAAAGAATCCAGAAATATGAAGACACTGTAAGGAGTCTCTGGGACAACTTCAAGCGGCCCAACATTCATATTATTGGGGTAACAGAAGGAGAAGAAAGAGAGCAAGAAATTGAAAACCTATTTGAAAAAATAATTACAGAAAACATCCCCTACCTGGGGAAAGAAATAGACTTACAAGTTCAGGAAGCACAGAGAGTCCCAAACAAGAGGTACCCAAAGAGGCCCACAGCAAGACACATCATCATTAAAATGCCAAAGGTTAAAGACAAAGAGAGAATTTTAAAAGTAGCAAGAGAAAAGCAATTAGTTACCTACAAGGGAGCAGCCATATGACTGTCAGCTGATTTCTCAACAGAAACTTTGCAAGCCAGAAGGGAGTGGCAAGAAATATTCAAAGTGATGAAAAGCAAGAACCTATAACCAAGATTACTCTACCCAGCAAAGTTATCATTTAGAACTGAAGATCAGATAAAGAGCATCTCAGACAAGGAAAAGCTAAAGGAGTTCATCACCACCAGACCAGTACTACATGAAATGTTGAAGGATCTTCTTTAAGAAGAAGCTAATGAACAAAAGAATCTGACAAACTAAATAGACCCAGAGACATTGATGCATGCAACAGAAATCATATTTCAGAGGAAAGAGGGAAGGGGTGTGGAGGGTGGGAAGAGATTAACCAAAGAAGTTATATGCATATATGCATAACCCATGGACACAGACAATAATGGGTAAAGGCCTAGGGAGGGGGTGGAGCAAGGTGGAGGGGGTCAATTGGGGGGAAAATGGGACATCTGTAATACTTTAAACAATAAAGATAAATTAAAGAAATAATAAAGTCAAATTGAAATACTGATGTGGGGGACATGATATCAGAAATAGAGAAGAATTCCTTTGACAGTTTAATGGCAGAGTAGATGCAGAAGAGAAAAGAATCATTAAGCTTAAAGGTAGGTCAATAAACATTTTCCCAACTGAAACAAAGAAAAAAATGATTAAAAATCAAGAAGACCCAAAAGCTGTAGGACAATGTCAAATTGGAAAAGCAAAAAAATCTAGAATAGCCAAATAATTTTGAAAAAGAAAGTTGAAAGACTCATATTATCTGATTTCAAAACTTACTATAAAGCTATAATAATCAAGATGGCAGTATTGGTGAGAAGATAGACACTTAGATCAATGGAACAGAATAGAGTCCAGAAATAGACTATCACAAATATAGATAATTGACTGTTGACAAAGGATCAAAGATAATTCATTGGAAAAGGATAGTTCTTTCAACAAATGGTGCTGAAAGAATTGGACATCCACATGCAAAAAAATGAACATCAATACATACCTCAGTCCATATAAAAACTCAAAATGCATCATAGGCCTATATGTAAGTTCTAAAACTATAAAACTTCTAGAAAAAAACTTTGGAGGAAATTTTTGTGACTTTGGGTTGGGCAAAGTTTTTTAGCTAGGACCTAAAAAGCACAATAAATAAAAGAAAAAAATTGATAAATTTTAAAAATGCTCTTTAAAAGACACAGTTAAGGAAATGAAATGACAAGATACAGTTTGGAAGAAAATATTTACAAAACATATAAAATGAATAATTTGTATACAGAATATATACGGAATTCTTACAATGTAATAATAGGAAGACAATTAACCCAATTTAAAAATGTACAGATGATTTTAACACTTAACCAAAGAAGATATATCAATAGCAAATAAGCACATGAAAAAAGGCTCAACATCATTAATCACCAGGAAAACTTAAATTAAAGCCACAATGTGACACCACTACATCCCTTTGGAATGGCTAAAATTTAAAACAGTGATAATACCAATTGCTGCTGAGGGATGTGATTAATTGAAACTCTCAAACATTGCTGATAGAAATGCAAAATAGTACAGCCTCTTAGAAAAACAGTTTGGCAGTTTCTTACAAAGTTAAACATACACTTAATATATAGGCATGACCCTAATTCTATTCCTAGTAATTTACTCAAGAAAAATAAAAACACATGTCCACCAATGACTGGTATGCAATTTGTTAGGAACTTTATTCATAATAGGCCCAAACTGGAAATAATCCAAAAGTTTATCAACTAGTAATGGACTAAAAATTATGTTATATTCATATAATAGAATACTGCACAGCAATAAAAACGAATGGAGTATTGATACATGCAACATGAATGAATCTCAAAAGTGTTATGCAAAGTAAAAGAAGTCAGACACAAAGCACTACATATTATATGACTTCATTTATTTGACGTTCTGGAAAAGGCGAGATAGAAATCCCCTATTTCTCCCCCCAGATCATACACACAAACATTCTCCAAGTTAATTCTCTTCATGCAAATCAACTTATGCAAAAAGAAATTTACATGGGAAAAACTCAGACTCAAGCATGTACCCTCTTAGGATGCAGAAGGATGTTCATCACAGTGTTATTTACAATAGATGTTTAAAGGAAAAGGTTGGATGAATAACCTGCTATAAGAATGCAGCCATTCAGTTATGTTATAGAAAATATTAATGACATAGGGAGATGATGTAATATATATAAGTGGAAAAGACAGACAAAATAGAAAAACTAATAGCTAACAACTACTGAGTGGCTACTATGCGTTGGGCCCTCCTCTAAGTGCTATATATGTTATCCCCTTCAACCCTGGCAAGTATCATATTGGTTGTTTTTATTGTTGTTATAAATTTGAGAAGTGAGGCCCTGTTCGGGTGGCTTAGTTAGTTAGAGCATCTTCCCGATACATCAAGGTTATGGGTTTGATCCCCGGTCAGGGCACACACAAGAATCAACCAATAAATGTATAAATAAGTGGAACAACAAATGTCTCTCTCTCTCTCGCTCGCTCGCTCTCTCTAAAATCAAAAAATTTTGAGGCGTGAAACATGAAGTTTTGGAAAATTGATCGACCATGCAGCACGCGATGGAGCTGGAATTTGAACCCAGGTAGCTTACTCTATTCTAGACTCAAAATCATAACCACTACACTTTTCTGTCTATCCTGCATGGCTCTACATCTGTATTTTTAAAAAACACACAACAGGGCCTGAAAGCAGCTGTACCAAAATGTTAACAAAGCCACCTCTGAGTGGGGGTTATAGGTAGCTTTTATTTTGTTATTTTGCTTTTCTGTGCTTTTAAGATTCGTACCAAAAAAGTGTAATGTTTATAATAAAGTAAAATAATACATGTAATTTAAATAGATAAAGACACAGTCTTGTCTGAAAAGTTGCCTCCTTAATGAGATACTGCATTCTAAAGCGGGGGTCTACTCCCTGTAAGTTCAAGTGTGCCACACTGAGGCGGGCCCTACACCCTCCCTGGCTCTGTCCTCCATCCTGCAACACCCCACCTCAGAAGTCTAGGATGAGCAGAGGCACTGTCTCCAGAGAAAAGCCTTCCAGCTGCTTCTGCCAGGCATCCTGGACAGCAGCCGGAGGGAGTCTGGGAGCATCCAGCTCCCTGAGTCTGACGCCGGCAGGGCTGGACCTGGGTCCTCGGCAGAGCATATGCAGCAAAGACCCAGGTCTCACACCCCTGGGGGGGCGGGGAGAGATGGTAGAGACAGGGAGCCTTGGAGCAGTGGTGGGAAAAGTTAATAAAAATAAGAAAAGACCTGTTTGATTAAGCCATGTGTCTCTTCCCCAGACCCACCCTCCTCCCCACCAGTCCCTCCCTGAGCTGTATTCAAACCCCATTGCGTTTGGAGGGACATCCAACCCATGTGTTTCTGATTCATTTACACTTAACTCATCAAAATCCTGTTTTGAAAAAGGCCATTGGATGGTCTACAAAGTCTGAGCAAAGCTCCCCGCCCCTGCGCGCTGGTTGTGGATTCACCAAATACCCCTTCTAATCCACCAGACCTGTGGGCAGGCTCCGTACCATGGTGAAGGCTGTCTGAATGTCTGAACATCTGCTCCCTGGCCTCAGCGCTCTGGGTGTTCTTCCTTATCGCCTTTTGCCTCTTCGAGAGCTCTCAGGCTGCCTGCAAGGGCCTGGGAAACTCACAGAGCCCCAGGGAGAGTCACTCTTCCTGGGGCAAGGCTGGGTTTCAGAGGAGCCTATAAAGGAGGAACCAAAGGAAGCAAACTTAGAGTGAGATCTCAGATATGGGAGCACATCTTAGGGCAATGTGCCTGCACAGGGCCTCCATCTCAGTGAGATGCTGTGCTCATCTCAGAGATACTGATGAGAGGAACAAGCAGTGGGCCTTATTGCCCAGGCCTGTCTCTCCAACCCAAAGTCTGAGCCTGCATTACTTCTCAGCCTCAGACCTTCTTGGATTGTATTTGAACAGAGAGCTGTTCTTCCATCAAGAGTAGTGCACCTAGTTACCATCTTCAGGGCCCAGCAGGTTTTCTTGGGTCAGTGTGGGGTGGTGTTCAGGATCAAATGATGGTGCAAAGGCGAGTTCTCCCGAGCAGACATTTGGAAGTTATTAAGTCAAAATATGGTTGACTCAGACACAGCACGCCAGAGCTAGAAAAGACCTTAGAGAACTTTGTGGTCCAGCCCCCACATTGACACATCAATCTCCTTGACATCCCAGGAGAATTTGGATAAGCCAAGTTCCTCCAGCTAGCTACTTTGGGAGAACATGGGGTGTGGTCAGCAGAGACAAAGAAGCCTGGGCCCCCTCCAAGCAAGGTTACAATGAACCATATGGGGACCAAGCATGGAACCAAAGAGTGGGGACTTGGGCCTTTTTGTGTGACCATCACAATGGATTTTAACATTTTGATAACTCCCTTCTCTGCATTCATGTTGTTCCCTTTTTCCTGTGGTTACTAGCAAGAAAAATCCTTCAGAATCTGCCACGAGGGTATGTGCAACTGAGGACCATAGGACAAGCACTTCCTTGCTGGGAGCTGAGGGGGGGACATCAGGGGCTGACTGAGACAAGGAGGCAGAAGATGAAAAAATGACTGTAGTCACTCTTTATTGGGGGTTCTTTCAATCATGAAGCTCAAATTTACTTTATGTCACCACCTACTAAGTGTTGACACCAGGGTCTAAATCCACATCTGCCTGGCTCTAAAAGCCATGCAATCAAAGAAACAGAGGATGGAAGGACAGAGAGGAAAAGTTAGAGATGGCTCTGTGCTCCCTGGTGTGCGGGGTTGATCATCAACGAAGTGCCAGAAGGACATGCTGTTTCATAGAATCTAGAAAGAGAGGAGGAGGATGGCTTATTGTAAAGGGGGAGGAGGATGGTCCAAGTGGAGGAATCAAAGTGGGTGCCAGTTGGGGTGCTCAGCAGCTCTGGCCACCAATGGCATGTGGTGGTTGCACCTGGAACCTACCAGCAGGTGGCAGTATTTCAGAACAAGAAGGTGACTCAAGTAGGTTAAGACAGTGATAAGAGGGGGAGTTACAGAGCTCTTACTATGTGCCAGGCATCGTCATACACACTTTATACAGAGCATTTCATTGAACCTTCACAATGAGGTAAGTACTAGTGTTATTCTCATTTTACAGGTGAGAAGGGTTTAGTAGTGTGCTGAAAGTCACAGAACCAGGAAGTACCAGCACCAAGATTCTTACCCAAGCCGTCTAACTCCACATCCAGACCTAAGCTCTGTATAAACCTAATATACATCACACAGCAATCTACAAGCATAGGCCGAATTTCTGTCATTCATTAAGCATTGTGCTGGGTACTAGAGACTCAAAAATGATCTGGACAACATCCCTGCTCCAGGAACTCCATCAGCTGATAGTTCTAATGCCCCGAGATAATGCAGGTAGATACGCACATGCAGCAGGGAAGGGGCCAAGGCGCTAGGCACTAACTAAGTCTTCAGACCTGGGCTCGAGTCTGGCTCTTCCACTCACTGCTGGATGTCTCAGGGCCTCAGTTTTTCTCATCTCTCTATACTTTGGTAAAATATTGACCTCCTGAGGATTAAATAGGAGAAGATTGAGTAGGTCATGTGCTATTGCTGAAATGACCACAAACACAAAAGGCACTGGGAGCCCAGAGGAGGGCCACTGAAATGAGTTTCCACAGCCCCTGATGTGCGAGAAAGCATGAGGAAGAAGGGTGAGGAAGGAGCTCAGTGAGAGCCCCTCCATTCCACAGGACCAGAGAGCTGGGCTGTTAGAGGGCTTGGAAAAACGATCTCCCGAGGGTTTCAAAATGAGCTAGATTTAAACAAGGAAGCAGAGGACTTGGAGCACCCCAATCAGCATGCTGTCACTTAACAAGCATCTCGTGAGCTCACTAAAGGTCAAGCACCGTCTTCAATTGGCTTAGCCCTGGCCATTCTTCCTGAGCTGTGATGTGTCCCTGGAGCTGTTCACAGCACCGTCGTGCCCTCTGCTAAATCAAGCCCATTCAGGCCCCACCCAGACCCACCTCCCAGCTCTGCCCAATGCATCTGAGCAGCTTGATTCTGTCAGAAGTTTCCTTCATCCATGACCCCACTAGTCACACCCCCAGGGGAGGAAGTGGGTAGGAGATAGCAAGACAGTCTTCACTCCTGGGGGTGGTTGAGTCATTCAGAGGGTGAATGCCCCAAGGCATTGTGGGAAATAAAAGAGAGCTGCAGAGTTGACCCCCATAGACCCGCAAGCTCAGTGCCATCTGAGGGCACTTAGGGCTGGAAGAAGCGAGAGGTGCTCAGGCAACAGAGCCTGCCTCCCATTCTCTCTGCCTCCATTTCTGACTTTCAAATCTTCAGAGCAGCTGTGAGACCATCCTCCCACTCCCGTCCAACAACACCGTGCCTCCCCCCACATACACACACCCTACGTGCTTCTAGCTTTTCTTCTCAAGATATGGCAGGAACAAAGGCTAGTGGCTCTTCAGGGTGGGTGGGGTGATGGGAGTGCATCTGGCTCTGGTGTTATCTGTACAGAGGCGCATTCCTTGCCGGGACTGCCCCCCACCCAGACACATCATCATTCATTCCATCATATACACAGCTGGGGCTGGGGGAGGCCCTGACAGGTAGGCCAGGCGGGGAGGTGGGGATGGGGCACTGAGGTCTTCTCCCCACCCCCCAAACAAGACAGATATGTCCCCTCTGAACATTCTGGGGGAGATTATTTTAACAAGCACTTTTGTACCAGGAAATCAGTGTGTTTAACCTAACAAGCAAAGAGCAGCCCAGTGGGGCCCATAAATCTCGTTCCCACCTATTAATTTTACGGCCTACATAAAGCAGTGTTGAAGTCCAAAGTATATGTGACCTAAAAAGGCATTGCTCATTCTGACACATATACGACGTGGCCAGGACTCGAACCCTGACCCTGACCCTCACTCCAGGAAGTCAGCTCCCAAGCCTCACAGGGTGCTGGGGCTCACACTGCGGAAACTTGCCCAGCCTCCTCTTGGAAGAACAGGACAGCTGGAGGAGATGACTGAGGAGGGGGCTGGAGGATGCTGGGTCAGTGGGGAGCCCTGCTCAGAGACCCCAACCAGTACCAGGGCTGCTGTGTGGAGTCTTGCAGGTTGGTCACTGCCCAAAGGCACCCAGATGACAGGACAAGTGAGGGCTGAAATTCAGCCAGCACCCTGTGCACCATGCCTGTCCTCTGGGGCAGGGCTTGTCTGCCAAGAGTGGGGATTTTTAAAAATCCACACGAAGGTGTTATATGGGTTGGCAGCAGTGCTCACAGCCCCTTTGGATAAATTCTGATCCCCACCCTGACTACTTCCAATATTGACTCCTAAATCCAATGACTCACTGTACCCCACAAACCAGTTACACAGCCCTCCCACTGAGGAAATCCATGACAATTGTCAACTGCTGACATCAGTTACATGCTGATCCCCCACCTATCCTAAGCATGCTTTAATTGTCCACTCACCACATAATGACCCAAACTGGGCCGCTCTGGCCACCCCACAGCAGCTATGTATTGATCCTCACAAAGTCGTCAGGACACAGACCATCCCAAAGCAACCAAACTCTAAACCAAGCCCCTTCAATCCCCCACTTACTCTACAACAGAAGAGAAGAAACAACCTGAAAAACTGATCACAGCAGCACACATGTCAACCCTCAAACTCAAGTGCATAGCTGGGCTCACTAGTTTCCCTTTGAGCTCAGCCCCCCGGATTCACACTCCACCCTTTTCTGTGCCATCTCTGTCTAGGAGGCTGACACTGAGGGACTGCATCAGGCCTTCCTAGCCAGGTTCCTGGATTAGACCCATTAGTGACACAGGGAGGGGACCCCTCCTGCCAGCGACATGCACTATCACAGTTTTTACTTTATCTTGAAAAGTCATGTGGAATTCATGCTCCATAATATATCTTTGTTAGCTTTATTATAAAAATGTTTCTCTTAGGTCAGGTTCCCCAGAAGCAAACCTGCACCAGGGATATGAAGGCAAGTCGTTTACTTGGGCTGTGATCCCAGGAAGCACCACAGAGGGTTGGGGATATGAGCCGGGAAGGGAAGGAAGCCCACACAGGGTGTATTAATAATTGAGAGACTACTGTAGGAAAGGGACTCAGTTCTGCTGAGGACCTAAAGCCAGGGTGTTTGTCCACTGAGTCCTGTCCATCATGAGGTTGGGCTATCACTGAGGGCAGTAACTCCAGGACTTTCTGGCCTGTGTGATGAAACAGAACCTGTTCCCACAGGCAGACAACATCCCCAGGCAGAGTTGCAGGCACTGCAGCAAAAAGCTATTGGCATATAAGGAACAGTGAGTACCGGGGAGTATTGACAGGGCAACAGTAGCCTTTGCTATAGTGTTTTTGCCCAAATATTCAAGTAAATTTGACCCTTTAACCTTTGGTTTCCACATTCTCTAAGAAGCCCAGTTTGAGAAGTCCACACCCAGAACTCTCCACCTCAAACAAGGTAGTGACTCCTCATGTAACCTCTTTCCACCAACTCCTATGACCCTTTCATCTTCATCATCACATGCCGACCTGCTGACCTTTAACCCCATCACATGTGGAACCCATGGCCCAAGTCACCAGCCAATTCCAGCTCAGCTTTCAAGCCTCTGCTCGTGAGGCTCCTGTCCTCTGGGAGTCTTCTCTGGGAGGCCACTAGTCCATCCCCATCCCAACTTCATCCACACCCTAATCCCTCCAAATGAACCTCAACATAACCAACTGATCCCCAGGCACACACTGACCATCCAAACCGGGCTGCCCCTTGACCCTCTGACCTAATAACACGACTTGCAAAGACCCACACACTACAAATCCAGATACATCTTGAATCCCCAAGCACGAGTAACCCCAAATCACACTGGACCCTCCCCACCAGTGACAACCATACACTGATGCTGTTTTGTGTGGAGTCAACTCCATCCATAGTCACGCACTGACCCACAGACACAACCACACTGGAATATGTAGCCCAGTCACAGATTTACCTCTGAACTCAGTCACACATGATGAAGCTCCAACACCTAATATACACCACCTCCCAAGATCAAAACAGCACATATACTAATCCTCACAACTCAGTAAGACACCTATCCACCAAAGTCCAAATATCAGCTTTCCAACCACATGCTGACCCCCAGTCCCAATTACTGTCTGCTCACCACCCAATTAGAGCCACTGGCATAGACACCCCAAGGTGAACACTTACTGACCTCATGAACCTCAACCAAACAATGACCCTTAATCCCAGCTACCCCAAGACCAGGCACTGATTCCCAAACAAGTCCACACCCTTAATCCCAGAACTTCACCTCACACTCAGTTCCAACAAAATTGATCCACCAAACTTAACCTCAGAGTGACCCTGTTCCAAGCATACACTGATTCTCAAACCCCATCCACACCCTTAGCCCCAGGCCAAGCCTAACCAATAGAGTCACGCTGACCCCAAAGCTAAACACCACACTAACCACCCATCCTGACACCAAGATGAACCCCCTGTGCCAAACTTAATTGCTCCCCAAAACAGAGAGAGGTAGTCCCAAGCAATAAGATGGTAGTCCCAAGTCTGATGGTAATCCCAAGCCCACCCACTGTTGACTGATCCCCTAGCCACATTGAACCCTGGTTACACTGGACCTTCAAATCCTATACACACACCAACCCACCACAAAGCATTTCAAACCCAGCTTCACTCTCTCCCCTTCAACTTCACCCACACCTAAAGGAACCTACAATTCCATCCTCACAAAGACCACCCAAGTTCAACTGCACCATTATTCTCTAATACAACCTGAGCCCATAGACCCTGTGACACCACACAAAACAGCACAGACAGGGAGGGTATTCAAAGAGGGACCATCCTCAGACAACTGCAGGCAGCAGTGCCTAGACCTGGGTCCTTGCTGTTCCCCTTTTATGTCTTGTCTCCATGATTTTGGGAAGGCACCAGAAGTTCTTACCAGCAACATTAGGAAAACCAATCACATTCCCCCTTTTTATTTGGGTGCCTAACTTGGCTAAGTCTCAAATTCCTCTCCAACCTTGAGCATACTAACCTTTTCCATGGGCTACAATTCCCTTGTGCCAAGTTTAGGTCTCCAGGGAACTATCCCAGTCACTGACACTGAGTTGGGTCAAGCCAGTGTATGCAGCCTACTGGGCAGGAGTCTGGGCAATTGTCCTCACTTGCCCATAAGCTGCATGATCTTAGCTGGTTGCTTGACCCCTCTGGGACTCATATGACCCTGTACAGCTGGGGTGTATGGTGGATCGAATCCAAACTACTACAATGGATCGAATCCAGCCATGTCCCTTCATTTTGCTATTGTCTATGGCTACCTTCACACAACAATGGCAGAGGTGAGTAGTTGGGACAGGAAGTGTAGGGGGCTCAAAGTTGAAAATACTACTTGGTTCTTTGGAAAAAGTTAGCCACCTCTGGCGTACATGCCCTACCTTCCTACCAGAGGGTCTATTCTCACCAGAAGATTCTCTGTATGAAGGCTTGGATACAGGATACCTCCTTTCCTTCTCTCAGATTCTCCAGAAATATGTTCCTTAATGATGTGTGGATTGTTCATGATCATAATAAAACCTGTGATTGCCTGCCCCCCATCCTGTGGAGGAGGGGCTGAAGAAAGATTACAGGGTCAGAGAAAAGGCCTTGGGGCTTGGGTAGCCACGTTGGGATGCCCCAGTCTCTCTGTTTATTGTGGAGGTTCTTCCAACATTATTGCTTTTGTTTATTGAAACCCAACCCCCATGGCGCTCACCACCCTTGGCAGTGGGCCCAGACCTGCCCAGGCCCCAGCCTGCCAGTCCTGGCCAAGAGGACTGGGGGTGGAGGGAGCACTGGCCAGGCCCCATTCCAGGAGCCCTGCTTGCTTACAGCCTAAGGCACTAACCCCCCCTTCTTTACGTCTTGCTTACAAGACAGCATTTGGAGACAATTTCTCATCAGACCTTCTTGTAAACATCCTCCTGGATGAAGCAAGCCCAAAGGAGCCCTTATTAGAAACACCTGCGCCAGACGGCGGGCCTGGTGAATGACAGCTTGCAGAGCCGCCACTGCCCCCCCCCCAACCCTGGGGCTGGTAAAAGGGATGGGATGAGGGGATGGGAGATGGGGGTGAGAGGTTTTGTGAGGAGCAGTCTCCTTCCTCCCTTTCCCCTCATCTCTAAGCCCCCAGGGCTGGCATTCCTGAGGCAGCGCCCTTCTCATTGTGGTGTGGGAGACTAAGGGGTGTCAGGAAGGCTCAATGAAGGGGTATCTGTGGTGCCCAGAACTACCCCCATTAGTCACCTCTCTGCATTAATCATTGTCCTCTTCAGGTTCTCTAAATAAGATGGCAGCCACTTTTCTTCTTTGTCATACATATGTCCCCAGGAGTGTCAACATATCAAATTTTTTACCACTTTAAATGAATGAGAACATTCAAGACTTTCCGCACTGTCCAAGTTCCAGGGGAGACACCTGGAGAGAGGCAGATGGGAGACTCCCTACCTGGAGTTCCCAGGCTGGGAGGAACCTTGACATGCCAGCAAAGGCACAGAAAAAGCAAAGTCACAGAGTCCACGGGCCACATCTTCCACTATAAAGCAGTGGCAAGCCATCTTCCCTGCTCCAGCCAAACATTTTAGTAAAGCCCCATTTCACTAAGATATAGCAGCAGGAAAAGGGACGGAGGAGGAAGAGGGGCTGTGAATCCTGAGCTCCTGAGAAATCAATTATTTTGTTTTAAGATTTTTTTTATTGAGTTTTAGAGAGAGAGAAAAGGAAAGGGAGAGAGAGAAACATCGATGTGAAAGCCGTACATCAATCTGCTGCCTTCTGCACGCCCCCTACTGGTGACCAAGCCTGCAGACGGGGCATGTGCCTGACAGGGAACCAGACAAGCAACCTTTTGGTGCACAGGACAATGCCCAACCAGCTGAGCCACACTGGCCAGGGCAAGCAATCAATTCTTATGCCACAAGCATTTTGCCATAGGTCTTTGAGGGGACCTTCTAGCACACCTTGCACCCTCCTCACCCCCACCTCACCTGGGACTTCTGGCCAAGCATTCCTGGACCTCTTTATGCAATCGTGTTCACAGAATCTCTCTGCCATTTACCTGGAGACCCACCCTGGAACCAACCAAGGCCAGATCCTGCTCTGGGCCATCCCCTGTCCCTCCTGGAGGCTTGGAAAGGGACATTCTTCTGCTTCTGGGACTGGACACCCTGACCTAGCATTCTTCCTAAGATGGGCCGGATAGTTCTAGAAGGAGTAGAAGTATGAGGGTCTTCTCTCAGGGTACAAGGTGACAGCCTGTACTCCACCCCACCCCACCCCACCCCACCCCACCCTACCCCACCCCACCCCACCCCACCCCTCACCCCCACCTCTCAGCAGGCCACAGAACTCTGAGCAGGACTGAGGTGGGGAGGACTCAAGAAGGGTTGCCGGAGGGAAACTTGTCTTTAATGAGTTGGGCAGAAATAGGAAGCACAAGGCTCCATGAAATAAATTAGTGAAGTCTCAATTTCGATAAATCCAGTTTCTAAAAAAAAACAACAAAAAAACAGCAACTGGTAGGAAAAGAAAATGTAATTTACGCCCATTGAAAGGAGGCCAGGTTTAAATTGATGAAGTCTCCTGTTTATGTAATAAATCCATTTCCATTCATGTCACCAATATATTTATCCACACATCCTGGTCCAAGTCAAATCTTCATTATTTTATTATTCAACGGGGGGCAGAGGGGAGGGCAGGGGAAAAGAGTTCTGTGTCGAATTAATAAAGTCTCACTCTCTCCCCCAGATCCCTCCTTGCACAGGGACAATTTATTCATTCCTAAGAAGGAGGCAGAAGAACTGGATGCAATTTATGTGCTTTGAAAGAGACCCAAACGTAATTAGGCAAAGTCTCAAGTTCACTGAGAAATAAATCCCAGAGAAAGTAGCCGGGGGTAAAATTTACGTTCCCTGAAAGTCTGAAAGCCTCTCTCCCCCTGGCCTCCCGCCCCTCCCCCAGGCCACCATGCTTGGTTCCCCAAGCCTGCCGGGCCCAGGGGTTCTCCTCAGCACCCCCTTTCCAGGTGCCCCCATGTGTCCACATGGCACTCCTCTCAGCCTGGAGGTCCCCCTCGGGACACTCACCCTGCTTCTCCATCTCTCCCCTTGGTAGTCCATTTACTCTGCTGGGCTATTCTGGGCAGTTGATAAGACTTGGACTTACGCTGTAGCTGTAGGGGCATTTGCCACAGAGAAATGCAGAACTGCAAGGCATGCGTCTGTCTTCACATCATGTCAGGATTTTTCTGAGCAAGGCACATTCCCTGAGATAAACCACCATGAGCAGCCCCTCTCAGGTCTAGGGAGGTCTTGCTTCACCCCCAAGGCCCCGGCTTCCTTCATTTGAGAGTGAGTGCACAGGAAGGGGGGTGCCCTCCTCCCAAAAGTTGGACATTTGGTAGTTGGATGGTTTGGGATTTTTTAAACCATCAGTTTGCAAAATCCAGAGTGGCTGGGCTTGGGGACAATGATGTAGAGGGGGTTATGCTCCCAAGGGAGAAACCTGTGAGCGAGGGAGGTGGAAAGAGCAGAGTTTTCCAACCCATGGGGCTGCCTGGAGCTTGGTTCAGGGAGCACACATCCATATGAGATTTCCAGTTAGGAACCTCCATTCCCCTCCTCCACCCTCCAGGGGAGTCCCCAAGAATGTAGTTTTGTGTGGTGTGGCAGTGAAGATGCCCCCAGGACTGTGTCTGCCTGGGTAAGAGGCTTCTGGACACACAGCCAGCAAGTGAAGGCTCATGTCTCTCCAGACTATGGGGCCTTAACAGAGGTCTAGCCTTCCTTCAGGTCCCTCAGGTGAGGAGCTAGGCTTGGGGCAGTCAGAGGCTAAGCCCCCTCTGGGAGGGGCTGGAAGCTGAAGGTGAGGTCTGAAGGGGGCCCAGGCCCTGGCCATAGGGAGAAGGGCAGAAGTGATGAGGAAGGTATAAGGACTCCATGTAGGATGAAGGGGTGGAAGGGGGAGGAGTGGAGGCAGGGCCCAGGTTTCTGGTGTGAGCACCTGCCTAACCAATGATGCCATTTGCTGCATTGGGGAGTGTTGGGGTAGAGCCAAGAGGGGTGTACAAGATGATAAGTTTACCTGACAAGGAGCAATTTGGGGGAAAGTAGGCATAAGATGGTTCAGTTTGGGGCTAGTAAGTTGGCCAAGATTCCCGCATTCCCAGGGAGATGTCCAGTAGGGACATAAGTGGGCATTTAGGAGGAGAACTGGGAGTTGCTGGCACAGAGATGGACACTGATGCCAGGCCATAGCCCAGTTGTGCCTCCCCAGGGAGAGTGAGAGGGAAACTGCCTGCAAAGGATCAGGGAAGGCACATCCAGAAGGAGCAGGGGACAGAGAAGATGGTGTCAAAGGGGGACATGTCCAACAGCATCCAAGGCTGTGTGAGAACAATGCACTAAAGACTGAAATACCCTCATCCCTGGTGGCAGAGATGGATGCTGGTGACCTTGGTGAGAGCCCTTTTGGTGGTGTGAGGGGACAAAACAGAGGACAAACCTCAGCAGGTGGAGGCAGGAGCATGGGTCTGTGTGTAGCAGGGAGCATGGGATTAACCCTACAGGCTGAACAATGACTGACAGGATCACAAAACAAATGCTGGGACAGGGTCTTGGAGAGAGAAGGTACCAGGGGCTGGTTCTCAGAGGAGAAAGCTACTGCAGCTTGGACAGCATGCGGGTACTTTTTCCTCTGAGACTGGAAGGAAGGTGGCTCTGGACAGGAGATGGAGGGCTGGGCAGGCTGGGAGAGAGCGGCGAAGGAGTGAGGTTGGAACATGATGGGAGTTGCGTGGGGAGCTCCAGGCCTGATTCCTTCCCAAGCTGCTCTTTCAGAACCTTGGATTTTTGGCTTCTGCTAGCCACTGGTGACCTACTGGAGGCTGTCCCCCCTGTCCCTGGAGAACACTGGGTACCTTATAGAACCCGACAGGACCAGTTTCAGCATCTATTATCCTTTGTGGCTCAGGGGAGGCTCCTTGGGCACAGGGTCTCAGCCTCCCCACTTAGAGCACCTTGTTTGCCAGACTAATTGGAAGTCACTTGGCTGCTGGGAATGCTATGGCTTTCTCCAAAAGGCCCGGCTGGCTGCATCTGTGGGCAAGCTGCCTTAGAAGATTGCTCCCCCATGGGCCCCACCTCTGGAAAAGTCATTGTGACTGAAGGGGGCCATCCGATCCAACTGACACACTATTGCTCAACAGCAGCCCGTGGCATACATTGACGGGAAATGGGCTCGCAGTTCAGCCAAAGGGCTGATGTCTTTGATGATGCAACAACTGCTGTATCTGTGACATGGGCCTTCTAGAAGGTTCAGACAGGGAGCCTTATCACTTTCAAACTCCCTCTGTCCATAGGCAGCCTCAGGTCAACTCTGGGTGACCTATGCAGGCCTAGTCATGTGGCTGTGAAGACACTGGATGAAGGAGGTTGGGACCATCCTATGGCCTCAGGGGTAGATAGATGGTCACTGCTGCACCTCTCCAGTGGTGCTTTTCCTGTGGCTACACACCACTGACAGGGACCGCTTCATCTCAGCCTGACCTCTTCGATCTGGCAGCAGAGACATTGGCTATAAAATTCTTGTTTTCTGAGGCTCTCTGGGAAGCCAGAACTCCCCTGGCAAGCCTACCAGAGCAGACCCAGATGAGCACTGAGAAGGAAGCCCTGTTGCCAAGATGCATTGCATCTCAGTCACTCTATGAGCAACACATTTCCAGAGAGTCCAAACACCCGGCCAGTTGTCACAGATCTTGGAGGAGGTCCCCTGCTTCATGATGAAGAGCTGACAATTAATGAAGACCCCAGGATCCTGCTGCCCTTGACCCAGACATAGTGAGAGGATGTGAGGAGGAAAGCCAGTACAAGCCGAAGTCTCCTCTGTTCTACATCAGCTCCCGGAAAGCACCCTTAGTGAACCTGTCATCTCCCAGGAGCAAACCCTGAGAAGGAGATTCATGCGCCAGTGATTTATCAAGGAAATGCTCCCAGGAGAAGCCAGTGAAGGGAGTGGGGGAAGCAGGACAGGGACAGGAAGAATCTAAGTAACACTGTGAAGTCCCAAGTGAAGTCTCAGCCTCTGCCTGATCCTGCAGAGAACTCTGGGTACACCACAGAATTTATCTCCCCACCCAGCCCCTGCAACCCCAAAGACAAGGAAACTGGGCTGCCTTATGCCTCCACCAATCAGGCAGTAGCTTCATTCTGACCCGGGGGACAGAAACTCTCAGCACTTCCAGATCTCTGGGAAGCCAGGTGAAGTGGACCCAGTGACCCAAAAATAGCCTTCAGAGGTGCAGACTCTTAGTAGAGAAGCTCACAAGAGCTGGGATGGGTGCAAAGAACTGGCAAAGGGCATCTAGGTGGAGCCCAACAGCATCATTTTCACCCGGTAATGTCACTAATTAAAGATTGCCTCCTAGAGCCGAATAAAAGAACTAAAAGACCTCCTTGCTCCCAGAGCTCTTAAACTTTTGCCCTAAGCACTCACCCCAAATTTCTGCAAGTTATCTATCTTGTTTCTTGGCTGAGTACCCACAGGTTGGACCCAAAGCAGAGTCTCTGGTCCCCACTGAAGGGGCAACTTCTCTGCTCTAAGTATCAGACCTACCAGCCTGCTGCTTTCAAGTTTAGCAAGAAGTGGCAGCTTTGTCTTCTGTAAGCTTCAAATTTGGGATGGCAATTGCTACCCCCATTGATGTCTGTCACACCATTCCACCTCAAAGAGGCAACAGTTGAAAACCACCCACCATCTTCCCAGTATTGAACCACATTGGGGCCAATTGTGTGGATTACTATGGCTCATGTGTATCCTGAGGACCTCAATGACCACACCACCACTCTGGGAGCCACAGGAGTGACCACGTGACAGAAAGTGTCCCTTTTTGAAATGGGATAAAGGACGTCTGATTTCTAGGACCCTCCTTACTCTACTCTCTGGGACTGGAAGTATTTGATTCAGTTGGGCAGCTTTGTCATAACAACCAGAAAGACTGGACTGAGTCATGGCAAGTGTTCACTCTTCTAAGGGCTCCAATCTTTACTTGTGAACACCTGGGCTGTGCACTTCGGCCTTGATCTAGACCTTTCAGAACTGAAGTCAATGAGCTCCCTCAGAGAAGCTCTTTAAGCTAGAACTCCATGTGGTCATTGTCTATTTTCCTTTGACTGCAAAGAAGCTCCTATTAAAATTTTGTGTTTAGGAACCAACCATATCTTATATTTATGTGCATTTCCTGATATAATTTCCCCTTATTTAACCTAGACTCCCTCACACACCTATAGTTTAGGGGGGAATTTATCTAGACACTGTTCCTGGTCAGAATTCCTAAACTCTCACAAAAAGATAGCAATCTTCTTGCCAATGGCATTAGCAGAGTTCATGGTCATGCCTTAAATCAACAGCAGAGGATATTTTCACTCTGGTAGTTTGCCTGAATTTGTAACCTGAACTCTCTGCTACTCAGTCTATTCAAAAGCTTGGTTTGGAGGCATAATTATCATGGTGGTTGTGGGGAGGGTTCCTGGTGATATTAAAAGTCTCATTCCTGAATCAAGCCAGGCTATCCTAAGTCACCAGAGAGTGCATTCTTGGACCACATGGCTTTGAACTCTCCTATAATTGCTGTTACTGAATTGCTTTTTGCTCCTCAGCTTGGGTTTCATCCCTATAATCAATAGTAAGTTTCATATATCTGTGTATGTGCTTTGAAACTTAGTAAGTTGTATGTAATACACTATTTATTATGGGGATGTTGCCTAACAGGAGCAATCCACAGGAGAAAATTTTCTCTGACCTCACAGCCAAAGAGCCAGAGGCACTGGTCTCTCTCTTTTTTATTTATTTTTTATTTTTTTTAATTATACAGGCATTGTAAATAATCCTCTGCTCCTCTTTGCTCTGGCTGCTAGGAAGCTCAGAGCCAAATTGTCATCCTGTCTCTATCAGCTGTGTATAAGTGTGAGAGTTTCTGTAGAATAGCTAGGTGAAGGGAATGCTCATATTCAACTTTACTAAGTATGGCCAAATTATTGTCCAAGGAGGTTGTAGCTATTTACACTGCCATCAAGCAATCCACAGAGCTCCTGTTCCTCTTTCTCCTCATCAACACTGGGTATTATCATGCACAGTGCTTAGTTTTTGCCAAGCCAAGGTGATTGACTGGTATCTTATTGTTTCTTAAATTTGCATTTCCCTAATTACTCAGGAGCATCTTTTCATATACTTATTGGCCTTGGGGTTAACTTACGTGCTAGTTACCTGTTCAGAACCTTTGTCCCTGTACTGTGTTCCATCTGTAGTTGGGAGTCCATGAATGTGGAGGGCCAGCTGTATGTATTGATCTCTACACCATTTTATATAGGCGACATGCGCATCAGCAGGTTTTAATATTTGTAGGGGGTCCTGGAACCAATACCTCACAGATACTGAGGGACAACTTAAGTTTTGGGGGAGTCAAAAGTTATATGTGGATTTTAGACTGCATTGGGGGGTTGGCTCCCCCAACTCTTGTGTTGTTCAAGGGTCAACTGTATACCTATGTAAGCTGCATAAATACTCTTGGGGTTGTATTTATCAGAGTAGTGTAACTGTTGTAATATAAAACCCCCAAACTGAAATGACTTAGAAGTAAGAGTTTATTTCTCTCCAATGTAGCAATCCGATGAAAGTATTGCTGATTGGGTGGCTCTCTTTCTAGCGTGATTTCAGGAATCAAGAATCTGCCAACTCCCTGGGTTCCAGAGTTCTCCACTGGATTCTCCACAATCAGCCAGGATGGAAGATTGTGGAGGAGGTTCTCAGGGCCAGGCCTCCATCAATTCTGCTCTATTCCATTGGCCAGAACTTAGACCTTACAAGGGAGGTAGGAAATGCCCTGCCCAGGAGGTAGAGGCAATGAAGTTTAGAGAACACCCTCTCTGGCTGTTCTATGGATATAAACACACATTGACTTTGTCTTTCACTCCATGCTGATGGCTCAGTATGATGGTGTTTCCTTTCATGCCATCTCAAATCTGTTTATTAAGAAGCAACCAAGCAGAGGTACACTCAGACTTGGTGGAAGAATAGCATGGCCATTGGAAGGTCCACATAGGGGGGACCATTCTCAGAACTGCCTTGAGTTAAAATCACCTTGAAGTGTATGAATACCCAACTTTGCTATGAAGGATAGAGGGAGAGCATGCCTGGAGGAAGAAAAATGCCTCGGAAAATGGTGACACAGACAAAGGGAGAAATTCATTTCTAGAAAAATGGAGTGATTTGTATTATCAGGTGGAGAGAGAGTCAATAAAATAAAGACTATCAGTGAGGGTCACAGGTGGCCTATCTGAGAGGCAAGGAAGCAGGACATGGGGGCTAGGAAGTGAAGAGGCCTTGAGGAAGAGTTTTGAGACTAGAGGCCTCTCCTCTGAGAAGAGGAGGAAGCCAAGTGGGCATAGCCAGAGGGCATGTGTCTGGGTTCACTCAGAGCTGCCCCAAGAGCTGTCCCCTCCTGAGCCAGGGAGCAGCAAACAAATGAGGTAAGCACAGCCCCTGCTGTCGGGGGCTACTCTCTGGAAGGACAGACATATCCTCAACTGATTACAGTCAGACCACGATAAATCATGCAATAGAGCCATTACCAAGTTTCTAGCAGAACAGAAATCAGGGTAATGAATTCTTCCAAGAGGGATGCGAAGGCATTCACACTGGGCTTTAAAAGCTGAGAGGAATGTGTAGCAGGTGGACAAGGTCCAATGGGAGAACTCTGCAGACACTGCTCCCTGGAATGAAGCAGCCCTCTTATGAGACGCACTGAGCAAATATTCTCTCATTTAATTGCTCACACCCACTTTATGTCATTAGCTCCACTTGCTGATGAGGAAATGGAGGTGTGAAGATCTGTGAGGAGGCTTGCCCAGAACCTCAGCCAGAAAATGGCAGAACTGGCAGAAGAAAGAATCCGAGGAAGGACCTGAAGAACAGAGAGCAAGGGTGTGTTTGGGTCAGAGTGTCATTCAGCTTTCCTCTGCCACCTAGACCCTGAAACTCAGTAGTGGTGTCTGCCAGGACCAGGTCTGCTTCCTCCCACTGATAATGCCCAACTTCCTTCTAGGACTGGAGTCTGGAACAAGACCCTCTACCCAGCGGGTACCCACACCCTCCCTGGGAGCCGAATCCCCATGCCAGCTCTGGGCCTAGAGATGGAGGGCCTTTTCAGGCATGGGGGGAGGGGTGATGGAAAGAGCAAGGGCTCTGGACTCAGACAAGCAGGGGGTCCAAAACCTGCCTCAGATCCTTCCCAGCATGTGATCTCCTTACATTGCTAGTACTTCTGGTTTTGGTTTCCTCACTCATGAGTTGAGGATACTAACAGCAATGTTGCAGGACTGTCTGAGGATTCAATTAGGAAACTAGGTGTAGATGTCTCATGTAGTCCCCTGGACTTTGTAGGAACTCAGGTAGGGGTGTCGGGTTGTTGAATCTCTATTATCTGGGATATCTCTGAGCAGAGGAGTCTCTCCAGGGCCCCTCTTGCTGCCCCTTTTTAGCAATTCTGACCATTAGAGGGATTTTCAGCTCTGGCCTCCTACCCTTCCCTGCATCCCTTTGGGGGCTGAACCATGGCAGTCAACCCTCCCAAGTCTCCCATCTAGAGAGGGTGCGAGGTCCAGCCCATCTCACTTGAGTGGCTGTAGATTAGAGCATAGGACCTTGATCACAGCCCACACTTACTCACAGCCTGCAGTGGCTCCCTTACCACTTAAGACTGCACCCCTCTCCCTGGAACTTAAAGCCTCCACACTCTGTCCCTCTGCCATATCTCCAAGCTGCCCATCACCTGCTCTCTCCAGCAGGGACCTGGACTCATGCGTTGGCCTGTGCCTAGAAAGCTCAGCCCTTGACAAGTCGACTTGCCCTTCAAGGCTTGAACAAGTCCCATCCCATGCATGTGATCTTCTCAGAGGTAGCCCAGCTCCCCTCTTTCTACCATCCTTGCTTTGCTTTGGCTCACTAAGGACTTTCTGTCAGGTTGGGCATGCATCTGAGGGCCACCTGGAGGCTCCTGCAACCCCACCTACCCTGGGTCAGGGAGTGCTCAGCTCAGAGTGAGACAGGACACATGAGGGGCCTGCCTCCTCATTCCTTGCTGAGAGAGTGCCCACGAGAGAATCACCAAATCAGCAGCCTTGACTCTAGATGTCCTCCTGTACCCCTCAGGCCACGCTCCTTATTCAGCATTTAGGAATTGTCCCCTCAGTTGGGGGAAGGACTATAGGAAGATCCTATGCCTTCCTTTTTCAAGAGGTGTTAGACATGGAGGCCTAAATCCTAGGGAACACCCTAGGCATGTCTGCCAGGGGAAGCGAGGTGCCAGGCTGCAGTCCACATCTATAACCAATAGGCCATTCTCCCCCAGGCCGGGGCCAGCACCAGCCTCCTGGACAAGGTGGGACAGCATGCCAGTGGAGGATGAAGAGGAGAGTAGAGAGGACAAGGCGATGGAAATGAGGTAGGGGAGCCAGAGGGGACTACAGAAGGACCCGGAGACAGGGGAAGCATCTAAGCCATGGCCCGTACACTGTCCTGAAGGTTGTTCTCTGCATGGAAGTGTCCTGCTGGGAGGTAAGAACTGAAATCCACCCATTCGCCTTTCTCACGGTGCATCTCCTGCCCAGGCTGGGACCCCAGAGGAAGGGGAGTCCAGAGGAAGAGCTACCCTTCCTTCAGGACCACCTCAGGATTCTGGCCTTTGCACTTTCTCCAGGCCCTCCTGCCCCTGTTTCTATCCTAACTCAGGATGGGGAGAAGGTATGCCTCATGCAAAGAGGACCTAAAGGCCACTTTCCCAGAGTGGTGAAGGGGCCTCGTCTGGCTTTCTGCAAAGTGAGGGCCCGATCTGTGGGGGGACAACTGTGGTCCAGGAAGGGCCAAGAGCTGGCCAGGGTCCCAACAGCCAACAACTCTCTGCCAGGCCCATGGGCCCCTCTTATGGCTGTTGAGGGAGCCTGAGTCCCTCCCTCTGGGAGTGATAAGATTGATTTGGTTGTCACCAAATCTATTAAAGACTGACTGGATCTGAGCTGTCTGGGGGGGAAGCATAGGGAAGCCAGTAATGGTCTAGTCTTAACAAAATAAAATTTTATGTTCCTTAAATACATGAAGTCACCCTGAACGGCCATGAACAAAGCATGGTCAAGGGAAAGTACTGGCTGCTTCCGAAAGGAGGTCAGAGTTCGCTTGTGATTGTCATGCTAACTGCTCCCATAAAATCAGGTGTTGCCAAAGGGTACCGCACTCCCTCCGCCATCTGGAACACAACCCGCACTCAGAAGCTGGGAGCTCCTGTTATTATTATCTGTTCCCACTAGGAGTTTATTCAGCACATGTTCCCATCAGCAGGGTTCAATTCTTCTCTGGCCTTGTGAAAGCATCACAAATTCTAAATTAGAGGTGTCTGAGCCAACTAGGGCCTCTCTTTACTCTTCTTAAGTTTCTTCCATTGTGTGCTTCTCGTCCTATCACCATCCCCCAGCTAGACCTTCAATTCCATGGAGACAGGGACCATGTCTTCTATTTCATGCATTCAACAAGTATTGATTGACCACCTGTCCTGGGTTGTACCTGGTGCTTTGGGGAATACAAAACATGGGTAAGCTGCAGTCTCCGTCTTCCAGGAAGAGGCAATGACCCTGCTAAAACTACATTGCCTTGCTTTACAGAGCCATCAACATTTTCAGGGTTATTTTAGATACTAGCTCATTTGGATATCCACTGTGGTTCTGAAGAGGAGGCAGAGCTAGTATTGTTCCCATTTGTCAGACAAGTAAACTGAGGCCCAAAGAGTCTAACTGACTCCCTTGGAGCCACACAGACTGCTGGTGATGGAGCTTGGGCCAGGACCCCCTCGTTCTCTGTTCTTGCCAAGAGTGGGCAGTTAGACCTGTATATACTCACACACAGCCCTCTGAGGGGGTTGGATTGTGCCCGCATCCTCTCTGGCCCTGCCCAATATAGCAGCAAATACCCCCCACCCCCACCCAGTGTATATAGTTTAAGCAAATGCAGCTTCACAACTCATTAGACACTAAAACAAGAAAATGATAAAAAAGCAATGAAAAAATTTACATGAAAAAATTTGGTGTTTGGCCAAATGCTCACAAGCAGAAGAGGGGGCCTAACTGGCAGGAAGCAACCCCCACCCCACTCTGCCTCCCACAGAGCTCTGCCAAGGGCCCCATGAAGAAGAAGCAGCTTCTTGAAGGAGTATCTGTTCAATGACTGGTTCTTCCTTGTAGTTTTAAGAAAACAGGGGCCCCTGGTTGGATATAACATTGTCATACGAGCTCTGTGGGGGCAAGGAAGCTTTCTCATCCTAGGAGGCAGCCAGCTGACAACTGATATCATCCACAGTGCACACCAGCCTTTCATTTCTAACCTAAAGCAGCCGAGTATATGTCGATGGCTGAGTGTGGCTCCTCCCACTTCTACGGACAGGGTTCTAGGGCAGAAAGGGGAGCCAGGTGAACTGAACTGGGATGGGGCATTCGGGTACTCCCACTTCCTTGTAACAAGCCAACCCATTTATTCCACTGCCTGGAATGTTCTCATGGATGACGCTGGCTCTTCTGCATGGGTGCATGGATGTGGCAGGGCAGGCTGGGGGTGGTGAGGAGGGTGAAATGTGGCAGATGTGGCCACCTGGCCTTCACTCCCACAGCCCTGGGTGGGTTGGGAGTGGGCAATAAATTTGAAGAGTTAAGAGTCCATATGGACGGAAATGACTTCTGGGGAGGAGGCAGGGTTAGGCCTCAGAGAAGTGTCTCTCTTTTCTGGGAGGTTTTATCTCAAGACAGCTGAGGTTCTCAAACTTGAGTGTGCATCTGAATCCCCTGGGGCCTCATGAAAACCCAGATTCTGAGGCCTTACCCTCAGAGCTTCTGACTTAACAGGCCTGGGATGGGGCCAGAGAATGTTCATTTCTATCAGTTTCCAGGTGATGCTGAGGCTGTTGGTCCAGGATTCACACCTTGGGAACCACTGGAGCTTTCTAGAGGCATGGACAAGATGACCTGCTATGTGGGGAAGTTCAGAACAGAGGGTCAGTAAATGGCTATTTCCATGGCCTCTTAGCTGGCTCTCTGGGAGTGGTCTTGGATGGTAAAGCTGAGAGTGCACAAAAGGTACCTCAGTCTTCCTCCTCCTTTCCATCTATCAAGGAACAATGACACGTGAAGGCTGAGGTTAGAGATCAGGAATGGCCTCCTGGAAGTACGCATGTGTGTGAGTGTGAGTGGGTGGGGGGAGATGGAGCTAGCTTTTGTCTGCCTCAGGAGTTCATCAGAATGCTGACTACCTCCAGTTCCCACTGTTTGACCTCAAATAAGTGTCCACAGCTTTCTAGGATTCTTTTTCTCTACCATGCAAGTAATTCATGGGGATTCCCCTCGCACTCTCTCCACCACCCAGCTCATAACCATCTTTTATGCCAAGCCAAACCTCCATTTCCTCCAGGAAGGCCTCCTTGACTGCTCTAGTCATTTTCTGCCTATGCCCCTGGCTCTCTCCATGCCTTAAAGGCTAGACATGTGTGTTCCTTCTCCTATTTAGCCCATAGTGGCCTTCATGTAGCTGGGCCACAGCAGGTGCTCAGTAAATAATACTGAGCTGAATTTGATTTAGAACAGAGCTAAGAGAACCAGGAGTGGGAGGCAAGGAATGGCAAGGCCATGGGCTCCCAACTGCTGAGCTAAAAGAGGAAAGTACAATCACAGCCCTGGAGGCTTGGCCTTCTTCCTTCTCTCACCATCTGCTTTGCAAGAAAGGGAGCAGAGAAAGGCCACAACACATGTTACTCACTTACTGAAGTCATGGGTTGAGGCAGTCAGAAATGGGGTTAGGGAAGGAGGGAGGTCTTCCTGTCTCAGTGAACCCCCTACAGCTACCCTGCTTATTCAGGCCCTAAACTTAGGACAGTCCCTGCCTCTCACCCCACATCCAATCTGGCAGGAAGTCCTGGCAAGTCTTCCTCCAACACAAACTCAAATTCATCCACTTTTCTCCATCTTACTGAAGCTGCCCTTGTCCAGACCATCAACTGCACTCACCTGGACCCTTGAAATAGTCCCTTCTCTTAGGGCACTACCCCTCTTCTGTTCCCTGTAATCCACTCCAGCAGGAGTGATATTGCAAAAATGTCCATTAGTGACCCCACTTCCCTCCTTTCAAAAGTGTCCCACCACTTTTCAAATACAATCCAGACTCCTGTCCATGGCCTTCCAGGCCCTTTCTGAGCTGGTCACTGTTCCAACATTACATGTCTCAATTCTCTTGCTGTCCTTTGCCTCACTCCCTGCACAATGGACACATCAGCCCCCAAGCAGTCTTATCCCACACTGGCCTTTGTGCACTGGCTTTTCCTCTGCCAGGAAGCCCTCCCTGTTCATGGAACAGTTCATTCACCTACAACTCAAGGGGCTGGTCACCATTGATTGGTTGGATAATTGAGTGATTGGTTGCTAGAGACAACTAATTAGTTGTTGCTGACCCCAGGAGGGATAGAGAGGAAGAATTTCTGACCCCATTGCAAGCCAGAAGGGGACAGATTTCAAAGAAAGTAAATGCCTAATTTTTCACTCGATCCTAGTAGGAGACACAGACACCTCTGAAACCCAGATAAGCAGGGGTTCTTGAGTGTGCTCTGAAGAGGCCAGAAGCCCCACTTCCTGCCCGGGTGGGCGTAAGAATAGCCCAGGGGGAAGGTCAGGGCTGTCATTCACATCATAGTCCCAGTGAATGGTGTCCCTGGGGCCATTTGGTGCATAATGTACTGGGCCTGGGCCACAGGCAGAGATCCCTGGGGAAGTTACCACTAGAATCTGTTTCTCAGGGGAGCTCAGAAAGAGACCAGTGATGTCTTTTTACTGGGAGGAGAGGTCAGTGAGAAAATGGAATGCATGTCCACCCTTGTGTTTTCACACAACAGTTGCTGCAGGTGGGCGATAGGCACTGTTGGGAAAAGTGGAGGCTTCTTGGATTTCAGTATCTCAAGAGATTTTCCTGATCCCCCAACTTTATCTCATGCTTTTGTTGCTACAAGATCTCTGGTTAAGATACTAAATACTAAGTGGTCAATAAAGAAAATGACAGTATCTGATCCCCATCTCCCCAGCATCCCCTCCAATCCTACATCCCATCCAATGAGATACTGAACTGATAGACAACACCTCCATCACAGGGCATTGGGACTAAACAAATAACCATAAAGCACCAACCCAGTGGCCCTCACAGGTATCCTAGTGTGTTCTCTTGATGGGGTGGGGGCTGGGATGGGGATTTTTGGAATAAGGAGGACTTCCTGGCACCTTTAAAATTATGCTATAAAGAGAAAGATTTAGAAGAAAGAACAGAAAAGGGGGTATGACAGTTCTGCTTCTCGATATGCTTCTAATTTGGAGATCCTGGCAAACGGCTGAGACAGCGTGGCAGGGTGAGAGGAGCACTGACCCGGAGCCAGGAGCCTGGGGTCTGGAAGCCTCTCTGTCGCAGCCTCAGGGCCTGCCGAGCCCCCACTCCACCCCCACCTCCAAGTCCCCTCCACACAAAGGGGCCAAGGGGAGAGCACCCCCAGCCTGCTCCCGCCCAGCGCTGGGAGTCTGGGATTCTATTTAAGAGCACGCAGCCCATCTGGTTCCCATTGAGGAGACTGCGTTTTCTCAAGTGCTCCCCCCCCGCCCCGCCATCCAGATTCCCACCATGTGACCCCATCTTCTCCCAATGGTGTTCCATTTTATGGCTTGTTGTTCTGTGTGCGTGATTTGAGTTTGGGGACTTTTTTTAATCCCCCACACATAGATTTCCCTCCCTTTTCCAGAAAACGTGGAGCCTGAACTTTTGACTGCCTGCAAGCCTCAGGGGGACGGCAATGAGGACAGAGGGCAGGAGGAGATGGATGTCTCCGCCTGTCTCCTACTGCCGATTTCTCCGCTTCTTCATTTGTTTCTCTCCTGTTTGAAGCGCTGCTCCTGATGGCCCCTCACATGAATCAGTCGAGCTGAGGCCAGAGAGGAGGCTGGAGAGAAGGAGTGGGTTCAGTTTAACAGTTCAACAAGTATTTATTGAGCCGCTCAGGCCTGTGCGTGCTGGGGTTGCAGAGGGGAGAGGCCGGGCTCAGGGCTGGAGGAGGCCGCAGGCTGGCAGGAGAGGCACAGAAGCGCCCAAAGAGTCCAGTCCACGCTGGACGCCCTCTCGGGCTGTTCACAGGGCCTGGGGGGAGAATAGGGAAAGATACGAATTCACGTGACAGAGAGGGGCCCAGAGAAGGCTTCCTGGAAGATTCCACATGCACTCACTGGCGCCTTCAGTCATTCCACAATTATGTATCAGGCCCTTTGCAGGTGCCAGGCCCTGCGATGTATGTCCTGTGTACGGAGCAGTGAATGAAACGAATGTGGTCCCTGCACTCAACCCCTAGGAAGGAAAAAAACATCAAACCGAAAATAGTGAACATATATATGTAGTTATAAAGTATGAAAGTGCTAACAGAAAATATAAGGGGTCTCATTTAAATCACTGATCTTTAGAAAGTGACATTTAAGCAGGATTGAAAGAAAGGGTAGGAGTTAGTAGGGAGTGTTCCTGGCAGGGGGCGAGTATCGACCAAGGTGCTCACACCTGAAAGAGCTTTACTCCTTTAAGCAACTCAAAGGGCAATATGGTGAGAAGTAGGTGCGGAGTAGATGATTCAGGAGAGGTAGATCAGATCATCCCTGCCATGGTGAGGCCAGGACTCAGCCAGAGGTCAAGGTCAGAGGTCATTCTGAGGTCAAGTTTAAGGGTCAGTGTGAAGTTGGACTTAGTGCTCAGGCTGTGGCCAGGATTCTGTCATTGATGCCAGAATCAGGAGTTGGTCTGTGGCCAGGGTTAGAGTCAGTCTGAATCCAGGGCCGGAGTCATTCTGAGGTCAAGTTTAGGGGTCAATTTGAGGACAGCATTAGGATCAGTCATTAAACATTCACTGAGCATCTCCCTGGCTGCCTCCCTGACAGCACCCCTGGCCTTCCTGGAACTGAGTTGAATGGGGAGGACAGTTGTTAAAGAGGGAATTGCCCTAATAGTTAGTACATTAATTACCAGTGCCTCAAGTGCTATGGAGGAGAATGCTAGATGTCCTGAGGCCTCAGAGGAGGGTATTGTTCCAGTTACTATTGTCATGTAGTAAATGACCCCACAACTTCACAGCTTAAAACAACCATGTGTTAAATGCTCACAGATTTCGACAATTGGAAAAGGCATGGTAGGGATGGCTTGTCTCTGCTCCATGCTGTCTGGGGCTTTAGCTGGGTAGACTGGAAGGCTGGCGGTGGCTGGATAGCTGGGGACTGGAATCATCGGAAGGCTCCTCATTCACATGTCTGGCACGTGGGCCCAGACTGATGGCCAGAGTACCTACGTGGGGCCTCTCCATGAGGCTTGGCTTCCTCACAGCATGGCAACTTCAAAGTGTCTGGGCTTCTTACATACTCACAGCTGTTATGGGGGACAGACAGAAGCTGTATCACGTTCTGTGACCCAACTTGAGAAGTCACAGAGCATCACTTGTCCTGTGCTCTCTTGTTCAAGCAATCAGTGCCCAAAAAGAAACAAGGGAAGGGGAATTAGACTCCACCCCGATGGGGGAGCAGCATGGACATACTATAGAATGCATGGATCAGAGATACTTGGAAATTTCTGGAAAATACCATCTGCCACAGATACCAGCAGAAGGCAGGTCAGTTGGGACTGTGGTAAGGGGTCTGTTCCTGAACAGCATTAGAAAGATGACAAAACAGTTTGCTTCTGGAATGCACGCTGGCCTCCATCACAGTGGGAGCCATTCACTTAGCTTAGCAGCTCCAAGTCCAAAGGGCACACTACAGGTAGATGGGAGGATTCAGAATTCAAGAGGCTCTGCAAACACTTCGTCTCCTGCCCAGTAGAGAGGGCTGGCAGTGCCCCAAGTCTTGGCTCCACTTCCTTACTGCAGCATTAGTTGTCCCCTTATAAAATGGGGTTTAGTTCTCCTGGCCTGGGCAGATTGGAGGTTGGCATAGTCCATGTTGATTGCAGGTTCCCTAAAGCTTGAGGAACCTACAGGTGGGCCTAACTTTGATTAAAAGCCATATTTTATAAACCTTTGGTACCTTACAGATGGTAAGTGTTAACAAGATTTTGCTGATGAAATTAGAAGTTTTGTGAATCAACTTCCATAAGAAATATACCACGGAACACCTTGCCTTAATGGAATCCTACGGCAAAGTTTTCTAAAATGAAGAGTAGTTTGTAAACTTAGGAATTTCTCCCACTCTGTGATTTTTGGTGTTGTTGTTGACAATACAGATTTGTGTTGACCTGGTTGGAGGAAGCAGAGGCTCCTTCTCCCAAGATCCAGAGTCAGATAAAACATTTCCTTTACTCGCATTGGTCTTTCTCTGCCATCTGGAGCATTGCCATCAGTCCTGGGGGAATGAGAGGAAAAGAAATGGGTCCAAGGAGCATCAAAGACCCACTAAAATCAGATGTGGACAGAGCTTGAGCTCTGTGGGCCTCTAGGAAAAAATAAAAACAACTGGAGCACTCACCAACCTGGAGACTGTGAGAATGAAATTGGAGCAAGGGTGCCATGGGGACTCCTTCATGTGGGAGTGGAAGGGCCTTGTGCAGGAGCCCTGAGCAATGGTCATGGTCCAGCTGCTAACTCCCTGAGTGGTCTTGGGGTCTCTCTCTGGGCCTCAGTCTCCTCCCCTGGCTGAGTCATTTCTGAGTCCATTCCGCAGCTCTTGTGCCCTGACCCCAACAGCAAACCACCCCGCCCCTCTCCACCCCTTTGCAATGACTGGCGTCCTGCAGCAGTCCGGGCATGACCCCCTTCTTCATTGGCTTTGGGAAACTCCCTGAACTTGGCCCCAGGACCAGGGTCAAACGGGAAGTGTGGCCCAGATGACCTCATGTTGGGTTCTTGCCCTGCAATTCATCCCTCTGCAAGCAGCTCAGTGACTCACCTCAGGGGAACAGAGCCAAGGCCATCTAAAACCGAAAGCCCTGTGGGGCCCTTCCCATCCAAAGGCTCCAAGAACAGGCCTTTGGCAACTCTTAGCTCTTCCCTTCCCAGAGACTCAAAAGGAGAAGCTAGATGTGTCCCAGCCAGGGTTATTGTTCCCCCAGGACAGGTAGAGCATCCTGCCTTCCCCTTTCTCTTGTCTCTGAGCCAGGATCTCAGGACTCTAGGCTCAGCCTGGTTGTGTGGTGGCGATTGCACTCCTCATCCTCTCTGGGCCTGTCTCTGCATCTCTAAACACCAATCCCTCTGCTTTAGCTCAGTCCATCCCTGGCCATCCACTCCATCCATACCAACTTAATCTGCCCCCCAAATCCCATGCATCTGAGCCTCAGGAAGGTTTGACTGCACTTAGGAAAAGTTTTGTCACAAAGCTGTGTCTTGCTCTCTTAATATTCATGGGCCTCCCCCACAGGGGAAGGCAGGATACTCTACCTGTCTTGGGGAACAATAACCCTGGCTGGTGGCCAGCTATGACCAATGATTTCTTCCTGGCTGAGCATAGAAAAGAGGGCAAGCTTCTCTGCACACTCTCTTCCCCTGTCACGTGGGAGGTAAACATAGATACCTCATATCACAGATGTGCACTGTTGAACGTGGCAGCAACTAGCCACACCTGGTAATTTAAATTTAATAAAAATTAAATGAAATTTAAAATTCTATTTCTTAGTCACACTAACCACATTTCAAGTGCTTGGTAGCCACATGTGACTAACACAGATTGCATTGCCCAGCACATACAAGACATACATTATTGTAAGAAGATCTATGGGATAACACCATTCCAGTTGGTGAAGCTATAAGGTGTCAGGTCACCATCAGCCCAGGCCCTCAAGTTAGAAAGAAGCAGGGCCTCCCACCAACTCACAGTGACATGTAGCATGAGTTAGAAATAAACATGCATCATGTGAAGCCACTAAAATTTCAGAGTAGAGCTGTTGCTCCCGCAAAGCCCAAGCTACCCTGATCAGCAAAGCCTACCTGCATGAAATGAACAGGGAACAGCACAAACAGGCAGATGCCATATGCAATCTAAATAACCCATGTCATACAGAGTCAACACCTTGCTGACATGTGGGGGTGCTGGCTGAAGCATCATCATGGGACAACTCTTAGGGGAGGTGAAACTATGGATGGGCCTTGGAAAATGGGCAGGATTTGCATAGGTTTATGGTTTTCAATCTACAAGAATTTTTGGTTGCTCACCTGGGAAAGCTGAGATAGGCAAGGAGAAGGGTAGGCATCCCAGCAGGTGCACTATGGTGGGCAAAACAGAGCAAAAATGTTGGTAACAACACAAAAGGATTGGGCCATGTAATTTTCCTGGGGGTGGCAAAGGAACTTTGGGAAGCTCAGGAGATAAGTCAGATGGAAATTGGGAAGTGAGTTTCTCTGCATGTTTTCACCCAAAGGTGGCCAAGAGTAGGGAGTAGAGCATGTAGAAAATGAAGGCTAAACTAACACTAATGCTGTCATTACTGATAGTCAAGGGTGGGGTTGACCTCAGGAATGACAGGCCAGAATTCAAAAACTGGAGTTGCAGAGTTTGATTGGGAAGTGTGGGAATTCAGAGATGGCATTTTGCATATGGAATAAATGGTTAGCTGGTAATTAATTCACAAGAGAAGCTAGTTATCCACAGAGCCTCTCCCTTCTGAATTCTAAGCTCAACTTTCCAAGACTTTACTTCACTTCCCCAACAGAGTGTCCTCAGCCTTGTCCTGGCTGAAGTGATATACAACCCACACTTCAACCTGTCACCAAATGTCATGGCTGTGGCCTTGTGATCCTTGGGAATTCACATCACCACTACCCCCTGCATGCACACATACTCACACATGCTTAGCCACATGCACACAAAGCTCATCTCTCAACAAGTCCCACTGTGGCCTTTGGCAGCAATGGCCCAGCCTCTACTCCTGCCCCAACCTCTCTGCCTTCCCCATAATCACACCTGTCTTTCTCCTAAACCACAGCAGCCTCACAACTATTGGCCCTGCCTCCTATCTCTTACTTCCTCCAACTGATCCTGCATTCTAGCACCAAACAAGATTCCCAATATTTACCTGGGTCACACCTCTGCTCGAAAGCATTTGGGGCTCTCCAAAGAAACCAAACCTCCTCAGTCTGGCATTCAAAACCTCCCACTTGCTGGCTCCAACGAACACTGCCTGATTTCTTACTGCTCCCTTTGCACAACCCCCAACTGTGCCAAACAGATACCCCCATTGCTACCTCTACCCTTTCCTCCTATCAGACTCCTCCTCTCCCAGGAAGCCTTCCCTTCTTGAGGACTCTCTTGTCCTGTCATCTCACTTTTCTTCTACTGCCACTGTGGAGCTATTCAGAAGAACAGGCATCAGGTCTGAGCACTGGGGCCAGCTTCTCCACTATTGACTGTGTGGCCTTAGGCAAGTCACTTAACCTCTCTGAACCTCATCACAGAAGTGAAGATAGTCCACACTTTCCAGAATAGCTAAAGTCTGGGAAATCACTTTGTGAAAGTATATTCAGATGGAAGGGATCACATTATACTTCTTAGCCTCTTTTCATGCACACATCCCACCTACTTTCTTCCCCCTCCCCCTAGTTCACAACAGTGTCTCACCAAAAATGGAAGATGGGAGGCACTGGAAGCCTCTGGGTGGGGTGAAGCATTTCTGGCATCTAGAGAGCCCTGTGGGAGCCTCAAACTTCATTCCTCCTTCTACCTCAGTCTGCACATCCCTAAAACAAAGGGGTTGGATAAGGAGGTCTCTGAGGGGCCTCCAGTGAAGATGGTGCCGATGCTGCCACCAACAGCCTCCCGCAGGCCATGGCAGGACTTGGAGCATGGGATCCTGAGGGGAAGCTTGAGAGCCAGGAGCAGAAAGAAGACAGTGTTCCTGTTTCTAGCTATTCCTTGGGAAGTGTTCCTGGTGGAGAGAGAAATCAAGTGAAAAGGGAGGTTGGGAGCCAGTGTCATGGACTTGAGTTTCCATTTCCTGACTTATCATTACTGAGACAAGGCCTCCACAGCCAAACTTCTGTCTTCCACTGAATTGTGACCAGTAGCTTCCTATTTATACCCCGAATAAAATCTGAACACTTTGCTGCCACCCACAAGGCCCTTTGTGATCTGGCTCTTGCCAACCTCCCACACCTCATCTCCCCCTACACCCCACACTCCCTCTCTGTGTTTTGGGGTCCTGATGGTCTTCTGCTCCCTGGAACGGCCTTCTCCCTTCTCCTGCAGGCTCTTCCACATGCTGTTTCCTCAGCTTTAAATCCTACACAACCCTGGCTAATGCTTACCTATGCTTTAGGTCCCAGCTCAAAGGTGGCTTCCCCAGAACCCCAATCACCACATCCCTCCATATTTCTGGGTCCCTGTTATATATGCTCATGGCTCACAGTCCTTTCTCTCCACAGCTCTTCCACAGGTTGTAATTACACATTGGAACACATTTGTTTAATGCCTGTCTCCCCTACCAGAATGTAAGCTGCATAGGGTCAGGGCCAGGCCTATTTCACTCACTACCTAATCCTTAGCAATATGTCTGGCATCTAGTAGGTACTCAGTAAAGATTTGGGAAATGGATGAATGAGTGAATGGATGAATGAATGAATGAATGAATGGGGAAAAGGAGACAATTTTTTAAATTATGCAGAACATCCTCAGCACCACATAGGCCAACCATACTCTGGGCCCACCTCCCCATAAGCACCTCTGCACTCCAGTCCTCTGCCCTCATCACCCTTTGCCCACACCCTGCTCATCCTTACCAGGCACAGGGGAAGGGGATGCTGCATGTGACTTCAGCTGGCCAGGACCTCACACTGAGCCTGGCTGGGCCTGGGCTTGTGGAGAATAAACAGTTCTAATCCAGACGGGCTTCACTTTGCCCAGGAACTGGGCTTAGACACGTCGAATTCTGTGAATCTGATTTCCCCAGGCCCCAGACCCCTGAGCAGCAGCCTCTGCTCCCCTGGTGGGGCCTCTGGACAGGAGCCAGGACTCTGCCACCCTCCGGGTCTTTCACCTCCCACAGCTCTCAGGCCCCCCAGCTCATAATCTCTCCTTCAAGATGTAAAAATATGTTTCAAGGCACTAACTAGGGAGGTCATTACTTCAAAGACCCTCTTGGCAAATTCTTTTATTGGCCCCGGTTTAAAAAGCCAGAGTCTTCTTATAATGGAGCTCCTTAGAACAGAGCCCACCTGTGAAAATACTGCCCTCTTCAGGGACTGAGCCGGGCAGGGAAGGGCAGGCGCCAGGCCCCTCAGCTGCTCCCAGAGGAAGGGTGGGGAGGAGGTTCAGAAGAGCTTAAGAAATGGTCTTTTCCTAAAGAGAGGGAAACTCCTCCTGGCCAAGGTCTCCAGATGCGGATTAACGCTTTCAGGACCTAGTTGAGGCAACCAGCAGTGAGTGTTCTGGTCCCAGGCAGCGCTCCCCTTCGTAGAAATTCAGTGTACGAAAGGGGCTGATGTTGGTCAAGCCATTTATCCCTCCACTGTCCAATCCTCTGAGCAGATGGCCTTGCCTCCCACCTCCCGGTGAAGGAAAGCAGTAGGATGAAAGCCACTGGATCTCCTGGCCCCAGATGTACAGAGAGATTCCTGACTTTAGTCCCTCGCTCTGGTTAACATGGGGAGCTCTCTGTTCTCTCCAAGGCTTTACCGCCCTGTGAGAGTCACACAGGCATCTCCTCCTACCTTCTTGGGGATATCCCTCTTGCAATTAGCACCCTTGCCCCCACCACTGAATCTCTCGCTCTCTGTTTGTCCCTCCCATCACCATGTATCTGCCATGTTAAAACCACACAGCTCCAGCTGCTGCCCTAGCCCCCTTCTCCCATTCACAGCTAACTTCTTGGCAGTAGACACACTTGCTGTCTTCCCTCCATCACCCGTACTTTCTCTTCATTCCCTAGTAGTGTGGCTTCCCACCACTTCCTGACACTGCCCTCTCCAAGGCCTCCCTGTTGCTAAATCCACTTTCAGCATGTCCAGCCCTGTCTCTCCTCCTTGAAGTGCCTTTTCCTTGCCTCACTCAGCACAGCACAACTGCGTTGGCTCCTACCCCCTCCCCACCCGCTGCAGCTTCCCATTTTCCACCATGAGCCTCCTTCTGAATTCTGTTTTGACCCCTCTATTTTCCTTCTCACTCCACTCTTTCCCCATGTGATCTCACCCACTTCCATGGTTTTAGTGTTAGAATCTTTATCTATAGCCCAGATCTTTCTCCTGAGCTTTGGGCCTACATATTCATTCATTCATTCATTCATTCGTTCTTGCACTCACTCACTCAACAGACTCAGCACCTACTACTATCTAAGCACTGTTCTCAGGAACAGAACAGATCAAGCCCCTGCTCTTGGGGGGCATACCAATGCAGTGGAGAAAACGCTGTAGAAGAATACAAGGTCATCCCATGCAGGTTAAGGGCCAACAGAGTAATGGGTCAGTGTGACTGGAGTCAAAGAGGCTGCATCTATCAGGGTTAAGTCAGGAAACAGAGACATGGTAAGCGTTAAGAAAGGGGGGATATATTATAGCAGTAAGATATTACACAATTGTGGGGAAAGCGAGGGAAGCGCAAGTCCTAAAGGGGGAGTTAGAAGGTCAGAAGAAAGTTACCAGCCAGCCCCCTGAGGTCAGGTGTGGCCCCTGAGGAAAGTCAGTGGGGAAGGCTGTGGAAGACTGTTTCCTCCACACCTGGTAGTGACCAGGGCTGGGAGTAGAGAAGAATACTTAGAGACCCATCAACTCTCACCCATATTACTGCCGAGTCTCCTAATTGGTCTCCCTGACACTGTTCTTACCTTATTCTGCGGGGTCCTTCACAGTGAAGCCTAGGCAGTCTTTCAAAAACGCAACCCTAGCCTGTCAGTTCCCTGCTTCCCATGACCTTCCAGATAGTGTTCAGACTTTTTGGCAGGCTGACAGGGCCCATCATGACCCTGCCCCCCGCACCGCTTCCCTCTCTTGCTTCTCCATCTTATAGAGCCCACAAACCCCCATGCTCACCCCAGATCTCCAGATCCTCACTAGATAAAACTTTCTTCAGTTCCTTATGCTCTCACTCTCTTCCAGACCTCAGGACACCCTTTTTCTCTCACATTCTTTTCCTGGACAATTCTTACCCTGCAGAGCTCAGCTTAGGCACCTCCTCCTCCAGGAAGCCTCTATGATACCCACCCCGCAGACATCGGGGTCCTACCAAGTTCCCCCCCAGATCCTATGTCAGATCTTCTCTTTGCCCTTGTCTCAAGCTCAGGTGCCTACAGGCTCGCCTGTCCCTTGCATCACTTGCTTGTAAGTGCCGTGAGGGAAGAAGTATTGCTGTGACCAGCCCATGCCTGGACATTGTAGGTGTTTGATAAGTATTTTCATTGAATTAACAAAGGTTTAAAAGAGCTGTTGCAATAAAACATAAATATGATTATTCTGTAATGTTCTTATAAAAGCAGAATACAAACTTTTGTGTATATTAAGATTGCAATTTAATACACACAAAATTTTGTGTATATTAAGACTGCAATTTAAGAAAAATGTGTGCATAGTTAAAACAAAAAGGGAATGGGAGGATCAAGATATAAATGTTAATAAAGGTTTATCTCTGGCTGGTGGGACTATGAGTGACTTTTCTTCTTTTTACATTTAAGTTTCAAACTGTTCTTTAAAGTTTAAAAATTGCCATTAAATATTTTCAAAAGCAATAAATTGCTCTCTTACCACCTACTTCTATTTTTATATTCACATTCCTTCCTAACCACATTTGTTCTACACTTCCAAGAATGGAGATCTCTGTCTCAGGCAGAGAAAGCCAATTTTTTTCTTTCAGTAGGAGTTGACTGACCTGTCTTCTCCCTGTCATCTGTTCTCAGATACCATCTGTCAGGAAACATGTTTCCGTCCTTCCTTATCCTTCCCGCTTTATGTGACAAAAAGTAATCATGATGGCTTTGAGTTGTATCAGAATGGCATACTGATTGATATTTATAGAGACATAAATAGCCCAGATGTGGCTCCCAAATATGACTTTCAACAATACGTCCCCCCCCCCCCCAAATCCCCAAAGGGAATATACAAAAAAGAAGACAAAATAAGGCCAAGGAGCTATTTGTTCCCAGCGGGGACTTTGTCTCAAGCCTCAATGCAGAGCTGAGTCAGGTCTCCACTGGCTGTGTTAGGTGACCTCCTCCTCTCCAGATTAGCCCGGTTTCAGATCCTGCAGCCCTCACCATGTGAGGAAGGGCAATCCTGAGCACTCCTTATCAGGGAAGAAGAGGAAGGTACCAAGTGCAATGAAGAGTGTGTTGGCCCTAGAACGAGCAGCAGTGATCCTGGAGGCCCACCCAGCGGTGGGAATACCACCAGGTTTACCCAACTTGTCAGCCCAGTGGAAGTAAGTAACCACTGAATCCAGGAGAGAAAGCGGACTACACCTCTGGCACTGTGGACCAATCTTTGACCTTGAGCATCCTCATTACAAAGTTCTCTTGGGCCCTGGCCTGTGTGGTTCAGTGGTCAGAACACTGGCCTGTGCACCGAAGGGTTTTGGATTCAATTCCCAGCCCCAGTTGGGGCATGTGAGGGAGGAAACCAATCTATGTGTCTCTCTCACATTGATGTTTATCCCTCTCTCCCCCTCCCCTTCTTTCCTTCCACTGTCTCTAAAATTCAATGGAAAAAATATCCTCTGGTGAGGATTGATGCACACACAAAAATAAAATATTAAGTTCCCTTGAGAGCTTTATATGAAATCATTTGGAATAATTTTCCCTTAGGACATCTTCTTTTTACCATTTTTGTCATTTTAGGCTATGTTAAGACCCTTGCATTTGATCTGGTAGGAGAAGAGTGAGCCTTGAAAGTTGCCAAGCTGTGGATATACTTGGTTCATTTAGTTCCCTGAAAAGGATATTCTAACATCAATGTAAAGGATGGATAGGGTGGGCTGAGAATTGGGGCAGGGGTCGTTATTAAGAGGTCACTTCTGTATTTTTCCATAGATATGTCACAAATGTAACCATCAACTATGGTCAATTATCTAGAATGTCCCCATTGTGCTCTTGTAAATAATGTGTGTAATGCATCCTTAAACACATCTGCATTGTATTTTTTATTTCTTTATAATAAATTCCTAGAAGTAAAATTACTGGTTGAAAGAGTATAAATCTTTATAAGACTCTTGATGATTCCAAATATTTGAGTCTTGGTGTCTGGAAAGAACAATTTAATTTTCTTTCCAGAAAACTTTTATCAGTTCATACTCCCACCAGCTATGAGTAACAGTGTCAAGTCACACTCTTGCAAGCACTTTTTTAAAAAATCTTAATTTGATAGTCTAAAAAAAAGACATGTCATTTTAATTTGCATATTTTGACTACCAGCCATGTTTAAAAATTTTTAATGTGTTCATTAACGTTTCATAACTTTGTTTCAAAGCTCCTTGTACTTTAAGAACATTATCTTTTACCATATTAATTGGAAATATTGTTCAATGTTTTAAATTGTCCATGAGCATTGGAAAATATTATATAATCTTTTTATCTGGGATGCAAATTTTACATGACTGCTTTAACTGTTTAGAATTAGATGGATAATGGTTGGTTAAAAATGTCTCAAGAATGTTTGCTTTTGTAAATCTCTCTATAATTCTAATAGGTTTTCTTTGTGCCTTTTGATGCTATAGTGTTTGGAGCATGAAATATTGATTGGGTTCTGGAAGGAAACAGATGGCCCACTCTAAGTGGTAATTTGAGGAGGGCTTAATAAAGGGACTATGTGCAAAGGGGTGGTTCTGGGGCAGTGAAACCACAGTGGTAGTACTGTACCCTAAGGACCAGAAACAGCAGGGGACCATCGTCTTCCTTAGGCCATTATGGGCAAGGGTAAGAGCAGATATAAACCTGGAAGCAGGGAGGGCCTATGGGAACTGTGATCTCAGGGGAGGGACAGGGCCAACCTGTGGCACCCTTGCAAGAAGGCTGCTTGGGAACTAAGCACCCCAGTCCCACCACCACCATCTCCCCAATCTCCTGCCAGTGCTCTCCATTGGTCAAACCCAAGTGCAAGCAGAGGGAAAGGGAGTTGTCAGTGTGTCCCCTACAGGTCAGCCTGCTGGGGCCCAGAGCAGTGAGGAGATGGAGGGAGAGTGGATCTAGAGAATACAGAGGTGTCCAAACAAAGATTCCTTACTGCTAGAAAGTCCCTATTTTAACTCTCATCAATGGATCCTGAACTTTTGGGATCTGATTTGTCTTTATTCTCTTTTTCTGATTTCTTTTTTACATGTTTCTCCAATGTAATTTAGTCTATGCATTTTCTTCTAATGGTGTAAGATTAATTTGATTGTAATCATTATCTACATAGCTTGCACTTATGCTTGAAAATTTTAACCGTGAGCTAAGAGTAAGGAGAGAATGCATAGATGCTGGACAGAGACCGCAAGCTGTCCCATAATATCCATTTCTCTCTCCTCTACAATAATAGAACCCTCAGTTATCACCAGGGCACATGGCTGTTCAGAATAAAGACTACATTTCTCACTCTTCTGGTAGTGAGGATGGCCATGAGACTGAGATCTCGCCAATAAGATGGGCAGGAAAGTGATGTAGTCAGCACTGGTCATTTCCCTGGAGGAAGGAGCATATGCCTTCTTCCCTATTCCTCCACCCTGCTACGTGGAGCATGGAAGTGTGGAGAGTCGCCTGGACCACAGTGATGCTAGAGCAATTGCCCCCTCCTCCCCCATACCACCTGGATTGCTTATTCCAGACACTAGATGGGAAAGACATAAACTTCTCTTAAACTTAAATCACTGTTGTTTTGAGTAATACTCCAAGCCTAATTCCTAACTATGTACTATAGATACCAAGGAGCAGAATTTTAGTCATCCATTTAAAGAGGAAAAGAGAATAGAGATTAACATTTTCTGAACACCTACTATATGTTTTCATTTATATTATTGCATTTAATCCTCCCAGTAATCCTGCAAAATGAGCGCCATTATCTTTGTTGTTACTCATGAGGAGACTGAGGCTCAGTTAGCTTAAGAAACTTGCTCACAGTCACACAACTAAAACCCTGACTAGATCAGGGTTTGAACCAGGGCGTATTTATCTGACTCCAAAGCCAAGTTTCCCTTCATGTGAATCTTCTGCAGATGAACGAACAGAAAAGAGGCTCCTAACTGGGCCAAGAGCAAACTTATGTACAGGCCTTAATCGCCTCATATCCTCTAGAAACAGTGTGCTTTTGGGAAACAAATAGATAAACCACAACACCTTGTCATCATAGCAACTGTTGTTTACAACTGGAGTTCATTCTTTAGCTCTGAGGAACAGCCAGGAGCCCTCAGCTCTGGGGATTTGTGAGTAATAGGAAATGCAAGAACTCGGCCTCCTGCTGTCAAAGAGAGAGGTCTTGGAAGACTAAGATATATCATGCACAAAGTCAAACCTTCATGACTCACACGCCATTGCTAGCACCATCCTAACAACTGTCTTGATTCAGAGAAAATTACATTCCCCATTTCTCTTCTTTGCATACCGATGGCAGGTAAAAGGAGAAAAGAATTACAGAAGTTTTGGATTGATTTTATACTTCTCAAGGAGAGTAAGAAAATAAATTTTGTTAGGAAATGTGTTCAGTCCCTGGATATCATTGGGTTGTCATTAGTAAGATCCACATTTGTGCTTTCTTAGGCTCTCTCGCAGATGGCAACTTTGGAGTACACTGTGAAGTTAGCCCATTTCTAAAAATAGTCAAATTGTCACTGTTATTATCTAGTACAAGCCCCCATTATCCTTGTGAAGGTGCCTACTCTGTGCACTTCTGAAGGATTCAGTACTTGGGGTGGGAGGTAAAAAGCTTTGTGGGTTCTATGTAAAAAGACAGAGAATGATGCCTTCTCCGTCTATTTGCCATTTGACCTCAAAACAACTCTGGGTTCTGGTGTTCTCTTCAAGTTTCTCTTTAAACTAATTTATGAATTTCTGTCTTCTACGGTACAGGTATGAGGAGTAGATCAAGGTTAATTTTTTTACATAAGACTGTCCAACTGTTACAAGATCTTTAATTGAAAAGACTATCCTTTCTTCCTTGAAGTGCTTTTGCACCTTTATAAAAAATCCATTTACCAACTTCACACCATATATAAAAATTAACTCAAGATGGACCAAAGACCTAAATAAAATCATAAGAGCTAAAATTTTAGAATTCTTAGAAGATGAGTGTGAATCTCCAGGACCTTGGTTTTATACATATGATAACAAAAACATGAGCTATAGAACAAAAATTAGATAAAGTGGACTGTAACAAAATTTTAAAATTTTGTGCATGAAAGGACACTATCAAAAAAGTGAAAAGACAACCCATAGAATGGGAAAAAATATTTACAAATCATACATCTGACAAAGGTATATCCAGACTATGTAAAAAATGCTCTCACAACTTAATGAAAAGACAACAATTTCAAAATGGGCAAAGGGTTTAAAGAGATATCCCTCCAAGTAAGATTTACAAATTGCCTGAACACAGAAAAAGATGCTCAACATCACTAGTCATTTGGGAAAAGCACATAAAAATCATAGTGAGATAGCATTTCAGACCCTAGGGTGCCCGTAATAAACAAAGCAAAACAAACTGGAAAGTTACAAGTGTTGATTTCCACCAGCTTTGCTGGCTGACATGTAAAATGTAGTGTTGATTTATATAGCAGCTATATAAAATAGTTTGCTGTTTCTCAATACGTTAAACATAGAATTGCCATGTGACCCAGCAATTCCATTTCTAGGTATATATCCAAAAATTTTGAAACCAGATGTTCAAACAAAATGTTTTACAAATGGTTAACAGCGGCACCTCTCAGAAGGAAATGCCCCTGAGCAGTGTCCCCTGAGTAATGAATAAACAAATGTGTCTTATCTATGCAATGCTACATTATTCAGGTGTGAAGCGAATGAAGTACTAATATATGCTCAAATGTGGATAAACCTTGGACACAGTGTGCTAAGCATAAGAAGCCAGACACAAAATGCTGTATATCGTATGATTTCACTTATATAAAATATCTGGAATAGGCAAATCCAGAGACAGAAATCAGATTAGAAAATTAGATATTGCCAGTGGCTGGGGTCAAAGGGGAATGGAGAGTGACTGCTTAATGGGAAGTGTTTCCTTTTGAGGTGATGAAATTTTCTGGAGCGAGAGAGTGGCAATGGTTGCATAACATTGTAAATGTATTAAACGTCAATGAATTGTACCCCTTAAGGTGATTACTGTACAGGAAAAAAAGCAATTGGCCACATTTGTGTGGGTCTATTGTGAATTTATTTATCTGTCTATCCCTTTATACATATCACACTTTTTTAAAAAAAATATATCTTTATTGATTTCAGAGAAAGGAAAGGAGAGGGAGAGAAAGATAGAAACATCAGTGATGAGAGTCACTGATCGGCTGCCTCCTGCACGCCCCCACTGGGGATCGAGCCTGCAACCTGGGCATGTGCCCTGACTGGGAATCGAACTCCGCTCGCCTGGATCCTAGGTCGATGCTCAACCCCTGAGCCACGCCCGGCTGGGCCATATCACGCTTTTGATTACTGCAGTTTTATAGTAAATTTTTAAATTAGGTGGTGTGATACCTCCAACTTTATTCTTCCCTTTCAAAATTGTTTTAGTTGTTCTAGTTCCTTAGCTTTTCATATAAATTTTTAACATCTTTAGTGAAATATAATTTCTTTATACCACTTCCATTCATCAATTGAAAGTATACAATTTTAATGATTTTAGTATATTCACATATATGTGCAACCATCAACACACTTGATTTTAGAACAATTTTCTGACCTCGAAAAGAACCCCCTTACTTTTTACTATCATCTCCATACGCCCAGCCCTAAGCAACCACTCATCTACTTTCTGTCTCTATAGACTTCCCTGTTTTCCACTTTCATCTGAATGAAATCATATAATATGTGCTCTTTTGTGACTGGCTTCTTTCACTTAGCATTCATGGCCCATCCATGTTGGAGCACGTATCAGTACTTCACTCCTTTTGATAGCTGAATAATCTTCCATTATATGGACAGACCACATTTTGTTTATTCGTTCACCTGTTGGTGGACATTTGGGTTGTTTCTACTTTTTGGCTATTATAAATAATGTTGCTCTAAACACTTGTGTACAAGTTTCTGTGTAGACATGTGTTTTCATTTCTCTTGGGTAATATACATAGGAGTGGAATTATGGGGTCATATGGTAACTCCATGTCTAATTTATTGAGGAACTGCCAAAATGTTTCCCAAAGTGGCTGCACCATTTTACATTCCCACCAGCAGTCAATGATTTGATTTTCAAATATTGAACCAATCTCCACACACCCTGGGATAAATCCAATCTGGTCATGGTGTACTATGCTTTTTATGTATTGCTGGGTTCACTTTGCTGATATTTTGTTAAACATTTTTGCTTCTATGTTCGTGAGGAATATGAATCTATATGTTAATCTATAGTTTACATTTCCTTCTTCCTCTTTCTGTACTTACTTTTGTTTTGGTGTCACAGTAATGCCAACCTATAAAATAAGTTGGGAAGTCTTCTATATTCTGTACTTGATTGTTTAAAATTGGTGTTCTTTCTTTTTTAAATGTTTAGTAGAATTTATCAGTGAAATTATTTGGGCCTTGATATTTCCTTTAAGAAGTTTTTAACTAAAATTCAGCTTATTTAATAGTTACAAAACTCTTTAGATTATTTCATCTTGATTGCACTTTGGTAGTTTTAGTTCTCAAGGGTTTTATTTCATTAAAGTTATTGTATGTATGTGTTTGGCGCTCTTTATTTTCTTATTATTCTTTAATGACCGCAAGTTCTGTAGTATTATACTGTTTTTATAACTGATATCAGTAATTTGTGTCATCACTTTTTTTTTCTTTGTCAGTTTTGCTGATAGTTGTTTATTGAGCTTTTAAAGAACCAGCTTTTGGTTTGTTTGATTTTTTTTGTTCTAAATTTCATTGATATCTTTTCTTTTCTTTACTATGTCTTTATTTCTGTTTTCATTGGGTTTATTTTGCTATAATTTTTTTAGTTTCTCAAATGTGTAATCTTAGGTTATTGATTTGAGAACTTTCTTACTTTGTAATATAAGTCATATTACTTATAATGCAATGAATTTCTCTCTAAAAATCCTTTTGGGCATTCTACAGATTGTTAGGTTATTTCATTTCAAAATAGTTTCTAATATCCCTTGACCTATGTGTTACTTAGAAGTATAATGTTTAATTCCATTGTATTTGGAGACTTTCTTATTGTCTTTCTATTTTGATTTCTCGTAAATTCCATTTTTGCTAGACAACATACTTTGTGTGACCTCAATTCTTTTAAAAATTTGAGGACTTATTATATGACCCAGGATAGGTATATCTTGATGAATACTTAATAAGCACTTTAATAGAATGTAAACTCTGCTGTTATTGGGTGGAGTGTTCTATCAATGTGAATTAAATACTGTTGATAGCACTGTTCTTCTACCTCCCATTTCTATCAGTTACTCAGAGAAGATGTTGAAGTCTCTTGCTATAATTTTGAATTTGTGTATTTCTCCTTTCAGTTCCATTTGCTTTTGCTTTTTGTATTTTGAAGCTTTGTTGTTAAGTAAATACACTTTTTGACTTTTTGAGGAGTTAACTCTTTTATCATTATATAATGTTGCTCTTAATCACTGGTAAGAGCAGTGATTTGTTCTGAAGTCTACTTCACCTGCCATTATTAAAGCCACTCCAACTTTTTTTTTAATTTATTGATTTTAGATAGAGAGAGATAGGGAGAGAAAGAGAGAGGGAAAGAGAGAGAGAGAGACATTGATTTGTTGTTCCACTTATTTATGCACCTATTGGTTGCTTCTTGTATGTGCCCTGACCGGAGATCAAACCCACAAGCTTGGCATATAAGGAAGATGTTCTAGCTAACTGAGTTACTCTGCCAGGGTTCCAACTATTCTTTTTTGTTTTTTTGTTTAATATATTTTTCATTGATTTTTAGAGAGAGATGAAGGAAGAGAGAGAGAAAGAGAAACGCTGGTGTGAAAGGGAAACATCTATCAGCTGCTTCCTGCACACCCCCTGCTGAGGAATGAGCCCACAACCCAGGCATGTGCCCTGATCAGGAATAGAGCTGGTGGCCTTTTGGTGCATGGGACGACTCTCAGCCAACTGAGTCACAGGGGCCAGGGCCCAACTTTCCTTTGGATTGACGTTTGTGTGGATTACCTTTTCTACCATTCTAATTTTAATCCATGATATTTTCCATTTTATTTATTCATTATTTATCATTTATCTATTTACTATATAAATACATTTGTATATTTATATATCATTTATCATTATACTAGAGTATTTATTCTTCTATATTAGAGTTGAAGTGAATAATTTGTACACAACACTTGTTTTTTAACCCATTTAATAATTTCTGTGTTTTAATTAGTGTATTTAGTCCACTTACATCTCATGTAATTATTGATATATTAGGATTTAACATTTATAATTCATTTTCTGTTTATTCCCTCATTTCTTCCCCTCTTTGTCCATTTCCTGCCTTCTTTTGAGTTATTTCAACATTTTTCAGTATTCCATTTTAATGTACCTACTATACTTTGAATATATCTTTTTATGCCATTTCTTTTGTAGTTCCTGTAAGGTTATAATAAACATGCTTAACTTTTCACAGTCTTCTTATAATACTATTTCAAGTGAAGTGTAGAAACATTACCACCAAATAGTGCCTTTTCCCCTTCCCCTTTAAGTTTTAGTTATCTTATTATTATATCTACATACTTTAAAATGCTCCTCAGAATGGAAAAGCACAAAAATGGAAATTAAAAATTAAATAGATGTGCTTACAAGTAGATTGAGCCAAACTGAAAAGAGGATTAGTACACTGAAAGATATATGAGTGTAAAAGTCTGGATTAAATCATGGAGAGAAAAAAAGTATAGAGAATACTGAAAAGAGGATAAGGGACATATGGAACCTAGTGAAGAGATGTATCATGCATGTAATTAGAGACCCAGAGGAGAGGAGAAAGAGAATGGAGCAGAAGCACTATTTGAAGAAAACTGATGGAAAAAAGTAAAGAATCACTATGAACTCCAGGAATGATAACTACAAAGAAAAAACACACCTATCCACATCATAGTAAAACTGCTGAGAACAAAAATCAAAGAAAAAATCTTAAAAGCTTCCAAGTAGGAAGACAGGGTACCTTCAAAGGAGTAAATATATGGGTTAATCTATATGAATGTTAACTCTGCATAGTAATAGGAAAGTCCTATGAGTATAAAACATATGTGAAATTAAAACACATTGGTGCAATAAGGCAAAAGCCTGAAGATGAGGTCTTTAGGGTGCTTATATTGCCTGAAATAGATCAATAATATATGTAGTAATCTCTAGTGGTAATATACATGGTGAGCTTCTATATCCATGCTGATTTCATATATCCTAAAAATATTAAAAGAATCCTATCCAGTAAGCTAATAAAGGGCAAATAGAATTTTTAAAATACTACTTGTTTAATGCAAAAGAAGGCAATAAAGTTGAGTAAACAAGAGCAGAAGAATAGGTATGAATATAAAACAAATAATAACATGATAGACATATATTCCAATACATAAGTAATTAGATTAAATGTAAATGGAACAAAAACTCTACTCAAAAGTCAAAGATTATAAGACCAAATTAAAACAAGAGCAGCAACAATGAAAATAACTTTTTTTTTTTTTTTTTTTTTTTACAAGAGACAGAACTTAAGTATAAGGACAAAGGAATATCAAAAGTAAAAGGATAGCAAAAGATATACCACACAAGTTAACTGAAAGAAAGCTGGTGTAGCTAGCTATATGAATAACAATAAAAAATAGACAGTGAGGTCAAAACCACTACAGGACAGGTATTTCATGATAATGAAAGGGTCAATACAACAGCAAGATATAACAACATTAAATGTGTAAATATCTAATAATTAGCCTCAAAATGTACAAGGCAGAAATTGACAAATCAAGATCAGAAATAAGTGATGCCAAATGTGAGTTGGAAATTTTAACACATCTCTTTCAGTAACTAATGGAACAAGCAGATAAAAATCAGTTAAAATTTATAAAATTTGAATAACATGATTAACAAACATGACCTAATTGATATACCATCCAATTTCAGAATTCAAGTTTTCTAAAGATAATATGGAATATTTTCTTAAGATCTTGCTGAGCCATAAAGCAAGTCTCAACAAATTTCAAAAAATGGAACGGAGTGTGTTTTTGACTAAATTGGAGTTAAGTTAAAAATTAATGACAAAAAGATAAGTAGAAAAAGCCCCCAAATGTTAAGAAATTCAGTTATATGCATCCAAAACAAGAGTTTACTCTTTGAAAACTTTATTAAAAATTGATAAATCCTTAGCAGAACTCATCTATAAAAAAGTGAGAAACACAAATTATTAATTCCATAATTAAAAGGGTACTTTATTATACTATAGCTTCTATAGGCAATGAAACGAACTTAAGTATAAGGAAAGGGAAATTATGAACAACTTTATGCAAAAGTTTTAAAATTCCAATTAAGCAAACATATGGTCGGTAAATATAACTTACCAAAGTGGACTAAAAAGAAATAGAATATCTGAATAATACTACATATATTTTAAGCATTGAATCTGTAATTTGAAACCTTCCCACAAAAGAAAGCTCTAGTCCAAAAGTCTTCATCAAACTTTAAGGAAGAAAGAACAATGTGATACAAAGTGTTCCAAAGAATGAAAAAAGAGTAAGACTTCCCCACTTGTTTTATGAAGATAGATGCAAAAATAAAAAAAGTAGGAGCAAAGTGAAACCAGTGATATGTATAAAAAACCAAGTTGGGTTTATCCCAAGAATTCAAGGTGAAAGGTTATTTTAACATTCAAAAACTCAATATAATTTACTACATTAATTATAATTGAGAAGAAAAATTGAGTGATTATCCCAGTAGAGGCAGAAAAGAAAAACCTTTATAAAACTCAATATAGATTGATGAGAAAATAAATTTTTAAAAAATGTTAGCAACAAGAAGTAAAAGGAAACTTCCTTAATCTGATAAATAGTATCTACCAAAAAAAAAAAAAAAAACCACACAAAAACAAAAACACACCAGCACACATCATACTTAATAATGAAATATTAAAAAATTCCCCCTAAGATCAGAAATAAGATAAAGTTATCTGCTATTATTTCTCTTCAGTGTTTATTAAAGATTTCATTCAGCGTGTAAAGGCAAGAAAATAAATATAAATTAGAAAAGAAGAAATAAAAATGTCATTATTCACAGATGACATAATTGTGCTCGTAGAAAATCTAGATCAAGTTGAAGGTTAATTATTACAATTAATATGGATTTAGCAAAGTCACTGGAAACAAAATTAATAGAGTAAAATCAACCCTACCTCTATATGCTAGCAGCATACAATTAAAGAATAGAAATTTTTATGTGATGCTACTTACAAGCTATCAAAAAAGTCAAATACCTAGCCCTTAATACTGTAGAGTTATAAGACTTCTACACACAAAAAACAAATATCATTGAGAGAATTTTGAAAGACAAATAAACTGAAGTATATATCATGTCAAGAAATAGAAAACTCAATATTATAGATATCAGTTGTCTCCAAACTATGTTCCACACACATGGAGACCCACACATATATAACCATAGGATTCAGACAAAGGTTACACTACCACTCAATAGAGGAAGGATGGCCTTTTCAGTAAATAATGCTGTGTAAGTTGAAAATCCACATGGAAAAGAAAAAGAATCTTGGTCTTTACCTAACATCATAGGCAAAAATTAAATTCCAGATGGATTGTAGATCTAAATATGAAAGATAAAACTATGAAAGTTCTAGAGTAGTGGTCAGCAAATATTTTCTGTAAAGGGTCAGATGGTAAATACTTAATAATTTGAGGGTTATATGGTATCTCTTGCAACTACTCAACTCTACTGTTGCCGAACAAACATGGCTGTGTTCCAATAAAACTTTATTTACAAAAGCAGGTGGATAGCCAACACCATCATATGCATTCTGGACAGAGGTGATATTGCCCGGGGGTGGTGGTAAAAAATGGTTCTTGGAAAAATTTTATTCTTGTTAATTATAAAGCACAGATATACATATATAGTGCATAAGAAGATATAAGTACATATGTAGTATTAAAGTTGGACAGTAGGGGGACAGGTAGTGATTAAGGGAAAAAAGGCCAAGTCTCCTCTGGGGGTGTGATATTTTAATTATCTATTGTTGCATAACAATATTGCCACAAAGTTAGTGGTTTAAAACAACACATCTATTATGTCACAGTTTCTATGGACCTGGAGTCTAGGCACAGCTACTTTGGGTCCCCTGGAAGACTTCCATCGAGGCATTGGCCAGGGCAGGGTCATCAGAAAACTTGCCTGGAGAAGGATCCACTTCCAAGCTCTCACGGTCATTGGCAGCTTTCAGTTTTTTACAGGCTTTGGGACTGAGGACTTCAGCTTCTTCCTGCCTGTCTTCCAGAGGTTACCCTCCGTTCCTTGCTACATGGCTCTCCTCGTTGGGAAGCTCACAATATGAAAGCTTGCTTCCTCAAAACCAGCAAAGTAACAGGTCCCCTAGCAGGAGAACTGTTACAATCTTCGGTAACATAGTGGGGGAAGTAACAGCCCCTCACCTTCGCTGTATTGTATTGGCTAGAAACAAGTCACAGGTCCTCGTACACAAGGGGGGAGAATGACAGAAGGGTGTAAATACTAAGAGGTAAGTATGACAGGGACCACTTTAACATCTGTCTATCACAGGTGATTATGAGAAGAGAAAACAAAGGTTGAGAAACATTGTTCTCGAGGATAGCACAGGAGAATGCTTTTACGATCCTAAGGTAGGCAAAGATTTCCAAAATAGAACACAAAAAAAGGCCTAAATTCAATGGGGAAAACGATAAATTAGACTATATTAACGATAAGAACTTCTATTCATCAAAAAACACCATTAAGGGGGGGAAGAATACAAATAATAAAGTGGGAGAAGATGTTTAAAATAGATATATCTGACAAAGGTGAGAAAAAGTATGTGTCCAGCATATATACTGCAGAATTCTTGAAAATCATGAAAGATAGATAAACCCCTAGAGAAATGGGTAAAAGATTTGAATAGGCTTGCACAAAAGAGGCTATCTAAACGGCCAATAAACATACGAAAGGGTGTGCTATGTTATTAGTCATTTGGGAAATGCAAATTTAAAAAGCACACCAAAGGCTAAAATTATAAAGACAAAAATGTTTGCAAGGATATAGAGCATCTAGAGCTCTCCAACACTATTGGGCTAGTGAAAATTGGTAAGAATCATTTGGGACATTAGTCTTTGGCAGTAGATCTTTACCAGTATAAGTGAACAAATGGATACCTATGGTCCAGCAGTTCCAATGCTAGATATATATTCAACAGGAGTAACATGTACCAAAATGCTCATAGAGGCATTATTCATAACAGTCAAAATTGGAGACAACCAAAATGTTAATCAGCACTTGAATAGATAAATGGTATATTATTTACATAATGTAAATCTCTTTTTTGTTGTTGTTAATCTTCATCTGAGGATATTTTCCCATTGATTTTAGATAGAGTGGAAGGGAGAGAGGGAGAGAGAGAAACATCAATGTGAGAGAGACACATGAATTGGTTGCCTCTCACACATGCCCAGGCTGGACCAGGGATCGAACCTGCAACCCAGGTTCATGCCCTTGACTGGGAATCAAACCTTCAACCCTTCGGTGCAAGAGCTGGCGCTCTAACCACTGGGCAACACCTGCCAGGGCCATAATGTAAATCTTTATAGCAAAGAGAGTAAAAGAATTACTGCTTCATGCAACAACAAGAAAGAATCTCACAAAATAATATTGGAAAGAGTACAGACAGTACAATTCACTTAAGTAAATTTCAAAAATAGGCAAAACTAATTTATTATAATAGAAGTCAGTATAGTGATTTCCTTTGGGGGCAGAGGGGTTAGTGACTGGAAGGGGCCTTGAAAGGACTTCTGGGAAACTGATAACCTTCTATTTCTGATCTGGTTCTGGTTCTGGGGATTTGTCCATTTATCTGACACAGGATTTGTGCACTTTATACTTCTATAAAGTGTTTACTTTAAAATTATATCCATTGAATTACTAACGCCTAAATACAAAATCTAAATCACTAGTAAACAGAGAAATACAGATTAAATAATGAAATATCACTTCATAACAACTTCTATTTCTAGAGGACTTGGGGAGGAAAAGGAACTCTAACATATTGTTGATGGCAGTATGAAATGTTACAGCTGTTACAAAAAGCAACTTGCAAAAACCTAATAATATATATATATATATATATAATATACACACACACACATATGACTTAATAATTTCATTGCTGGGAATCTAGCAATAACATTAAGAGCATTAGTACATGAGCACATATATTCAAGGATATTTACTGCAGCATTGTTATTGTAGGGGGAAAACGTGGAAGCAAAATTAATGCCTATAAATAGGGGAATTGCTGAGAAAATATGGTTTGGCCATACCATGGAATATTATACAGCTGTTTTTTACAAATGGGACTAGAGGGGTTTACATGAGGTTTTACTGAGCAAGATGTGGAAAAGAGTAAATAATATCTGTTCTTTATATTTTAATTAAAAAACAAGACAGAGGAGCAAAAAACTCTTATTATGTAAATGATCATATTAGCATAGAGAAAATTATGGAAGGTCACATACTAGTTTATTAACATGAATGGGGTGCTATAATGGAAGGAGGGGGCTGAGGAGGGAAAAGATGCCAAACAAAACAGGAGAAACAAAAGCAACACATCCATGACTTTATGTAAAATTACCTGTGCATGTGCATAAAGAAATTAAATAACTTTGAGACAAAAACCAAAGACTGTGTAGTCATTTTATGAAAGATTAAATAAATTTGTTATTTTGCCTCTTCCTAGTCATTTCAGATATTTAAAAAATTTAATCCAGGATCATGAGCCCCATTATTTGCTTCTAAAATATAATTGAGCTGTTTTTCTTCCTTTTGTGTTTTTATTCAATATTTACAACATTTTTACTTAAAATTTCTGTCTTAAAAATGTCTCTAAAACTCTTAGTGCAATAAGTCTGGCTTGCCCTACCTTTCCGCGTTCTACTTCCCCATACCACACATTGCTCACTGAGAGCACACCATCTGCTCACTCACCTCCTGGCTGCCACACAGGAGTGCGCAGGCTCCGAGGCAGGGCCGGGGTCTATGGTTCACCACTACGTCTCCAGTGGAGGGAGGGGTGTCTGGCAGTCAGTAGGTGCTCAATCAATGGATAAATTTATGAATGAATACCTTTTCCATTTTGACTATACTTGAGTCCATTTCACTCATGAATTTATTTAGCACACATTTAAAGAATGCTTAGTTCGCTAGAAATAGGAATAAATACTGAGCTAGAAATAGGAACAAAAGAAGACAATGTAGCTGGTCCCCCAAACAGCACATGTTCCAGCAGGAGGAAAGACCAGAAGATTAGTTACTATCCAGAATGCCCTGAAGGAGGTAAGCATGATATACTAATAGACTGTCAAGGACAGGCACTTCACTCCTAGCTCACCCTATGTGAGGGTACAGATGTGGGAAAGCTCCCATAAAACAGTAACCCCAAGAACGAAGGCACTGAGGTTGGGGCAGGAACAGCTCTGGGGTCAGCAAACAGGGCTCCATGGCAGGAGACAGAGTTGCCCATGGGAATACTACAGGAGGCCTGGCTGGAAGGACTGGAGGGGGCAGGCAAAGGGAGGGCCGAGAAGGGCTTCCGAGGCTCAGTATCAAGTGGCCTGGTATAGGCATAACTGTCTAATGGGAAATCTAAATAGAATTAGAGTAAAACTCTTGTGCTATTGCTTCTGCTAAAGTTCAGCTTGAGGAGAATGGGTTGAGGCAGATCAGTACTAAACCCTCAACGTCCATTCGTGGCTGAGCCTGTTGGGTTAGCACTCTCCTGTGAATCATCTCTGAGTCTCTGCAAGTGGGTTTCTGCCAATGGGACTCTGCTTAGGGAAGGTGAGATTCAAGGCATTGAGATGCTGGTGCTGGACCCAGTTCTGTTAGTTTGCAGAGGACGAGGCATCCTGAGAGCTCCCAGAGGCCATGAATACATCAGATTCCCAGGTCAGGGTTGTTTTTACATCTCTGAGTCAGTGATGAGCTAAGGACGCCTCTTCTTTATGAGGCAGTGCTAGCTATACAGCTTGTGTGAATTCTCCTGGCCATTAGTTATAATGATTTTTTGCTTACTGCACTAATTCCCCTTTCCCAGCACTCCTGGGGTTAGTGATGATAATATCAACAGTGTCTAGGACTTGGATTACTACTGTGGCTTATTTAATCTTCACAAGAACCCTATGAGGTAATCACTATTATTATCCCCATTTCCCAGAAGGAGAAACTGAGACTTGGAAGGATAAGTAACTGACACAAACCCATGCAGCCCTAAGGTGACACAGTTGCCTACCTTGACACTCTAAGTTTTACCAGTTAAGGAAACCGCACTTCCCCTTAATCCCCAATTCATAGAAATCCGAGTGCCTGTCCCTTCCCAGCTCTGTCTGGACTTCCTGGGGAATCTAGTGTGTTCACCAAATGCCTCCCGTGTTCTTCCCACCTCAGGGCACTATCTGGCTCTGGCTAGCTCTTTTGAATGTTGTCTTTGTAGGCTCAAGATCAGCTGGCCTCGAGACGCTCCTGCTCTCCTTGAACCAACACTTCCCCTATAGCATCCCCTGATATTCCTCTGCTGATGTAGAACCTGTCACACACTGGCTGAAAGGTAGGCTATGACAAGGGAAATTAACACACAAATGGTTTACACTGAATATCATAGATGCCTACCTTGAATCCACAGGCCCAGGCCCCTTCACAGGGACCTACTCCTGCCCTCCTCTTTCTCTTGATTCTGGCCACTTCACTAGGGTAGAGGCTGGCCTCCCTTCCTTGCCCTAATATGCTACCTGTCACTAGGTCTACCCCAAAGGGAGTGTCCCTGAGCATGACAGCCAAAGATCCAATAAAGTCATATCCCAAGACCTAGAGATGGGAGGCCATTTTTCCTCACTTAATTCTAGGGCCCACCTTCCAAGTCCTTATTTTCCAGTCCTCTGATTAACCTTTTGCAAGCATGAGTGACAATGAGAAATCAGCTCTATTTAAGAAAACAACCCCACCCACAGGAATATGGTCATGCCCTTTGGCCCTTAAAATATATTTGAACCCAAAGTTACAAATCAAAATATTTCCCAAACTCTAACTTATTTGGTCTTGAAAATGCCATCTGTGAGCTATCAACTGTCCAAGCCAAGCCAAAACCATTCCTCTTTCCTCCAGCAACAGCACTGACCAGACCTTCACAGGCTGTCTGTCATTTTCAGGGCCTCCTCCAAGGTCTGTGACCAAATGCTTAAAGAGTAACATAGAAATATCTCTGAGAACAAGCAGTATTATATGAAGAAAGAGCCTAATCCAGTAGTTGTGAAAGAGACATTTCTTTACAGGGAGGAAGTGTTTCTGCAGAGGTGCAACTCTGCTCACCCCTCCCCACCTCCATAACTCTCATTCAAGAGAACCTGTTAACATTATTATGAGGAACAACTTAGGTCTTTGGGATCCATTCTTTTGCGTTGCGTAATCAGAAAGGCCATTGCCCAAGAATGAATCCAAGAACCCACCTGTAGTAACAAAGAAAATCACTTGAACCATCTGTTCCAGCTTCAACCCTCCTTTGCAGGACTATATAAGCCCTAGGACCAATTCTTGGTTTGAGGATCAAGCTCAGAATGTCTTGGCCTTCTTTTCAACAGCCTCTGCAAGGAGGAGCTTTCCAAAGTAGATGGTGTTAAAGTGATAGTCGCTAATATCATTGTGCTCTGTTGTCCAGGCACCATATCAAGTCAGTTCTCGTGTTTTCCAAGGAGAATGAAACTCATAGAGGTTAAGTGGTTTGCCCAAGGTTTCATAGTTAATAATTCGAAGGCCCATTATTTGAACCCATTCAGTCTGACTCCAGCCCTCTTATATGTGACCTACAAATGGAAATGAGAGCCCAGCCTGGGGTCCAGAGTCCCTGCAGATTTGTTCCCCCTCCACAGCAGGCTCTGGGTACCGTGACATCTTCCTGGTGCAGACTGAGAAGTCAATGTCCTTCCACATTGCATATATCTACCTCTGTGATGTGACCTTCGATTCCCCATTGTCAAGGAGAACCACTGTGTGTGGTCCCTTTGCTCCTCTTGTTGACATTGTTATTTCTGAGGGGCTGGCTCATCCCCTAGGACTGGCATCTGCTGCAATGCCCACTCCTGACAGCTAAGTTGGCCCTGTTGTCACTGTGGTTCCTTATCTACAAGGTTTCTCTGATTGGAGGCTGCAATAGTAAGTTGGGGGAAAGGGTTGGTAAGGGGTGTGGGAGAAAGGAACTCAATCCAACTCAGTGGAGGTTGCCAGCTTAACTCATTTCTATTTCCCTTTCTCAGCAGAGTCCTTTCTCATGCCTATGGGACTCTAATAGGTTCTCTTTTCCCTTTAGTTTACCAAACATCTTGGTTATTTGTTTTGGATGCAGAGGTGGAGTCTGACAACGCTTAATAGTGTTTCTTAATCAGGCCCATCAGCACTGTGTTTAATAGACACTCCTTTGCATCTGTGGTATTTGGTTGAGTAAGTTTATAGACTCCTTTATTTAATTTCTTTGACACAGAGGTAACTTTAAATGAATTCACATCTTGGATGAATTAAGCCTCAGAGCACAAAGATCATTGCAAACATGATTACTAAACCAATATTGATAATGTTTGAGAAATTGTGGTGAACTAGAGATGGGCCACAAAACAGGAGAGTGACAGGTGCTGAATATTTTTTATGCAGGCAAGATGGATGACATGTGGGAATTGCAGACTGATGGGTATGACACCCCTTACCAGCAAAACACTAGAATGGACAAATAAGCAGACAGTTTCTAAATCACTATGCATAAATATGGATTCTCAAGGAATGACTAGCTCACACCCAATAACCTAGTCTATTTCTACTTGGTTATTTGACTTACGGGTAAGGAATCAGTATGGACATGGCTCCTCCTGGCTTTAGTAAGCCATTTGACAAAGCCTCTCCAGAAAGCTCAGTAAATGAGATAAAGAAATGTGAGTTGTGCCCTGGTGGGTATGGCTCAGTTGGTTGGGTGTTGTTCAGTACACTGGAGGGTTGCTGGTCCCAGCACATGCCCAGCTTTAAGGCTTGATCCCCAGTAAGGGGTGAGCAGGAGGCAGCTGACTGATGTTTCCCTCTCACATAGATGTTCCTCTCTCTCCCTCTCCCTTTCTCTCGCTCTAAAAATCAATTTAAAAAATTTTTCTTTTAAAGAAATGTGAGTTAGTGGCTAATAAATTAGGTGAATTTGTAACTGGTTAAACAACTATACCTAAAGGATATTGATAAAATGTTTTTAATCAGCAACTCAGAGAAGAGTATTTATGACATGCTTATCAGATCTGCAAACAATGCCAAACTGGGAGGGTAACTAATAATTCGGATGACAAAATTTGGATTCCAAAGTCTCTTGATAGACCGGGACTTGGGCTATAGCTAGCAATAACAAAGTGAATGGAGGTAGTAATGAGTTTTTTAATTTAGGTACCAAAAAACAATAATATAAGCACAGAAATAGTAGATATGAGTTAGCAGTAATTTCTTATATTAGATAAGGATGCTTTTGGCTGCAAGTAACAAAAATAACCTGATTCAAGATATGTAAGGCAACTTATCATCGCCTATAACAAAAAGGAAAAGTAGCCACAGGTATGAAAGCTTTACTTCTCTGAGATACTTTGGCTAATGTTCCTCTACTTTGGGAGGGGAATTTGCCCCCAGGGGATATTTGCAGTGTCTGGAGACATTTTTGGTTATCAAATTGGGGAAAGGGGATGTTTTACTGGCATTTAGTAGGCAAAGAGAGTCCAGGGATGCTGTTAAACATCCCATAAAGTACAGGACAGCCTCCATAACAAAGAATTATCTGGCCCAAATGTCAATAGCACTAAGAAACCCTGACTGAGAGTAATTCAGATCTACCCCTGTGGTGGGGGATAGAGAGAGGGGGAGGGATTAAGAGATTGCCTTCCTCAAAGTCACCTGGGAGAGGGGTGGATATTTGAACAAAACTGGGATTTGTTAGGAAGCAAGAAGGGAAGAGATGAATATTGGAGAATCCACCACAAAGACATTAAAGATATCTATTGCTCTGGTTGACTATGAGCCAGGGTCATTGCTAACCCATAGAAGGTCTTTGTCTGACTTAGAAAAAGCACCCCCTTCTTCAGACACTTTACTGCCATCTGCTGGAAATTATAATAAGAAATATATGAATCTATATACTGTGTCATAAATAGAGCCCCCTAGAGTTGTGTAGTACGTAACCTCGCAACAGCTTAGAACATTCCTTCTGTGAGTCTAATATGATTCAGCAATGTAAAATGGCAGTCAAAGAAGTAGCTTAGGACTTTACAAACAGGAACTGTACGTCCCAAGTAAGGAAAGTAAAAAAACTCACTATATTCTGTAGTAGCCCGACCACAGCTGGAATTTTTGGTTAAATTCATGGTTCCATAGTTTAAGATTAAAAAGTGACCACAGGAAGTTGGACAGAAGGAGGAAGAGTCAAGAAGTCATAATATATGAGAATGGTTGTGTGTTTTGTTTTTTTGTTTTAAAAAGAAGCTAGAGATATGAGCATGAAGAAGAAAACACTAGAAGTGAACTAGAGAGTTTTCTGGAAATATCTGAAGGTTGTTAAGAGGGGGTAGGGGGAAGAGATCAGGCTGAATCTGTATTTCCCCAAAGGACAAAAGTAGAGTCCAGTGAATGAAACCATAGAATCATGAGATCTCAGGGCTGAAAGTGACCTTGATTGTCAATTAATTAACTCCCACAAATCACATCTACATTTCTTCTGCAGTGCTTCCCAGCAGCCATCCTGCCAGGGCACCTATAGTCACTCCAAAAGGTTTTTTTCATTGCATCGAACTCTGTGTCCTCTGACTCCCATTCACCATTCCCAGTCTCCTCAGCTGCTGTCTGATATCAAATAGGTTTCAGAGAGTCAGATTTGCTTTGTAAGGAAGGTTTAATCAGGGTTTCCACTCGAGGGCTTCAAATAGAAGATGGACAAACATTTGTCAGGATCAGGTTCCACATCTCTCAAATGAAAGAATTAAATCTAGATTCCCAAGTTCTTTCTTAGTCTCCAAGTAGAGTATGGCCTTTGGGCTACAGAATTAGGAGTGTGATGTTCAAGCAGAACCGACCAGGGTGTTGCCAGGTTTTCCCTTCCAATTCCTCACCCTCCTTATACACATTTGCACAACTTGGTGCTTAAATTAATCATAATTTAATCAGTCCCCAACTAATGAACCTTGAGCTTGTTTCCAATTTTTCATTATTACAAAAAATACAGCAATAAACAGCCTTATATATAATTTGGGGGCACTTATGTAAATATTTTTATAGAGTAAGTACCCAGGAATGGAATTGCTGAGTAAAAAAGAGACAGACATTGCAAACATACTCCCCTTAACGATTTGCATTTAGTTTACACTTGCACCCACACCATACTAGATAATTACACTCTTAATTATTTCTATCAAACTTATAATTTGTCTTTCATATTAATTTCTTTTATTATTAGGAAGGTTGAGCATCTTATATTGATTTCTCTGAATTGCTTTTCATAATCTTTCCCCATATTTCATGAGTTATTAATATTTTGTAAAAGTTCTTTATATATTGTAGATAATGATTTTTTCTGGTAGCTCTTATATTCTTAAGTCTATTTAAGTCTTTTGCAGGATAGAAATTATTAATAAAATCAGATTTGATAAAATCTGACATTGTTTTATAACTTTTAGGTTTTAAGTTATGCTTAGAAAGGTGTTTCAAATGGAAAGATTATGCAAGTATCTCTAACACTTTCATGGTAAGATGTTTTACATTTAATTACTTATTAGTCTGAAATTTATTTCTGTATATGGTGTCAAGGAACTATAGACACAATATTTTTTTCAAACGGGTATCAACATATTCTGATCTCATTTATTATTATTTTTTTAATCCTCACCTGAGGATATTTTTCCATTGCTTTGAGATAGAGTGGAAGGGAGGGAGGGAGGGAAAGAGAGAGAAAGAGAGAGAGAAACATCAGTATGAGAGAGACACATCAAATGTTTGCCTCCCGCTCTCGCCCTGACAAGGGCTGGGAAACAAACCTGCAACAGAGGTACAGAGGTTCAAGGGAATCAAACCTGTGACCCTTCTGTGCACAGTCCTATACTCTAACCACTGAGCAACAATGGCCAGGGCTGCTCTCATTTATTTAAAAAGAAAGAAAGAAAAACTTTCCCTTGTTAATGAGATTCCAACCTTTTTGCATACTTTCCATAATTATTCTTCTATGTATGTATGAACATTCATCTATTTATACACTCTCTATTCTCTTCTATTAATTCTTTTTTTCTGTATCTCTGTTACACAGTTTTCATTACTGTATCTTTATAGTACTTTTTGATAGCTCATAAACAAGTTACCTTTATTAGTCTTCTTTTACAAAATTATAATTGATTTGCCATGTTCAAATCAGGTTGCTGTTGGTGTTTAGGATGCCTATAGGTTTTTGTGTGTGTATGTGTGTGTGTTTGCGTGTGTGTGTGTGTTTTTACATAGACTTAATCTGACTGTCTCACAGAACTCACTTATTGTCTACATATTTGATGGCTGATTCTCTTGGGTATTTCAGTTACTCACATCATCCACAATAATGACAAGTTGTCCCTTTCTATTTACTATGTATAGTTCTTTATTTGGTTTTCTTATTTCATCGTTTTGGCTAGTACCTTCAAAGCAATGATAAATAATAAATAGCAGTGGTGATGAACATCTTTGTCTTGTTATTGATTTTAATGATATTTCTCTAGTATAGATAATGGTTATGGTCATTTTATGGTAAATAATTTTTACAAAGTTAATAAATTTCTTTATTTTTCCTGGCTTACTAGGAGTTTTTATCAAGGCCAGAATTTAGATATTGTCAAATGATATTCTGGCTTAAATTATTATAATTTTTTCTTTGATTTATTAATATAAATTAATGAATTGTCTATTATTGAACCAACCTTGGATTTTTGAAATGTTTAATCATGATATTTTTATCTCTTAAAAGTTATATTATTATATTGACACTTCCAGTGATTTCTTTAGGATTTTCACACTTCCATAAATTGGTTCATATTGTGGAGCTATCTTTGTCAGATTTTAGTCAGGGCTAAATGAGTCTCATAACATTATTCTGGAAGGGTTTTATCTCTAGGTATAGATAAGAAACATTTGCCCTTTGGAAATCTGATAGAACTCACCTGTAAAACCATCTGGCCTGAGGTCTTTTGAGTGTTAAATATTTAAATACATTTACACTTTCTTCTGTGGTTATTGATATTTTTAGGTCCTCTGTCTTCTCTTGAATGAATTTTACTATTTATATTTGTCCTCAAAAGTGTCCATTTCATCTAGAATTTAAGATTTATAGACATAAACCTATACATGATACTAATATTTAAAAATTTCCCCTCAGTATGTGTAATTATACCCACTTTCTTATTTATAAAATTGTGTGTTTGTGTTCTTTTTCACTCCTTCCTTTTTTTCTTGCCTACCTTGAAAGATTTGTTTGTCTTTTTTTTAAAATCCTTTCAAAGAAACTCCACAAGAACAGCGATCACATCTGCTGTGATCTCAGCACCCCCAGTGGCTTTGTGCAGTACCTAGCACACATTCACCACGCAATCAACATTTATTGACAGAGTAAATCCATACAGCCTTGTTTTTTACTTTCTGTATCAATTTTTTCCTTTTTTTTAATATAAAAAATTAAAAAAAAAACATTTTTAATTGTTTTTAAGTGATTCCATTTTTAGAAAGCTTTGGTTTTTATTTATTATTCCTACATTTATTGCATTGTAGTAAGTTTTGGGGAATTATTGAAAATTATTTATGTATTTGTACATTGTCAATCTTTGCAAATGAGTCACAGGTATCCAAAAAAAATTTTTTTGTATATTAGGTATAATGTTCTATGGCATACATTAAATCAAACTTAATAACTGTGTTATCTAAATCCTTTGGAGTGTCTGTCCAGTTCTGACAGATGTGTGCTAAAACCTCCCACTGTAACTGTGGTTTCATTAAGTTCTCACACTTCTAGCAGTTTATACCTTTCTATACCTAGCTTTCAATGCATAAAGTTTCATTAATATTGTATATTTTCATTGATTATAACTTTAATATATATAAATTATTTTATTTTTTCCAATCTAATTTTTTGCCTTCAATTCCACTTACTTTGATATTGCTGTCACTGTTCTTGCTTCTGTTTGGCCCTGCCCTCTCTCACTGGGGGGGGGGGGGAGCTTTCTTTTAGGCTGAGTGGACTGAAAACAGAGCAGCAGCCCAGAGTTCTCAGTAAAAGGCTTGTGACTGTCAGGGCTCCTGGTCTCATCTTCATCCTCACCGGATATGCAGCCTGGTCCTAGAGGTAGGCCAGGGGGAGAGGGGCTGGAGGGCACCTTGGACAACAACTGGGGCGAGGAGGTCTGGGAGAGCCCTGGAGGACCATCAAAATGCTCCCTGCTTATGGTTCCCTGGCCTCCTACTCGGAGGCCTTTGGTACACGTGTGTCTTCAGCAAAGTCAATAATGTCAAAAGGACAATGTCAACAGGAAGAAGGAAAGGAGATGCCACTGTGAGTGTTGAGGGCCTTAGGGGCTTTCATCACCCTTCAGATTTCTTTCAATTCTCCATATTTATGGTACTGCTCAGAGTTAGCGGGGTCCTGACACATCCCACTTTATTCTTCAGTGCTCACTGAGACTTGGTAGGGAATGCTCGCAAAATGAACCCACCATTCTCACCGTGCAGAAGCAACCCAGTTTCCAGTTCATGTCCTTTCAATTTGCCAGCTGAGACTGTCCCACCACACACCCCTGTTCGCTGTCCCTGTTGCTGCAAGCATTGGGTCCTTTGAAGTTTTGTAGGCAAGGCCCCTGCCCTCACTTCCAGGGACATCCTCTTCACCTATAGTGCATGTTCACCTGTGTACTGACCAGCTGTCCTTTCAACCTGACCCTATCTGCTTCATTTCTTCCAGAAATTTCTACAAATGCCTTCTCTTGTCATGGCAGCCTCCTCTGTTTGTCACTGCTGCTATGGGTTTTTTCTAACTCTTGTTCTCTTTGGTAGAAGACTTAACTTGCTATCCTGGAGCTGCATCGTGAAGGTGCAGAAGGAGTGTGGCAGTCAGAGGGAGCTGGGGAGTGGGCACCGGGCTGTGAGAACAGGATGTGCAGAAGTAAGCAGCGTGAAAGTGCATAGCCTATTGGGGGGAGACAAGGATAGCTGGACATCGACATCATTTGCAGGTTCGAGGGGTGTGGCCTGGGTCAGGGTCAGGAGATGCTGGTAAACAGGGGTCAGACCATGAAGAGCCAGCATACAATGCCAACGAGTTTGAACTTTGGTCTGCAGACTCTGGGAGTTGTTGAAATGGGAGTGAGGTAATTGGGTATGTGTTTTAGAAACATTATTATGGTGACAGGGTGGAGGAAGGTGGATGGGTGCTAAGAAACAAGAGACTGGGAGATGGAGACAACTATAGCAGAAGATAGAGGAGCTGCTGAGCACCTGAACGAGGCCATGCATGGCTCAGGAGATGGGTCCCAGAGATAATAGAGAACTATAGTCCCTTGAACTTGAAGGCCTATTGGATATGGGGGGTAAGGCAGAGGGTAGAGTCACGTATGACTCAGAGGTTTCTGGTTTGGGCAACTCAGAGGATTAAGTTGCTATTCATCAAGATAGAGAATATAGGAGGAGAAGCAGGTTTGGGGGAATTATAATGAGTTCAGTCTTGAACTTAGCTGCTTTTAAGTTGCCTGCAAAATGACAAAGTGTTGACATTAATAGTTTGGGCCAATAATTGGGTCTTGGGCTCAAGAAAGAAGATGCACCTGGGAGTCGGTGTATGTGGTAGTTAATGCCAACTGGATGAGTCTATCCTTGGAGGATGTAGAGGGAGCAAGGCTGGCTTCGTAGATGTAGGACTACACAGGACCCTGTGCTCAGAAAAGCACTATGCTTGGCTTAATGCTCTCCTGTCACCATTTGGTATTTCCTGATAATTTTTAAACGAGGCATCTTTTCATTTTGTGCTGGATCCTGCAAATTGTGTGGCAGTTTTTGAGGGTAAGAAGGACAATGACAAAACTCTTTGAAGCTTCAAGCCGAAAGGAGCAGGTGGTGTAAGAGAAGCCTGGTAAGGCTAAGACAGAGCCCTGTGCCAGGCGGGAGGAGATGCAGGAGAGGCTGGTCACGGAGGTGAAAGAAGCGAGAGTCCCAGGATCCCCGAGTTATGCAGAGGAGTTACTGACAACCTGTGAGGGGATGGAGGCAGCAGCCAGGTTGCACTGTTTGAGGTATGAATAGAACAAGGGTGTGTGGAAAACAAGAGTAGATAAAAGACTCCTAGGTTGGTGAGACAGTATGGAGAAAGATCCAGAATCTGCCCCCTTCTTCCCTCTTCTGTTGCCACTGTTATAATTCAAACCCCCCCTCTTGTCTGAATAGCTGTAGTGTCCTCCTAACTCATCTCCCTGCTCCATCCTTGCCCCTGATGGTCGTGGTGATTATGCTGAAACTTAAGATTGAGTCACACTGTGCCCAGACCCATCAAAGGCTTCTCTTCTCAGAAGATCATCAAGTCTTCACTGTGGCCCACAAGGCCCTACTGGATCAGGTCCCTGCTCCTCCACTCCCGACCATTCTCCTCCTCACCCTGCTCTAGCTGTGCTGGTCTCCTTGCATTCTTCTAACATTCTCAGCTTGACCCCAAACTATGCACCAGCCAGTCCCTCCTCCTGGAATATTCCACCATGGATGCCCTGGCTCCCTCCCTCTCTTTCTTGGGCTCTGCTCAAAGATTCCCTCTCAGTGAGATAGCCCCTGGCCAGATCTTATTCTCCCTACCCCACCTTATATTCATTACAGCCCTTAATATCACCTGTTTTCTTGTGTAGTTATCTATTTGCCTTTGTTGTCTCCCTCTTCCTTGGAGAGTAGATGCTTGGCTTTGTTCACAGTTTATCTGCTTGGCTGGTCTTGCAGATGAATAGTGGCCTTGGGGACAAGAGGAGCTATACAGACCCGATTTCCCATGCCAAAAATTATGATATGTTGTCTAGTGATGATTCAGAATATGCATTTGTTTGTTTGTCTGTTTGTGTATACACCTCTTTGTTTCACCAAAAGATTTAAGGCAGTTTACAAAGATGGATAAAATTCAGCAAGATGACATAAATTAGAAGCAGGTGAGAAAGAAGAAGAAAAAAAGTAAAAGCAAGGGTAAAGCCATAAAATGGAGCCAAGGATGGGACTAATACAAAATAAACATACTATAAACTTTGATCCATTTGCGAGGGGTGGGCCACAAATTTGGCTCTAAAACTTCTAGCAGCCTGTGCCAAGATGAAACATGATCAGCTGCACAGTTCCCAGGATCCTCCAGATGAAAGCAAACCACTTGCCTAAGAGAAACACCAGCATTCCTGATGTCCCAGAGAACAGAAAGAAATGTCTTCTGACCCCTCCCAAAGAGGACAAGACAATGAGAAAAGCACTCAGAAGCATCTTTGCAGCAGGCACAGCCATGGGCTTTGTTCCTTACATTCCACAGGAGGCTTAGGGGAGTCTGCCTAGTGCGACATGCAGTTAGTTGGGGGGATGGGGTGTGAGGTCCCATGCAATTACACGAGTGCCTGATGATCTGATCTGACTGTGTCCAGGGGTAGATGTTAGAGCAAACGGGGGTAGGAGGTCTCTGTAGATCCCTCAAGTGATGCTTTTGAAAGAGTGTCTCTAGACCAGGTTCAGGCAGTTAGTGGGGGACCTTAGGATCTAGTGACTGGCACCTTGTCGGAAGCTCTTCTTGGAGCTAAAGGTTTGCATGTGATCCAATGACCTGCCAGATGTCAAGCTGAGGAAAGGCTGGACTTTTTTTTTTTTTTAATCACTGAGACTTAACAAGGACCAAGATTCTTCTGGGAAAATAATTATGGATCCAATGAAATATAATGTGAGTGATGAGCCTGGGAAAAATGTAAAGCAGAACCAGCCAAACATCAACCCACTTTTTTAAAGTGCCAGTCAAGTCTCCTGGGATGCCTAGCTTTGGGCAGTCTCCTTCCTGCTATACCTTCCAAGATAAACGATTTGTGCAATGAAACCCAAGGTAGCTGTGAGGAGACCTGTGTGAGATGATTCACTGCAGTTAAAAGCCAAGGGACAGCTACCAAAACTAATGACTTTGTTGACAGAGTATTTGATCTGAAGTCTTTCTTTCTAGCAATAATTAGATAGCAGGGTCAACAGTCTCCTGGGCCCAAATGCTGAATTCAAGCTGCCCCACAAAATCTAGACTGTGATTGATGGCTTATGGCAAGCAGAGCAGAGACGGAGTGGCCCCTCCCCAACCCCATGCCGCACCCCTGATAAGGATCCCAGTCCCCTCCCTGCTTCCCCTAGGTGTTGAAAGTATCCGAGATAACAAAGTGCCTCTCCTTTGCATTCCTGGGAAGGCGCTAGGCAAATAAGAACCATGGCCTGGGCGAAGGGCACCTGGAAGACCTGAATTGCAAGACTGACTCCAGGCCTGCCATCCCCTCCACACCCCTCAGAACCCCCGAGATGGAAAACTAGGCTCTCAGTTCCATGACCAGGTCAAAGACATGTGTTGGTCATCCTGGATATCTTCTCTAAATATTTCTTGACATAGATTAAAACTTCCTGTCAAATTCACATTCAATGAATGACCAAAGTCTAGCACATCTAGAGCCCTAAGAAGTCCGAGGCCTCAATCATGGCCACCAGCTTCCTGGCTGTGCCAGAGCCACCTCGCAAACTCCAGCCATCCCCCACCCCAACTACTGGTGCCTGTTTTTTCTCCCAGCTGACTCTGCAGAATCAGCCCCTGTGGAGACTCAACTTGCCACCTCTCACTGGATCCTCCAGCCTCCTAGGTTCTCTGGGCTTTGACCTGGCTGCACTCTTTCCACCTTCTCATCCTCTCCCTGCCTCCTTGGGATGAGTCATAATAACCCCTCATGTTAGCAGAGCAGGAGATCTTCTTAGTTCTGCCCCACAGCCAGAAGGAGGTTGGAAGTTAATTGTCATTGCAATTTTACAAATAAAGAATCAGACTCAGAATCATCCCATGGTTTTTCCACAACCAGGCCACAAATAAATGTTCAGGTGGAAAGCAGAACTCAAAACTCTAGGCTCCCTGACTGGACACTCACCACACCAACCCTGTCTCCAAAACCAGCCACCTTATCGGAACAGGTCAAGCTTGTCAAAGGACAACCTTTGACACAGTGGACAGGTGTGTGTAAGGGAGGCTCGAGACAAGGGGTAGTGGATTCTCTGGAATGCCATTAACTCCAGATTTCCTGACTCACTTCTTCACACCAGGGAATGACCCAGAGGTAACCCAAAAATTTCCGTATTGCAACCTTTTACTTCACAGATGAGGAAACTCACGCTCAGAGAGAGGAAGGGGATACCAACTCAGAGCTCCTGTGTAGAATGCCCACTCTAGAGCTGGGAAAACTACAGGACTTAGTCAGGATTGGGGATGACTGAGCACCCCTTGGTGATGGCTAAAGGATCAGATTCTCACTTGGCCACACACGCACACGTCTTGCCCTCCATCTCTTATATGCCTAAGCAACTCTCTATGAGTCCCAGCCACTAGGTCTTCTGGAAAGAGCATGGAGTTGGGCAGGAGCAGCCCCAGTTGATAACTGACCATCTAGGTGGCCTTGAGCCTGTTCTTTAACCTTTGAGAGCCTGTTCTCAGCCTTCACCATAAGGGAGTTGACCTGAATGAGTCCTGGGTCTTTCTGGCCTCAATGTTCATTCTAGGATTCCAGGTCTTCCTTCAAGAAAGTAAGTGAGATGCTCATCCTTGGAGAGAGAAGATGTGGTTACGTGAGGTGGGACACTATAGAGGCTCAGATCAGGAGTAGGTGTTGGATTGTGGTGGGAGGTGGGGACAGGGCAGCAGCCTTGAGAAGGCAGGAGGAGGCCAGACACTGAGGGTGAAGCAGGACTCCCAGGCCCGGGAGAAAATCGAAAGCAGGTCAAGGCCCTTTTGGGACTCTGTGAAGCGGAAGCCCAGCCCAAGGCCTTGGAGCCCTACAATATCCAGTTCCTTTTCCCTCCAGACGCAAAAGTCGAGGCCCACTTTTACCTTTGATGAAACTTGCATGGCTCTTGCCAGACATTTTTACATGCAGGGTCCCATCACCACTTCACAATCTACCTGAGTAATTGGGATTGGGACCTCCAATGTGTAGACAAGAAAACTGAGGCCAGAAAAGTGAGGCTGAGGCCAAAGTTCTGTGGAAATGAGAACTGCAGAGTCTGGACCAGTGCTCTCCCCACTGGGTGGTGGGCCTTGGCCTCAACACCCCACCTCATGACTGGATTCTCACATCTCTACACTAAGGGAGAGAGGCTCAGAATCTAAGACCACTTCCAGTCCAAAATCAGGAGTGTCCTGCCCCAAATATTCGTGTTCAATACTAAACTCACCCATAAGCTAATCTTTATATTCATTTTAGTCATTAAATAATCATTTGTTGAGTCCCTTTTGTGTGCCAGGCACTGTGCACACTGTCACTTTACAGTTTGTTTAGGGCACAGGCTTTAAAATGATTTTGCACATTTTTATTTTGGCGAACTTGAGCACTGCTGGAACGTCTGGGGGTGTTCTGCCTACACCCTAAAGCTCTGGTGAAAAGCTGCATACTTAGCCTGTCATCTCTAATAGGGTGAGGAATGGAGACTGTGGGAGCCATGGAGGAGGAGGGAGAGAGAACGAGCCTGAGAGAGCTGTAAAACTAAGGAGGTAATCTCTGGAGAAGTTCCTTTCCATCATTAAAGAGGATCTTAATTAAGGTCGCTGAAATAGATCCTGAGAACCAGCAGCAGCTGTGGGAACCAGATCTGGCGGGGATAGCAAGCTGCCCAGAGGTGCTGGGTGTTAGCTGGCCGGTTCCTCACCTGTCATTAAGGAGTGGGAAATCGCCCCACATCAAAGCCAGCCAGGAAGGAATGTGACAAATGCCATTCAGCCTAAAAACAGTGATGAAAATGAATGCCAAAGTCTGCCAACCATTGTGTGCGAAAACTCCTCGGGCAGAGGGACAATCCCCAGGGAGAGAGGCAAGGTGTGTCCAGCCGGGAAACAAAGATGCCTGGATCTGGGAACAAGTCCTCCCTTAGCTGTGGAGGTCCTGTCCTGGACATACCTCTCTTGGCCTTTGACCTTTGGGTTATAAGGGGCCGAGGCCCCAGAGGATCCTGGGAGAGGGAGAAGCAGTTGGGTCACCCCTTTCTTCCCACTGTCACATCACCCTGCCCAATCACCTAATATGGCTCCTTCACTCCTGCAGCTGCCTGCCAGTTCAGAGGACATCCCAGGCTGGGCTCGGCCACCTCCGAGGTTAACACTAGGTCTCAGCCATGTCCTCTCTTGGACTCCCTGAATTCCATTTTCTAGGAAGCAGTTAGTTTCTTTCTTTATAATTTATGAGGCAAATAATCCCAGACAAAAATAATAATAATAACCCCTGAGCCAGGGCTGCTTCATTACAGCATAATCCAGAATGTGGGGGAATGGCAGCAGGCTGGCATTGCAAGATCAGGTATGGCTGAGAAGGGCAGGGATTTGGAAAGCAGATACCTGGGACTCAGCTGGCCAGTCACTTGCCCTGGATATGCGCTGACGCAGTCTTGAACGGGGATCTGGTGGCAGAACACTTTTTGTGCCAAAGCTAGGTCTACACACATCTGGTTGATGTGGGAAAACTGTCAATCCAGGCACTTTGGTGAGCCTTCATTAAGCAGAAAGGAGACAAACAGTGGTACAGAGATCAAGAGACAGAAGCGGGGCAAAGAGATATCTAAAGAGAACCAGGGAGACAGGGTGGCCATTCAGCCACAGAGCAGTCTTTTGTGAGACACTGGAGTTTCCCAACAGCTTTCTCTTCACACTTAACCTCCAAATCCAACACTAAAAGAGGCCTGCCTGTCCTCTCCTGTCCCAGCCTTGAACTTCGAATCCTGTAAGCAACCTATAGCAAGTTCAAAGTGAAGTCCAATGACTATTCCCATCCCCTCCAAAGCAGTGTAGCCAGGACTCCATCACAGTCTTACGCAGGTGAGGCCCCAGCTCCCTAAGGGCAGGAAAGCAAGCCTGTATCTTGGTCTCTGAGGAGATTTTGTCACACTCTGTCAACTCACCCTGGCCACAGACTTCAGCCATCATGGGGGAATAGGGTAGGAGGGTGGGATAAACCCTAGTAAAACTTTGGCCTACTTTACATTAATGCCAAGGGCCAGAAGAATTCAGAGGGAGAGAGTGGCATGGACTGAAGGCTTCCTGGTGAAGGTGACATGAGAGCTGAGCCATGAAGGATGGAATGGAGTTATCACAGAGCAAAGAGAATATCCTGTGCAGAAGCACCTGCATGGATGGTGAATTAGCCGTTGAGAAAATGTATACTCCTTGAGCCACAGGCGAAGGGCAAAAGTGATGCAGAAGAACAGCAGTGTGACCCTTGCACTCAGAAGCTTCTCTGGGGTGGGATGGATACAGTGAGGATTTGTAAGCCTTTATGGGCACTTCGTCTGGGTTTCTGAGTGGCTGCTCTTGTTCCGAGGGCTGGGCACAAGGAACTGGGACCACAGGCATCAGGCTGTGCATGCCCAGGGTCTGCCCTGGCTTCATCTTGTTTTTTGGGCTCTGATCACTGTGAGTCCTCATAGCCTGGGAAACCAGGCCATCCTCTTTCTCTGTATTAAGCATGGAGGGAGGCACAGAGATGTGATTTGGTTGCAACATGCAGGATAGAAATCTGACCTAAGGGATAACTTCCTGGCAGAGAAAGTTTGAAGCTCTTAAAGATGGTCTTAGAACGCTTTTTCCTGTAGGTTTTAATGAGATCCTTGTCTGCTGGCTGCTGGTGTCCCACTCCACTCCACACCTGTGATTCGTGGATCCCAGGGTCTGGGGAACAGGACTTGGAAATGTCAAAGTTCAGCCCCTCCTCCAGTTTCACAACAATAACAAAAATATTAGTGTTACTATAGCACCTGGCAACCTATGATCCAGGCACTGTTCTAAATGCTCTTCATGCAGTAACTCATTTCATCTTTGCACAATCCTCCGGATGCATTATTAGCCCCATCCTTCAGGTGAACAAAGTAAGCAGCAAAGACAATTACTTGCCCCAGGTCACACGCAGCAGGGTTGGAATTTGTTCCCTGTTCCCTTATAAGCTCTCTACAAACCTGCCTATCTCCAAACATCCTCCACTTGAGTCTCAGCAGCATTTCCCAGGAGCCCTTTCTGTGCCCAAGTCTGTGCAGTAAGACAAAAGGACAGAACTTAACTTGAAAAAATCAAGTCCACAGTGATTTTATGATCATCTGAGTTGCTGCAAGGCATCTACATGTGTGATGAATAAAATCAAGGGGTCTTTACTCCAAATTCTAAATGTGGGCAGCATGTGGCAAGGTCTTGAACAGTGGACTGAGATTTACAAGAAAGCCAAGGGAAGTGGTTTCCGCTGGGCTCACAGAGAAGGCCATAGGTGGTCAGCCAGGCCAGTGATCTGGGGCCGAAGATCCCGAGGGCCTTTGTGGAGGGGAGAGGAGGGAACCTAGACAGACCCGTGGGCTGGGAGGATGCTAGGTGAAGGGCCGGCAGCTTTGAACCAGAGCAGAGGCAGGAGCAAAGTGGAGAAGAACACCATCATCTTCCAAACCAGGTGACCTGAATATATAGCCACCTCCTCAGCAGTAGAATGGCTGGAGCAAGGGGGAGAGTAAGGGTCTCAGGCTGGCACACAGCTCTTGTGATCTCGCCATCTCAGATGAACGTAGAAGAAAGCAGACAGGCAGCAGACAGAGCCTAAATAAATGCAGAACCTGGACAACTCGCCCAAAGCCTGCTGCTGAGGTCCTGACTGCCAGTACCCCCTTTGGCTGTTGACCCTGTCAGGTCTCTATTAGAGTCCTAAAGAGACACCTGAGCCTGACAAGGAGGTAAGTCAGAGTTGTGTTAACTCTTCCATTGTCAGGACACAACTGTCATCTTTTCAAGTGTAAACAGACTGGAGGAGAAGAGGAAAGTGCATTTGTGGTGACTCACGCAGCAGACAAGGCATGAACAGCACCGCACACTCCAGTGTGTGAGAGACAAGGAGGGGAACTGGCCAGTAAAATGGAACAGGCTTCCCGGCAGAAGGCTGGAGAACCTACTTGACAAGTGGAATTTCCACCCTGTCCTGGGAGGATGGCACACACGGGCATGATTAGCTCACCTTGTTTTAACAATCCTGAAGTTTCCTCAGCTCAGAAATAACAGCTGGGCAAATCCCCAGCTGGGTGAGTGGGGGTGAGAGGGTGTTTGTGGTGGGTGGAGGCCCTGTCCTTTCTCCGGTGGAGAAAACCATTTATGACCTCACAGGATGAAAGGAACCAACCCAGGCCCGCTGAGCTGTTATTATAACAATTATCAAGACCTATCACCTCCCTTTGGGAAATGTTCCCTTTCAAGTTGCAGTGCCCTCGTGTACCCTGGCTCACAGCCGCTTACAATCTTTACCGGTGCCCAGGGCAACTTATTAATAATGCTTTCTTCCTTCTTTCCGATTTGGATGGACGTGATCTGTTTCAAGGGTCATAGCTTTGTTAGGGGCTCATTAAAGCCACTGTCAGCTGGTGGGGAGGGAGTGTGTGTGAGTGTGTGTGTGTGTGTGTGTGTGTGTGTGTGCTCTCATTGTTACCTCCCACAACAGCCTCCCCCTAGCTCATCCAGGTGACTAAACACACCAGTGCCTCATCGCAGGAAGTGCACGTGGCTTTGATGCTGCTCAGGGTCCCTGCCCATGTGCACCAGGGCAAGAAAAGGAGGGGAACAGAGATATGTTTTCCCAATTTTCCCCCCCAATGGGTGACTCACCCCTACTGCACCCCAGTGCAGAAGCCTCCAAATATTTGAGTCTGGGGCTCCAGGTCATGCACGGACCCTATTTCCTTCTAGAAGATGACTGAAGACCAAAGCCCTCCTATCTGGGTCTTTTTTTCCTGGATCCAGGCTCTTGGGAGAAGGAGGCCTTCACCCCACCACCTAGCCTCCACTTAACTGTCACCAATGCCATAGACCAGCAACAACAAACAGTGAGAAAATATTGGAACTTTAGAAACATCAGTAACAGCCTCCTCATCTTACAGATGGGGACATGACAGGCAGAGTCAGAGCAAGACCCAGTGTCTCTAGTCTGAGATGCCGAAGGACAGTGGACTCCTGTGTAATTGCTCAGGAGGCTGCGTGCTTCATTTAAAAATGTTTTTGAAATGGGACACTTTTTAAAAATGCCCCTTTTAAAGCTAAATCATACTGTGCTCTTTGGGATTTGGCAGCTAAGACACACAAACACTGAGATTGGTATGAACACCATTCCCATTTTAAAGATGAGAAAACCAAGCCTCAGAGAGTCATGTGTTCATGGTCACACAGCTAGAAAGTGGGGAGCTGGAACTTAAATGCACTAGGCCCCAGGCCTGCTTCCTGCACCTTGGCACTGCACCTCCAAGCTCGTCACATCCTAGCAGCAAATGGTACTTTCAGGAAGACTTTCCCCATCTCAGCTCCCCTTCCCCTGGTGGAAATTGAATAGTCTCCCTCATACCCAGAAGCACTCTGTGCAGCCCTCAGGCTCCCAGTCCACCAGACTTGAACTCTGGAAAGCAGCAGGACTGGCTGGGCTCTCAACCCTCCCAGAGCCTCTCCAGCCCTGTTGCACATGGTGCTGCTCACAGAGAGGACCTGAACTGACAGGATCACAAAAGCACAGGCTTCCTTACAGGTCAGTTCCGTCCCCCAAGCCCACAGGCTTTCTTGGGTTTCTGAGCAACATGAATCTCCTCTGCTGAGGTCACCTGGCTCCTCTGAATGGCTAAGACCAGTCCAGGCCCTCAGCTTCCTCTCACATGGAATCTGGAAGCTTCTGTTTCCTCTAGGTATAGAGGCTGCTCCTGTCTCAGGTCTTGGGGTGGAGGTTCAGTGGGGGTCCAGGACAAGGCGAAGAGCCAGAGGAGGAAGGGGAGGGAGAGAACAAGAGCTAGGCCTATGAGGTGAGGGGAGGTTGCACAGAATGGGGGGGGGGTATTCACAACCAGAAAGACACCCTATGGGAATAGGAAGGCAGGAAGGAGGCGAGGGAAGAGAGGGAAGGAAAAGGCAGAGGCAAGGGAAAGAACAGTGGATGTGGAGGCCTTAGGGTCCCAGGGAGGGTCAGTGCTCTGCAGGAGGGCAGGGGTGGGACTGGTTTTCTATACCCTGGGGCTTCCTGGGTTGCCCTTGGGAACAGCACCAGGGGCAGGGCTGCCCCTGAGTGTGTCCTGGACAAAGCGAGTTAGAGAGCAGGTGAAGAGAGACACAGGTGAGGAGACAGCCCCGATGGGAAGCCAGGACTCAGCAGGAGAAGGAAGCAAGGGCGCAGAAGGTACCAGCAGGACAGGCCATGTCAGGCTGGGGAAGATTCCCCCTCTGGGCTGGCCCCTGGCACTCCTTTGGCCCCCTCATGCCACCTTCATGAAAGGGCCCTTCATTCTTCCAGGCTCAGACTTCCCCTGTGGCCATCCTGGGAGAGCCTGGGAGACACAGCTCCTCCTCCCATCCCAGTCCAGGAGGAAGGGAGGGAAGGTGATTCCACAGTGCCAAGAAATCCAAGTGCAAAGCCCTCTGTGGAGCGCCTCCCCCTAGTCCCACCGGGCTCACTTCCTCATCACGGATTCTTCTACCCACTGTATAGACCAGGAGACGGAGGGTCCAAGAGGCACACTTTCCTGCTTGTTGGTGGCAAAGTGCTTAGAACAGGGCCAGCACCTGGCAGCTGCGAGTCCTCGAGAAACACTGGTGCCTTCCCTTCCCTGAAGGGGGACCCTGGGAGACTCCCTTTTCCCAGTTAATGATGGGTATGTCAATCAATGATGCCCTTGAGAGGCTGTATTGAGGGTTGTCCCACATGAAGACTCATGGTTAAGCAACCAGGTACCCAGAGGTGTCTGGGACCAGCTGTAAGGCTGGTCTTCGCCCTGTCCACAGACAACCCTTGGTGCTGTCCAGGCATAAGGACAGGGACCATCCAGGACTTCAGAAGCAGCAAAGTGTGGGCTGCAGGAAAAGGACAATCACGCCTATCTTGTTTCCCACTGTCCCACAGCATCCAGTACAACACCAGGACTAAGGAGGCCAGTGCAGAGAGAGCCCTGTGAGCTGGGTGGATGAGGCTGAGTTTGAGCACAGGCCTCCCTTGAAATGCAGGTTGTGAAATGCCAACATAATTATGAACATGCAAACACAAGAACATTTGCTTATGGAAACTAATAGTTTTTAATGAAGGTAATCAGCTTAGTTAAATCAAATTATTAGCTTTGACAATAGATGTGTAAACAGGAACTTAATGAATTTGTTGATTGCTGCTGCCTGCTAAAAAGACATTACAGTAGTCACTGTCTAGCCTGGGTCCACACATCTGGGCTCCTCTTTCCTGCTTGAGCAATGTCCCCTCCCCACCACTACACACACACACAATGTCTCTCTCTCATCAGCTCAGAGCATCCTGAAAGGCTGGGCTCTTCTTACTCTTTTATTCCATGTGCCTCTCTTTCCCCTCTGATGCATGTACCTGGTTGCTGCCCAGGAGGCAGTTCTTTGGGAATACAGGATTGAGGGGACAGAGTCAGGAAGAGGAAGAATGCTAAGACATTGGGTTCTGTGTCCCAGCACATTTACACACATAATCTCAGTTAATGTCACAGACTCTTCATTATCCCATTTTGCAGGAAAGGAAACTGAGGCATGGTGAGAGGGGTGGGCTGGCCACAGTGGTTCACACAGCTGGTGGTAGAGGATAAGCCAGGCTTGGCATCTGTTGATGGCATTGTCCCTTATCTTCTTCTACCACCAGAGGGACTTGGGGCCAGGAACGGGCCCTCTTCAGCTGGAAGAAGCAGAGAGGAAATCTCTTCAGATGAGGAGGTGGGAACTCATTGGTACAGGAGAAGGTATTGAGAGTCCATTCTGGAATGGGGGAGCCCAGATCTCAGGGCTCACTGCTGGAATTCTTTGTCAGCCAGAAGATAGAAATGGGGCCTCCCATCTGGAGACACCCTGGCAGCAATGATATCTCCCTAGTTTCTACTTAAGAGCATGTCAGAGGAGAAATTTTGGAGGTTAGTTCAAGTGGAGGTACAGAGAGGACGCCCTTCCTTAACACACACACACCAGCATCAGCCAGGCAGGTGTCTCTTACATGTGGGGGCAGGGGTTCTGGTCCTATGGTTCTATGAATAATGCAGCGAGCTCAGGCAGGGGCTAGGCTGGGGGCCAGGTGGAGGCTGAGGCAAACAACAGGCAGACACTCCCAAGAGACAGCTCACCTAAAGCACCCTGAGAGATACCATCAGGCAGTTACACCGCAAACACAGCCGCTGGTTGGGGCAACAGCCGAAGACGCTGCCATCTCTCACCTGAGGCTTGCAGATGGAAACATTAGTCAGATGGAGGGAGGGAGAGTGTGCTGAAACCACCCCAGGCCCTAGCCAGGTTCTCCCTGTAAACAGGCCAGTCTGCCAGACCGGCTTGTTCCTTCTCTGGAGCTGAGAAAAGACATAGGGTGAGGCCCCAGGCCCTGCCTTAGGCAGATGGAGCAGACACAACTCCTGCCATTTGACCCTAGACAGTCCCCACTACACAGCAGCCTTGTGACACCTAGCCTTATTTGAGGATTCACATTTCCTGCACTCTCACTCTTAGAGCCTGCAATTAGTTGGAAGTAAAATATTCCCCATTAGGATACCCAAAATTGACAGCCATTACTAAGAGACCTAAACCAAAGGCCAAAAGGTCGGCTGGGGGTGGAGGTGATAAGGTAGAAAGGGTCAAGAGGAGCTTTGGGCCCACTGCCCACTGCCTTAAGTAAGGGAGAGTGGAGGTAGCTCCAAACTGGGGACAGCAGTACTGTATCTGTGGTCTTGCCACTCTAGTGGATGGAGGTGACCTGGACTCTCCATGTCCACATCTCCCCAAGGGAGTCTTCATGAAGAAGATCCTATCTCCAGAGAACTTGGCTGTGACCTCAGGGTGCCTAGCCAGGTGTGGTGGAGTGATTTGGTAACTCCAGAATTCCTTCCCAGAAGGAACAGGTCTCTTCTCGAGTTGAACCCAGTGATTTAGAAACAGGAAACTGAAGAGTTAGCCTACCACTGGGCCCAGGCCTAGAACAGGCGTTGTCACAAGGGCAGAAGAGTCAGACCCAAGGAAAGAAGGAGGAGGCTTCCTGTCTAGCCCCTGGCCCCAGCCGTAAACGCTCCCACCCTCTCCAGAACGCTCCTCACATACTGTACATTCCTCTAGTAGTACAGTGTGTAGTCATTAAACATGTACCTCCCTCACAAGACAATGAGCTGCTTGAATGTAGGGACAGTGCACCTGACTCAGAGTGGGTGCCCAGTGTTTGTTGTAGTGATGGACAAACAAATAGATAAATAAGCACATGGATGGATGGATGGGTGGGGGGATGGATGGATGGGTGGATGGATGGATGGATGGATGGATGGATGGATGGATGGATGGATGGATGACATATGAATGATTAGATGAGTACTGCACTCACATCCACCAGCAGCGCCTCTAGTGGCCATTGTATGTTTGCCTTGTTCTTGGGTTGGAATTGTACCAGCTGTTCATTCCAACTCCATGAAACTGATCAAAATGTCCACACATGTGTCTGTGTCCTCACTCTATAAATTTCCCTTCTCAGAAATGAGTTAGAGGACAAGGCCTATTTCTCCCCACCCTTCTAAAACCTCACTCAGGATTGTAGTTGTATCAAAGAACTTCCACAGCCCTATTGGCACTTGGACAAGGAAGGAAAAGGGTCAGAGTCAGAACTGGTTAAAGAAGGGGAAGGCTTCCAATGGAAAGTGAGGCAGAACCCTACCTGCCCCCATTCAATCCAGACCCGGTCCCCAGACAGGAAGTGAGGAAAGGCCATCCCAAAGGAGGGGTGATCCTGGCACTCCCACCCCTAGCGCCTCTGACCATGAGGTGGAACCTTCAATAATGGGTGGAATCATGAACTAGAGCCATCTTTACCCTGTAACAACCCAGCCTCAACCCCCAGTCTAACCTCAGTAACAACAGAATAGCAAACACTTACATAACATTCACCACCATGTGCCAGCGCTTTACATATATTAACTCATTTGAACCCCAGGACAATCCTATGAGGTAAGGATTTTTCCTAACTTCATTTAAAACTAAGATACAAAGAGGTTACATAATTTGTTTGAGATCAATAGCTAATAAGTGGTAGAGCCACTATTCGGACCCAGAAATCCTGGATCCTGAGTCTTTGCTCTTAACCACTAGGTCATCCTGCCAATTGTAATTCTGCCCTGAATTCAAACTCCAACCCAACCCAACCTTAATGTCACCCTCTTCAATATAACCCTAACTCCATCCTCAACTCTTTGTACCTTGACCTCATCAGTAGTAGAATCCTCTAGAAATGAATTCCATTGCCCCAAAATATAAGAGATAAAGAAACAAAGCAAATTTTAACAGAAGGGGCCAAAGAGACAAAACCCAGAATGTGGGACATTTCATAGGCAACTGACCTGGTTTTTGCAACAAATCAATGGCATGGAAAAAATTAAAAGGAAGGGGAGAGATGCTCTAGATTCAGAAACTTAAGAATTATAACAATAAAATGTGAACTGTGACTCTTGTTTGGCTCCTGCCCACTTTGAATAACCATAAAAAGGTATTTTTGAGACAGCTGGGGTCATTTGATAATGGGCTGAGTATTAAATGATGCCAAGGAATCAGTGTTAATTTCCTTAACTATGGTAACTGCATTGTGGTCCTATAAAAAATGTTCATTATACTGAAGTACAGTTGATTTTTGTTACTTTGAAAGTTACTTTATAAAAAGTCACCAAAACACTGAATTATCAAGATTGAACCACTGTTTCCAGGGGAAATACAGAATTAGGTTCCTATGAACTACTGATCTCATTTTCATCAACTAACCAATATATAACCTTGCTTTATGTGTATTTCTGTTTAAAGACACCTTCAGCAACAAAAACACAAAAGAATGTGGCACTAAGCAGACCTTGTAAAGAATGCTTGTTATGGTATGAGAGCTGAAACAAAAAGGCAAAACAAAGTTATTAAGAGAGTAGACCTTAAATGTTCTCTCCACAAAAAAGAAATGATAACTATGTCACATGATAGAGTTGTTAGCTAACATCACAGTGGTAATCATTTTGCAATATATAAATGTATCAAATTAACACCTAGTACACCCTAATCTTACACAATGGTATATGGCAATTAATCTCAGTAAAGCTGGAATAAAACAAAAAGGCAGAACATTGGCTTGTTTGACTTCAGCTGAGAACCTGCACATGGGGTGACTCAAATTTTTCACCGCTCTATGTGTCCTTGAATGTCCACAAAAACTCCGCAAGCGTTGATTTTGTCATTACAGATACATTTTAGCGGCAGGCGAATTGGCAAATACGGCATCTGTGAATAGTGAGGATCGATGTTTTAAGAGTGAAATGACATGATGTCTAGGATTTTCTTTAAATTACTTTGGGGAGCAATGGGGGAGAATGGGGAAAAGAGCTGAAGCAAATGTGGGGAAATACTGATAACCGTTGACTGGAAGATGGGTGTTTGGGATATGGGGTTTATTAGTCCAGCTGCTCCAAGAAATAGACACCAAGATAGAATTAAAGGTTTTATTTTATTAGGGAAAATGGCTGTGAGAAAGGAAATAGGGAAGGAGCCTGAAAGGCTGGGAGAGGGTCATTCTAAATGCAAGTCTGACCCTCAGTGAAGGAGGAAGGAAGGGGGCGTATGGTCAGTGCATCTGAGACGGCAGCGCTGTCTTGCAGCCCAAGGACAGTGTGCCCAAATGCAGTGGTCCTTCAGTGACAGTCACCAGCCAGGCTTGCCTTAGTATCACTGCCATGCTCCAGGGGCCTAGCCCTGGGGAGGTGCAGCCTCAGCACCATCGGAGTCCAGCGGCCGGGCCCCAGTCCATTAGGTTCGCAGAAGTGGGAGGGCTGCAAAGCATGCTCTCTTGGCCAACTTGTCTCTCTACTTTTGAGTGTGTTTGAAATTTTTTCAATGAATATTAAAAGAAAAAAAAGCATGAAGAAAGTAGAAAGTTCTAGGGAAGAAGAAAGTACAACCAAGTTACCTTCTGCAGCAGTGTTTAGAAGTGCAATCCCAGCAGGCGGTCCATCTCATTGTAATACTACACGTTTGTATATAGTGCCACACGGTTTCCAAATCACTTCCACTCCTCCCCATTGAATCCTCGCACCAACTTCAAGAGGTGACAAGGGCAGGTACTTGGGTATTATTATCCCCATTGGACAGAGAGTGCGTACCTCTGAGTACTCAGACCTTGCTTTGGTTAAGACAGGTGCCCAGAGTCTCCAGCTGAGTGGGAGCTAGGAGAGAAGAAAGGTTCAGTGACCGTCCACGGCCCACCCTCCAGACATTAAGATGCAGGCTATGAACTGGGTCCCTCTGCGCCCACACGGACCTGCCCACCCTGCTGTGCCCAATCTCCCTTGTCATGAAGAATGCTTAATGTATAAGATGATGGGCAGGATTCGAAGGTCAGCCTGGGGAGAGGATTAAAGCTCTGTCTGAGGCCAAGGTCAAGGATTAGCTCAAGGCTAAAACAGGGTCACTTTGAGGTCAGGTTTAAGGGACCGGCCTGTAAGTAGAGGTGACACTCCCTCAGCCCAGTGTTGGCTGCTATGGAAAAGGGGTCACCCCCTACCTGGCCTGGCCCACAGCCTTCTAACTCTGGACCTGTGGACAGGAGGGGTGACCACACCCACAGCAGAGATGCACTGCGCTCGTCTCTCAGGCCCATTTGCATCTGGCACACCTCAGGCTCACCTGGGACAATTTCTCAGGAGCATTTCGTAAGACACCTGCCTGCATTTAAGCCCATTGACAGCAAGAACAACTTTGGGACAAGATCTGTCCCATCCCCTGCCCATTGCTACAGACTTAATTACAGAGCCCAGCCACAGCAAGTGGCCACCTCCCGCCCCCACGTGGGCAGAGGAGGGGGCAGGTTTGTACTCCTCTAGGAGGTATCAGGGAGAGAAATCAAGGAGCCTCTCCCAATAATGTGATCAGCCTCAGTAGAAACTGTGACCACGGTGATGACCAAACTGCCCCAATCCCTGTCTGTGTTCCTTCCTCATTTCAGCAATATTCTCCCCATATTCCATACAGCCTCTCCTTTCAATCACCCTGAAAGGGAAGATCTGGATGCCTGCCACCCTGGGAATGGAGCCTGAAGGAGCAGAGCTTAAGCCCAGGAGAGGACAATGCTAGTGGGATCGCTGGCCCTGTGGTCAGCAAATGTGGAGACAATTTCTGGCCACAGGGTTTTCCTGGTGTCCTATGGCAGAAACAATGTCCTTTTCTTCTTTAGTGATTTGACCCTTAACCAAGTCATCTGAGTGCCCCACCCTCACCTCCCAAGCTGAGAGAAGGCAGGTGCTTAGGGCAATGCTAACTTGGTGGGCAGGACTGTGCTTTCCTGTGCCAGCTCATGCCCACCACCCACACTGACTATGGGGCCCTCTCCCTCTCCCCACACCTAATCTTCAGCCTGGGAACCTACTCAGAAGCCCAGCAAGTCCATCCTGCCTCTCCACCCCACACTGCCCCAGCCCTTAGGTGGCCTCATCTCTCTCTGGACCTTGGTGGTAGCTTCCTACCTCTTCCCTATTAGGTGCACAGCTCCTCACAGGTATTATCCCTCAAGGCAGCTCTGCCCTGAAACAGTAGGTCTAAACCAGGGGTGGGCAGACTATGTGTGGCTGCAGGGCAAATCCAGGCCCCAACCTGTGCTCCTGAGGCCCCATCGCTGAGAGTGGTTTTAACAGATGAATGTTCACAATCAGATGATAGGGACCACTAACTTTAAGCCCCTATTAAGCGAAATGTTACATCCCTCAAAAAAAAATCCATTCTTTATATTAGTAGACTTATACTATTAAATATACATATATATTCTATTATTATTATTTCAATTTCATCAATACAAATTTGTGGAAATTTTTCTTTCTAGTGATATAAGTACCTATAAAACTCAAATTTTCCTCTTGGCTTGCAAAGTCTAAAATATTTAATACTTAGCCCTTTACATAAAAATTTGCCAACTGTTGGTCTAAATCCTTCCTTTGAACATTCAAGTCCCTTAGCCATAAGCACCCCTATTTCCCACCAACCCAACCAAACTTCTTGAGTTCAAATTCAGGCCCTTCCATGTACCATCTTGGGTAAGTTATTTATACTCTTTGGGCCTTAGTTTCCTCATCTGTAAAATGGGGAAAGTATTCAAGAAGTTATTATGAGGACTGAATCAGTCAATATTTATGAAACACTAAAGCAATGCCTGGCACATAATGAGTCTATGTATATGTTTGGTGAATAAATAAAGCCTCTCATAGCCCCCTGCAACCTTGAGCAGCAGAAAGTCCCATCTCCTCCATGCACCTTAGCTTTCCTTTCACTGAGCCTCTATCTGTATATCACATCTCTGGCTCACAATGAGACCAATGACAACACAGGCATTATACTTCATCTGCTCTGCTCCCTGTAAGCACCTTGAGGGCAGGGATAATGTCTTTTCATCCTTGTTTCCAAGGTGAAGAAAAGTAATATTTAACATGTAGAATAAGCAAGAACATTCTTAAAGTAAGTTGGAGGCGGGGAGTGAATGTAGCAGTTCTGAAGGAAAACATTTTAAATCTGATTGCTTAGAATATAAGTCTTCTCTATATCAAAAAATGACATAAGCAAAAATAAAATCAAGTAGAACTACACTGAGTAGTGGCTGGGTGATTGCCAAGTAGGAAACGTGAGAACAATATTTAAAACAAATATGGTCAGTAAAGAGAGAGTTAATGTCCTTAATATACAAAGAGTTCTTATAAATCAATATTTTTTAAAAGCTAGGACCAAAATAGATAAATGGTAAAAAGAACTTAAATAGAAAACAAAAGTAGAAATAGAAATGTCTAACAAACATGTAAAAATGTTTGCAATCATTAATGATCCACAAACGCGAACTAAGAGAATGACAAAAAAAAATTGCACATGAAATTAATAGTTTTTAAATTAAGAGTATTTAGGCTTGGCAAGGGAACTGCTGGTGGGCATGTAAATTAATCATCTCAGTAAATTTGGCAATATGTATCAAAGACCTTTTAAAGAGTCTTACCCTTTTATATGTCACTTGTATCTCAATATAAATGGGGGGGAGAGTCTTACCTTTTGACAGTATTGTGACTTCTGGGAATTCAGCCCAAGGAAACCATCTGCTAGGTGGATAAAGATTTATGCACAGTCTTGTGAAAAACTGAAAACAACGTACGTGCTCAATAATAGGAGATTGGTTTAATAAATTATGGTCCACCCATATGACAGTAGATTATGCAATGATTTAAATGATGTTTATAAAAAGTATTTCATGACCTGAGATAAAAAATTGTACAAACAGCTCAATTGTAAGTATTTTTTTTAAGTGCACAGAAAAAAGACTGGAAGGGAATCTGTATGGTTGCCCACCATCCCGGGCAGGAGTGGGGAGCTGAGCCAGCATGTGGAAACTGTTTCGTGGCTGAAACATGTGCACACATCTACCGTTGCATGGATGTCTCTGTGCATTGACCCACAGGAGACTGATTATATCTGTGGTCATGCAAGAAAATGTCTTCATTCATAGGTATGGGTGGGGAAGCACATGCCAGGTTCTGACCTGAATATGTGCACTTATGTCTTATGTACAAGTCCTTGTGTTTAAGAAAATTGATTAGCAAGTGATATGGACATTCCTCAGCCTGTGCACCCTAACCATAAGGGGCCCATAGCCACTGACGCCATAAAAAAGTATCCAGAGCACTCAGCCTCACTCTGGCACAGACCAAGGACAGTATTATACCCACACCTGATCCCAAATTGAACTCTGATCTCGGGCACTTGGCCTTCTTTTTCCTCCTCTAAGGGTCCACCCTCCTCCAATTAGGTCATCCTGTCCAACCCTCTGCCTCTGAACTTGACACTTACCTAGGCACATATTTGCTGAGAGCTCAGCAGACCTCAGGGGACTATGATGGGAGCCAGTCCAGGCCTGCCAGGTCTGATTAGAGATGATTATAGAGACCCCAAGGGCCTAGAAGGAAGCTGTAATTGCTTTCTAAGGCCCTAAAAGGCCAGTCTGCATTGCCCAGGACTGACCTTCAGCTCACCCTGACCCAGTCTGAGCACTGCCCATGTGCAGCTCACCCACCTGCCTCCAGGTTGAGAGGAGCCTGGGTACTCTCGACAGCCTCAGACACTTGGTGGCAGCCCTCTGACCTTGTGTCTCCCAGTCTCTTTCTGTTGTCATTCCCAGGAAGGGGCTGTGTGATGAAGTGATTTTCCACTGAGGAATGTCTGTGTGATTGCCATCTCCCCAGAGCAAGGTCAGCTCCGCCCACTCGCCTGGTTGGTGACAAGTGGGCCCCATCTGCTTCCCCCACCCCAGGAGCAGGTGGGAGCAGGCCACTGGGGGTGTGCCAGGATCTTTTATGAGCACCCAGCCCAGATCATGGGGTTTGGAACTCCCCAGACACCGCAGCACCTTCCCCTGAGTCTGGGCCCCACCACCTGACCCCAAATTGATCTCTGACCTCAGGGAGCTGGCCTTCTCTTCCCTCCTCTAAGGTCCCACCCTCCTCTGATGAAGTCATCCTGTCCAGCCCTCTGCTTCCAAACTTGACATTCAACTAGGCACACATTTGTTAAACACCTACTCAGTCTCCGGGGACCTCCCTCAGAGCCAGCCATCCACACCGGGTATGAGTCATGGTCAACCCTCCTGCAAAATGTAGCAGTGAATGGGGAAATATCCACTAAAGCCCACCTGAGGGTGGGCAGGTCCTCAAGAGGCCGGGGGAAACAAGGGGCGGGGACATCGGCACTTCTGACAGAACTCTCACATTCCATCAAAAGCAGCAGGTGAACTCCGGCTGTGTCCAAGCGCATGCAAGGTGCTGGGCACCCATACCATCTGTGCTTCCTTGGAACTTCTAGCTTAGATCGGAAGAGCAAAGAAAAGTTAAAACTGCACTGGAGAGTTTAGACCAAAAGTCAGTGGTGCCACAAGAGCCCGCACAAGCATCGCATGCCCCACGAGGGAGAACAGCCTGTCTCTACCATACTCGGCAGGCCTATGGGCAGGGATCCCAGCACTGCATTCGCTCCTGAAGTCAGCAACAGGCCTCAGTTCAGAGCTCTCCCAGTGCTGCTTGGTCCTCCCAGGTGGCAGGATGCTTACTGTGTCCCCTTTTGCCTCATGAAGGCCCCATCCATCTGCAGTGTGAGAGGTAAAACGCATGTTACAATAAACCAGCGCTCAGTAGAGCAGCCAGTGTTCGGTGGGGCGCTGCCGAGAGCAGGGAAGGTTTCTGGAGAAAGTCATGTCAAAGCCACAGCTAAGGGTTTCCCAAGGTATTGAACTGAGCAAGAAGCACCCCAGGTAGAGGGAACAGCTAGTGCCAAGACTGGGTGAATGGGCACATAGCATGAGCCAGGAAGTGAAAGGAAACCATGATGGGTACTCAGGCGCCAGTGGGAGATGAGATTGCTGGGCCTGGGAGGTCAGTATGGCCAGGCCCTGGGGGCTAAGGCCTCTCTCTTGTTTTTATCCTAAGTGTACTCAGAAGCCACTGAAGGATTTTAAGGAGAGGATGACAAGAGGAACTTTGCATCTGGCCTGGCTGTCCTGTGGAGAACAAATGGGAGGCCAACGAAGAGGAGCAGGGGGCCAGCCAGGGGGTTCTGGGAGCAGGCCAGGCTGGAGGCCCCGACTCAAAGGAGCAGGCAGACAAGGGCAGAGCAGGAGCCATGAGTAGCAGCCACCATGGGAGAGCGTGGGAAGGCAGGACACAGGTGTAGACAAGATACCAGCACTGAGGACCCTCAAAGTTCAAACCCATGTTGTTCATGGGTCAACTGTATTTTTGATCCAGGGTTAGGAATCTGCAGATGCAAAGGGCCAACCATAGTTATATGTGGATTTTTGACAGGGGAACTGTGGGGGAGGGGAGGGTCAGTGCTCCTAACTCCCTTGTTGCTTAAGGGTCAACTGTTCAAAAAAGTATCCGTGACTCTGTGACCAATAGAAATCAGGCATTTACACATCACATTATAATTGTGAAGATACCCTGAACTATCATAAATGCTCACCACTACACCTGTTGCAATAATTGTTAGATCTGCTGCTAGAGCTTGTTATCTAAAGCACTAGTAAGAAGCACACATATTATCATATCACAAGACTGGAGCTGCATCATTCCAGCTGATGGGTTTCCAGTTTCCCACAAGCGGCGGCTATGCCGTCAGCCATCTCAGCAAGAACGAGACACCCAGTCAATGCAGGAAAGCTAAGAATTTAGTCCCAGTAAACTATTAAAAAATGGCTTTTGTTCAGCTTTTTTTTTTTAGTGGAAATGGAGAAATAGATTTTCAATTAATATAAATTACATGCTTTTTTCTTTATGTTCAAAATAAGGAATCAACTGCTTGGGGTAAATGTAATATATTTTCATTTACTTGGCATTGTCTTTATCTCACAATCTTTTCATTATTATAACTGGCCACTATTAGCCACATGCTAACTTAGTACATATATTTGAAGATTATTTTTATTCTGGTTTATGCTCATCAACTGGCCATCTTCCTCAAGTTCTAGGCCTTCCTTTTTCTAAACTGGACCTGTTTTTGAAGATCCTGTCAAAGATGTTAAGCCTTTTATAATAAAGCCAACCCCTCCTCCCCAATAAACAATGCTGTATGCACCACGCATTATTTGGTTGTGGGATTTTGGGTGATTGCAGCTCTGACTGGGTCCCTGGTGAGAGGTGTGGCATGTACCTACATCATGCAACATGTACATGCTTATTGCAAAAATACAAGGTCACGATAGGTTGGCATGATGTTTTCTTTCCTTTTCTCATCTTTTTTTTGGTTAATCCTCACCCAAGGATATTTTTTCCATTGATTTTTAGAGAGAATGGAAGGGAGGAAGGGAGGGGAAGAGAGAGAGAGAGAAAGAGAGAGAGAGAGAGAGAGAGAGAAAAACATTGATGTGAAAGAGACACTGATTGGTTGCCTCCTGCACCCGCCCTGACTGGGGCCAGGGCTGAAACCTGCATCCTAAGTACACTTTTTTCTTTTTAAATATATCTTTATTGATTTCAGAGAGAAGAAAGGAGAGAGAGAGAAACATCAATGATGAGAGAGTCATTGATCGAGCCCACAACCCGGGCATGTGCCCTGACTGGGAATCGAACCCCAATCGCCTGGATCCTAGATCGATGCTCAACCACTGAGCCACGCCGGGCCGGGCTGCATCCTAAATACTCTTGATCAGAACTCAGACCACTGGCCCTTTGATGTGAGAGGGGGGTGCTCTAACCACTTAGCAGCACTGGCCAGGGAGGCATAATGTTTCCTTGATTCTACTCGAGGACACTATCTATTTCAGTGGGAGTGAAGCTAATTTGCATTTGGTTAGTTATAGATGGGGTCACAGGTGGAAGCCTGAGTTAGATGGCACTATTTTCCAGCTTGATCTTTTGTGCAGACTGACTACATGACAGGTGCCCAGACTTCTTTCCCTGAATTAGTTTCTTCCTACAAGGGGGAACTGGGCTCCAAGACCCCCCTTCACAGGTCCCCTAGATCAGCTCCTATACTCCCTATACAAGGGGGCCCACGGCCCACCAAGAGTCTTATTGAAAGAAGGCAATTGACCTGACTGTTGGTATATTGGTGAAACTTAGGGCTGGATCACTGTGAAGCCTCCAAACACACAGCACAGGAGCAAAGTGTCCCAAAGGTGCCTCTGTTACCCAGCCTTCCCTTGGGGTTCTCAGGCCTCCCTTCTCTTCTCTGATCCCCCTTCCCACTCACACTTACCTAGAGAGGAAATTGTTAGATGATGGCATTCACAGTGGTGGAAACAATGATACCCTTCCCAAAGAAATCTGCCTATAATAAGGGAATATGACTTAGTCCAAAAGGGTGAATCTCCACTGCTTGAATTCCAGGCACCATAACATTTGGTTGGGGCTATTTGGAGAGAAAATTTCTGGATACACCTTGAGTGAAATACAGTCCACTTGTCTGTGGGGTCAGCCCTCCTTCTGAGCTTTGATCCTTCTTGGGAAGGTCTCTGGGCTTTCTGACATCCCACAGCCTTTGGCAGCCGCATGCCCTGTTCCCTGGGAGAAAGGGCATGACCCAGGAAGTCTCGTGCTCTCCTTCTGAAGTTCAAGGTATATCAGGGAAGGAAGGAGAGCCGGCTGGGGCTGAGGAACCAGCAGAGTTAGCACTGGAAGTCTCCCTGGGGGAAGAGGCACCTCAACCCCTCAATGGTACTACCCAGAACATTCCATAGGCACTTAGAAACTTCTGCAATCTGACCCTTCCCCACCCTATACCCACACCCTCTGATCTTGGCCTCTGACTACAAGTTCATTCCTTTCCTCTGGCTGTTTTTCTGCCCGTAATGCCTTTTGTCCTACTTGCTTCTTTGATATTCTGATTGCTTCTGTGGAACTGCTGTTAAGCATTCACCCACTGGAGACTTCTGCCACAGCCACTCTCTCTCCATTGCTGCAGAGTCATCCACAAGGCGGTTCCTCAATATCCTATGTCTCCTCCTTTTCCCATCACCCAAAGTACAAGGCTAATTGACAGAGTTTCCCAAGGTCACAGCTTGCTTCCCTGGAGCAGAGAATTGAGGCCAGGAGTTGGAACAGCAGCCAGGCGTGGTGGCAGTAGATTGTCTATGGAAGAGCTCCTGGAGGCAGACAAGCTGGTCTGCACCCTGGCTCTCTTTTTTACTATCTGGGCACTTTGAACCATTCTTTTCTGTTCGCTTAGCCTTGGTGTTCTCATCTGCAAAATAAGACTATTTGAAAGTTGTTTGTAAAGGGTAAAATACTGAGCACCTGAATGGAAATGGTTACTCAGGAACTGATGGCCGGATGGATAGATAGACAAGTGAGTCAATTCCAAGCCAGGGCTGGGATCTGGGGCAGGTGTGGGTGGCTGTCTGCCTCACCTATGCACGGGACCAACCCTGGGCTCATTCCTTCCCCCAGGATCCAGGGATTTGCCTCACAGGCAGCTCTCCCCTGGAAAGAAAGTGACTCAGGACACCGGGAGAGCTGGAATGAATCAAGGAGGCAGGGATTGAGCATAGGGTCCCCACCCAGGGGCCTGGGCCTCTCCCAGCAGGAAGAGCGTGTGCCGGTCCTAGAGTCACTAGGTGAGAGGCAATCCTACCAAAATACGCCCCTGGCCAGCCAATGAGACCCAATAACAGCCACCACAACGTTCACTCCCACATTCCAGACCTGTCAGGGCGCTTCCACGAGTGCTATCTTGTCATGCACCAATCTGAGCCCCGAGTCAGGCTTGGGTTCTAGCTCTGCAGCTTTTCCTCGCTGGCCAAGGCAAGTCATGCAGGCCTCAGTTCCCCCTCTCTGTTCCAGGGCCTGGTGAACTCAGTCAGTCCCAGCCCCTTCCTGTCCTGGCTGTCACCAGGAGGCAGAGGACACAAGAGCCCCTTTCCTGGGGAATAGCAGGAGGTACAAATCCCAGCCCTGCAGTCACATACTGCAAGGTCTTTTCTTCAGCCACCCCGAAGGGCCCATACCGCCCTCAGAGACAGAGCCCTCAAACAGCACCTTTCCCTGCACCCCAGATATGCAGGTCCAGCTGCTGGCTTAACAGCTCTACCAGGGATGAGCAGCTCAGACTTCCCATGCCCAAGACTGAACTCTGATCATTCCCCAAACACCAGAGAAAAACCTTCTCCACCCTATATCTTGATAAATGGTAACTCATTTTTCCAGTTGTTCAGGCCACAAATTTGGGCTCCTCTCATTCTCTCCTACCCCACATCTAATCCAGTGGCAAATCCTTTGGCTTCACCTTCAAAATAAACCCAGAACCCCACTGTTTCTCACCTCACCTCTCCTCCCTCGCCATCCAGACCCCATGCTCTCCCCTGGATCATTGGGGGAGCCCTGCCTTTGCCCCCTACCTTCAGCTCTCCCTACTACAGTCAGAGGTTCCTTTGTAAACAGAAAGTCCTTGCAGTGCTCAGAACTCTGCAAAGGTTGCCCATTGGTCTCAAAGAGGAAGCCAAGGCCCCGATGATGCAGTCACCCTCCTATTCATACAACATGGCCAACTTAGTTTGGGGGTTCCTTATAATGGCTTCCTACACACTCTGTCCCCCATTTCCTCTCCAGTGTCCTCATGCCTTCAGCTTTCCTCCAGCTGACTTTACATGTGTGTCTTACTCCCAGGTAGCCACATGGCTCCCTCCCTTGTCTCCTTCAAGTCTTGGCTGAAATGAGGCCTTCCATGGCCATCCCACTTAAATCACAGCTCTCCCCTCTCTCCAGCATCCCCAGTCTACTTTATGTTCCTTTATTTTCCCCCCATACCACTTCCTACCTCCCAGTGCACTATACAATTTATTGTCTACTGTGTGCTCTGTTTATTGCTTTTCTTCTCTGGAATATCAGTTCCAGGTGGGCAGAGCATTTAGTCATTTTCACCCACTAATGGGTCCTTAACACCTGGCACATGGTACCTACTCAATAAACACTTGTGGAATGAATGAATGAATGAATGAATGAATGAATGAATGAATGAATGGAGAGTCCATAGGTTGTAATGGTTAAGAGAAGTTCTGTAATCCACCGTTTCCTAACTGTGTGACACAACCTCTTTGTGCCTCAGTTTCCCTATTTGTAAAAGTAAGCTAATGACATCTGACTCATGGGCTGTTGAGTGGATTAAACAGGTGCTCAGCTCAGTGGGTGGCACATGACGTGTGCTCAGTAAATGTTGACTGTGCCCATGATGCCATCTGCACAGCATTATGGGAGGCAGGTGTGTCAGTGTTCACTGAGCCCTTTTCCACGTCAGAAGACACTCCTAGAAGCTCCCCTTGGCTCGCTCAGCAAGCTCTTCATGCCCAGAGCCTAGAAAAGGCACCCCCACACTAAGAAGCTGGCTCTTGTTCCGAGGGAATTGGGGCAGCTCTGATACATGTGCTTGGTCACTCTGTGATACTGGGAGCATGACACAGAAGGACCTGGGCCAGTGGGGGAAGCAGTGACCAGAAGGCACTGGACCTCAGGTTGGGAGACCAGGGGACAGCCATTATTGTAGCACATGGATTCCTCTTCTAGGAGCTGGGTGTAGGAGGCCTTTTCAGGCCTGGTGTCTGAGCAACCCTCCCAGATTCTTCTTTGAGCAGCAAGAGCAGTGTGCAATCCAGCCCCAATTAGAGAAATTATTAAAATCTACCCACTGGCTCAGTGGAACCTCAGGGGAGCCTCAGGGGAGCCCATGAAAAACAAGGTCAGGTCCCTCTTTGTACCCATTCAACTCCCAGATAAACAGAGGCTCACGGGGTCAAGAGAGAGGTGGAGCTGGGGCCAAAAGTCAGGGCTCTCTTCTCTAAATCCAGGACACTTTCCCTCCACAGAGAGCCACAGTTTGGGCCAAAGCCCTGCTCCTCCTTCTCACTCCAACCAGAGGCTGCAGCTAGAATTTGTTTCTGGGTCTTTATGCCCATAAAGTTAACTTTTTCCACCCCCTATTGCTTTTCCAACCAAAAGGGTAAGGTGCAGGATATTCCTGTGATTTCCCCTTAATTGTCTGTGAACTCTTCTGGACCCCACTATTTGACTTTTTAAAATTTTACTCTACTTACTTTCAGAGAAGACATGAAGTGGCTTACAATAAAATATATGCACACAATGCTGCTCCTAACAAAAAATAATAACAAATAAAAAAAGAAGAGAAAGACACAAATATGCCAAACACAGAGGCTGACATAAGTCATTGTGATTAAAGATTACATTAAAATCTGAGCTCCCCAACAGCCAAGGTGAAAAGGGAGTCTCTAGGAGTTCTAGAACCATCTCTTCATTCCTCCCCCCACCCCTGCCAAAACCCAGCATCTAGGAGACCCTTGAAGAATGCTTGTAGCTGATGGACATGGGTGCCCAGTCTCCTGGGAAGCCTGAGTTCACATCTTGCTTTGGCCAAGTGACCCTATGGAGCATAATAGCCTTCTTCTCTCAGCCTCTTCCCTGGATGTCAGTCCAGGGGCATGCATGGGGGCACCCGCCTTGCTCTTCTCTCTCTCCTGAGTGACAGTCTGTGGGCAGGATCCCCTAGCCCACCCACAGGACTTGTGCCTCCAGTTCATGAAATCATGGCTGGCCTTGGCACCTGTCCTGTTTCTTAATAATCAAGCCTCACTAAGGTGAAAGCCCCAAGTGGCCAAATGGAGTGACTCAAAATAACTTAATTGATTTGCTTAATTAAAAATAGAGAATAAGAAACCAAACCCTCCAGAGGGCAGTTTGGGTACCTGTTTGGGTCACAAGTTCTATAGGGATGTTCCCAGGACAGTGGCTCTGGTTCAGTGGACTCACCCCTAGTCCATGGTGGGAGGGGCAAGCTGGGTCCAGGATCCTCACTGTCTCTGGAGAATCAGGCAGCCAGGGATCATGGCAAGGCCATCAGCAGTGGAGGATCAGCCCTGGCTTTTGTGACTTAGCCTTAGAGAGCCAGGCCCTGTCAGATGTCAACCTGGGAGGCTTCCTGGAGGGGGTAGGCTTGGTCAGGCAGCCCAGGAAGAATGGGAAGATGTAGAAAGTGAGGCTTTCTTAGAGTAAAGGGCAGAGAGGAGCTCTGTGGAGAGGCTAGACCGAGTTCTATAGGCCCAGAGCCCCTGAGAAACCATAAGAAATGAGGGTGGCAAGAGAGGGCAGCTTAGACACCATTATCTGATCCCTCTCCAGTGAGAAAAAGTTTGTCCAGGGGATAGAGGAAAGACCTCGGCCTCACTGACTCCCTACTCTCACATTATGGAACCTCTAACATGATATGGTACAATGTCTGTGATCTCTGAGGTCCACTGAGCACTTATAAGTACCAGGGACCACTCCCAGGGCTTCTTAATACTCATCCCAGTTCATCATCCCAACTGTATGAGGAAAGTAATGTTGCTGACCCCACTTTACAGGTGAGGAAACTGAGCTCAGTGAGGTTAAGAGGGCAAACAACTAATAAACAATGAGGCCAAGATTTGAATCCAGGTTTATACAACTCTAGCACCTCAACTTTTCTTATCTCCTTGTTGGGGACCCCCTACTTGGGTAATTGAGACACAACTCCCATTCTCGGGGATCCCCCAATCTGATGGAAGAGACATGGTTCTGTCCTTAAGGAACCTGGTCCAGCCCTGGCCAGTGTGGCTCAGTTGGTTGGAGTGTAGCCCTATGCACCAAAATGTCATGGGTTCAATTCCTGGACAGGGCACATACCCAGGTTGTGGGTTCAATTCCGGGTCAGGGTATGTGCAGGAGGAGACTGATCAATGTTTCTCTCTTACATCGATGTTTCTCTCTCTCTCTCTCCCTCTCTCTCTCTCTCTCTCTGGGTGTGTGTCTGTCTGTCTGTCTGCCTACCTGTCTCTCTCTTCCTCTCTCTAAATCAATAATAAATGAAAGGAAACCTGTTCTAATTGGGGAACTCTGTCATTGCTCCTAGGGACCCCTGGGCTAATGAGGAGGATTGATCTCTTCCATCTGGGACCTGTAGTCAGAAGGGGCAGGAAGAAGGATGTTCCTCAGTGGGCATCACTGAGAAGTCACCTGAAAGGACAAAGTCAGTACCTTCTCCCAGGCCAAGGCCCCTCTCCATGTGACCACTCCCAGCAAGGGGGACCAGGAGGTACTCCCCCCATCTTCAGGGATCCAGACTGCTAAGCAGATGGAGCATGCCTGTCTGCACCCAGGGGATCAGAAGGAGGGGACTAGTGGTACAGAGATAGGACCTTCATCCCAGAAATTCCAAGTGCCTACCATGCCTCGGAGATAGGTCAGGCTGTACATAGGGCCAGAGCTCAGCCAGGAAACAAAATGGAGCCTTATCTGAGCCCAGGACTTTTGTGTGTGGCCAGGATCACACATCAGTCACAGGCCAACTTGAGGTCTCATCTAGAGGTCAGGGTCAATGGTACATCTAAGGTTGGAGTTGCAGAAGGGAGGGGTTGGGGGTTTCCTGTGCACTGGGGCTCTGGATCAAGAGGCCAAAGTGAGTCACCAGGGTGACCCCTGGCATCCTATAGCCTGTGGGTCTCAGCAGCTAAGGAGCAGATACAAGGTGGGGCTGAGAGGGCCCCAGGGGTAGGCAGAGGCCTACACCCAGCCTATGGACTCCGAGTTCTGAGCTCCTCCTGGCTGAGGTCATTTCATGGGCCCAGCCACCCCAGGCCTGGGAGGGGAAGCAGAGGTTCTGAGGCGGCTCCCCCAGAGTACCTGTGAGTCATGATCCATAGGACTACAGCTATTGGACCCAGCAAAGGATGGGGGTACCCCAGCAACACAAAGCTTCCAGCCCCAGAACTTCATGTGTCAGCAGTGAAGAATCGGCCAGTGGCTAAATCATGTTGTGCCAGGCACAGTGCTAAAGTTTTATATACATTGTTTCTTTTAATCCATTGATAGATGAGGAAACTGAGGCATGGAGTGGTTAAATATGTGGCTCTGGCACTTAAATCCAGGCGCTTGTTTTAAACCTAGGAGGCTGGCCTCACTCTTAACTGTGATTTAAGAGCAAGATCACTCAAGCAAGCTGTGGCCTTGCCAAAGCTCTCCCGCCCCCCCCCCCCCTCCTCGAAGATGCTTAAAGCCAGCATCTAAATCTCAGGCATGGAATTCCAGAGAGAGGAAGGCAGGTCTTTGCAGGGAGGACTCCAGGCAGAATTTATATCATTTCCACTTTTCTTGATAGTTGGAATTTCACCATCTTCATTTATTTCTTTTCTATTGAACACGGGGCCTATCAGTAGGCAGCTTATCCTGGAGGGGTCACCCAATAGGATGTGCTGGCCTCTGGGAAAGTAGGCTAAGAAACACCACACTTTGGTACAGTTGTAGTAACAGTATTTCTATTTGACATTAATAGTGTTAATGACTCTGGGGTTAAATTACAGGATTGTGAGGACATGGGCTCTTGAAAACATGAATAGGGATTAATAGAGGCTGCTAAAGGGATGCAGGGCCCCAGGGGCCCGGCAGTGTCCTCTGCATCACATTTGATCAGCAACTGCTCCCTGTCCAGGCACTTTCATAGATCCCTGCCTTAAAGTCTCGCAGTAGGAAGGTGGCCAGAACTAACATTATCAACCTATGTGGCAGATGAGCACTTGAGGTCCCCATAGGATATGTGTAGCGGGTGTGTTGGTAGCTTCCCAGCTGACTTTCCACCCCACCCCCTGTTGCTGAGAATTTCCAATTTTGTCCCGAAGTTCATCAACCCAGATCAACAAGGAGAACGCCCCCTTTCAGCCCCAGGGATGAACTTTATTAGCCTAAGCCAAAGCCTCACAACCCTCTCAAACCCAATAACCCCTTTTGATAGCAACCATTTCAAGCCACCTTCTTAACTGTTCTGAAGTGAAATCCATAGGTGCTAGAGTTTCAAAGAAAAAAATAAACAGAATTCCATAACTAACATAAAAGAGGAATGCAAGGAAAGCAATTTCTAATAAGATATTGTGTTTCGATACGTGCATGGCTAAGCAAGAGAACCCACCTGGAGGACCCACTGCCAAGCAGCACAGACCCTAGGCACTGTGGCCTCTGCCCTCTGGAGCACTGCCCAGGCCGTGGGACCTTCAGAAGGAGTAGGCAGCTCTAAACCACAGAGAACGTTCCCTCATGTACCAGGTGAGTCTTGGGCAAGAGCACGTCTATAAAATGGAGTTAGGGCCTACGCTTGGATAATAAAAAGCAAGTTTTTCACCTCCACGAATGGCTGGCACGACATTCAAAGCCATAACCACCTCCAGCACTGCAGGATATCCAGCCTCACCCCCCAGAAACCGTAGCACTCCCATCACCAGGACAGTCACAAAGTACCATGGTTTTCTTTTGAGAGCCAGTGCTGAAAGCCGATGACAGGGTCTCAGTCTCCTGGCCTGAGTGTGTCACCCAATCTTGGTCAGTGGAACCTGAGGGCATAAGGGGACGTTTTCTCACTATTCAAAGGAGAGGGAAGCTCCCTGCTTGTTCACCGTAATACCACTCACCACCCTGAGGGAGACAGAGCCCACTGCTGCGTTGGGTAGAGGAAGGGTGGGAGGTCCCCAGGTCCTTGAGGGTTGAGGGTTGTTGGCCTAGATCAGTTAGCCCTAGATCACGCTCCATCGAGACTCCCTGCTCTGTGAGAAGACAAGCCCTCTTGTTGAAGCTGCTTTGAGGTAGGCCTTCAGTAGTTGTCACTGTGGGTGTTCAGACATAGGAAGTGACCTTTCTGAACCTTACAGCCATTTGGGAAATCAGAGCCCAGGTTCTTTGACCCTCCCAGGGTCCTTCCTCTAGCTTGTCCACATGGACAGAAGGGAACAGAACTGTATCACCGCCCCTGAAGGGGCAGAACGCCTTTAGATGAAGGCGACGGGTCCAAAAGCTTCTCATGGCTTTCCCCCCCCCCCCCAGCTCCTCCTCTGACTCAAGAAACTCTGGGACTGTAGCTACATTCCTCACTGGTGTCATCCTTTATGCTTTCAAGTGCTTTATAGGCACCAATTAGTAGCCAAGCACCCCACCCAAGGGTGCCTGCTGAGGATCCAGGGCTCCCTGGGCGTGACACACAGGCATGGCCAACCCTCATCTGCAGTGGGCAGTGTAGGTATTCCTGGGGAGGTCCCAGAGCACAGTCCCAAAGAGTGGGAAGGAGTAGGCAGGGAGACAGTGTGTAGGGTGACAGTCAAAGTACATTGAGAAGACCATGACGAGGGAGACACAACAGGATGCAGGCTCCAGGCCATGCAGGGCCTGCAGACCTCAGCACCAAGTCTAAGCTTTCTCTCAGGCACATGAGAAGCCATCGAGGAGTTTAAGCACAGAGTGACACCACCATCACAAGTCCTTTCTCTTACCCAGCTGAGCATATGTCCAATGGTCCTCATCCCTGCAGGACTCCCACTGCAGACAGAAGCTGTGGCCTTGTGTTTGGTCCTCAGTGGGGGCCAGGATCTGCACAGCTGCCTTCATGATGTAGATAATGTCCCTGTTTTAAGCCCTCTGGTGCTTGGTTTTCGAGGAAGGAAGCAGGATGCTCACTGTAGCATTGTTTGAGGCTCGTCATCCCCATTCTCAAGAAGTTGCCTTGTCTCCCTACTACCCAACCGGTCAAGTCCAAGTCCACTATCCAGGCTCAAGCAGCCTCTCAACTTTTACCCATTTGTTCACAAACATGAACACCAAGGTCCTAGCAGGCTAACCTCTGAGCACCCCGGCTCCATGCACGCTTCCATCTCTGCACCATTGCTCATATTTTCCCAGCATGGAATGGCTGCCCTGCTCCCACATGCACTCACACATCCCACCCAGCTCTCACAGGCCCTATAGGATTTACACAGCTCCCTCAGCCCATGATAACTCCTAAGTCCTCAAAACAGTCAGGGAGATTTGGCTACATGTTCACTCTGTTAGAGCCTGCAACTATTGCCTCGAACAGTTACCTTATCTTATATTGTCGTTCCTCTTTCAGCATTTGTGTTCTTGGCCCCAACCACCACTTTGCAGACTCTTAGAATAAAGCCCTGTCTTACACACTCCAGCCCGCAGCACAGGGCTGGCGCCTGCCTGGTAGGAGCATTGAATTGCCTCAGCCCTAAGAGGCGGCTAGGTGATGAAGTTTCCTATGCAGGGTAATTGGGTTGGGGGAGGTTGAGGGAAGGGCCCCTCCCTCAAAGTATTATCGTCATTGACAGGTATTTGTCATATGTCTCTGTTGCTGAGTAGTTGGGGACAGGTCTTGCCCCTCCCATCTGTGATGATGGAGTGAGAAATCTGCAAGCAAGAGATGCAGACAGAAAAAGAGAAAAGCAACAAGACATGGGATGGAGGCCAGGCAAGGATGGAGGCAGAGATGTGGTGCAGGGGAAAGACGGTGACAGGGACAGACAGAAACAGGGTCAAGGAAAGGGAAACAGGGAGCAGAAGGCAGGAAAAGGCCAGAGACTGGGTGGGGTGGGGACAAACAAAAGAGACAGAAAGGGAGAAGCAGGCTTACAAAAGCCCAGAGAGGTCGAAGGGCAGCAGGAGAATGGGTCCCTCCCTCCTCAGCTGCCTCCGTGCCAGGCTGGGCGCTGGCACCCTCAGAGCCTCTCCTGAAACTCCTGCATGTTGGAGCATGAAGGCCCGGAGGAAGGCGGCCAAGCTGGAAGGCGGCAGAGGGCCAGATGCTGGGGTGGCGTGCACCCGGGAGCGTGGCAGTGGGACGAGGCCACATTGCCCTGTCTCATGGCCCCCACCATCACGCACCCCACCCTGACCTAGCCAAGGGATGGCTGCCACACCCAGCCGGGGGCTAAGCCAGGATGAATAGGGAGTCCTTCTCCAAGGCTTGACTCAGGTGTCTGCTGGAGACAAGAAAAGGGAGTGGCTCAACTGAGACCATGGCGGTTGGGGGAGAGGGGGTGTCAGGAATGAGAAGGAAAGCTGGGATTAAAGTTTCAGTAACCTGCCTCGAAAGCACCCAGGCTTTGTGCAAGCCAGGATTCCAGAGCACTGAGTAAGACAGCCATCCCAGCAAGGATGCAGGAGAAGAGGCACTGGCTGCTGCTTGGGGTGAGGCAGACAGGGGAACAGCGAGCCCAGCCGCCCCTTGTCGGGAACCAGAGCCTTCTCCCCACCTCCTGCCACCATGGGGCCCCTTCCTATAGCACAGATTAGGCAACCGCTGCCTGAGGGCTCAGACCCCAGTTTATGAGAATGGGGGGAGGTAGTAGGTTGAGATTTAAGGAAGGCTGGGGCTGGGGAGGTCTAGGAAAGATGCCCCTATGTGTGGTGTGGTAAGAGAGAGAGAGAAAGCCAAGAGAGAAGGGACTAAGAGAGGCTGAAGCCGAGGAGTTTTGAGAATAGCTGGCCAATATTTGCAACTCATCCATGCACTTAAGCAACATTTATTGACATAGGGGAGAAAAAAAAAAGGATCCAATTAGAAACAAGCATCTGCAGACAAACCCTAACCCTGATCCCAGACTGAACCCTAACTTGGCCTCAGACTAAACTTTAACCCTGGCCCCAGCCTCTCCACTAAACCTGTCCTCAGACTTACCCTAATCCCAACTCCTCCAGCTTCACTGAGCCTGATCTTGGCTACAGGCCACTTCAAAACTGTGTTTTGATCTCAAAGGTACAGGGAAAGAGCATATAGATGTTTCTAGAGAAACACCATGAAGCGCTCAGCTGCAGGGCTGGGTGGCAATGACGTTGGGCTGCATGTTGGAAATGATAGCACCAGCCATTCAAAGCCCTTGTCGTTCAGTTCAGCAGAGCCCTAACACCCTCCACAACTAGATCCCCTCCTGCCCTCCACCCCCTCCATCTCCTCTCCCTGTCTGCCAGGCAAGTGTGCCCACTTTGCCCTGACCCTGGGCTCCTGCCCCACTTGGGGCCATTCTGAACCCCTGCCCCAACTTCAGAGCCCCTTGAGTCCCATCTTACCAGTCAAGCACAGTTTTCATCTTCTTCCCAAACTAATCCCAGCCAGCAGGCCCTCCCTCCTCTGATCTTCTGCTTCAATGTGACTTCGTAATTCATCTGGCCACTAATCACAAACATTCCTTCTTTTGTCTTCTTAGACTGTTCTTTTCCTTGACAGGATGACTGCATGTAAGATATACACTCAAATTATTTCCTCAAGTAGATGGTAATTTTCCCACTATGATAAGCAATGCTGCAATGAACATCCTTAAATACATCTTTATGCACTTGTATACTTTAAAAACATCTCTTGACCCTGGCTGGCTAGTTCAGATGGTTAGAGCATTGTCCCAGTACACCAAGGTTGTGGCTTTGATCCCCCGTCAAGGCACATACAAGAAACAACCAATGAATGCATAAATAGGTGGGACAACCAAGTGTTCTCTCTCTCTCTCTCTCTCTCATCAATAAATTAAAAAATAATTTAAAATCTCTTCATCCAGAAGGATACCCTGAACATAATTTTAAAAGTCAAAAAAGTTTGCACAGCAAAGAAACTAGCAATAAAATTATTTATTTATTTATTTATTTATTTATTTATTTATTTAAAATATGTTTTGATTGATTTCAGAGAGAGGAAGGGAGAGGGAAAGAGAGACAGAAACATCTATGGTGAAAGAGAGCCATTGATCGACTGCCTCAAGCCCCCAACCTGGGCATGAGCCTTGACCAGGAATCGAACCATGATCTCCTGGTTCATAGGTCAATGCTCAACCACTTAGCCACACCAGCTGGGCAATAAAATTTAAAAACCCACTGAATGGGAGAATATATTCTCTAATGTTTTTTGCTGAGAAATTTCTCCTGGTCAGATGCAAAATGCTATATTTTTTATTATGGCAAAACATGCATAACATAAAATTCACCATTTAATCGCCCTTACTGTATAGTTCAGCGGCTTTAAGCACATTGACACTGTTGTGCAACCATCACCACCATCCAACCCCAGAGCGTTTTCATTTTCCAAAACTGAAACTCTGTACCCCTTAAACAACACCTCATTCTTCCCTTGCTCCAGTCCCTGGAGACCACTAATTTACTCTCTATCTCTGTGCATTTTTTACTCCAGTCAGTACCTAGGATAAGCTGAATTATACACCATTTTGTCCCTTTGTGATTATCTGATTTCACTTAGCGTAATGTTTTCAAGGTCCATCCATGTTGCAGTATGTATCAGAATGTCCTTCCTTTTAAAAGCAGAATAATATTCCATTATATGTATATGCCACATTTTATTTATCCTTTCATCTGTTGATGGCTATTGTGAGACACTTTTGTCTATTGTGTATAATGATACTATAATCAAGGGTATGCAAATATTCCTTCAAGACTCTGTTTTCAATTCTTCTGGATATATATCCAGAAGTGGAATTACTACATCATATGCTAATTGTATATATAACTTTTTGAGGAACCACCATACTCTTTTCCATAGCAGCTGTACCATTTTACATTCCCATGAACAATAGACAAAGGTTACAATTTGTCCACACCATCACCAGCATTTGTTATTTTCTGGGTGTTTTTTATAGTAGTCATCCTAATGGTTGTGAGGTGGTGTCTCATTAAGGCTTTGATTTGCATTTCCCTAATGATTAGTTATGTTGATCATCTTTTTAGGTGTTTATTGACCATTTTTATGTCTTCTATGGAGAACTGTCTATCAAAACCCTTTACTTGATTTGTGGTTGAGGTTGTTTTTTTCTAAGTGTAGGAGTTCTTTATGTATTCTGAATATTAATCCCTTGTCAGATGTATGATTTGCAAATATTTCCTCCCATTCTCTGGGTTGCCTTTTCACTTGTTGATTGTGTCTTTTGATGCGTAAAGAGCTTTAATTTTTATAAAGTACAATTTATATATTTTTTCTTCTGTTACCTGTGCTTTTTGTGTCATACTCAAGGAATTGTGAAATCTAATGTTATGTAGGTTTCACCCTATGTTTTCTTCTAAAAGTTTTACAGTTTTATTTGTTATGTTAAGGTCTTGATCCATTTTGAATTATTTGTGTATATTGTGTAAGGTAAAGATCCAACCTTATTCTTTTGCATGTGGATATCCAGTTTTTCCATCACCATTAGCTGAAAACAGTTTTCCACTATCTAATGGTCTTGGCTCCCTTGTCAAAACTGTTTGACCATGTATGTAAGGGTTTATTTCTGGGCTCTTTATTTTATTCCATTGATGTATATGTCTGTCTTTATGGCAGACCCACACTGTTTTGATTACTATAGCTTTGTAGTAAGTTTTGAAATTAGAAAATGTGAGATCACCAACTTGGTTCTTCTTTTTCAAGATTGTTTGACTCTTTGAAGTTTCTTGAGATGTCATGAATTTTAAAATGGGTTTTTCTATGTCTGCAAAAATAAATCATTGGGATTCTGATAGAGATTGTATTGAATATGTAAATCTCCTTGGATAGTATTGACTTCTTAACAATAGTAAGTCTTCCAATCCAGGCAGAGAATTTTTTTGTTTGTAACTCACATTTAAAAGCCTGTGGAGGAAGCAAAGAGCCCATGTTCTTTAATTTTCTTTGAACATATGTCTGTTAAGCCATTCAACTGAAAACTGTAAATCATTGTTATTAGTTACTTCATAACTAATCAATGGGAATTATAATTACTTTTCCTCATACTATTTGTCAATAAAGAACCCACATGATTTTTCATTGGAATTATACATCAGAGTTATCTGAGAGATTTTATTTTGTTTTGTATTAATATAAAATCCTATTTACTCCATCTCTGAGACAAACTAAATTATAATTTGGGGGATTTATAAATAAAATCTACCATTAGGTTAAAAAATTCAGGAGCAAACAAAAATAAACAATCCCCCAAAAAGGGCAAGAAAAAGAAAAGGAAGCTGGAAGAGGTACAAATGTGAAAGAAGGAGTGACCTTGAAGCAATGCCAATGCTGGCACTATCATAAAAAACAAGCAAATTGACTGCAAAGCTCAGTTTTAAAAAAAGAAAGAAAGAAAGCAAAGAAAAAAAAATAGGGAAATCAGAAAGTACCAGGTTTAAAAACAGCAGTAATTACCATGGAGTAAAATAGACTAAAATCACCAGTTAAAAGATGTATATGGTCAGATTAGACTTTTTAAAAGTTTATCTATGTGCTATTTTATTTTATTTTATTAAATATATATTTATTGAATTGATTTCAGGGAGATGGGGAGAGAGATAGAAACATCAATAATGAGAGTCATTGATCGGCTGCCTCCTGCATGCCGGAGGGATCGAGCCCACAACAGGGGCATATGCCCTGACCGGGGAATCGAATCATGATCTCCTGGATCATACATCAATGCTCAACCTCTGAGCCACGGGGGCAGGGTTCTATGTGCTATTTTAAACTGACATATGTAAAACATGAAGACAGGCTGAAAGGAAAAGGGTAAAAAAAGATATTGTCAGCAAATACGAAGAAAAGATAGCTAGGCAGCTGTAAGACAAGTTAACATGAGAGGCATTAACAAAGATAAAAAATCACTACATAATAAGAAAAAGTTTAATGTGCTGGGACTATATAATAATTATAAACTTCTTTATAATTATTAGAAGAAGTGATAGACCCAGAGAGAAGAGACCAACCCATCGTTATAATGAGTCATTTCAACACGACTCACTCATTTACTTATGGCCAAAGGGGAATAAAAATCAATAAAGACATATAAGATTTAAACAACACACTGAAAAAGCTTTATTTAATAGATATTTCAGCCCCCACAATCAGAAAACACATATACTTTTTAAACACACATGAATAATTTACAATAATTGACTACACACCAGGACATAAAATAAGCCTTAACACATTTTAAATTATTGGTATCATTTTAAACTACAATCTCTGATTGCAATCCAATAAAATTGAACCCAATAACAAAAATATGATTATTTTGCAAACATGTTTATAGATAATGGTTCCAAAAAGAAATCATAATAGAAACTTAAAATGATCAGAATAGTAGAGTTCAGCTACTAATCAACATGGCAAAACAATGACAAGATTTACTCTCTCACTTTACACAAACAGAAAACAGACAACTATATACAAAAATGATTTTCAGACATTAGACAACAAATAACATGGAACTCTAATAACTGAAAGTAGGAAAACAAAAAATTAACCTTATGATTTTACCTGCGTATTGGATTCTTGTCAGAAGCTATGCAAGACAGAAAACAAAGGACTGAACCCCCTCAAAAAAATCTATCAACCTAGAATTTTTACCAAGCAAAATATTTTTTTCAAAATTGAAAAGGAAATAAATACTATTTTCAGAAAAAGGCTGAGAGAATTTATTGCCACCAGACCTGCACTATAATAAAAATTAAAGGGAGATCGTAAGGCAGAAGGAAAATGATACCAGACATAAAAATGGAGTCACAAAAAGAATAAAGAGAACAAGAAATGGTAATATTTACATTGGAATCACTTTAGAAGATAATAGTTTAAAGTAAAAATAATGACGATATATAATGCAGCAGTTTATGCATATGTAGAAGGTAAATGTATAAAAATAGCACAAAGGATGAAAGGGAAAGTG